>NC_142602.1:23084810-24429810 GCF_041222555.1 Hakea prostrata
AAGAATTTGAAAGATATTAGCCTTCATTCATGACAATGTAACCTAAAAGCTAGGAAATAGATGCTGATAACTAAATACCTGGCTAAAAGAGCAGAGTTCTTACGCTTCCAGAACTGGAGGAACAACACAGCCCATGATGTAATGCATATGAAGAAAATTGGAAGTCCCAATAACTGCCATGATCTAGAGAAGATGTAAACGAAGCACAATAACGGGTCAAGCAACACAAGACACAATTGAATCTGCTAAGACAAATGTTACAGAATTTGTAACAGCATTCATGGAAATTGGGGGAATTGAAGCCTACCCAAAATTAAATAATTGCAGAGTAACCCCCAATACTGCTGGAAAGAACATCCACTTTGTATACATTCCAAGAAAAGCAAAATATGTGGCAACCTACATGAAAGACATTTAGTGTCTTTTATAACATGTCAAGACAGACAACATGGTTTAAACTTAATTAAAAACAAATAAATAGATAAACGTAACACTGGAAGAATAGTCCACAACCATAAGTATGTTCAACCTTCATCCCAAAATATGAGTAGATCTCATCAATCGGTTGACGTGTGATGTCCTTCCAATTTAGTGCCCAATTCCTTAAGAGCTGCTTCCTCGTTGGTTCATCTATAAATCAAAGGAACCATCATACTTTTGAAGCTGCAACTTTTCATTGGTGACTAGCAGAGGAGATGTGAATGAGCATACCATGGATAGGGAAAACCTGTTTGACAACACCTACTGATTGCAAAGTTGTCAGTAGAGATTCCCCTGGTTCCCAACCAAATTCTTTTCCATCAAAGTTTAGAGTAACAGCAGAATCCTTCCTGTTTACCTGCAAGATTCAACAAGAATAACTAGACTGTCAATGTATTTCCAAAACTCAGAGCCTTAATTTTATCTATATGTATTTGTTTTCAACTGCATCTTTTATTATCAGCTATGAATGCCACTTATAGATCCTCCATCAGCAACTTCTTCCTAGTAAGTTTCTCCCCTGTTAATTGCTCTCATGAAACGAGTTTTGAGGTTGCGATGTTTAACCTCTTGAGGATCTGATCAATGTGGGACCATAAGAGGGAGAACCAAATCTACGCTCAATGAAAAGCAGAGAAAAATCACATGAAGGATGGTGATAGAGCCAGTTTCTCAGTTCTCTAATTAGAACAGAGAGAGAGAGAGAGAGAGAGAGAGAGAGAGTTTACGTGTTTTTAAGGACTCACAATTCCATAAATAATGTGATGGAAGCAATGATACCGCTCACACCAACTAAATAATGAACCATCAGGCTGCCTCACAAATGCATCAGCCTCATCCCATTCAAATTGCAATTCCATTCCTGAAACCAATACCAAGAACAGTATATGTGGCTCACAATTGGGCGGTGAGATTTACTAAATATAACAAGAAGATAAAATTCTTTGACAATAATTGATCTTCTGCAAAAAGATAGTTTCATCCTTAAAGATGGCAAACGAGCTGAATCCAATAAAATAACAAAGGAAACTGACTGTTACCAATGGAAGTAAGCTTTCTCATCTGCAACTCAGCTGCAGCTCTCCCCAGTATCTCCAAAGGTGCTGCCAACTAAAGGTACCCCAAAACAAGAATTTATGGAATACACAAAGAAAATATTATCTTTCAATGGCCCTACCCTATTGAACTCCAAATCCTAAATTTCTGTTACACATAATAAAAAACGTCAAACTGGACAAGAATTTTTTTTCTTCCCTTTTCTGCTAAAACAACCATTAGTACACCTTGCATGTTCCTACTTTCAAATATCCATGGAACAAAAACACCATCAAATCAAATGCATCAAACTTCAAAACCTAATTTTCGAAAAGCACGTGCAATGAATGAGCCACATTATTGCCTAACGGGAATAATAGGATCAAACCTTGATAAACTCATCTGAAAGCCCATTGACATTCTCAACAATCAATCCCGACTTCCGTAATTCAAACACCAGAAACTCAACGCATTTTCTGCAATCATCTCCTTTAGATTTCCTCCTTGGAACGACGATCGTAATCTCAAAACCAGTCTGTTCTTCGTGATGGCTTTCCATCTGGGTCACGACCATTCCAAACCAAATCCCATGTAAGAAAACATCAGATAGCTCAAATGGCCTAATGGGTTTTGTAGTTTTGTAACATCTGGTCAAGCGGTGAGGTGGGTCTAGTCGGTTGGGAAGATAAGAACGAATTAAGGGAGAGAAGACAAAACGTTGAAATTAACAACACACGATTGAAGAGAACTACAGCAAGAGAGAAAGAGATGAAACTGTCTCGAGTCTTGAGACACAAATGTTGCAGAACGAAGGAGACACGTGGGTGGTGACATTGGTTGGAAATGGCCGTTTCTTTGCCATGGCTAAATGCAGAATTTTCGGGTTTTGAGTGAGTTGCGGAATCGTGTCCTGCTGGGTACGGTTCTTGATTGTGGTTTCGCTTCTGGATTGCCAGAAAATTTTGTTTTGTTTACAGGTGAGTGATGTCTCATGACACTGAGTGAGCTTAGCAAGTGTTCTATGTGCTCCAGCGATTTTCCTGTGATGAAATTTGATGTAAAGCTAGAAAATGCTCAAACCATTGCTCGAAATCCGAATAATTTTTGCGATGGTAATGGAAATGGAAATTCAGGGAATCGGATTCGGTCAAATTTATAATTGAGAGATGGACAGGAATCGGTATCACATCCACTAAACAAGGGATGAGTGATCGAAGCCCGAAGGAATAGTCTAGTAGAGAGGAAACATTAATATTATAGGTTTACAGTTGACATTAAAATTTTAGTTTCCACTAAAGGTCATAATTAAATTAAAAACTTTTGCTTTTCACATCACATATCTCTCTGTTATGTATAATAGTGTATCACCACAAATGTACATTATATCACAAAGACGGTTGAGATTAAACCTGTAACAATCAAAAGGTTGGGCACTCGTCTATTGGTATAAAGTAGGTATTGGTTTTAAAAAAAGGGGTGTAAAGTAGGCGACTTTATTTAAAGTCTAATGGTAATCAGTGTACAATAGAACATGAGCATGGACACGAGACACTCAGAACCATACAATACAATAGAATGATAATTTTTTGAAGAACAATCTCTAAACATCCACATAGAAAAAGCTACAAGATAGACAACAAATATTGTAAGCATAAACAAAATAAAATGAAAATCACATACCTATGGATCAATATCTGGTAAGGTATTGGTATGGTACCAAATATCAAATCACGCAAATGTATCATTACCGTTTACTATATCATATTTATTCAGTACAAAATGGTTTTGATATTTGATATGGTACAGGTGCATTATGGTTTCATTTGTGTCATTTGGTACAATTATATCAAATTTATATGTGTGTGTGTTTTTACTTATAGTAATTAGCATAATGATGTTGTTCTATTATTATATTTGTGATATGGAGAAAATATAACCGAACCTGGTTCAATCTTAGTTCGATCCTCGACCCTGGTCGGGACGAAAGGAATCGACTCGATTCCTAGCGGGCAGGGTCCAATAGGTAGCTTGCTGAGGAAGAAAACTAACTCAGTCACAAGCACATCCTGATCCGCTACGATCAGAATGAACTAATCGTCAAAAAGACGGGCAACAACATTTGCGGCTGATGCTTATCACTATTATATGGATAACTACCATATAACGATCGTATTATCAAAAGAGTCATCTACTAGTCCAATCTAATAGGGATCTATCCGTTAAGATCGATGACTATCTTGAAGAAGGCTCAAATACATCGAACGAAGGAGATTTGAAGGTACACTTTATATAAGACATCACCTACTCACAAGGTAGAAGGACACACACATACAATTTGAATCGTATTCTCGTTATTCATTCCTTAGCTCTGTGCTCAAGCAAAGCCTTTTGTGATTAAGTTCATCAACTGACTTAGCCTTCGGAGGTGGACTCTCGATCCTAGCGATCGGGCTACATCTGACGTTGGTTTTCGTAGGTCATCCACAGGAGATCTAAGGGCTGAGCAAATTTTCGACGCATCAATTTGATATAGTTTAAGCAACACAATTTTGATTTCAATAAAAGGCACATGGTATGAATTAACATCAAACTCAACCTAGATGGATCCTCCTTTTTTGATTCAATACGTTTTGAGATAAGTGGTATAGCACGTGACTCTAATCATCAGGTGGTGTTTGCTTTTGGACAAGGAACGGGCTATCAGGATTCTCTTACTACAAAAGCATTAGCCATCAGGCATGGACTCAGTATTGCCCTAGATTTTCCATATCCTCGTGGAAAGTGACAACCTCACGCTGTTGCAGGGGATTACATATCCAACATCTTGTCACAGTTGGAAAATCTTCCATGTGCTCAATGATATCTCAAGTTAGCAACAACCTTCACAGAGAGTTCATTTACACATGTATATCATGAAGCAAATTTCACCGCTGATGTGTTGGCCAAATCTGCAGCACTATCTCAAAATTGGTTTGTGTACCACCATACCTCACCCCCTTTTAACATAAACCTTGCTCCATGACTCTCTACGACGTAAGATCCCTCGTAATTTTCTCTTGAATAAATAAAGTTCTCTTTTCTACTAAAAAAAAAATAAAAAAATTAACATCCTTGCCAAGGAGACCATCATTTCAATAAGGCGATAAAATTGGGGATGGTGGTTTAGAGTCGGGTGTGAGCCAAGGGCTCAATTTTGCAAATTTACAACCTCTAAAACCCTTAACATGAAAATAAAATATTTACTTAGATGGTTAGATTTAGCTGTGTATACGTGGCAAGCATCTAACATCAACTACGGCACCCAAAAAAAAATAAAAAATAATAATAATAATTTCGGCTTTATGTGACAATTGGTAATTTGGTTTGGTTCTGAATTACCAATGTGGTTGGTTTAGCGCTTTGATTTCGAATTCGTGCAGTTGTTTTTTTTTCTTCCTAACAAAATATAATAAAATGTCCCATCTGAAAGGAGAAAGCAAATAAAGGAACCTAACGCGTTTTTGGGCCACAAGCGAATTGGGATTTGGGGGGAGAGTGGAAATTCTCCGATCAGCTCGATAGATAGAAAGAAGAACCTAGCAATTGCAGACAAGGCTCTGTTTGAGAGATTGAGAAGCAGCGTAATCGATCGTGATGGGAAACACGGAGAAGCTGATGAACCAGATCATGGAGCTTAAATTTACTGCTAAAAGCTTGCAACGGCAATCCCGCAAATGCGAGAAAGAAGAGAAAGCCGAGAAGCTCAAGGTCAAGAAGGCAATCGAAAAGGGTAACATGGATGGTGCTCGAATCTATGCGGAAAATGCTATTCGTAAGCGTAGTGAACAGATGAATTACCTTAAATTAGCCTCTCGTCTCGATGCCGTTGTTGCTCGGCTAGACACACAGGCTAAGATGAATACGATCACTAAGTCCATGGGTTCCATTGTTAAATCCCTAGATTCTACCCTCGCTTCTGGAAACCTGCAGAAGATGTCGGAGACCATGGACCAGTTTGAGAAGCAGTTCGTTAACATGGAGGTTCAGGCTGAATTCATGGAGAGTTCGATGGCTGGAAGCACATCTCTCTCCACCCCTGAAGGCGAGGTCAACAGCCTCATGCAACAGGTGGCTGATGATTATGGTTTGGAGGTCTCTGTTGGTCTGCCACAGCCTGCAGCTCACGCTATTCCGACCAAGTCGTCGGAGAAGGTGGATGAGGACGACCTCTCCAGACGCCTTGCGGACCTCAAGGCCAGAGGGTAGATCGTTTATTTAGTGAGTCAATACTTGCCTGGGGTGCGTTAGCTAATATCTGTGTATATCGACTTGTTTACTGTTCTGTTCCCTTTACTTCTAATGCAGTCATATAGACTCTCTTATTGATCTGTATACTTACTATGTGGTGACTTTCACTTCACAACAAATTAGAATATGTTTGCTGAAATCGTCTTTAACTGGAATTCGAGCTTTACTTGATTTTTTGTTGTCTTTTAAGTTATGCATTTTGATTTTGGATGACCTGTCGGGGTCACCTACCCTTTGTTGTGAAGCTTATCTGTAATTCTGTAAGTTTTTAAATTCTTTTCACCCCAGTTTTTGTTTTTCAATGTACAATGATGACTTAAACAGCATTTGGTATCATGCACATGACCTCAGTAAGGTCTCTGTGGATTTTTTGAGATTGGCATAGATTTTGCAGGTGGTACGTTAACATTTGGCATCTTATACATGGAACCGAGTGAGGTCTCGGTGGATTTTGGGTTTGCATAGATTTTGCAGGAGGGTACATTCTTCATTTTATTAGGTGTGTACCATTTATACTGTCATTGCGATCTATCTTGCCTGATGTCCAGCTCCCTCTCCCATTTCGTTCTTTTATCCATTTCTTTGGATTATGGAACCTGTGAATTCGTTCAACTTTCTGGCAGTATACTCTCTTCAGAAATTTGAAGTTTCATAGGCATTAGGTGGCATGTCAAGATGTTCAGGAATACTGCTATCAATTGGACCATTTGTTATAGTCAGAAGTCATCCAGGAAACATTTTGAATCCATTTAAAGTTGGTATTCCTTTTGTTTCTTCCTGAAATGATTGTTTTCTATCATCACTGCACCCCATTTTGCTACTCCCCTCTAGCAGTGATGTTTCTTAGACGCTTTCCTCCAATGAAGTCATGATTTCCATATCTGATTTCACCTGCCATAGGATGTGGAAGAAGAAGAATGTTATGTGATGCACTATTCTCATGATGGGTGCTTTATAATTTTGCATTTTGCATTCAGATGATGTGGGATCCTACTCATATCAGTCAGGTATTTACAGAAGTGGAGTCTACTTTTCAAAATTAATGGGATAGGGGGAGTTGGGGCTTTCATAATTATGGGGACTTGACTTTAAAAGATGATTTTAACAAAAATGCAAGTAGTTTCTGTGTCCTAATTCTGTAGTGTGTTGTCTTCATGAAAGTTGATTTAAATTTTTGGATCAGATATTGCCGAATTCTACACAAGGAATTCTGTCAAAATTAATATAAGGAGAGTTGGGATTCTTATAATGAATGGGTTTGATTTGAGAAGGATAGGTTGCACATTGTGGACCTTGTGCCTTATAGTATGTTTGAGAATATGTAGAGTTGGTCTCATGGAATGGTTTATTAAGGTTGTGGTGAGTGGGAAGGGTTCATTAAATAGGGTAAAGTGAAGGGGAAGGCTAGGTTAGAGAGTTGTAGAGGTGGGAATTAGTTATTCCTCATCCTCTCGTCCTTTCTTTTCCTCTTGTGTTTGTGCTGGCTGATTTCTATGACTTTGCATGGTCTAGATCCTCAGGATTGAAACTAGAAGTTGGGGTGATTTGTTGGAATTAGATGATGAAGAGTGGAGAAATGGATAGAAGTATACTTGGGAATTAAGGTTTTCAAGAGAACCAAACCTTGGTGGTGGGGGGGGGGGGGAGCAGAGCTGCTTTAGTACCTTTTTATGCCGGCCAGACTGACTTCTTAGTTAGCTTAGCTGAGTGATTTGTTGCTTTCTTAAAAGTTGTAGCTAAGTGACTAATGCATTTGTAGTCACAATCTTAAAATTTAATAGTTTTTAAGGTCTTTGGTGCGACTTTACATCATTTGGAAGATGGAACTTCAACTCCAGATCTGTTGACATTATTTGGAAAACCATTTGTTTTGATGTTTCCTCAAAACCACAACTAGTCAACTACTTCCCCATCCCCCTGTTGTAAACACCCCCAATGAATAGGCTCATTGTTGTTACACTGGGGTTTAAATTCCACCTTTGTGGTTTCCTCTTCAAAGCTCCCCCCCCCCCCAAAAAAAAAAAAAAAAAAAAAAAAAAAACACACACACACACACACAGACAAGTATATTTCCTCTTTTCTCCCCTTGGAGTCTTGGTAATGAAGTTATGAACTCATCCGAAAAAAAGTTACAGTTGTTATTTCCTTATTCTTCTTTGTAGTAGTAGCACTGAGAGATTTAAAAGCCCATTTTAAACTGGCATGCAGATGATATATTAGAATTAAATGTTGAAGGGTGGAGGATCAGATCAAATCAAATTGGAGAGAGGAGAAGGGCTTTTAAGATAACTAGACCATGAAGGGTGAGCAATTACAGTTAATGAATGATTCTGTACTGGCAAAGAAAACAATAGCTTATCATTTATGCCGGCCTCAGTGAATTCATAGAATGCCAGCTTAGCATAGTCACTTGCCTCGGTGAATTCTGTACTGGCAAAGATACCAGCATATTTGTACTCCAAGCGTAATGTTTTCGTTAGTTGAGGGCATAGAAAGAGACAAAGAGTCAAAATAGAGTTGTCTCCTCCTCTCCCATAGTATGAGCAATGAGAGATCTAGGCTGGTTTAAAGCTAATCTACATGCTTTTGTTGTTGGTTGCTATTGCTTCTGACGCACTTCAGTGTTTCTTATACTTTCTCGAATACTGTTGACATCTTTCAATGTCTACTGGTGTTATACTTGCAAAAGTTAAAGCTTCTGTTTCTTTATGATTTGTCTGCATTGTTGTGCTTCTGTTACATGCAAGATGGTTGAGTTTGCTGGACGTGATTTGCATTTTTATATGCCTTTACTTGAATTTCTCGGAATGTTATTTGCAGGTTACAATTAGCAGGTCAAAGATTTACGTTTCCTATTTATTTAAATATCTTATTCTTGAGTATCCGAGTCCCAGGTACCTTGTAAGACGTGGTTCATTCATTGGTGAGCGCCCGAGGAGGCATCTCACTGCTGGGCTGCGAGTCTGGATCTTCTACCCGTTGGGTTAGAGGATTGTGTTTCCCTCACACCAATCACTACACATATAGGAGGGGATTTATTTTCTCTCAAATCTCCTAAATGTGTGGTAAAGGGGATTGAGGGAAGCACAATTCTCTACCTGTCCCAATAGAGGATCCTAACTCAGTGGGCAGTGTGTGGTACACATTTGGGGACCTTGCTTGGGTCATGCGAATGCGCATGACCATCAAGCCAAGCATTTTGGGAGGTCAGATCAGAACTTTGGTCGAGATCAAAATTTCGACCGAAATATCGGATCGGATGGTCGAAATTTTGGCTTGATGGTCATGCGCATTTAAGGCGCATGACCCAAGCAAAATTACACATCTGGGCATACACTCAGAGATGCCTGTGCAAGCCACCCTTACATTAGGCACTCATGGGGCTGGCACGTTTATTGGAGAATCCTGCTGCTTAGAAGTTGCTGGAATCTAAAATCCTCAGGTGATTTAATTGCCAGTATAATGTTAAAAACAAGATCCGCTATATCAACAGAAAACACGAACACTTGAATCATTTGAAATGTGAAAATTATTGTGAGTGGGAAAAATAATACGCTAGCAACAAACTAGAGAAGTAAATTTCACTTTTACGTTAAAATATTTGTATTTCGTTTTGCAACCAAATGAACTCTTGGTGGATATGGTAACTGGCAAAGGCTGAGAAATATAATTAGTCTTATCAAAATCAATTATTATAGGCCTTGAACGACATCCTTGTTGGATGTTATTGTACCAATTCGTACAGAGAGGACCTAAGCGTGTGGATTGGCGGTCAGACCAGGTTGGACATGATTTGATTAGAAATGGACCATTCATTTCTTTATAGATGAAGGGTATATGTTCATAAATTATATCTAAAGGTTCAGATTAAATTAAAATAATTTTTAAAATTATTATTTTCTGAATAATATCCTGCTGATAAGATTCCACCAACAGGGCAGGGGGGAGGGGCGCTCAATCATGGACTTGGAGATGCAGATCAAGCGTTTAGGAACGTGTGATTGGACCTCCCAAAGGACCCAAACATCGCTTTTGCATACCAAAGCTTCATGCATACACATCCATCGGGTCATGGGTCCTTACATTCTGGGACCTTGCCTATGTCTTGCGCATTAACGGTGGAGATTGAGATACGACCAGATTTTGATGCAATGGTCTGCTAAACCATCTTGTGCATTAAATATGTAGGATTGAAGCAAGATGCTACCTTCAGAGGCGTTTAGAAGAAATCCAGGCTTGTTGGACAATCTCAAAATCCTAATTGGTTAAGCAACTCTATAAGTTCCTCTAGCATAACTCTCATTTAATAGTGATGCTCATTTACTTTTTTACCATTCTCTAGTTACTTAGCTTGGATCTCTAAATCCTCATCTTCAAGATGGTGTTGTATTTGAATCTGACTTGATTATTGTAGGCAGTTCCGCTCTCATTATTGTCTATGGAACATCCATTTGCCCGACCAGCCAGATTCAACTGTAGTTCACTCGAAGCGTCAAATTTGTCTATGGAACAGATGTGTATGATTGATGAACCAAAAACTTCCCCATATCGATTGGTGCTGATTCTGAGTTGAATCAACCATACATTTCTTTCTTTGCAAATCAATCATTCATATGTATATTTTCCATTTGAATCAGTTACAGATTCAAGATGAAGGACGCATCAAAGTAAAAGAGAATCATTGCGAAACCATCGACAGCCACAGTTAGCATTGCAACGGATATTCCATGCAGAAAACAGTAGAATGGTGCAACACTCATGCCTTTGACTTCTCGTCAATGGAAAGTTAGCATTTGGAAAAGTTTCAGTAGATTTTTACTTTTACATTGATTTCACCTGGAGAATAAATTCAGTAGAAATTTACATGGAGAATTTCCTTTACTGGCTTTCTACCTGGAAACAAAGCCTTGTGGAAAGGATTGGGCTGGTTGGGGAAGACAACGAGCACTGGTGGAGGGAGATGAAATACAGGCTACATTACTAGCAATTTGGCTGGGATTACAAAACACTAAACAGTCACATCGTTGGATTAAAGAAATTTGGTGCAATCAACCAAGGGTAATCCAATTACTATCCAAACCAAAATAACATGCTTGGCCTATACAATACACCCCTCTTTTGGCAAAAATTCTACTACAGATAGATCATCCAGCATTTTGTAATTTTAAATCCCCTATCCTAATGGCTAATGCAACCTTTTAATACTAAGGCCACTAAAGCCTTAGAGTCTAACTATTATAACAGTTTAGATAACTCCTATTAGGAGCATAACTGTAACGTTTTGACAACTTACTAAACGAGCACTGGTGTTTTCAAATCTTGTTAGGGCGTAACTTTCCCCCAACCCTAGTAAGGACATAAAATTTATTGTGTTTATAAATGCATAATTGTAATATATGAGTAAATTTTCCAAAATTGTGTTTTAAGTACACTAGTTTCCAAAATTCATTGTATTTCCAAGCTTTATTGTGTTTATAAATACTGTCACTCACTTAGGTTCTAGGTGAGCTTGAATAGTTGTCACTTTTAAGTACACTAGTAAACTTCCATTTGTAGATACACGAGTAGCTATGAGAGAAGTAATATCTCTCACATATATGGCATGGTAATTAATTTCTATAAAAAAGGTAATTAATTAACTTTCATATTTATGTCCAAAATTACTAATAGATTTACGTTGTTAGAATTATTATGAAAGAAAAATAATATTTCGAGCTATATAATGTAAAGTAATGAATACAAGTGAATTAAGTGAACGCAAAGAAATGTTAAAATTGTGATGTTTATTAAAAACGCTAATCATGTGAAGCATTTTAAGAGTACTTCATTCTTTTTTTTTTGGTGATTTAGAATTGCTTTTTTCATACATTATGCATGCTTTTTTGCCTAAACAATTTCAGGGACACCCCAATATAATTGGTGAAAAACATGAATACCCGAAAACTATGCCAAATTGGCAATCACCCTCTTTTCCATCAGAAAATTTAATTAGTTAATAGAAATGAAGAGTATATCATTATATGTATTATTCTATAGCTTATAATACAAAATGGCGAATTGAGGAAGAAGAAAGGAAGAAATAATATGAAATTTAAGATTCAATTTTCTTAGAAGCAACATTGTAAAGTCAAAAAAGAATAAGAATAATATAAGAATTATGAAATTATCTAACCATGACTTAATGAAATTTACTAACGAAATGTACCATTGTGAAAATTTAAGAGACGTTTTAGGTTGTGTGCCAATTTGATATATTTTTTGGGTGTTTGTGCTTTTTGCCAATTGTCTTGGAGTGTCTTTTGAAAAATTTTCTTTTTTATTTAGAAATATATTATGCATGACTGTGATAAATAAATAATCATATAAAATTTGCATGGATAATCAGAATGTTTGTGGTTATTGTCTCTGGTTATTCTATGTGTTTAGTTATATTTGAATACAATGATTTTCAATTTATCTTTTATTGAATAATAAATTTGATATACTGGAGGCAATTGAAATTAGTACTAACATGTAAGAAAAAAATCTCAAGTAAATTTTTATTTCTAATTTCATAAAAAGATGAACAAATTAGACTATTTATTTTTTATGAGTTGAATTATCATCCAAATCCTTCAATTACATAATTTCATATATTTTTAGGTGGTTCTTGACATGCTCTTTTTATTATAAACAATAAATTTGAAGTATTGTATATTAGAATTAACTGAAAATTATAATTTACAATTATGAAGTGAAGTGGTATTAGACTAATAAGAGTTTTAGTGTTTGATATTCTAAGTTTGATTAAAAAAATTAGATATTTATTTTTTCTCTTCCATAATAGTGTGCAAGTCACTTATCTTATCTCCTATAATTGAGATAATTGAGAAGGAAGAGAATAATTAAGTAGTAAAATTAAAGAAAATGATAAAAAAATGAAAAAAGGTATTACAAAAATTAATTAACACAAAATAAAGAAAATAATTATTAAGTAAGTATGTATTATTAAAAATGGAATTGCAATTAATATTGATTACTATTATATAATTAAATGAAGTTACATATTTTGGCATTATTTATTATTGTATACAGATTAAATGACTAAATACTTTTAAGGAAATAAAAATGCAACAATTTCTCTTGAATTCATGTTTTTATAATTGTAGTATGATTATTTTTTATTTTAAATTCTTCATTTCTTGCAGATTCTGGTCAACAAGAAAAAGTGATGTAACCCAAGTCTGCGGGAAAGCGTATGGTTTAGTCAAGGAACTTCCAACGAAAAGGGAAAGCTTTTAGGGTATACAATAAAATTAGAGTTTGATGGATGCAGCGAGGAATGGAGAAGAAATAGGGTTTGATATGGCCTTTCTTTTGTAGCTCAATTGCAGACCTGAATCACTTTGGTGAATTGAATCCCTTTTGTGAACTAAATTCATGTTCTAAACAAAAATCTGAACTGTAGAATTTTTGCAAACAGTTTGCAGAAACTAATGTTAGTTCTAAAGCTTCTTGCAATCCTAGGGAGATTAAAAGGGGGTGGAACGGGGAATGGGGCTGAGATTGATGATCTCCTAGAAGGAGTAGCACCTGCTGTGGCTGAAAGAAGATGGGGGAGGGCTAAGAGGCATGGGGAGGTTTGGGAATGGGCTGAAACTAAAGGGAAGGCATTGGGAATGACTTGCAATGGGATTAGGGGCAATTCTAGGTCTCAACAAGAAGGGGAAGGGGCTGGAAGGCTACGGTTGTAGGGGAGGAGCTTCCTAGGGAGGCTTGTAACTTACTTGGGAAGGTGTCGGAAAGTTGCCGGAAAGTTGCTCCATGCGCAGGAATGTCTTGAGGATCTCTTGAGACTCCAGTAGTTGGAGAAGCACAAATTCCGAACTCAAAACTCTCAACCAATGCTCACCCAATGAAGGAGACCCAGGTCCTTAATCAATTCAATTAATCATCAAACTAAAAAATAACTTACAATGACAGGCTACTTATAGCATAAATAACTAATTCTGACTTAACTTAGGACTTCCTTATCAGATAAGGATTCCTTTGCAACTCAATTGGACTCTTTAAAACAATTATCAAAATGAATCAAATTACTACATAATCTCACCCCTTAGATTTGAGATCTCACACATACAGTTTAAGTGTTATTAAGCATATATTATTTATTCTATTTAGATAACTTAAGACCTAAACAACCAAACTACAAACAAATTGGACTTCTTTAGCTCACAATGGAAGATTCCCAACTCATGACAAACTACTCGAATCGACTCCTAACTAGACTTGACTGACTAATAAGGGCAAAAATGCTCAAAATACCCCTCTCGTAAGGTTTGGCCAGCCTAAGAGGCTTCTTGGATCCTTTATGGGGGCCCCACTTAGGGTTTTAGAAAGGGACCCTATGCTCACATCAAAAGTAAATCCTACAGGAATCACAAAATTGCTATAATAGGCCTACATACTAGAAGTAAAAGTAAATACTAAATCAGAAATTTTGCCACCCACAAGCCCCAACCACAAAAAAAAAAAAAAAGAAAAAAAAAAAAAAAGGTCAAATTTCTGCAAGGATTTAGTGAAATCCTCAAAATTAGGGGATGAAGTTTCAATAATAAAATTCGAGCCCTTTAATTAGTCAATTAATATACAAGCCATCATGGGTCTCACTATTCTGTTTCATACACCATCATTCAACATTTAGACCCCACAGGGAGCCTAGGTTTACATCAATGAGGAATTTCTAGGTTAGGACATGGATAGAAGAATTACATGAGGTGGTTGGTTTATCAAGGTGATATACAACATTGAAAAAAGTTGATCTAATTGAATTCTTATTCAACTTACGAATTTCACGGCAGTGATTTTGATGACAATAATTCTTAATAATCCTGAGGGTACCTCATATAAGGAAACAATACCCTGTACAAACACATTTTCCTTTATTGTATTATTGTGTTCTTGTCTTCCCATAAAACAGCACTGCTGATCACAGCAAAATGAGTTCTAGATTAATAATCATGGGTTGGTGCAGTCCAAATCCTAGGCAGCATTGTCTAATATTTTCTGGAACCAAAAACCACCTAACAAGATTGTAGCAGACCACTCGGCAATAATTGGATTCAACTCCTTTAGATCATTTATCATCATCAATATTACTGGTATCTAAATTTCCATGGAATTAGAAGAACGGTGATATAAAATGTTACCAAGTCAAGGATGGACTTGCTGATTCTATATCCAAAGAGTTAACATTTGAGAAATCTCAGCCATTTTCCAACGGAAAGCACCTTTGCCAACTACTTCGCTTCCATTGTTCACTCTACATGCGAAAGACCCCCACCACTCTCAGCCCGCGTCCTGTACACAAAACCACCATGTAAGTTGCAAGGCTACAAGGTGAAACACAGTGTGTGGAAGTGCAAAATAAAAATACCCATATGCTGATATGTGCACAGAAACCTGATACGTCAAAGGAAACCAAACAATTTAAAAAGTATGCAACGTCCATTATAAATGACAGGGGGCATGAGCTTAGTGTATTTTTGGATTTAACAGAAGTGGTTGAGAAAGCACCAAGCACCAAAATAACAGAAGTTTACGGCAACCAGAACAAGAACATCATTAAGATATCAATGAGAGACTTACTTGTGATCTGATGGGTTCGGCATAAGCTCATAAACAATTGTCGCAACAACATCCCTCTTCATCTGTATTTAATAGAAACAGACACATACCGCTATAAATACTTGTTCGTCTATAAGAGATCCTCCAACTGGTATATTTATTTTCTTAGCTGTGGGATTACCTGAGTGGCTTCACCGCGTAAGCCAATATAGTGTATCTGAGTTGTCTCAGCACCATGATTTTCAGGGAAATGCAAAGTGAGATTGCCGACACCTTGAAATCTAGCATATCTGATTGAATTTTGAGATAACGTCAGATAGAGCAAAAGAAACCCACTAATATATATAATGAACTTGAGAAAAAAAATGCATGATTTCAAGTCAACACAGGAAAATCTCCTTGAATAGCTAATTAGTGTTCAACATGTGCCCTAAATACATGCTATAGATACTTGAGCAGTAAACCATATTATGCTCGATCCTTGGCTGAGAAAGACCATACATTTAAGTCAGTCAAATTTTCTTAAGAATCTTTTTATCCATGTCTCATTTTCTTTGCAATTTCAAATTGCATTTCCTTAACTTGCCAATATTATTAATATATTATTATTTATTTATTTATTTTAAAGGAACCTCAATTAGATCCATTCCCCATTTTTTCAGATAAATAATGACTCGGAATTCTTCTTAATAACTTTCCAACAAAGCAGGCACTTGAAGCAGTTTATGTTGAAGACCATAGAATCACAAGGAAACTTTAAAAAAAATTATTAATTATGAATATTCAATGAGGAAACCAATTTCAGCATCATAAAGAGTTATCTTTCAAAGCCAATTTTGAAAAGGAAGTACACACAATTTGGCATGGACTCCAGATAGACGTAGTACTGCTGCCAGCTGTGTACATTATAGAACTTCTAAATCCATTTTGGAAAAAGATATAAGTGAACATCCAAATATATTCTGCCACGGAGGCATGGACTACAATATATTCCTACTTGGCTGATTTAAGGATGTGAAAATTGATGGGTTTTTAATATCTATAAGCATATATGCAATTCATCACATATCCACCAGTTTAGTCCTCACCCAAAATTTTTTTTCCACCACGATCAATTTGTTATGATTGACTTCTGACTATAATTAGATAAATCAAACTGGAATGTAATAAAATCATTGTGTCACTGTTCAACCATAGAACATATAGGCTACAGTTACACCTTTACATAGAGAATTAAAAAGGAGTTGGGTATAATTACCTTGTTTGGTATTCCAACATTCCTTGAAAATTTTCTACCAAGTCCCACTCCTTGAAACAAATGAAGAAATGTCTTAGATGAATTTAACATATTGATAGACCCCACCACCAACTAAAGATGATGCAATTACCTGAACGGGTTGCATGCTCTGAGCATCAGAGAAGTCGATGCCATCTCGATTTATGAACCTAAGTTTGAAATAGAAATCAATCTTCTGTAAAAAGCTGCACTTATCAAACTATACAAGTTCTTTTCCAAATTTGGCGATGAGCCCACAACTAAGAAGATAAACCATGGAGTATTTTTTTTGCAACATGAACAAACAACATGTTGACCCATGTAAAAATCAGTAAACAGCTTGGAATACACAAAATAAATGGTGAAAACATGTATGACAACTTAAAGAGAAAAAATAATCAAACATAAAAGCTAACAACTTAAAGAAAAACATTCAGAAGGCACATATGTTCTGCTAACTATTTCTGGTTTAACCTCAGATGATGCTGTTCCAGCCCTTGCTGCTGTCACGAAGGACGGCAGGAAGTCGATCATAATGCAATACTCATCCTCATTTTGCATGGGTGGTCGATTTTCATTTCATGGAAGACCACAGATGAACGAGGCAGTACAGTACACTGAACACCAACCCAATCTTGATTGCCTAGGTATGCTCCTAGACTAAAGACGAAGCTCCTTCTTCTCTTTCACTACACCAACCAGACAATGATTGGAATCATGAGGGCAAAAGGGAGGCAAAAGCAGATCATTAAGACAAAAGCATCTATATATATTATAGGGAGCTGGGAATGGTACAAGGGGGGAAAAGGCTCTTAAAAAGTTAGATGTGTTTGAGGAAATGGAAAGAGAAACATGAGATAGTTATTTTTTGGAAAGTTAATAACCCACCCAAAAACAGTTTCAGGTGTTTCTTGCTTCGAGAAGCAGAAAAATTGGCTGAAAACCGTTTCGTTTCATATGATATTTGCAACATAAATTGAAATTTATGAAAAAAATTTCTTTGAGAAACACTTTCAACGCGACAACTATTTGTTGTTGCATCTATTTCTCAAAGCAAAACTAGGTGCGGATTGGGTTTAAGTGAGACAGTTTTAGAAGGAGTTTTTATTGAAGATGGCATTCTAAACATAACAATGGCAGATTTCGTAAATCTTACTACAATTTTCAAATTTTCTACTTCCATAAGCAAATTTTATCAAACGCCTAAAAAACTCAGAACTGTTCCTGGTGTTTCTCGAAGCAGAAACACTTGGTGAGTTATCAAAGGAATTCTCTGTATTATTGATTTTTATTTTTATTTTAATTTATTTGGAGGGTGGGGTTGGAGTTCAATTAATGATTCCTCTGTCAATCATACATTGGTAATTGTTAAATTACGTTCTACAAAGACATTAAAAGAACAGAGCATTCTATATCTTCTATTCCATGCTTAAAGACATGATCATAATTTATTGTCATCAGTTTTTCAAATGAATTAACTGCCAACAAAACATATACCATCAGGTAAACCAGCAACAGGTATTCTTAATGAGAAGTACAACACTATACATTAAATGCTGCTGCATCCTAGTTCCAGACAATAAAGCTTCCGGCAGAAGATATCTTAAGCAGCAAATCACAAGAACCATGGCGATTGTCATCAAACTAGGCTATGTGATGCAGAGATATCACCTGCATGGACTTATTATCGAAGTAATAAGCCTTGGGTAGGGTTCTGTACCTGTCAGGCCTTTATTCCAATGGTTTCCGTAGTAATGGGCAATTATCACTTTAATTAGGAAAAAGACAAGAAAGAAAGAACACTGCAATGCACATGGCTCCAACTGCTATAGGGTGTGGGAGAGGTATGCATTATTACCCCCTGCTTTGCAGAATAGCTATTTCCAAGTTTTGAACCTGCTACCAACAGGTTGCAATAACACATCTTAACCTTAGCGCTATGCTTGCCCACAATAATGGGCTTATAATATGGGTATATGCTAGGCATATGAGACTGTTAGTTAATTGCATGTATTACTTTATATTTTAGTTGTTATTTCATGTTTTAATTAAGGCAGGATTATGATCTTAGAAGTCCGGTGATGTTTTGAGCCTTTTGCTTTATTATTTCAGTTTAGCCTTGGCGCCAAAGTGCCTGAGTAAGGTTGCTCCGTCATGACACAGATGGGGTTCAAGTAAAAAAACTCAGTCTGTGAAGTGTGGTTAAGGCTTCATACATGTGACCCTCCCTGGATCCCATATCATTGGGTATGCCTTAGTTTAAGTTATCTAACTAACTAAGGATTGGATTAGGCTTTTTCTTTAGTTTTTTATTTTATTTTATTTTATTTTTTATTATTTGTATTTTTTTTTTTTAAGTAAGCTTGTAAAGGGTTTCGCATTGTACATGAAATTCTGATTAATGATTGCTATTGCTTCTGCCTCTCAGTAGAGCTTTCTTCATCATGTATGATTGAGGTTTATTTTGGTGCTTTATCCAATTGAACAACTAGCAGTGGGAAGCTCGTGTGCATTGCAACCTCCCTCTGGTTTCTCTATGGTACTGCTGAAGCTAATACTTCTGCAGTTTATCCATCTTTGATCTCTGAAATTCTCCAATCGAATCACTATTAAACATGCTGGATCTAAGTAGTGCCCATACTTGATCTGGTTCTGATTACAGTAACCACCTCTCAATTTTGTGTCTCCTATCAATTTTTGTCATTTATGGTACAACTAGGAATGCCTAATTTTGGTTGATTCGTGGTGCTGCTTTCAATAATGTTCACAGAATCATTCAGTTCAAAAATTTCTCTACAATTGATCAATTTCATATTCTGATGTTAGTATCGTAGGATCTTATTTCATTAAGAATTTCTTTTCATAGGTTTAGCTTTCTGAACTCAATTTTTATCTTTACCAGTCTGATTTGTCTAAGATGTAAATACCATCCACCTAATTGGCAAGTTGAGCTACAGTTTCTGTTAAATGATTACTGCTGACTGCTGAGAACTAATCATAACATTTTCGTGCGCGTTTGAAAACAATTAATTCATCACATTAGTTTGATCTTTCATTGTAATTCTGTTTTTTATTGTTAAAAGATACAAGATTGTGTTATAATACCTTTTTCTTAGTGCATCTACGTTGATCCATAATTTCAGTCTCATCCAGCGGACTGATCTGAAACTTTCAGCAAGGTTCTTTAACTCTAGATCAGAACTGAATTTGAGTTTTAGTCAGACGAGAACATCTAACTCGGTAACATCTCTGTTCAACTTAATCTGGCTTTCTACTTTCTGGGATTTGATGTTATTGGTTTTGTTTTAGTTTTCTAAACCAGTATTACATAATATGGGACAAACCTAACAACTGTAGACAAGTAATCAGAATAAAATCATGGCATTACCACTCCACCAACCCTTGGCAGTGACAAGAAGAAAATTACCTACCAAATCAAACCTCAGGAGAATTCTTTGATCAGAGTATATGGTTGGCATTAAGATCACTAAAACAATGTTAGAGAACTTCACTGTTTATCTCTAGCTAATAACTTGATCATCAAACAAGAAACAAAAATCACAGCATGAGCAATATCATACAGATTAAACTTACGCTCGCATTTTTGAAGGACTTGTTCCATCAGCACCTCCAACAATTGATATACTCTTAATCTTAACGTCAGAAGTAAACCTAATGTTCACAATCAGTTCCAGAAAATGAATAATAAATACATGTGAGTACTTCTCGAAAGTTAAAAGAGCATAAGTTATTCCTAATTAATCCAGTGTCCACTAAAGAGACATTTAAAACATCTCCTAAATTCAATGTCCGAACCAATCCAGTGAGGTGTGCACCTCATTTCTTTAGCTCCATGCAACATTGTTCTCTATTGGACCCACTAGCACATTCTAAGCTCAAATTGAGATATAACAAAGCCAAATGGTAATGAAATGAAAACTTCGCTCATTTGGCCCTCTTCACCCACTTGATACCATATTTATTCTGACCTCCAACCACCAGGGAAAAAAAAAGGGAAACAAATGACTCTATTTACCAAGGTAATGAGATAAAATATCTCATAGACCATTATAGGATACAGAATCTGAATTCTCCACCATATGGATGCAGCTTTCTATTTGAGACAGAATTTGATTTTAGACAAAATAAATATACATAATTAAAAAAGATTGGAGATTCAATAAAATTATCACTTAAGGAAATATCAAGGGGATAACAACGGGAGCCACTCACGGGATGAAAACTAGTAATTCTGGGTCACCTTCATTGCTTTCCAAATAACCCTGCCATGGCAAAATTCAAAGAAAACTTTCACACAGTAAATAAATTCTCTTGTTCGAAAGTGAATAGGCTGAAAATTGTTTCACATGATACCAAAGAACTAAAATTTCCTGGAATAGTTATCGGAAAAAGATGCAGAGAATGCAATAACCCAATTAAATAATACTGGTACCTAGGGACAAAACTAAAAGACATAAAAGTCAAACCAAATGTTGAACAAACAAAACTTTCATTTTTTTCTAAACTCTATATCTAGAATTGTTAATTTGACATAGCTGCAGAAAGTTCACGAGGCTGGTACTCATCTTTTCAATAATTTGAGGAATTAGGATGTTTATCTTTCCTTTTGACATATTGGGATGTGAAGATTCTCAAGTTTAGGAAGTGTAAGCAGATCTCGGCAATGGGGACTTGTCTAATAAGCTTCGCAGATGACCTTGGTGATGTGATCTCTTATCAGTCCAACATTCTAGAACATAGTGGAAGGGCCCCCTCATTACGTGCACAAGTAAGGGTAAAATAAGGGGAGACCGGAATATGATTGAAGATAACGGGAATCCTGCATATGATCACAGACAAAGAGGCAAAACAAGGACATGGATACTTGGATATTTATCCTAATGGGAGAGGATGGGGAAAAGGGGGGGGGGGGATGAGACACAACTTCATCTCAACATCCAATGCACATTTATGGATAAAATCATTGATCATAGGTTTCCAAAAAGAAAGAAAGTTTAAAGATGATATACGGGAATAGGGAAGGATGATCTACAGCATTGTTGACATCTACCTACGATTAATATGTAATGACAGAGCCGTTAAGAAAGGCTGTATACTATAGAGATTTAAAGACAATGACTTGCAACTTGAAAGTCAAATAGTGATTTTCGACATTGATCATGGCTGCTGGTTCATTGTATGGAATACTCAGTATAAGAACAGCAGTGTCTTTGGTTTTGGACAAATTTGTCATAGAAGTCCAAACCTGAATCTTAGTGTGGATTGCACAACTGATGGAAATGACTGACTAGTTAAAACAGCAAAGGGGATTTTATATATCCTTTGATTTTGGTGATGGTTGTGGAGTACGTTTTAACTTTCATTACGGCTGTAAAAACCCATCCAATTTTAAAGTTCGGAGATGGGTTTAAAGCAAGAGATCATAAATTCTCAGAAACATGACAATTCAATGGTAGTCATCCATTGAAATTGTGCCATTGGGTGAGGAATTAGAACATCTGGTTGCAGAGTTTGGTGTTCAGTTCACACATACTAAAAGATGCTAGACAATAATTGTCTTCCCCACCATCCACAAGGAAAAGATGGAACTCAAGTATTAGTTTACTAATAAAGGGATTATGGTTTAATACTGCTGCCAACCACCCCCTTCCCAAATAAATAAACAAATTTTTTTCTTCCAGGAAGCACTAAAATAACTATGGTTTACCATAATTAGCCAAGCTAAAACATGTATACTACTTACCCCAGTGGAATCCAGACGTTGCTCCCAAGCTTTGAAAACTGACTTTACACTTCCTGAAACAGCCTCATTCAAAGCTGACACCTGAAACAGTTACCATCATTTCTCTGAGAAGAAGTAAGATGCAAATTATTGGGAAAATTATCAAACGAAAATTAACTAGCATCAACAACTCTTGAGTAACAGGCTAACCATTGAAAAAAAAATGACCCACCAATTAACATTACGAAGAAATAATGACTACAAATCTAATAGAGTAGATAAATGGTTAACAATTGTTTTATAGTGATTTTCTCAAACAAGAATAATTATTATGTATGGGTAAACCTTTTCAAATCCTTATGCTATTTATTATATTATTTTGTAAAATATCTGTGAAAGAATACTATATCTTAGCAAAGAAAAGATTAAACTCAAACTGAACACATGTCTAATACAAGAAATGTATCAGTAAACGAACAGTCAGATTCAAGATTGAGACTTCATTTATCTTGTCATCTTCCAAAATTTCAAGTTTAACTAAAAAATTGCAACCATTGCCGGTTACAGGAGACTGCCTAAGCGAGCCAACTGTGAATATTTCAAGGAGATCATCAGTTAATTAATTCGTGCTTCAACAACTTCCTAATGGTTCATGCATCATCAATATAAGCATTTAGAGAAGAGTAAATTTGTCACAGTTCCCATAACTAACTCATGAAGTTGTTCCTAATCAGTAACATTTACGAGGGATACTGCCGCCAAGGCAAATGTTTGAAATAGCAATATTTGAATCATTCAAAGCATAGCAGCGAGACATGATCAATGTAATTAAACTCATTTAGATGGGAAGAGGCTTATTGAATGAATCGCAATTTCATCACAAAATGAACGCTTTCACATTCATCTCAAGAAATTGGAAACCATCGTAAACAAATTTGTACCAATAAACTGTCACCCAATTCACCAGAAGTTAAGTACTGGAGAAATATCAATTAGGGTACACTTGCAGATATGTAAAAAGCATCTAAGCCGCAATCAGAATGTTAATTGAAGTTTTCTGTATTGTGAATTAGAATTCGTTGTACTGCTTATGCTATAATGGAACAGAACTACAATAAGTTAGGCTGCTTATAAATTAATTGATCATCAAACAGTGTGAGTTCATAGCTTGAGCAACAGGGTCATCAGCATTTCAATACATAATGTCAAAACTCAAAACTCGAAAATTTTCTGATAGTAGAACGAATAAAAAACCCACCTTAGGGAGATCTATGTGCTTGTACAGAGACCAACTGGAAGAACAATCATGGTCCGCGCAGTCATGATCGTGAAGGCAAGCCATCTCTTTCTCCCTCTCTCTCTCTCCCTTTCTCTCTCACTCTCTCTCTTTCCCTCTTTCCCTCTTTCCCTCCTTTCCTTTCGCCGTCTGCGGAACGGTGGCCTCTGGGATTCTTGGTAACGTACACCGTTGCGGTGTCAGTCACTCGCGCGAACACGGTATTGGAAGTTGTAACGTGCTCGATTCTCATTATCGTTAAAGATACCAATCTAACGGGTCATCATTTTTAAGATGTGGACCTAAGTTCGATAGTACATCAACCAGCCAACCTGCCAATGGTAGGTTAATTGGTCGGTTAAAATCCTAATCCTACGGAGAGGTCATGAGTTTGCACTCTTTCGGTGGCACCTAAATTAATAATATTCTCTCTCCTAATATAAACTCATTGGCTATTGATGTGTCCGAAATCTGCTTAGCCCTTTGATCATTGATGAATGACTTGCAAAACAATGTCAAACGTGGACCGACCGTGGGAGTCGGGAGGCCATCTCCGAAGGCTAAGTCAGTTAAAGAACTGATCACAAAGCTTTGGCTAGTTGCAGAGCTGAAATTGAATACGATTATTGGGAATACGATTCCATTACCTCAGCCTTGTGTAGGCTACTTGATTTTGTAGTCTCTTATTAGGATTTTCGATCGTTGGATTCGTTCGTGCCTTATCTTGGTGACTGTTATATCTTTACAGTTAGACTCCTTTTGCGGAGTGGTGGGTGATTTTCCTTAATCACATGATCCCTTGCTTTGAGTGCATGACAATTACCATATCCTGCATGATCGCCATCTCCCATATGCGATAATAACCGTTTCTTGATTAGTTATCCATTTCGAGTTTCATGGGGGTAGCGCCTGTCTTTTAACCTTGCAAGGTTCCTTCTTTATCATGCTAGTGATTAGTCCGGTTTGCTCGAATCCAACCATGATCGGACCATTCTCGCGGAATCAAGGATTGAACCGAGGATGGACCCGGTTTGGTAATGATTTCCCCGTATCAGCTACAAAAAAAGAAAAGAAAGAGATAGTACATCAACCATTTTACCATTATAGGATTGTTCGGTTAGTGAGACTTCTCTTAGTGAAGACGTCATGGATTCGATTATGCTTGATGGTATATTATGAAAGCAATATAAGAATCTCAGGAGTTGAGTTTGAAGATTTATTGGCCAAAAAAAAAATGGTTTGAAGATTTCCTTCGATACCCAGAGCTACAAGTCAAGATAGTCTCAAGATCCTACTACCCTAGGGCGCAACTATGATTATTATTATTATTTTTTGATGATAAAGAGTGCAACTATGATGGGAAAGTTCTACACCTGTGTTCAGGGTTTGGGCTTTCAGTTTGTTCTGGGTTTGTCTCATACTCTCATTAACCGTCGTGGACACAGTTGGGTATATATGAATTTCAAAACTCATAAGAGAGCCCCACCCTATGTATGGCCAGAATATAAAATATCCAGATTTGGATAATATCATTGAAATTTCTCTACTTATTATAAAACAGAGGAAAATAGAGAGAGAGAGAGAGAGAGAGAGAGAGAGAGAGAGGTGAATCACTTCTTTTCCTTGCTTCTTTACACCCAGCACCCAATTTATTCCCTAACACCCTTATGTTTACCTTGGCTAAATTTAGTAGTTGATTAATTTTCTTTAAGGGAATTTATTTTATTATGTTTACCTTCGTGTACCCCAATTAAACCCTTACTGTTAAGAGTAATAGAGTTAAATGATGACTTAACACTTACTGCATCTTCAAACTTTTCAAATTATTCTCATCTAACCTCAAATCTGTTTTGAATTTAGGCATAAAGGAATATTAGTAATATAATAATTTTGAGAGATGCAAACAAAATAATTTGCAAACCTCTTTAACACTTTTGAAATCTCAATGCCACCAAGGTTTCAAATTAATGATATTCAAACTCTATAATATAAACAAAAAGATTCGAGATTTGTTTGGAATTTAATTATATGTATGAACAAATTAAATCTTTTAAATTAGTACACTAGCCAAACACTACTATTATAAGAGACAATTGCTTTCCACTATCTTTATGTCCTCGCATGGTTCCTTCCACCTCAAAGTTGATTTTTTTCCTTTAGAATTTTCTTCAAAGATCAAACGATTTGTTCCATAAGTTAGAATGCATTAAGAGCTTGATCTATACCTTCCCTGGTTAGGTTGGTTCACAACAACCATTTAAATTAGTAGTTAGGTTACACTTTGCCTTTACCAAAATTAATAATAACATAATATTAAAACGAGACGGTTGTAGCATGATATTAACACAAAACCAAAACCCACAAGTGCACTGCACTTCTCTGATTGGGTTGGTTCAAATTTGATCCTTTCATAAGTAAAAGGAAAGAAAAATAATGTTTGCATTGGTTTTAGTTTCTGATGTTATATGAATAGTTATTTTCAAAGTAAATATACATTTAGGGTGATCCATCTCACTTTAATTACTCTTAATTTCAAAGGTGGGACTCATGCATGATTATTTAGTACAGAGTGTACATGGAGGGCAGTATATAATATCATCCTTGAGAGAAGCTTGTTCACCTTCGTGTGGTAATCTCTACATGCATACAAGGCCAATGAGAACACACATGAAAGTATTGTGGAGGGACGACGCGACATCATTATTTTACTACCAATACATTGGTGAAATGGTATAATCTTTAGTGATATGGGAGAACTTTTCTCCTATATATATATGGCAAATAAAACTCAAAACAAACCCTAAGTGGAAGCAAAGTAATGCAAGAAACGAAACTAACATTGAAACTAAATTGACCGTTCTATATTGGATTTCATATATTGAGTTCTCTCCTTCTCATACTGGAAATTGAATTGAATTGGTCTAAGACTAATCCATTGACACCGTTGCACCTATCCTTGCAAGAAGCCTGATTTGTTTGTTTTGTTCTTTTTTTTATTTTTTATTAATCTAAAGAACTTCAAAACTACAATAATTGGATTAGAAACCAAAATTATCTACCCTCCGAGAGATATGGACATGCAAACCACAATATTTATGGGTGAGAATTTCTTTCCCTGATTATTTATTTTTGTAAAAAGAAAATCTTCTCTTGATTTAGCTATTATCAGAGATTCCTCATTGTGAGCACCTGACTAGCGTAGCTCAATATGCTTTCATGGCCGATTATGGTTCAATTGTGATTGCCTTTGTCTTCCCTCTCTCTCGATCATTAAGAATTGAGATCTACAAATAATGGGCGTTTGAGGTAGTGCTCCACAAATTTCAGCTACCTCAGTTATTAAATAATATTTGGGTTACATTAAAATATATATAAAAAACAAATTATCCATACATCCTTTCAGTGACAAATTATTATGTTTACATTTAACGAAATTTAATTCCCTATCCATCAAACCACCATCACTTTCAAGTAAAATGAATTATTAATCCTTGCATGAGTTCATGTAATGGTCACATTTTCTTACTTTTTAAAACACGCCATTGGCCAGGCTTAACGCCTTCAACAACCCCCTTTCCAAATTACTTCAAAATTAAGTTTGGTTGTCAACCAGTTTTGTTAGGTATCAAATCTATGTCACCTTCTAGCTATAGTAAGGGTGAATTTGAAGTCAAACCTAAATGAAAAGTGATTGTTTTGGTTGTTCTAGTATTCTTTTGACTTTTCAAATAGATTTTATTTTTTCTG
The DNA here is from genome assembly GCF_041222555.1 of Hakea prostrata. Lineage (NCBI taxonomy): Eukaryota > Viridiplantae > Streptophyta > Magnoliopsida > Proteales > Proteaceae > Hakea > Hakea prostrata. The sequence goes on from NC_142602.1 coordinate 23,112,261, forward strand.
ATCTAATAATAAATTTTATTTTATTGCTAAAAGTTTGATAAATATATATAGTAGTTAATGTCTTGGGAGTATATACAAAGTAGGCTGATATTTGATTGATAAAAAATATGGCAAGAAAGCAATATACGGGTACGGATGACAAGCTAAAATAGGGAAAACAGAAGAGATTGTAAATGCATCAACTTACCAACCAAACAATATTCTTAAACTAAAATAGGAAAAACAGAAGAGATTGTAAATGCGCCAACTTACCAACCAAACGATATTCTATCTACTATATATGAGCACCTCGCCCCTTTAAAAAATGAATCTCATCATTGAATGCTTTTAAGCTTGTTCTAATTGAGCATTGAGCAGACCTTTAGGAATGGCTTACTTCCTTGCACCTTCATTTTCTCCTTTTCTTGTGGTTTTCATTTGTGCAATATGCATTTTGTGTGGTGCCATCGGAGAAGATAGAAAGGCAAGTAATATCTGAATCTCTATTATTATCCTTGCACTTTTCTATCCAATGAGCCTGTAAGATGTGAAATCTTTATCTATGTTGATGGTTTTTATGCTGATCTTGAGGGCAAATTATTTAATCATTATGATACGGAGAATTACATATAAGTATTGATAGAGACATTATCATTGTAGGATTGTTGATAATGCTGAATTATGTAGCCAATGTCACTAATATTTACTTGATGAGATTAGTGGTATCCTTAAGTACTAGTTGATATAATTCATCATATCTTAACTAAGTTAGAATGGATATTATGCATTTGATGAATAAAATTGTATTCATGGCTCTATCATGTTGTTGATCAGCATGCATATATTGATAATCTGTGCAGATCTATATTGTGTACATGGGTGCACTTCCTAAAGGAGCATATTCTCCTACATCTAACCACCTAAGCATGTTGGCAGAAGTTCTCGAGGAAAGGTAATACTTTTAAAAATTATCTAAAATGTTTTTCACTATCAATCATGCATGTTCAAGCAATATTAGGTGATCTTTGTTCTTCATTTTGAGATGCTAATTCTTTGAGAAGTTGATTATTATTCCGTGAAAATTTTTCAATCTCTCCCTTGTACTTGTTCTCTATTTACTCTAATTTCACTCTCAAAAGTTCACTACTACCACCCCCTCCCCCTGGGAAAAATGTATGATACCTCTCTTTTTTCCCTTAATATTTTGGCCAAATTACCTCGTATTTTTACCCTCTTAACTGGTTATTTTGATACATTATTTATTTTATTTTCTCCCTCCTTTAATAGGAATATTAAACGAGGATATAAGTTTTCGTTTTTTATATTTTTTTTCTTCCTCCTTCTTAGGATTTTATTTTTTATTATTTTTTTTAGTTTTCTTGTCTCCTTATTTAACAAGATTCCATCCAATGCGATTAAATGTAATTCTTTTTCTTACTTCCTTTTATCAGAACCCTTTAAGCAACATTAGATGTACTTCCCCCCCCCCCCCCCCCACTTTTATTAGAAGCCGTCAAATGGAAATAAAAACATAGCTAGCCATATATAGAAAAAGTGAGGAAGGGAAACACAAAAAATAGAAAGAATTACTTCAATTGACAAAGGGGATAAAATTTGAGGGTAATTTAGCCATTTTAAAACATTAGAGGAGAACAATATGCAAGACTTCCTTATTTGGAGGGAATCAAAGTTAAAACTTTCAAGTGAGGAGTAAAGGTATATAGAGAATAAGCAAAGGTATAGATAAGTTGATTCTAGTCTTTTTCCTTATTTTCCTTTGGGGAAAATATAGGATAGATCAATCAAAATCTTAACCATAAGTCTCCTCCCCAAAGCATTTTTTTTTTACAATTATATTTCTGTTGATGAACCTAATGCCATTCTCGAATATGCTTTCTTATTTATTTCAGGTTTTGGAATGAAATTTGATCAATTTATTTCTTTTAGAAATTTCATAGAAGCCACATGAAATCTAGAGCATAAAAGAATATGAGCAAAATGGTTATATGGGAATGTCAACTTAATACAAAATTGTAGCAAAGTAATCAACAATCAAATCTTCTTGATAAAGATTTTTCATTTCATATATAATAATTAAGTGGTTTATTTGAGGATACAGCTATGTATGTCCATGGTTTGCTACAATTAAATTAACCTAAAAAATATTATAAAATCTTATCAATATATCAACCTTTTGTGAGCTCTATAACAAATAGCTGTGAAGCTATCATAGAAGTTTCAATGGATTTGAGAAAGCTCAATGAACAAGAAAGAGAAAGGTTGGCTTATTAACCAAAGAACTTTAATTTATAAATTAGATTTCAGTTTTTGACAATATCATCATAATATCTTTGTTGAAATGACAGGCAAAGAAGGTGTGGTATCCGTTTTTCCTAGTAGCACTCTCCAATTACAAACAACAGATCTTGGGACTTCATTGGTTTTTCTAGTTGTGACAAGAAAACGAGTGAGAGTGATCTAATTATTGGCATTCTTGATGTGGAATATGGGAATCGAAAGTTTGGTGATAAAGGATTTAGTGCTCCCCCAAAGAAATGGAAGGTCTTGTAAGGTGGCTTTAATTTTACATGCAACAAGTAAATCTCTTGGTCAAATAGTTCATTAATATTAGTCGATTATAATATATTATCTCCATAGTCCATTGTAAGAAAGCATATGTATTGTAACAATTTTCGATTAATCTCCTACGAAGATTATTGGTGCTCGATTTTATGCCAAGAAAAATAATTCAACAAGGATTTAGATGGCCATGGAACACAAGCCACTGGGTAACTTGGTATATGATGTGGATTTTATGGATTGGCACAAGGAATGCAAAGGTGGTGTACATCGAGGATTGAGCTACAAAGTTTGCAAGATCGGTTGCGATCGAGTGATATCCGGTTTTGATGATGCCATTGGATGGAGTGGATATCATCTCGGTCGTTAGGAGGTTTATTTGATCAATTGATGTTGATCCTATTTCAATAGGGGCATATGGATGGAAAGGAATCCTACATCAAGCGGTGGAAATAGTGGTCCTATCAGAGAACAATAGCAAGTGTGGCACCTTGGATACTATAAGAAGAATCGAGGGCTTATTTAATGAGGTTGTTCTTGGGAATGGAAAGGTCATCCAGGTAAGAAATTATGAACTTTGATCGAGTTTTCTATTTCTTTTTATCCTTTAGGGAGGGTGGGGATGAATGTTATTGCTATATTCAAGTACTAGCACTATCTAAGTGACCATATGTTGTTCTTCATTATTAGAGGGAAAATAATAATTATATATATAAATATAAATATAATACTAATAATTTGGCAAGCTCAATAAAAAACTAGGGAAGAAAACACCAAGGCATTAATGGGAGAAACAAAGGCAAAGGAGAGATAATCAAGAAATCATGCCTACAAATCTATGTGGCTTTATTTTATTTTTAATCTTTTATTGCTCACTTATAAAAATTTGTTACCAGATATTCATTGAGCAAAGAATGAGGCTAAGTGAGAGAATCATCATGTAATATTTTAATCCTAGAGTTATGACAAATCTAATAACTACTCTTGGATTAGAATATTTATATGGTTGAATCTATATCTCATTGGGCACATTAGGAGGTTTACGGGAGAAGAGTCAAATACAAAAGTTGTAGGCTTCAAATATAAGGTACAAAGTGTTATCTTTTTGTTGTGGGAGAATTAATTCTTTTACTTGAATGGAAAAGTCTTCCTTTAGTATATGGAAAAGATGCAATATAGACATGTAATGAAAGGAAGAGGTAATGAATTACAACCGATACTTTCCCCCCCACACACACAAAGAAAAAAATCTAAACAGATCATTTTTGTTATGAAAGAATCAAAACAAGGACGCGTAGATTGTGTATAGATCTTACTTGACAATAATATGCAAAGATCACTTTCTTTTGTGTTTCGACTGGGGTAACCGCTGACGAATGTGACAAGAAAGATTGTGCTATGTGATGACTTGAGTTTGGGGGAAGAACCATTTGAGCTGGTGCTTAGGGACAATAGTACTAAATGATGCATTTTTGACTTCTCTTTGTATTTCCTATTGCCGCAACACATTTAATCCTCCAAAAGGGTGATCAGGTCAAGGCCTACATTAACTCCACAATGTAAGTTCAAAATAGTGATTTGAGTATGAATTAATGATCAATATTGGTTATTTGGTGATGTTTTGGGAACCTGTAAAACTGGTTAACAAGTGGGTTTTAGACCTGTAGATAGAAAGAGCCAAATGCACCTAAAACCCAAAAACACCTAAAAAGGACAACACATGACCTCTCCATAATGTCCATGACCAGTCATTTTGAAAAACTTGAAATTTTGAACAAGGCTCTAACCTTGTTAGCCGTGGCTACCAAACGACCATTTGGATGAGTTTAGGCCCCGAATTGAGCCCTTGAACATTTCACACGGTGACAGAATAATAATTGGTCTTCACCACAACAGGTAGAACTAGTCAGTATGTGGGCTTTAAGCAGTAGAAAGACTGAAATACCCCTGTACCCAAAAATTTTCAAAATGGATAACACATGAACTCCTCAACCAGTCAATTTGAAGAACTCAAATTTCTGAACAAGATCCATGCCAATACAGGAATCGCCAAGATAAAAAAGCGACCACCCAAGCATGTTTAGTCCCCGAAATGGACGTTGGAACATTTCACTTAGTGAAAATTGCTCTTCGCCACATAGGTAAAGCTGGTCAATATGTGGGTTCTAGACTAGTAGATATTTTTAAGATTTTATTAGGATAATTAGTTAAGCACAATTAATTAGCATTTTTATACTTTTTAATCTATAGAAATCCTACGCAAACATCTTGAAGAGTGAGGCGATACACGATTCATCTGCTCAGATAGTTGCTTCATTTTCTTCTCGTGGACCAAATGGCATCACACCATCTATTCTCAAGGTCTCTCTCTTTCTCTGTGTTGCTTCATTGCCTCTCATTCATTTAGTCTATCTTTATGATCACAAGAGCTCCCTCTCTAATCTTACAGACCAGGATATAAGTGCCCTGAGGGTTGATATCTTGGTGCATATTCACCTATTGCTTCACCATCGACGTTGAAGGTGATGAAAGGAGTGTGAAGTACAGTATAATATCTGGAACCTCCATGGCATGCCCTCACGCTCGGTGTGCTGCTTATGTTAAATCCATTCACCGGATTGGTCGCCCTCGCTATCAAATCTGCACTCATGACCACTGGTGATACGCTTGTTCTATCTATATTAATTTGCTTGCCGTATTTATTGGCTTTAATCCAACTTTTCTTTCTCATAAAATCTCTACAGCTTTGCGGATGAATGCTACCAAGAACCCAGATCGAGTTTGCATATGGGGTGGGAATATCGATCCCGTGAAAGCAATAAATCCGGGTCTGGTATATGAAATTGTAGAAGATGATTATATCAAATTCCTCTGCAATATAGGCTGGGATACCAAGAGAGTAAGACTTTTAGCAGGAGATAACAACACTACTTGTCAAGCAGCAGGAACTAATGGAACGGAGCTGGATCTCAATTATCCAGCAATGACAGCTTTTCTTCAACAAGATGAGACTTTTGTTCGTAACTTTACAAGAACAGTTAAGAATGTTGGCTCAGCAAACTCCACATACAAGACATCCATCACTTCCCAGTCTGTGTTTAATGTCACGGTTAATCCTACTGTTCTACATTTCGAGTCATTGAATCAGGTTAAATCATTTATGGTCACTGTTTCTGGGACCAAATTTCCAGCATCTTCTGCTGCGTTTGCTTCCTTGGAGTGGTCAGATGGCACTCATACTGTCAGAAGTCCGGTTGTTGTTCACTCGATCAACAGCTTCTAACTTCATATTCATGATAGAAACAAATATTTTGCTTGTGTTTTTACTATTTTCTGTAATCCATCTCGTGGTCTGGGGTAGATAGTTGGATTATTTATGGGCATTCTGTAATGCAGCTGCTTCCTTAGGTTGAATTTGATCCTACGAACAAAAAGATAATGAACTAGCTAGACCAACATAGTTTTCAAGTATCGGTTCATCTTCGCTTCAATTCAGCTAGAAAAAACTGGAGATCTGGAAGAATGTTTTAGAAAATGACGAGATCCTATATTTATGATGAGATTAGTTAGATATGATTCTATTAAATCACAAACACTTCAATAGGGTGAGACAGCATTTAAAATGTAGACTCTGCTAAGTGAGAGACTATGGAGTTGAATGTGTATGTTTATCTGTTACATAGTTCCAGAAAACTGAAGTTACAAGAAGATTTCCATGGACGTAGGATCAAGTGGAAAACCCTGATAAGAATTGCAGCAGTTGAGTTTGAAGATTCATTGGAAGCTCAAATAGGTTTGAGCTACAAGTCAAGTCACTCTCAAGATTCTGCCACACCTGTGCAACTATGCTTTAAAGCTCTATAGTCCATATGCTTTTATCCTCTAACCAAAATGAATCAGGTTTAATTTAATTAACCAGAACATAAACCTTGACATATATAGCTTTCTAGTTTTTTCAACATTCCTGTTCCAGTTCATTCTAAGTTGGTAAATCAGATCTGTTATTCAGTTAAAAGGATTTTTAGTTAGAACCAACAGTCCTAGTTTATAAATCAGACTTCGATTAAGGTTGCAATCGGTTAATTTATTCCATTAATTTAATTTTGTTAAGTCTGGACCGGTTAATTTGTTTCAGTTTTGAATTTGGTCACAAATTGATACCCTAAATATATCAATTATAAAAATGAATTCAAATTCTTCCAGAATAAATACCAACGAAATACTCAATGACTGTTGCATTTACAATTCAATTAACTTAATTCGAAGGAACAATTGGGATTTGGTGTATTCCAGAGGATATAGATGTGTTCACAAGCAAATTTGAAAAAATTATTAAAAAAATTTGCTCAGTATAGTCGTTTATTTTTTAAAATTTCTTCACCATTATTTATCCTTTGTATTTATTTTACTACAAACTCTAGAAGATATTCACAAATCTTAAGTACAAATTTTATAAAAGTAAGAAGACGCATCCCATAAAGTAATTTAATCAGGATAATTCTATTAGACGGATAATAATCAGTTGGAAAAGGTATTACCGTATCCGCGTCCTATTAGTAATTGGATGGATAAATGCAAATTCGGAAGCGGATTTTGATTATCCATTTACACCTCTGCTCTATCCACATCAAAAAATCAATACACAGCGGGACAGGCCAACAAAACAAGTCCAAGATAACACAAGACAAAAAACACCCAAACCAAAAAAAAAAAAAAACAAACAGAACCAACACCACCAAAAGAAAAAAAAATAATAATAATAATAATAAAAAATAAAATAATAATAAATATTAAAAAGAAACCACCAAAAAGCCACACCCACAGCCCCCCCAACCAAGCAAGAGACCGACATACCCGAAAGGGAGAACAAAAAAAAAGCGAGCCACCCGGCCCAAGGAGACAAACGATCAAGAAAAACAAGAAGAAAAAAAAATAAAAAAAGAGTGAAAGAAAGGAGAAAAAGAAGGAAAGGTAAACCAAATGGTAAACATAATATCCGAAAACAAAACAGAAATGCCAAACAGGACAATAGGAGTAAAACCAAAGGAGCAGAGGAGGGGAAGAAGAAAAAGAAAACGAGAGAAAAGGACAAGAGGAGAGGGCAAAACAGGAGGAAAGAAAGAAGAAAAGAGGGCGGAGGCCCAAAGGAAACAGAAAGGAGGGAAGACCAAGAAGGAGACCAAAAGAGAAGGAAAACCAAGAAAACAAAGAGAGGGAGACCAAGAAACCAGAGAAGGGAGAAAGGAAGAAGCAGGCCGAAAGGACCGAAAGAACAGACCAAGAAAAGAGGGGAAAACCAAGGCAGCAAAAGAAACAGAGAAAGAAACAAGACCAAAACAAAAAAGGAGGGAAGGGGGAGGAGAGGGACAAAGAAAAACAAGAAAACAAAAGAAGAAAGAACTCCCAAAAAACAAAAAAAAAAAGAAACAAACACAACACAAACAAGGGGACACAACCCACGCGGAAGGGAGGAAAGAGGGAAAAAAAAAAAAAAAAAAGAGGACACAAAAGGAGAGGAAGGACCACCAAGAACAAACAACCAACCCGGAGAGACCACAAACAACGACCACACAGCAGGCCGAAAAAAAACGAAATAAAAACACAAAAGAAAAAAAAGGGGAGAATACAAAGAGGGTGATACGATGACAAAAAAGGAAAAACAAAAGTAGGATGCAAACTAAAAAAAACAAAAAAATAAAACCACCAACTTACCAACCAAACAATATTCTTAAACTAAAATAGGAAAAACAGAAGAAGTTGTAAATACACCAACTTACCAACCAAACAATATTCTTTCTTCCATATATGAGCACCTCAACCTTTAAAAAATGAAACTCCTCATTGCAATGCTTTTGCGCATGTTCTAACTGAGCATTGAGCATGCCTTGAGGAATGACTTACTTCCTTGCGGTTTTCATTTGCGCAATATGCATTTTGTGTGGTGCCATCGAAGAAGATAGAAAGGCTAGTAATATCTGAATCTTTATTATTATTCTTGCATTTTTCTATCCAATGAGCCTGTAAGATGTGATATCTTTATCTGTGTTGATGGTTCTCATGTTGATCTTGAGGGTAAGTGTAAGGGTAATAACAGAGATTCAGATATTACTTGCCTTTCTATCTTCTCCGATGGCACCACACATAATGCTTATTGCACAAATAAAAACCTCAAGAAAATGAGAAAATGAAAGGTGCAAGGAAGTAAGCCATTCCTCAAGGTATGCTCAATGCTCATTTAGAACATGCACAAAAGCATTGCAATGAGGAGATTCACTTCTTAAAGGTTGATGTGCTAATATATGGAAGAAATAATATTGTTTGGTTGGTAAGTTGGTGTATTTACAATCTCTTTTGTTTTCCCTATTTTAGTTGAAGAATATTGTTTGGTTGGTAAGTTGGTGCATTTACAATCTCTTATGTTTTCCCTATTTTAGTTTAAGAGTATTTACAATCTCTTATGTATTCACTATATACATAATTAAAAAGATTGGAGATTCAATAAAATTACCATTTAAGGAAATATCAAGGGGATAACAACGGGTGCTACTCACGGGAAGAAAAAAAAGTTCTCTGTTGTGTATAGTGCATTTTTATGTAAATGATTGACTGAGATTAAAAGCTTAATTTTAAACTTTAAAAATCCTCAATAGTCTTGTATTTACTTTGTTTTCTCAGCCAATCATTTGGTATATATGTGCATTGTTGTACAACAGATGATGTTTTCCGCTACTCATGGGATGAAAACTAGTAATTATGGGTCACCTTCATTGCTTTCCAAATAACCCTGCCATGGAAAAATTCAAAGAAAACTTTCACATGCTAAATAAATTCTCTTGTTTGAAAGTGAATAGGTTGGATATAACTTAAGTGGTATGTGAGACCTTTTTCTCCAATATATATGTATGGCAAATAAAACCCAAAACAAACCCGAAGTGGAAGCAAAGTAATGCAAGAAACGAAACTAACATCGAAACTAAATTGACCATTCTATATCGGATATCATATGTTGAGTTCTCTCCCTCTCATACTAGAAATTAAATTGAATTGGTCTAGACTAACCCATTGACACCATTACAATCCCCCCTTTTATTATTATTTTTTTTAATCTAAAGAACTTCAAAACTACAGTAATTGGGTTAGAAACCAAAATTTTAATCTACCCTAGGAGAGAAATGGACATGCAAACCACAATATTTATAGGTGGAAATTTCTTTTCCTGATTATTTATTTTTATAAAAAGAAAACTTTCTCTTGATTTAGTTATTATTATAGCTTCCTCATTGTGACAGGCTGACTAGCGTAGCTCAATATGCTTTCATGGCCAATTATGGTCCAATTGTGATTGCCTTTTGTCTTCCCTCTCTCTCGATCATTAAGAATTGAGATCTACAAGTAATGGGAGTTTGAGGTAGTGCTCCACAAATTTCAGCTACCTCAGTTATTAATAATATTTGGGTTACATAAAAATATATAGAAAAGACAAATTATATATATATATATATATATATATCCTTTCACTGACAAACTATTATGCTTACACTTAAGAAATTTAACTCCCTACCTATCACACCACCATCAGTTTCAAGTAAAATGAATTATTAATCCTTGCATGAGTTCATGTAATGGTCACATTTTCTTTTTAAAACACGTGACATAAAAAGGCTTAACCCAACGTATGGTTAGACTAATATCATACGTATGGTGCTATACATCTTAGTATATATATAAATTTTAAAATTCAAAAGACAGCCCCACTCTTTCCATGGCCAAGATATAAAAGATAAAAATTTCTTCGATTAATATGAAAGAAAGATATATGCTTTTTCATTAAGAGCTCCAATTATTGAGAGAGATGCTTCTCCATTAAGAGCTCCAATTATTTTCACATGCATTAACTAGGATGAGATTTTTACTGATCAACTTGATTGAAAAAATTGGGTAGAACAACTCTAAAAGTAGAATTGGATTGTTTGAATTAACCAAGCAAGTTGATCTCATAACTGATTTTGTAGACTAAATTGAGGCAATGTTCTTTATTGTAAAAGATTCTCCTGTACATTAGGTGAAGGAAAACTGCATTTATTTAAAGTCATTTATTATCTACCAAAGATGATGGAAGTTCACATGCAGTGTAAGATCAAGTACTCCTCAACACCCTTAAAAACCTGAATTTAGATTAACGTAATTAATTTTCTTTGCTTTCATGTATTATATATATATATATATATATATCCATCTAGACTTATTAATCTTTAACATCATTTGCATGTCATTTCATATCAAACTCTTCATCCATTGTACCTTGTCTTATGTGGACAATCAGACGGGAGCCTTATGGGGGGGGGTTGTGTGTCCTACACGTTTACTGTAAGTAAGGTGAGTAGAAATATCCCCATCAATGCAATGCATAGTACACACTCCAAACTCTAAATTCCTAATTGTCTAAGCATTTTGATTTCTTAAAACCGCAATGCTAATGGTATTGCTTCACAATTTAAGTTTGGCAATGAAGGTGGCTTTGTCGATCAACACGATTGGCTCACTCGACTTTTTTTGTTTTTTGAACACAATCAAGTCCGATCTGACTCTCGATTAATGGGGGATCCAACTAGTTGGTCAGATTTGGCTAGAATAATATTCATACATCTTGTAAACATAAGATTTAAAGTTATTTGGAATTAATAAGATGAATGGACAAATCCATTAAACTAGGACATTAGCCACATACTACCATTAGCATGTAGGTACTACTACTACGAAGAGAACTTAAGGCATAATTGCTTTGCACCATCTTTGTGTCCCCACATGCTTTTCTTCACTTCAAAGTTGATTTTTCTTTAAAATCTTCTTCATAGATAAAACATTTGGTCCATTAGAATGCATTGAGAATTCTTGCCTTCCCTGATTGGGTTGGTTCAAAACAACCATTTGAATGAATATATAGGATAAACTTAATCCTTAAAAAAATTATTAATAGTTTAATGTTGAAGGTGACTTATGTAGTCATCAACCTACATGTAGATATTTACCCCCCCCTCCCACCAGAGGCCTATTTGTTGGTAGATGGATGCATGAGAATGACACAAAACAAACTCACTTCCCTTAGTTGGGTTGGACAATAAATAAAAAGGTAGAAAACAATTTTGGAATTAGTTTTATTTTCTGATGTCATATGAATAGCTCTTTTTCAAGCCACCATACGTTTAGGGTGATCAATCCTACCTTAATTATCCAATTTCAAAGGTGAGATTTATATGTGATTTTGTGGTAAAGAGTATACATAAAAGGTAGTTTACAATAATATCCTTGAAAGAAGGTGATTCACATTGGTGTGATGATCTCTTTTATGCATGCAGAGGCCAATGAAAACATGCATAAAAGCATTATGGAGAGATAATATAGTTATTTTGACTACAAATAGTTGGTAAAATCATAATATCCTCAATGGTATGGATAACTTATTCTCTCCTATACTTAAATGGAAAATCAAACCCACAGAGGAAGCAAAGTGATGCAAGAAACGAAAATAAATTAACACCAATTGTCCGTTATGAGAAATCATCTGACATTGAACTTTCTGCTTTGCATACTCAAATTGAATGGGATTGGTCAGAGTAATAAATTGGCACCATTACACACCCATGTAAGAAACTCAAAAAAATAAATAAAGAAATTAAAACAATTATCAAAACTACCAATGATTCGATCATGGATGTCAAATAAAGCAACATTTTCATCCAGTAGATGAGATGATTTTGTAAGTCACGATGTTTGTGAGGGGTAGTTTCTTTAATTTCCTAACATTTATTTAATTGATATATTTTTGTAGATAGGAAATTATCTCCTCCTGCACTTCCTCAGAACTATTTTTAGCCGATACAGTAGGAAGAGATAATGTTGCATTAAGTGACAATGTTTGTGAGGGGTGATTTCTCTTCTTAATTTCCATTTATTTTATCTATTTTTGTAGAAAGGAAATTTCCACTCAACTTCCTCAGTGCTATATCAGTATATCTATCCAACTGAGAGTAGCCCGATAGGCCAACTGTGATCGGTTCTCTCCCTCTCCCTCTCTCTCTCTCTCGCGCAGGGTCTATAAATAATGGGAGTCTGAGGCAGTGCTTTTCATTCACTGTTTTCCTTCTCTTTGAGACTCATAAGTCATGGCTTGTATTTCTTCCTCTTTGGTCGCAATTTTCTCAGTGTTTCTGGTTCTGGGGGTGGCCTCTGCTAAGCTATCCCCCAACTATTATGACTCTTCATGTCCCAATGCTCTGTCAACCATCAAGTCCGCTGTGGAGGACCTGCTTTTCAAAGAAGCTCAGACGGGTGCTGACTTTCTCCGCCTGCATTTTCACGACTGCTTCGTAAATGCAAGTTTTTCTACCCTACCTCCATCAATCGATCTTCGTTCTTTTTTAGCATTTCTTTTCCATTCCTTCTGTTTCACCGGTTATATATTTTCATTACAGTGCACTTCAGAGACATTAACAGCAGTGTATGTTGCATGTTTACGTGTACGTCCTACAGGGTTGTGATGCATCTGTACTTTTGGACGACACCCCAACCTTCACTGGAGAGAAGACTGCTAAGCCAAACAATAATTCACTTGGAGGGTTTGATGAGATAGACATCATAAAATCCAAAGTCGAGAGCATCTGCCCTGGTGTGGTCTCGTGTGCCGATATTGTCGCCGTTGCTGCTCGCGACTCGGTTGTAGCTGTAAGCATCACTCATCACCTCTAGCTAGCTTATAGTGGTTGTTTCGTATGTATATGCTTTCATATTTATCAAGATTTGTGCATGTCTTGCAGTTGGGTGGGCTTCCATGGACAGTTCAGTTGGGAAGAAGAGATTCGACTACAGCAAGCTTTAGCGCAGCAAACACTGACCTCCCTTCCCCAGCATCGAATCTGAGTGACCTCATCTTTAGTTTCTCCAACAAAGGCTTCACTATGGAGGAGATGGTGGCTCTTTCAGGAGCTCACACCATAGGACAAGCTAGGTGTGCAAATTTTAGAGCTCGTATCTACGGGGAAATAAACATTGATAGATCCTTCCGCTCATCCATGAAGAGAAGGTGCCCAGTTACCAGCGGTGACAACAATCTGTCTCCTCTTGATGAAATAAGCAAAACTAATTTTGATAATGCTTAGTACAAGGACCTACTGAGCTTGAAGGGCTTGCTGCATTCTGATCAGCAGCTCTACAATGGTGGGTCTGCAGACTTTCAGGTCATCACCTACGGTGCCAACTCGTCTGCTTTCTTGTTTGATTTTGCGAATGCAATCCTGAAAATGGGAGATCTGGGTCCACTCACTGGTACTGATGGGGAGATCAGAAACAACTGCAGGAAGACGAATCATTAGTAGTATAAAGTCTTTTTGTCTACTTACAAATAATGCGATTGTAACTGCATGAACTGAAACAATATCTATATAGTTAATATATTATAAGGGTTTATTAAACTGTGTTTATTGCTCCCAGAATGAGACTTAATTTGCATCTTCTATTCGCGTATAGATCCATAAATAGAAGCTCAACTGCTGAAAGGCGCCTCTGGATCAAATTCCAAATTTAAGTATATATATATTTAATATTAAGGGATTTGTTTTTGTTTTCTTCATGAATAAAGAGTTCATAACCAAAGCAAGGAAAGGAGAGGGAGGGAGAATATAAGAGAGCGAAACAGAGAAGAGCCTAGCAAAGTCAGCAAGCACTGAGGAACAACACAGCGAATAAGAAATTTTTTCGGTTAATTTTGGCTCATAAAATGAATCCAAATGTTTTTTTTTTCCTCAAACCAAAAGCATGCAATCAGGTTGAAATTAAGTAACCAGAATGAAAAACTTGAGATAGCTTCTTAACTTTTTTCAACATTTCTGTTGTAGGTCATTCCAAATTTGGAACGTGATCGTTGGCCAAGGGAAGTATTTCAAAAGCTGGCCTGTTCATTGTGGAAAGCATAATCGAGAATGAGTTGGTTTTGAAAGTTAAGGATAGATTTAAAAATGGAAATACGAGAGAAGGATTGATAGTAGAGAAGGAAAATGGGTTTTGATTGATGAGAACCGGAAGTATTTTCAGGAAAAGCATTATCAATCCCTCCATGTATTTTTTGTTTTTGTTTTTTTTTGGGGAAAGAATACCACCAAGTATTGAGCCTCACTATTATGGAGTGTCTTGTACTCACACCATAAAAAAGATCAAGTTCTGCTAACATTTTAAAGGATAAGAATTAGACTTAATTGGCAATGAATTAATACTTTTCAAAAAATAAAACATTGAATAAGTCAAATTAGTTCCATTATTTAAAATTTGTTTTCGGGTGAACTCAGTTATTCAATTTAGTTTTAGTTAGAACCGACAGTTTTAGTTTATAAATCAATCTTCCATTAAGATTGCGATTTGTCGATCCAAATTCAATCCAATTTAATCTGGTTAGGTCTGAACTGGTTAATTTTTTTTGGTTTTGGATTTAGTTACACCCTAATATATGAATTGAAATATACTTAACTTCTTGCAAAATAAATAACAAAGACATACTGAATGCTCTGTTGCATTTACAATTCAATTAACTTGGTAGGAAACCCATTTGGGCCGAATTTGTTCATGGAGGATATAGATGTGTTTGGAGGCAAATTTGAAGATCATGTGTTTATTTTTGTGCCAAGAGAACTGAACTTTGTAGATGATTCCTGACTCGAAGGGTTGTATTGGGGCTTGCAAGACATTGTGCCCAATATACTCCTTGTCTATGGGATTTTCTAGATAATACTATACCTTGCGTCTTTTATTTATTTATTTAAATGAGGATCACCCATGCGACTGTTAGAGACTTGCATAGTTAGATCTTAGTAGCATTCATATTTCTGCATATCATTCATATCATTTCGTGTATGCATTCGTGGATTGTATTGACATATATATGAGAATTGTCTATTCCTTGCTGAGTTCGGCCGAACTCATTCCTTTCATTGTATATATTATATGAGTTGTACAGATGGTGGCACAACATCAGAAGTTGGAGATGATTCGTATGAAAGAGCCTTCTCGTATGAAGCTGATGTGGCACAGACAGTGGTACATGAACTTGCAAAGCATGAAGCCTCTTGAAAATGCTTGGTGTGCGCTTTTAGTACCTATTGATGGCCAACGGAGGCAGATTGCCAGGATTTTGGTGATCGTATGGAGAAAGATTGAAGGACTCCCTTTACTTGCTAATTTAGAAAACCAGTTTTTGGATTTAGAAAAGAAAACCAGAAAGAAGATTATTTAGTTCATTTATTTTGCTTCCGCTGAACTCGATATTACATTTGATTCTTGATTCTTTCCTTTGATTCTATCTTGGATATTTATTGGAGTATTTGGACTCCTGTAACCTTTTTATTAATTATTGCACTTATTCTTGCTCTTGATTGTCTATACATGTGTTTATTATTATTGATGGGTAAGACCGTGGATCCTGTGATGGTTCACTTCCACGGGTTGTCCAGCGGATAACTGAAACCAGCGGGTGGGGTGTGACAATAAGAATGTGTGGGGCTGGTTTGAGACTTAGTTCTCTTATTTCTAATTACCAATTAGGATTGTGGGTTCGCCCATTATCCTAGTGACCTTATATGAATGTGCATCTAGACCTAGGTACATGAATATTAGGTGTCTAGAAGTGTTTGGCTAGATAACCATATGAGTACTACTACCCTTTCGGTAGGTGTATTAAAACCGTTAACCCGTGATGTCAATTGCTAGATCTTGTGATTACCAAACATGCCCACTGTCATCATGGAATGGTAGAGTTGCATATAATATCCATAGACGCTCAAGACCGGTACCTAACTCATGAGAGGACATGGAGAGCATCTTGTCTATTATATGTGGATGACTATTGGGTTGGGGAATAGAATCCAAAAGATGCCTCCCACTGAGGATACTATTTCTAGGTGGGGAAAGATATTGAACCAAAAGGGCACTAGGCATGAGGGGAAATATCCGGATCATATGTTGTACAAGACTGTATGACAATGCATTGGGCTTAGAGTTGTCCTTAATACGCGTTAGATCTCATGCCAAACGGTGATGTGAGAGAGTGGTGACTTATACCCCCAATCGTGGATTTGTATGACTTTACCCAACTATCGCGGAGAACCCAAAATACGGGCTCTAGTGCCGTGAGGGAGAGTGAGTGAGACCGCTCAGAGGAGATTGATGTTTAACTTAATGCGTGTCTATCATAGAGACTTCATGATAGAGTTATAAGCATAATATCATAATCATTAATTTATTATAGTGCTATTATTAACTACATTATCATTATTAATCTTTTATGTGTGATTTGAGAATTTGTGAACGAATGCATGATATAAATGTTGAGTTGATTTCACTGAGTTCTGTTGAACTCATTCCTTTTATATGTGTGTTTGTTTTATATTATTCTACGGGGACTCCATTCAAATGGAGGATCCGTCGCCGATAGATTATCATGAAGGAGTGATTGGAGAGGAAGTAGACTCGCATGAAGCTTCGTGCCAGTGCTAGGACTGCTCCTTTGGAGCTGGACTCCAATAGGAATTTAGTAGAGCTTTAGGATTCAATAGTGTCTTTCATGGCACTATTTTACATTTATAGCCTTATATCCTTTGAGAAAGGAGAGGGCATGTTTTATAGACACTTAGTTATTTCCGCAACAAAACTCTTCTTTTTTTTTCAAACTCTGATATTCATTTTGATTAACTTTAGACATTGATGATTGTAAACATTGATATTTCAGATTTTATAACTTTGGTATTTGAACTGGACTTATTATTATCGTTGGATTGTGCTATATCATATGTTTGTATGGGTTTATCATTGAAATTTGGACCTGAAGTGTATCACCCCACGGGTATTTGAGTATGACAGGATCCAGTTGGGTGGGGTGTGATACATGGTCTATCAGTGCTTGGGGTAGGGATTTGGTAACATTGTAACATCCACTCTAAAACAATACATATACATATTAGGGTGTAATATAGCCTTAAAGACATTAAATGTTGCGTTCAACTGCAGTGTGTGAATAGGTGAAATTAATGCTACTTGATTTCTTTTATTCTCTATTTATTGATTTATTGATTTTACTTGAATGTTCTATCCAGTTGTCATAGATATTTTTATCAGGCCATTAGAGTGAGTTCCTTCTTGTTTTCCTTAAAAAGTAATTTTTTTATTGCATTCTGTTTCATTTTTTATGCTTTTGATTTGTGTATCCAATTTAGTTTCTGAACAGAGACACATAACATTAGTTTTAGAACCTAAGAGGAGCTTGTTCTCTCA
The DNA here is from genome assembly GCF_041222555.1 of Hakea prostrata. Classification (NCBI taxonomy): domain Eukaryota; kingdom Viridiplantae; phylum Streptophyta; class Magnoliopsida; order Proteales; family Proteaceae; genus Hakea; species Hakea prostrata. The sequence goes on from NC_142602.1 coordinate 23,130,132, forward strand.
TTCATTGCTTTGTGGTTTGGCCGTGGTATTCTGCTTGGGATTTCAACAGGGCTTATCTGTGAAATCCCCAAAGTTCTAACCCTTAAACCCATGGTTATAGGACCGTGAACTCAGAACTTGGGTAGGCGACAACTGTGGACATTTCGAGTTGAGTCCAAAGGTTCGAAAATGGACCCCATAGTAGTGGATGACCCTAGTGATGACTCGACCACTCTCCTAGAGTTTAAGAGGAGAGAGAAAGTTATTCACAAAGGCATTAAAAAAAGATTTTGTCATATCCTAAAACGGATGAAGGAAAATCCAAATGACAAGGTAAATAAACCCAAACGTAGGCAGTTAAATGACCTTTCAAACAAACAAAAAATCATCAGAATCAGACCTCGGTTGAGGTGTCAACAGAGGGGCGGTCGATCGGACCAGTTGATTGCCCTGGTTCGACTGAACATGCCTAGTTTGGGGGCAGTTTCAGGAAAACGGGTTTAAAGACCCTATTTTATGCCTCCACTCATCTTATAACGTAATTTTTAATGCTAAAGTGGGGTTGAGGCTTTGGGAGATGAGGAAACAAAGCGAGAATTTGGATTCCTTCCATGCGGCATCGCTTCGGGGCTTGAATCTTCACGGTAATGCTATGAAAGGTGAGTGTTCTTGAAACCTCTCTTCTTTAAACCTAGTTTTAATGGTTTCTTCATCACTGAATGCTAGGTTTTGGTAGTTGGAGTTAATAGGTTGCAATGAATGCTTTCTTTTACTCCCCTTTATGTCTACCATTGTTTTTGAGAGACGATTATGTAAATCATTGCATTCAAAATCGTTTTGAACCTACGGGCATTTGTGAGAGTCGAATTTGGGGCTTTTAGTTTGAGGCCTAGTTGACATGAATTGCTGGTACTTTTAGGACCCCATTACTTTTAATAGAAGATCCCAAAGTCCTACTTTGATCCGATTTTGAATCGGAACCGAAATCTGAGTTTGTTTTTCAAAACTAGGTTGATGGTGGGTTGCCCGGCCGTCAAACAGGTCCTATAAGCCTATGCAACCGGCCATATTCGGGAAGTGTATTTTAGACCTCTTTTGAACCCCAATTGATTCCCAATTGTTATTTACTCTTTCTCTTATGTAACTAGGGTTATTTTGGGTCTAATTACATAGGTGTGCATTGTGGGACTTTGGAGAGGTATACTAACTTGAAAGGTGAGGAATATACTCAACTATATCTTGTATGCTTAATGATGTTATTTAACTTTCATTATTGATATCTTGCATTACCTTTGATATCTTATATAGTGTGATTATTTTGTATGACTTTGTGCGAACAAAAGGTAAGAAAGTATGTTTGTTTATATCGTTTTCAATTCTTGGTGAATGATGATAAATGAATGTGAGGGATTGGTTTTGAGACTTAGTTCTCTTATAATTATAAACCAACTAGGGTTGTGGATTCGCCCATTACCCTAGTGACCTTATGTGGATATGCATTTTGACCTAAGTGCATGAATGCCAGGTGTCTAGAAGTGTTGTGTGAAATCCCCCAGATTTCTAACACTTAAACTCATGGTTTCAAGATTGCGAACCCGGAGCTCGAGTCAACGACAATCGTGGACCATTCGAGTCAAGTCCGAAGGTTTGGAAGTGGACCCAATGCTTGTGGATGACCCTAGTGGTGACTCTACACCTCTCCTAGAATTAAAAAAGAGAGAGAAGGTTAGTCATGAAGGATTTAAAAGGTGATATTGGCACATTCGGAAATCGATGATGGAGGATTTGAATGATGAGGTAATTCACCCAAGCGTAGATAATCGAAAGACCTTTCATTCAAGCCGAGAATCACCGAGATCGGACCTTGGTTGACCCCTCAACCAAGGGCGGGTCGATCGGACCGGTTGAACTGCCGGTCGACCACCCGTTACCCAATTCGGGGCAGAATTAGGAATTCGGGTTTAAAAACCATATTTTATGTTTCAACTCTCCTCTAAACGCATTTTCTAATGCTAGAAGGAGGCTGAGGCTTGGGGAAGAGGAGAAATCAAGGGGAAGAGGGCAAGAATATATTGCAGGTTATGAGGACTCCTTCCCAGTGGAGGATTCGTTCGCTGGTAGACTTTCTTGAAGGAGTGATTGAAGACGATGTAGACTTGCATGGAGCTTTATGCCTTTGCCAGGAGTGTTCTTATGGGGTTGGATTCCATTGGAGAATCAATTTAGTTTAAATTCCACTGCAAACAAACTATGCTAGTCTAATTGTCTCCAACAGCTCCTCCTCTATGAAATTCATTCCCACCCTTATAGAAATGTCCCTTATGGCTGGAGTTTGCTCCCCTTTATAGAGTGGTTTCCTATATTACATTGTATTTGATTCTTGACACAATTTGAAATAAACTATGATCAGTTCCTAATCTAACTTAGCTAAGAAATTGGCTTGTCTAGGTAGCGTATAAATTGCACTAACTTAGAGATCTCAAATGCAAAATCCCACCATTGGATTTAAAGAGCAAGAGTCATGAAGCTTCTATCCAAAAATTAGCTCGATTGGACACCGGATGACCATCCAGTAAAGGATTTGATCGCAATTGGACAAAGCACATTAAAAAATGGGATTTCCCCTTCTTCCTTCTCTAAATAGGATTCTTTTTCCTCCTTTTCCTTCATTGATCAACCTTCAAACTCCATTACAAGCAAATCCTAGTTGTTGAAGGAGTCCACGAACTAACATGATTCACTACGAGTACAAATAATAAATTTGAATCAAGATTTGCCGGGATAAACATAAATGACCAAAATTTAAGGAAAATGCATCTAATGTTCATTTGCATGTGACTTTAGGGTAATATGATACAAAATGATTGAGAACACATGAAAATGTATCCAATTAATTTCTCAAAATAGTATGCATAAAACAAACTTATTAGTACGGTCGGGTTGGCACTGATGTACCCTAATCTTGACCCTATTTTTTTATCGAAGGGTTAATTTAATGAATTAGGGCCATTGATTACTCCTATGAAAAAGTCACTTCTTAAGAAAAAGATCATAATTTTGATATGGAAATATGAGATTGGTGGAAAAAGATATGGAAGATGAGATTTATGAAAAAAATATTTTTAGATATGAGAAAAAGTATATTTAGCCATAAATATGGAAATATGAGATTTATGGAATATGGAAATATGAGATCTATGATATGTAGAAATATGGACATATGAGATTTATGAAAATATGAACTCTTATAGAATATGGAAAATGGAAATATGAGATTTATGATATGGAATATAGAAAAAGACAATAATAATGAGAAGTATATTTAGATATGGAAATATGAGATTATGGAAAAATTTTAAATTTTAAATACAACAATCATTGAATTAAACTAACACAATGTCGGGTTGGGTTTGGGGGGGTTAGCTCTCGGGCCAACCCGTCCTTGCCCGACCCGATAGAAGTGCTTTGTATTGAACTATAGAAATGAATTGTACTATATAATATCTATATAATGCAATGCAGCAACCATACCTTTGTGGTTCCGACAATGGCAAACTTCATTTTCTCTCTTTTTATTGGTGTATATATATATACATATATACTTTTTTTTGGGAGAAACTCTTTTTATTGGTTTTTGCTTTTGCAATATTAGAAGATAAAAGGGCAAGTAGTTTTTGAATTTCTATATTTATATCCTCCCATATTTGTATCGATGTGTCTATAAGATGAAAAAGTTAGAAATATGCTTAGTTGCATTTATGGTTCTTATGTGGATAGAATTCTTTAGGGCTTGTTTGGTTACATGAATCCAAAAATTTCAAATCTTTGGATTCATAAATAGGAAATTTATACTCGTTTGGTTGTGGGAATCCTTGGATTTATGAAATCTAGGGATTCACCTTTTTACACTAAAAACGTGAATATGTAAACTTATGGGTATAAGATGAAATCCAAAGAATTTACCCTTACTATAAAAATGCTAAACATTTGTGTATTCACAAAATCACCTTGATGGAACTCTCTGAACCATAGATTCAGGTTAACCAAACAGTTAACATTATGAACCATGACTCCATAGATTTGGAATCTCTAGATATTTGAAATCTTTAGACCCAAGTAACCAAACAAGGTCTTAAATCTCTCAAAAAAGTTGATGAAAAGACAACAAAATGAAAAATAAAATAAAATATGGGGGTTGGGGGTTGGGGGGGGGGGGGGGACTGAGGTTTGCTTGGGGTAGCATGCATGCCCTTGACTATATCTTGAAGGGGTTAGCTTTACATATAACTTAAATATAAGGCGGGCTTCCGCTTTTGGCCCAAGGGAATTCCAACTCTTGACCTTAAGTAAAGGTTAAGATAGTCAACCACTAATAATACACATACATTTTAAATGAAAGATTTGTTGAAACCAACACCTCTTAGTGCAAAGGTCATGGGTTCGACTCTTGCTGAGGCATATTAATATCCCCATCCCCTGGCTTAATAAGTTCCTTTGTACCAAAGAAAAAAAAAAAAGATTTGTTGAAATCTTGATTCGTTAATGAAACAATTGAAGGATAAGGTTTAGACTAGTATGGTAATACACCAATATTCCTTTGAAAATAAAACATTGTGGGTAATTGCCTAGCTCGAGGGTTGTGCTATAGTATGCAAAACATTGTGACTCAACTCTACTTTTTGGTTATGAGATCCCCTATACAATCTTGTGCCTTGTCCTTGTGTCTAGCATAAGCCTTTTTTAATAAATTTATAATTATTATTATCTTTTTCCCCTGATAATAAATTTTATTTTACTGCTAAAAATTTGAAAATATTATAAAATAAAGAGAATATATCAGAGACAAAGTATAAAACTATAACAAGATCAATCAGAAGTGATTCATTCAATTGAGTGCATTACATATTTATAGTAGAATGAACATCTACTCTGATATAGAAATACAATATATGATTCTTGCACACAATAAGATATTCTTGATATGGAAGGATAGATTGCTACCCAAGATAGAAGGTGCATAGGATGGAAATATTGACTGCCAACATTGTGTAATGAGATGGTTGTGATCTTCGCCAATATTGCATCCTGAGGTAGTTGAGATCTTCAATTGGAAGTACAATCTCTTTGGGGTAATGGACATCCATAATAAATATTATTTATAACACTCCCCCTTGGATGTCCATTAATAGATAATGTACCTCGTTAAAACCTTACTAAGAAAAACCCCTGTGGGAAAAAATCTTAGTGAAGGAAAAAGAGTATACATATCTAAATAATACGTATTGGTAATCGCCTCATTAAAAACCTTACCGGGAAAACCCGGTGGGACAAAACCTTGGTTAAGGAAAGAGTGCAGCACGTATTTTACTCCCCCTGATGATAACATCATTGAGTATCTTTGAATACGTACATTCCATTATCATATACCAACTTCTCAACATTTGAAGTAGGCAACGCCTCAATAAATAAACCTGTCAAGTTATCACTTGAACGAATTCAATGAACATAGATTTCACCATTTCATTGAAGATCAAGAGTTGTAAGTTGATATCCACATTCATAAATATCCTGCATCTGCAAAACTAGTAAGTTGATATCCACATTCATAAAATAATATCATGTCAATAATTTCCCGAATATACTAAAATATATGTTTTATAACATTTCAGTGTCTTCGTATTGGAGAATAAATAAATCTTGTTAATACACTTATAGAAAATGCTACATTCGATTGTGTATTATCAGCAAGATACATTAATGCCCCAATTGCACTAAGATATGGTACTTCAGGACCAAGAAATTCTCCACTATTTTCTTGGGGTCGAAATGAATCTTTCTTTATATTGAGCGATCTCACAACCATTGGGGTACTCAATTGATGTATTTTATCTAGATAAAATCTCTTCAAAATATTCTCTATATAAGTTGATTGATGAACGAATATTTCATTCGTCAAATGCTCAATTTACAAATCAAGACAAAACATTGTCTTTTCAAGATTTTCATTTCAACTTTCTTAAAATAATCTACTGCTTTTGGAAACTCTTCAGGAGTTTCGATGATATTTAAATCATCATCATATATACTTACTAAAATTAGATCCATATCCTTTAATAAAGGCACAATAATAAATTGGATCATTTTTATGCTTTTCATTTAGTAAATATCCACTAAGGAGATTACCATATATGCTTTGATAATCTTTGAAGCCTTATTGAACAAACTTCCTAGGAATTTTTATATGCTTCAATCATTTTGAATCCTTGGGGATTTTCATATATATTTCACACTCGAGTGAGCCATATAAATAGGCTGTAATAATATCCATTAGACGCATGCCAAAATTTTCATATCTGCCAGATTAATAAGATATCTAAGGGGTATCCACCACAAGAGAACATGTTTCCATGTAATCAATGCCAGGCATCTGCGAAAATTATTGTGCCATAATTCATGCTTTATATATCACGACGCACAGAAAACTCAATTGTACCCCACGGCTTTATACCTAGATATTGGACTACAGGTCCAAAAACTTTAATTCCAAGCGAATTCAATAGCGAATTGCGTCTCTACATTTTGGCCAATCATTTCTTGATTTATATTCATCAACAAATTTATGTTCAAGATCCTCGCTTGATGTATTATTTCAAAAATAACATAATATGCAAAAATGTTGTCAACAACTTTATCTTGGTCCATCTTTTCCGCAATGACATAACTAATCGAGATCTCTTCATTATTTTAGGTACCGAACCTCTTCGGGGTTTTATAGAAAGTTATGTCAGGATCTTCATAATCAATTGTCTCCATATTATGACCATCTTGATCATTTGCTCCTTCCTTTTCTAGGATTTTATCCTTGGAACCGATTGATCTTCCACGTTTTAAACGTGGTTTAATTTCATTTGCCACGATAGATTGTCCTGGGACATCAATTCTAATTGGAGCATTACAGCTGGAATATGAGATTTAGTAACTCTTAGCAGTCAAACAAATCGGCAGTTGATTTATAATATTTATTGCATTATCCTTTGAACTTCAAGTTCACAAGTGCTCGATGCGAGGATCTAATGAGATAATGATAATGCATACAATCAATCTCTTTTCCAACTGTTTATTCTCTCCCCTCATGTTGGAAAAACTAATTTATCAAAATAATACTCAACAAGTATTGTATTAAATAAATCTCCTATCCTTAGCAATATATTGAATTATATAAGGAGATTTATATCCAACATATATTCCCAACTTTATTTTGGGACTCATCTTTGTGCAGTGGTGGAGCAATTGGAACGTAAGCCGCACATCCAAAAATCTAAGATGATAAATATTTGGCTTCGACCATAAGCCAATTGTAAAGAGAGGAGAATTTATGACAACCTTTTGGCCCGATGCGTACAAATGATGCTTTGTTCTCATAACCAATGGTTTAGCTATTAATTGGAGACATTTAATAAATGATTTTGCTAAACCATTTTGGATATAAACATAAACAACAGGCTATTCAACTGTGATCTCAGTTGTTATACAATAATCATAAAGCCTGAGATGTAAATTCACCAACATTATCAAGACAAACGGTCTTTATCTTATAATTCATAAATTATGCTCTTAATCTCATTATTTGAGCAAACAATCTCGCAAACACCAAATTGCGAGTTCATAATGAACATACATGTGACCACTTTATAGATGCATCTATTAAAATCATATATTATCTGAATGGTCCACATGATGGGTGAATGGGCCCATATATTTCACCCTCTATACGTTTCAAAAACGTAGAATGTTCAATCTCAACTTTAGCTGGTGAATATTTAATAATAATTTTTTCTTGAGAATAAGCAATACAAGAAAATTCACTTATTTGAAGAATCTTCTGGTTCTTCAATGGATGACAATTGAATTTTCAATAATTTTTCGCATCATACTTGATCCGGGATGGTCAACCGGTCATGCCAAATAATAAAATTATTGGAATCAATGTTCATTTGATTTACCCAAGCATGTGTTTCAACCATGCGATATTACGGTAGTACAAATTGGGAGAAATATCTAATACCTTTGAATAGATATTTACTTATACCATTATTTGTAGTCTCAATTTGATAATCATTTTGACAAATAGCTTTGAAACTTAATAAGTTTCAAACTTACTACAAAATAATGAATTATTCATAGCCAATTTTATCTCCCAAATAATAATAGATTAGCTCTTCCAGAGCTTCAATCAATATTGTACTACCGATTTTATATGAACATTGGCTCCACATCATTAAATAAAAGAAATATTTCTCTCAATATAATATGCGTCACAAAGATATAAGAGAATATTCACATTCTTCATAAAAAATGAAACAAAATAATTAAAAGATATATAGAAAGTCAATAAAAAAAAATAATAGAGGAAAAAGATTAAATTTATGATAAACTAACTTATGAGATGAGATTTGAAGAGAAAAGAATTACATAATCAAATCTTCAACTATTATCTTCAAAGAAGTTTGCAGCATCTAGATGGGTAGTATCTGTGAGGCCATCAAAATCATTCCTTTTATAGGCAAAAATTACTCAAGTATCATGATTTTGGAAAATCTAATTTATCTCCACATTATTTTTATTTCTTTAATTAAGGCTGGACAAAGCTTAATTAAATATTGTGGAGTATGACAGATACATGTCTAATGGCTTTCATACCACATTGGTAACAAATATTATCTTCACTCCTTGAATTGTTATATTGAGAATCCTTATTATTCTCTTATTTATTTCCATAATAATGACGGTAATTATTCCGTCTTTTGTCTCATCCTCTTCCACAGTCATGACCATAATTTTAATTTTGCCTTCTTTCGGGCAATCATGAATTGTTGCATTCACTAGGGAATGGAACAGAACCAATAAGACGAGCTTCATGACTTTTCATTAATAGTCCATTATTTTACCACCACAAATAGGCATGATATCTCAGATTATTTCTTAAAACTCCTTTTACAATATTACTATTGTAACAACAAATCTGAAACTTGAAAATTTGCTGGGATATTTTCATGAATAATATTTTCTCCTTATAATTTCAAAAGAGAATTAATTTCAAAAACTACGAATGATTTATTACAGTTTCAAATCTTGCAATTCATGTGCATTTGTAGAACCGTATTATTACAGTCAAATCTTGCAACATATGCATTTGTAGAACGTATTCATTACAGTCAAATCTTGCAACTTCATGTGCATTTAGAAGTATATTTACGTTCAAATCTTGCAACTTCATGTGCATCTTCGATTCATTACGCTTCAAATCTTGCAACTCAGTGATCTCAGAACGACTTATTTACGTTTCAAATCTTGCAACTTCATATGCATCCAGAAAGCGTATTCATTTACAATTTCAAATCTTGCAACTTCATGTGCATTTAACAATATTTGTGGTGCAAAGCTAGCAACCACTATATACAATAAATAAAACCACAATCGTTAAAGCAACATAATATCTTATTATTTGATTGATTCTTAGATTCAATAAAACACATACCTTTTTATCATGATGCACTTACATTTCAAGATGGACAAGGTAAACTCCGTTGTTTACAAAAACGTGCGAGGAGGTCGATCATTCTTTTCACTTTGGAATAAAAAACATAATGATACATAGTCTGCTGTCTTTCTTCTCAAAACGCAATACTTCGAGCTGATTCGTCTTGAGCGAGAATCGCGATAACGTATTATAAAATAAAGAGAATATATCAGAGACAAAGTATAAAACTATAACAAGATCAATCAGAAGTGATTCATTCAATTGAGTGCATTACATATTTATAGTAGAATGAACATCTACTCTGATATAGAAATACAATATATGATTCTTGCACACAATAAGATATTCTTGATATGGAAGGATAGATTGCTACCCAAGATAGAAGGTGCATAGGATGGAAATATTGACTGCCAACATTGTGTAATGAGATGGTTGTGATCTTCGCCAATATTGCATCCTGAGGTAGTTGAGATCTTCAATTGGAAGTACAATCTCTTTGGGGTAATGGACATCCATAATAAATATTATTTATAACAGAAAATTATATATAATAATTAATGTCTAGGAGTACATATATAGTAGGGTAATATTTGATTGATAAAAAAAAAGAAAAAAAAAAAAAAAAAGGTTTAATGAATATAATTAAAAAAAAAATAAAAAAAAAAAAGGCCAACCAAATAATATTATTTCTTCCATATATAAGCACCTTGCCCTTATAATAAAACATTGAATAGGTCAAATCAATTCGTTTATTCAATTGGTTTTAGTTAGAACTAAGGGTTCTAGTCTATAAACCATATTTGAACTGAATCCTCGATTAAGATTGCAATTTATTGATCCAAATCCAATTCAATTTAATTTGGTTAGGTCTAGCCCAGTTAATTTGGTTTGGTTTTGGATTTGATATTCAATTTTGGTTACAAATTGATGGAAATCCTCTGCTAGGAAAAATATCCCCTACTGTGCACAAGTCTCTGCGCTGCACAGCAGTGCACTTATATACCAAATGGTTGGCTGAGAAAACAAAATAAATACAAGACTATTGAGGATTTTTAAAATTTAAAATTATTAACCTTTTAATCTCTCTGCTATGCACAATAGTGCATTTTTGTACCAAATGACTGGCTGAGATTAAAAGCTTAATTTTAAAATTTAAAAATCCTCAATAGTCTTGTATATATTTACTTTGTTTTCTCAGCCAATCATTTGGTATATATGTGCACCGCTGTGCATAGCAGAGGATGTTTTCCCCAAACTGATATTGTTATATATATATATATATATATATATATATATATATATATATATATATATATATATATATATATATATATATATATACTGAAATGTTTAACTTCTTCCATTATATTAAAATTAAAAAACAAAGAAATACTTAACCCCTCTGTTGCAATTACAAATAAAGTGGTTTGACAGTAAGCCCACTTGGGATCCCGTGTATTGTGGAGGATCTAGATGTGGTTGTTGAATTCATTTAAAAAAAAATGATGTGCTCGCTAGCAAATTTGAAGATTGTGTGTTTAATTTTGTACTAAAAGAATTGAGTTTTGTGCGCAATTCCCTATTTCCCTAGCTTGAACTACATTGTAGCCCAACTCCACTCTTTAGTTATGAGATCCACTAAACAATCCTGTACCTTGTGTCAAACATTTGCCTTTTCAAATAGATTTTATTTTTTCTGATCTAAAAATAAAATTTATTTTACTGCTAAAAATTTGATAAATATATATAGTAGTTAATGTCTTGGGAGTATATACAAAGTAGGCTGATATTTGATTGATAAAAAATATGGCAAGAAAGCAATATACGGGTACGGATGACAAGCTAAAATAGGGAAAACAGAAGAGATTGTAAATGCATCAACTCACCAACCAAACAATATTCTTAAACTAAAATAGGAAATACAGAAGAGATTGTAAATGCATCAACTTACCAACCAAATAATATTCTTAAACTAAAATAGGAAAAACAGAAGAGATTGTAAATGCGCCAACTTACTAACCAAACGATATTCTATCTACTATATATGAGCACCTCGCCCCTTTAAAAAAATGAATCTCCTCATTGAATGCTTTTAAGCTTGTTCTAATTGAGCATTGAGCAGACCTTTATGAATGGCTTACTTCCTTGCACCTTCATTTTCTCATTTTCTTGCGGTTTTCATTTGTGCAATATGCATTTTGTGTGGTGCCATCGGAGAAGATAGAAAGGCAAGTAATATGTGAATCTCTATTATTATCCTTGCACTTTTCTATCCAATGAGCCTATAAGATGTGAAATCTTTATCTATGTTGATGGTTCTTATGCTGATCTTTTATGCTGATCTTGAGGGCAAATTATTTAATCCTTATGATACGGAGAATTACATATAAGTATTGATAGAGACATTATCATTGTAGGATTGTTGATCATGCTGAATTATGTGGCCAATGTCACTAATATTTACTTGATGAGATTAGTGGTATCCTTAAGTACTAGTTGATATAATTCATCCTATCTTAACTAAATTAGCATGGATATTATGCAGTTGATGAATAAAATTGTATTCATGGCTCTATCATGTTGTTGATCAGCATGCATATATTGATAATCTGTGCAGATCTATATTGTGTATATGGGTGCACTTCCTCAAGGAGCATATTCTCCTACATCTAACCACCTAAGCATGCTGGAAGAAGTTCTCGAGGAAAGGTAATACTTTTAAAAATTATCTAAAATGTTTTTCACTATCAATCATGCATGTTCAAGCAATATTAGGTGATATTTGTTCTTCATCTTGAGATGCTAATTATTTAAGAAGTTGATTATTATTCCGTGAAAATTTTTCAATCTCTCCCTTGTACTTGTTCTCTATTTACTCTAATTTCACTCTCAAAAGTTCACTACTACCACCCCCTCCCCTTGGGAAAAATGTATGATACCTCTCTTTTTTCCCTTAATATTTTGGCAAAATTACCTCGTATTTTTACCCTCTTAATTGGTTATTTTGATATAATATTTATTTTCTTTTCTCCCTCCTTTAATAGGAATATTAACGAGGACATAGGTTTTCATTTTTTATATTTTTTTCTTCCTTAGGATTTTTTTTTTTTAAGTTTTCTTGTCTCCTTCTTATTTAACAAGATTCCATCCAATGCGATTAAATGTAATTCTTTTTCTTACTTCCTCTTATCAGAACCCTTTAAGCAACATTAGATGTACTTCCCCCCCCCCCCCCACTTTTATTAGAAGCCATCAAATGGAAATAAAAACATAGCTAGTCATACATAGAAAAAGTGAGGAAGGGAAACACAAAAAATAGAAAGAATTACTTCAATTGACAAAGGGGAAAAAAATTGAGGGTAATTTAGCCATTTTAAAAGATTAGAGGAGAACAATATGCAAGACTTCCTTATTAGAGGGAATAAAGAATAAGCAAAGGTATAGATAAGTTGAATCTATAGTCTTTTTCCTTATTTTCCTTTGGGAAAAATTTAGGATAGATCAATTAAAATCTTAACCATAAGTCTCCTCCCCAAAGCATTTTTTTTCCAATTATATTTCTGTTGATGAACCTAATGCCATTCTCGAATATGCTTTCTTATTTATTTCAGGTTTTGGAATGAAATTTGATCAATTTATTTCTTTTAGAAATTTCATATAGCCACATGAAATCTAGAGCATAAAAGAATATGAGCAAAATGGTTATATGGGAATGTTAACTTAATACAAAATTGTAGCAATGTAATCAACAATCAAATCTTCTTGATAAAGATTTTTCATTTCATATATAATAATTAAGTGGTTCATTTGAGGATACAGCTATGTATTTCCATGGTTTGCTACAATTAAATTAACCTAAAAAAATATTATAAAATTCTTATCAATATATCAACCTTTTTGTGCAGCTCTATAACAAATAGCTTTGTGCGAAGCTATCATAGAAGTTTCAATGGATTTGCAGCAAAGCTCAATGAACAAGAAAGAGAAAAGCTTGCCGGTTATTAACCAAAGAACTTTAATTTATAAATTAGATTTCAGTTTTTGACAATATCATCATAATATCTTTGTTGAAATGCCAGGCAAAGAAGGTGTGGTATCCGTTTTTCCTAGTAGCACTCTCCAATTACAAACAACCAGATCTTGGGACTTCATTGGTTTTTCGAGTGCTGTGATAAGAAAACCTGAAGTTGAGAGTGATCTAATTATTGGCATTCTTGACGCTGGAATATGGCCAGAATCAGAAAGTTTCAGTGATAAAGGATTTAGTGCTCCCCCTAAGAAATGGAAGGGTGCTTGTGAAGGTGGCTTTAATTTTACATGCAACAAGTAAATCTCTTGGTCTAATAGTTCATTAATATTAGTCGATTATAATATGTTATCTCCATTGTAAGAAAGCATATGTATTGTAACAATTTTCGATTAATCTCCTACAGCAAGATTATTGGTGCTCGATTTTATGCCAAGAAAAATAACTCAACAAGGGATTTAGATGGACATGGAACACATACTGCTTCCACAGCTGCTGGTACCTTAGTATATGATGTGGGATTTTATGGATTGGCACAAGGGAATGCAAAGGGTGGTGTACCATCAGCAAGGATTGCAGCTTACAAAGTTTGCACAGCAACTGGTTGCGATACGAGTGATATCCTGGCAGGTTTTGATGATGCCATTGCCGATGGAGTGGATATCATCTCAGTTTCGTTAGGACCGGCTTTATTTAATCCGTTCGACACTGATCCTATTTCAATAGGGGCATTTCATGCGATGCAGAAAGGAATCCTCACATCACAGGCCGGTGGAAATGAGGGTCCGTTCAAGCGAACAGTAGCAAGTGTGGCACCTTGGATACTATCTGTTGCAGCAAGCAATACTGACCGGCGCTTCTTTAATGAGGTTGTTCTTGGGAATGGAAAGGTCATCCAGGTAAGAAGCATTATGCAACTTTGGTAAGCAATTTTTCTATTTCTTTTTATCCTTTAGGTGAGGGTGGGGATGAATGTTATTGCTATACTCAGGTACTAGCACCATCTAAGTGACCATATGTTATTCTTCATTATTAGAGGAAAAATAGAAAAAGATATATAAAAAATAATAATAATCTGGCAAGCTCAATAAAAACACATATAGTGGAATTGCATACCCTCACCCTCTACATGGGCATTAAGGGGAGACACAAAGTGCACTACAAACAGGCAATAATCAAGAAATAATGCCCTACCAAATCTATTTTGGCTTTTATTTTATTTTTAATCTTTTATTGCTCAGTTTAGATATTCATAGAGCAATAGAATGAGTGCTCAATGTGTTAGAGAATTCATCCACATGTAATATTTTAATCCTAGAGTTACGACAAATCTAATAACTACTCTTGGATTAGAATATTATATATGGTTGAATCTATATCTCATTGGGCACTCATTAGGAGGTTTCCTCCTGGGACTGGAGTCAAATACCAAAAGTTGTAGGCTTCGAATTTACAATGGTCACATTCAAGTGTTATCTTTTTTGTTGTCAGGGTATGGCAATTAATTCTTTTACTTCGAATGGAACAAGTCTTCCTTTAGTATATGGAAAAGATGTAATATCACGACCATGTGATGAAGGGGATGCACGGTAATGAATTTACTAACCCTTTGGATTACTCTTTTTTTCGCTCTCCCCCCCCCCCACACACACAAAGAAGAAAAAAAATCTAAACGGATCATTTTTGTTATGAAAGAATCAAAATAAGGAAGCGTAGATTGTGTATGGATCTTACTTGACAATAATATGCAAAGATTATTTTCTTTTGTGTTTCAGACTTTGCAGTGGTAACTGCTTGACGAATGTGACAGGAAAGATTGTGCTGTGTGATGAATTGAGTTTGGGAGAAGAACCATTTCGAGCTGGTGCTTCAGGGACAATAGTACTAGATGATGAATCTTCTGACTTCTCTTCAATATTTCCTATTGCTGCAACACATTTAATCCTCCAAAAGGGTGATCAGGTCAAGGCCTACATTAACTCCACAATGTAAGTTCAAAATTGTTATTTGAGTATGAATTAATGATCAATATTGGTTATTTGGTGATGCTTTGGGAACCCATAAAGCTGGTCAATATGTGGGTTCTAGACTAGTAGATATTTTTAAGATTTTATTAGGATAATTAGTTAAGCACAATTAATTAGCATTTTTATACTTTTTAATCTATAGAAATCCTACTGCAAACATCTTGAAGAGTGAGGCGATACACGACTCATCTGCTCCAGAAGTTGCTTCGTTTTCTTCTCGTGGACCAAATGGCATTACACCATCTATTCTCAAGGTCTCTCTCTTTCTCTGTGTTGCTTCATTGCCTCTCATTCATTTAGTATATCTTTCTGATCACAAGGTCTCCCTCTCTAATCTTACAGCCGAGATATAAGCGCCCCGGTGGGTAGATATCTTGGCTGCATATTCACCTATTGCTTCACCATCAACCGTTGAAGGTGATGAAAGGAGTGTGAAGTACGGTATAATATCTGGAACCTCCATGGCGTGCCCTCATGCTACCGGGGCTGCTTGCTTATGTTAAATCCATTCACCCGGATTGGTCGCCCTCCGCCATCAAATCTGCACTCATGACCACTGGTGATACGCTCGTTCTATCTACATTAATTTGCTTTGCCGTATTTATTAGCTTTAATCCAACTTTTCTTTCTCATAAAATCTCTACAGCTTTGCGGATGAACGCCACCAAGAACCCAGATGCTGAGTTTGCATATGGTCTTGGGAATATTGATCCCGTGAAAGCGATAAATCCGGGTCCGGTATATGAAATTGTAGAAGATGATTATATCAAATTCCTCTGCAATATAGGCTGGGATACCAAGAAGGTAAGACTTTTAGCAGGAGATAACAACACTACTTGTCAAGCAGCAGGAACTAATGGAACGGAGCTGGATCTCAATTATCCAGCAATGACAGCTTTTCTTCAACAAGATGAGCCTTTTGTTCGT
This sequence comes from Hakea prostrata, assembly GCF_041222555.1. NCBI lineage: Eukaryota > Viridiplantae > Streptophyta > Magnoliopsida > Proteales > Proteaceae > Hakea > Hakea prostrata. The sequence goes on from NC_142602.1 coordinate 23,146,633, forward strand.
AACTTTACAAGGACAGTTAAGAATGTTGGCTCAGCAAACTCCACATACGAGACATCAATCACTTCCCAGTCTGTGTTTAATGTCACGGTTAATCCTACTGTTCTGCATTTCGAGTCATTGAATCAGGTTAAATCATTTATGGTCACCTCGTTTCTGGGACCAAATTTCCAGCATCTTCTGCTGCATTTGGTTCCCTGGAGTGGTCAGATGGCACTCATACTGTCAGAAGTCCGGTTGTTGTTCACTCGATTAACAGCTTCTAACTTCATATTCATGATATAAACAAATATTTTGCTTGTGTTTTTATTATTTTCTGTAATCCATCTCATGGTCTGTGATGGATAGTTGGATTATTATGGGCATTCTGTAATGCAACTGCTTCCTTAGGTTGAATTTGATCCTACAAACAAAAAGATAATGAACTAGCTTGACCAACATAGTTTTGAAGTATCGCTTCACCTTCGCTTCAATACAGCTAGATAAAACTGGAGATCTGGAAGAATGTTGTAGAAAACGATCTGCAGATCCTATATTTATGATGAGATTAGTTAGATATGATTCTACTAAATCACAACACTTCAATAGGGTGAGACAGCAATTAAAATATAGACTCGACTGAGTGAGACTATGGAGTTGGGACTTGGAGTTGAGGGTGTATGTTTATCCATACATAGTTCCAGAAAATTGAAGTTACAAGAAGATTTCCATGGACGCAGATCAAGTGGAAAACCCTGATAAGAATTGCAGCAGTTGAGTTTGAAGATTCCATGGAAACTCAAATAGGTTTGAGCTACAAGTCAAGTCACTCTCAAGATTCTGTCACACCAGTGCAACTATGCTTTAAAGCTCTATAGTCCATATGCTTTTATCCTCTAACCAAAATGAGTCAGGTTGAATTTAATTAACCAGAACATAAACCTTGATATAGCTTTCTAGTTTTTTCAACATTCCTGTTCCAGTTTATTTTAAGTTGGTAATTAATGTGATCCTTGACCACATTAAGGTAACTACGAGAGGAGGATTGAGAGTGGAAAAGGAAAACATTATCAATTCCAGCATGTATTCAGGTGGGTACTATTAAGGATTAGTGCTTGTATTCACACCATAAAAAAGAAGGGTAATTTTCATCTGGACCCCCTGAGGTTTGGTCTATGTCATTTTTAGTCCAAAAAAACTGAAACTTTACATCTACCTCCCCTGTACTATAGAAAAAGTCAATTTAAGGACAAATTATCACTTTCATGACAAATTTACCCTTTTTTTTTTTAATTTAAACAAAAAACATAGGAAATAAAAATGAAAAAAAAGAAGAAGAAGAAGTTAATATTCATTTGTGATTCTCAAAATCCCGTTCTTCAGAACTGTAGCTAAACACCACAACTGCTTTAAGAACATCAAACACTTGAATGTTTCTTCATTCAACTCATTTAAACTTTGAATCCTTAGCTTAAACTCTCTTGCTTCACGGGGCTACTTTGGAAAACTCAGGTAAGTGGAAACAAGATTCAAGAATTTGAAAAAAGTAAATTTTCATTAACTGACGAGAAATCCGAAGAGAAATAAAAAGGGAAAAAAACCCTAGTTTTGAAAAAAAAAATTATCTACGAATTGTAGAAAGGTTGATGGAGCGTCAGATATGAGAAACCATGGCTAAAGTCGAAGATGTAGTGAAGCAATCATTGGGGATTTGGGAGAAGTTGTTGTTGGCATGTGCCATTAACCATCATGGAACCAATAGCTGGGACTCTATGGCTATGGAAATACAGAACCGAAACACTTCTCTTCGTCTTCGAAAGCCACAGAACTATAAACAGAAGTATCATGACCTTAAACACCGGTTCATGACGAAAGACGATAAGAAGACAAATCTGAAACGTCCGACGATAAGAAAGATGTGATTCCATGGCTCGAAGATAAGACTGTGTCGGAGAAGACAAATCTGAAACTTCCGACGATAAGAAAGATGTGATTCCATGGCTCGAAGGGTTAAGAAAACTTCAAGTGGCAGAGCTTCGACGCGAGGTTCAAGGGCATGATGTTTCGATCTTAAACAATTCTTTTGATTTCGAATGGCATGTGTTTCGATCTTAAACAACTCTTTTGATTTTGAATGGCATGATGTTTCGATCTTAAACAACTCTTTTGATTTCGAATGCTAACAATCGCATTTCTCTGGTTCAAAGATTTGAATTTGAATTTTTTTCTTCATGTTTTGTTTAAATTTTTTTTAAAAAAAAAGAAGGGCAAATTTGTCATAAAAGTGATAATTTGTCCTTAAATTGATTTTTTCTATACTACAGGGGAGGCAGATGCAAAGTTTCAATTTTTTTGGACTAAAAATGACATAGACCAAACCTCAGGGGGTCCAGATGAAAATTACCCAAAAAAACAAAAGTGTTTTTTTAGGTAAAGGGGGTTTTGAAGAAACAACTAAATTTTGTTTATAAAAAGAGTTTGGGTTAAGGGGGGTAAGGGGTAAAATAATCCTAATAATTAAATTGGGTTAAGGGGGGGGGGGGTTATGTGGGTTAGTTTTAAATTTGATTAAAAAAAAACATAAAAAAAAAAATAAAAAAAAAAAATTATATAAAATTTTTTAATATATAAATACTAAATACTTTTTGGTTTTTGTTTTTTTATTATAATTAAAATTTTGGGGTAGGGGGGTTGGGGTGGTTTTTGGTGGGGGGTGGTGTGTTTTGTTAAATTGAAATTTTAAATTTTCTTTTTTTTACTTTCGTAAGAAGAAAACAAAACTTTGTCGATGACTCCTGGCTCGGAGGTTTGGATTGTTAGCATGTATGACATTGTGCATAATATATTCCATGGTTATGGGATTTTTTTAGATAATCCTATACCCTTTTTTTATTTTTTTTTAACTGAAGATCACCCGGGTGAGTTTACGCACACCTTGACTACACTCTCAAAGAGGGTAAACCGAGGTACTTCTCGGCCCCATCTTGTGTCTTAAGCACCCTAGAGAACCAACGTCTGAGTTTTGTATGAGTATTGGCATTGAAGCCAAGTGTAAACTTCTTAAGATTCACAACTTAACCACTTGCCTGTAATAAATGTCAATACAACCTTTTAAGTTGCTCACCATAGCTTAAAAGAGGATTGTATCATCCACAAACATGAGATAGGTGATATGCTTGGCCCTCCCATTTCTGATTTTAAGACCTCTTACTGATGCGTTTCAGTTACTATTGTGATGCCGACTAAGCTCCTTTTGGTTCCCAAGACGATGAGTCCCGTAAGAAAGGTTAGATGCGAGTCGGCATGTATGCCGGGCAACCGCCTCCTATGGCTAAGTTAGACAATGAACAGATTAAGATCCCGTGTGAAAATTACACAGGGTTATGTTTAGAATTTATTGGATGCTTACCAGAGGGGTGAGTCTTTGCTTTTATAAAGTATGTACTACCTTTTCTGTGCTGGGCGGGTCTCTCGTCGAGAGTTGCTATCTCTCCCTGGACTACTCTTCCTTGTCATTCGTCTCGCTCAATCATCCTTGTAGTTACCTTCTATCTATAACGTTCTTGCCATGTAGGTCCAACGTAAATGACGCTCTACTTTAGATAGCCGGTAACTGTCCCGACCGAGTGTTTGGTTCAGCCCCCACCCAAGTCTAAAGCTGGTCAGGTAGAAAACCACCTGTATCAGTGATCACTGCTGAAAGTGCTTGAGCGCAAAAAATGAAGATTGATAGAGAGAGTGGGTCCCCTTGACAAATGCCTCTCGTTGGCTGGATATGACCTTCGGCCACTCCATTGATCAAAACTTGGAAGCTTGCTTATGTAATACATGCTACAACTCTTTAGATCCACCAAACACTAAAATCCATTTTCTAAAAAACTCTTTCAATGAAAGCCCATTCCAAGCGGTCGTAGGCTTTTTTTCATGTCTATCTTAAGAGCCAGAAATTTTGATTTACCATTCTTTTTCTTTCTCAAGAAATGGTAGATTTCATGTGCTTATTGCAAATTATCTGAGAATAGTCTCGAGGATATGAAGGCCGATTGGGTCTGTGAGACGATTTGGGTAGTCCACTGCTTTGATGTCTTATTCTAATCAGCAGGCATGTCACTTGTTTTAAAAAATTCTAGCACAAATTAGTTGATTCCTTTTTTACACAAAATTTATGATGCCCTAAAGTTCACCAATCTTACACCGACTCAAATTTGGGAAGTAAAGTATAAGTATTAATAAATTTATAAACCAACTAGAAAATAAATTAAAAATTTTGGAAAAATGTATTTAAAAATTAAAATTGAAAGTATAATTAGCAAAAATCAAAAACAAAAGTGACAATATCAAGAACACCCCGATATATATGGTAATAAGCAAAGACACCCCACAAATATGTAAAATTGGCAAACATCTCCTAAGTCTGGATACTCCACCCTAGGGATGTAAACAGATTGGATTCAGACCAGATAATGATAATAGTATATCCATATCCTCTTATATTCACAAGGATTCCGATAATATCCTATTAGTTTTCGGATGGACTCTATAATATTTGAATAATTATTTTTAAAATAGAATTTTCTAAATAGTTATGAATACAGATTGAATACAAAATTTTGATTACCTGTTGATATCTTTACCATTTTATTTGTGCGGATTAAGTTTGATATTTAAGAATTTAACAAAAAAAAATTGCTCATTTTAGTCTTTTATTTTCTTAAATTTCTTCACCATTATTTATCCTTTGTATTTATTTTACTAGAAACTTTAGAAGATATTCACAAATCTTAAGTACAAATTTTATAAAAGTAGGAAGACGCATCCCATAAAGTAATTTAATTAGGATAATTCTATTAGACGGATAATAATCAGTTGGAAAAGGTATTACTGTATTCGCGTCCTATTAGTAATTGGATGGATTTAGATATCCCTATCGGATATAAATGCAAATTCGGAAGCGGATTTTGATTATCCATTTACACCCCTGCTCTACTCACATGGATTGAAAGAAAAAAAATTCAATCCACACACTGCTTGTGTGACATTTGTCCAATCTAAAACATAGTTCTCATTTTTATTAATAATCATTCTAAGACAAAATTAACCACCTCTAATTACCAAAAAAAAAATAACTAAACTAGAATCCAACACCTTTACCTCAAAATGAATAAATAATAATAATATAAATATAATATTATTTTTCAAAATTTGTAATATTTAAAAAAAATTTTGATTAATCCACCAAAATTGGCCACTATCTCTACTTCAGTTCTCTCCCTCTCCAATTTGCCATAGGCGCACCTTGACTGTATCCTGAAAGGGGGAGATTTTACATATTACTTAAATATAAGGCGAGCTTCACCCCTGGTCCCGAGGAGATTCAAATTCTTGATCTTAAGTTTAAAAATCAAGATAGTCAACTACTAATTATATATTTTTTTAAATTAAAAGAGTTGCTCAAATTTGAATTAGTTGATGACATAATTGTAGGATAAGGTTTAAACCTAATATGGTAATACATTAATATTCCTTTGAAAATAAAACATTGAATAGGCCAAATCATTTCGGTTATTCAATTAGGGTTTAGTTAAAACCAAGGGTTCTAGTCTATAAATCGGATCTGAACTAGATTCTCGATTAAGATTGCAATCAATTGATCCAAATACAATTCAATTTAATTTGGTTAGGTCGAGCCCAGTTAATTTGGTTTGGTTTTGGACTTGGTATTCAGTTTTGGTTACAAATTGATATTGTTATATATCTTAATGATAATACTGCAAATGAATTGAAATGTTTAACTTCTCCTAAAAAAATTACAATTAAAAAACAAAAGAATACTTAACACCTCTATTGCAATCACAAATCAAGTGGTTTGACACTAATCCCACTCGGGGTCCGGTGAATTGTGGAGGATATAGATGTGGTTGTTGAATTCATTAAAAAAAAAATGGATGTGCTTGATAGCAAATTTGAAGATTGTGTGTTTACTTTTACTAAAGGATTGAGTTTTGTAAGTGATTCCTTATTTTCCTAGCTTAGAACTACATTGTAGCCCAACTCCACTCCTTGGTTATGAGATTCACTAAATAATCTTGTACCTTACATCTAGCATGTGTCTTTTTTCTGATAATATATATATTTTTTTATCTGATAACAAAATTTACTTTACTGTTAAAATATTAATAAATGTATGTAATAGTTATTGTTTTGGAAGTATATACAAAGTAGGGTGATATTGATTGGTCAAAAATATGGCAAGAAAACAATAAGTGGGTAGGGATGACAAACTAATAGAGGGAAAACAGAAAAGATTGTAAAACCACCAACTTACCAACCAAACAATATTCTTAAACTAAAATAGGAAAAACAGAAGAAGTTGTAAATACACCAACTTACCAACCAAACAATATTCTTTCTTCCATATATGAGCACCTCAACCTTTAAAAAATGAAACTCCTCATTGCAATGCTTTTGCGCATGTTCTAACTGAGCATTGAGCATGCCTTGAGGAATGGCTTACTTCCTTGCACCTTCATTTTCTCCTTTTCTTGCGGTTTTCATTTGCGCAATATGCATTTTGTGTGGTGCCATCGAAGAAGATAGAAAGGCTAGTAATATCTGAATCTTTATTATTATTCTTGCATTTTTCTATCCAATGAGCCTGTAAGATGTGATATCTTTATCTGTGTTGATGGTTCTCATGTTGATCTTGAGGGTAAGTGTAAGGATAATAATAGAGATTCAGATATTACTTGCCTTTCTATCTTCTCCGATGGCACCACACATAATGCTTATTGCACAAATAAAAACCGCAAGAAAAGGAGAAAATGAAGGTGCAAGGAAGTAAGCCATTCCTCAAGGTATGCTCAATGCTCAGTTAGAACATGCACAAAAGCATTGCAATGAGGAGATTCACTTCTTAAAGGTTGATGTGCTCATATATGGAAGAAATAATATTGTTTGGTTGGTAAGTTGGTGTATTTACAATCTCTTTTGTTTTCCCTATTTTAGTTTAAGAATATTGTTTGGTTGGTCATTGGTCAGTTGGTGCATTTACAATCTCTTCTGTTTTCCCTATTTTAGTTTAAGAGTATTTACAATCTCTTATGTATTCACTAAATACATAATTAAAAAGATTGGAGATTCAATAAAATTACCATTTAAGGAAATATCAAGGGGATAACAACGGGTGCTACTCACGGAAAAAAAAAAATCCTCTGTTGTGTACAGCAGTGCATTTTTATGTCAATACCAAATGATTATTGACTGAGATTAAAAGCTTAATTTTAAACTTTAAAAATCCTCAATAGTCTTGTATTTACTTTGTTTTCTCAGCCAATCATTTGGTATATATGTGCATTGTTGTGCACAACAGATGATGTTTTCCCGCTACTCATGGGATGAAAACTAGTAATTATGGGTCACCTTCATTGCTTTCCAAATAACCCTGCCATGGAAAAATTCAAAGAAAATTTCACATGCTAAATAAATTCTCTTGTTTGAAAGTGAATAAGTTGGATATAACTTAAGTGGTATGTGAGACCTTTTTCTCCCATATATATGTATGGCAAATAAAACCCAAAACAAACCCGAAGTGGAAGCAAAGTAATGCAAGAAACGAAACTAACATCAAAACTAAATTGACCATTCTATATGGGATATCATATGTTGAGTTCTCTCCTTCTCATACTAAAAATTAAATTGAATTGGTCTAGACTAACCCATTGACACCATTACAATCCTTGCAAGAAGCTTCATTTTTTTTTTTTTTTTTTAATAATCTAAAGAACTTCAAAACTACAGTAATTGGGTTAGAAACCAAAATTTTAATCTACCCTAGGAGAGAAATGGACATGCAAACCACAATATTTATAGGTGGAAATTTCTTTTCCTGATTATTTATTTTTATAAAAAGAAAACTTTCTCTTGATTTAGTTATTATTATAGCTTCCTCATTGTGACAGGCTGACTAGCGTAGCTCAATATGCTTTCATGGCCAATTATGGTCCAATTGTGATTGCCTTTTGTCTTCCCTCTCTCTCGATCATTAAGAATTGAGATCTACAAGTAATGGGAGTTTGAGGTAGTGCTCCACAAATTTCAGCTACCTCAGTTATTAATAATATTTGGGTTACATAAAAATATATAGAAAAAACAAAAAAAAAAAAATATATATATATATATATATATTATATATCCTTTCAGTGACAAACTATTATGTTTACACTTAAGAAATTTAACTCCCTACCTATCACACCACCATCACTTTCAAGTAAAATGAATTATTAATCCTTGCATGAGTTCATGTAATGGTCACATTTTCTTTTTAAAACACGTGACATAAAAAGGCTTAACCCAACGCCCCCCCTTCCAAATTATTCCAAATTAGGGGTTGTCAACTAGTTAAGTTAATCAAATTAAGCACTCTAGCTGTAGTAAGGCTGTAAGGGTGAATTTGAAGTCAAACCTAAATGAAAAGTCTTAGTTTTGGTTATTCTAGTTATTCTTTTAACCTAGTATTAAGATGATTCAATTTAGTAATATGAGTCGAGAGGTCTGTCACCCTTGAGGGCATAAAAGGATTAGACTAATATCATACGTATGGTGCTATACATCTTAGTATATATATAAATTTTAAAATTCAAAAGAGAGCCCCACTCTTTCCATGGCCAAGATATAAAAGATAAAAATTTCTTCGATTAATATGAAAGAAAGATATATGCTTTTTCATTAAGAGCTCCAATTATTGAGAGAGATGCTTCTCCATTAAGAGCTCCAATTATTTTCACATGCATTAACTATGATGAGATTTTTACTGATCAACTTGATTGAAAAAATTGGGTAGAACAACTCTAAAAGTAGAATTGGATTGTTTGAATTAACCAAGCAAGTTGATCTCATATCTGATTTTGTAGACTAAATTGAGGCAATGTTCTTTATTGTAAAAGATTCTCCTGTACATTAGGTGAAGGAAAACTGCATTTATTTAAAGTCATTTATTATCTACCAAAGATGATGGAAGTTCACATGCAGTGTAAGATCAAGTACTCCTCAACACCCTTAAAAACCTGAATTTAGATTAACGTAATTAATTTTCTTTGCTTTCATGTATTATATATATATATATATATATATATATATATATATATATATATATATATATATATATATATATATATATATATAAAAAAAAATATATATATATATATATATATATCCATCTAGACTTATTAATCTTTAACATCATTTGCATGTCATTTCATATCAAACTCTTCATCCATTGTACCTTGTCTTATGTGGACAATCACGGACGGGATAGCCTTGTGTGTCCTACACGTTTACTATAAGTAAGGTGAGTAGAAATATCCCCATCAATGCAATGCACAGTACACACTCCTAACTCTAAATTCCTAATTGTCTAAGCACTTTGATTTCTTAAAACCGCAATGCTAATGGTATTGCTTCACAATTTAAGTTTGGCAATAAAGGTGGCTTTGTCGATCAACACGATTGGCTCACTCTGACTTTTTTTGTTTTTGAACACAATCAAGTCCAGTCTGACTCTCGATTAATGGGTGATCCGATCCAACTAGTTGGTCAGAATAATATTCATACATCTTGTAAACATAAGATTTAAAGTTATTTGAAATTTAACAAGATGAATGAACAAATCCATTAAAGTAGGACATTAGCCACATACTACCATTAGTGTACTACTGCTACTACGAAGAGAACTTAAGGCATAATTGCTTTGCATCATCTTTGTGTCCCCACATGCTTTTCTTCACTTCAAAGTTGATTTTTCTTCAAAATCTTCTTTCATAGATAAAACATTTGGTCCATAATTAGAATGCATTGAGAATTCTTGCCTTCCCTGATTGGGTTGGTTCAAAACAACCATTTGAATGAAAATATAGGATAAACTTAATCCTTAAAAAAATTATTAATAGTTTAATGTTGAAGGTGACTTATGTAGTCATCAACCTACATGTAGATATATATATTTACCCCCTCCCCTCCCACCAACAAAAAAAAGAAAAAGAAAAAAAGAGGCCTATGTGTTGGTAGAATGGTAGATGGTTATTGCATGAGAATGACACAAAACAAACTCACTTCCCTTAGTTGGGTTGGACAATAAATAAAAAGGTAGAGAACAATTTTGGAATTAGTTTTAATTTCTGATGTCATATGAATAGCTCTTTTTCAAGTCACCATGCGTTGATGTGGGATGATCCGATAGTAGCTTTAGGGTGACCAATCCTACCTTAATTATCCAATTTCAAAGGTGAGATTTATATTTGATTTTGTGGTAAAGAGTATACATAAAAGGTAGTATACAATAATATCCTTGAAAGAAGGTGATTCACATTGGTGTGATGATCTCTTTTATGCATGCAGAGGCCAATGAAAACATGCATAAAAGCATTATGGAGAGATAATATAGTAATTTTGACTACAATTCAAATAGTTGGTAAAATCATAATATCCTCAATGGTATGGATAACTTATTCTCTCCTATACTTATATGGAAAATCAAACCCACAGTGGAAGCAAAGTGATGCAAGAAACTAAAATAAATTAACACCAATTGTCCGTTATGAGAAATCATCTGACATTGAACTTTCTGCTTTGCATACTCAAATTGAATGGGATTGGTCAGAGTAATAAATTGGCACCATTACACACCCATGTAAGAAACTCAAAAAAATAAATAAAGAAATTAAAACAATTATCAAAACTACCAATGATTCGATCATGGATGTCAAATAAAGCAACATTTTCATCCAGTAGATGATGAGATGATTTTGTAAGTCACGATGTTTGTGAGGGGTAGCTAGTTTCTTTTCCTAACATTTATTTAATAGATATACTTTTGCATGTAGATAGGAAATTATCTCCTCCTGCACTTCCTCAGAACTATTTTTAGCCGATACAGTAGAAGAGATAATGTTGCATTAAGTGACAATGTTTGTGAGGGGTGATTTCTCTTCTTAATTTCCATTTATTTTATCTATTTTTGTAAAAAGGAAATTTCCACTCAACTTCCTCAGTGCTATATCAGTATATCTATCCAACTGAGAGTAGCCCAATAGGCCAACGGTGATCGGTTCTCTCCCTCTCCCTCTCTCTCTCTCTCGCGCAGGGTCTATAAATAATGGGAGTCTGAGGCAGTGCTTTTCATCCACTGTTTTCCTTCTCTTTGAGACTCATAAGTCATGGCTTGTATTTCTTCCTCTTTGGTCGCAATTTTCTCAGTGTTTCTGGTTCTGGGGGTGGCCTCTGCTAAGCTATCCCCCAACTATTATGACTCTTCATGTCCCAATGCTCTGTCAACCATCAAGTCCGCTGTGGAGGACCTGCTTTTCAAAGAAGCTCAGACGGGTGCTGACTTTCTCCGCCTGCATTTTCACGACTGCTTCGTGAATGCAAGTTTTTCTACCCTACCTCCATCGATCGATCTTCGTTCTTTTTTAGCATTTCTTTTCCATTCCTTCTGTTTCACCAGTATATATTTTCATTACAGTGCACTTCAGAGATATTAACAGCAGTGTATGTTGCATGTTTACGTGTATGTGCTACAGGGTTGTGATGCATCTGTCCTTTTGGACGACACCCCAACCTTCACTGGAGAGAAGACTGCTAAGCCAAACAATAATTCACTTGGAGGGTTTGATGAGATAGACATCATAAAATCCAAAGTCGAGAGCATCTGCCCTGGTGTGGTCTCGTGTGCCGATATTGTCGCCGTTGCTGCTCGCGACTCGGTTGTAGCTGTAAGCATCACTCATCACCTCTAGCTAGCTTATAGTGGTTGTTTCGTATGTATATGCTTTCATATTTATCAAGATTTGTGCATGTCTTGCAGTTGGGTGGGCTTCCATGGACGGTTCAGTTGGGAAGAAGAGATTCGACTACAGCAAGCTTTAGCACAGCAAACACTGACCTCCCTTCCCCAGCATCGAATCTGAGTGACCTCATCTTTAGTTTCTCCAACAAAGGCTTCACTATGGAGGAAATGGTGGCTCTTTCAGGAGCTCACACCATAGGACAAGCTAGGTGTTCAAATTTTAGAGCTCGTATCTACGGGGAAAAAAACATTGATAGATGCTTCCGCTTCATCCCTGAAGAGAAGGTGCCCAGTTACCAGGGGTGACGACAATCTGTCTCCTCTTGATGAAATAAGCAAAACTAATTTTGATAATGCTTATTACAAGGACCTACTGAGTTTGAAGGGCTTGCTGCATTCTGATCAGCAGCTCTACAATGGTGGGTCTGCAGACTTTCAGGTCATCACCTACGGTGCCAACTCGTCTGCTTTCTTGTTTGATTTTGCGAATGCAATCCTGAAAATGGGAGATCTGGGTCCACTCACTGGTACTGATGGGGAGATCAGAAACAACTGCAGGAAGACGAATCATTAGTAGTATAAAGTCTTTTTGTCTACTTACAAATAATGCGATTGTAACTGCATGAACTGAAACAATATATATAGTTAATATATTATAAGGGTTTATTAAACTGTGTTTATTGCTCCCAGAATGAGACTTAATTTGCATCTTCTATTCGCGTATAGATCCATAAATAGAAGCTCAACTGCTGAAGGCCTCTGGATCAAATTCCAAATTTAAGTATATATTTAATATTAAGGGATTCATTTTTGTTTTCTTCATGAATAAAGAATTCATAACCAAAGCAAGGAAAGGAGAGGGAGGGAGAATATAAGAGAGAGGAACAGAGACGAGCCTAGCAAAGTCCGCAAGCACTGAGGAACAACACAGCGAATAAGAAATTTTCTCGGTTAATTTTGGCTCATAAAATGAATCCAAATGTTTTTTTTTTCCTCAAACCAAAAGCATGCAATCAGGTTGAAATTAAGTAACCAGAATGAAAAACTTGAGATAGCTTCTTAACTTTTTCAACATTTCTGTTCTAGGTCATTCCAAATTTGGAACGTGATCGTTGGCCAAGGGAAGTATTTCAAAAGCTGGCCTGTTCATTGTGGAAAGCATAATCGAGAATGAGTTGGTTTTGAAAGTTAAGGATAGATTTAAAAATGGAAATACGAGAGAAGGATTGATAGTAGAGAAGGAAAATGGGTTTTGATTGATGAGAACCGGAAGTATTTTCAGAAAAAGCATTATCAATCCCTCCATGTATTTTTTGTTTTTGTTTTTTTTTGGGGAAAGAATACCACCAAGTATTGAGCCTCACTATTATGGAGTGTCTTGTACTCACACCATAAAAAAGATCAAGTTCTGTTAACATTTTAAAGGATAAGAATTAGACTTAATTGGCAATGAATTAATGCTTTTCAAAGGATAAGATCAAGTTCTGTTAACATGTTATTTAGGCGGCCAATGATGAAACTTTGCAATTGAACGTAGTTCTTCCACTTTCGTCTTCGTCTATATCAGTGCGGGCTGAAGGTTCTCCTCATCGGAAACCTGGTCGTCCGAAGAAAAAGGCTCACGCAGTGAAGAAAGTAGTAACAAGTAAAAAGGTTTCTATAGCAGAGGAATTCAAGAAGGTAGATGCAGTTTTAGCGAAAGTATCCATAGTGCATCAGACCCTCCCATTGGGAAAGGATAGTGCTGCTATGTAACTATTGTTACGAAGCTTTTCTTAAAAATCTTGATTTGGATGCATCTAGACGTCCTACATTTCGTTTCTGATGACTTAGTTGTTGTCAATTATGAGTAGGAACCAGTGAGGAAAGGTGTATTGGGGGGCAACTGTTGTTGCGGGTGAGCAAGGTAGTTACTAATTGCTGTATTTCTTTTATTTTTCTTATTTTCGTTATAAAATGACCCTTTTAGCGAAAAAAGCTTTTCAAAAAATAAAACATTGAATAAGTCAAATTAGTTCGATTATTAAATTTTTTGTTTTTCGGGTGAACTCAGTTATTCAATTTAGTTTTAGTTTATAAATCAATGGAAAGATTGCAATTTGTTGATCCAAATTCAATCCAATTTAATTTGGTTAGGTCTGAACTGGTTAATTTTTATTTTTTTTTGGTTTTGGATTTAGTTACACCCTAATATATTATGCCAAAAATGAATTGAAATATACTTCTTGCAGAATAAATAACAAAGACATACTCAATGCTCTGTTGCATTTACAATTCAATTAACTTGGCTGCAGGAAACCCATTTGGGCCGAATTTGTTCATGGAGGATATAGATGTGTTTGGAGGCAAATTTGAAGATCATGTGTTTATTTTTGTGCCAAGAGAACTGAACTTTGTAGATGATTCCTGACTCGAAGGGTTGTTTTGGGGCTTGCAAGACATTGTGCCCAATATTCTCCTTGTCTATGGGATTTTCTAGATAATACTATACCTTGCGTCTTTTATTTATTTATTTACATGAGGATCACCCATGCGAGTTTATACACACCTTGACTACATCCTCAAAGCAGAGGGGTAATTTTTACATATAATTTAGGTGGGACTTTGCCCTTGGCTCCAAGAGGATTCAGACTTCTACCTCATACTATGAGGCGCTGGTCTTTTGCCAACTGAGCAACCCCTCGAGCTTAATCCTATACTTTGTGCATAGCAATGTTCCTTTTCTAAAAAATTATGTTTCATTGCAAAAACAATGATTAAACATGTACAATAATTTATACATAGTAGGGTGATATTTGATTTGGAAGAGCATATGGCAAGAAAGCAATATATGGATACAGATGATAAACTCAAACAGGGAAAGCACAAGAGGATATAAAGCAGCTTGTGAGTATGACCTGCTAGGCAACCAAATAATAACTTGTCTTCCATATATGACAGCCTCACCTTATGAAAGGTGAATCTCCTTGTCACAATGCTAATGTGCTTGTTTCGATTGTTTCTTATATACACACAAATGACCCATTGCCCATAGAGAACACCATCACTATAATGGATGCAGAGTAGTTTAGTTTTTTTTTGGGGGATCAGCGATGGATAGCAGAATTGCTTGATGTTTCTTTTTTTTTTTTTTTTTTTTTTTTTGGGTAAATTGATGTTTTCATTTTAAAGCAACATTTTTGGACAAAGGCGAGAATATATTATATAATAATACTTAAGATTACAATACTAGTAGTGGAAGAACCGCATACCCCATGCCTCTTCACAGACCAACCTATGAAGCTTATCAGGCAGACCATTCATGTCCAAGGGAATCCCCGAAGGCATCTAAGCTCATTAAAAATCAGCACATTGATTAGTCTCATGCATTTGGTGAACCACTTGGCACTTTGACCAAAGAATCCATCAACCTCCTAATGTCTTCCACAACCCCCATGGCAAACTAGGGAACGACAAAGCCACTATTAAGGCCTTGAACCGCATTAAGCGAAGGAGACCTAACCTCCACCATCATGAAACTACAACCTCAAAGCCTCCTATAATCCTGCATGAATGTCATGTAGCTCACATATGAGGATATATATTGTCCCCCATAGAAATTCCAAGCTAACTTCATAAGGAATGCTTCATTCATTTCATGAGACTACTTGAATCCCAGGTCTCCACCCTCTTTTGGTGCACAATTCGTCCCAACTTAATAGGTGTGATTTGTGTTGTTTAGTAGAATCACCTCATATAAAACCTCATCCAGCCCTATCAACCTCCTGCTACACCCCTTTTGGTATGGATCCTGACTACATAGAATAAATGGGAATTGACATAATAACTACCTTGGCGAGACTAATTCTTCTAGCCATAGAGAGTGAATTAGCTTTTCAATTAGACAGACGATCTCTCATGTTAGATAGAATATAACTATAATTATCTTTGGTGTTTCTTCCATTCCAGATTAACACACCCAAATATCGACCTATATCGGTTGTATCAGTATATCCACTAGGAGAGATAATATCGCGAGATAACCCCTGTTAATATTTTTAGAGAAAAAAAAAATCCTCGTCTTTGCACCACTAGCCTTAGTCCTAGATGCTCCACAAAATCTATGTAAACAATCTTGCACCACTTCCATAATGCTTTTATTTGCTTCTGTGAACAATACGATATCATCAGCAAACATAGGATGGGAAATTTGGGGTCCCTATTTCCTTACCTGCAGAGGTTTCCACTGACCACTAGCTACAATATCCTGGAAACAGTGGGTTAGCCGTTCCATGCACTTGATGAAAATATGAGAAAGAGGGTCACCTTGATGAATGCCTCTTGAAGGTCTGAAACTTTCTATTGGAATCCCATTCCAAAGTATTTTCATGCTGGAAGTTGTAATAAAAAGCATTATTACATCTACTAACTTGTTGGGAATACCCACTGCAAGAAGAGATTTTTCAATGAAACTCCATTTGATTCTATCATAGGCTTTTTCAAGATTAATCTTGATGGCCATGGCCACCTTCTTGCTAGATTTCTTCCTCATTAAGGTTTTACATATAACTTAAATATAAGGTAGGCTTCACCCCTAGCCCTGAGGGTATTCGAACTCTTGATTTGAAGTTAAAAGATTAAGATAGTTAGCCACTAATTATACTTTTTAATTAAAATATTTGTTGAAATTTCAATTAGTTAATGAAACAATTGAAGGATACGATATAGATTCAATATGGTAATACATTAATATTCCTCTGGAAAAAAACATAGAATAGGTGAAATCAATTTGGTTATTCAATTTGGTTTTAGTTAGGTTCTAGATTATAGCCGGATCTGAACCAAATCCTCATTAAGATTGCAATCCAATGATCCAAATCCAATCTGATTTAATTTGGTTAGTTTTAGCCCAGTTAATTTGTTTAGGTTTTTTTTTTTTTTTTTTTTGGTAAAGTTAATTTGTTTAGGTTTTGCCTAGTTAAGTTGGTTTTAGTCCAACTTTGCTCTCTTCTCTACATTCCCTAAAAAATCTGGAAAAATAAGAGAAAAAAAGAAAAGAAAAAGAAACAAACAGAAACGTAAGGAAAAGAATATCAAAAAAAAAAAAAAAAAAAAAAGAAAGAAAGAAAGAAAGAAAAGAAAAGAAAAGAAAAGGAAAGAAAGAAGAAAAAAAGAAAAGAAAAGAAAAGAAAAAAAAGAAGAAGAAGGATAAAGGCTCAAATTTTGGGTTGCCTCACAAACATCAACGATAGGAGTGACTTCTATTGGTCGAAGCCACTTCCAAAGTAGTGATTAAGTTACAAGCTATGTTCCTCAATTAAAAGGTTTGGGTTTTGACCTTCCCTTTCATTAATTTAGATAGGCAAGGTGCGAGCTGCCTAATAAAGGGCTTAGCTAAATTTAATTCATGCAATTTTGTTTGCACCTCTTCTAATCCATACTCACACTCCATAGTTAGAGGGTCATGGTGTGAAATTCCCTAGATTTCTAACCCTCTTACCCATGGTTTCAGGACCACGAACCCAGAACTCTTGTAGGCAACAATTGTGGACCATTCAAATCGAGCACAAAGGATCGGAAATGTATCCCATGGTAGTGGATGACCCCATTGATGACATGACCACTCTTTTAAATTTAGGAGGAGAGAGAAAGTCCACCACGAGGGTGTTAGAAGGGATTTTGGCACATCCGTAAAACCGATGAAGGAGAATCCAAATGATGAGATAATTATACTCAAACGTTGGCCCTTGAAAGACCTTTCTTTCAACAAAAAATCACTGAAATCGGGCCCCAGCTGAGGGGGGAGGGGGGCAAACAAGAACCAATCGATTGGCCTCCAATTTCGAATCAGAGGCAAAATATGATTTTTTGCTCAAAACTAGGTTGATGTTGGGTTGATCGGCCGTTCAACTAGTCTTGTAAGTCTATGCAACCTGCCATTCAACGGGTCATATCCGGGAGGTATTTTTGGGACCTCTTTTGAACCCCAATTGGTTCCCAATTAATACATATTTTTCCTTTTATGCAACTAGGGTTATTTTGGGTCTAATTACATACTCTTGGGTGCACCTTGTGAGACTTTGGAGAGCGTAACTAACTTACAAGGTGAGGAATATACTTAACCATATCTTATATTTTTGATAATGTTACTTCAATTCCATTATTGATATCTTGCTTTATTTATTATATTTATTATCATGTGATTGTGTGTGTGACTTTTGCACAAATGAAAGGTAAGAATGTATGGTTATTTCTATTTCTTTTCGAATCTTGTGGTGGATGATATAAGAATGTGTGGGACTGGTTTGAGACTTAGTTCTCTTATTTCTAGTTACCAATTAGGATTGTGGGTTCGCCCATTACCCTAGTGACCTTATATAAATGTGCATCTAGACCTAGGTATGTGAAATCCCCCAGATTTCTACCCCTTTAACCCGTGGTTTTAAGACCGAGAACCTGGGCCTTGATTCGGCGACAATTGTGGACCATTCAATTCGAGCCCGAAGGATTGGAAATTGAACAAATGTTGGTAGATGACCCTTATAATGACTCAAAAACTCTCCTAGAGTTTAAGTGAAGAGAGAAGATTAGTCTCGATAGTGTAAAAGGGGTAATTTTGGAATATTTTTAGATCAGTGATGGAGAATCCGATTGACGTAAATAAGATATCAAATCGAAGATCGTCGAAAGACCTTTCCAACGAGCCAAAGATCATCAAAATCGGAGTTCGTTTGGGGGTCCAACCTTGGACCAGAAGTTTGAGCCGTTTAGGTGAACCAACCCCCACCCTATTTTCTATTTAGGAGCAAAATTGGAAATTCGGATTTTTAAACCCTATTTATGTTTTATCTCATCCGTAAACGCATTTCTGGAGGCTAGAAAGAGGCGGAGGCTTTGGAGAAAAGGAGAAACGAAAAAGAGGAGCGATTTCCATTCTTCCGAAGGTGTTTGTGATCCGAATCTTTGCAAAATCATTACGAAAGGTTAGTTTTTTTTAATGCTTCTCTTACTCACAATTTTGTGAGTATTTTCTCTCCTTTCCTTTTGAGGAATCTTGAAAGGGAAGGTTGTTAGGCATCTTGGTTGCTTTCCTTTATTGTTTTAATGTCCCTTCCTAGTTTGTGGAAGTAATATCTTTTCTCTTCTGTTGAGGGATCTATGAAAGGGAATAATGATAGGTACCCTAGATGCTTATATTTTCTTATATTAATATTTCCCTTGAGTTTGGGAGTAATGTTTTATTCTCTTGCAAAAGATTTTAGAATTTTGATTCTCTAGGTCACCCACGGGTGATTTATGAGAGCCAAATTTGGGGCATTTTGATTTTGGTCAAATTTAATAAAATTGAAGTTACCTGTAGGATCCTTTTGTTTCCAATTAGATTTTCCCAAAGTTTTGTTTCATTATAAACTTCGAGTTGGTGGCAAATTAGTGACCATTCACTAGTGAGGTTGAAAACTACCCTTTTTAACCTAGTTTTCAGATTTGGGTTTTTGTGGGAGGATTTTAAGATATCATTTGAAACCCAAATTGGCTCTAATTTGTGATAATTATTTCTTTTGCATAAATAGGTTAATATATCTTTAATCACTAATTTGTGGGAGTGGATTCTTGGATTTGGAGGAAGAACAAAGTAAAAGGTGAGGAATATACTTAACTTTATATTACATGTATAATGATGTCAGTTACTTTTCATTATTGATATCTTGTATTGCTTTAGTATTATCTTGTGGTTATTTTATGTCTTTTGTTAAATATGAATTGCTATGATTTATGTTTATTATTACTTATGATGTTGCTTCTTGCTTTGAAATCTATTATTGTTGTTATGAAATGGAATGTGATTGTATGAGAGGAGAAATATTATTATTTCTTCTACCTTGTATTTTCTACTAGGGTTGTGGGTTCACCCATTACCCTAGTGATATTATATGATTGCTTATATTGTGGTTGGGAATGGGGAATGCCCTTTGGGCATTTCTGCCATAGGATACCAAAGGAGGCGGTATGGGACGCATTCCTATGGTGCCCTTGGCTCTTTCCCGATTACTAATTTACATATTTAGGGCATGTCTAGAAGTGTTTGGTTAGATGACCTCATGAGTACTACTACCCTTTCGGCAGGGGTATTGAAGCCGGTTAACCCGTGATGTTAGTGGCTGGGTCTGTGTATGTCAAGCGAGGCCCACTATCATCATAGAGAGGTAGGGTTGCATATAATAGATAAGGGCTCATGGACACTCAAGACCGGTGAAATGACCCGTGAGAGGACATGGAGATCATCCTGTCCATTATATGTGGATGACCCTTGGGTTAATGAATGGGGTCCAACGAGATGCCTCCATTGAGGATTCCATTCATAGGTGGGAAGGTATTGAACCAACAGAGCACTAGGCGTGAGGGAAATATCCGGACCATATGTAGTACGAGACTATATGACTTTGCATTGGGCCTAAGATTATCCTTGACACGCGCCAGATCTTATACCAATGGTGATGTGAGAGAGTGGTGACCTAATCCCCAACCATGGCTTGACAGGACTTTACACAATAACCGCGGAGAACCCAACAGACGTGCATCAGAGCCGTGAGGGAAGAGTGATGAGACCGCCCAAAGAAGACTGGTGTATGACTTAATGCGTGTCTACCATAGAGACTTCATGATAGAGTTAGGAGCATAATCATTCACATATCATATCATTGTCATTAATTACATTATTGATATTCATGTTATATGTGTGGTGTGGAATCTTGAGAATGAATGTGTGATATGATGTTGAGTTGACCTCACTGAGTTCTGTTGAACTCATTCCTTTTATATGTCTTTTTCTATTAGATTATGCTGTAGGTTATGAGGACTTCTTCCAAATGGAGGATTCGTTGCTAGTATATCTTCTTGAAGGAGTGACCGAAGAAGAAGTGGACGCACATGGAGCTTCATGCAAGTGTTAAGACTGTTCTTTTGGGTGGGATTCCATTAGAGAACTAGTTTAGTTTAGTTTGCCGCTGCGTTGAAAATTACTCTCTTTTATTTTCAAAACTTTGATGTTATATTTTTATTTTGAAGTAATGGATGATTGTAACCATTATTTCGGTTTTGATAACTTAGTATGATAAACTTGATTTATTCTTGTCCATTTAATTATGCTATATCATGTTTTGTATGGATTTGTTACTGAACCTAGATCTTGCGGTGTATCACCCCCACGGGCATTCGGGTAATGACCGGATCCGGCTGGATGGGGTGTGACAAGGTACATGAAAATTAGGTGTCTAGAAGTGTTTGGCTAGATAACCATATGAGTACTACTACCCTTTCGGTAGGAGTATTAAAACCGTTAACTCGTGATGTCAATTGCTAGATCCTGTGATTACCAAACATGCCCACTGTTATCATGGAATGGTAGAGTTGCATATAATAGATAAGGGTTCATAGACGCTCAAGACCGGTACCCAACTCGTGAGAGGAAATGGAGAACATCTTATCTATTATATGTGGATGGCCATTGGATTGGGGAATAGAATCCAAAAATGCCTCCCACTGAGGATACCATTTCTAGGTGGGGAAGGATATTGAACCTAAAGGGCACTAGGCATGAGGGGAAATATCTGGACCATATGTAATACAAGACTGTATGACTATGCATTGGGCCTAAGAGTTGTCCTTAATACGTGTTAAATCTCATGCCAAACGGTGATGTGAGAGAGTGGTGACTTACACCCCCAACCGTGGATTTGTATGACTTTACCCAACTATTGCGGAGAACCCAAAAGACGTGCTCTAGTGCTGTGAGGGAGAGTGAGTGAGACCGCTCAGAGGAGATTGATGTTTAACTTTACTAGCACTATGCTTTGAGTACCTTGTTGATGTGTGGAATTTACTAAGAGCATATAAACACATATAAGCATTAAGTTCTCTTCAAATCTCTTGTGTTGGGTGTTCAAAACCGAAAGCTTTTTTTCTACAATATACAAGTAAAAATTATAGAACAAATATACAAAAGAAAGCTAGCATCTTGATGAATTTTAGTGGATTGTATTTGCTTATTCTCCTTTCCCTTCTTAACGCTTGTAAAAATATATCAAAATAAAACATTAAAAAATTTTCAAATGATAATACACTTGCTAAATATTTACTAAGTCCGTCTTCCAAATGGTGAAGGCTTTGATAGGCCTGTTGTTTGCATATTCCAAAGTAAAACAATTAAGAAAACAAATAGAAACTTGGGGCTTTTCTTGTCTTTTACATTTAAATTTATTTTATTTAATTTATTTATAACGGGTTTAACGGTTTGGTTCGGGTTCGGGCCGATTTTGGGCCAAACGGTTCGGGCTAGCGGGCCACACACGGACTAGCCCGGCCCAGCCCGAACCATTGCGGACTGAGGTTGTTTAGCCCAAACACAGCCCATTAAGCTTCGGTGCGGGCCGGTTTGGGCTATAACGGGCCGGTTCGGGTTAGGTTTTGACACCCCTATTTGAACTGAATCCTCGATTAAGATTGCAATTTATTGATCCAAATCCAATTCAATTTAATTTGGTTAGGTCTAGCCTAGTTAATTTGGTTTGGTTTTGGATTTGAAATTCAATTTTGGTTACAAATTGATGGAAATCCTCTGCTGGAAAAACATCCTCTACCGTGCACAAGTCTCTGCTCTGCACAGTAGTGCACTTATATACCAAATGGTTGGCTGAGAAAACAAAATAAATACAAGACTATTGAGGATTTTTAAAATTTAAAATTATTAACCTTTTAATCTCTATGCTATGCACAACAGTGCATTTTTGTACCAAATGACTGGCTGAGATTAAAAGCTTAGTTTTAAATTTTAAAAATCCTCAATAGTCTTGTATTTACTTTGTTTTCTCAGCCAATCATTTGGTATATATGTGCACCGCTGTGCATAGCAGAGGATGTTTTCCCCAAACGAAAAATAAAAAAAAAAAAAAAAAAAAAAAAAAAAAAAAAAAAAAAAAAAAAATAAATTATATATATATATATATATATATATATATATATGTTAATGATAATACTCAAAATGAACTGAAATGTTTAACTTCTTCCAATAAATTAAAATTAAAAAACAAAGAAATACTTAACCCCTCTGTTGCAATTACAAATAAAATGGTTTGACGGATCCGGTGTATTGTGGAGGATATAGATGTGGTTGTTGAATTCATTTAAAAAAAATGATGTGCTCACTAGCAAATTTGAAGATTGTGTGTTTAATTTTGTACAAAAAGAATTGAGTTTTGTGCGCAATTCCCTATTTCCCTAGCTTGAACTACATTGTAGCCCAACTCCACTCTTTAGTTATGAGATCCACTAAACAATCCTGTACCTTGTGTCAAGCATGTGCCTTTTCAAATAGATTTTATTTTTTCTGATCTAAAAATAAATTATTTTTTCTGATCTAAAAATAAAATTTATTTTACTGCTAAAAATTTGATAAATATATATAGTAGTTAATGTCTTGGGAGTATATACAAAGTAGGCTGATATTTGATTGATAAAAAATATGGCAAGAAAGCAATATACGGGTACGGATGACAAGCTAAAATAGGAAAAACAGACGAGATTGTAAATGCATCAACTCACCAACCAAACAATATTCTTAAACTAAAATAGGAAAAAACAGAAGAGATTGTAAATGCATCAACTTACCAACCAAATAATATTCTTAAACTAAAATAGGAAAAACAGAAGAGATTGTAAATGCGCCAACTTACTAACCAAACGATATTCTATCTACTATATATGAGCACCTCGCCCCTTTAAAAAAATGAATCTCCTCATTGAATGCTTTTAAGCTTGTTCTAATTGAGCATTGAGCAGACCTTTAGGAATGGCTTACTTCCTTGCACCTTCATTTTCTCATTTTCTTGCGGTTTTCATTTGTGCAATATGCATTTTGTGTGGTGCCATCGGAGAAGATAGAAAGGCAAGTAATATGTGAATCTCTATTATTATCCTTGCACTTTTCTATCCAATGAGCCTATAAGATGTGAAATCTTTATCTATGTTGATGGTTCTTATGCTGATCTTGAGGGCAAATTATTTAATCCTTATGATACGGAGAATTACATATAAGTATTGATAGAGACATTATCATTGTAGGATTGTTGATCATGCTGAATTATGTGGCCAATGTCACTAATATTTACTTGATGAGATTAGTGGTATCCTTAAGTACTAGTTGATATAATTCATCCTATCTTAACTAAATTAGCATGGATATTATGCAGTTGATGAATAAAATTGTATTCATGGCTCTATCATGTTGTTGATCAGCATGCATATATTGATAATCTGTGCAGATCTATATTGTGTATATGGGTGCACTTCCTCAAGGAGCATATTCTCCTACATCTAACCACCTAAGCATGCTGGAAGAAGTTCTCGAGGAAAGGTAATACTTCTAAAAATTATCTAAAATGTTTTTCACTATCAATCATGCATGTTCAAGCAATATTAGGTGATCTTTGTTCTTCATCTTGAGATGCTAATTATTTAAGAAGTTGATTATTATTCCGTGAAAATTTTTCAATCTCTCCCTTGTACTTGTTCTCTATTTACTCTAATTTCACTCTCAAAAGTTCACTACTACCACCCCCTCCCCTTGGGAAAAATGTATGATACCTCTCTTTTTTCCCTTAATATTTTGGCAAAATTACCTCGTATTTTTACCCTCTTAATTGGT
Organism: Hakea prostrata; assembly: GCF_041222555.1. Taxonomy (NCBI): domain Eukaryota; kingdom Viridiplantae; phylum Streptophyta; class Magnoliopsida; order Proteales; family Proteaceae; genus Hakea; species Hakea prostrata. The sequence goes on from NC_142602.1 coordinate 23,171,130, forward strand.
TATTTTGATATATTATTTATTTTCTTTTCTCCCTCCTTTAATAGGAATATTAACGAGGATATAGGTTTTCATTTTTTATATTTTTTTCTTCCTCCTTAGGATTTTTTTATTTTTAAAGTTTTCTTGTCTCCTTCTTATTTAACAAGATTCCATCCAATGCGATTAAATGTAATTCTTTTTCTTACTTCCTCTTATCAGAACCCTTTAAGCAACATTAGATGTACTCCCCCCCCCCCCCCCCCACTTTTATTAGAAGCCATCAAATGGAAATAAAAACATAGCTAGTCATACATAGAAAAAGTGAGGAAGGGAAACACAAAAAATAGAAAGAATTACTTCAATTGACAAAGGGGAAAAAATTTGAGGGTAATTTAGCCATTTTAAAAGATTAGAGGAGAACAATATGCAAGACTTCCTTATTTGGAGGGAATAGAGAATAAGCAAAGGTATAGATAAGTTGAATCTATAGTCTTTTTCCTTATTTTCCTTTGGGAAAAATTTAGGATAGATCAATTAAAATCTTAACCATAAGTCTCCTCCCCAAAGCATTTTTTTTCCAATTATATTTCTGTTGATGAACCTAATGCCATTCTCGAATATGCTTTCTTATTTATTTCAGGTTTTGGAATGAAATTTGATCAATTTATTTCTTTTAGAAATTTCATATAGCCACATGAAATCTAGAGCATAAAAGAATATGAGCAAAATGGTAATATGAGCAAAATGGTTATATGGGAATGTTAACTTAATACAAAATTGTAGCAATGTAATCAACAATCAAATCTTCTTGATAAAGATTTTTCGTTTCATATATAATAATTAAGTGGTTCATTTGAGGATACAGCTATGTATTTCCATGGTTTGCTACAATTAAATTAACCTAAAAAAATATTATAAAATTCTTATCAATATATCAACCTTTTTGTGCAGCTCTATAACAAATAGCTTTGTGCGAAGCTATCATAGAAGTTTCAATGGATTTGCAGCAAAGCTCAATGAACAAGAAAGAGAAAAGCTTGCCGGTTATTAACCAAAGAACTTTAATTTATAAATTAGATTTCAGTTTTTGACAATATCATCATAATATCTTTGTTGAAATGCCAGGCAAAGAAGGTGTGGTATCCGTTTTTCCTAGTAGCACTCTCCAATTACAAACAACCAGATCTTGGGACTTCATTGGTTTTTCGAGTGCTGTGATAAGAAAACCTGAAGTTGAGAGTGATCTAATTATTGGCATTCTTGACGCTGGAATATGGCCAGAATCAGAAAGTTTCAGTGATAAAGGATTTAGTGCTCCCCCTAAGAAATGGAAGGGTGCTTGTGAAGGTGGCTTTAATTTTACATGCAACAAGTAAATCTCTTGGTCTAATAGTTCATTAATATTAGTCAATTATAATATGTTATCTCCATTGTAAGAAAGCATATGTATTGTAACAATTTTCGATTAATCTCCTACAGCAAGATTATTGGTGCTCGATTTTATGCCAAGAAAAATAACTCAACAAGGGATTTAGATGGACATGGAACACATACTGCTTCCACAGCTGCTGGTACCTTAGTATATGATGTGGGATTTTATGGATTGGCACAAGGGAATGCAAAGGGTGGTGTACCATCAGCAAGGATTGCAGCTTACAAAGTTTGCACAGCAACTGGTTGCGATACGAGTGATATCCTGGCAGGTTTTGATGATGCCATTGCCGATGGAGTGGATATCATCTCAGTTTCGTTAGGACCGGCTTTATTTAATCCGTTCGACACTGATCCTATTTCAATAGGGGCATTTCATGCGATGCAGAAAGGAATCCTCACATCACAGGCCGGTGGAAATGAGGGTCCGTTCAAGCGAACAGTAGCAAGTGTGGCACCTTGGATACTATCTGTTGCAGCAAGCAATACTGACCGGCGCTTCTTTAATGAGGTTGTTCTTGGGAATGGAAAGGTCATCCGGGTAAGAAGCATTATGCAACTTTGGTAAGCAATTTTTCTATTTCTTTTTATCCTTTAGGTGAGGGTGGGGATGAATGTTATTGCTATACTCAGGTACTAGCACCATCTAAGTGACCATATGTTATTCTTCATTATTAGAGGAAAAATAGAAAAAGATATATAAAAAATAATAATAATCTGGCAAGCTCAATAAAAACACATATAGTGGAATTACATACCCCCACCCTCTACATGGGCATTAAGGGGAGACACAAAGTGCACTACAGACAGGCAATAATCAAGAAATAATGCCCTACCAAATCTATTTTGGCTTTTATTTTATTTTTAATCTTTTATTGCTCAGTTTAGATATTCATAGAGCAATAGAATGAGTGCTCAATGTGTTAGAGAATTCATCCACATGTAATATTTTAATCCTAGAGTTACGACAAATCTAATAACTACTCTTGGATTAGAATATTATATATGGTTGAATCTATATCTCATTGGGCACTCATTAGGAGGTTTCCTCCTGGGACTGGAGTCAAATACCAAAAGTTGTAGGCTTCGAATTTACAATGGTCACATTCAAGTGTTATCTTTTTTGTTGTCAGGGTATGGCAATTAATTCTTTTACTTCGAATGGAACAAGTCTTCCTTTAGTATATGGAAAAGATGTAATATCACGACCATGTGATGAAGGGGATGCACGGTAATGAATTTACTAACCCTTTGGATTACTCTTTTTTTTCGCTCCCCCCCCCCCCACACACACACAAAGAAAAAAAAATCTAAACGGATCATTTTTGTTATGAAAGAATCAAAACAAGGAAGCGTAGATTGTGTATGGATCTTACTTGACAATAATATGCAAAGATTATTTTCTTTTGTGTTTCAGACTTTGCAGTGGTAACTGCTTGACGAATGTGACAGGAAAGATTGTGCTGTGTGATGAATTGAGTTTGGGAGAAGAACCATTTCGAGCTGGTGCTTCAGGGGACAATAGTACTAGATGATGAATCTTCTGACTTCTCTTCAGTATTTCCTATTGCTGCAACACATTTAATCCTCCAAAAGGGTGATCAGGTCAAGGCCTACATTAACTCCACAATGTAAGTTCAAAATTGTTATTTGAGTATGAATTAATGATCAATATTGGTTATTTGGTGATGTTTTGGGAACCCATAAAGCTGGTCAATATGTGGGTTCTAGACTAGTAGATATTTTTAAGATTTTATTAGGATAATTAGTTAAGCACAATTAATTAGCATTTTTATACTTTTTAATCTATAGAAATCCTACTGCAAACATCTTGAAGAGTGAGGCGATACACGATTCATCTGCTCCAGAAGTTGCTTCGTTTTCTTCTCGTGGACCAAATGGCATTACACCATCTATTCTCAAGGTCTCTCTCTTTCTCTGTGTTGCTTCATTGCCTCTCATTCATTTAGTATATCTTTCTGATCACAAGGTCTCCCTCTCTAATCTTACAGCCAGATATAACGCCCCCAGGGGTAGATATCCTGGCTGCATATTCACCTATTGCTTCACCATCAACCGTTGAAGGTGATGAAAGGAGTGTGAAGTACAGTATAATATCTGGAACCTCCATGGCGTGCCCTCATGCTACTGGGGCTGCTGCTTATGTTAAATCCATTCACCCAGATTGGTCGCCCTCCGCCATCAAATCTGCACTCATGACCACTGGTGATACGCTCGTTCTATCTACATTAATTTGCTTTGCCGTATTTATTAGCTTTAATCCAACTTTTCTTTCTCATAAAATCTCTACAGCTTTGCGGATGAACGCCACCAAGAACCCAGATGCTGAGTTTGCATATGGTGCTGGGAATATTGATCCCGTGAAAGCGATAAATCCGGGTCTGGTATATGAAATTGTAGAAGATGATTATATCAAATTCCTCTGCAATATAGGCTGGGATACCAAGAAGGTAAGACTTTTAGCAGGAGATAACAACACTACTTGTCAAGCAGCAGGAACTAATGGGACGGAGCTGGATCTCAATTATCCAGCAATGACAGCTTTTCTTCAACAAGATGAGCCTTTTGTTCGTAACTTTACAAGGACAGTTAAGAATGTTGGCTCAGCAAACTCCACATACGAGACATCAATCACTTCCCAGTCTGTGTTTAATGTCACGGTTAATCCTACTGTTCTGCATTTCGAGTCATTGAATCAGGTTAAATCATTTATGGTCACTGTTTCTGGGACCAAATTTCCAGCATCTTCTGCTGCATTTGGTTCCCTGGAGTGGTCAGATGGCACTCATACTGTCAGAAGTCCGGTTGTTGTTCACTCGATTAACAGCTTCTAACTTCATATTCATGATATAAACAAATATTTTGCTTGTGTTTTTATTATTTTCTGTAATCCATCTCATGGTCTGTGATAGATAGTTGGATTATTATGGGCATTCTGTAATGCAACTGCTTCCTTAGGTTGAATTTGATCCTACAAACAAAAAGATAATGAACTAGCTTGACCAACATAGTTTTGAAGTATCGCTTCACCTTCGCTTCAATACAGCTAGATAAAACTGGAGATCTGGAAGAATGTTGTAGAAAACGATCTGCAGATCCTATATTTATGATGAGATTAGTTAGATATGATTCTACTAAATCACAACACTTCAATAGGGTGAGACAGCAATTAAAATATAGACTCTACTGAGTGAGACTATGGAGTTGGGACTTGGAGTTGAGGGTGTATGTTTATCCATATATAGTTCCAGAAAATTGAAGTTACAAGAAAATTTCCATGGACGCAGATCAAGTGGAAAACCCTGATAAGAATTGCAGCAGTTGAGTTTGAAGATTCCATGGAAACTCAAATAGGTTTGAGCTACAAGTCAAGTCACTCTCAAGATTCTGTCACACCAGTGCAACTATGCTTTAAAGCTCTATAGTCCATATGCTTTTATCCTCTAACCAAAATGAGTCAGGTTGAATTTAATTAACCAGAACATAAACCTTGATATAGCTTTCTAGTTTTTTCAACATTCCTGTTCCAGTTTATTTTAAGTTGGTAATTAATGTGATCCTTGACCACATTAAGGTAACTACGAGAGGAGGATTGAGAGTGGAAAAGGAAAACATTATCAATTCCAGCATGTATTCAGGTGGGTACTATTAAGGATTAGCGCTTGTATTCACACCATAAAAAAGAAGGGTAATTTTCATCTGGACCCCCTGAGGTTTGGTCTATGTCATTTTTAGTCCAAAAAAACTGAAACTTTACATCTACCTCCCCTGTACTATAGAAAAAGTCAATTTAAGGACAAATTATCACTTTCATGACAAATTTACCCTTTTTTTTTTTTTTAATTTAAACAAAAACATAGGAAATAAAAATGAAAAAAAAAAGAAGAAGAAGTTAATATTCATTTGTGATTCTCAAAATCCCGTTCTTCAGAACTGTAGCGAAACACCACAACTGCTCTAAGAACATCAAACACTTGAATGTTTCTTCATTCAACTCATTTAAACTTTGAATCCTTAGCTTAAACTCTCTTGCTTCACGGGGCTACTTTGGAAAACTCAGGTAAGTGGAAACAAGATTCAAGAATTTGAAAAAAGTAAATTTTCATTAACTGACGAGAAATCCGAAGAGAAATAAAAAGGGAAAAAAACCCTAGTTTTGAAAAAAAAAAAATTATCTACGAATTGTAGAAAGGTTGATGGAGCGTCAGATATGAGAAACCATGGCTAAAGTCGAAGATGTTGTGAAGCAATCATTGGGGATTTGGGAGAAGTTGTTGTTGGCATGTGCCATTAACCATCATGGAACCAATAGCTGGGACTCTATGGCTATGGAAATACAGAACCGAAACACTTCTCTTCGTCTTCTGAAGCCACAGAACTATAAACTGAAGTATCATGACCTTAAACACCGGTTCATGACGAAAGACGATAAGAAGACAAATCTGAAACGTCCGACGATAAGAAAGATGTGATTCCATGGCTCGAAGATAAGACTGTGTCGGAGAAGACAAATCTGAAACTTCCGACGATAAGAAAGATGTGATTCCATGGCTCGAAGGGTTAAGAAAACTTCAAGTGGCAGAGCTTCGACGCGAGGTTCAAGGGCATGATGTTTCGATCTTAAACAATTCTTTTGATTTCGAATGGCATGTGTTTCGATCTTAAACAACTCTTTTGATTTTGAATGGCATGATGTTTCGATCTTAAACAACTCTTTTGATTTCGAATGCTAACAATCGCATTTCTCTGGTTCAAAGATTTGAATTTGAATTTTTTTCTTCATGTTTTGTTTAAATTTTTTTTTAAAAAAAAAAGAAGGGCAAATTTGTCATAAAAGTGATAATTTGTCCTTAAATTGACTTTTTCTATACTACAGGGGAGGCAGATGCAAAGTTTCAATTTTTTTGGACTAAAAATGACATAAACCAAACCTCAGGGGTCCAGATGAAAATTACCCAAAAAAGAATCAGATCTGTTTTTCAGTTTAAAGGATTTTTAGTTAGAACCAACAGTCCTAGTTTATAAATCAGTCTTCGATTAAGGTTGCAATCGGTTAATTTATTCCATTAATTTAATTTGGTTAAGTCTGGACCGGTTAATTTGGTTTAGTTTTGAATTTGATCACAAATTGATACCCTAAATATATCAATAATGAAAATGAATTCAAATTCTTCCATAATAAATACCAACGAAATACTCAATGACTCTGTTGCATTTACAATTCAATTAACTTCGAAGGAACACTTGGGATTTGGTGTATTCCGGAGGATATTGATGTGTTCACAAGCAAATTTGAAAATCACATGTTTACTTTCGTAAGAAGAAAACAAAACTTTGTCGATGACTCCCTGGCTCGGAGGTTTGGATTGTTAGCATGTATGACATTGTGCATAATATATTCCATGGTTATGGGATTTTTTTAGATAATCCTATACCCTTTTTTTATTTTTTTTTAACTGAAGATCACCCGGGTGAGTTTACGCACACCTTGACTACACTCTCAAAGAGGGTAAACCGAGGTACTTCTCGGCCCCATCTCGTGTCTTAAGCACCCTAGAGAACCAACGTCTGAGTTTTGTATGAGTATTGGCATTGAAGCCAAGTGTAAACTTCTTAAGATTCACAACTTAACCACTTGCCTGTAATAAATGTCAATACAACCTTTTAAGTTGCTCACCATAGCTTAAAAGAGGATTGTATCATCCACAAACATGAGATGGGTGATATGCTTGGCCCTCCCATTTCTGATTTTAAGACCTCTTACTGATGCGTTTCAGTTACTATTGTGATGCCGACTAAGCTCCTTCTGGTTCCCAAGACGATGAGTCCCGTAAGAAAGGTTAGATGCGAGTCGGCATGTATGCCGGGCAACCGCCTCCTATGGCTAAGTTAGACAATGAACAGATTAAGATCCCGTGCGAAAATTACACAGGGTTATGTTTAGAATTTATTGGATGCTTACCAGAGGGGTGAGTCTTTGCTTTTATAAAGTATGTATTACCTTTTCTGTGCTGGGCGGGTCTCTCGTCGAGAGTTGCTATCTCTCCCTGGACTACTCTTCCTTGTCATTCGTCTCGCTCAATCATCCTTGTAGTTACCTTCTATCTATAACGTTCTTGCCATGTAGGTCCAACGTAAATGACGCTCTACTTTAGATAGCCGGTAACTGTCCCGACCGAGTGTTTGGTTCAGCCCCCACCCAAGTCTAAAGCTGGTCAGGTAGAAAACCACCTGTATCAGTGATCACTGCTGAAAGTGCTTGAGCGCAAAAAATGAAGATTGATAGAGAGAGTGGGTCCCCTTGACAAATGCCTCTCGTTGGCTGGATATCACCTTCGGCCACTCCATTGATCAAAACTTGGAAGCTTGCTTATGTAATACATGCTACAACTCTTTGGATCCACCAAACACTAAAAACCATTCAAGGGCGGGTACAGAACGAGAGCGGAATCAGAATCGAAATAACCCGGGAAAACAGATTCATGAAATCTGAGATTCACTTTCACTAAAACGGAATTTGTAGATTATGGGTGGGATGAAACGGAGTTTCAAAAAGCTACATTGAACATCACAAAATCACGCGATCAAATAGTTTTTAGTTGATCATATTTCATTCCCAACCAAACATCTAATTTTTAAATTATAACTCCATGATTTGAAATCTATAAATTTGAAATCTCTAGATATTTGAAATCTCCAGACTCATGTAACCAAACAGGCCCTAAAAAACTCTTTCAATGAAAGCCCATTTCAAGCGGTCGTAGGCTTTTTTTCATGTCTATCTTAAGAGCCAGAAATTTTGATTTACCATTCTTTTTCTTTCTCAAGAAATGGTAGATTTCATGTGCTTATTGCAAATTATCTGAGAATAGTCTCGAGGATATGAAGGCCGATTGGGTCTGTGAGACGATTTGGCTAGTCCACTGCTTTGATGTCTTATTCTAATCAGCACGCATGTCACTTGTTTTAAAAAATTCTAGCACAAATTAGTTGATTCCTTTTTTACATAAAATTTATGATGCCCTAAAGTTCACCAATCTTACACCGACTCAAATTTGGGAAGTAAAGTATAAGTATTAATAAATTTATAAACCAACTAGAAAATAAATTAAAAATTTTGGAAAAATGTATTTAAAAATTAAAATTGAAAGTATAATTAGCAAAAATCAAAAACAAAAGTGACAATATCAAGAACACCCCGATATATATGGTAATAAGCAAAGACACCCCACAAATATGTAAAATTGGCAAACATCTCCTAAGTCTGGATACTCCACCCTAGGGATGTAAACAGATTGGATTCAGACCAGATAATGATAATAGTATATCCATATCCTCTTATATTCACAAGGATTCCGATAATATCCTATTAGTTTTCGGATGGACTCTATAATATTTGAATAATTATTTTTAAAATAGAATTTTCTAAATAGTTATGAATACAGATTGAATACAAATTTTTGATTACCTGTTGATATCTTTACCATTTTATTTGTGCGGATTAAGTTTGATATTTAAGAATTTAACAAAAAAAAATTGCTCATTTTAGTCTTTTATTTTCTTAAATTTCTTCACCATTATTTATCCTTTTTATTTATTTTACTAGAAACTTTAGAATATATTCACAAATCTTAAGTACAAATTTTATAAAAGTAGGAAGACGCATCCCATAAAGTAATTTAATTAGGATAATTCTATTAGACGGATAATAATCAGTTGGAAAAGGTATTACTGTATTCGCGTCCTATTTTTTTTTTGGGTAAACAATTCGCGTCCTATTAGTAATTGGATGGATTTAGATATCCTATCGGATATAAATGCAAATTCGGAAGCGAATTTTGATTATCCATTTACACCCCTGCTCTACCCACATGGATTGAAAGAAAAAAAATTCAATCCACACACTGCTTGTGTGACATTTGTCCAATCTAAAACATAGTTCTCATTTTTATTGATAATCATTCTAAGACAAAATTAACCACCTCTAATTACCAAAAAAAAAATAACTAAACTAGAATCCAACACCTTTACCTCAAAATGAATAAATAATAATAATATAAATATAATATTATTTTTCAAAATTTGTAATATTTAAAAAAAATTTTGATTAATCCACCAAAATTGGCCACTATCTCTACTTCAGTTCTCTCCCTCTCCAATTTGCCATAGGCGCACCCGGGACGAGCCGATGGTCGCCGGCCCCGGCGAAATGGCGATATCGCCGAGATCCGGGGGAGAGTTCGTCGGGATTTCTTTCCCTTTCTCTCTTTCTCTCTTTTTTTTGGGTTTTCCGGATCCCCTGGCGCCCCACGTTTTGCAGCCTGTGAGGTTAGGATTTCAGTATCAACAAGGGAACCGCTCTCACTTTCTCTCTCTTCTCGTTCAAACCTTTTTTGTGAGTTTGAGTGATTATGGGAATTGTAGTTTCTCTTTCACACTCTTGTGTCTGCAGAATCACGGACCAAACACGAGCCAACGAAGCTGCAAAAAAATTTCGTTCCCGTTTGCAGCATTTCAATCCCATTCGCTTAAATCGGTGTGTATACTCTAATATCAATTTTGATTTCGCCAAAGTTAGCCGTATACTCTCCTATTTTCTTTTATTTTTATTCTTGTGTTTTAATTTTCGGTATCTAGGCCGGCAAGAGTTCGTGAGATCTAAGAGTTTAAAAGTCTCTGCTGTTCCTGTTTGTTTGTATAAGGGAAAGAAACATCGGATGCATGTTGGTGATTTTTGATTTCTTGTTGGGTTCTGTTGAATATGTTTGGTGTGAGATCTGGGTTTGAAATTTTAGGTTGTGGGTAGGATTTTATCTTCTGTTTAGGGTTAGGAAATTTCTTCAGGGTTTTTCAGCGGAGAGCCTGCTACCCACGAAGTTTGGCCGGAAAATCGACGATTTTCCGGCGAAATTTGGAAGTTCGGCCAGAAATATTGTAATATCGGGTTTCGACCGCATTTTTGTTTCGCCCTCTGGCGAAATTCGCCGAAATTTCTTTCCTTGGGCGCACCTTGATTGTATGCTGAAAGGGGGAGATTTTACATATTACTTAAATATAAGGCGAGCTTCACCCCTGGTCCCGAGGAGATTCAAATTCTTGATCTTAAGTTTAAAAATCAAGATAGTCAACTACTAATTATATATTTTTTTAAATTAAAAGAGTTGCTCAAATTTGAATTAGTTGATGACATAATTGTAGGATAAGGTTTAAACCTAATATGGTAATACATTAATATTCCTTTGAAAATAAAACATTGAATAGGCCAAATCATTTCGGTTATTCAATTAGGGTTTAGTTAAAACCAAGGGTTCTAGTCTATAAATCGGATCTGAAATAGATTCTCGATTAAGATTGCAATCAATTGATCCAAATACAATTCAATTTAATTTGGTTAGGTCGAGCCCAGTTAATTTGGTTTGGTTTTGGATTTGGTATTCAGTTTTGGTTACAAATTGATATTGTTATATATCTTAATGATAATACTGCAAATGAATTGAAATGTTTAACTTCTCCTAAAAAAATTACAATTAAAAAACAAAAGAATACTTAACACCTCTATTGCAATCACAAATCAAGTGGTTTGACACTAATCCCACTCGGGTCCGGTGAATTGTGGAGGATATAGATGTAGTTGTTGAATTCATTAAAAAAAAATGGATGTGCTTGATAGCAAATTTGAAGATTGTGTGTTTACTTCTACTAAAAGCATTGAATTTTGTAAGTGATTCCCTATTTTCCTAGCTTAGAATTCCCCTCCTTGGTTATGAGAATCATTAAACAATCTTGTACCTTACATCTAGCATGTGTCTTTTCTGATAATAATTTTTTTTTTTATCTGATAATAAATTTTACTTTACTGCTAAAATATTAATAAATGTATGTAATAGTTAATGTTTTGGAAGCATATACAAAGTAGGGTGATATTGATTGATCAAAAATATGGCAAGAAAACAATAAGTGGGTAGGGATGACAAACTAATAGAGGGAAAACAGAAAAGATTGTAAAACCACCAACTTACCAACCAAACAATATTCTTAAACTAAAATAGGAAAAACAGAAGAAGTTGTAAATACACCAACTTACCAACCAAACAATATTCTTGCTTCCATATATGAGCACCTCAACCTTTAAAAAATGAAACTCCTCATTGCAATGCTTTTGCGCATGTTCTAACTGAGCATTGAGCATGCCTTGAGGAATGACTTACTTCCTTGCACCTTTATTTTCTCCTTTTCTTGCGGTTTTCATTTGGGCAATATGCATTTTGTGTGGTGCCATCGAAGAAGATAGAAAGGCTAGTAATATCTGAATCTTTATTATTATTCTTGCATTTTTCTATCCAATGAGCCTGTAAGATGTGATATCTTTATCTATGTTGATGGTTCTCATGTTGATCTTGAGGGTAAGTGTAAGGATAATAATAGAGATTCAGATATTACTTGACTTTCTATCTTCTCCGATGGCACCACACAGAATGCTTATTGCACAAATAAAAACCGCAAGAAAAGGAGAAAATGAAGGTGCAAGGAAGTAAGCCATTCTCAAGGTATGCTCAATGCTCAGTTAGAACATGCACAAAGGCATTACAATGAGGAGATTCACTTCTTAAAGGTTGATGTGCTCATATATGGAAGAAATAATATTGTTTGGTTGGTAAGTTGGTGTATTTACAATCTCTTTTGTTTTCCCTATTTTAGTTTAAGAATATTGTTTGGTTGGTCAGTTGGTGCATTTACAATCTCTTCTGTTTTCCCTATTTTAGTTTAAGAGTATTTACAATCTCTTATGTATTCACTATATACATAATTAAAAAGATTGGAGATTCAATAAAATTACCATTTAAGGAAATATCAAGGGGATAACAACGGGTGCTACTCACGGGAAGAAAAAAAAAATCCTCTGTTGTGTACAGCAGTGCATTTTTATGTCGATACCAAATGATTGACTGAGATTAAAAGCTTAATTTTAAACTTTAAAAATCCTCAATAGTCTTGTATTTACTTTGTTTTCTCAGCCAATCATTTGGTATATATGTGCATTGTTGTGCACAATAGATGATGTTTTCCCGCTACTCATGGGATGAAAACTAGTAATTATGGGTCACCTTCATTGCTTTCCAAATAACCCTGCCATGGAAAAATTCAAAGAAAATTTCACATGCTAAATAAATTCTCTTGTTTGAAAGTGAATAAGTTGGATATAACTTAAGTGGTATGTGAGACCTTTTTCTCCCATATATATGTATGGCAAATAAAACCCAAAACAAACCCGAAGTGGAAGCAAAGTAATGCAAGAAACGAAACTAACATCAAAACTAAATTGACCATTCTATATGGGATATCATATGTTGAGTTCTCTCCTTCTCATACTAAAAATTAAATTGAATTGGTCTAGACTAACCCATTGACACCATTACAATCCTTGCAAGAAGCCTTTTTTTTTTTTTTTTTTTTTTTTTTTTTTTTTTTAATCTAAAGAACTTCAAAACTACAGTAATTGGGTTAGAAACCAAAATTTTAATCTACCCTACGAGAGAAATGGACATGCAAACCACAATATTTATAGGTGGAATTTTCTTTTCCTGATTATTTATTTTTATAAAAAGAAAACTTTCTCTTGATTTAGTTATTATTATAGCTTCCTCATTGTGACAGGCTGACTAGCGTAGCTCAATATGCTTTCATGGCCAATTATGGTCCAATTGTGATTGCCTTTTGTCTTCCCTCTCTCTCGATCATTAAGAATTGAGATCTACAAGTAATGGGAGTTTGAGGTAGTGCTCCACAAATTTCAGCTACCTCAGTTATTAATAATATTTGGGTTACATAAAAATATATAGAAAAAACAAATTATATATATATATATTATATATATCCTTTCAGTGACAAACTATTATGTTTACACTTAAGAAATTTAACTCCCTACCTATCACACCACCATCAGTTTCAAGTAAAATGAATTATTAATCCTTGCATGAGTTCATGTAATGGTCACATCAGTCTTAAACCTCCTTTTCTTTTAAAACACGTGACATAATAGAGGCTTAACGTCAACGTATGGTTAGACTAATATCATACGTATGGTGCTATACATCTTAGTATATATATAAATTTTAAAATTCAAAAGACAGCCCCACTCTTTCCATGGCCAAGATATAAAAGATAAAAATTTCTTCGATTAATATGAAAGAAAGATATATGCTTTTTCATTAAGAGCTCCAATTATTGAGAGAGATGCTTCTCCATTAAGAGCTCCAATTATTTTCACATGCATTAACTATGATGAGATTTTTACTGATCAACTTGATTGAAAAAATTGGGTAGAACAACTCTAAAAGTAGAATTGGATTGTTTGAATTAACCAAGCAAGTTGATCTCATATCTGATTTTGTAGACTAAATTGAGGCAATGTTCTTTATTGTAAAAGATTCTCCTGTACATTAGGTGAAGGAAAACTGCATTTATTTAAAGTCATTTATTATCTACCAAAGATGATGGAAGTTCACATGCAGTGTAAGATCAAGTACTCCTCAACAGTACCCTTAAAAACCTGAATTTAGATTAACGTAATTAATTTTTCTTTCCTTTCATGTATTATATATATATATCCATCTAGACTTATTAATCTTTAACATCATTTGCATGTCATTTCATATCAAACTCTTCATCCATTGTACCTTGTCTTATGTGGACAATCAGACGGGAGCCTTATGTGTCCTACACGTTTACTATAAGTAAGGTGAGTAGAAATATCCCCATCAATGCAATGCACAGTACACACTCCTAACTCTAAATTCCTAATTGTCTAAGCACTTTGATTTCTTAAAACCGCAATGCTAATGGTATTGCTTCACAATTTAAGTTTGGCAATAAAGGTGGCTTTGTCGATCAACACGATTAGCTCACTCGACTTTTTTGTTTTTGAACACAATCAAGTCCAGTCGACTCTCGATTAATGGGTGATCCGATCCAACTAGTTGGTCAGAATAATATTCATACATCTTGTAAACATAAGATTTAAAGTTATTTGGAATTAATAAGATGAATGGACAAATCCATTAAACTAGGATATTAGCCACATATATACTAGCATTAGTGTACTACTGCTACTACGAAGAGAACTTAAGGCATAATTGCTTTGCATCATCTTTGTGTCCCCACATGCTTTTCTTCACTTCAAAGTTGATTTTTCTTCAAAATCTTCTTCATAGATAAAACATTTGGTCCATAATTAGAATGCATTGAGAATTCTTGCCTTTCCTGATTGGTTGGTTCAAAACAACCATTTGAATGAATATATAAGATAAACTTAATTATTCCTTAAAAAAATTATTAATAGTTTAATGTTGAAGGTGACTTATATAGTCATCAACCTACGTGTAGATATTTACCCCCCCCCCCCTCAACAAAAAAAGAAGGAAAAGAAAATGCCTATGTGTGGAGGTAGATGGTTATTGCATGAGAATGACACAAAACAAACTCACTTCCCTTAGTTGGGTTGGACAATAAATAAAAAGGTAGAAAACAATTTTGGAATTAGTTTTATTTTCTGATGTCATATGAATAGCTCTTTTTCAAGTCACCATACTTTAGGGTGATCAATCCTACCTTAATTATCCAATTTCAAAGGTGAGATTTATATGTGATTTTGTGGTAAAGAGTATACATAAAAGGTAGTTTACAATAATATCCTTGAAAGTAGGTGATTCACATTGGTGTGATGATCTCTTTTATGCATGCAGAGGCCAATGAAAACATGCATAAAAGCATTATGGAGAGATAATATAGTAATTTTGACTACAATTCAAATAGTTGGTAAAACCATAATATCCTCAATGGTATGGATAACTTATTCTCTCATATACTTAAATGGAGAATCAAACCCACACTGGAAGCAAAGTGATGCAAGAAACTAAAATAAATTAACACCAATTATCCGTTATGAGACATCAGCTGACATTGAACTTTCTGCTTTGCATACTCAAATTGACTGGGATTGGTCAGAGTAATAAATTGGCACCATTACACACCCATGTAAGAAACTCAAAAAAATAAATAAAGAAATTAAAACAATTATCAAAACTACCAATGATTCGATCATGGATGTCAAATAAAGCAACATTTTCATCCAGTAGACGAGATGATTTTGTAAGTCACGATGTTTGTGAGGGGTAGTGTCTTTTCCTAACATTTATTTAATTGATCTATCTTTGTAGATAGGAAATTATCTCCTCCTGCACTTCCTCTGAACTATTTTTAGCCGATACAGTAGAAGAGATAATGTTGCATTAAGTGACAATGTTTGTGAGGGGTGATTTCTCTTCTTAATTTCCATTTATTTTATCTATTTTTGTAAAAAGGAAATTTCCACTCAACTTCCTCAGTGCTATATCAGTATATCTATCCAACTGAGAGTAGCCCGATAGGCCAACTGTGATCGGTTCTCTCCCTCCTCTCTCTCCCTCGCGCAGGGTCTATAAATAATGGGATTCTGAGGCAGTGCTTTTCATCCACTGTTTTCCTTCTCTTTGAGACTCATAAGTCTTGGCTTGTATTTCTTCCTCTTTGGTCGCAATTTTCTCAGTGTTTCTGGTTCTGGGGGTGGCCTCTGCTAAGCTATCCCCCAACTATTATGACTCTTCATGTCCCAATGCTCTGTCAACCATCAAGTCCGCTGTGGAGGACCTGCTTTTCAAAGAAGCTCAGACGGGTGCTGACTTTCTACGCCTGCATTTTCACGACTGCTTCGTGAATGCAAGTTTTTCTACCCTACCTCCATCGATCGATCTTCGTTCTTTTTTAGCATTTCTTTTCCATTCCTTCTGTTTCTCCAGTATATATTTTCATTACAGTGCACTTCAGAGATATTAACAGCAGTGTATGTTGCATGTTTACGTGTATGTGCTACAGGGTTGTGATGCATCTGTCCTTTTGGACGACACCCCAACCTTCACTGGAGAGAAGACTGCTAAGCCAAACAATAATTCACTTGGAGGGTTTGATGAGATAGACATCATAAAATCCAAAGTCGAGAGCATCTGCCCTGGTGTGGTCTCGTGTGCTGATATTGTCGCCGTTGCTGCTCGCGACTCGGTTGTAGCTGTAAGCATCACTCATCACCTCTAGCTAGCTTATAGTGGTTGTTTCGTATGTATATGCTTTCATATTTATCAAGATTTGTGCATGTCTTGCAGTTGGGTGGGCTTCCATGGACGGTTCAGTTGGGAAGAAGAGATTCGACTACAGCAAGCTTTAGCACAGCAAACACTGACCTCCCTTCCCCAGCATCGAATCTGAGTGATCTCATCTTTAGTTTCTCCAACAAAGGCTTCACTATGGAGGAAATGGTGGCTCTTTCAGGAGCTCACACCATAGGACAAGCTAGGTGTTTAAATTTTAGAGCTCGTATCTACGGGGAGAAAAACATTGATAGATCCTTCGCTTCATCCCTGAAGAGTAGTTGCCCAGCTACCGGGGGTGACGAGAATCTGTCTCCTCTTGATAAAATAAGCAAAAGAACTTTTGACAATGCTTATTACAAGGACCTACTGAGCTTGAAGGGCCTGCTGCATTCTGATCAGCAGCTCTACAATGGTGGGTCTGCAGACTTTCAGGTCATCACCTACGGTGCCAACTCGTCTGCTTTCTTGTTTGATTTTGCGAATGCAATCCTGAAAATGGGAGATCTGGGTCCACTCACTGGTACTGATGGGGAGATCAGAAACAACTGCAGGAAGACGAATCATTAGTAGTATAAAGTCTTGTTGTCTACTTATAAATAATGCGATTGTAACTGCATGAACTGAAACAATATATGTAGTTAATATTATAAGGGTTTATTAAACTGTGTTTATTGCTCCCAGAATGAGACTTAATTTGCATTTTCTATTCGCGTATAGATCCATAAATAGAAGCTCAACTGCTGAAGGCCTCTGGATCAAATTCCAAATTTAAGTATATATTTAATATTAAGGTATTCATTTTTGTTTTCTTCATGAATAAAGAGTTCATAACCAAAGCAAGGAAAGGAGAGGGAGGGAGAATATAAGAGAGCGAAACAGAGACGAGCCTAGCAAAGTCAGCAAGCACTGAGGAACAACACAGCGAATAAGAAATTTTTTCGGTTAATTTTGGCTCATAAAATGAATCCAAATGTTTTTTTTTCCTCAAACCAAAAGCATGCAATCAGGTTGAAATTAAGTAACCAGAATGAAAAACTTGAGATAGCTTCTTAACTTTTCCAACATTTCTGTTCTAGGTCATTCCAAATTTGGAACGTGATCGTTGGCCAAGGGAAGTATTTCAAAAGCTGGCTTGTTCATTGTGGAAAGCATAATCGAGAATGAGTTGGTTTTGAAAGTTAAGGATAGATTTAAAAATGGAAATACGAGAGAAGGATTGATAGTAGAGAAGGAAAATGGGTTTTGATTGATGAGAACCGGAAGTATTTTCAGAAAAAGCATTATCAATCCCTCCATGTATTTTTTGTTTTTGTTTTTTTTTGGGGAAAGAATACCACCAAGTATTGAGCCTCACTATTATGGAGTGTCTTGTACTCACACCATAAAAAAGATCAAGTTCTGTTAACATTTTAAAGGATAAGAATTAGACTTAATTGGCAATGAATTAATGCTTTTCAAAGGATAAGATCAAGTTCTGTTAACATGTTATTTAGGCGGCCAATGATGAAACTTTGCAATTGAACGTAGTTCTTCCACTTTCGTCTTCGTCTATATCAGTGCGGGCTGAAGGTTCTCCTCATCGGAAACCTGGTCGTCCGAAGAAGAAGGCTCACGCAGTGAAGAAAGTAGTAACAAGTAAAAAGGTTTCTATAGCAGAGGAATTCAAGAAGGTAGATGCAGTTTTAGTGAAAGTATCCATAGTGCATCAGACCCTCCCATTGGGAAAGGATAGTGCTGCTATGTAACTATTGTTACGAAGCTTTTCTTAAAAATCTTGATTTGGATGCATCTAGACGTCCTACATTTCGTTTCTGATGACTTAGTTGTTGTCAATTATGAGTAGGAACCAGGTGAGGAAAGGTGTATTGGGGGGCAACTGTTGTTGCGGGTGAGCAAGGTAGTTACTAATTGCTGTATTTCTTTTATTTTTCTTATTTTCGTTATAAAATGACCCTTTTAGCGAAAAAAGCTTTTCAAAAAATAAAACATTGAATAAGTCAAATTAGTTCGATTATTAAATTTTTTGTTTTTCGGGTGAACTCAGTTATTCAATTTAGTTTTAGTTTATAAATCAATGGAAAGATTGCAATTTGTTGATCCAAATTCAATCCAATTTAATTTGGTTAGGTCTGAACTGGTTAATTTTTATTTTTTTTTGGTTTTGGATTTAGTTACACCCTAATATATTATGCCAAAAATGAATTGAAATATACTTCTTGCAGAATAAATAACAAAGACATACTCAATGCTCTGTTGCATTTACAATTCAATTAACTTGGCTGCAGGAAACCCATTTGGGCCGAATTTGTTCATGGAGGATATAGATGTGTTTGGAGGCAAATTTGAAGATCATGTGTTTATTTTTGTGCCAAGAGAACTGAACTTTGTAGATGATTCCTGACTCGAAGGGTTGTTTTGGGGCTTGCAAGACATTGTGCCCAATATTCTCCTTGTCTATGGGATTTTCTAGATAATACTATACCTTGCGTCTTTTATTTATTTATTTACATGAGGATCACCCATGCGAGTTTATACACACCTTGACTACATCCTCAAAGCAGAGGGGTAATTTTTACATATAATTTAGGTGGGACTTTGCCCTTGGCTCCAAGAGGATTCAGACTTCTACCTCATACTATGAGGCGCTGGTCTTTTGCCAACTGAGCAACCCCTCGAGCTTAATCCTATACTTTGTGCATAGCAATGTTCCTTTTCTAAAAAATTATGTTTCATTGCAAAAACAATGATTAAACATGTACAATAATTTATACATAGTAGGGTGATATTTGATTTGGAAGAGCATATGGCAAGAAAGCAATATATGGATACAGATGATAAACTCAAACAGGGAAAGCACAAGAGGATATAAAGCAGCTTGTGAGTATGACCTGCTAGGCAACCAAATAATAACTTGTCTTCCATATATGACAGCCTCACCTTATGAAAGGTGAATCTCCTTGTCACAATGCTAATGTGCTTGTTTCGATTGTTTCTTATATACACACAAATGACCCATTGCCCATAGAGAACACCATCACTATAATGGATGCAGAGTAGTTTAGTTTTTTTTTGGGGGATCAGCGATGGATAGCAGAATTGCTTGATGTTTTCATTTTTTTTTTTTTTGGGTAAATTGATGTTTTCATTTTAAAGCAACATTTTTGGACAAAGGCGAGAATATATTATATAATAATACTTAAGATTACAATACTAGTAGTGGAAGAACCGCATACCCCATGCCTCTTCACAGACCAACCTATGAAGCTTATCAGGCAGACCATTCATGTCCAAGGGAATCCCCGAAGGCATCTAAGCTCATTAAAAATCAGCACATTGATTAGTCTCATGCATTTGGTGAACCACTTGGCACTTTGACCAAAGAATCCATCAACCTCCTAATGTCTTCCACAACCCCCATGGCAAACTAGGGAACGACAAAGCCACTATTAAGGCCTTGAACCGCATTAAGCGAAGGAGACCTAACCTCCACCATCATGAAACTACAACCTCAAAGCCTCCTATAATCCTGCATGAATGTCATGTAGCTCACATATGAGGATATATATTGTCCCCCATAGAAATTCCAAGCTAACTTCATAAGGAATGCTTCATTCATTTCATGAGACTACTTGAATCCCAGGTCTCCACCCTCTTTTGGTGCACAATTCGTCCCAACTTAATAGGTGTGATTTGTGTTGTTTAGTAGAATCACCTCATATAAAACCTCATCCAGCCCTATCAACCTCCTGCTACACCCCTTTTGGTATGGATCCTGACTACATAGAATAAATGGGAATTGACATAATAACTACCTTGGCGAGACTAATTCTTCTAGCCATAGAGAGTGAATTAGCTTTTCAATTAGACAGACGATCTCTCATGTTAGATAGAATATAACTATAATTATCTTTGGTGTTTCTTCCATTCCAGATTAACACACCCAAATATCGACCTATATCGGTTGTATCAGTATATCCACTAGGAGAGATAATATCGCGAGATAACCCCTGTTAATATTTTTAGAGAAAAAAAATCCTCGTCTTTGCACCACTAACCTTAGTCCTAGATGCTCCACAAAATCTATGTAAACAATCTCGCACCACTTCCACGCTTTTATTTGCTTCTGTGAACAATACGATATCATCAGCAAACATAGGATGGGAAATTTGGGGTCCCTATTTCCTTACCTGCAGAGGTTTCCACTGACCACTAGCTACAATATCCTGGAAACAGTGGGTTAGCCGTTCCATGCACTTGATGAAAATATGAGAAAGAGGGTCACCTTGATGAATGCCTCTTGAAGGTCTGAAACTTTCTATTGGAATCCCATTCCAAAGTATTTTCATGCTGGAAGTTGTAATAAAAAGCATTATTACATCTACTAACTTGTTGGGAATACCCACTGCAAGAAGAGATTTTTCAATGAAACTCCATTTGATTCTATCATAGGCTTTTTCAAGATTAATCTTGATGGCCATGGCCACCTTCTTGCTAGATTTCTTCCTCATTAAAGTTTTACATATAACTTAAATATAAGGTAGGCTTCACCCCTAGCCCTGAGGGTATTCGAACTCTTGATTTGAAGTTAAAAGATTAAGATAGTTAGCCACTAATTATACTTTTTAATTAAAATATTTGTTGAAATTTCAATTAGTTAATGAAACAATTGAAGGATACGATATAGATTCAATATGGTAATACATTAATATTCCTCTGGAAAAAAACATAGAATAGGTGAAATCAATTTGGTTATTCAATTTGGTTTTAGTTAGGTTCTAGATTATAGCCGGATCTGAACCAAATCCTCATTAAGATTGCAATCCAATGATCCAAATCCAATCTGATTTAATTTGGTTAGTTTTAGCCCAGTTAATTTGTTTAGGTTTTTTTTTTTTTTTTTTTTTTTTGGTAAAGTTAATTTGTTTAGGTTTTGCCTAGTTAAGTTGGTTTTAGTCCAACTTTGCTCTCTTCTCTACATTCCCTAAAAAATCTGGAAAAATAAGAGAAAAAAGAAAAGAAAAAGAAACAAACAGCAACGTAAGGAAAAGAATATCAAAAAAAAAAAAAAAAAAAAAAAGAGAAGAAAGAAAAGAAAGAAAAGAAAAGAAAAGGAAAGGGAAAGAAAAAAAAAAAGAAAAGAAAAAAAAAAAAAGAAGAAGAAGGATAAAGGCTCAAATTTTGGGTTGCCTCACAAACATCAACGATAGGAGTGACTTCTATTGGTCGAAGCCACTTCCAAAGTAGTGATTAAGTTACAAGCTATGTTCCTCAATTAAAAGGTTTGGGTTTTGACCTTCCCTTTCATTAATTTAGATAGGCAAGGTGCGAGCTGCCTAATAAAGGGCTTAGCTAAATTTAATTCATGCAATTTTGTTTGCACCTCTTCTAATCCATACTCACACTCCATAGTTAGAGGGTCATGGTGTGAAATTCCCTAGATTTCTAACCCTCTTACCCATGGTTTCAGGACCACGAACCCAGAACTCTTGTAGGCAACAATTGTGGACCATTCAAATCGAGCACAAAGGATCGGAAATGTATCCCATGGTAGTGGATGACCCCATTGATGACATGACCACTCTTTTAAATTTAGGAGGAGAGAGAAAGTCCACCACGAGGGTGTTAGAAGGGATTTTGGCACATCCGTAAAACCGATGAAGGAGAATCCAAATGATGAGATAATTATACTCAAACGTTGGCCCTTGAAAGACCTTTCTTTCAACAAAAAATCACTGAAATCGGGCCCCAGCTGAGGGGGGAGGGGGGCAAACAAGAACCGGTCGATTGGCCTCCAATTTCGAATCAGAGGCAAAATATGAATTTTTGCTCAAAACTAGGTTGATGTTGGGTTGATCGGCCGTTCAACTAGTCTTGTAAGTCTATGCAACCTGCCATTCAACGGGTCATATCCGGGAGGTATTTTTGGGACCTCTTTTGAACCCCAATTGGTTCCCAATTAATACATAGTTTTCCTTTTATGCAACTAGGGTTATTTTGGGTCTAATTACATACTCTTGGGTGCACCTTGTGAGACTTTGGAGAGCGTAACTAACTTACAAGGTGAGGAATATACTTAACCATATCTTATATTTTTGATAATGTTACTTCAATTCCATTATTGATATCTTGCTTTATTTATTATATTTATTATCATGTGATTGTGTGTGTGACTTTTGCACAAATGAAAGGTAAGAATGTATGGTTATTTCTATTTCTTTTCGAATCTTGTGGTGGATGATATAAGAATGTGTGGGATTGGTTTGAGACTTAGTTCTCTTATTTCTAATTACCAATTAGGATTGTGGGTTCGCCCATTACCCTAGTGACCTTATATAAATGTGCATCTAGACCTAGGAACATGAATATTAGGTGTCTAGAAGTGTTTGGCTAGATAACCATATGAGTACTACTACCCTTTCGGTAGGAGTATTAAAACCGTTAACCCGTGATGTCAATTGCTAGATCCTGTGATTACCAAACATGCCCACTGTTATCATGGAATGGTAGAGTTGCATATAATAGATAAGGGTTCATAGACGCTCAAGACCGGTACCCAACTCGTGAGAGGAAATGGAGAACATCTTGTCTATTATATGTGGATGACCATTGGATTGGGGAATAGAATCCAAAAATGCCTCCCACTGAGGATACCATTTCTAGGTGGGGAAGGATATTGAACCTAAAGGGCACTAGGCATGAGGGGAAATATCTGGACCATATGTAGTACAAGACTGTATGACTATGCATTGGGCCTAGAGTTGTCCTTAATACGTGTTAAATCTCATGCCAAACGGTGATGTGAGAGAGTGGTGACTTACACCCCCAACCGTGGATTTGTATGACTTTACCCAACTATTGCGGAGAACCCAAAAGACGTGCTCTAGTCTTTGTGAGGGAGAGTGAGTGAGACCGCTCGGAGGAGATTGATGTTTAACTTTACTAGCACTATGTTTTGAGTACCTTGTTGATGTGTGGAATTTATCAAGAGCATATAAACACATATAAGCATTAAGTTCTCTTCAAATCTCTTGTGTTGGGTGTTCAAAACCGAAAGCTTTTTTTCTACAATATACAAGTAAAAATTATAGAACAAATATACAAAAGAAAGCTAGCATCTTGATGAATTTTAGTGGATTGTATTTGCTTATTCTCCTTTCCCTTCTTAACGCTTGTAAAAATATATCAAAATAAAACATTAAAAAATTTTCAAATGATAATACACTTGCTAAATATTTACTAAGTCCGTCTTCCAAATGGTGAAGGCTTTGATAGGCTTGTTGTTTGCATATTCCAAAGTAAAACAATTAAGAAAACAAATAGAAACTTGTGGCTTTTCTTGTCTTTTACATTTAAATTTATTTTATTTAATTTATTTATAACGGGTTTAATGGTTTCATTCGAGTTCAGGCCGATTTCGGGCCAAACAGTTCGGGCTAGCAGGCCACACACGGACTAGCCCGGCCCAGCGCGAACCATTGCGGGCTGAGGTTGTTCAGCCCAAACACAGCCCATTAAGCTTCGGTGCGGGCTGGTTCGGTCCGGTTTTAACGGTTCGGGTTAGGTTTTGACTCCCCTATTTGAACTGAATCCTCGATTAAGATTGCAATTTATTGATCCAAATCCAATTCAATTTAATTTGGTTAGGTCTAGCCTAGTTAATTTGGTTTGGTTTTGGATTTGAAATTCAATTTTGGTTACAAATTGATGGAAATCCTCTGCTGGAAAAACATCCTCTACTGTGCACAAGTCTCTGCTCTGCACAGGCAGTGCACTTATATACCAAATGGTTGGCTGAGAAACAAAATAAATACAAGACTATTGAGGATTTTTTAAATTTAAAATTATTAACCTTTTAATCTCTCTGCTATGCATAACATTGCATTTTTGTACCAAATGACTGGCTGAGATTAAAAGCTTAGTTTTAAAGTTTAAAAATCCTCAATAGTCTTGTATTTACTTTGTTTTCTCAGCCAATCATTTGGTATATATGTGCACCGCTGTGCATAGTAGAGGATGTTTTCCCCAAATTGATACTGTTATATATATATATGTCAATGATAATACTAAAAATGAACTGAAATGTTTAATTTCTTCCAATAAATTAAAATTAAAAAACAAAGAAATACTTAACACCTCTGTTGCAATTACAAATAAAGTGGTTTGACAGTAAGCTCACTTGGGATCTGGTGTATTGTGGAGGATATAGATGTGGTTGTTGAATTTATTTTAAAAAAAATGATGTGCTCGCTAGCAAATTTGAAGATTGTGTGTTTAATTTTGTACTAAAAAAATTGAGTTTTGTGGGCAATTCCTTATTTCACTAGCTTGAACTACATTGTAGCCCAACTCCACTCTTTAGTTATGAGATCCACTAAACAATCCTGTACCTTGTGTCTAGCATGTGACTTTTCAAATAGATTTTATTTTTTCTGATCTAATAATAAATTTTATTTTATTGCTAAAAATTTGATAAATATATATAGTAGTTAATGTCTTGGGAGTATATACAAAGTAGGCTGATATTTGATTGATAAAAAATATGGCAAGAAAGCAATATACGGTTACGGATGACAAGCTAAAATAGGGAAAACAGAAGAGATTGTAAATGCATCAACTTACCAACCAAACAATATTCTTAAACTAAAATAGGAAAAACAGAAGAGATTGTAAATACGCCAACTTACCAACCAAACGATATTCTATCTACTATATATGAGCACCTCGCCCCTTTAAAAAATGAATCTCCTCATTGAATGCTTTTAAGCTTGTTCTAATTGAGCATTGAGCAGACCTTTAGGAATGGCTTACTTCCTTGCACCTTCATTTTCTCCTTTTCTTGCGGTTTTCATTTGTGCAATATGCATTTTGTGTGGTGCCATCGGAGAAGATAGAAAGGCAAGTGATATCTGAATCTCTATTATTATCCTTGCACTTTTCTATCCAATGAGCCTGTAAGATGTGAAATCTTTATCTATGTTGATGGTTTTTATGCTGATCTTGAGGGCAAATTATTTAATCATTATGATACGGAGAATTACATATAAGTATTGATAGAGACATTATCATTGTAGGATTGTTGATCATGCTGAATTATGTGGCCAATGTCACTAATATTTACTTGATGAGATTAGTGGTATCCTTAAGTACTAGTTGATATAATTCATCATATCTTAACTAAGTTAGAATGGATATTATGCATTTGATGAATAAAATTGTATTCATGGCTCTATCATGTTGTTGATCAGCATGCATATATTGATAATCTGTGCAGATCTATATTGTGTACATGGGTGCACTTCCTAAAGGAGCATATTCTCCTACATCTAACCACCTAAGCATGCTGGCAGAAGTTCTCGAGGAAAGGTAATACTTTTAAAAATTATCTAAAATGTTTTTCACTATCAATCATGCATGTTCAAGCAATATTAGGTGATCTTTGTTCTTCATTTTGAGATGCTAATTCTTTGAGAAGTTGATTATTATTCCGTGAAAAATTTTCAATCTCTCCCTTGTACTTGTTCTCTATTTACTCTAATTTCACTCTCAAAAGTTCACTACTACCACCCCCTCCCCCTGGGAAAAATGTATGATACCTCTCTTTTTTTCCCTTAATATTTTGGCCAAATTACCTCGTATTTTTACCCTCTTAATTGGTTATTTTGATACATTATTTATTTTATTTTCTCCCTCCTTTAATGGAATATTAAACGAGGATATAAGTTTTCGTTTTTTATATTTTTTTCTTCCTCCTTCTTAGGATTTTATTTTTTATTATTTTTTTTTAGTTTTCTTGTCTCCTTATTTAACAAGATTCCATCCAATGCGATTAAATGTAATTCTTTTTCTTACTTCCTTTTATCAGAACCCTTTAAGCAACATTAGATGTACTCCCCCCCCCCCCCCCCCACTTTTATTAGAAGCCATCAAATGGAAATAAAAACATAGCTAGTCATATATAGAAAAAGTGAGGAAGGGAAACACAAAAAATAGAAAGAATTACTTCAATTGACAAAGGGGATAAAATTTGAAGGTAATTTAGCCATTTTAAAACATTAGAGGAGAAGAATATGCAAGACTTCCTTATTTGGAGGGAATCAAAGTTAAAACTTTCAAGTGAGGAGTAAAGGTATATAGAGAATAAGCAAAGGTATAGATAAGTTGAGTCTAGTCTTTTTCCTTATTTTCCTTTGGGAAAAATATAGGATAGATCAATCAAAATCTTAACCATAAGTCTCCTCCCCAAAGCATTTTTTTTTACAATTATATTTCTGTTGATGAACCTAATGCCATTCTGGAATATGCTTTCTTATTTATTTCAGGTTTTGGAATGAAATTTGATCAATTTATTTCTTTTAGAAATTTCATAGAAGCCACATGAAATCTAGAGCATAAAAGAATATGAGCAAAATGGTTATATGGGAATGTCAACTTAATACAAAATTGTAGCAAAGTAATCAACAATCAAATCTTCTTGATAAAGATTTTTCATTTCATATATAATAATTAAGTGGTTTATTTGAGGATACAGCTATGTATGTCCATGGTTTGCTACAATTAAATTAACCTAAAAAAATATTATAAAATTCTTATCAATATATCAACCTTTTTGTGCAGCTCTATAACAAATAGCTTTGTGCGAAGCTATCATAGAAGTTTCAATGGCTTTGCAGCAAAGCTCAATGAACAAGAAAGAGAAAGGCTTGCCAGTTATTAACCAAAGAACTTTAATTTATAAATTAGATTTCAGTTTTTGACAATATCATCATAATATCTTTGTTGAAATGACAGGCAAAGAAGGTGTGGTATCCGTTTTTCTTAGTAGCACTCTCCAATTACAAACAACCAGATCTTGGGACTTCATTGGTTTTTCTAGTGCTGTGATAAGAAAACCTGAAGCTGAGAGTGATCTAATTATTGGCATTCTTGATGCTGGAATATGGCCAGAATCAGAAAGTTTCAGTGATAAAGGATTTAGTGCTCCCCCGAAGAAATGGAAGGGTGCTTGTCAAGGTGGCTTTAATTTTACATGCAACAAGTAAATCTCTTGGTCTAATAGTCCATTAATATTAGTCGATTATAATATATTATCTCCATTAGTCCATTGTAAGAAAGCATATGTATTGTAACAATTTTCGATTAATCTCCTACAGCAAGATTATTGGTGCTCGATTTTATGCCAAGAAAAATAACTCAACAAGGGATTTAGATGGACATGGAACACATACTGCTTCCACAGCTGCTGGTAACTTGGTATATGATGTGGGATTTTATGGATTGGCACAAGGGAATGCAAAGGGTGGTGTACCATCAGCAAGGATTGCAGCTTACAAAGTTTGCGTAGATACTGGTTGTGATACGAGTGATATCTTAGCAGGTTTTGATGATGCCATTGCGGATGGAGTGGATATCATCTCAGTTTCGTTAGGACCGGGTTTATTTGATCAATTCGATGCTGATCCTATTTCAATAGGGGCATTTCATGCGATGCAGAAAGGAATCCTCACATCACAGGCTGGTGGAAATAGTGGTCCTATCAGGCGAACAATAGCAAGTGTGGCACCTTGGATACTATCTGTTGCAGCAAGTAATACTGACCGGCGTTTATTTAATGAGGTTGTTCTTGGGAATGGAAAGGTCATCCAGGTAAGAAGCATTATGCAACTTTGATCAGCAATTTTTCTATTTCTTTTTATCCTTTAGGGAGGGTGGGGATGAATGTTATTGCTATATTCAGGTACTAGCACTATCTAAGTGACCATATGTTATTCTTCATTATTAGAGGGAAAAATAATAGTTATATATATATATATATATATATATATATATATATATATATATATATATATATATATATATATTAATATATATATATATATATATATATATATATATATGTATAATACTAATAATTTGGCAAGCTCAATAAAAACACTTAGTGGAATTCCATACCCTATATATATATATATATATATATATATATATATATATATATATATATATATATATATATATATATATATATATAATACTAATAATTTGGCAAGCTCAATAAAAACACTTACAGTGGAATTCCATACCCCACCCTCTACATGGCATTAATGGGAGAAACAAAGTGCACTACAGGCAGACGATAATCAAGAAATCATGCCTACCAAATCTATTGTGGCTTTTATTTTATTTTTAATCTTTTATTGCTCACTTATAAAAATTTCTGTTTTACTTCAGATATTCATTGAGCAACAGAATGAGTGCTCAATGTGTCAGAGAATTCATCCGCATGTAATATTTTAATCCTAGAGTTATGACAAATCTAATAACTACTCTTGGATTAGAATATTATATATGGTTGAATCTATATCTCATTGGGCACTCATTAGGAGGTTTCCTCCTGGGAGAAGAGTCAATTACCAAAAGTTGTAGGCTTCAAATTTATAATGGTCACATTCAAGTGTTGTCTTTTTTGTTGTCAGGGTATGGCAATTAATTCTTTTACTTCGAATGGAACAAGTCTTCCTTTAGTATATGGAAAAGATGCAATATCACGACCATGTAATGAAAGGGAAGCACGGTAATGAATTTACTAACCCCTTGGATTACCTCTCTTTTTTCCTCCCCCCCCCCCCCCACACACACACAAAGAAAAAAAAATCTAAACGGATCATTTTTGTTATGAAAGAATCAAAACAAGGAAGCGTAGATTGTGTATAGATCTTACTTGACAATAATATGCAAAGATTACTTTCTTTTGTGTTTCAGACTTTGCAGGGGTAACTGCTTGACGAATGTGACAGGAAAGATTGTGCTATGTGATGAATTGAGTTTGGGGGAAGAACCATTTCGAGCTGGTGCTTCAGGGACAATAGTACTAAATGATGCATTTTCTGACTTCTCTTCTGTATTTCCTATTGCTGCAACACATTTGATCCTCCAAAAGGGTGATCAGGTCAAGGCCTACATTAACTCCACAATGTAAGTTCAAAATAGTGATTTGAGTATGAATTAATGATCAATATTGGTTATTTGGTGATGTTTTGGGAACCTGTAAAACTGGTTAACAAGTGGGTTTTAGACCTGTAGATAGAAAGAGCCAAATGCACCTAAAACCCAAAAACACCTAAAAAGGACAACACATGACCTCTCCATAATGTCCATGACCAGTCATTTCGAAAAACTTGAAATTTTGAACAAGGCTCTAACCTTGTTAGCCGTGGCTACCAAATGACCATCTGGATGAGTTTAGGCCCCGAAATGAGCCCTGGAACATTTCACACGGTGACAGAATAAAAATTGGTCTTCACCACAACAGGTAGAACTAGTCAGTATGTGGGCTTTAAGCAGTAGAAAGACTGAAATACCCCTGTACCCAAAAATTTTCAAAATGGATAACACATGACCTCCTCAACTAGTCAATTTGAAGAACTCAAATTTCTGAACAAGATCCATGCCAATACAGGAATCGCCAAGATAAAAAATCGACCACCCAAGCATGTTTAGTCCCTGAAATGGACCTTGGAACATTTCACTTAGTGAAAATTGCTCTTCGATCGCCACATAGGTAAAGCTGGTCAATATGTGGGTTCTAGACTAGTAGATATTTTTAAGATTTTATTAGGATAATTAGTTAAGCACAATTAATTAGCATTTTTATACTTTTTAATCTATAGAAATCCTACTGCAAACATCTTGAAGAGTGAGGCGATACACGATTCATCTGCTCCAGAAGTTGCTTCGTTTTCTTCTCGTGGACCAAATGGCATTACACCATCTATTCTCAAGGTCT
This sequence comes from Hakea prostrata, assembly GCF_041222555.1. NCBI lineage: Eukaryota > Viridiplantae > Streptophyta > Magnoliopsida > Proteales > Proteaceae > Hakea > Hakea prostrata. Next base: position 23,201,523 of record NC_142602.1, read on the forward strand.
CTCTCTTTCTCTGTGTTGCTTCATTGCCTCTCATTCATTTAGTATATCTTTCTGATCACAAGGTCTCCCTCTCTAATCTTACAGCCAGATATAAGCGCCCCAGGGGTAGATATCTTGGCTGCATATTCACCTATTGCTTCACCATCAACCGTTGAAGGTGATGAAAGGAGTGTGAAGTACAGTATAATATCTGGAACCTCCATGGCGTGCCCTCATGCTACTGGGGCTGCTGCTTATGTTAAATCCATTCACCCGGATTGGTCGCCCTCCGCCATCAAATCTGCACTCATGACCACTGGTGATACGCTTGTTCTATCTATATTAATTTGCTTGCTGTATTTATTGGCTTTAATCCGACTTTTCTTTCTCATAAAATCTCTACAGCTTTGCGGATGAATGCCACCAAGAACCCAGATGCTGAGTTTGCATATGGGGCTGGGAATATCGATCCCGTGAAAGCAATAAATCCGGGTCTGGTATATGAAATTGTAGAAGATGATTATATCAAATTCCTCTGCAATATAGGCTGGGATACCAAGAGAGTAAGACTTTTAGCAGGAGATAACAACACTACTTGTGAAGCAGCAGGAACTAATGGAACGGAGCTGGATCTCAATTATCCAAGCAATGACAGCTTTTCTTCAACAAGATGAGCCTTTTGTTCGTAACTTTACAAGGACAGTTAAGAATGTTGGCTCAGCAAACTCCACATACAAGACATCCATCACTTCCCAGTCTGTGTTTAATGTCACGGTTAATCCTACTTGTTCTACATTTCGAGTCATTGAGTCGGGTTAAATCATTTATGGTCACTGTTTTTCGGGACCAAATTTCCAGATATCTTTTGCTGCGTTTGCTTCCCTGGAGTGGTCAGATGGCACTCATACTGTCAGAAGTCCGGTTGTTGTTCACTCGATTAACAGCTTCTAACTTCATATTCATGATATTAACAAATATTTTGCTTGTGTTTTTATTATTTTCTGTAATCCATCTCATGGTCTATGATAAACAGTTGGATTATTTATGGGCATACTGTAATGCAACTGCTTCCTTAGGTTGAAATTGATCCTACGAACAAAAAGATAATGAACTAGCTAGACCAACATGGTATTGAAGCATCGTTCATCTTGGCTTCAATATAGCTAGAAAAAACTGGAGATCTGGAAGAATGTTTTAGGGCCTGTTTGGTTAAGTGAATCCAGAGATTTCAAATCTCTGGATTCACAAATGGGAGATTTTTACCTGTTTGGTTGTGTGAATTCCTAGATTCATGAAATCTAGAGATTCACATTTTTACACTAAAAACGTGAATCTGTAGATTTATGGGTATGAGGTGAAATCCAGAGATTTCACCCATACTATCAAAGCGTTAAAGATTTGAACCATAATTCAATAAATATTTTTTTAGGATAAATCTAGAAATTTCATTCCAAAAATTCAAACTAACCAAACAGTTAATTTGACGAACCATGACTCTAGAGATTTGAAGTCTGTAGATTTGAAATCTCTAAATTTTTGAAATCTACAGACTCAAATAACCAAACAGGCCCTTAGAAAACGACGAGATCCTATATTTATGATGAGATTAGTTAGATATGATTCTATTAAATCACAACACTTCAATAGGGTGAGACAGCAATTAAAATGTAGACTCTACTGAGTGAGACTATGGAGTTGGACTTGGAGTTGGGTGTGTATGTTTATCCGTTACATAGTTCCAGAAAATTGAAGTTACAAGAAGATTTCCATGGACGCAGATCAAGTGGAAAACCCTGATAAGAATTGCAGCAGTTGAGTTTGAAGATTCCATGGAAGCTCAAATAGGTTTGAGCTACAAGTCAAGTCACTCTCAAGATTCTGCCACACCTGTGCAACTATGCTTTAAAGCTCTATAGTCCATATGCTTTTATCCTCTAACCAAAATGAATCAGGTTTAATTTAATTAACCAGAACATAAACCTTGACATATATAGCTTTCTAGTTTTTTCAACATTCCTGTTCCAGTTCATTCTAAGTTGGTAAATCAGATCTGTTATTCAGTTTAAAGGATTTTTAGTTAGAACCAACAGTCCTAGTTTATAAATCAGACTTCGATTAAGGTTGCAATCGGTTAATTTATTCCATTAATTTAATTTTGTTAAGTCTGGACCGGTTAATTTGGTTTAGTTTTGAATTTGGTCACAAATTGATACCCTAAATATATCAATTATAAAAATGAATTCAAATTCTTCCAGAATAAATACCAACGAAATACTCAATGACTCTGTTGCATTTACAATTCAATTAACTTAATTCGAAGGAACAATTGGGATTTGGTGTATTCCGGAGGATATAGATGTGTTCACAAGCAAATTTGAAAATCACATGTTTACTTTCGTAAGAAGAAAACAAAACTTTGTCGATGACTCCCTGGCTAGGAGGGTTGGATTGTTAGCATGTATGATATTGTGCATAATATATTCCATGGTTATGGGATTTTTTTAGATAATCCTATACCTTTTTTTTATTTATTCTTTTTATTTTTTTTAACTGAAGATCACCCGGGCGAGTTTACGCACACCTTGACTACACTCTCAAAGAGGGTAAACCGAAGTACTTCTCGGCCCCATCTCATGTCTTAAGCACCCTAGAGAACCAACGTCTGAGTTTTGTATGAGTATTGGCATTGAAGCCAAGTGTAAACTTCTTAAGATTCACAACTTAACCACTTGCTTGCAATAAATGTCAATACAACCTTTTAAGTTTCTCACCATAGCAAGCTTGACTTCAGAAAAGAGGATTGTATCATCCACAAACATGAGATGGGTGATATGGTTGGCCCCCCATTTCTGATTTTAAGACCTCTTACTGATGCGTTTCAGTTACTATTATGATGCTGACTAAGCTCCTTCTATTTCCCAAGACGATGAGTCCTACAAGAAAGGTTAGACGCGGGCCGGCTCGTATGCCGGACAACCGCCTCCTATGGTTAAGTTAGACAGTGAACAAATTAAGATCCCGTGCGAAAATTACACAGGTTTATGTTAATTTAGAGATTGTATTTAATCCGTCGATTCTTAGAGAAAATGAGGTTTAATCTCTGAGTATGGGTGAATTGCTAATTCTTGAATAAAAGAACTCAGTCAAATATTACTCTCCAACTATCCAACTAGGGCTTGAGAAATAGGAGTTTGGGATCGGGTAGAGTCAGGGTCTTTATTTTGTAAATTTGTACAAGATTAAATCCTTAAATGTAAAAATAAAAAGTTATCTCTATAAATATACCCCGCCAATTGATATTGAGACCATTGGATCATTTTTCATACGGTTGGCTACAGGGTGCAGCTGCTGCAACAAATAAAAATCTCGTGTTTTGGTCTCTTCAGATAGCTCCCAAGCAATTATCTGTGTGCCCATACTATTTTGATACCTATGGATGTGAGATGCGTGTTGGATGAAGTTATTAGACATTGAGCACTTTTTTGCTGTTATTTTCAACATGTTTTACGAGCATCGTACTCATTTGTTGATGCTTTGGCTAGGAAGGCCCATCCATCTCGTGTAGGACTAATATCATACGTATGGTGCTATACATCTTAGTATATATATAAATTTTAAAATTCAAAAGACAGCCCCACTCTTTCCATGGCCAAGATATAAAAGATAAAAATTTCTTCGATTAATATGAAAGAAAGATATATGCTTTTTCATTAAGAGCTCCAATTATTGAGAGAGATGCTTCTCCATTAAGAGCTCCAATTATTTTCACATGCATTAACTATGATGAGATTTTTACTGATCAACTTGATTGAAAAAATTGGGTAGAACAACTCTAAAAGTAGAATTGGATTGTTTGAATTAACCAAGCAAGTTGATCTCATATCTGATTTTGTAGACTAAATTGAGGCAATGTTCTTTATTGTAAAAGATTCTCCTGTACATTAGGTGAAGGAAAACTGCATTTATTTAAAGTCATTTATTATCTACCAAAGATGATGGAAGTTCACATGCAGTGTAAGATCAAGTACTCCTCAACAGTACCCTTAAAAACCTGAATTTAGATTAACGTAATTAATTTTCTTTCCTTTCATGTATTATATATATATATCCATCTAGACTTATTAATCTTTAACATCATTTGCATGTCATTTCATATCAAACTCTTCATCCATTGTACCTTGTCTTATGTGGACAATCAGACGGGAGCCTTATGTGTCCTACACGTTTACTATAAGTAAGGTGAGTAGAAATATCCCCATCAATGCAATGCACAGTACACACTCCTAACTCTAAATTCCTAATTGTCTAAGCACTTTGATTTCTTAAAACCGCAATGCTAATGGTATTGCTTCACAATTTAAGTTTGGCAATAAAGGTGGCTTTGTCGATCAACACGATTAGCTCACTCTGACTTTTTTTGTTTTTGAACACAATCAAGTCCAGTCTGACTCTCGATTAATGGGTGATCCGATCCAACTAGTTGGTCAGAATAATATTCATACATCTTGTAAACATAAGATTTAAAGTTATTTGGAATTAATAAGATGAATGGACAAATCCATTAAACTAGGATATTAGCCACATATATACTAGCATTAGTGTACTACTGCTACTACGAAGAGAACTTAAGGCATAATTGCTTTGCATCATCTTTGTGTCCCCACATGCTTTTCTTCACTTCAAAGTTGATTTTTCTTCAAAATCTTCTTCATAGATAAAACATTTGGTCCATAATTAGAATGCATTGAGAATTCTTGCCTTTCCTGATTGGTTGGTTCAAAACAACCATTTGAATGAATATATAAGATAAACTTAATTATTCCTTAAAAAAATTATTAATAGTTTAATGTTGAAGGTGACTTATATAGTCATCAACCTACGTGTAGATATTTACCCCCCCCCCCCTCAACAAAAAAAAAGAAAAAGAAAATGCCTATGTGTAGGTAGATGGTTATTGCATGAGAATGACACAAAACAAACTCACTTCCCTTAGTTGGGTTGGACAATAAATAAAAAGGTAGAAAACAATTTTGGAATTAGTTTTATTTTCTGATGTCATATGAATAGCTCTTTTTCAAGTCACCATACTTTAGGGTGATCAATCCTACCTTAATTATCCAATTTCAAAGGTGAGATTTATATGTGATTTTGTGGTAAAGAGTATACATAAAAGGTAGTTTACAATAATATCCTTGAAAGTAGGTGATTCACATTGGTGTGATGATCTCTTTTATGCATGCAGAGGCCAATGAAAACATGCATAAAAGCATTATGGAGAGATAATATAGTAATTTTGACTACAATTCAAATAGTTGGTAAAACCATAATATCCTCAATGGTATGGATAACTTATTCTCTCATATACTTAAATGGAGAATCAAACCCACACTGGAAGCAAAGTGATGCAAGAAACTAAAATAAATTAACACCAATTATCCGTTATGAGACATCAGCTGACATTGAACTTTCTGCTTTGCATACTCAAATTGACTGGGATTGGTCAGAGTAATAAATTGGCACCATTACACACCCATGTAAGAAACTCAAAAAAATAAATAAAGAAATTAAAACAATTATCAAAACTACCAATGATTCGATCATGGATGTCAAATAAAGCAACATTTTCATCCAGTAGACGAGATGATTTTGTAAGTCACGATGTTTGTGAGGGGTAGTGTCTTTTCCTAACATTTATTTAATTGATCTATCTTTGTAGATAGGAAATTATCTCCTCCTGCACTTCCTCTGAACTATTTTTAGCCGATACAGTAGAAGAGATAATGTTGCATTAAGTGACAATGTTTGTGAGGGGTGATTTCTCTTCTTAATTTCCATTTATTTTATCTATTTTTGTAAAAAGGAAATTTCCACTCAACTTCCTCAGTGCTATATCAGTATATCTATCCAACTGAGAGTAGCCCGATAGGCCAACTGTGATCGGTTCTCTCCCTCTCCCTCGCGCAGGGTCTATAAATAATGGGATTCTGAGGCAGTGCTTTTCATCCACTGTTTTCCTTCTCTTTGAGACTCATAAGTCTTGGCTTGTATTTCTTCCTCTTTGGTCGCAATTTTCTCAGTGTTTCTGGTTCTGGGGGTGGCCTCTGCTAAGCTATCCCCCAACTATTATGACTCTTCATGTCCCAATGCTCTGTCAACCATCAAGTCCGCTGTGGAGGACCTGCTTTTCAAAGAAGCTCAGACGGGTGCTGACTTTCTACGCCTGCATTTTCACGACTGCTTCGTGAATGCAAGTTTTTCTACCCTACCTCCATCGATCGATCTTCGTTCTTTTTTAGCATTTCTTTTCCATTCCTTCTGTTTCTCCAGTATATATTTTCATTACAGTGCACTTCAGAGATATTAACAGCAGTGTATGTTGCATGTTTACGTGTATGTGCTACAGGGTTGTGATGCATCTGTCCTTTTGGACGACACCCCAACCTTCACTGGAGAGAAGACTGCTAAGCCAAACAATAATTCACTTGGAGGGTTTGATGAGATAGACATCATAAAATCCAAAGTCGAGAGCATCTGCCCTGGTGTGGTCTCGTGTGCTGATATTGTCGCCGTTGCTGCTCGCGACTCGGTTGTAGCTGTAAGCATCACTCATCACCTCTAGCTAGCTTATAGTGGTTGTTTCGTATGTATATGCTTTCATATTTATCAAGATTTGTGCATGTCTTGCAGTTGGGTGGGCTTCCATGGACGGTTCAGTTGGGAAGAAGAGATTCGACTACAGCAAGCTTTAGCACAGCAAACACTGACCTCCCTTCCCCAGCATCGAATCTGAGTGATCTCATCTTTAGTTTCTCCAACAAAGGCTTCACTATGGAGGAAATGGTGGCTCTTTCAGGAGCTCACACCATAGGACAAGCTAGGTGTTTAAATTTTAGAGCTCGTATCTACGGGGAGAAAAACATTGATAGATCCTTCGCTTCATCCCTGAAGAGTAGTTGCCCAGCTACCGGGGGTGACGAGAATCTGTCTCCTCTTGATAAAATAAGCAAAAGAACTTTTGACAATGCTTATTACAAGGACCTACTGAGCTTGAAGGGCCTGCTGCATTCTGATCAGCAGCTCTACAATGGTGGGTCTGCAGACTTTCAGGTCATCACCTACGGTGCCAACTCGTCTGCTTTCTTGTTTGATTTTGCGAATGCAATCCTGAAAATGGGAGATCTGGGTCCACTCACTGGTACTGATGGGGAGATCAGAAACAACTGCAGGAAGACGAATCATTAGTAGTATAAAGTCTTGTTGTCTACTTATAAATAATGCGATTGTAACTGCATGAACTGAAACAATATATGTAGTTAATATTATAAGGGTTTATTAAACTGTGTTTATTGCTCCCAGAATGAGACTTAATTTGCATTTTCTATTCGCGTATAGATCCATAAATAGAAGCTCAACTGCTGAAGGCCTCTGGATCAAATTCCAAATTTAAGTATATATTTAATATTAAGGTATTCATTTTTGTTTTCTTCATGAATAAAGAGTTCATAACCAAAGCAAGGAAAGGAGAGGGAGGGAGAATATAAGAGAGCGAAACAGAGACGAGCCTAGCAAAGTCAGCAAGCACTGAGGAACAACACAGCGAATAAGAAATTTTTTCGGTTAATTTTGGCTCATAAAATGAATCCAAATGTTTTTTTTCCTCAAACCAAAAGCATGCAATCAGGTTGAAATTAAGTAACCAGAATGAAAAACTTGAGATAGCTTCTTAACTTTTCCAACATTTCTGTTCTAGGTCATTCCAAATTTGGAACGTGATCGTTGGCCAAGGGAAGTATTTCAAAAGCTGGCTTGTTCATTGTGGAAAGCATAATCGAGAATGAGTTGGTTTTGAAAGTTAAGGATAGATTTAAAAATGGAAATACGAGAGAAGGATTGATAGTAGAGAAGGAAAATGGGTTTTGATTGATGAGAACCGGAAGTATTTTCAGAAAAAGCATTATCAATCCCTCCATGTATTTTTTGTTTTTGTTTTTTTTTGGGGAAAGAATACCACCAAGTATTGAGCCTCACTATTATGGAGTGTCTTGTACTCACACCATAAAAAAGATCAAGTTCTGTTAACATTTTAAAGGATAAGAATTAGACTTAATTGGCAATGAATTAATGCTTTTCAAAGGATAAGATGAAGTTCTGTTAACATGTTATTTAGGCGGCCAATGATGAAACTTTGCAATTGAACGTAGTTCTTCCACTTTCGTCTTCGTCTATATCAGTGCGGGCTGAAGGTTCTCCTCATCGGAAACCTGGTCGTCCGAAGAAAAAAAGGCTCACGCAGTGAAGAAAGTAGTAACAAGTAAAAAGGTTTCTATAGCGAGAGGAATTCAAGAAGGTAGATGCGGTTTTAGCGAAAGTATCCATAGTGCATCAGACCCTCCCATTGGGAAAGGATAGTGCTGCTATGTAACTATTGTTACGAAGCTTTTCTTAAAAATCTTGATTTGGATGCATCTAGACGTCCTACATTTCGTTTCTGATGACTTAGTTGTTGTCAATTATGAGTAGGAACCAGTGAGGAAAGGTGTATTGGGGGGCAAATTGTTGTTGCGGGTGAGCAAGGTAGTTACTAATTGCTTGTATTTCTTTTATTTTTCTTATTTTCGTTATAAAATGACCCTTTTAGCGAAAAAAGCTTTTCAAAAAATAAAACATTGAATAAGTCAAATTAGTTCGATTATTAAATTTTTTGTTTTTCGGGTGAACTCAATTATTCAATTTAGTTTTAGTTTATAAATCAATGGAAAGATTGCAATTTGTTGATCCAAATTCAATCCAATTTAATTTGGTTAGGTCTCGAATCAGGTTAATTTTTTTTTTTTTTGGTTTTGGATTTAGTTACACCCTAATATATTATGCCAAAAATGAATTGAAATATACTTCTTGCAGAATAAATAACAAAGACATACTCAATGCTCTGTTGCATTTACAATTCAATTAACTTGGCCGCAGGAAACCCATTTGGGCCGAATTTGTTCATGGAGGATATAGATGTGTTTGGAGGCAAATTTGAAGATCATGTGTTTATTTTTGTGCCAAGAGAACTGAACTTTGTAGATGATTCCTGACTCGAAGGATTGTTTTGGGGCTTGCAAGACATTGTGCCCAATATACTCCTTGTCTATAGGATTTTCTAGATAATACTATACCTTGCGTCTTTTATTTATTTATTTACATGAGGATCACCCATGCGAGTTTATACACACCTTGACTACATCCTCAAAGCAGAGGGGTAATTTTTACATATAATTTAGGTGGGACTTTGTGTGACACCCAGCCCAAATCTAGCCCGGAAACCCGATCTGTTTTGCGTGAAGTAGGTTTTGTTTAATGTTGACTTCGAAGTTTGACCGTGATTTCAGTTTTACTATCTTTTAAAATCTTAGGAAGATGTCTTTGTGGGCCATCTCAGTAGAAGATATGGTGTTTGACCCAAAACCCATGGATATTGATGATGGTGTTTCCTTATGGAAACCTTATTTGATTTGGTGTTGAACTATTTATTTGTGAAGAAGAACTTGGTTGATGGACCTAAAGCTTAGTTGGACCTAGTTTGAAGACATCCCTCCATACTAGGTAAGTAGTACGATGTATTGAAAGAAGCCCATCCAAAAATATTGAAGTTTGGCCCATTAAATCCTTTGTTTTGAATAAGCTGTCCAGGCAGTGGCATTTTGGTAAATATCTGTTTTGAAGGTTTTCAAAAGCTTTATTTCTTTTAATTTCGTGGTAAACTATTCCCACCATGTTTCTAAACCTCTTGATAGCATGGGATCGACCTTTGAACTTCCTCTTTGGCAACCAATCAACCAACAGGGTCAGTTTGGTCAGTTTGGTGAAACCCTAGTAACTCTTGAACTCTTTGTGCTATTTAAAAGGGGGAACTCCATGTGTTTCACTCTCAATCTGTTTCTAAGCCTTGGGAGAACGTGGGAAGATCCCTAGATCCTCTCCTTCGAATCCAAGAAAGATCCTCAAGCATCTGTTCTGATTTCTTCAGCGGTTTCTCTTCTAAAAGGTTGGTATTCAATTTGCTTCTTCTTTAATTCATTCTTTCTTCTCTACTTCTGATTTTCTGATCATGAGAAGGGTATTACACTACTGTAATGACCTCTTCTTTAATTCTTTTAGCCCTAGAGTGAATCCCCCAATTCACTCTATGATCTTGAAGCCATATGGCGATGATCCTTGAATTTGATTCCACCAAAGCTCTTAATGATACTTTCCCTAATTTCCTACCTATATTTATTATTGTGGGGAAGGTCTCATATTATTACCATGACCTTCCCTTGTGTCCTCATGATTGAGGAGTTGATCCTTGTTTTTCTTTGGAACAATTGGCAACCCTTTTATTTTCTATTAATTCATTGGACCCTCCCCAAAACCTTTCTTGATTGTAAATTCCTTGCCCTAAGGGTGAATCTTTATTCTCCTTAGTCTTTTCGTGGGATACACGGATTCTTGTTAGTAAATCCCTAATTGTATGATTTGAATTTGTTTCCCTTCACTTTAATTAAGAACCTTATTTTCTCTCATTAGTAGACCCTTTCTAATTCCATTCTTTATTTTGAAATACTAATGAGATTTTCCTTTATCTATCTTGGGTTGTTTTTATGAGAATTAATTATGGGTAACTCTCATGGGAGGTAACCAACTCTCATGAGAGGTAACCATATATGAAACCCTATTGTTCTTTTATTTGTTGGAAACTTCCCAACACTTTTTCAGATTGTGCATTCTTTGTTTCTCTTTCCCTTGGGTGATATTTGTGTTAACCTAAACTTGATCACTATATTTTCTTCATGATCCATGTTTAACCTAATTAGGATTTCTAATTATTCTTTCTTCGTTCTTGTTCTTTTTGAGATCAGGAAGAAGATGATGCATTCTTGCAACCATCTATTCCATGATCTCATTCTATTCTTTGAGATCTATGATCATTATCATGATCTTAACCCTAGCTAATAGATTCTTGAAACCTTAACCCTAACCCTTGAATGATCTTTCTGGAAACCTCTTGTAACCTTCCATGTGAGGGAAACCTCATGGGTAATGTTTCTGTTAACATAAACTAGATTTCCTATGATTTCTTGTTATTTTCTTGATAACAATCATTCCCTCTCTTTCCGTGATCATAACCTTTTCATGAGCCATATATTATGATGAAACCCTAACCTCTTTGTTACAAACCTATTATGATTGATTTTTCGGACTATGATCTCCCCCATGTCTTCATTTGGGTTTGGTTGTACTTGGTCTTCAACCCCATGAGCAAAGCACCCTTGTATAGCAATATACTTGGGGGCGGTTACTAGTGGCGGTTGATTAAACCAAGCGACCGCCTTAAGCGACCGCCCGGTTCTGCTTGCGGGAAAATGCCCTCTTTTGCCCCCTGTTCGTTATAAATAGCATCCCTCGCCCTATTAATGCATTATTATGTTCGGGATTGCTATTTTGGGCGATTAGGCGGCAGTGGAATCGTGCAGGATTCAGGTCTGAAGTGCTGTTAGTGATATAAAACCTTTTCTCTTCTATTCTTGGTGATTCTGATTAAGGTAATGAATCTCCATCTGCAATTCTCTTCTTTTAACCTCTAATTGATTTGAACCCATCCCCTTTTTGTTGGTGGTTACCCAATTGATTTGTTGTATCTCCCTTTTCAATGTTCTTGATGAGATCCTGTCCAGAAAACGAATCCCCGCATTTGTTTAATGGATGGATCCCATCAAGGGGAATGATTTGGGTAATAAATCTTTGTTAATTCTAGGGTTTCTTGTTACCCCCTTGTTCTAGACTTATTAAGCTTGAATTTCGGACTAAGATCATCCCAAAACGGATTGAAATCGGATGATAAAAAGTCTGATTTTCGGAGTTGGAAACTGTCTGAAAGAAGCAGGCGGTCGCTTGTGGAGGTCGCTTAACTTAAGCAACCGCCACAAGCAACCGGCTGGTTTCCGAAGAATCGTGTAGGTTTGATTTTTGAATTGTTTTGACTCTTGACTCTTATACATTCTTGTAACCCTATGCCTAGGTGTTCTCTGTTTCAAATAAAAGTCTTATAATAGTTTTTGGATTGCAAGTTAGAGGACTTCTACTAAATTACAGGTAAGGACATGCATTCTTATTTATATGCAATTACATATACATGATGATTCAGTTGTTCTATTTACTATTCTTTGATCATGTAACTTGCTGTAATTGTATAAAGCATGTGAATCTTATTGTATACTTGCTGTTAGTGGTGTTCTTTGATGTACTTCATCTTTTATGATATTGCACAACTGTTCATGGTATGATAAAGAGTGATTGTAGTGTAGTTGTGATGGAAGGGGTATTCCTTTGGGATATCTTGGCTTGGGATATCGAAGGTTTGTGGAATGGGACACATGCCTCGCTGATGTCTCCAGCACTATCATGATTACTTGATGACATACTTAGGGAGTCTAGAATTGCATGGCTAGGTACCCCACATGCTATTACCCTTTCGGCAGGGGAATTGAAGCCGGGTGACCCGTGACAATGGTGACGTGACTATGTTTCATCCAACAGCGGTAACCAGTCCGTGCGGAGACTCAGTGGTCCACTATTGGTCATGTAATGGTAGGGTTGCATATGTTAGGGTTGGGCTCATGGACGTCCAAGGAGCGGACCGGGTGTCGCGAGGAGTCATGAGAGCATCCGCCCCAATAATATGTGGATGACCATAGGGTTAAGGAGTGGAGTCCAACAGAGGTAGCGCATCCGTGAGGATTCTTACTCCTAGGTTGCAAAGGATACTGAACCGAGTTGGTTGGTGCCATAGGGGAAGTATCTGGACTTCATATAGTATGTTACCATTATGACCTTGCATTGGATTAGAAACCCCGACATGCGCCAGTACTCATTGCCAATGGTCGTGGTGAGAGAGTGTTGACTTAACCCCCAGCCACGGTTTTGAGAGCCGGTGTGGACTTACCCCTTTGCCCGGGATCCCTACAGAGGTAACCGGTCCTTGCCGGATCGGAGTGATGAGACTTACCCAAAGGAGGGCTGGTGTATATCTTAAAGCATGTCAGCCATTAGAGACTTGCATAGTTAGATCTTAGTAGCATTCATATTTCTGCATATCATCCATATCATTTCATATGTGCATTCGTGGATTGTATTGACATATATATGAGAATTGCTTGTTCCTTACTGAGTTCGTTGGAACTCATTCCTTTCATTGTATGTATTATATAAACTGTACAGATGGTTGCACAACGTCAGAAGTTGGAGATGATTCGTATGAAAGAGCCTTCTCGTTTGAAGCTGATGTGGCACAGACAGTGATACATGAACTTGCAAAGCATGAAGCCTCCTGAAGATGAAGATTATTTAGTTACTTATTTTGCTTCCGCTGAACTCGATGTTACTTTTGATTCTTGATCTTCCTTCTTTCGTTCGTTCTTGGATTTTTATTGGAGTATTTGGACTCCTGTAACCTTTTTATTGATTATTATACTATTCTTGCTCTTGATTCATGTATTTGTATTTATTATTATTGATAGACTAAAACCATGGATCCTGTGACGGATCGCACCCACGGGTTGTCCGGCGGGTAACCCAGGCCTGGCGGGCGGGGTGTGACACTTTGCCCTTGGCTCCAAGAGGATTCAAACTTCTACCTCATACTATGAGGCGCTGGTCTTTTGCCAACTGAGCAACCCCTCGAGCTTAATCCTATACTTTGTGCATAGCAATGTTCCTTTTCTAAAAAATTATGTTTCATTGCAAAAACAATGATTAAACATGTACAATAATTTATACATAGTAGGGTGATATTTGATTTGGAAGAGCATATGGCAAGAAAGCAATATATGGATACAGATGATAAACTCAAACAGGGAAAGCACAAGAGGATATAAAGCAGCTTGTGAGTATGACCTGCTAGGCAACCAAATAATAACTTGTCTTCCATATATGACAGCCTCACCTTATGAAAGGTGAATCTCCTTGTCACAATGCTAATGTGCTTGTTTCGATTGTTTCTTATATACACACAAATGACCCATTGCCCATAGAGAACACCATCACTATAATGGATGCAGAGTAGTTTAGTTTTTTTTTGGGGGATCAGCGATGGATAGCAGAATTGCTTGATGTTTTCATTTTTTTTTTTTTTTTTTTTTTGGGTAAATTGATGTTTTCATTTTAAAGCAACATTTTTGGACAAAGGCGAGAATATATTATATAATAATACTTAAGATTACAATACTAGTAGTGGAAGAACCGCATACCCCATGCTTCTTCACAGACCAACCTATGAAGCTTATCAGGCAGACCATTCATGTCCAAGGGAATCCCCGAAGGCATCTAAGCTCGTTAAAAATCTCAGTACATTGATTAGTCTCATGCATTTGGTGAACCACTTGGCACTTTGACCAAAGAATCCATCAACCTCCTAATGTCTTCCACAACCCCCATGGCAAACTAGGGAACGACAAAGCCACTATTAAGGCCTTGAACCGCATTAAGCGAAGGAGACCCAACCTCCACCATCATGAAACTACACCTCAAAGCCTCCTATAATCCTGCATGAATGTCATGCATGTAGCTCACATATGAGGATATTGTCCCCCATAGAAATTCCAAGCTAACTTCATAAGGAATGCTTCATTCATTTCATGAGACTACTTGAATCCCAGGTCTCCACCCTCTTTTGGTGCACAATTCGTCCCAACTTAATAGGTGTGATTTGTGTTGTTTAGTAGAATCACCTCATATAAAACCTCATCCAGCCCTATCAACCTCCTGCTACACCCCTTTTGGTATGGATCCTGACTACATAGAATAAATGGGAATTGACATAATAACTACCTTGGCTAGACTAATTCTTCTAGCCATAGAGAGTGAATTAGCTTTCCAATTAGACAGACGATCTCTCATGTTAGATAGAATATAACTATAATTATCTTTGGTGTTTCTTCCATTCCAGATTAACACACCCAAATATCGACCTATATCGGTTGTATCAGTATATCCACTAGGAGAGATAATATCGCGAGATAACCCCTATTAATATTTTTAGAGAAAAAAAAATCCTCGTCTTTGCACCACTAACCTTAGTCCTAGATGCTCCACAAAATCTATGTAAACAATCTCGCACCACTTCCACGCTTTTATTTGCTTCTGTGAACAATACGATATCATCAGCAAACATAGGATGGGAAATTTGGGGTCCCTATTTCCTTACCTGCAGAGGTTTCCACTGACCACTAGCTACAATATCCTGGAAACAGTGGGTTAGCCGTTCCATGCACTTGATGAAAATATGAGAAAGAGGGTCACCTTGATGAATGCCTCTTGAAGGTCTGAAACTTTCTATTGGAATCCCATTCCAAAGTATTTTCATGCTGGAAGTTGTAATAAAAAGCATTATTACATCTACTAACTTGTTGGGAATACCCACTGCAAGAAGAGATTTTTCAATGAAACTCCATTTGATTCTATCATAGGCTTTTTCAAGATTAATCTTGATGGCCATGGCCACCTTCTTGCTAGATTTCTTCCTCATTAAGGTTTTACATATAACTTAAATATAAGATAGGCTTCACCCCTAGCCCCGAGGGTATTCGAACTCTTGATTTGAAGTTAAAAGATTAAGATAGTTAGCCACTAATTATACTTTTTAATTAAAATATTTGTTGAAATTTCAATTAGTTAATGAAACAATTGAAGGATACGATATAGATTCAATATGGTAATACATTAATATTCCTCTGGAAAAAAACATAGAATAGGTCAAATCAATTTGGTTATTCAATTTGGTTTTAGTTAGGTTCTAGATTATAGCCGGATCTGAACCAAATCCTCATTAAGATTGCAATCCAATGATCCAAATCCAATCTGATTTAATTTGGTTAGTTTTAGCCCAGTTAATTTGTTTAGGTTTGTATTATTTTTTTTTTTTTTTTTTGGTAAAGTTAACTTGTTTAGGTTTTGCCTAGTTAAGTTGGTTTTAGTCCAACTTTGCTCTCTTCTCTACATTCCCTAAAAAATCTGGAAAAATAAGAGAAAAAAAGAAAAGAAAAAGAAACAAACAGCAACGTAAGGAAAAGAATATCAAAAAAAAAAAAAAAAAAAAAAAAAAAAGGAAAAAAGAAGAAGAAAGAAAGAAAGAAAGAAAGAAAGAAAAGAAAAGAAAAGAAAAAAAAAGGAAAGAAAGAAGAAAAAAAGAAAAGAAACTAAAAGAAAAAAAAGAAGGAAAGAAAAAAGAAGAAGAAGGATAAAGGCTCAAATTTTGGGTTGCCTCACAAACATCAACGATAGGAGTGACTTCTATTGGTCGAAGCCACTTCCAAAGTAGTGATTAAGTTACAAGCTATGTTCCTCAATTAAAAGGTTTGGGTTTTGACCTTCCCTTTCATTAATTTAGATAGGCAAGGTGCGAGCTGCCTAATAAAGGGCTTAGCTAAATTTAATTCATGCAATTTTGTTTGCACCTCTTCTAATCCATACTCACACTCCATAGTTAGAGGGTCATGGTGTGAAATTCCCTAGATTTCTAACCCTCTTACCCATGGTTTCAGGACCACGAACCCAGAACTCTTGTAGGCAACAATTGTGGACCATTCAAATCGAGCACAAAGGATCGAAAATGTATCCCATGGTAGTGGATGACCCCATTGATGACATGACCACTCTTTTAAATTTAGGAGGAGAGAGAAAGTCCACCACGAGGGTGTTAGAAGGGATTTTGGCACATCCGTAAAACCGATGAAGGAGAATCCAAATGATGAGATAATTATACTCAAACGTTGGCCCTTGAAAGACCTTTCTTTCAACAAAAAATCACTGAAATCGGGCCCCAGCTGAGGGGGGAGGGGGGCAAACAAGAACCGGTTGATTGGCCTCCAATTTCGAATCAGAGGCAAAATATGAATTTTTACTCAAAACTAGGTTGATGTTGGGTTGATCGGCCGTTCAACTAGTCTTGTAAGTCTATGCAACCTACCATTCAACGGGTCATATCCGGGAGGTATTTTTGGGACCTCTTTTGAACCCCAATTGGTTCCCAATTAATACATAGTTTTCCTTTTATGCAACTAGGGTTATTTTGGGTCTAATTACATACTCTTGGGTGCACCTTGTGAGACTTTGGAGAGCGTAACTAACTTACAAGGTGAGGAATATACTTAACCATATCTTATATTTTTGATAATGTTACTTCAATTCCATTATTGATATCTTGCTTTATTTATTATATTTATTATCATGTGATTGTGTGTGTGACTTTTGCACAAATGAAAGGTAAGAATGTATGGTTATTTCTATTTCTTTTCGAATCTTGTGGTGGATGATATAAGAATGTGTGGGACTGGTTTGAGACTTAGTTCTCTTATTTCTAATTACCAATTAGGATTGTGGGTTCGCCCATTACCCTAGTGACCTTATATAAATGTGCATCTAGACCTAGGTACATGAATATTAGGTGTCTAGAAGTGTTTGGCTAGATAACCATATGAGTACTACTACCCTTTCGGTAGGAGTATTAAAACCGTTAACCCGTGATGTCAATTGCTAGATCCTGTGATTACCAAACATGCCCACTGTTATCATGGAATGGTAGAGTTGCATATAATAGATAAGGGTTCATAGACGCTCAAGACCGGTACCCAACTCGTGAGAGGAAATGGAGAACATCTTGTCTATTATATGTGGATGACCATTGGATTGGGGAATAGAATCCAAAAATGCCTCCCACTGAGGATACCATTTCTAGGTGGGGAAGGATATTGAACCTAAAGGGCACTAGGCATGAGGGGAAATATCTGGACCATATGTAGTACAAGACTGTATGACTATGCATTGGGCCTAGAGTTGTTCTTAATACGTGTTAAATCTCATGCCAAACGGTGATGTGAGAGAGTGGTGACTTACACCCCCAACCGTGGATTTGTATGACTTTACCCAACTATTGCGGAGAACCCAAAAGACGTGCTCTAGTGCTGTGAGGGAGAGTGAGTGAGACCGCTCAGAGGAGATTGATGTTTAACTTTACTAGCACTATGTTTTGAGTACCTTGTTGATGTGTGGAATTTATCAAGAGCATATAAACACATGTAAGCATTAAGTTCTCTTCAAATCTCTTGTGTTGGGTGTTCAAAACCAAAAGCTTTTTTTCTACAATATACAAGTAAAAATTATAGAACAAATACACAAAAGAAAGCTAGCATCTTGATGAATTTTAGTGGATTGTATTTGCTTATTCTCCTTTCCCTTCTTAACGCTTGTAAAAATATATCAAAATAAAACATTAAAAAATTTTCAAATGATAATACACTTGCTAAATATTTACTAAGTCCGTCTTCCAAATGGTGAAGGCCTTGATAGGCTTGTTGTTTGCATATTCCAAAGTAAAACAATTAAGAAAACAAATAGAAACTTGGGGCTTTTCTTGTCTTTTACATTTAAATTTATTTTATTTAATTTATTTATAACGGATTTAACGGTTTGGTTCGGGTTCGGGCCGATTTCGGGCCAAACGGTTCGGGCTAGCGGGCCACACACGGACTAGCCCGACCCAGCCCGAACCATTGCGGGCTGAGGTTTCAGCCCAAACACAGCCCATTGAGCTTCGGTGCGGGCCGGTTTGGGCTATAACGGGCCGGTTCGGTCCGGTTTTAACGGTTCGGGTTAGGTTTTGACACCCCTATTTGAACTGAATCCTCGATTAAGATTGCAATTTATTGATCCAAATCCAATTCAATTTAATTTGGTTAGGTCTAGCCTAGTTAATTTGGTTTGGTTTTGGATTTGAAATTCAATTTTGGTTACAAATTGATGGAAATCCTCTGCTGGAAAAACATCCTCTATTGTGCACAAGTCTCTGCTCTACACAGCAGTGCACTTATATACCAAATGGTTGGCTGAGAAAACAAAATAAATACAAGACTATTGAGGATTTTTAAATTTTAAAATTATTAACCTTTTAATCTCTCTGTTATGCACAACAGTGCATTTTTGTACCAAATGACTGGCTGAGATTAAAAGCTTAGTTTTAAATTTTAAAAATCCTCAATAGTCTTGTATTTACTTTGTTTTCTCAGCCAATCATTTGGTATATATGTGCACGTGCATAGCGGAGGATGCCATAGTAGAGGATGTTTTCCCCATAAATCTAGATATATATATATATATATATATGTTAATGATAATACTCAAAATGAACTGAAATGTTTAACTTCTTCCAATAAATTAAAATTAAAAAACAAAGAAATACTTAACACCTCTGTTGCAATTACAAATAAAGTGGTTTGACAGTAAGCCCACTTGGGATCCGGTGTATTGTGGAGGATATAGATGTGGTTGTTGAATTCATTTAAAAAAAAATGATGTGCTTGCTAGCAAATTTGAAGATTGTGTGTTTAATTTTGGACTAAAAGAATTGAGTTTTGTGGGAAATTCCTCTATTTCCCTAGCTTGAACTACATTGTAGCCCAACTCCACTCTTTAGTTATGAGATCCACTAAACAATCATGTACCTTGTGTCAAGCATGTGCCTTTTCAAATAGATTTTATTTTTTCTGATCTAATAATAAATTTTATTTTACTGCTAAAAATTTGATAAATATATATAGTAGTTAATGTCTTGGGAGTATATACAAAGTAGGCTGATATTTGATTGATAAAAAATATGGCAATAAAGCAATATATGGGTACGGATGACAAGCTAAAATAGGGAAAACAGAAGAGATTGTAAATGCACCAACTTACCAACCAAACAATATTCTTAAACTAAAATAGAAAAAACAGAAGATATTGTAAATGCATCAACTTACCAACCAAACAATATTCTTAAACTAAAATAGGAAAAACAGAAGGGATTGTAAATGCGCCAACTTACCAACCAAACGATATTCTGTCTACTATATATGAGCACCTCGCCCCTTTAAAAAAATAAATCTCCTCATTGAATGCTTTTAAGCTTGTTCTAATTGAGCATTGAGCAGACCCTTAGGAATGGCTTACTTCCTTGCACCATCATTTTCTCCTTTTCTTGCGGTTTTCATTTGTGCAATATGCATTTTGTGTGGTGCCATCGGAGAAGATAGAAAGGCAAGTAATATCTGAATCTCTATTATGATCCTTGCACTTTTCTATCCAATGAGCCTGTAAGATGTGAAATCTTTATCTATGTTAATGGTTCTTATGCTGATCTTGAGGGCAAATTATTTAATCAATATGATACGGAGAATTACATATAAGTATTGATAGAGACATTATCATTGTAGGATTGTTGATCATGCTGAATTATGTGGCCAATGTCACTAATATTTACTTGATGAGATTAGTGGTATCCTTATGTACTAGTTGATATAATTCATCCTATCTTAACTAAATTAGCATGGATATTATGCAGTTGATGAATAAAATTGTATTCATGGCTCTATCATGTTGTTGATCAGCATGCATATATTGATAATCTGTGCAGATCTATATTGTGTACATGGGTGCACTTCCTAAAGGAGCATATTCTCCTACATCTAACCACCTAAGCATGCTGGCAGAAGTTCTTGAGGAAAGGTAATACTTTTAAAAATTATCTAAAATGTTTTCACTATCAATCATGCATGTTCAAGCAATATTAGGTGATCTTTGTTCTTCATCTTGAGATGCTAATTCTTTGAGAAGTTGATTATTCCGTGAAATTTTTCAATCTCTCCCTTGTACTTGTTCTCTATTTACTCTAATTTCACTCTCAAAAGTTCACTACTACCACCCCCTCCCCCTGGGAAAAATGTGTGATATACCTCTCTTTTTTCCCTTAATATTTTGGCCAAATTACCTCATATTTTTACCTTCTTAATTGGTTATTTTGATATATTATTTATTTTCTTTTCTCCCTCCTTTAATAGGAATATTAAACAAGGATATAGGTTTTTGTTTTTTATATATTTTTCTTCCTCCTTAGGGTTTTATTTATTTATTTATTTTATTTTTAGTTTTCTTGTCTCCTTATTTAACAAGATTCCATCCAATACGATTGAATGTAATTCTTTTTCTTACTTCCTCTTATCAGAACCCTTTAAGCAACATTAGATGTACTCCCCCCCCACTTTTATTAGAAGCCATCAAATGGAAATAAAAACATAGCTAGTCATATATATAGAAAAAGTGAGGAAGGGAAACACAAAAAATAGAAAGAATTAGTTCAAATCACAAAGGGGATAAAATTTGAGGGTAATTTAGCCATTTTAAAACATAGAGGAGAAGAATATGCAAGACTTCCTTATTTGGAGGGAATCAAAGTTAAAACTTTCAAGTGAGGAGTAAAGGTATATAGAGAATAAGCAAACGTATAGATAAGTTGAGTCTATAGTCTTTTTCCTTATTTTCCTTTGGGAAAAATATAGGATAGATCAATCAAAATCTTAACCATAAGTCTCCTCCTCAAAGCATTTTTTTTGCAATTATATTTCTGTTGATGAACCTAATGCCATTCTCGAATATGCTTTCTTATTTATTTCAGGTTTTGGAATGAAATTTGATCAATTTATTTCTTTTAGAAATTTCATAGAAGCCACATGAAATCTAGAGCATAAAAGAATATGAGCAAAATGGTTATATGGAAATGTCAACTTAATACAAAATTGTAGCAAAGTAATCAACAATCAAATCTTCTTGATAAAGATTTTTTGTTTCATATATAATAATTAAGTGGTTCATTTGAGGATACAGCTATGTATGTCCATGGTTTGCTACAATTAAATTAACCTAACATAATATTATAAAATTCTTATCAATATATCAACCTTTTTGTGCAGCTCTATAACAAATAGCTTTGTGCGAAGCTATCATAGAAGTTTCAATGGATTTGCAGCAAAGCTCAATGAACAAGAAAGAGAAAAGCTTGCTAGTTATTAACCAAAGAACTTTAATTTATAAATTAGATTTTAGTTTTTGACAATATCATCATAATATCTTTGTTGAAATGCCAGGCAAAGAAGGTGTGGTATCCGTTTTCCCTAGTGGCACTCTCCAATTACAAACAACCAGATCTTGGGACTTCATTGGTTTTTCGAGTGCTGTGATAAGAAAACCTGAAGTTGAGAGTGATCTAATTATTGGCATTCTTGACGCTGGAATATGGCCAGAATCAGAAAGTTTCAGTGATAAAGGATTTAGTGTTCCCCCAAAGAAATGGAAGGGTGCTTGTGAAGGTGGCTTTAATTTTACATGCAACAAGTAAATCTCTTGGTCTAATAGTTCATTAATATTAGTTGATTATAATATATTATCTCCATTGTAAGAAAGCATTTGTATTGTAACAATTTTTTATGAATCTCCTACAGCAAGATTATTGGTGCTCGATTTTATGCCAAGAAAAATAACTCAACAAGGGATTTAGATGGACATGGAACACATACTGCTTCCACAGCTGCTGGTAACTTGGTATATGATGTGGGATTTTATGGATTGGCACAAGGGAATGCAAAGGGAGGTGTACCATCAGCAAGGATTGCAGCTTACAAAGTTTGCACAGATACTGGTTGCGATACAAGTGATATCCTGGCAGGTTTTGATGATGCCATTGCGGATGGAGTGGATATCATCTCAGTTTCATTAGGACCGGGTTTATTTGATCAATTCGATGCTGATCCTATTTCAATAGGGGCATTTCATGCGATGCAGAAAGGAATCCTCACATCACAGGCTGGTGGAAATAGTGGTCCTATCAGGCGAACAGTAGCAAGTGTGGCACCTTGGATACTATCTGTTGCAGCAAGTAATACTGACCGGCGCTTATTTAATGCGGTTGTTCTTGGGAATGGAAAGGTCATCCAGGTAAGAAGCATCATGCAACTTTGGTTAGCAATTTTTCTATTTCTTTTTATCCTTTAGGGAGGGTGGGGATGAATGTTATTGCTATATTTAGGTACTAGCACCATCTAACTGACCATATGTTATTCTTCTTTATTAGAAGAAAAATAAAATAAAAAAAGATATATATATATATATATATATATATATATATATATATATATATATATATATATATATATATATATATATATATATATATATATATAATACTAATAATCTGGCAAGCTCAATAAAAACACTTACAGTGGAATTGCTTACCCCACCCTCTACATGGCATTAATGGGAGAAACAAAGTGCACTACAGGCAGACAATAATCAAGAAATCATGCCCTACCAAATCTATTGTGGCTTTTATTTTATTTTTAAATTACTGTTCACTTATAAAAATTTCTGTTTTACTTTAGATATTCATTGAGCAACAGAATGAGTGCTCAATGTGTCAGAGAATTCATCCACATGTAATATTTTAATCCTAGAGTTATGACAAATCTAATAACTACTGTTGGATTAAAATATTATATATGGTTGAATCTATATCTCATTGGGCACTCATTAGGAGGTTTCCTCCCGGGAGAGGAGTCAAATACAAAAAGTTGTAGGCTTCAAATTTATAATGGTCACATTCAAGTGTTATCATTTTTGTTGTCAGGGTATGGCAATCAATTCTTTTACTTTGAATGGAACAAGTCTTCCTTTAGTATATGGAAAAGATGTAATATCACGACCATGTGATGAAGGGGATGCACGGTAATGAATTTACTAACCCTTTGGATTACTCTTTTTTCCCTCCCCCCCCCCCCACACACACACAAAGAAAAAAAAAATCTAAACGGATCATTTTTGTTATGAAAGAATCAAAACAAGGAAGCGTAGATTGTGTATGGATCTTACTTGAAAATAATATGCAAAGATATTTTCTTTTGTGTTTCAGACTTTGCAGTGGTAACTGCTTGACAAATGTGACAGGAAAGATTGTGCTGTGTGATGAATTGAGTTTGGGAGAAGAACCATTTCGAGCTGGTGCTTCAGGCACAATAGTACTAAATGATGCATTTTCTGACTTCTCTTCTGTATTTCCTATTGCTGCAACACATTTAATCCTCCAAAAGGGTGATCAGGTCAAGGCCTACATTAACTCCACAATGTAAGTTCAAAATAGTGATTTGAGTGTGAATTAATGATCAATATTGGTTATTTGGTGATGTTCTGGGAACCCATAAAACTGGTTAATAAGTGGGTTTTAGACTTGTAGATAGAAAGAGTCAAATGCAACTAAAAAGGACGACACATGACCTCTCCATAATGTCCATAACCAGTCATTTCGAAAAACTTGAAATTTTGAACAAGGCTCTAACCTTGTTAGCCTTGGCCACCAAATGACCATCTGGATGAGTTTAGGCCCCGAAATGAGCCCTGGAACATTTCACACGGTGACAGAATAAAAATTGGTCTTCACCACAACAGGTAGAACTAGTTAGTATGTGGGCTTTAAGCAGTAGAAAGACTGAAATACCCTTGTACCCAAAAATTTTCAAAATGGATAACACATAACCTCCTCAACCAGTCAATTTGAAGAACTCAAATTTCTGAACAATCCATGCCAATACGGCAATGGCCAAGATAAAAAAGTGACCACCCAAGCATGTTTAGTCCCCGAAATGGACCTTGGAACATTTCACATGGTGAAAATTGCTCTACGCCACATAGGTAGAGTTGGTCAGTATGTGGGTTTTAGACTAGTTGATATTTTAAGATTTTATTAGGATAATTAGTTAATCACAATTAATTAGCATTTTTATACTTTTTAATCTATAGAAATCCTACTGCAAACATCTTGAAGACTGAGGCGATACACGATTCATCTGCTCCAGTAGTTGCTTCGTTTTCTTCTCGTGGACCAAATGGCATCACACCATCTATTCTCAAGGTCTCTCTCTTTCTCTGTGTTGCTTCATTGCCTCTCATTCATTTAGTATCTTTTTGATCACAAGGTCTCCCTCTCTGATCTTATAGCCAGATATAAGCGCCCCAGGGGTAGATATCTTGGCTGCATATTCACCTATTGCTTCACCATCGACCGTTGAAGGTGATGAAAGGAGTGTGAAGTACAGTATAATATCTGGAACCTCCATGGCATGCCCTCACGCTACTGGTGCTGCTGCTTATGTTAAATCCATTCACCCGGATTGGTCACCCTCCGCCATCAAATCTGCACTCATGACCACTGGTGATACGCTTGTTCTATCTATATTAATTTGCTTGCCGTATTTATTGGCTTTAATCCAACTTTTCTTTCTCATAAAATCTCTACAGCTTTGCGGATGAATGCCACCAAGAACCCAGATGCTGAGTTTGCATATGGGGCTGGGAATATCGATCCCGTGAAAGCAATAAATCCGGGTCTGGTATATGAAATTGTAGAAGATGATTATATCAAATTCCTCTGCAATATAGGCTGGGATACCAAGAGAGTAAGACTTTTAGCAGGAGATAACAACACTACTTGTGAAGCAGCAGGAACTAATGGAACGGAGCTGGATCTCAATTATCCAGCAATGACAGCTTTTCTTCAACAAGATGAGCCTTTTGTTCGTAACTTTACAAGGACAGTTAAGAATGTTGGCTCAGCAAACTCCACATACAAGACATCCATCACTTCCCAGTCTGTGTTTAATGTCACGGTTAATCCTACTGTTCTACATTTCGAGTCATTGAATCAGGTTAAATCATTTATGGTCACTGTTTCTGGGACCAAATTTCCAGTATCTTCTGCTGCGTTTGCTTCCCTGGAGTGGTCAGATGGCACTCATACTGTCAGAAGTCCGGTTGTTGTTCACTCGATTAACAGCTTCTAACTTCATATTCATGATATTAACAAATATTTTGCTTGTGTTTTTATTATTTTCTGTAATCCATCTCATGGTCTATGATAATAAACAGTTGGATTATTTATGGGCATACTGTAATGCAACTGCTTCCTTAGGTTGAAATTGATCCTACGAACAAAAAGATAATGAACTAGCTAGACCAACATGGTATTGAAGCATCGTTCATCTTGGCTTCAATATAGCTAGATAAAACTGGAGATCTGGAAAAATGTTTCAGAACATGACGAGATCCTATATTTATGATGAGATTAGTTAGATATGATTCTATTAAATCACAACACTTCAATAGGGTGAGACAGCAATTAAAATGTAGACTCTACTGAGTGAGACTATGGAGTTGGACTTGGAGTTGGGTGTGTATGTTTATCCGTTACATAGTTCCAGAAAATTGAAGTTACAAGAAGATTTCCATGGACGCAGATCAAGTGGAAAACCCTGATAAGAATTGCAGCAGTTGAGTTTGAAGATTCCATGGAAGCTCAAATAGGTTTGAGCTACAAGTCAAGTCACTCTCAAGATTCTGCCACACCTGTGCAACTATGCTTTAAAGCTCTATAGTCCATATGCTTTTATCCTCTAACCAAAATGAATCAGGTTTAATTTAATTAACCAGAACATAAACCTTGCATATATAGCTTTCTAGTTTTTTCAACATTCCTGTTCCAGTTCATTCTAAGTTGGTAAAAGGCCTGCCACATAAAGGGAACAACGAGGGGGGGGGGGGGGGGGAAAAAAAAAAACAACAACCCCCCCAGGATGGGGGGGGGGGGGGGGGATAAGGGAGGGGGGGTGGTTTTAAAAAAAAAAAAAAGAATCAGATCTGTTATTCAGTTTAAAGGATTTTTAGTTAGAACCAACAGTCCTAGTTTATAAATCAGACTTCGATTAAGGTTGCAATCGGTTAATTTATTCCATTAATTTAATTTTGTTAAGTCTGGACCGGTTAATTTGGTTTAGTTTTGAATTTGGTCACAAATTGATACCCTAAATATATCAATAATGAAAATGAATTCAAATTCTTCCATAATAAATACCAACGAAATACTCAATGACTCTGTTGCATTTACAATTCAATTAACTTAATTCGAAGGAACAATTGGGATTTGGTGTATTCCGGAGGATATAGATGTGTTCACAAGCAAATTTGAAAATCACATGTTTACTTTCGTAAGAAGAAAACAAAACTTTGTCGATGACTCCCTGGCTAGGAGGGTTGGATTGTTAGCATGTATGACATTGTGCATAATATATTCCATGGTTATGGGATTTTTTTAGATAATCCTATACCCTTTTTTTATTTATTCTTTTTATTTTTTTTAACTGAAGATCACCCGGGCGAGTTTACGCACACCTTGACTACACTCTCAAAGAGGGTAAACCGAAGTACTTCTCGGCCCCATCTCATGTCTTAAGCACCCTAGAGAACCAACGTCTGAGTTTTGTATGAGTATTGGCATTGAAGCCAAGTGTAAACTTCTTAAGATTCACAACTTAACCACTTGCTTGCAATAAATGTCAATACAACCTTTTAAGTTTCTCACCATAGCAAGCTTGACTTCAGAAAAGAGGATTGTATCATCCACAAACATGAGATGGGTGATATGGTTGGCCCCCCATTTCTGATTTTAAGACCTCTTACTGATGTGTTTCAGTTACTATTATGATGCTGACTAAGCTCCTTCTATTTCCCAAGACGATGAGTCCTACAAGAAAGGTTAGACGCGGGCCGGCTCGTATGCCGGACAACCGCCTCCTATGGTTAAGTTAGACAGTGAACAAATTAAGATCCCGTGCGAAAATTACACAGGTTTATGTTCAGAATGTATTGGATGCTAAAAAATTCTAGCACAAATTAGTTGATTCCCTTTTTACACAAAATTCATGATGCCCTAAAGTTCACCAATCTTACACCAACTCAAATTGGGGAAGTAAATTATAAGTATTAATAAATTTATAGACCAACTAGAAAATAAATTAAAATTTTTGGAAAATGTATTTAAAATTTAAAATTTAAAGTATAATTAGCAAAAAAAAAAAAAAAAAAAAAAAAAAAAAAAAAAAAAAAAAAAAAAAAAAAAAAAAAAAAAAAAAAAAAAAAAAAAAAAAAACCCAAAACATCTCCTAAGTCGGGATACCCCACCAAGGATGTAAAGACACCAGTCTGGATACTCCACCCTAAGGATGTAAACAGATTGGATTCTGACCGATAATGATAATATCATATCCATATCCTATTATATTCACAAGGATTCCGATAATATCCTATTGGTTTTTTGATGGACTCTATAATATTCGAATAATTATTTTTAAATAGATTTTTCTAAATAGTTATGAATACAGATTGAATACAAGTTTTTGATTACCGGTTGATATCTTTACTTTTATTTGTGAGGATTAAGTTTGATATTTCAGAATTTGGCAAAACAATTTTTTGCTCATTTTAGTCTTTTATTTTCTTAAATTTCTTCACCATTATTTATCCTTTGTATTTATTTTACTATAAACACTAGAAGATATTCACAAATCTTAAGTACAAATTTTATAAAAGTAAGAAAACGCATCCCATAAAGTAATTTAATCAGGATAATTCTATTAGACAGATAATAATTGGTTGGAAAGTGTATTACCGTATCCGCGTCCTACTAGTAATTGGATGGATTTAGATATCCTTATCGGATATAAATGCAAATTCGAAAATGGATTTTGATTATCTATTTACACCCCTGCTCTACCCACTTGGATTGAAAAAAAATTTCAATCCACACACCAGCTTGTGTGACATGTGTCCAATCTAAAACATAGTTCTCATTTTTATTGATAATCAATCTAAGACAAAATTAACCACCACTAATTACCAAAAAAAAAATTAATCTAAACTAGAATCCAACACCTTTATCTCAAAATGAAAAAATAATAATAATAATAATAATAATAATAATAATAATAATAATAATAATAATAATAATAATAATAATAATAATAAATACAATATTATTTTTCAAAATTTGTAATATTTTTAAAAAAATTGATTAATCCACAAAAAATTGGCCACTATCTCCACTTCAGTTCTCTCCCTCTCCAATTTGCCATAGCAACATTAGGCACAACTTGACTATATCCTAAAAGGGGGAGATTTTACATATTACTTAAATATAAGGTGAGCTTCACCCCTAGTCCCAAGGAGATTCAAATTCTTGATCTTAAGTTTAAAAATCAAGATAGTCAACTACTAATTATATTTTTTAAAATTAAAAGAGTTGTTCAAATTTGAATTAGTTGATGAAATAATTGAAGGATAAGTTTAAACCTAATATGGTAATACATTAATATTCCTTTGAAAATAAAACATTGAATAGGTCAAATCATTTCGGTTATTCAAAATTAGGTTTTAGTTAAAACCAAGGGTTCTAGTCTATAAATCGGATCTGAACTAGATTCTCGATTAAGATTGCAATCAATTGATCCAAATACAATTCAATTTAATTTGGTTAGGTCGAGCCCAGTTAATTTGGTTTGGTTTTGGATTTGGTATTCAGTTTTGGTTACAAATTGATATTGTTATATATCTTAATGATAATACTGCAAATGAATTGAAATGTTTAACTTCTCCTAAAAAATTATAATTAAAAAACAAAAGAATACTTAACACCTCTATTGCAATCACAAATCAAGTGGTTTGACACTAATCCCACTCGGGGTCTGGTGAATTGTGGAGGATATAGATGTGGTTGTTGAATTCACTAAAAAAGATACCAAAAAAAAAAACCGGATGTGCTTGATAGCAAATTTGAAGATTTTGTGTTTACTTCTACTAAAAGGATTGAGTTTTGTAAGTGATTCCCTATTTTCCTAGCTTAGAACTATATTGTAGCCCAACTCCACTCCTTGGTTATGAGATTCACTAAACAATCTTGTACCTTACATCTAGCATGTGTCTTTTCTGATAATAAATTTTTTTTTATCTGATAATAAATTTTACTTTAAAATATTAATAAATATATGTAATAGTTAATGTTTTGGGAGTATATACAAAGTAGGGTGATATTGATTGATCAAAAATATGGCAAGAAAACAATAAGTGGGTAGGGATGACAAACTTATAGTGGGAAAACAGAAAAGATTGTAAAACCACCAACTAACCAACCAAACAATATTCTTAAACTAAAATAGGAAAAACAGAAGAAGTTGTAAATGCACCAACTTACCAACCAAACAATATTCTTTCTTCCATATATGAGCACCTCAACCTTTAAAAAATGAAACTCCTCATTGCAATGCTTTTGCACATGTTCTAACTGAGCATTGAGCATGCCTTGAGGAATGGCTTACTTCCTTGCACCTTCATTTTCTCCTTTTCTTGCGGTTTTCATTTGCGCAATATGCATTTTGTGTGGTGCCATCGAAGAAGATAGAAAGGCTAGTAATATCTGAATCTTTATTATTATTCTTGCATTTTTCTATCCAATGAGCCTGTAAGATGTGATATCTTTATCTATGTTGATGGTTCTCATGTTGATCTTGAGGGTAAGTGTAAGGATAATAATAGAGATTCAGATATTACTTGACTTTCTATCTTCTCCGATGGCACCACACAGAATGCTTATTGCACAAATAAAAACCGCAAGAAAATGAGAAAATGAAAGGTGCAAGGAAGTAAGCCATTCCTCAAGGTATGCTCAATGCTCAATTAGAACATGCACAAAAGCATTGCAATGCATGAGGAGATTCACTTCTTAGAGGTTGAGGTGCTCATATATGGAAGAAATAATATTGTTTGGTTAGTAAGTTGGTGTATTTACAATCTCTTCTGTTTTCCCTATTTTAGTTTAAGAATATTGTTTAGTTGGTAAGTTGGTGCATTTACAATCTCTTCTGTTTTCCCTATTTTAGTTTAAGAATATTTACAATCTCTTATGTTTTCCCTATATACGTAATTAAAAAGATTGGAGATTCAATAAAATTACCATTTAAGGAAATATCAAGGGGATAACAACGGGTGCGACTCACGGAAAAAAATCCTATGTTGTTCACGTCTCTCTGTTGTGTACAGCAGTGCAATTTTTATACCAAATGATTGACTGAGATTAAAAGCTTAATTTTAAACGGTAAAAATCCTCAATAGTCTTATATTTACTTTGTTTTCTCAGCCAATCATTTGGTATATATGTGCATTGTTGTGCACAACAGATGATGTTTTCCCGCTACTCATGGGATGAAAACTAGTAATTATGGGTCACCTTCATTGCTTTCCAAATAACCCTGCCATGGAAAAATTCAAAGAAAACTTTCACATGCTAAATAAATTCTCTTGTTTGAAAGTGAATAGGCTGAAAATTGTTCCACATAATGATACCAAAGAACTAAAATTTCCTAGAATAGTTATCGGAAAAAGATGCAGAGAATGCAAAAACCCAATTAAATAATACTGGTACCTAGAGACAAAACTAAAAGACATAAAAGTCAAACCAAATGTTGAACAAACAAAACTTTCATTTTTTTTTTTCTAAACTCTATATCTATACATAGCTGAAGAAAGTTCATGAGGCCGTTACTCATCTTTTCAATAATTTGAGGAACTAGGGTGTTTATTTTTCCTTTGACATACTGGGATGTGAAGATTCTCAAGTTTAGGAAGTGTAAGCAGATCTCAGCAATGGGGACTTTGTCTAATAAACTTCACAGATGGCCTTGGTGATGTGATTTCTTATTAGTCTAACATTCTAGAACATAGTGGAAGGGGCCTCTAGCTCATTACGTGTACAGGTAATTAAGGGTAAAATAAGGGGAGATGCATGGGAATATGATTGAAGATAACATGAATCCTGCATATGATCACAGACAAAGAGGCAAAACAAGGGCATGGATACTTGGATATTTATATTGATGGGAGAGGATGGAAAAAGGGTTGGGGGGGATGAGACAACTTCATCTCAACATCCAATGCACATTTATGGATATAATCATTGATCATAGGTTTTTAGAAAGAAAGAAAGTTTAAAGATGATATACGGGAATAGGAAATGATGATCTACAACATTGTTGACATCTACATACGATTAATTGTAATGACAGAGCTGTTAAGAAAGGCTAGCTATATACTATAGCGATTTACAGACAATGACTTGCAAGTGAAATAGTGATTTTCAACATTGATCGTGGCTGCTGGTTCGTTGTATGGAATACTCAGTATAAGAACAGCAATCCTAAGTGTTAGATTTGAAAATTTGTTAGCAAAAAAAAAGAGTTGGAAGATTTTCCTGAATGCCCATAGCTACAAGTCAAAATAGTCTCAAGATCCTACTGCACCAGTGTACAACTATGATTTTGAAATATCTATATATGTATTCAGGGTTGAGTTCCCGGTCCATTCTGGGTTTCTCGTACTCTCATTAAATGTCATGGTCACAGTTGGGTTATTGGTTTGAAATCCAACTCAGGTACTTGGTGCAAATTCAGACAAGGGAGCTTAATGAATTATTATTTTAGTTTATGTGATGATCACACTAGCTCTAATAAGGTTGAATTCGAAATCCAATAAAAATGAAAAGTGTTAGATTTTGGAATGTTCTAGTTTTTCTTTTAAGCTAGCTTAAAATGATCCAATCAATTAATATGGGTCGAGGTCCGTCACCCCTGAAGGATACTCAACACATATATATATATTTTGACTACACACCTCAAGGTATATATGAATTTCAAAACTCACCACCCTACGTATGGCCGGAATATATATAAAATATCCAGATTTGGATAATATCATTGAAATTTCTCTACTTATTATAAAACAGAGAAAAATAGAGAGAGAGAGAGAGAGAGGTGAATCACTTCTTTTCCTTGCTTCTTTGTTAAGACCACATGTATTATTATCCAAAAAAAAGTCTACATGCAATATATGACGAATTATTCCCTAACACCCTTTGGTACCTAACTTTAGATAAGTTGAATTAATTTTCTTTAAGGGAATTTATTCTACTATGTTTACCTTCTTGTATCTCCAATTATATAATTAAATCCTTACTGTTAGAGTAATAGAGTTAAATGATGACTCAACACTTGCTGCATCTTTAAACTTTCCTAATTATTCTCGTCTAACCTCAAATCTGTTCTGAATTTAGGCATAAAGGAATTTAGTAATACAGTAACTTTGAGAGATGCAAGCATAATAATATGCAACCCTCTTTAACACTTTTGAAATCTCAATGCCATCAAGTTTTCAAATTAATGATATTCAAACTCTATAACATAAACAAAAAAGATTCAAAATTGCTTTGGAATTTAATTATATGGACAAATCAATTAAATTAGGACACTAGCCAAACACTACTATTATAAGAGACAATTGCTTTCCACTTTCTTTATGTCCTCACATGGTTTCTTCCACCTCAAAGTTGGTTTTTTCCCCTTTAGAATCTTCTTCAAAGATGAAACGATTTGTTCCATAATTAGAATGCACTAAGAGCTTGATCTACCTTCCCTGGTTAGGTTGGTTCACAAACAACCATTTAAATTAGTAGCTAGGTTACACTGTCTTTACCAAAATTAATAATAACATAATGTTGAAGCGAGACGGTTGTATGCATGATATTGACACAAAACCCAAAACCAAAACCCACAAACGCACTTCCCTGATTGGGTTGGTTCAAATTTGATAAAAGGAAAGAAAAATAATGTTTGCATTGGTTTTAGTTTCTGATGTTATATGAAAAGTTATTTTCAAGTCAATATACATTTAGGGTGATCCATCTCACTTTATTAATTACTCTTAATTTCAAAGGTGGGACTCATACATGATTGTTTAGTACAGAATGTACATGGAGGGCAGTATATAATATCATCCTTGAGAGAAGCTTGTTCACCTTCGTGTGATAATCTCTATATGCATACAAGGCCAATGAGAACACACATGAAAGCATTGTGGAGGGACGATATCATTATTTTACTACCAATACATTGGTGAAATGGTATAATCTTAAGTGGTATGTGAGACCTTTTTCTCCCATATATATATATATGGCAAATAAAACCCAAAACAAACCCGAAGTGGAAGCAAAGTAATGCAAGAAACCAAAGTAACATCGAAACTAAATTGACCATTCTATATTGGATATCATATGTTGAGTTCTCTCCTTCTCATACTAGAAATTAAATTGAATTGGTCTAGACTAACCCATTGACACCATTACAATCCTTGAAAGAAGCTTTTTTTTTTTTTTTTTTTTTTAATCTAAAGAACTTCAAAACTACAGTAATTGGATTAGAAACCAAAATTATCTACCTTCCGAGAGATATGGACATGCAAACCACAATATTTATGGGTGAAAATTTCTTTCCCTGATTATTTATTTTTGTAAAAAGAAAATTTTCTCTTGATTTAGCTATTATCAGAGCTTCCTCATTGTGATCGGCTGACTAGCATAGCTCAATATGCTTTCATGGCCAATTATGGTCCAATTGTGATTGCCTTTTGTCTTCCCTCTCTCTCGATCATTAAGAATTGAGATCTACATATAATGGGAGTTTGAGGTAGTGCTCCACAAATTTCAGCTACCTCAGTTATTAAATAATATTTGGGTTACATTAAAATAAATATATAAAAAACAAATTATATATACATCCTTTCAGTGACAAATTATTATGTTTACACTTAAGAAATTTAATTCCCTACCCATCACACCACCATCACTTTCAAGTAAAATGAATTATTAATCCTTGCAAGAGTTCATGTAATGGTCACATTTTCTTTTTAAAACACATGACATAAAAAGGCTTAACCCAACGCCCCCCCCCCCCTTTCCAAATTATTCCAAATTAGGGGTTGTCAACCAGTTAAGTTAATCAAATTAAGCACTCTAGCTATAGTAAGGGTGAATTTGAAGTCAAACCTAAATGAAAAGTGTTAGTTTTGGTTGTTCTAGTTATTCTTTTAACCTAGTATTAAGATGATTCAATTTAGTAATATGAGTCGAGAGGTCTGTCACCCTTGAGGGCGTAAAAGGATTAGACTAATATCATACATATGGTGCTATACATCTTAGGATATATATAAATTTTAAAATTCAAAAGAGAGCACCACTCTTTCCATGGCCAAGATATAAAAAATAAAAATTTCTTCGATTAATATGAAAGAAAGATGTTTTTTTCATTAAGAGCTCCAATTATTGAGAGAGATGCTTCTCCATTAAGAGCTCCAACTATTTTCACATGCATTAACTATGATGAGATTTTTACTGATCAACTTGATTGAAAAAATTGGGTAGAACAACTCTAAAAGTAGAATTGGATTGTTTGAATTAACCAAGCAAGTTGATCTCATACCTGATTTTGTAGACTAAATTGAGGCAATGTTCTTTATTGTAAAAGATTCTCCTGTACATTAGGTGAAGGAAAACTGCATTTATTTAAAGTCATTTATTATCTACCAAAGATGATGGAAGTTCACATGCAGTGTAAGATCAAGTACTCCTCAACACCCTTAAAAACCTGAATTTAGATTAACGTAATTAATTTTCTTTGCTTTCATGTATTTTATATATATATATAAAAATCCATCTAGACTTATTAATCTTTAACATCATTTGCATGTCATTTCATATCAAACTCTTCATCCATTGTACCTTGTCTTACGTGGACAATCAGACGGGAGCCTCATTGTTGACTGGGGCATGTTCTACGTGTAGTGTCGACTCGGACGCGTCCTACACGTTTACTGTAAGTAAGGTGAGTAGAAATATCCCCATCAATGCAATGCATGGTACACACTCCAAACTCTAAATTCCTAATTGTCTAAGCATTTTGATTTCTTAAAACCGCAATGCGAATGGTATTGCTTCACAATTTAACTTTGGCAATGAAGGTGGCTTTGTCGACTAACACGATTGGCTCACTCTGACTTTTTTTGTTTTTTGAACACAGTCAAGTCCGATCTGACTCTCGATTAATGGGGGATCCAACTAGTTGGTCAGATTTGGCTAGAATAATATTCATACATCTTGTAAACATAATATTTGAAGTTATTTGGAATCAATAAGATGAATGGACAAATCCATTAAACTAGGACATTAGCCACATATATACTAGCATTATTGTACTACTGCTACTATGAAGAGAACTTAAGGCATAATTGCTTTGCATCATCTTTGTGTCCCCGTATGCTTTTCTTCACTTCAAAGTTGATTTTTCTTCAAAATCTTCTTCATAGATAAAACAATTTGATCCATAATTAGAATGCATTGAGAACTCTTGCCTTCCATGATTGGGTTGGTTCAAAACAACCATTTGAATGAAGATATAGGATCGATAAACTTAATCCTTAAAAAATTATTAATAGTTTAATGTTGAAGGTGACTTATGTAGTCATCAACCTACATGTAGATATATATTTACCCCCTCCCCTCCCAAGTCCCACCAACAAAAAAGAAAAGAAAAAAAGAGGCCTATGTGTAGGTAGAATGGTAGATGGTTATTGCATGAGAATGACACAAAACAAACTCACTTCCCTTAGTTGGGCTGGACAATAAATAAAAAGGTAGAGAACAATTTTAGAATTAGTTTTAATTTCTGATGTCATATGAATAGCTCTTTTTCAATTCACCATACTTTAGGGTGATCAATCCTACCTTAATTATACAATTTCAAAGGTGAGATTTATATGTGATTTTGTGGTAAAGAGTATACATAAAAGGTACTATACAATAATATCCTTGAAAGAAGGTGATTCACATTGGTGTGATGATCTCTTTTATGCATGCAGAGGCCAATGAAAACATGCATAAAAGCATTATGGAGAGATAATATAGTAATTTTGACTACAATTCAAATAGTTGGTAAAATCAGAATATCCTCAATGGTATGGATAACTTATTCTCTCCTATACTTATATGGAAAATCAAACCCACACTGGAAGCAAAGTGATGCAAGAAACGAAAATAAATTGACACCAATTGTCCGTTATGAGAAATCATCTGACATTGAACTTTCTGCTTTGCATACTCAAATTAAATGGGATTGGTCAGAGTAATAAATTGGCACCATTACACACCCATGTAAGGAACTCAAAAAAAAAAAAATAAAGAAATTAAAACAATTATCAAAACTACCAATGATTCGATCATGGATGTCAAATAAAGCAACATTTTCATCCAGTAGATGAGATGATTTTGTAAGTCACGATGTTTGTGAGGGGTAGCTAGTTTCTTTTCCTAAAATTTATTTAATTGATATATTTTTGTAGATAGGAAATTATCTCCTCCTGCACTTCCTCAGAACTATTTCCAGCCGATACAGTAGAAGAGATAATGTTGCATTAAGTGACAATGTTTGTGAGGGGTGATTTCTCTTCTTAGTTTCCATTTATTTTATCTATTTTTGTAGAAAGGAAATTTCCACTTAACTTCCTCAGTGCTATATCTATCCAACTGAGAGTAGGGTAGCCCATTAGGCCATCTGTGATCGGTTCTCTCCCTCTCTCTCTCTCGCGCAGGGTCTATAAATAATGGGAGTCTGAGGCAGTGCTTTTCATCCACTGTTTTCCTTCTCTTTGAGACTCATAAGTCATGGCTTGTATTTCTTCCTCTTTGGTCGCAATTTTCTCAGTGTTTCTGGTTCTGGGGGTGGCCTCTGCTAAGCTATCCCCCAACTATTATGACTCTTCATGTCCCAATGCTCTATCAACCATCAAGTCCTCTGTGGACGACCTGCTTTTCAAGGAACCTCAGACGGGTGCTGATTTTCTCCGTCTGCATTTTCACGACTGCTTCGTGAATGCAAGTTTTTCTACCCTACCTCCATCGATCGATCTTCGTTCTTTTTGAGCATTTCTTTTCCATTCCTTCTGTTTTACCAGTATACATTTTCATTACAGTGCACTTCAGAGATATTAACGGCAGTGTATGTTGCATGTTTACGTGTATGTGCGACAGGGTTGTGATGCATCTGTCCTTTTGGACGACACCCCAACCTTCACTGGAGAGAAGACTGCTAAGCCAAACAATAATTCACTTGGAGGGTTTGATGAGATAGACATCATAAAATCCAAAGTCGAGAGCATCTGCCCTGGTGTGGTTTCGTGTGCCGATATTGTCGCCGTTGCTGCTCGCGACTCGGTTGTAGCCGTAAGCATCACTCATCACCCCTAGCTAGCTTATAGTTGTTGTTTCGTATGTATATGCTTTCATATTTATCAAGATTTGTGCATGTCTTGCAGTTGGGTGGGCTTCCATGGACAGTTCAGTTGGGAAGAAGAGATTCGACTACAGCAAGCTTTAGCACAGCAAACACTGACCTCCCTTCCCCAGCATCGAATCTGAGTGACCTCATCTTTAGTTTCTCGAACAAAGGCTTCACTATGGAGGAAATGGTGGCTCTTTCAGGAGTTCACACCATAGGACAAGCTAGGTGTGCAAATTTTAGAGCTCGTATCTACAGAGAAATAAACATTGATGAACACTTCGCTTCATCCCTGAAGAGAAGGTGCCCAGTTACCAGCGGTGAGGACAATTTGTCTCCTCTTGATAAAATAAGCGAAAGTACTTTTGATAATGCTTATTACAAGGACCTACTGAGCTTGAAGGGCCTGCTGCATTCTGATCAGCAGCTCTACAATGGTGGGTCTGCAGACTTTCAGGTCATCACCTACGGTGCCAACTCGTCTGCTTTCTTGTTTGATTTTGCGAATGCAATCCAGAAAATGGGAGATCTGGGTCCACTCACTGGTACTGATGGGGAGATCAGAAACAACTGCAGGAAGGTTTTTTTTCCCCCCGCGCCCCCCCTCCACCAATTTTTTTTCCCCCCCCCCCCCCCCCCCCCCCCCCCCCCCCCCCCCCCCCCCCCCCCCCCCCCCCCCCCCCCCCCCCCCCCCCCCCCCCCCCCGACGAATCATTAGTAGTATAAAGTTTTTTTGTCTACTTACAAATAATGCGATTGTAACTGCATGAACTGAAACAATATATATAGTTAATATATTATAAGGGTTTATTAAACTGTGTTTATTGCTCCCAGAATGAGACTTAATTTGCATCTTCTATTCGCGTATAGATCCATAAATAGAAGCTCAACTGCAGAAGGCCTCTGGATCAAATTCCAAATTTAAGTATATATTTAATATTAAGGGATTCATTTTTGTTTTCTTCATGAATAAAGAATTCATAACCAAAGCAAGGAAAGGAGAGGGAGGGAGAATATAAGAGAGAGGAACAGAGACGAGCCTAGCAAAGTCAGCAAGCACTGAGGAACAACACAGCGAATAAGAAATTTTCTCGGTTAATTTTGGCTCATAAAATGAATCCAAATGTTTCTTTTTTTTTTCCTCAAACCAAAAGCAATCAGGTTGAAATTAAGTAACCAGAATGAAAAACTTGAGATAGCTTCTCTACTTTTTCAACATTTCTGTTCTAGGTCATTCCAAATTTGGAACGTGATCGTTGGCCAAGGGAAGTATTTCAAAAGCTGGCCTGTTCATTGTGGAAAGCATAATCGAGAATGAGTTGGAACCGACAGTTTTAGTTTATAAATCAATCTTCCATTAAGATTGCGATTTGTTGATCCAAATTCAATCCAATTTAATTTGGTTAGGTCTGAACTGGTTAATTTTTTTTTTTTTGGTTTTGGATTTAGTTACACCCTAATATATTATGCCAAAAATGAATTGAAACAGACTTAACTTCTTGCAGAATAAATGACAAAGACATAATCAATGCTCTGTTGCATTTACAATTCAATTAACTTGGCAGGAAACCCATTTGGGCCGAATTTGTTCATGGAGGATATAGATGTGTTTGGAGGCAAATTTGAAGATCATGTGTTTATTTGTGTGCCAAGAGAACTGAACTTTGTAGATGATTCCTGACTCGAAGGGTTGTTTTGGGGCTTGCAAGACATTGTGCCCAATATACTCCTTGTCTATGGGATTTTCTAGATAATACTATACCTTGCGTCTTTTATTTATTTATTTAAATGAGGATCACCCATGCGAGTTTATGCACACCTTGACTACATCCTCAAAGCAGAGGGGTAATTATTACATATATTTAAATGTGCTCGCTAGCAAATTTGAAGATTGTGTGTTTAATTTTGTACTAAAAGAATTGAGTTTTGTGGGCAATTCCCTATTTCCCTAGCTTGAACTACATTGTAGCCCAACTCCACTCTTTAGTTATGAGATCCACTAAACAATCATGTACCTTGTGTCAAGCATGTGCCTTTTCAAATAGATTTTATCTTTTCTGATCTAATAATAATTTTTATTTTACCGCTAAAAATTTGATAAATATATATAGTAGTTAATGTCTTGGGAGTATATACAAAGTAGGCTGATATTTGATTGATAAAAAAATATGGCAATAAAGCAATATATGAGTACGGATGACAAGCTAAAATAGGAAAAACAGAAGAGATTGTAAATGCACCAACTTACCAACCAAACAATATTCTTAAACTAAAATAGAAAAAACAGAAGATATTGTAAATGCATCAACTTACCAACCAAACAATATTCTTAAACTAAAATAGGAAAAACATAAGGGATTGTAAATGCGCCAACTTACCAACCAAGCGATATTCTATCTACTATATATGAGCACCTCGCCCCTTTAAAAAAATAAATCTCCTCATTGAATGCTTTTAAGCTTGTTCTAATTGAGCATTTTGCAGACCTTTAGGAATGGCTTACTTCCTTGCACCTTCATTTTCTCCTTTTCTTGCGTTTTTCATTTGTGCAATATGCATTTTGTGTGGTGCCATCGGAGAAGATAGAAAGGCAAGTAATATGTGAATCTCTATTATGATCCTTGCACTTTTCTATCCAATGAGCCTGTAAGATGTGAAATCTTTATCTATGTTAATGGTTCTTATGCTGATCTTGAGGGCAAATTATTTAATCAATATGATACGGAGAATTACATATAAGTATTGATAGAGACATTATCATTGTAGGATTGTTGATCATGCTGAATTATGTGGCCAATGTCACTAATATTTACTTGATGAGATTAGTGGTATCCTTATGTACTAGTTGATATAATTCATCCTATCTTAAATAAATTAGCATGGATATTATGCAGTTGATGAATAAAATTGTATTCATGGCTCTATCATGTTGTTGATCAGCATGCATATATTGATAATCTGTGCAGATCTATATTGTGTACATGGGTGCACTTCCTAAAGGAGCATATTCTCCTACATCTAACCACCTAAGCATGCTGGCAGAAGTTCTCGAGGAAAGGTAATACTTTTAAAAATTATCTAAAATGTTTTTCACTATCAATCATGCATGTTCAAGCAATATTAGGTGATCTTTGTTCTTCATCTTGATATGCTAATTCTTTGAGAAGTTGATTACTATTCCTTGAAATTTTTCAATCTCTCCCTTGTACTTGTTCTCTATTTACTCTAATTTTACTCTCAAAAGTTCACTACTACCACCCCCTCCCCTTGGGAAAAATGTATGATATACCTCTCTTTTTTCCCTTAATATTTTGGCCAAATTACCTCATATTTTTACCCTCTTAATTGGTTATTTTGATATATTATTTATTTTCTTTTCTCCCTCCTTTAATAGGAATATTAAACGAGGATATAGGTTTTCATTTTTTATATATTTTTCTTCCTCCTTAGGATTTTATTTTTTATTTTTTATTTTTTTTAGTTTTCTTGTCTCCTTATTTAACAAGATTCCATCCAATGCGATTAAATGTAATTCTTTTCCTTACTTCCTCTTATAAGATCCCTTTAAGCAACATTAGATGTACTCCCCCCCCCCCCCCCCCCCCCACACACTTTTATTAGAAGCCATCAAATGGAAATTAAAAACATAGCTAGTCATATATATAGAAAAAGTGAGGAAGGGAAACACAAAAAATAGAAAGAATTAATTCAATTGACAAAGGGGATAAAATTTGAGGGTAATTTAGCCATTTTAAAACATGGAGGAGAAGAATATGCAAGACTTCCTTATTTGGAGGGAATCAAAGTTAAAACTTTCAAGTGAGGAGTAAAGGTATAGAGAGAATAAGCAAAGGTATAGATAAGTTGAGTCTATATTCTTTTTCCTTATTTTCCTTTGGGAAAAATATAGAATAGATCAATCAAAATCTTAACCATAAGTCTCCTCCTCAAAGCATTTTTTTTCCAATTATATTTCTGTTGATGAACCTAATGCCATTCTTGAATATGCTTTCTTATTTATTTCAGGTTTTGGAATGAAATTTGATCAATTTATTTCTTTTAGAAATTTCATAGAAGCCACATGAAATCTAGAGCATAAAAGAATATGAGCAAAATGGTTATATGGGAATGTCAACTTAATACAAAATTGTAGCAAAGTAATCAACAATCAAGTCTTCTTGATAAAGATTTTTTGTTTCATATATAATAATTAAGTGGTTCATTTGAGGATACAGCTATGTATGTCCATGGTTTGCTACAATTAAATTAACCTAAAAAAATATTATAAAATTCTTATCAATATATCAACCTTTTTGTGCAGCTCTATAACAAATAGCTTTGTGCGAAGCTATCATAGAAGTTTCAATGGATTTGCAACAAAGCTCAATGAACAAGAAAGAGAAAAGCTTGCCAGTTATTAACCAAATAACTTTAATTTATAAATTAGGTTTCAGTTTTTGACAATATCATCATAATATCTTTGTTGAAATTCCAGGCAAAGAAGGTGTGGTATCCGTTTTTCCTAGTGGCACTCTCCAATTACAAACAACCAGATCTTGGGACTTCATTGGTTTTTCGAGTGCTGTGATAAGAAAACCTGAAGCTGAGAGTGATCTAATTATTGGCATTCTTGACTCTGGAATATGGCCAGAATCAGAAAGTTTCAGTGATAAAGGATTTAGTGCTCCCCCTAAAAAATGGAAGGGTGCTTGTGAAGGTGGCTTTAATTTTACATGCAACAAGTAAATCTCTTGGTCTAATATTTCATTAATATTAGTCGTTTATAATATATTATCTCCATTATAAGAAAGCATATGTATTGTAACAATTTTCGATCAATCTCCTACAGCAAGATTATTGGTGCTCGATTTTATGCCAAGAAAAATAACTCAACAAGGGATTTAGATGGACATGGAACACATCTCGCTTCCACACTGCTGGTACCTTAGTATCTGATGTGGGATTTTATGGATTGGCACAAGGGAATGCAAAGGGAGGTGTACCATCAGCAAGGATTGCAGCTTACAAAGTTTGCACAGATGCTGGTTGCGATATGAGTGATATCCTGGCAGGTTTTGATGATGCCATTGCGGATGGAGTGGATATCATCTCAGTTTCGTTAGGACCGACTTTATTTATTCAGTTCGACGCTGATCCTATTTCAATAGGGGCATTTCATGCGATGCAGAAAGGAATCCTCACATCACAGGCCGGTGGAAATGAGGGTCCATTCAAGCGAACAGTAGCAAGTGTGGCACCTTGGATACTATCTATTGCAGCAAGCAATACTGACCGGCGCTTCTTTAATGAGGTTGTTCTTGGGAATGGAAAGGTCATCCAGGTAAGAAGCATTATGCAACTTTGATAAGTAATTTTTCTATTTCTTTTTATCCTTTAGGGGAGGGTGGGGATGAATGTTATTGCTATACTCAGGTACTAGCACTATCTAAGTGACCATATGTTATTCTTCATTATTAGAGGAAAAATAGAAAAAGATATATACAAAAAATAATAATAATCTGGCAAGCTCAATAAAAACACATATAGTGGAATTGCATACCCCCACCCTCTACATGGCATTAAGGGGAGACACAAAGTGCACTACAGACAGACAATAATCAAGAAATCATGCCCTACCAAATCTATTGTGGCTTTTATTTTATTTTTAATCTTTTATTGCTCAGTTTAGATATTCATAGAGCAATAGATGAGTGCTCAATGTGTCAGAGAATTCATCCACATGTAATATTTTAATCCTAGAGTTACGACAAATCTAATAACTACTCTTGGATTAGAATATTATATATTGTTGAATCTATATCTCATTGGGCACTCATTAGGAGGAAAGGTTTCCTCCTGGGAGAGGAGTCAAATACCAAAAGCTGTAGGCTTCGAATTTATAATGGTCACATTCAAGTGT
Organism: Hakea prostrata; assembly: GCF_041222555.1. NCBI lineage: Eukaryota > Viridiplantae > Streptophyta > Magnoliopsida > Proteales > Proteaceae > Hakea > Hakea prostrata. The sequence goes on from NC_142602.1 coordinate 23,245,335, forward strand.
AATCTTTTTTGTTGTCAGGGTATGGCAATTAATTCTTTTACTTCGAATGGAACAAGTCTTCCTTTAGTATATGGAAAAGATGCAATATCACGACCATGTAATGAAAGGGAAGCACGGTAATGAATTTACTAACCCCTTGGATTACTCTTTTTTTCCCCCCCCCCCCCCCCCCCCCACACACACACGAGAAAAGAAATCTAAACGGATCATTTTTGTTATGAAAGAATCAAAACAAGGAAAGCGTAGATTGTGTATAGATCTTACTTGACAATAATATTCAAAGATTATTTTCTTTTGTGTTTCAGACTTTGCAGGGGTAACTGCTTGACGAATGTGACAGGAAAGATTGTGTTGTGTGATGAATTGAGTTTGGGAGAAGAACCATTTCGAGCTGGTGCTCAAGGGACAATAGCACTAGATGATGAATCTTCTGACTTCTCTTCTGTATTTCCTATTGCTGCAACACATTTAATCCTCCAAAAGGGTGATCAGGTCAAGGCCTACATTAACTCCACAATGTAAGTTCAAAATTGTTATTTGAGTATGAATTAATGATCAATATTGGTTATTTGGTGATGTTTTGGGAACCCATAAAACTGGTAAATAAGTGGGTTTTAAACTTGTAGATAGAAAGAGCCAAATGCACCTAAAACCCAAAAACACCTAAAAAGGACAACACATGACCTCTCAATAATGTTCATAACCAGTCATTTTGAAAAACTTGAAATTTTGAACAAGGCTCTAACCTAGAAAGCCTTGGCCACCAAACGACTATCTGGATGAGTTTAGGCCCTGGAATGAGCCCTGTAACATTCCACACGGTGACAGAATGAAAATTTTTCTTCACCAGAACAGGTAGAACTAGTTAGTATGTGGGTTTTAAGCAGTAGAAAGGCTGAAATACCCCTGTACAACTAGTCAATTTGAAGAACTCAAATTTCTGAACAAGATCCATGCCAATACAGCAATGGCCAAGATAAAAAAGTGACCACCCAAGCATGTTTAGTCCCCGAAATGGACCTTGGAACATCTCACATGGTGAAAATTGGTCTTCGCCACACAGGTAGCGCTGGTCAATATGTGGGTTCTAGTCTAGTAGATATTTTAAGATTTTATTAGGATAATTAGTTAAGCACAATTAATTAGCATTTTTATACTTTTTAATCTATAGAAATCCTACTGCAAACATCTTGAAGAGTGAGGCGATACACGATTCATCTGCTCCAGTAGTTGCTTCATTTTCTTCTCGTGGACCAAATGGCATCACACCATCTATTCTCAAGGTCTCTCTCTTTCTGTGTGTTGCTTCATTGCCTCTCATTTATTTAGTCTATCTTTCTTATCACAAGAGCTCCCTCTCTAATCTTACAGCCAGATATAAGTGCCCCAGGGGTTGATATCTTGGCTGCATATTCACCTATTGCTTCACCATCGAGGGTTGAAGGTGATGAAAGGAGTGTGAAGTACAGTATAATATCTGGAACCTCCATGGCATGCCCTCATGCTACTGGTGCTGTTGCTTATGTTAAATCCATTCACCCGGATTGGTCGCCCTCCGCCATCAAATCTGCACTCATGACCACTGGTGATACACTTGTTCTATCTATATTAATTTGCTTGCCGTATTTATTGGCTTTAATCCAACTTTTTTTCTCATAAAATCTCTACAGCTTTGCGGATGAACGCCACCAAGAACCCAGATGCTGAGTTTGCATATGGGGCTGGGAATATCGATCCCGTGAAAGCGATAAATCCGGGTCTGGTATATGAAATTGTAGAAGATGATTATATCAAATTCCTTTGCAATATAGGCTGGGATACCAAGAGGGTAAGACTTTTAGCAGGAGATAACAACACTACTTGTCAAGCAGCAGGAACTAATGGGACGGAGCTGGATCTCAATTATCCAGCAATGACAGCTTTTCTTCAACAAGATGAGCCTTTTGTTCGTAACTTTACAAGGATAGTTAAGAATGTTGGCTCAGCAAACTCCACATACGAGACATCCATCACTTCCCATTCTGTGTTTAATGTCACAGTTAATCCTACTGTTCTACATTTCGAGTCATTGAATCAGGTTAAATCATTTATGGTCACTATTTCTGGGACCAAATTTCCAGCATCTTCTGCTGCGTTTGCTTCCCTGGAGTGGTCAGATGGCACTCATACTGTCAAAAGTCCGGTTGTTGTTCACTCGATTAACAGCTTCTAACTTCATATTCATGATATAAACAAATATTTTGCTTGTGTTTTTATTATTTTCTGTAATCCATCTCATGCTCTATGATAGACAGTTGGATTATTTATGGGCATACTGTAATGCAACTGCTTCCTTAGGTTGAAATTGATCCTACGAACAAAAAGATAATGAACTAGCTAGACCAACATGGTATTGAAGCATCGTTCATCTTGGCTTCAATATAGCTAGATAAAACTGGAGATCTGGAAAATGTTTCAGAAAATGACGAGATCCTATATTTATGATGAGATTAGTTATATCTGACTCTACTAAATCACAAACACTTTAATAGGGTGAGATAGCATTTAAAATGTAGACTCTGCTAAGTGAGACTATGGAGTTGGAATGGGAGTTGAATGTGTATGTTCATCTGTTACATAGTTCCAGAAAATTGAAGTTACAAGAGAAGATTTCCATGGACGCCGGATCAAGTGAGAAACCCTGATAAGAATCGCAGCAGTTGAGGTTAAAGGTTCCAAGGAAGATCAAATGGGTTGAAAAATTTTCCAATGTGTCCATTCTAACACATAATCCTATTTTTTTGGGTAATTAATCTAACATGCACATTCCAACACCTTTACCAACCAAAAGAAAAAAGAATCTAACACTATTTTTCAATATGTTTTAACATTTTTAAAAATTTCGATTAATCCACCAGAATTTACTACTTCTATCTCCACTTCAGTTTTCTCCCTCTTCCTTTGATATCTCTAAATCTCTTTTCCCCACTTCTTCGATCTCCCCTACTTGCAGTAATTCTTACAAATATATGATTTTTATTGTTTTGAAATTACAACATTGAATAAAAATAAAAATAAAAACTTTATAAAACTGTCTATGAAGGAACCAAACTATTCAAATGATTAGATCTTGATCTCTCAAATTAGAAAATAAATTGTTGTCTCTCATTTTTCATCGTTTTTGCGATCAAATAAACCTTGACATCTAAACTCTTTCAATCCGATACTTCGTTTAAGAAAAAGAGAGGGTTTGGATTTTAAGATTAAATGTAGGCTATAAGAACATTCTTTGCTTTGTAATTGTTTTTCCATAAAAAAAAACTAAATAAAAAAGTTATGTCACCACTAAATGCATGAGAATATAAAATAAGAAGAGCAGGAGAGAGAGGATCACCTTAGCGAATACCCTGTTCAAGCATAAGCAGTCCTCACAATGCACCATTAATGAGGATGTAATATAAGATCAACCTCATGCTTCCAAGCACCATAGGGATCGAACAAAGTATTCATGAAATCCCTTTTTCAAAAGAATCCTCTCTACAAAAATCCACTCCAGCCTATCACTGGCTTTTTTCATGTCTTACTTAAACGTCAAAACTTTCTTCTTTTGCTTCTTGCACTTCCGAATGTAATGGTAGAGTTTGTGCACAATGAAGACATTATCTAAAATGCTCCAAATGGGAAGTAAAAGCTACCTGAAAGGATCTTACAGCATCATCTAAAAAATTCCTCAACCTCCCCTCCAAAATTTTTGTAAGCTCTCTCATGCACAACATTGCACAGTGCAATCAGGTGAAACTAATCTGCAACCTCAGGCTTATCTTTCTTTGGAATAAGGAATATCAGAGTCTCATTCAACATAGAAGGAATAGTCCTTGTTTGAAAAAAAAAATTACAGACCATATTTAATAAGATATTTCTAATTAAATCTTAATAATTTTGAAAAAAAAATGCTGAAGGGAATCCATTTGGCTAGAAGTTTTGAGAGGACTCATCTCAAAGAGGCTTTCTTGAACCTCTTCAATAGTTAGCAAAGCACACAAAAAAATCATTAATATCCATAATATATAAAAATCACCGGCTCAAATCTAGGACTTTGTTAATTTTAGTGTCTCTATATAAGAGGTTGTCATCACTATATCAGAAGCACGTCTATGAAAATTTGAGTTTTAATATAATACTCATTGAACATTAAGTTGTGAAGTTACACCATCAATATATCAAAAGCACACATATGATAATGTGAGTTTTAATATGATACTCAATGAACATTAAGTTGTGAAGTTATGCCATCACTACATCAGAAGCACATATATGATAATGTGAGTTTTAATATGATACTCCATGAACATTGAGTTGTGAAGTTATATCATCACTATATCAGAAGCACATCAAAACAGGAAAATAGACTTTAACCCAAAAAGAAAAGAAGCACGGAATTAGGTTTTGTAATTCGACCACATTTAAAAAAAAAAAATAACCAAGGCCCCTCCCAAATTTTTTTAAAAAAAATAGAAAACTGACTCACATTTGAAGAAAAATTGAAATGACTTCATATTCATCTACCCTAAGTATAGGAGAAAAAAAAAAAAAAAAAAAAAAAAAAAAAAAAAAAAAAATAATCTTAGATTGAATCTCACCATCACACATTCAAGAGAGGGTTTATCTTGTCAGTTTTTAGAGGTACAAAAATCATAAACGTGTAGTAAAGGGAGTGTTAGGATAAGATTACCCTTTACTCCAATAGGGAATCTTAATTCATAGATTTAATGAATGCTCACAAAGGGAAAAGGTCAAAGGCCTAACAACAAAAAGGGAGGGTGAAGACAGATTCAATTACGTGGTACTATGTTACCATAGGCTTGCCAGTGTGGATCTCTATATGTTTCAGATTGTTAAGCTTAGTAAATTTGCAAAAAGAGTTAACCAACTTGTTAGAAAACTATAACATGAAAAACAAGGGTAAAAAAACAGCAAGCTAGTTGGATGATTTAAGCACCATCATCAATCAAACTACATCAAATGATCTTATGCTTTTGATCCAAATTCCAGAGATTGGTGGGTTTAGTTATTTAATAGAAAACATGATCACACAAGCTTGGTGGATCATTTCCCACTCTTGCTTTTTGGATTATGTTGATATGTTTGTTCTTCTTTCCAAAATCTCCTCCACTGAAAAATCAATGGCAGTTCTGTGACTGTTGAATATGGTGCTAGTTCCACGTATTAATGATAAGGAACCCTTAAGATGGTAACCCAACTTGAAGAAAAAAATGCATAAAAATAATAGAATAGCAACATGTTGAGATAAACTAATCACATACTGCTTTCTATTTGATGAAATGCTCCACTGAATGCTCTAAACTGTAAAGAAGAAACCCAATCCTCAGATTATAAATCTAAGGAGGCTGTAAGAGTGGGTTTGATTAGTGGCTTAGGAATCTCCAAGTGTGTCTGTCTTGGAATGATAAATTCACCATAGATATCCCTGACGAAAGTCATCCATGATTTGTTTCTGTATTCAATCTTTTTTTAATTTTAGAAGGGTAAGGTTGACCCCGCTGTTCACATCTTTTTTAGGTTTTCTTTAGTATCTTTATCTGTAAAGTGCCTCAAGTTGGTTAAGCAACCAATGTTTTAAACATTCTTTAGCGCAAGGATGCTCAGAGCAGACACCACCCAATATAAGACACAGCTAATAAATCCATGGTGCATGTGAATGGGAACTCAGCAGGTTATTAAATTGGAATTTTTTAAGATATTATATTTATCCTTCACTGGGACATCTCATCTACCCTTTAATGAACCCTTGGGCGGTTTAAAATATTATCTCAACTACTAAAAAAATGTGGATTATCAAATCCAAGTTGCGTTTACTGCAAATCCAACATATTTGCTGACTTGATCCTTCTTGGGTTCTTAAGGATTCTGGCTCAGGAGACTCTTTCAATTATTCATTTGGATTATAGAAGTGAGTTTATGATAAGAACATTGTGTCGGCTGAGATGGGAAACTGCAGTTCCAATGTGTCTTCAGACATTGAAGAAACCAGAGATGGTCAAGAAAATATAGTCTACATCCAGGAGAGTTCACAGAACAATGAAAATCTGGAACTCTGTTCTCTCCATTCTCGGCGAGGGAAGAAGGGACCTAACCAAGATGCTGCAATCCTCTATCAGGTATATTCATTTGGTCTATACGAATATGCTGCTTCATCTTTCACTAGATTAATCATCTATTACTCCTCGAACCAGAGCTTCTTTTTTGCTCTTTGTTCAGTTTATTTTTCCTCCTCTTTCCTTTTTAAATGCTTGAATCTGGATTTCAAGGAAATTTTAAGATCATGGGTGACTTGGGGGATAGTGGTTAAAGAAATCTTAGTAGGTTTCATTTCTAGATTATGGGCATCCAGTATTCAGCCATGTTTGATCACAAACCACTTTCTGAGATTTGAGGTCTTCATCATCTTCAGTTCTGATGATTTTGTTGAAGGGGGACACTGGTTTATATACTGTGCATATACTTTTTTGGGGTGTGAATCCTTATAAATTATATTTTGGGTATTCTCTTAATGAAGGGATATGGAATGGAAGAAGGGGTCTTCTATGGAGTCTTTGATGGACATGGAAGGAACGGCCACATAGTAAGCAAACTAGTCAGAAATCGCTTGCCATCGCTTGTTCTAGCCCAAAAGAGTGCTCTAGCAACGCTAAACGCGGACGCCATTAGCAAGCAAGATGATGAAGATAGAGAAGAGGGAGGTGAATTGGTGTCAGCAAAGAGGTCGCATCAATGGCGAGAAGCCTGTATTAGTGCTTTCAAGGTTATGGACAAGGAACTTAAGCTTCAGGAAAACTTGGACTTCTCTTTCAGTGGTACCACTGCGGTAACCATCATACAACAGGTGAAGTAGATGACCTCTCTCTGTCTCTCCCTCTCTTTTATGGGTTGTTCTCTTAATCCTGAATCAACTTCAAACAGGGTGAAGATCTTATGATTGCTAATCTGGGAGACTCAAGAGCTGTTTTGGGAACCATTACTGAGAAAGGATTGACAGTCATTCAACTGACAACTGATCTAAAGCCTAGCTTACCTGGTAAGAAACCATTTCAAGATCAATCTCTACTTGCTTATATGTACATGGTGTCTAAATCTAAAAAATGCCTATATGCAGGGGAGGCTGAGAGAATAAAGAAGAGCAACGGTCGTATATTCGCACTGAAGGACGAACCACATGTACAGCGTGTATGGCTCCCAAATGATAATTTCCCAGGCCTTGCAATGGCACGGGCATTTGGCGACTTCAAGCTTAAAGATTATGGCATTATCTCTGTCCCTGACATCTCATACCATCGCATAACAGTCAAAGATCAGTTTCTTGTTCTTGCGACTGATGGGGTAAGATCAATTTTGCCAAAAATCCTCTGGAAGAAGGTCGAGTGCTTCACTAAGCCTTGGTTGGAGTTTGATTCATATGGGTTGCTCTGTGTTGATGCAGGTATGGGATGTGCTTAGTAACAAGCAAGTTGCAGCAATTGTGTGGAAGGCTGAGAATGAAGAGGAAGCTGCAAAAGCAATTGTCAATGCAGCTGTAGCTGGCTGGGCCAAAAAATTTCCTACTTCAAAGATGGATGATTGCACTGTCCTGTGCTGCTTCTTGCAGGAGAGAATGAAACAAGAAGGCCTTTTATTACCCAAGGAGAGCCATAGTCGCACTAGTTGGACCAGAGTCGGCGAAGTAGGATGATTTTGATTAGTGTCAGTTCTCAGCATCATATATTTTAGAATTGGTCATAAACTTTGGCCATGTCCCCAAACCCGGAAAAACAGAAATGAGAAAAAAAAAGCTTTTCGCTTCAGTTGGCCCAGTCTTTCAAATCTAATATACATACAAAAAGAAGTATCCGACAATAACCAACACCTTTTAATTATGAGATCTTGAATTCTATTAGAGTTCCCCTCCCTCTAATATAAAGCTCCAAATTTTAAGGAAAAAAATATTATAGTTTTGATAAAAAACATAGCAATGTCTCAAGTTCCAGAAGCTGAAGAGATACCAGATCGACCAAACCCAAAAATTACAGAGCAGCACAGGGAGATGCAAGATTCATCAGCTTTTCTTCATTTCATTCTATCAAAACAGGCCATTAAATGCCGCGTTGGGATCCTTAGTAGGATTCCTGCGTTGGGATCCTTAGTAGTATTCCTGTAATGTTACTCTGCAAAATTTTAGTGTTGAGATGTTACAGTGCTAATCCCAAACTAGCTAAAGGCACAGACATCCATAGAAGAAACCTCATGAAAGGCCAACTTTCTAATACCCCCAATACATCCTTTTCAGCAGTTTGAATGTTTCTCAATAAATAATCCCTTCCAGTCTTCCACCAAAAACTCAAAATGTAATCTCAACCCACGAAAGTCAATGATGCTTCTAATAACTTGTGAGTCTGCAATGCCGACTCACCCCCTCCCAAAGCATGGCTAGGCTTCAGCCTTAATTCTCAGTGTAGTTGGTACCTGGATCTCTAAATCTTTCAGTTCAGCAACATTCAAGAAAATATTTAAAGAAATTACTCTTATTAGAATGGAGCTATGCATGTGAAATGATAGATTAGAAGAGAGAAATATAAGGCGGGACGAGGAATTGAAAAACATTCCAAGCCATAAATGTTGTCGTCAGTACAAAACGTCAATATAAATAGTGCTGTTATGAATTGGAAAAATCTGATTCCAGTCTTAAAACAAACAAAAATTCTCAGCCGCATCTGGTTGAAATTCTCTAAATTCTCTACTCTGATTAACATTGGCTCATTCCCCTTCTTCAATAACCTTTGTACCCAATCCCTTCAGCCCTTCAGCTGGCATTTCTGCAACGGTCACAAGTGAGTAAAGCTCCTCTTTTGCATCTTCATCATCATTTCTCTTCCGGGCAATGCGAACCCTAACCCTCCTCGGCACACTTCGGATCCCCCTACTCCAGACGTGCTTGTTCAGCTTCACATCCACCCTCACATCCTTTGTCCCCATAGATTTCTGAGCAAACTTCCTGATCTCCTTTATGGCATTTGGGGCCATCTTCTTGAAGGTGCTGTTAGAAGCAAAGATCAATAAAACTATTTTTAGCGCTTCCATCATATTGACCAGAATTCAGGTGCGGATTACCACTCAGAAGATTGAAATTAGAACACACATTTAATATAAAAGCGCACACAAAATCCTTATACCACTTTTACCAATTCTATTTTGACTACTTACAAAAATTATTTGATGATTTAAAGTCCCACATTACTGCATTATTTTCATTTTCACCAACCCAAATTGGAAACAAAGAGACATAAAATGAAAGAATAGAAGGGCCAGTATGAAAACAATGTAATCTATGAAGAACCAACATGTTCATCTCTCAATATTAGTGTTATCATATAGACTTTACATAAAACGCTAGTTGCCAAGACATTCCCGTGTACATCTAGACCATCTTCACTAACCCATACAAGGAAGCAAGACCAAAGCCTAGAAGTGCAAAAAAGCCTATTAGATCTGCAACCCAAACATTTGTCTTTGAAAAGTCAACTGCCAAAATTACCCTTTTGGTTCAAACCAGGAAAAAGGTCCAGCATATAGCTTGGTTACACATTGTATCCCAACAAAAACCATTTGTATCATACAGTTGGTCGTCCATCTAGATGCAAATGATAGCATCATTTTCTTATCCTGTTTAGTTTCATACGAATCATTTCAATACGGTGAATATATACATGGTAAGGTCTTTGTCAGAGCCTACAAAATCCCCAACTAAAATCACTTGCTCAACAGCCATTATGTGACAAGCCAATTGATCAAAGAAAAATTACATCGCAAGTTCATAACATACTTCCATCTTCATCATCAGTACAAGACTGCAAGTTCGGAAATACGATACACATCCACCAAATACTACAAGCATCTCAAAACCAACAAAGAGGAGCAAACACCAAACTACTAACATCGTGTCTAGAGCCTAGATTATCTCATAAGGTAAAAATGATAGTTTCTATATTTTTCAGCAGTTTGGTCCTTCTTAGGCGGTACTAGAAAGGATATTCAAACTTAGATAGTCGACACAAAAAATACAGGAAAAGAACATGCCAAACAACTTCTAGCTTTCAATGACTTCAAATTATATAAACTGACAATGTCATATTCATGCTATCCTCAACATTGTAGGACCCTGGCTTCAAATTTAGTTCGTAATTAATGGGTAAACAGTGAATTTAATTGAGTTGAGAAGACACAGTGGAACACCCTAGACCTTAGCCAATAGAGTCATTCCCAATGCCTTGCTTAAATTGCACATAAACGAGCAGGTCTGGATCAATGCCAACCAAGTCACAGTTTTTGAATCCAGTATACAACTTAGGAAATCAAATCACCAACCACATTGAACTGACCTAAGGGAACTAAATCATGTAGAAATACTCAATTAATTTCGAAATATAAACACCATTCGTCTAGGAAATGAAGATAAATCAACCGTGGACATCCAGGAGTAAAACTACACAAATAACAGAATCACAAGAAGATAATTAACGAATCTCTGAACAAAGCAGGAATGCTTACAAACACAAACGGTGGATCCAGAAGGGAAAAGAGAAAATGACTTACCAGCCATGCAACCTCTTGTGAAGGTTGATGGTGTACTCCCTGGTAACGACCTCCTCCTTTCTTCCCTTTGATTTCTCCACCATTGTCACAGACCCTCTTCAAGATATTCCTGCAACAATATCTGGATCAAACAAGACCTTCACTTTACATTACCAATCAAATCATCAAAGCAAAATATCAATTAAAACAACAAGAATCAGCAGAAAGGTAGGGAAGGGGGGAAATGACATCATATCCAAATTCCATTACCGACTGATCTAATGAACGTAACGTATGAATCGAAACAAAAACGAAAACTCTCTCAAATCAGTTGCAGCGAAGATGAGAGACTACCTTGAGCCCTTGGCGGATGGACAACGAGCGTGAGGGGAGGGGATGGCTAAAGGAGGCACTGAGCTTATTAGGGTTTTCGCTAAGAAGTGAATAAGAAGGGTCAGCAGAAATAAAACCCTAAACCCGTGGTCTTTCGGTCATTTCCATCAATTTCTAACTCTTAAAAGTCTTAATCGAGATTGTTTGGTTGCAACATTTTACACTTTTGCCCAAAAACTTGAATTAATTCATTGGATATAGAATTAAATTCAGCTTAAATATAAAATAGATGAAATTTGTGGATTCATGCAAGTAACTTGACAAAATTCCACAGTTAATTTTCTCAACCATGCATATATAGATTTAGAATTTCATTTCATTTCATTTCAAATCCCCATTCATGTAACCAAATAAGCCTACGAAATTGCTACAAAATCATATCACACATGTTGGTAGTTATATTAACTTTCATTTTTTTGGTAACCTAGTTATATTTACTAAAGCATACAATATGAACCAATTTCCAAGATTTTGTGTGACGGCAATAAACACCGATATTTCTACCCCAAGAAAAGAAAAACAGGTATTAGACATGGATATATTAGTGAAAGGATACCAACTCTTAGAATTTATTTTTCTTACGCGCCCTGTTACTTCCCAGGAGTTTTATATCTAAATCATTAAGCCCCTTGGGGAACTAAAGCCTTTCATCAAGACCAGTTTATCCGAGCCTCTGCCCTCAACCATTGATGAATCTTGATCTTTTACTTATTGAGGTATGGATTTTTACCAATTGAAGGCCCTTGAGTTATGTGGATCTACCTTCTATCATAGCAATGTGGGAAGCAGATCCAAATTTAATAGGACATCGACGCATTGGGTTTATGGAAATTAACTATGGCAAGGGTTTTCGAAAGGATTGTCCGTACCTACAAAAAGCATGCATGAGAAGTAACAAGTTTTTTGGTCAATTTTCAGCAGCACCCCCTCACTTATCCAATGTATCAATTGAACCCCTTATTTGTAACACCATTGACCTTGGTAAGTTTTTATTCATCCATGTTCAATATTATTCTTACATTTTAAGCAAATAAGATGGCAAGAGAGAGAAAAAAACAAAATGGGAAAAAAAATCATAAGAATCATGAATATACGACAATAAACAAAGAGGAAGTTGCATACGATAGAGGAAGACGAAAGCATAGGGTTTTCATTCAAAGATATTATTGTCTTTCTAATGAGTATAAATTGATTACGTCAGCACTTTGAATAACTCATGGGGGGTCGCATTGTTTTTAGGGGCAACTCAAGGATTCCGCTGAAATTTTCCCAAATATTTTCCTATAATAAAGTAATTTACTAACATAAAAAAGAGCGGAAGAGGAACTCAAGAAGACTGATTTATGGAGTTCTGTAAATATTTATTTGAGTACTTCTATGTGTATCAGATCTAGAAATATACATAAAAAAATCTTGTTTTCTATGCAATCGGGGTAATGAATATCAAGGGACACCTTTTCATCAGTTGTTCCATCAGTTGTTCTTGGACAGCAAGACCTAGTTTAGAAGCCCCTTAAATGGGTGTGCTTGCTAACTTTCTTAATGCCTCTTTCAGCATTTTTATTTTATTAGTAAAATGGGCTCATTTCCACCAAATGACAATTAAGGGCCGAGGAAAAACCATTCATTTTCTTCTATAGGGTAGAGAGAAAGAATAGTTTAATTACACAGTTACAAAAGCATAAAATAAAGGGCACAACTGGTGCCGAAAGCTTCCGCATAAGCAGACTCTTGAGTGACAGTTTCTTACATAACCTCAGTCTAATATTTTTTTGCTGGAAAACTGTCACGATGCCTTGACCTCAGGCAAACAACAAAACCTACACTCGTATGTGGTTTTCCTGGTCATGGACATGGACAACGCACAGACGGGAAAATTTACACTCTTTGAGTAGATTTGCAAGCCATGAACATGTATAATGCCAACAAAGGAAGATACCACCAAGAATGGATTTTCCTCTATATTAGAAATCATCGACATTTGCAAATGGCCTTACCACCCATAGGAAGTTAGAAATCTCTTTGTTTGAATAGAAGACGAAACCAAAGTCCATCAGGACCTAGTTTTCAGGTCGTTTTGTATGCATACATGCAGCGGCGTAGTTTTTTCACATCTTCTAATGACTCGGCAAATAGATTGTCTACAAAGAGGCAGATTCCAGCAGCACTGCAGTTCCAACCAATAGAGAACACAAATAAATCAACACAAAAATACCTGTATACAAGAATGGACAATTTGAAGAAACAGAGATGGTACCTGAAAGGCCCAAATGGAAGCCATAATATATCCCATCGGAACCTAGGCAATCTATGACAGAAATAATTAGAACTTAACTATCAGTTCACAAGATGGGGCAGCAGTGAACTTCATAAGGTAGATAATTATTAGAAGGAGATCATGGAAAAAGATTTGGACAAAGTCAATGATCTAAGGTAAATGAAAGATTTCTTTCTACTGTCAAATGATGTTCCACACAGCTTAACGATGTTCTGAGAAAATGTTAAAAAGATATGGATCGCATCTAAAGGTAAAAGTTTGGAAAATGGTTTACCTCAGCATGTAAGTCAACCAAAAGATTGCTAGTACAACACCCATATAGCAGGAGTACCAAATCCATCGCCTATGAGAATTTGAATTACTCAGCAACCCAGTGATGGCCATCACACATGCTAAAACAGCTACACAATCTGTACAATAGTTAAGCTGAAGCAGGTTAGTTTCATGACCGGAGGAGCGGGATCAACGCTCAAAAGATGAAAATAACTGCACCAGTAATGCAAATCACCAAGGCCAGTAGAAACAGTAAATAGATCACCCAAAATGTATTATTGAATCTGATAAGAGAAATACTTGTGAAAAGATAATCTGAATGGACACTGCTTCTGGTGGCAGGATTTAAGATTAATACAAGGAAAACATGAAGTTGTGCTAAGTGCATTGGTCAAGTGCCACTCACTGAACATTCTGTCAAAGGTTCAAGTCCTGGAGACGGCCTCTCTGGAACACAGTAGGGCCATGTACCCTCGACCCTCATTGGAAACTTCTAAATGCAAAAGGCTTGTGCACCAGGAACTGCCAATTTTATAGGGTTTGGAGGGAGCATGGTTTACAAAGAAAGGAACTACATGTAAAATCTCCAGAAATGGAAAAGGTTTATAAAGGGAATTTATTATAGACAAAATTCACTAGCCAGTACATCCCTCTCCCTTCTCTTTTCTCCCCTTATTTAGCTGGTAAGTAATGGACTGATACATAATTGAAATTTGTGTATGAAGAACAAGGCAGCATATCAAGGGAGGAAAACAACAAAACTATAAAAGAAATAAATATTACCCACTAGAGATGATTTATTTCTGTCAGAAATCTTATTTTTACCACATTGAAATGGATAAAAATAAATAGCAAGGGGAATTGAACTTACAAAGTAATAGAACAATTGATATCAAGCACAAAATAAAAGGGAAGTGGCTGTTCGTGTGGTAGTAGTTGCTATTGCAATAGACTGTTGACCTAAGATCAAGGGAGAGGTTGATGTTTGATGGACAAAAATTTGCAATCCAAGTTCTGCTGCCTCCTATTGTTATGCACTGATTGGAATAATTCCCCTACCCTTTGGATTCACAAATACCCTCTTAGGTTTTATTATCTTCAAAATACTTTACAGGATCCCAAGTCGATGCATATGACTGGGGCAGCAGGAACATGGTTGCAACCTCAGCTGCAGCAGCCAAAATTTGTCCACATTTGACTTCTCCACCACCCCACCCCACCCCCAAAACACTCAGATGTCAAACATCAAGTAAACTAGTACATCCAAGTCCAAATAATTAGGTGGTCCAATCACAGGCAAGGTCCGCTTGGTAGCTAACCCTGCTACCACCTCTGCATTGGTATACAGTTCAATGAGTGAGAACAACGAACAAGTTGAGTGACAAACCTGCAGAAATGATAATCCATGAGTCGATCTCCTCCATGAAGTAAGCATGAAAGCGCTGTTAATATGAAACACACGAGGTTAAAACTCTAATTATTAAGGGCAGCTAACTCTCCAGTATAACCATTGCAGGGTTGCTCGATTGGTAATGACCAACACCTCTTAGTGAAGAGGTCATCGGTTTGATTCTCGTTGATGGTATATGTAATATCCCCATCCCCTATACATAAAAGCACCTTTGTACCCCCCCCCCCTTTCCTCCCCCCACAAAAAACCAAAAAAAAAAAAAAAACCTCTCGAGTGTACAGTTAATACACCAAGGGTTCTCATCAGATGGTGTACTTTACTACTGGATAATAGGAGAAAGACAAGTAACGATTTCATTTGCGAGACAATGATATACGATATCCATAGAAACTGATAATTTAAGTGAATAAGACAGTAAGTAACTGAAAATTGAAGAGAGGATAATGATAGAATACATATTCACCGTATAAGCAAAGCAAGAATAAGATATGGCATTTTGTAAGTCCAAGGAAACCCAGCAGCCCTACTGCCTGAAGGTTTCATCAGTTTAAACGCCCACAGATTCCTTGCCCCCTGGTAGCATATAAGGTCACAGGGTAGGGCAAGTTAACCAGTAATGGGTTGTTAAGATAGACTTGATCCTAGGAAAACATGATCATAATTATTTGCTCCTAAGGCCATCGGGTTCATTGAGCTACCTGGTTCTGTAAATTGATTATATAGAAAATTGATAATTCAATCAAACAACTCCCAATTTAAACATTTTCCAGTCTGTTACAAACGGCTAGTGCCCAAGAAAAAATGATTTTAATGAACAAACTTCGTAATTGAAACCAGTAGGCCAGTAACATAAAGCAACTGAACAAATGAATTCATACTGTGAAATGGGGAGACACTCACCAATTCCCAAGGAGACGAAGCCTGATGAAAGATGGAGAAAACGAGAAACGCCACGAAACAAAAGAGAAGGGCAGCGAACACACTCTGCATGTACCAGCAAGAAACCCCAATTAATTCTCTGTAACAAAACAGGACTTGATTTCTAGTTTGACATTGTTACCTACCCTCCAAAATACACTCTGTTGAGCATGACTTCTTTCCAAGGACCTAACTAATTCTTCTTGTTCTGTAAATTGTCAATCAAAGCCATTGGGAAATTTTGTCAAAGAACGTCAGAGAAAAGACAACATCAAGAGAAGGTAAAGAGGAATTCAGACGAAATTCCATCAGGCGATTCGTTTTCCATAGATAACATAGAAGGTGAAATGCGAAAGTGAACCCTAACTTGATTCAAGAGAGTGGGAAAGAGAAACCTTGAGTGTCGATGGGATGATAGTCATCGAGCGCAGGGTCGTCCCAGGTTGGAAGAGCGTGATTGTGATCTGTTCCATCTTTACGAGATTTTCTTCTCAACTTTCTAGTCAGATTTCCAATCATCTTACCCTCAATTCTCTCGCGTTCGCTCTTTGCGAATCACAAATTGACGCAAGTTCACAAATTCGAAGAAAGTAAAATTGAATTGCAGAGGACAGCAAAGGTTGATTCAACCTCAGCAAATGTAAAGGGAATTGGTATTGGAGATTGGTTCCAGTTCCACCAAAGCCCGCAATCAAGTGGGCGCGGCCCATTTTGATGTCATAAGAAGCCCAATCAAGTGAGGTCCATCAACAGAAGATCATTTTTAAGAGTTTCCACAATTTCATTTGCCAAAAAGCAATGTCAGAGTAATTAAAGAAATATTATGGAAAATTTTTAGGGCCACCCCTTAATTATCTAATTTATCAGTCAAGTTTTCTTATAGGGAAAAAATGTATCCGCAACACTTCTTGCAATTACAAAATCACAGTCAAGTGTTGATGTAAGAAAGTTAAATGTTTTAAAAAGACAAGAATACCCTTGAGTTAGAAACACTACGATCAACTCATCTTTGTCTTCCTTGATTGTTTGCAATTACTTTTCTTTTTCTATTTTTTGCATCTACTACATGATTTCTATTCTCCAACAAATATTTTTCTTTTGTTCATCAACACAAATATTTTCATGTTGTTCTCCTCTTGTTCATCTTCTTTCCTTTTGATGTAGGGTGATAATGAAAACAGATAAATAAAAACTAAGTAAGAGTTTGGTATTAGTACTTAGTAGCATGGGCTCTGACAGGTATATTGCGTAACTCAAAAGATGACATTAATTTAGGGGCTAACTCAAGAGGCAGCACTAAAAATTTTCCAATAAATATTAATTTTCGAGAAACCAACAACGCCACCTCCTGAGTTATCCAATTTATTAGTCAAACCTCTATTACATGAAAAATATATCAATGACACAACCTAGCTTTAGAAAATCACAGTTAAATGTTGATGTAAGTTAAATTTTTCAAAAAGACCCCTGAACAAAAATCCCTATACTTCTACCATGTGCAACTACTCTTCTTCTTCTTTTTTTTTTTTGGTTTGCCAACCCCGGTTTTATAAACCGGTGGTTCGATTCCGGAACGTTGCTTACGCTGGGTGTCGTTGGTGGGTGAGTCTCCCGGTACGGGAGTTTTTTTGCATCCACAAGAATTCAATCTATGGAACGGTATTTTAAAACCGAATGAAAAGTCTGATTCGGTTAACCACTTGGACCAACCCCCGTTGGTAACTACTACTCTTCTTCTTCTATTCTTGCATCTTCTACGTGATTTATATTCTCCAACAAATAGACCTGTAAACGGATTGGATTCGAATCGGCTTGGATACGCTAGTATTCGAATTTGAATCCGTTTAGCAAAACCTATATCGGAATCGAATTGAGCATAAATTTATAGAAGGCATATGAATTTGAATCTAGAACTCCATCAGATATCCGATTATTGATTAATGATTTTCATTTTTTTATTTTTTATTTTTGATTTACAATTTCCGGTTATTGATTATCGGTATCCGAATCCAATTATCAATTCTTTTTTGTGAAAAATGTTTAATACTTTACTCTAAGTGGACAATTTTTTTATTTTCGATTACCAGTTTTTGAATCAAATTATCATCCATTTTCAGATAAAAAAATGTTGAATATTTTACTCTATCCGAATAATTTTGTATCTGGATATTATCCGATCCGATAAACAATTATCCGAATTTGAGTCCGATTTCTTAACAGACGGATATAGATATTTTTCGATAAGAAAATTTTCTAATACGAACACTCTTAAACGAATATGAATGCTAATTCGGAGATAAATTTCAATTATCCATTTATAGGTCTACCCACAAATTTGTTTTCTCTTATTCTTCCTTTTTTTTTTTTTTTTTCTTTTAGGATGTAGGGGTAATAGCAAATGAATGAATACAAACTAAGACTATAGGTATTAGTACGAAAACGTCTAACTGATACATTGGGTAAGTCAGGGGATGAAATTAATTTTATGGGTAACTTAAGGAGTGGCATTGAAATTTTCTGTAATATTTTAACAGTTTATTTTATAAGAGCCGATGAAAAGATCATTGTGTGTCCATAAGTACTAAGAAATCAACTCATACAAAGTGATCAATTTAGCATCAACAAAAGCTAATAGAAGATGGTGATGGTGTGGACAAAGTTGGCAACGTTGCAAGAGGATCTATAACATTAGTAGATGCTTCTATAGCTTAAATTAATAAACCATTGTTGAAGCACGAAAAAGAGAACATGCAATAGTTAAGAGGATTAATTATATATGGAGTTTAACGATAAGCCTTCTTCTCATTATCTTGTTCATCAGAGCATTTTGAGCAATAGCTTCGGAGCTTGGTGAGCCGCTTCTGAAGCTTATGGAAGATACCTGTAGTAGTGGTTGGACCATGGCTCAACCGGAAACCAATAGAATCTAAATACCCAGCGCTTCGACCCATCAAACCTACGATGACTCCTCCATCTGTTGAGAAGCTAAACGGTGTTCCTTCTTGCTGTCCAAACGGTCCATATGTTTTCTTATTCGTTTTGAACGTCAGTGATCGAATCACTGTTGTCCCACCGTACACAACAGGGCAGTAGTGACCACTCACTGCTACGATCTGTTCCTCTGGATATTTCAACTTAATCTAAACAAACCAAACCAAACCAACCAAATTAATTAGTACTTATACTCTCAAATTCAAACCGGACCAGATCCAAAAACGGTTGGAGGAGAAATGATTCCATACGTTGACATCGCGATTGCCTCCCGTACCACCGTGCTTTTCCGATAGAAAGGGTTTACCGTTCATATCATACTCAATTCGTACGGAATCAATGCAACGGTCATAAACGATTTTGATTTCTCTAACACCATTGAATTTCCCATCATCCCAGCTTGATCCACCGTTTCCTCCCCAAGGCCCCACTTCTGTAATCTTCCTTGACGAATTTTCCTTTTCCTGTGCATTTCATCCAAAACAAACGACGAAATAATTCAAAAAAAAACAAAGTCACTTTAAACAAGTAACCAGATTATAGTGAGTGAAGCGCTTACCATTGTATCTACTGTGAAGCAGAGAACGGAAGAAGCCCAATGTAGTGAAGCACTAAGATATTGGAATTGAAGAGAACTATAGAAGAAATAGTAATGTTTGGTTTTGATCATTTTGAGTATGAGAAAGCCTATTTATATATATATATATGTGTTCTTTCTGCCGTAGGTGGAGGAATCCAATTCCATCTCCAGCACCATCTACGGGTTTCTGTGTCAAATCTTTAGAGAACCTCACAACTCATCTCTGGTTCTGGTTCTTCTCTAACCCGCTACCCACGAATAATTGTCATCATCATTTAAAAAGGAATTAAACTTAATTGCGTCATTATTTCCAGGAATGAGATCTTCCTTCTTCCTTTTATTCCACGGAAGAGGAAGTGTTTTTGTCTTTCTGCTTTTTCCACACAAAACAATTTGGTTTGGTTTCAATTTCTGTGCAGAAGAAAAGAAAGGGAGAAAAAAAAAACCTCTTGTGGTAAAAGTTTTGTGGGTTGATTTTTTTCCCCTCCGTATTAATTCCTAGGCAGCTAATCCATGAAACAACAACAGAAAAAATTATTGAATGGCGTCGAAAGTTGACAAGGAGTCAAGGACAGTAAAGAGTGAAACAGAATAAACAAGTAGAATCATATGAACTGTATGTAATTCGTATTCTTTTTTGGTAATATCAAGCTTTTGTTGTGAAAAGCGGAAAGAACATAAGTTTCGGGACTTACATATGTTCTTGATCTAAGAACCAAAGAAATTAGGTCAAATCATACTTTCTGAAACAAACAAAGCTTTTTGGGCCAGTGATCACATATAACGTTACACTGCTGGAAATAAAGGATTAACTGTATGTATCTGTATGCAATTTAAATGATAAAATTGAAATTGCCTTTTAATCTTGGCTGTCCATAAATTAGCTGTATGCTAATGAAATGATTAAATTTCAAAATTTTGAAGTAATTCTCAATGAAGCAGGAGGAACAAGGATAAATGAAAGTATACATAGTTTGGCCTCACACGATGGGATCATCATTGATCTCACCTTCGGGGTAGAGAATCTGGATGCCTAAAAACTTTGATATCCCCCAAAATGTTCCTATTGGTTAAAGGGCAATCTGAATCTGAAGAAATTTCCTTAACCAACCGCCAGATATGGTATATGCAGTGATGGGAATAATTCCCATACCCTCTGGGTTCACAAATACCCACTTAGGTTTTATTATGTTCAAAATACTCTACAGGAACTCAAGACAACGCATATGACTGGGGCAGCAGGAACATGGTTGAAACCTCAACTGCAGCTGAAATTTGTCCACATTTGACTTCTCCTCCACCCCCACCCCCACCCCCACCCCCAACACTCAGATGTCAAACAACAGTTCAATGAGTGAGAACAATGAATAAGTTGAGTGACAAACCTGCAGAAATGACAATCCATGAGTCGATCTTCTCCATGAAATAAGCATGAAAGCGCTGTTGATATGAAACATACAAGGTTAAAATTTTAATTATTTGGGTAGCTAGCTCTCTAGTGTAGCCATTGCGGGGTTGCTCGATTGGTAATGACCAATACTTCTTAGTGAATAGGTCGTGGGTTTGCCTCTTGTTGGTGGTATATGTAAATATCCCCATCCCTTATACATAAAAAAACGTCTTTGTACCCCTCCCCTCCCACCCCCCAAAAAAAAAACATCTCGAGTGTATAGTTAATACACCAAGGCTTCTCATCAGATGGTGTACTTTACCACTGGATAATAGGAGAAAGACAAGTAACGATTGATATCCATAGACAATGATAATTTAAGTGAATAAGACAGTAAGTAAATGAAAATTGAAGATAGAAAGACAACAGAATACGTCCAAGGAAACCCAGCAGCCCCACTAATTAATGTCACCCAAGGAAATTTTTAGGGGCACCCCCAAGTTACCCCCCTCAAATTAATGTCACCCCCGAGTTATTCAGTTCATCGGTCAAACTTTTCTATGTGAAAATGTATCTGCAACACCTCTTGCAGGTAGAAAATCATAGTCAAGTGTTGGTGCAAACAAATTAAACTTTTCTAAAAGGCAAGAATACCATTCAGCAAGAAACCCTACGCTCAACTTATCTTTGTCTTCCTCGACTGTTTGCAACCACTTCTCTTATTATAGCAAACCACTTCTCTTATTATAGTTTTTGCTTCTTCTACGTGATTTCTATTCTTTCACAAATATTTTCCTTCTATTCACCAACACAAATAGTTTTCTATTTTTCTCCTCTCCTCCATCTTCTTTCCTTATGATGTTGGGTAATATTGGAAATAGATTTAAAATATATATATATATATACAAAACGAAGTTAAATTAACAGAATTAGTAATATGGGCGCTAGTTAGCATATTGCGCAACTCAAGAGATGACAATAACTTTAAAGGCTAACTTAGAGGGCAGCGCACAACATAAGACTAACAGTATTAGTAATATGGGCTCTAGTTGGTATATTGCGCAACTCAAGAGATGACATTAATTTTAAGGGCTAACTTAGGGGGCAACGTTGAAAATTTCCCATGAAATATTAATTTTAGGGAAACCAACAATGCAACCTCCTAAGTGGGCCCGGCCCATTTTGATGCCATAAGAAGCCCAACTACTTGAGGTCCATCAACAGAAGATCATTTTTAAGGGTTTCCACAGTTTCATTTGCCAAAAGCAATGTCAGGGTAATAAAAGAAATATAACCGGAAATTTTCAGAGCCACCCCCATGTTACCCCTCAAATTAATACCACCTCCGAGTTATTCAATTCATCAGTCAAACTTTTGTATGTGAAAAATGTATCCGCAAAACCTCTTGCGGTCTATAGGTAGGAAATCACAGTCAAGTGTTGATGCAAACAAATTTAACTTTTATAAAAGACAAGAATACCCTTAAGCGAGAAACCCTACGCTCAATTCATCTTTGTTTTCCTTGACTGTTTGCAATCACTTCTCTTATTATATTTTTTGCATCTTCTACATGATTTATGTTCTCTCACAAAATATATTTTCCTTTTATTCACCAATACAAATAGTTTTTTAGTGTTCTCTTCTCCTCCATCTTCTTTCTTTATGATGTCGGGTAGCATTGGAAACAAATTTAATAATAAAAAAAAATGAAGTAAGACTAACAATGTTAGTAATATGTACACTGACTAGTATATTACGCAACTCAAGAGATGATATTAATTTTAAGGGCTAATTTAGAGGGCAACACAAAGTAAGACTAACAGTATTAGTAGTATGGGCTCTGGCTGGTATATTGCACAACTCTAGAGATGACATTAATTTGAAGGGCTAACTTGGAAGGCAACGCTAAAAATTTCCCAAGAAATATTAATTTTAGGGAAACCAACAATGCAACTTTCTAAGTTATCCAAATCATTAGTTAAACCTCTATATATATGGGAAAAATATACCAATGACAAGTTAATGTCATTCCAGTTAAACCTAAAAACAAAATTATAGTTAAGCGTATAATGTAAACAAGTTAAACCTAAAATTAAAATAAAAATATAAAAAAGAAACAAGCTGCCTGAACAAAAAACCTAAATCAAACCAAAAAATAACTTGAAAATGAATAAATACAAACTAACTCATACCATAGGTTTTAGTACTAAAACGTCTAGTGGATAACTTAGGAGAGGACATTAATTTTAGGAGGCAACTTAGGAAATGATTCTGAAATTTTCCACAAAATTTAAACATTTTATTTCATGGGAGCTGATGAAAAGATAATTTTGTGTACATAAGTACTAGGAAATCAACTAATACACACAGTGATCAATTTAACATCAACAAAAGCTAATAGAAGATGATGATGGTGGTGTAGACAAAGCCGGCAAGGCTGCAAGAGGATTAATTAGTTATATATATGGAGACTTCAACGATAAGCCTTCTTCTCATTATTCTGTTCATCAGAGGAATTAGAGTAATAGTCTCGGAGCTTGGTGAGCCGCCTCTGAAGCTTATGGAAGATACCGGTACTGGTTGGACCATGGCTCAACCGGAAACCAATGGAATCTAAATACCAACCACTTCGACCCATCAAACCTACGATGACTCCTCCATCTGTTGAGAAGCTAAACGGTGTTCCTTCTTCCACTCCAAATGGTCCAAAGGTTCTCTTATTCGTTTTGAACGTCAGCGATCGAATCACTGGTGTCCCACCGTACACAACTGGGCAGTAGTGACCACTCACTGCTAAGATCTGCTCCTCTGGATATTTCAATTTAATCTAAACAAACCAAATCAAACCAAATTAATTAGTACTTATACTCTCAAATTCAAACCGGACCAGATCCAAAAACGGTTGGAGGAGAAATGATTCCATACGTTGGCATCGCGGTTGCCTCCGGTACCACCGTGCTTTTCGGATGGAACGGGCTTACCGTTCATATCATACTCAATTCGTACGGAATCAATGCAACGGTCATAAACGATTTTGATTTCTCTAACACCGTTGAATTTCCCATCATCCCAGCTTGATCCACCGTTTCCTCCCCAAGGCCCCACTTCTGTAATCTTCCTTGACGGATTTTCGTTTTCCTGTGCATTTCATCCAAAACAAACAACGAAATAATTCAAGAAAAACAAACAAAGTCACTTTAAGTAAGTAACCAGATTATAGAGAGTGAATTGCTTACCATTATATCTCCTTTGAAGCAGAGAATGGAAGGAGCCCAGAAGCGTTAATGTAGTGATCGAAGGACAAAGCTATTGCTCGGTTTTGATCATTTTGAGTCTGAGAAAGTCTATTTATATGTGTTTTCCTGTCGTAGGTGGAGGAATCTGATTCCTTCTCCATCACCATCTACGCGTATTCTCTCTTTCTGTGTTTAGTTCTCAGCATCAAAGCTTAGAGAACCTCACAACTCATCTCTGGTTCTTCTCTAACCCGTTACCGACGAACACTTGTCATCATCATTTAAATAATTTAAAAAGGAATTTCAACTTAGTTGAGTCATTAGCTCCAGGAATGAGATCTTCTTTCTTCCTTTTATTCCATGGAAGAGGTACTGTTGTCGGCTTTCTGCTTTTTCCACACAAATCAATTTGCATGGTTTGGTTTCAATTTTGAGCAAAAAGAAAGAAAACAAATGCATGACTACAATAGAAAAAAACTATTGCATGGCGGTGTCTTGAGTTGACAAGGACACTGAAGAGTGAAAGAGAATAAGCAAGTAGATCGAATCATATGAGCTGTATGTAATTCTTTTTCTTTTTCTAGTAATGTAAAGCTTTTATTGTGAAAAGTGGAAAGAACAAGTTACGTATGTTCTTGATCTAACGAAAGCAATTTGGTCAAATCATCTTTTCTGAAACCGACAAAGCTTTTTGGGCCAGTGATCACTGATCACCTGTGCTGTTACACTTCTGGAAATAAAGGATTAGTTGTATGCAATTCAAACTGTGTAACCCTACTAGGGCCTTTTAATCTTGGCTATCCATAAATTACCTGTATGCTATTGAAATGATTAAATTTAAAATATTTGAAGTAATAAATTTTGGGTTCAGTATTCTCAATGAAGCAGGAGGCACAAGGATAAATGAAAGTATACATGCTTTGGCATCACACGATGGGATCATCATCTATTTCACCCTATTTGTTTTAAATTGTGCGATAACAATTTCTCTGTTTTTTTTTTTTAATATTTAGCTTAAAGGGCAATGTTTACAAATGGAAGATTTAAACTCATCTGATTGTGTGAATCCTTGGATTCATAAATTTTAAGGATTCATTTTTTTATACTAAAATGGAAAGGTATAGATGTATGGGATGTGTCAAATCCTAAACACGTCCTTCGGATTATGGTTTAGATTTTTTTTAATTGTTTGATAATTTTTTTAGAAAAAATATATCTTGGGCTTTTAATAATTAAAGATAATTGGGTTTTAACTATGATGTTTTAGTTTTTAATAATAATTTATTTGAGAGTAATTTAGTATTTTAACTGAAAGGGTGATTAACGTAATTTAGGGTTTAAATAAAAAAATATTTTTAGTCAAGGGTAGTATGGGGTTTTAGAAAAATATTTAACGATAAAAATATAAATATATATAAAAAAAAAGTTAATAGTGGGAGAGGTGTTTGATATATTTGCCCTAGGTAAGAGGGGAGGTAAGTCAAGATTATTCAACTAAGAAGGGGGCTGTAAGTGTTACTTTGTCACGCTCCAAATGTCCACTGGGAGGGCAAGTCGATATTTGAAGAAATTTCTTTTTTTTAATTGTCTATACCAAACTACTTAGTGGTAATATAATGATTTAAATACTATTTAATGTAAAATTATAAAACAGAGTTGCTATAACCTGGGTAGTGGTTCCCAGCGTAACATTATGGGTTGGTGCAGACTCACTTCCCATTCCTTCATGGCAGCCCAAACACGAATTGGCCGAACTGTTGTAAACGGGGATTCCATTTAATTCACTTTGTTTATGTTCAGCAACGGAATAAATTTCCTTCCTGTGACCTTCAAGGCTTGTATTTTCGGGCCTACAAAGATCCTCAAGCTACCTATATACCTTCTTTAAGACTCGACTTGGTGATGATTTAATTCTTTGGAAGATTAATTCATCACATGCCAGCAAAGTAAATGGTAATATTGTTTTCTTAGTGGAATAAAATTCATTTTTTTTCAAAAGAATTGGGCGATTTTATATATATCTGGGGGAGAGGTTATTATATGTATGACTAGGAAGGATCAAACATGACCTCTTCACTAAGAGACATTGGTCATTGTCAATAAGTCAACTCTTTAAAATCTCATTCTTTGGTGCTCCTGAAGACCCAAACCATAGAGAATTAGTTAATAAATGTGTTAATCACTTAATGTTGTAAAAAAAAAAAAAAAAAAAAAAAAAAAAAAAAAAAAAAAAAAAAAATAAAAAAAAAAAAAATTTTTAAATTAATAAATAAATAAATCAGAATAACTATCACTTATTTTCCATTTTAGTTGACCAAATGGTACTTGAACGGTTGAACCCTTGATAATATCAATTACCTCACCTTTCATGTAGCAAATTAAATATATCAAACACTTACGTTATGTTACTTTTTTCAATTAAATTTCATTTTTATTGTTAATATTTTTTAAAATCCCAAGCTACACTCCTTTAACGTGAAAAATGTTTTAATGATAAACCTCAAATGTCCTTAATTACTCTAGTAGTTAAAATTATAAATGATTTTTAATTAATTTTATTGCCGAAACTCCAAAATACCCTTTGATTCCTTTCTTGACGTAAATAAAACCTAGAGACTCTACATCTTTCAGTCGTGGTTCTCTTTTCAAAAAATGACTCCACCACGTACATCTTCTTTTCCCACCTGCAGTTGCACCCTTCTTGAGACAAACCACAAGTAATAAATTTAATGAGACATGGAGAAGAACATATAGACACAAAGATGGTGGAGGAGAGAGAGAGAGAGAGAGAGGATGAAGAGGTCAGGTATGGAGAAGATGATGAACAGGTGGGCCATACAGATGAGATATCTTCATCTTGTCCACACTTTAAGAGGATGCGTTTCCTCTTTAGCCAAATAAAGGGATAGGAGAAGTTTAGACAGGAAGTCGACACCAAACTGTCATACATGTTATAGACAAGGTCATCCAAGCAAATTTATATGTCAAGCTCAAATAAAACCTTAGAAATAAAATTGTAAATACAACGATAACTAATAAGTTCAAAAGATGCGAAAAACACACCTACAAATACATGATAAATAATAGTATTACGCTCTTATATTTTTTTGTTGCAAACAATTATTTTATGAGTCAAACCATATCATTGCACCAAGCCCCCTTCAATCTCAGAAGGGATTAGAAATTAGGTCTCAACCACTATTTCAGTTCGATTTTTTTTTCTATATAATTTAAATTTTTTACATTTATGAGTATTTTTTTTCAAATTATATTGTGGAGATCAGAATCAATCAACCTCAAGTCCTTTAACTAACCGTCAAAGAAGAACGTTTGGTAGCTTCAAAGTCATGTACGCATAGGAATCCCTGCTGGGCCCAACCCATGAGTTCCTGTGCACGCTCGCTGGAGAAGAAGACAAAAGCGAATAATCTGTGCAGCTACCCCCTTTTTGAGACACAACTAAGAAATTCAAGGGAACATGGAGAAGAGTAGATTGATTCAAAGAGGTGGGCCATACAGAGAGAGGAAGAAGAGGTCAGGTATGGAGAAGATGATGAAGGGTGGGCCATACAGATAAGATATCTTCATCTCGTCCACACCATAAGAGAATGCGTTTCATTTTTAGCCAGAGATAGGGTTATGGGAACCGAGGTTGTCAAGAAGAGAAGTTTTTTTTTTTTTTTTTTTTTTTTTTTTGGTGCAAAGGCGCTTTTTATATATAAGGATAGGGATATTATATACCGCCGGTAGGAATTGAACCCATGACTCTCTGAAGCTAGGTTCCTAACCATCCTACTACTTCTCCATATGAGGAAGAGAAATTTGCTTGCTCAAGTGGAGTTGTTACTTGGTTGAAGAAGATAGAGTTGATTTTTCCACCCTTGTATAGTGATAGGAAGATGTCAAGATCTTTATAGAAACAAAGGGGTATTTTGGGGTTTTATTAATTTATTACTTGAAATTTGAAAGAGTAATTTAGGGTTTTAATTATTAGAATAATTGAAGAAAATTGAGGTTTACACCAAAAAAAAAATATATAGTTAAGAAAGATAGTTAGCCAACGTAGAGCTATTCAAGTGGTTGAAACCAACACCTCTTATTGTTCAAGAATGTTCTGTGATGAAATGAAAACCCTGAAAATTTTACAAAAATTATCTTTAGAATTAGAGCAATTTCTTCAAGCTTATATGTTAGCTTGACCAAATTAGTTTACTTTTTGTTTTATTTTTTGTTGAGTCTTGCGTGATTCTGTTTTTCTATCAAAATAATAATAATAATAATAAAAATGTCAATGCAGGGTTGGTAGAATGGTAAGATCCATAGTTCTCAGTGGAGAGGTCATGGGTTCTACCCTTGCGGACGACAAGCATCCCCTGAGGATGTAATCAAGGTGCGCGCAAGCTGGCCCCGATGAACCTCAGATACCAAAAAAAAAAATAAAAAAATAAATAATAATAAAATGATATTATTCTAAGTAGAGGAAGTTCAAACACCCTTTAGCAACTCAGTGGAGAGAATCGATAAATAAGTGGTATATATCCATAACTTAATTTCTAATAATTCATTATGTAAAATCGAAACATTTATTTATTTTTTCTTTTGAACAAAATATTTTTTTCTTGCAATAATAGTATTGAAAGTAAGCCCAAATCTTTGTTGTTGCAAAAAATTATCTTATGAGTCAAACCCATATCATTGCACCCTTCAATATCAGAAGGGTTCATGACTAAAAATTAGGTCTCAACCACTTTTTCGGTTCAGATTTTTCTTTTCAATATAATTCAAAATTTTCACATTTATGCGTATTTTTTTGAAATTATATTGTGAAGAGCAGAATCAATCAACCTCAAGTCTTTAACTAATCGTCAAAGGAGAACGTTTGGTATAGCTTCAAAGTCATGTTCAAGTTCTTAATTCACCATTGAAAAGGTTTCTGTTTTTGGTATCATCTCAATTATTGAGTTTGTCCAAAACCAGTTATTATTGGACAGTCCCTATTGCGTGCAATTTATGGCTTTGGTGCTATTTCTACCTCTTAATTATAGAAGTAAATTAAATATATTATTTCAGGTTGATAATCAATTTCAAGTATTGTTCTTGAACTAGATGTATTTCAGATACAATTGTGATAATCTCTTGTATAAAGGAAATAAAACCAAAAATATTTTGAGTCGAAGAAAGTTTCATCTATTGTCATTTTTTTGATTACCCAAATGCCAAGCTAGAGTTTTCTTTGCATGCACTGAAATTTTAAAATTCTATGTGATGTATCTAGAATCTGTTAAGCCTCCGAATCTATGAAGATAACTTGCAAAAGATGGTTAGCATGGCCCGACCGCGGGGGTCGGGAGGCCACCTCCGAAACTTAAATCAATTGTTGATCAACTGATCACAAAGCTTTGGCTAGATGCAAAGCGTAAATAGAAATACGAGTATTAGGGAAACGATTTAAATACCTCTGGAGTGAAGAAATCACTCGTTTATATGGATTTTACCTTCAATTCTCGATCGTTGGGTGAGTTCTCGATCTTTACAAGTGACTGTCCGATCGTAAGGTTTTGCTCCTAATATTCAGGGTTTGCAGGTAGTTACCGACCTTAGCACGATTCCCTTTCCTCCTTGACGATAGTTGCTTCCTATAAGTTAACTCCGCTTACCGCAAGATTTAGAGGTCGCTCGTGGTTGGTAACAATAGTGCGGCGCCCTTATACGAACATAAAATTAGGTTAAAATGGGTTCCGATCATGGTCTAACCGGGACAGAAAGTACGAACCCGGTTCGATGGGTTCAATGCAATTTTCTTCGTATCATTATGTATCAAAGTCAATAATTAGTTTTGATATTTAAGTTTTTTCACTATCAATTTCCCTGAGGTGTTCCTAACACGAAAGAGGATTGACATATATTCTCTTAAGTTCTAAATGAAGTTAGATAATAACTTTCATGGTGTATACGTAATTGATTTTTTTTCTTTCAAGAATAGTAAATGTCATTGAATAGAAATTCAAGGTTGTATGTGTATACTTAATTATAATGAATCAACTAAAACATCACTTGGGTTATTGTCAAAGTGAAAGCTCCATTTTGTTTCTTCCAAATCCAAAAGTTTGACATTGCTCTCAACTGCGAAGCTATTAGATTCATTGAACTTGGTTTAACCAATAAACTTTTTTATGTCGACATCTTTTATGATTTATCTAGAAAAATGAGTTTTTCAAGATTCATCTAATAGCTTATATCTTTATTTTGAAATAATTGGATGTGAAGTGAAGTGATCACTCTTCCTTCTAAAAAGGCAATGGTGTATAAATCATTTCACACTCAATTGTATTTAGATGAAATTGATGTTTTTCCTCCTTTAATAAAATTGTCTTTTGCAAATTAAGTAACTAATAACATCTAAGTGACATATTTTTAGAGTTCATATTTGACTTATGGTTGTTATTTTTAATATTTAATTTAAATCGAACACTCCTAACTTGGCATTCCACTCGACTATTTTCTTAATACAACATACATAAATGTGATGCCCCATATTTTTTTATATTATTATTTTATTATTGCATGTGAATGTGTCAGTTTTTAAGATTATTAAAGGATTCGATGATTGGTTTTATGATTTAATCAAATGATCTGAGTGAAGTTAAATAATAGCTTAAACGAGACTAGATCCAATTGACATTTGGTCGAGGTCAGACATAGTTTGTGGGTCTCACAATAGTGGAATTAGACTGAACTGATTATGAGAAAATGATCAGCATGGTTTTGTGAACCCAGATGTACTAATATTAACACCTAAAAGTGGGCCCTGCTGCGTAAGATATTATAGTAGCCCACAAACCCATAATGAAACCCATTAATTATTTAATTAAATATATATATCATACATGCAAATTCATCCTAATTGAAAGAAAGAGCTAGATTCAAGATTCTCTTTGATTTTTTTTGGATGAAAGCATGAAAGATTCAAAAGCGAAAGGAAAGATGGTTTGGACGGATTATGATTATGACAACAAAAAAGCTGTATTTGATGCTTGAAGGTTTCATGGAAGTCATAGTCTTGCCCCACGTTACATTGGAATTATTTTCGTTCCAATTTGTTATGTCACCATTGAGTAACCTTTCAAAGGCGTAAACCAAAAGGCTTTCCAACTAAAATTTTAGTTGATGAAGAGAAGTAGAGACCCCATGCTTTCATATGTCGTTTTAGCTTAACAGGAAACAGGATTGCCAGATGGCAAATGAAAGCTTTGACAAATTAATGAGTACATGAATGAATTTTGGCTTTATATATTCATGACATCATTGCTTGCACATACACAATTTATTGCTTTTTAAGAATTTTGGAACATTATTAATTATTCACTAGGTGGAGGCAAGACTTAATATGAGGGGTCACAATAACTTCTTAATCCACTGTTTTTGTTTTTCAATAGAAAGAGAGTCAAACACTAATACTTTATACTGAAAAAACACCAAAAAAAACAATTAAATAAAATAAAATTTGTCTCAGAAATAATTTTACTGGAACGTCAAAGATTTATGGCCCTTTGGTCCTGAGAGAACTCCACCCTTAGTTATTCGGGTTTGGCTCCTCTTCGAGAAGAATATTTCAGACGCTTTGGTCACCAACGAATGCTTTCAAAGACGACCCTCTCGAGTTTTCGGCTCTTTCCATCATTGAAGTAGCATTTCGTCGCCCTACCCCCCTATAAGGTTTTTGAAGTCACTATCAGCCCTACTGAAGTACCAGAGGTGCACTCCGCCCGATGACCGAGGTTGAAGGATGCTCTGCACTCACAAATGTTGACAGGTTGTCAGTTGAAATAATTCTCTATCACTGAAGCTTTATGGTTTTCATGGGGACTTTTGCTTTTTTATGGTAGTTAGTCTTTTGATCAGGGTCCGTGATGCCTAAAGTCTTATAGTTTATGGTCCCGCCCGCCTAGAAGAGGGTTGTCTAATCCTATTGCTTATGCTAAGGTAGGGCGAGCTAGCAACACAAGGAGCCTAGAAAGTGCCCAGTGAGCTTTAAGAAGATGTCACATGTAAGATGCCCATCTAAAGGCTAGGATAAAACATTTGTTTTTTACTCAACTTGAAACACACAACACGATGAAACGTCTTCAAATATTATTTATTAACTCATCTCTCAATGTTGTGGGTTTTAAGATGGGTTAAAAAAAAAAAAAAAAACAGATGTTTTATCCCAAATGTGAGATGGGCATCTTACATGTAGCGTCTTCTTAAAGCTCACTAGGCATTCTCTGAGAGATATTATTCCTCGAGAGGAGAACCCTAGTTATTCAAGGTCACATGTTTTTTTTTTTCCCTTCTTCTTCTTAAATAATCCCCCTCCCTCCACTCTTTTTTTGACTGATAGGTCGAGAGCATTAGAGGCGCTAAATTTGATTCCGCTCCCCAATGGTAAAGCATAATACCATTTTCAAATATCTTACACTATACTAGGGGTGCCAATTTGTAGCCCGAACCGTTAAAACTGAACCGCACCGGCCCGAACTGAACCTTAATGGGTTGTGTTTGGGCTGAAGGTGGCGGAGCTCGCACCAACCCAAAACCGAACCCCAACCTGTTATAGCCCGTCTTACAACCCATTTTATAATATTACATTAAATAATATTTGAATTCAATATATATATATATATATATATATATATATTTATTTTTGGATGAGGTTCATCCGGGCCAGACGCGCACCATGATTACTTCCTCAAGGGAGATTTTATATATATTACCATTAGGTAGTTAGTATAAACAACTAAAAATATTAAGCATGCAAATAATACAAAAGAAGAGAAAGTAATGAACGCATGTCGATTATATCGGAGCTCAAAGGAGCTTTGCCAATTGAATAGGGAGTTCGAACCCATAACCTCTCCACTGAAAAGTATGGATCTTACCACTCTACCAACTTTGTATTGAATTTTTCTTTTAGAACTTTCCTAAAATTTACTAGGCGTTTGTATGGTTGAACCCATGATTCATATAAGCAGGAGTTCAAAGAAAAAAAAAAAAAAATGAATAACACAAAAAATAAAAAAAGAGAAATTTTCTCCGCTCATAATGCAAGTGTTCACTTTCTAATCCAATACTTTTGACTAACAAAATTTAGGGTTTCATAAATTGGGGCCCACATGCCCAAGGGAGGAATCATAATGCAAGTCATTCACCTGTTTATCCAATTCCCTAGTAACAGAAATTAGGGTTTCATAATCTGGGGCTCACAAGCCCAATGGAAACGTGTGGGGTTTCAGAAACTAGGGCTCACATGCCAAGTGAGAAATCATAATGCAAGATGTTCATTTGCTCATCCAATACTTTGAAGTAGGGGTGTCAATTTATAGTCAAAACCGTTAAAATCGAACCGCACCGGCCCGTTATAGCCCAAATCGGTCCGACCCGAACCTTAATGGGCAGTAATTGGCTGAGGGTTGTGGAGCCCACGCCTACTTGAAACCAACAATGCAACCTGTTATAACCCGTTTTGTAATTTTACATTAAATAGTATTTGAATTATTATATTAGCATTAGGTAGTTAGTATAGAAAATGTAAAAAATTAACCATGAATTCAAAGATCAAATAGTCATTTTACTACTTAATATTTAGGTTCTTGATTTCTATAGAATGGGTGGGTTTTGTTTTAATGGAAATTGACCATTAGCAACTTTGTTTTCCGTATAATTCTCGCTTTTGTTGTAGGATACTCAATTGTTTTTTCTTGTTCTTTTTTTTTTTTACACACCAAAAACCATTAATCAACCTAAATCTAAACCGTTAGCTTAAATCGTTAGATAGCCCGAACCCAAACCGCACCAAACTGAAACCGGCTCGAAACCGTTATTTTGCTAATGGTCCTTGTTTGGTCTAGATGTTTTTCAACCCGAAATTGCCCCAAACTGCAACGTTGACACCCTTACTTTGAAGTAACAGAATTTAGGGTTTCAAAAACTAGGGCCCACATGCCCCGGAGAAAGGTGTGGTCTGATAGAGGTTTGAACCCATGATTTTTTGAACTTACTACCTTGAAGTCTGCCACCAGTGTGCTAGAGACATGTCTACATTGAAAGGTAATTTGGTAAATATTGAGAATTCTTATTAACAAATTCTTAATCGAAGTCTCCATATGTAATAGTTTTCATTTTTTTATTATAGAAAATTTACTAACTCAAAAGAAAAAAGAAAAAAATGAAAAAATTATTAGAAGAAGAAAACAAGGACAAATTGGGCTAATAGCCTGATACTATGTCACACAAATCTGACACCAACAGGGAGGTGGAATCCAAGTATCAAGATTCCTGGATTAGAGATTCTGTTTCCCCATAGAAAAAAAAAATACGGTTCCCTAATTTGCCACGTCAGCGACAAATACAATCTCCTCCCCAGGCGGACCCGACCAATAAAGGCCGACGAAAAGCCTTTAAATACGAGCCCTCCTTTCGGTATTGCTTCAACTAGAATCTGCAATTTGCGAGATTCACTCTTCTTTGATCGTTCTTCGCCTGAAAACAATGAATCGCTTCGTAGTCGGCGTTCTCTTCTCATGCCTCTTTTCAGTTTCGATTCTAAGCGTTGATGTCGAAGCTCGGAATCATGTAAGCGATGTGCTTAGATTGCCGTCGGAGCTGACAAAAACCATCCGTGGTTCTGGTAACGATGACGATGGCGATTCTATGGGTACCAGATGGGCTGTGCTCATTGCTGGTTCTAACGGTTACTGGAATTACCGTCATCAGGTAATGATGAATTGATGATCGCGTGATGTTTTTGGTTTCTGTGATTTTTTTTATCTTATTCGCCTCCCAATCTCCTAAAAAATTTGAGGTAGCTGTTTGTTTCTTCTCGCCGTAACAGCCATCTGTTGTTTGCTATGTTGATGTTGCGGTCTTTGACTGGATCGGTGTCTGTTTTGTGGTAATTATTTATTGATTCAACTTGCTTTTTGCCAGGGGAATTTAGGGTTTGCTTTGGTGTCTATGTGAGGATTAGCTTTCTGAGTTCTTAACCTTTTGTGGTGAATTTCGTTGTGTTGGATTTTTGTTTTCTATTGGGTACAACAGAACAGTCTTGTTTCAAAAAATTATCTCAATTTTGGAGGTTTGAAACTGTACGTTTTGATAAGCACGGTGAAAACACAAAGCAAAACGGGGTGATTTTCCTGGGATAATTCAGTATCAACCGGCATAAAAATGAAATAATGCTTTTTATTTAGATGGAAATTAAAGGTAGATATTTCTGATCCTTTTGAGTAGTTGGTCCTTCTGTTTTGGTTGTGACCCCGATTATGTACTAAAAATAGGACAAAGGATTATTTCTGATCCTTTTGAGTGGTTGGTCTTTCTGTTTTGGTTGTGACCCCGATTATGTACTAAAAATAGGATTCTTTTCTGAGCGGAGGTCGGGGTTGTGGTAAAGGTATATGTGACTATTTGTCTCAGAGAAGTATTCGAGCATGATGCAGATCACAAGGAGGAGATCTGGAGGCTATTCTGGAAGATCTATTAGAAAATTAAGTCGGGGAATAGTCTGTTAAAGATATTCCAGCTAGTGAGTCTCACTTAGTTTGCAGCTTTAAATAGGATTCTGTTAAAGGTATTCCAGCTATTAGAGATTGTGAGTTTTACTTAATTTGCGGATCTGAATAGTGTCCGTCTTGAAAAAGTGCTAAAGTTGTGACGGAACCTATTGTGGCTTTCTATTCTGTTGGTTTCTATGAAATAGTCCAAGTAGAAGGAGTTTAAACCTTCTTAAAATTGGGAAAACGTGAGATTTTGGCTTCTAACCGTACTTTCTGTGTTTTGATTTTTTATTGTCCATCATCCATGTGATTTCTTATGATGATCTTGGTAGTTGGAGACTTGTACGTATACTCTTTAATTTCAGAGACAAAGTTAGTATAATTTTGACATATGATTGGTTTTACATGTATTCTAACTCTTATTTTTATTCTGTTTTGTGGTCTTCAGTCTGATGTGTGCCATGCCTACCAAATTTTGAAAAATGGTGGACTAAAAGATGAAAACATCATTGTTTTCATGTACGATGATATTGCCTTAAATGAGGAGAACCCTAGACCTGGTGTCATCATCAATAACCCACATGGCAAAGATGTTTATAAAGGAGTTCCAAAGGTTATTTTAAGTTACTTATTTTGATTTTGCATTCAGATTAACCCTGCTTATACCATCTGTTGAATGTATTATCTAATGTCGGGAACTCTTTTCTTTCAGGATTATGTTGGGGATCAAGTTTCTGTTAACAATTTCTTTGCCGTTCTCCTTGGAAACAAAACCGCTCTTACTGGGGGTAGTGGAAAAGTTTTGGACAGTGGTCCGGATGACCATATTTTCATTTACTATACTGACCATGGTGGTCCTGGGGTTCTTGGTAAGTAGTTCCATGTTTATATGTTTTTCTTTAAAGTGCTTCAGTCCTCTATTATTGATTTATGTTTATTTAAGATTAAGAATCTGAAATCTCTGCTCACAGTTAGGCCGTTGGGAGTTGAAATTTAAATTTGTTTCAATTGGATCTGAGTTTTAAGCTACCTTAGATATACTCAAGTTTGTCTGAAGTGTTAGGTTCTGGACGGTTAGTAAATGATTTGCTTATTTTTCTTATATGTTCAAGAATGATAACCCTTTGATCTTATTTATAGTTTGATTCTCTTCTCCTCTGTTTGATTACATTGGTTGTTTCCAAGAAAATCTAGAATTCATGAATGATGAACTAACCTTTTGTGTCTTTCTATCATTTTTTCCCCTTCTTCTGTTAGGGATGCCATCTGGTCCTTATCTCTATGCAAATGATCTTGTAGACGTGTTAAAGAAAAAGCATGCTTCAGGGACATATAAAAACATGGTAGATAACTTTCACAAATTTTCTTCGATGGTTCTGGACTGAGTTAATATTTTCTTGTTTAAGTCTTTGCTTTTACGTTGTCTTAGGTGTTTTATCTTGAAGCTTGTGAATCTGGGAGTATTTTTGAGGGCCTTCTGCCTGAAGGCTTAAATATCTATGCAACAACAGCATCAAATGCAGTGGAGAGCAGTTGGGGAACTTACTGTCCCGGCGAAACTCCTTCACCTCCTCCCGAATATGAGACTTGTTTGGGTGACTTATACAGCGTTGCTTGGATGGAAGATAGGTATGTGTTTTAAACATTAGTTGAGCACCTTAGATCCTAAAAGTCTTCAATGAAAGAAACTGTTATCCTATTGGCTTCCTTTGGGATTTCAAAGGTTTTTGCTTCCTTTTTTTTTTTTTTTTGGGGGGGGGGGGGGGGTTTGTTGGTTGTCTTCTAAATGTTATGTTGAATTGCTATTTGAATTTCTGAGTAGCATCGCTGAATCCAGGACCTGAATCCCCCCCCCCCCCTTGTTTTCGATTTTTGTGTTTCTAGATAATTTGACCATGTTGATCTTTGCTTGTTCTGTGGCATTTGTTTATTGGCAGAAGATTTGTATGAGATTTTCCTTGATGTATCTTCTAGTTTTGAGTATCCATCTTGACTGTTTTTGTGGTATTTAATTGTTCAT
Source organism: Hakea prostrata (assembly GCF_041222555.1). NCBI lineage: Eukaryota > Viridiplantae > Streptophyta > Magnoliopsida > Proteales > Proteaceae > Hakea > Hakea prostrata. Next base: position 23,282,964 of record NC_142602.1, read on the forward strand.
TCATGTGCAGTGATGTACACAATTTGAGGACTGAAAGTCTGAAGCAGCAGTATCGGCTGGTAAAATTCTTGAACTCTGAAGCAACACCCCTCTCTTACATTCAATCTTCAAAGCATGGATATTATTGTCATGTAGCTGTGTAATCTGTGTCCATTATAGCATGGTCGGTCTCTTAGATGGGATACATCACATGATGGATTTCGTCTTCACTCACATCTAAAGAAATTTTAAAAATTTCAGATTTTGATCTCTTCTGAAACAGAAATGGTGTTGCAGTTACTTTTGGGAATTTTGGAAAGTTATTTGTCATTTGTTGCAAAATTATGATATCAAAAATAAATATGGCATGATGACGTTCGGTGAGGAACCTTGTTAGATCAGCTTGTTTGTTCAAGTGTTATGGCATTCATGATGCACATTAAATATGTAGTGTTCTAAGCATCACCCTCTTGATATTTTTGCCTTTCTATATGCTTTGTTAAGTTGTTTCTACATGTTGAGACATATGTATAAGCATTTTCAGGTAAAAAGGAGGACTGCAAATGGAGATTCTACTTTCGGCTCCCATGTTCAGCAATATGGGGATATAGGTCTTAATGCAAAGCACCTCTTTGTGTATATGGGTACAAATCCAGCAAATGATAATTCTACCTTCATACAAGAAAACTCTTTGCCATCAGTTTCAACTGCAGTCAACCAAAGGGATGCAGATCTTCTCCATTTTTGGCACAAGGTTGGGTAAATTCCACGTTGTTTTAACTTATTTTAATATGTTTCCTGAAAGTTCTGATAAAGTGAGTGCTTAGTTCTAGAATTGATTCAAATTCCAAAATAACTGCTGACCATAGCCACTTCTCATGAGTGGTGCAGAAATAAGATATTTACATGTTTTAGGCCTTACAAATGCTTCAACTTGCTGAAAAATTATGTGGTTTTATTTATTTTAGCTCTGTGTTCCTATTCAGTGTAAATAAGCTCTGTTTTCTTTGCGCGCACTCAACACATTTCTTGTTTTTGTAATCTCCTACCAGTTCAGCAAAGCTCCGGAAGGTTCTTCTAGGAAATTTGAAGCTCAGAAGCAGTTTGTGGATGTAATGACACATAGGATGCATGTAGACCACAGCATTAAGCTGATTGGAAAGCTTTTGTTTGGAATTGAGAAAGCTCCGGAGATTATGGAGGCAGTTCGTCCTGCGGGAGAGCCCCTTGTAAATGATTGGGGTTGCCTTAAGACAATGGTAAGTGGCTCAATGATACATGGCAACCGTTGTTTTGTCAGTTGATCTGGTTTGAATAACCGTGACCTGTTTATATGGCTTATATCCAATTTGGTCGGTAATCTTCACAGGCTGAGAATTCATCTGAATCTTTTATGCAGGTGAGGACATTCGAGACACACTGTGGATCATTATCCCAGTACGGAATGAAACACATGCGTACCATAGCTAACATCTGCAATGCTGGTATAGAACAACAGCAGATGGCTGTGGCCTCTGCCCAAGCTTGCTTGAGTGTACCCGGCAATTCTTGGAGTTCCCTCCAGAATGGATTCAGTGCATGATCAATCAACACACAAGACCGAACCGTTATCGTCAACTAATTGGTGGTGTGTTATATGTAGATATATATCTTTTGATTGTTTACGCACTTTTAGATTGAATCTATATTATAAATGCAGCTTCGAAGCACATACATCAAGCTTGTATGTATGTAATGAACTATGTAAAATATGCAACTAATGTTCATAATTTACTATTAAAGTGGTCAATTATCTGTGCCTGAAATCGTAGACGGAATTTCACAGTAGTTATCATGCTTCAAGTGGGTGTTATTCTTAAGTGTAAAATTATGAAAAATATGACAAACCTTCTAATTGAATTCTCCATAGTTCGGAAGGACCTAAGGCAGCCTTTATTACAGGATTTTGGATTCTGAGTGTTATCTGCCCATCATCTTAGTTGAAGTGGACTAGCTAGTTTAGCCCCGTGACATCTCTTACCCCGAAATGATTTTTGATGGGGAGAAATATTATGCCTCAACATTCCTGTTACAGATGTTCATCTACTCATGCTGGTAGCCTCATCATGAGCCCGGATGACTTCCTTGTAAGGAGAGAACTATATACTCCTATAGACAATTTGGGCCCCACTAATGCTGTGTGCCAGCACTAAGCTTGAATTCTCTTCCTAGTGCAAGGCACCTCATGGATGGAAAATAACACGGGCATTTTTTTTGGGGGAAATACAATAATACAGGCACGCTACTCATAAGCAGAACCCTTGTATTTGTTGTATTTATATTGCAGGGATACCATGCTTAAAATGTCAGGTTCAAGTTCAGTGTTACACATTTAATATACAACTTTGAGTTGTATATAGCCAATAATGGAGGTCAAAATCTCATCCACTCATTTTATAAAATTTTTTTAGTTATAGATAAGTATGGTTAAAAAAAAAACCACAAAATGATTGGTCGATTTCACACCGTATGTTGCGGCTCCATCCTAGAATGTCATGTTTTGTTGGAATTCCACGCTTAAATTTTACTTTTGCAACACTGCAACTGTTGAAACCTAGGAACATTCCGGTCACAAAATTCAAGCGAAGTAGCCCAGATGCTCGGTCGTGATCGATCTCGACCGTTCCTGCATGTACCAGTGCAGCAAAGGGAGACAAGAGAATATGCAGGAAAACAGAGACTTGTGGTCCCCTCCTGACGAGTTTTTGTCCCTTGAAATCCATATAATTCCTCTGATGATCCCAAGGCGAAAGAGTGGAAAGAAAAAGGAAAAAGCAGAAAGGAAATCAAAAAAGGAAGCTGAGCAGAATTAGTAAAAGACTAAAAGCAACCCAGAAACCCACAGTTTCACGTCTGTTCTGGTACGGTTGATACTGACTGATACCATATTAGTTTCTAATATGGTTTTCCGTCTGTTCGATGCATTAATTAAAACCATAAAGCTGAAAGGCGTTAATGATTTTTCTAAAAATCCTGCAAATAGGCTTCGTCAGAAAGAAGAGGAAGAAATAGATGATCTTGCTTTCGAAGTTCCAACGAGGAAGAAAGAAATGATCTCTGTTTGAATCAATGGAAGACAAGACTACACTAGATCTGTCTGAAGAAGATTTTTAACTTCTCAAAAAATAGAACGCACAAAATTTTAAATCAAAATCTCTCGAAGACCTTCAACACACGTACATCTTCGGAACCAAAAAACAAAAAGTAGACTTTGAACACAAACCTCAGTTCATGGTTAACACAATAGCAACACAGATATCTGATTGTAGAAAGGTAGGGAAAGAGAGGAACAACCGAAAATCATTGGAAGGGGGTAGATTCGGCAAGACTCAGAGAAACCAGATATTCTTTTCTTGCCAATCTACCTATCCAATCACTTTCTGAAGCTCTCTCCCATTCCCTATCTTTCTTCTTCTCATGGAACCACGCAGGGAAGAAGACGACGAGGACAAGCGAGAAACCAGAGACGAGCTCTGTAATCGTGTGGATGAATTCCATAAAAACCAACCGAGAGTACTATTTAAAAGAAAAAGTAGAGATTAGGGCTGACGTGGCATTATTGTCTCAAACACTTTTCACGTTTGTTGTAATTTTCTATTTCTATTGTTCCTGCATTGACGAAATTGTAATCCCGCTTTTCACAATTTCGGATTTGTTGTCGGGGTAAAAGGGTCATTTCACCATGTAAATTTAGGTTTTCTTTTATTAGTCCTGCTATTTCGTCTTAGACCACTCGTCACATTACCAAAAAAAAAAAGTCCTGCTATTTCGTCACTATGAGGTTGTTTCCTTGAAATTTCATGATTCCAACCCACTCAATCATTAACATTGTTTACTTCCAGTGTCGCGATTCAGCGATCTTCCCTTGTGATCTTTAGTATCCACCGTCCATGTGGAATTTGTTTCTTAGATTCTAATCCAACGTTTCTTTGGGGTTCAAATAAATCTAGCGGTTTTCTATTGGGATGAGCACGGGAGAACAATTCAAAATTGCGTACTAAACAGCTGGGTTTAATAACTAACCCTAGTCAATCGTGTGTTAAGAAACGGAAGATTAACGGCGCTTATAACTCCGTCAGATCCAAATTGGGGTATTCAGTAGGGTCGGGGGCCCCGTCGCCCCGATAACCGAGAAGTTCTTTTAGCACAAAAGACGCAACACGGGAGCATCTGAGGATGAGATGAGTGGGAAAAGATCGTGACCGTCGGTAATCAGATGGACGGTGATGGAGGCTGGGGTCCACAAAGCGACGACACTGTTCAGCACTAACGGAGAGGGAGGAGAGAACCGAACGGAATTCGGAGCGTATATAACACTGGTTTTGAAAGGGTGGGAGAGCATTTCGTTCCATCAGAAAGCTCTAGTTTTCGCCGCTCTCTTCTTCTTCTTCCTCTCCTCTCTCGTTTTTCTATCTGGTTTATCATTTTCTCCAACTTTATCACTGGGAGATCGATCAAGACAAGGAATTGAGAAGAAGACCAATGAGAGGAGTTCAGTGTTGAAATGGTTGCGTTCTCCTGTCTCCTCCTCTGTTAAGGAGTCTTTTGTTTTTCTCATTTGATATTAATTTCTGGAATTTGGAAGTTTCAGCAAAGATTGGTTGACGCTCAGATATATACGTTTAAGTCTTTGATGTTCCAGAATTTTCAATTTCTTTTGTTCTTTCTGGAAAATCAGAATTCTGAGGTTTGTAATGCTAGCCAAAGTTCAATTTTATGTTTGTTTGTGTTTTCTAACTGCTAAAATAGTAGTTTTCTTGCTTTGTTTTTGGTTTTGCAGAACCATTTGTGAAGGTCAGTGGGTTTTGAAGGAAGAATTCCTAGTTTTTCCTTGGGAGAAACGATTGCCCTTCTTAAGATGATCAGAATCTCCGGCTTGGAAGATCGGAATCTGAAACCGCAATCGACCTTCTGAAGTCTTAAATGTTGCGGTTTCACTGCCGGACTTTGGATCCTGATCTCAATTAAGGAATCGGTGGAGTACAAAAGAGATTACGTTGAAGGATGTTCTTGTAATGGTGAATCTGTATAGAAGTTTAAAATCGTTCTCTGGCAGGGAATTTGTTGGTGGAAGACAGTAGACTTTCGAATTTGAGGTGAAGCCTTGGTGTTACTGGTTTGCTGCGTGCTGCCCTTTTTGAGGATCATTCTTTAAGAAGGTGAATTTTGATTTTTCTTTCGTATCTTGTGTCTCAGGTTTCTACTCTGTTTAGCGAAACCTTGGTTCGTTCCTTTCCTTCTTCCCACTTCCAACTGTCACAGCGCGCAAGAAGATTAAATCGGCTTGCGGTTTCTTGTGGTGGATCTTTGACAGAGGGAAAACAGATCCTGGCGTCGAAGTTCAGTTTTGAAAATGTGATTATTCTAAACCATGTGAATCTGTGTGCCTCTTCGTAACCTCCTCCGCCGGATGAATACAATGGCGTTCTTTCTTGGATTATCAGTTCCGCGTTTTTATAACTCCGTGGATTTTGATCCTGTTCTTATCTCTCTTTCTATTATTAGATTTTTAAACTTAAACTTTCAGATTTTGGAACTTACTGCAATAATCAATTTTACTCCTTGAAATTCTATCTGATTTAAGCCTGCCTTTCTTCTTCTTGTCTGTTATCTCCTTTTCGGGAGATCCATTCTGTCAGCCTTGAAGATCGATTAGTTTCAAATGTTTCGCCTCAAAGGCTTTGACTATGGAGTTCTATGTCAGACAATTCAAGTACTCTTTCTACATTCCTTTGATTTGTCCTTGCTCTTCCTGTTCTAAAAATCTGGGAACTGAAGACCGATTACATTGGATGTTTTTCATCGGCTTTAGCCGGTTGGATTTTTGTTGGCCTTCTGACTAGTGATTATTGCTCCGCAACTCCGGTTGCTTTATGATTGAAGGAAAATAACGCCAACCAGTCGATTCGTCTCCTTCCCCTGTTTCCCCAATATCTGTGGTTCTACTATAAATTCTCTCTCTTGGGTGAGAGCGATTCAAGATTTCGAGAATTTGTTTTCTTTATTATCTTTGAATGAAGCTTGTTTTGGTGTAAAAAGAATTTTATTTCAATTCAGATGTTTGATTATTTATTTGTGTTTCTGCAGGGGAAAAAGAGAGATGGAAAGAGAGTTGATGAAGCATCATCCTCATCGTGGGGAGGGCTTGTGTAGAGCTTCCACGGAAAGTACTACTTCTACAGAATTCTTATTGCAGTGGGGGAACCGAAAACGACTTCGGTGCATGAAGGTTCAGATTAAAGATGAGTCCACCGCCAAAACCACCGTTCGGGTCGACCGACGCGTCGTTAGGGCCGACAAAGATCCTTCCACCTCAACCGCTACTGCGAACAACAACCACAATAATCTTAATCTCCGTCGTCTTCCACCTTCGTCTTCTTCTCCTCATCGCATTCTCAGGTACCCTTCTCCCTGTTTTCTGTTTCTGTTTTTCTGTTGAGGTGGTTCTGCTTTTACTATTTGCCAAAGCTTCCTGAGATGAGCTTGCCCACATATGCCTCTAAAGGCTATTTTTCTGGGTGCGCTGTGGAGTTTTAGACCGATGCCCAGGATTTGTCGTAGCATGTTTTTCTGAGACTTTGGACTTTGAAGGGTATATTAGACATTCGACGCTAAGAAGTGTCTCGATTTGGATCGGTATCAGTGATCCTTACTCTTGGATCGCCTGCCCTTGAATTGAACTGAAATCGAAGTGCGATCAACCGATTCTAAGTCAGATTCTGTCTCCATATTTCCCGATTCCGAGGCTGATTTTGCCGTCTTCCCAGTATAATCTAGGACTTGCTGGGATCTTACAGGTTGAGATCACATCAGTTCAGAACCGCTATTCATCAATTAGATCCCCGGGTTATATGTTCGTTTCCGGTTCGTTGCAGCCCTGTAGACACGCAAGCAGTAGTTGGCTGCGATACCTGTTTGGATTATACAGCCTTGTGTGGTCTTCTACCCGGTCTGTCTTCTTTTTTCTTCTATGTGGTTAATCCACGTCATTCTTGATTCGTTTCCATATAGAAATGGTCAAGTTGACCATATTATTCTAATTCCGTTTTTGGTAAACATATAACATATTATCCTACTTCATGATCCATTTTATTTAGTTGAGGAAATCGGAGGAAAACATGCTTTCTGACCCTACACAGGCGCTATGGAATCTTATCTGGGCCCATTTAGGGTTTGATGATGGAAACACGGACCTAGTTTCTTTCATCTTATCTTACCAAACAAGCAAGCGCTTATGAATTCTTTGAAGCCTCTGATTGGAATTATCTGTTCCTGGTACTGTCCTTGTTGAAGTCTGTATTTCAATATCCAATTTCTTACTCTTTCTATCATGGAAATGACCGAAATTTCCAGTCTTAAAAATAATTTTATGACATTTGCCAAAATATTAATAATCCTACCTAACTGGTGGCTGCTGGTTGACTTACATTTCTCTTTGTTTTCTTCAATCAAATCTTCTTGTGATTTCAGTCGCTTGTTTTAATTGGTATCTAAATTAAGTCCAAGCATTCATTCATTTTAACTTAAGCATTTTTAATCCTTGAGTTGCTTGATCCACTTCCGGCTCCGGTTGCACTCAGCCGATTCCGATTTCCACCCAGAGGTATGCCAGTTATTTATTTCATGAAATTGTTTTTTTTTTGTCGGTTTTCTCTTTTATTTTTCTGGTCATCTCCTTCCTGGTCTTTTAAGTCTGGTATGTACTTTATCAAAAATCTGGTCGTTTGGGCTCGCTCTCTCTTTTCATATTTATATCCATCCTGGGTGTGGGGTTGGGTTGGTGTTATGTGGGCCCTACTCTGTTCGTTAGCCACTATTATTATTATTATTTTCTTTTCGGTATAATTCGTTAGACATTATTGATGTGCTCCTTTTACTTTTTCCTTTTCCGCTTTTTATTTTTGGGGTAAAGAACCATTATATAATTATCTACGTTTCCCCTTCTGTGTCCGTTACATCGACGGACAAGGATTCAGAATGTCGAATCAGGGATTACGTGTACGATGATGCAGGTCTCCGCTTTTATAGGGCCGCATACGGGATATTTTTTTTGATAGAAAGCATAGAGGACTTACAGTCGTCCACGTGGCATGCGTTAGCGAAATCTGATGGTTGACATGTGGGGACAGGCGGTTGCTATACAGATTGCCTGTCTAGCAAACCTTCCGCTACGTGTCATACCATGGAGGTGGGGAGGCGAAATTTTCGTTGCCATTATGCAAGTACTGAAGCCGTCCGATTTAGAAGTTTGAAAAATTCTTGTCCAGTTACGATATTTTCTGTGCGACACGTAGCCGTGGACAGATTTGTCAGGCGCTTTGATCCAACGGCTTTGATCCGTAAGGAACAGCTACCTGGATTTGTCTCTCTTCCTTTCTTTCTTTTCTTTTCTGTGTTGTACGTTAAAAATCAGATTGGCACTCCCCCAGTCCCCCCTTCACAATCTACGGGGACAAACTAATGATCGAAGCAGGCTTTTGGAGGGTATATCCGTAAATAGAAGGCACAAAATTTTGTTGTAATTTAATAGGATGAAAAAGCATATTTCGATCTCTTTTTTCCCTTAATTCTTCCATGATCTTTGTTGTTTATTGTCTTATAATTGTGACTGTGTTTTGGGTGGGGGTGATTTGTTTAGGAATTCTGAGACTTCGTGCGCCATGAGAGGACAGAGCAACGGCATGAGGAGTTCATCTTCACCAGAGACAGGAGGAGAGGATAAATCGCAGGATAAGAAAGGTAGCAACACCAAAAACAACCACCACCATAACCACCAAAATAACAACAACGGTAACGGTGTCGGTGTCGGTGTCGGTGGGTCCTCGCCTTCGTCGGAGACGGCGCAGGATAGCAAGAAAGGTGGATCACCATCGGAGAGCGAAGCGATCCCGGTGTGGCCTCCCAAGTTCGTGATCGCACTCACCAACAAGGAAAAAGAGGAAGATTTCATGGCCATCAAGGGATCCAAGCTTCCTCAGAGACCCAAAAAAAGGGCCAAGTTCATCCAGCGCACACTCAACGTAAGCTCCTCCTCTTCTTCTCCATTTTTTCTGTTTGAAATTTTGGTTTTTTATTTTTTTAATTTAATTACTTTCTTTCCCTTTCTGCAAAACTGCCAACAGCAAAATAAATAAATTCCTGAAATACTTATTAATAGCACAAGGGTGTGGGGTAGTGAAAAGGGGTGGTATCTATTTCCTCTCACAAATGTGGCTGCTTTAGGTGAGAAATTACTGTGATTGCCGTTCGTCAACCGTCCCTTTTACAGATGTGGGCCATGTGGCTGCGTAGATGGGAAATTACTGTGACTTGCCATTCGTCCCTTGAGGCTCGAGTTGAGGGAGGGTTTGGAGCCGTTAGATAACCCTGAAACAGCATCTAGCGTACACGTGGCAATTCTTCCTCTTGCATTACCCATTTAAACGGAGCATTTATAGCGACCGTTAGAGGCGGTAACAGGGTCAGCGAAAAGCGTGAAGAGAGGGAAAGCCGCAGAAATAAATGTGGGTTTTCTACTTTTCTTCTGTGGAGAGTCGTCCGCGTGTCCTCACTCGCGAGTTAACGACGATCCCATGCCACGCGGCTCAACATCCCAAAGGTTGACGTGTAATTATTTTTTAATAATTTTTTTCCATTCCCATTTGGAAAACGTATGTGTGTGGTGGATTACTTCAGGTCCACTTCTGGTATCTACATCGGGAATATTGATATTATCGGGAAAAAGTGGATAATGCAGAAAATTGGGGAAAAAAATCCCTGACTGTCACCGTCACTGTCACATTGACATGGCCGCCCCCCCCCCCCCCACACTAGGGTTAGCAGTTAGCACCAATATATACCATATACCAGGGGCACTCTTGTCATTTTATAATTTACTTGGGAAATTTTGGATTTTGGGATATGGTGGATGAGGTCGAGGCTTTATTTTATTTTATTTTATATTTCCTTGGGTAATCGTTGAGGGTGAACTGTTGTGGTTGCAGCTGGTGAGCCCAGGATCATGGCTGTGCGATTTGACTCTGGAACGGTACGAGGTTAGAGAGAAGAAGATCACGAAGAAGGTATAAATTGTAGATGTCATCATCCATCCTTAACGGTTATGGATTCAAAATTCTGTTTTAATGATTGTATTTTGGGTTTTGCAGAGACCGAGGGGGTTGAAGGCAATGGGTGGGAATATGGACAGCGACTCTGAGTAGGCAGTGGAACGCTGTAGAGGAGATTTCCATCCATCGAATCCAGAAAAGGAGACGGATTAATGTTGTTAGTCATGTGGATAGAAGAGGAGATTTTCAAGGTTGTAACTTGTAACACTGTATGAGTGATCTTCCCCTCGTTGTGGTTTCCAGCTGCCACGGAGTTGTTGTTGCTGCTTGGTTGACCATATTCGTTTCTTTTGTAAAAAAAGTGGAAAAAGTTAATAAACAAAGCTAGCAGCCACTCTCTTTTCTTGTATTTCATTCATTCATTTTCGTTGGCATCTTTGGAATTAGCCGAAAATTCACAAGAGGTCTAAGATCCGATATCACATTGTTTGATGACTGAGATTAGCTATCACACAAATTAAATGGGGATTTGATTATTTATCTATATTCCTAAGCTCGACTATTGCTAGAAGGATAACGTCACCAGAAATCGGTATTTGGAATTAGGTTTGGGCACCTACTATTTTGAATTCTAAGGAGATCCTGACTTGCATTTACACCTAACTAGTTAGATGTTAGCTCTAAATTAACGATAAAAACATTCACTAAGTTGTCATCTCCAAGCTGATCTGCTATGGAAGATAATGGAATTAGGTTTATTAGGAATATATGCAGTTGATATTGAAAAACTTTTGGGATAAGGTATACCCATGGTCCAAATTTCCATTTTAGATTCCACACCTCCCCGCAGCCCTCCCGGTCTTTTTTATTTTTTATTTATTATATTTTAAAAAGAAAATACATCCAGCTATGGTCACATGATTCCTGAGACCCATTGGATAACTCACCGGAAATCAATTTCTATGTTTCTTTTTTGAGAAATTACAAGTTCACTATTTTTTTGATAAAACTGTCATACCTTCTGGTGATTTTTGTAACATAAACTGAAATTGTGAGAATTTGTACTTCGAGAATTATTTTTAACAGAGTTGTAACTTGTAACTTTTTTTTAATAAGAAATTGGACACTTAAAACATAAGAATCTTACTAAAATCATTTAATATGCCTATTAATATGGTTTATGCTTTAATATTGTTTCTGCTTTTAGAAACATGTTTTCTGTTTTCATAAACAATCAAAACTATTCTTTGTATCAAAAAAAAATAATAAATAAATAAACAATCAAAACTATTGTTGGCACCCATATCTTCCATTTGATTCCAGTGGCCTGCGTGTGGTGGAGGACATTCGGCGTATGCTCGATCGTGAACCGTCGTGGTCGGTTCATTATGTTTCTAGGTGGGCTAATTGTGTAGCCGATTCCTGAGCTAGGAAGGCCTAGACGGAGGCAAGTCGGACTGTATGGTCTAATTTCACTCCTTGACTTCTTGACATTTGTACTCAGGATGTCTTGGGCTCTTCTTGCCCGTTTTCTAATTAAATATCGGTTTACCAAAAAAAAAAACTATTGTTGGTGTTTTTCAAAATAAAATTATTTGGTGAGTTTTTTTTTTTTTTGAGAAAGGTAGCTTGTTACTATGGGCGATGGGGTGAGAATTAAATTACTAATATACGCTGCCGATTGGATGCGAACCCAGGACCTCCCCGTCGGAGGGCGGATCTTTAACCGCTTGGTGAATTATCAAATGTGTTGGAATTTGGTTCACCACCACCGGAGGATGGGACATTAATTTGACCATTTTTCTTTTTGGGGGAAAATAACACTTTAATTTTACCCTTCACAGCCTATTATTTGGCATTTATGTTTACAGCTGGCTACCTTTATTTGGATAAGTGATATCTACCTTTAAAGTTCTACACATCCCTATGTGAGTGACTTAAAAAATATCAATTCAGGATTCCATTTGAAAAATAGGAGATAAAAAGGATAATTATAGTTATTGTTCTATACTACAATTTAATTACTAAAAGGACTTTGTTCTTTATAAAATTATTGTTACTCCCTCAATTCTTACAATATTAAAAGACCATTACAGTTGCATGTTTAATGTCTATTTTATCCTTTAAATTAAGAAGTCAAAACACAATACTATTTTCATTAAAAAAAATCATATCAAGTACCAATTTTGGAATTTTATTGTTAGTATTTTGGATTCTAAAAAACCTATCTAAATTATTTTTTTTCCACTAAGAAAATGAATTTCCTAAAATTGGTAATGCCAAATTAGATACTAAATAAATGAAAACCTAATGGAAGTAGAAACTTTTTAAAATTGATAACATCAAATTGAAAAGTAAATAATTAAAATTAAAAAATAACAACAAACTGAAAAGTAAATATAAAAAAAAATAAAAATAAAGAGCTATCAAAGTAGGGTTAATTTTTTTTTATTAATTACTAACATAATAATGTAATTCAATATAAAGTGTAAATAAATAAAATAAAATCTCAGGGTTATTTTGGGATTTTTAGATAAATAAAAATTGCCACGTCATCACTTAACTAAAGGAGTTTAACGGTAGAGGTCAACAATAATTAAATTATAGGTAAAATCTAAAGTTAGATTAGTAATTTAAAAAGTATATGAAATAAAGTAGTAATTAAGTTATAGTGTATGGTACAACAGTAATTATCCCAAAATAAAATTATAATTTTTAGAAAAAAATATATTATCATCATATTTAAAATAATTTAATTACACTAAGTATTATTTAGTAGAATATTTTTTGGAATTTCATACTTTTGTTTATATGAATATTATCATATCATATGCTTACTGGTTACTACGTTGTACAGAAGAGTATAAGAGTTTACCATAAACCCTAACTTGAAATTTAAAATAAATAAATAAAATCATCTCCATTCATGTGGTTTTATTGTTCTTGACATATCGACATGACACCCAAACTTGACATATTGGTAATCCCAAGTTTCAATGCTCTAATTTGCATCTAATTAAAAGGTCAAATTGAGTTTTTTCTATATAAGTAATATTTTTGAAAGAAATAATAGGTTTTTTTTTGGGGTAAACAAATAGTAGGATTTTTTTTTGGTAAACTGAAATTTATTTCAAAGAGCAAGCATCATACAAGGTGTTAAGAGTTACACAAATCTAACAACCAAGAAGAGGAATTTGGCCAAATAGTCCTCCTTGTTGAGGTAACAGCCTTCCCAGCTAGGAATGAACAACAGTATTGTATCCTCTAGGAACAAAAGAAAAATTTCATGAAATAAAATAGGAAGCCAAATGAATGATGTCTTCCACAATGTTCAAAAGACCCACCGGAATAGAAACTTATGAATTAATAGTGTTAATCAGGTCTAAGCAATCACTTTCTACCTGCAAATGATCAATCCCTTCAGCTGCTGCAAATAGTAAATCTTCTCGATTGTCTAGGGCCTTGCCTTCAATTGGTGTAGAGAAAGAGTAGGGAATTGAGACTGCAGCTAATGGAGCTCCTTGATAATCTCTCAACACTATCCCCAAGCCCCCTAAGCTTTTTTTAGCTTAGATATCTTAATGCTAGATATTGGATAACATTGAAACTATAGAATTGATATTCCTTAAAAAATTATATATTATTAATTCAGAATCCCTGTCTTGTTAATGATATTTTAAAGACATGAAGTGTAAGATATTTTAGAAAATGACAAGCATGAAAGGGGCCAAAATCATAGAACTTGATTCATCTATATGTCATCATCCTTCTAGAATTTTTTTTTTATTCATTATTAGGCTAGAGAGTCAAAAATGAAATCAACAATCTTCTACCCTTACTCTCAAAAAAAAAAAAAATAAATAAAAAAAAAATCAACTCTGTCGAGTGAAAAAAACATTTCAATGGGAGATGATTTTGTAATTGTTGAATTCAATAGAAAGACAACCCCAAAAACTATTTCAAATATTTTTTTTAAAATTTTTTGTTAAATTGTTACGTGAGAAATATTTTTTTTTATCAAAAGTTACAATATACATATTTCTACTAGTAAAAGACACTCCAAGGTTCAATCACCTAGCTAGGATTTTTCGTATTTATCAAATTACATCTTCATGGTTTGTAATTCAATATATACATACAGTTCATACAATTATATTGGATTGGTCTCAGTCATTCAATCAATACTAATTTGATCTTACTCACATCAGCCTTAATGGATACAAGATTAAGGATCGTGGGTGTCACACAAAAAGCATGCTCTGATTAGTAGTGATTGCCATATCTAATAACTCCGATGAATCTTTTATGGATACATTGTTTTCTTATATGAGGTTCAGTGATCGAGGTTAGTTTTTGTGCACCTCGATTACATCCTCAATGTAGCTTTCTATATATAATTTAAATATATGACGGAACGTCACACTGACTCAAAGAGATTCGAATCTATGGATACAATTTTTTTTAAGAAAGGACTATATTTTTTTAATCTTGAAATTCAGAAACCGATAGAATAAACAATAAAATAATTTAATAGAAAAAGACAAATATATGCACCTCGCCCCTCTGGTTTTTCCATCTTGAGGCTGAGTAAATACTTTTGTGATTGAATGACTATTTTCAAAATAGAAAACAGTGGTAGTAGAAAATTTTGAATACTAACAATTTTGCAAATTTCATTCTGATCTAGTAGATTAAAAAATTATTTCCAAAGATACATATATCTACAAGAATACACAATGAAAGTAGAATATGCCAATCAGAGGGTGCGTGTGAAGTATTTTGTCCTCCTCTGTCTATCGTCCAACGTGGAAAGGGAATCAATTCTGTCACATGCACGTTATAGGGTTACATCACCAAAGCTTCGAATGTGAGTGAAGCATGAACCATGTGGAGATTCAGTTTGGCACTGAAAGAGAAAGAGAAAGAGTAGGGAAGCAATGACAGAAGCTGCAGCCATGGTTCATGGCAATGAATCCTTGACTCATCAAGTGTCCCGGAGTGAATCCTTCGCTTGCTATAAACCCCAAAAGCTAAACACACATCCCATCTCAAGTTCAAATTCAACAGTGATTGATCGGTTGCAGAGAAACCATGGATTTCAGCAAATGGGCTCTTTCTCTGATGATCATCGTTTACATGTTCGGTTCGTTGCCTGCTCTCTCAGGTTCTGAAATTTCTGTGAATTTTCTTAGCCAAGCCAAAACACAAGAGCTTGTGGATTACATGGTAGGGATTAGGAGGAAAATTCATGAGAACCCAGAACTTGGGTATGAAGAATTTGAGACCAGCAAGCTTGTCAGAGCCGAGCTTGATAAAATGGGCATTTCTTATAAACACCCATTTGCAGTCACCGGCGTTCTTGGCTATATTGGCACCGGTGGACCACCCTTCGTCGGATTAAGAGCAGATATGGATGCACTTGCTATGCCGGTCAGAAACGAACTCAATTCAAAACCCCAAATAATAGAGCAATTTCTATCCTATGATTTTACTTACTTGGGTTTTACTCTTATGATATAGGAGTGTGTAGAATGGGAGCACAAGAGTAAGATCCCAGGGAAGATGCATGCTTGTGGGCATGATGCTCACGTTTCCATGCTTCTTGGTGCAGCAAAAATTCTTCAAGGGTATCGCGAAAAATTGCAGGTTTGTGAGCTTGTTTTGTCTTTGAATCATTTGCAACAATTGCAGCAGTAAGAAAAGCATCAAGTATGTTTGATTTTGGTGGAAAATATAAGTGCTATTTTGTGGTTTGAACAGGGAACTGTTGTTCTTTTCTTCCAACCAGCTGAGGAAGGTGGAGGTGGAGCACAGAAGATGATTGAAGATGGAGCTTTGGAGAAAGTTGATGCTATCTTTGGGCTCCATATAAACAACGAGGTGCCTGTTGGTTCAGTGGGTTTCAGGTCTGGACCTACAATGGCTGGAAGTGGTGTCTTTGAAGCAGTAATAAGTGGAAGAGGAGGTCATGCAGCCATGCCTCATACTACAATTGACCCCATTTTAGCATCTGCTAATGTGATTGCTAGCATGCAACATCTGGTTTCTCGTGAAACTGATCCTTTGGATTCAAAAGTACGGTTTTTCTCCAGCAAAATTCATTCAAAATAATGAAACTTTCCCGTTTGGGTGTCCCCATAGCAGACCCATGTAGAGAAATTTCTTCAAGGAGCCCAGTAAATATTTTGCTCTCTAGTTATTTTAGTTTCATACATGGACTTGATCATGATATTGGCTTGCAGGTAGTCACAGTTACAAAGTTTCAAGCAGGTAGTGCATTTAATGTAATTCCAGATTCTGTAACAATTGGTGGCACATTCAGAGCTTTTTCAAAAGAGAGCTTTATGGAACTAAAACAAAGAATCGAGGAGGTACATATAAATATATAAATGAAATAATGTTAAGATATCTTGATCTTAAAGAGGTGATGATCATGGATGACTAATGCTTATAAAATGCAATTGACACAGGTTATCAAGGGAGGAGCTGCAGTACATAGGTGCAGTGCAAATGTTGATTTCCATGAAGACAAGAAACCCTTCTACCCAGTGACTGTAAACAGTGAAGATTTGCATGAGCACTTCCAGAAAGTGGTAGGAGACATGCTTGGCGTGGACAAGCTTGTGGTGAGACCACCAGTAATGGGAGCAGAGGACTTTGCATTCTTTTCTGAGGTCATACCTGGGTACTACTACTTCCTGGGGATGAAGAATGAGACAAAAGGACCTCTTGCAAATGCGCACTCACCTTATTACACAGTCAATGAAGATGCATTTCCTTATGGTGCTGCAGCTCATGCATCTTTGGCTACAAGCTACCTTCTTGAACTCCAACCCAAGTACCAAATGGCAAAAGGAAAGGCCAATGATGAACTATGAGGTGATGATATCTTATAGAGTATCTGTGGGTTATGCAAGCACTTGTTTTCTCTAAATCTGCTAAAGATGACACCTGTATCAATAATTAAGTTTCTCTGTGTAATTCTAAGAATGAATGACAAGTTCACTAATAAGAAACAGGTCGATTATATAAGTTTTGAGCTCAATTTGGCCCATGTTTATACGGTTACTTTGAGAGATGAAGGTCCCATTTATCTTTCATTCGATATTTGTGGGCTGAAGATGCAAACATCTAATTAAATTTCTTTGGTCCACTAGATCTCTAGCATTACTCATAGTAAATGGCCGGAAAATTTTCTAAGTGATGGATTTCACTGATCGAGTTGCCAGCTTGGACCTGAATGTATATGCTAATATGTCTATCTAGGTTAAATTGTTGAGTATGGCTCATGCTTTACATTGCGTTGCTGACAGACTCGGTGAGCGGGTAAGTGTCCGGAGAGGCCGCCCCAACAAGGGTGTGGAGGCAGTGCCTCCATAACCTGTAGATGGTCCATGTTTTTGTGGGACTTGGACTCGTAGTTTCTTTACCGTTTGAGCTTGGGCCCATGAATAGCTGTGGCTTAGGGTTTCTAAGCACTTATATATATATATATATATATATATATATATATATATATATATATATATATATATATATATATATATATATATATATATATATATATATATATTCTTTTGTAACAAAACATTGTATATAGTGAATAACCTAATGTTGGACGTAGTCTCACATTGAGGTGAATCAAGGTAAAATCCGTGTCTCCTTTTTTCTTCTTTGTTTTCAATTTGATTGTGTGTGTGATTGATCGCTCTAATCATAACATAAATCACTTGTTAATATGTCATGAACAGACTCAGAGGAACATACAATAAATATGAAAAATTCAATGGAAAAAAATGAGAGCCGTTCTTCTAAGAAATGGACAACTGCTAATATTCCATACAAGAGACTAGACAACAATAAAAATTGATGAACAATGAAAAGAGGCAACTGCTAAAAAAAAGAGGATGGCAATAAATATGAAAATTCAACGGAAGAAAAATGAGACCCATCCTTCTAAGAAATGGACAACTGCTAATACACCACCATGTTCCTCCATTTGTCCATTTTTTAGAAGGATGACTCTCATTTTTTTTATTGAATTTTCCAAATTTAATGTGGTTGGTTTTTTTCTTAGCAGTTGTCATATTTTCATCGTTCATCAATCTTTGTCGTTGTCCAGTTTCCTAGCTGTAACTTTTTTATCTAATGAAAGTTTCTAGTTTTTGCCCCCAAAAAAATGCTAATACAAAATTATATTTCATAAATTGGATCTATATGATAAAAATCCAAAATCTTTGATGTCCACATTTTAAAGGGGTGCATTATTTAATATTGCTAATTAATTCGTTGGCTGATAGGTGATGTGTTGTCATTGTTTGTAATCCAAAAGTAGTGTGTTCTAAGAGTGCGTGACTTATACTGAAGTGAATGTCCTATATAAGCCTTTGGGCGTTCATTATGTTTTTAAAATGTGGTTAATACTATTTATTACAATGGTTTTGAGTGCTTATGAGAAGATTTAAGAGTTCTAGGTAAAACGAAGATTCATTAGGATGGTGGATTTCACAAGTTACAACACAAGGGTCATTTTGGATGAATTTTTAAATAGTCATGAAAATATTTTTTGGGTTCAATTTCAACTAGAAAAATGTATTTCATGAAGTCTTCTTTCTAAATCACTTTTTGGATTGTGATTCCAATATTAAATGAAGAAGTAATGATGTTTCTCATGAGAATGTGCAATAAAAAAACAAATTTGGGGTGTAGACATCAAATGAAATTTGCTCTTTGTGATGTAATATACATTTAAGGGTTAAAATATAATTTTTGAAGAGTTTAGAGGTCTTTTTAAAAGAAGATTTAAGTCTTAGGGAGGAGCGTGTAATTTTGAAATATTAAATTGTGTGAATCTAACGGTTATTAGAAGGACAAGGATAAAAATCTAATTTTAAGGGCCGAGATTGATGCACTTGGTTTTTAAGTGTCCAAGACAGAAAAGATTCCATTGTGTTGTTTTAATTGGTCGAGAGTATGCATATGTGATACACTACAAAGTATGATGAACAAAATGATCCTGTGTGTCACAGATTAAAAATAAAATTTGAAAATATTCTATTTAAAATAGTCTTGTAAAGGGTATTCTAATTTTACATTACCTAAAAGATCTGATAGCCAAGATGTTACCTGTTCTTTTAAAGTGAATATCCAACGGCTTTATGGTTATATTCTTTTTGGGACTCATCTAGAAAGTGAAATTCGACGGTTCCTAAACAGTTACATTCATCATCTTCATTAAAAGCTCGCGATTTGGGTGATGATGGGTTAGCTAAGCGGTTAAAGACCCGCCCTCCTACGGGGAGGTCTTGGGTTTGCACCCACTCGGCGGCGTATATTAGTAATTTATTTCCCACCCCATAGTAACAAAATACCTTTCCAAAAAAACTCGATTTGGGCGAAACTCATTGTGATATTTAAGATTGTTGACTTGTGAAGACCAAGAGAAACGTGGAAGAGAAATCAAGAAGTAATATTTGGTATAAAAAGCATCTTTATGGTTAGATTCCCTTTGGAAATCATTTGAGCATGTGAGATTTAGCGTTTTTGACTTGTGGATACCAAGAGAAACGTAGGGGAAAAGGCAAGAAATAAGATTGGTATAGAGAATAATCTTAAGAGTGTACGTTAAAGAAAATATTGAATAAAGTTGGTGAGTTTCTTATTATAATCTCCCTCATTTGAATACAGTAGTTGTTTGTAATCTCCATCTAAAAACACATGATTGGTCAATGCAGGGTTAGTAGAGTGGTAAGATCCGTACTTCTCAGTGGAGAAGTCATGGGTTCGACCCTTGCGGACGATAAGCATTTCCCTGAGGATGTAATCAAGGTGCCCGCAAGCTAGCCCGAATGAACTTCAGATACCAAAAAAAAAAAAAAAAAAAAAAATTAAAAAAATTTCTCATATATGAAAAACTCTGATTAGACATGAATAAGAAACTCGTACCAAGAAATTATTTTCTAATTAAAAGTCCTAAAACTACTACAACTACCTCCTTTAATCAAAGTCCTCAACCACTAATACTTGATGGTTCAACTACGTAGAGTTTAAATAAAATTTAAATTTAGTTTAAATTGGATAACCTTTGGATTACTTGAATGCTTCATGTACAATCTTATGAAAGAATTACATGGAATTGTAAGGGAAAGGAATTAGAGAGAATGTGAATCCAGCCAACACATCGCCTTCATAATCTTCTTAATCTTCTTTTGACGTCATTTTATGAGTTACCTACTGCTGCTGCTGCGATGGCAATACTAGCCCAATGCTCCAAACTAAACAGTTAACATCTTTCACACTGCTCTTAATGGAAGAACCATATCCACTCTGATCATCTGAATACTTGGACCAGAGCATCACGCCTCCATACTTTGGAGAAGTCTTCACCACCGGCAATATCTGAGAAATTAAAACGTCTGCAGGAACAAAACTATCAACTCCTACAGACGACGGCAGCCCCAAAAACATCTTAGTCGCCGGAACTGACTTGGTCCATTGCTTCCAAGAACTCAGAAGATTATTTACATTACCAGAGCTGTAATCGCAGGAAAGACTATCATAGAATAGAATCCAAACATAATCGAAAAGCCCAGTCTGGAGTGCTTGATCTAGATACTTATCAGGGTAAGCACAAGCCGGAGATGCTGCCAAGTACACCTTCTTCCCCTGTTTGTTGTACCCAGAAAGAGATTTTGCGAGATCTTCCCAGTGCTGTGTCGACCCATAGTCGATAATGAAGTCTATGCCATCTAGGGCAGCCTTACCGAGTGGTCTCGATGATGAGTCACCGCCAAGGAAGCTGTTCCAGAGGTAATCAGCGAGGTTCTTGGCATCTTCAGAGGAAGAGGGGGAACTATTATTGCTACGAGGAAGGATTCCGAGCAGAACTTTTATTCCTTTGTTTTGGCAGTATGTGACGCCGTCGCTGACGGAGGTGCAACCACCAGAGGTTGGGTTGCAGTGATCGGCGAGATTGATCTGAGGGGTTTGGCCGTTGCCGAGTATGTAAAGGAATGATATGCTGATATAATCATAGTAACCTGTTGCACAAGCGTCTCTTAACGTTCCTTCCTGTGCGTTCTTGCCCCAGTAAACGGCGATTCCAGCAGCGAGAGAGCTGGTCACCAGAGAGAGAACCATGAGCATGAGGTAGAAAGGCTGGGTCACTGTGCGACATGGGTTTGTCATTACAGATTTAATTGCAGATCGCGGAAGGATTTTTCTGATGAGGAGCTCTACCAATTCAAAGAGGGAGAACTGAAGTTACCCACGCTGACACTGAGTCCAAGAATACATTCCAGATCTATGCCACATCTATCAAGTGGAAGAACAATCTGAATTTATATAAAGCATTGCTCTCATATTTTCTGTTTCTCAGTCTCTCATAATAAAAGGAGTTGCGAGTTATTATTGGATCCATTCAAATGAAAATAATTAAGTAAGGACTGATATTTTTCTGGTGTCTTCCTTAAAAAAATCTGACACTTAAGTCAAGAAAAAGGGCATGCAAATAGACAAACAATTCCGTATGAGCTATGCAATTGAAAATTGTGGACAAATTGTGGACAATTCGTGGAAGATATAGATAATGAATATCATCCGTCCGGACATTGACACAAAAGTGAGATAGTGGGTTTGATTTTTTTGTGGCTATCATATTCGCAAAGGCATGGAGAAGAAGAGGTCGCCACCTCTCCTGATCGAAGAACCCAGAAAAGCCCAATCTGTTCAACTGGGTTAGTCCCTTATTCGTCATTTTCATTCAGGATTACGAAAAAATCGAAATGAACCATTTGTTGACCTGACCGGCTGACCCCTTTCAAAAGCTTTTTAGATAGGAGGAATTCACGTCTCTCCTCTTTTGGGCCATCGATCTACAGTAGCGAGTTTTACTAGTCAAGAGAGTCTCCTAATTTGCTTGTGTAATCTTCTTATCCTGCGAGTCGGTTGGTTTTGCTTTGCAGCTTTGACATGAATTATGGTGAATCAGTGGTGAACTAGTCTATCATAAATGCGTTTAATTGGCAGAATAAAAGAAAAACGTTTTATGTCAAGAATGGGATTCGAACCCATGCCCTTTCGGACCAGTACCTGAAACTGGCGCCTTAGACCAACTCGGCCATCTTGACTTATTTATTATAATTTAGTACATTATTATCTAGTTGATTTTTGTTCTCTGCTTGTCCATTTTCCTTTTGTTACTCTATCTTCATCCTCCCACAAGACCACCTCTTGTCCCTCGCCCACTATCTACCTTCTAAACCTTTCAAGCCCAACCCTCAACTTAACTCCCCCATACCATCTCTCTCTCTCTTCCTTCCTTTGGTCCTTGGCCATAGTTGTTCTCCTCTTCAAAGTGATAGAAGAAGGTCTCACTCTAATAAAGGATGGCACTACCTAAATGAAGACTTCATTGTCGACATCTAGTCTTCGTAAATAGAAAAAATTAGTTTGTTATTGTGTTTAAATTGGAAAAAAAAATTCTTTTTTTTTAGACATCTCTCTATTGTGCACAACAGTGCAGCATCACAGTTTGACATGTGACGTACATAATCTTAATAAATGGCTCAAATTAAAAAGGTAGGGTTTTAAGTGAAAAAGAACCATTTTATGACCCTGTTTTACAACTGGTTGTTCAATGGTGTTGAGAATGGGTATGTTGTGCTCATCTTCAGGTTCCAGAAAATTGAGGAATTTGAGGATGAGAAGACTATGTTGTCATATATAGCAGCTTTGTGGGTTTGGAATGAATAGCTTCTACAGGAAGAAGAAAAAGAAAAGTCAACTAAAGACGGGGAGCTTGTCATCATCATCGACATCTTCGGTTTCTTCTAGTTGAAGTTCATCTGTCATGGAATGGACGAGTACAGAAGAAAGCAAGTTGCAGAGCCAATTTGGGTTTTCATTGCTTGTTTATGCTTGGAAGAAATGAAAAGGGTTCTTCAACTGATTCTTTTATGTTAATTCCTTGTTTCATGGAAGATTTTCTTCAAGGACTGGTAAAACTTCAATTTTTAAATTCATTACTAACCGATTTATTCATGAGCATAACTGATAAATTGTTCTTCCAAAATAGGAAAACAAGAACAGATCAATGGCTTATTGTCATCTTCTACTGTTAAAAGGAAAAACATTCTCCCTTTTTTCTAGTTTTTAGCAGTGATGAATGCTTTTGATACTTTTGTGTATTTGATTGAATGAATTTGTTCTAAAAGCAAGATGATGTTTGTGTCTGATGCTTCTTCTTTTCTTTTGTAAAGATGGGGGTTTTCACAAATGGGAATGGGAAATCATGATTAGACCATTGGGTTCTTCTCCATTTATGAATCACATTTCAGAATATGAGACAGAGTAAAGGGATTGAGAGGAAAATGATGGGGAACAAAAATGCTCTGCTACCATTTTAAAATCCAGTCTTAAAAACGGGTTGGTTTTGGATAAAAACAAGTCATAAAATGGTTTTCTTTCACTTCAAACACTGTCTTCTAATATGAGCCATTTAAAAAGAATATGCCGCATGTCAAACTGTGGTACTGCACTATTGTGCACAGCATGAAGATTTTTTTTTCCATTTAAATTTGTCTTGGCTCATTATTCATTGCTTTAGTGCATGCATTCTTTTCTTTGCTTTTGTGTTGGGCCTTGATTTTCCCTCTTGACTCTGTCCCCCACTGTTTTTTTCTTTCTTTTTTATTAAAGAATTTTTTATTCATCAAAAGAAAAAATACTAAACCAAACTTTGGAAGTCCCGCCAAAAACAGAAAAAAAAAATTTGGAAGCAATTTAAAATCTTAATTCATTCAAAAGATTGATTTATAATAATGTGGCCTACGGGTGAACATTTTTTTTTCTTCTTCTTTTTTTTTCTGAAAAAATTATGAACATCACCCCTTGAGTTATTCTTTAATATTAATGCCATCCTTAAACAAATCTTTCTATGAAAAATAATATCTGAATAAATCAAAATATTAGATACGCCCCTATTAACAAGTGTTTTTTCAATAAAATATTCTAACAGTAATCTGAAATGTCTAGTTTGCTTATTTTTTGGCCCATGTATATTTGGTCCCTCAACATTCAATCCTGGCTCCGCCACTGTTTGCAACAATTGCAGCAGTAAGAACAGCATCAAGAATGTTTGATTTTGGTGGAAAATGTAAGTGCTATTTTGTGGTTTGAACAGGGAACTGTTGTTCTTTTCTTCCAACCAGCTGAGGAAGGTGGTGGTGCAGCACAGAAGATGATTGAAGATGGAGCTTTGGAGAAAGTTGATGTATCTTTGGGCTCCATATAAACAACGAGGTGCCTGTTGGTTCAGTGGGTTTCAGGTCTGGACCTACAATGGCTGGAATTGGTGTCTTTGAAGCAGTAATAAGTGGAAGAGGAGGTCATGCGGCCATGCCTCATACTACAATTGACCCCATTTTAGCATCTGCTAATGTGATTGCTAGCTTGCAACATCTGGTTTCTCGTGAAACTGATCCTCTGGATTCAAAAGTACGGTTTTTCTACTGCAAAATTCATTCAAAAAAAAATGAAACTTTCCTGTTTGGGTGTCCCCGTAGCAGACCCATTTAGAGAATTTTCTTCAAGGAACCCAGTAAATAATTTGCTCTCTAATTATTTTAGTTTCATATGAACTTGATCATGACACATTGGCTTGCAGGTAGTCACAGACTCACAGTAACAAAGTTTCAAGCAGGTAGTGCATTTAATGTAATTCCAGATTCTGTAACAATTGGTGGCACATTTAGAGCTTTCTCAAAAGAAAGCTTTATGCAACTAAAGCAAAGAATCGAGGAGGTACATATAGATATATAAATGAAATAATGTTAAGATATCTTGATCTTAAAGAGGTGATGATCATGGATGACTAATGCTTATAAAATGCAAGTGACACAGGTTATCAAGGGAGGAGCTGCAGTACATAGGTGCAGTGCAAATGTTGATTTCCATGAAGACAAGAAGCCCTTCTACCCAGTGACTGTAAATAGTGAAGATTTGCATGAGCACTTCCAGAAAGTGGTAGGAGACATGCTTGGTGTGGACAAGCTTGTAGTAAGACCACCAGTAATGGGAGCAGAGGACTTTGCATTCTTTTCTGAGGTCATACCTGGGTACTACTACTTCCTGGGGATGAAGAATGAGACAAAAGGACCTCTTGCAAATGCACACTCACCTTATTACACAGTCAATGAAGATGCATTTCCTTATGGTGCTGCAGTTCATGCATCTTTGGCTACAAGCTACCGCTTCTTGAACTCCAACCCAAGCACCAAATGGCAAAAGGAAAGGCCAATGATGAACTATGAGGTGATGATATCTTATAGAGTATCTGTGGGTTATGCAAGCACTTGTTTTCTCTAAAACTGCTAAAGACTATACCTGTATCAATAATTAAGTTTCTCTGTGTAATTCTAAAAATGAATGACAAGTTCACTAATAAGAAACAGGTCGATTATATAAGTTATGAGCTCAATTTGGCCCATGTTTATACGCTTACTTTGAGAGATGAAGGTCCCCATTTATCTTTCATTCGATATTTGTGGGCTGAAGATGCAAACTTCTAATTAAATTTCTTTGGTCCACTAGATCTATAGCATTACTCAAAGTAAATGGCCGGAAAATTTTCAAGTGAAGGATTTTACTGATCGAGTTACCTGCTTGGACCTGAATGTATATGCTAATATGTCTTTTTAGGTTAAATTGTTGAGTATGGCTCATGCTTCACATTGTGTTGCCAGGACTTTGGCGGTCGGAGGCCACGCAAGGTGTGGAAGTAGCCCCCAAGCCTAAGAGGTCCATGTTCGGGGACTAACGAGCCACCGAGCGGGTCCAGAATAAGCAAGCCAAATATATCAAGAACATGTATATAGTGAATAACCAAGACAACCCTCACATAGGAACAGAAAACGATCCCCCTCCAATATGTGTTGATTATCCCTAGTCCAACATAAACAATCAATATCATAAGAGACTGAGAACATACAAAAATGGAAGAAAAATGAGAGCCATCCTTCTAAGAAATGGACAATTGCTATTACTGCATACAGGAGGCTGGATGACAATAAAAATTGATCAACCATGAAAAGAGGACAACTGCTAAAAAAAAGAGATGACAATAAATATGAAAAATCAATGGAAGAAAAAATACAGCGTCCAATGAAAAATGGACACTAGAGGAACATGGTGGCGTTGTCCCTCATCGTCATCAATCTTTGTTGTCATCAAGTTTCCTAGCTTTAACTTTTTTATTTAATGAAAGTTTCTAGTTTTTGCTCCCAAAAAAAAATTGCTAATACAAAAAATACACATGACAACAAAAATCCAAATATATTCAACCGAAAGGGGTACATATCAGCCTATTCATGCGAGAGTTGATGATTGCATGTTGACAATCAAAACAGGGTCTAAGAGTACTAAAGAAGGTCCAAGAACTTGGACGTTACTATGTTAAAAGGTAGTTAATACTATATACAATGGTTTGAATACAAGAAGATTAAAATGGTAAAAGACTCAATATGATCGGATTCACAAGTCACACAAAATAAACGGAAGAAAAGATATAAAAAGAACAAAAGTGTACTAAAAAAATAGAATAAAAAGGTGAGCCAACCCCCAAGGGCCACAAAGGCACACGGGGGGAGTCTCAAGACATCCACAAGGCGATAGAAACCACAACGAACAACACCACGGACCAACCCCAAGAGGTGAGCATTTGAATACTTACATGATCGAAGTTTGGAGTAGTTGTTTGTAATCCCACAAAACAAATGATGATAAAACTAATATGAAAACCCATACAAATCAAAAATAGCAGTCACAGACACAATAAGAAACTCACACAAAACAACGAAAAAAGCCAACCACACAACCTAAAACGAAGTCCAAACCAAGACGGATGCGGGCCACGCACAAACATCAAGATTAAAAATGACTCTGATTAAACACACACATTTACCATGTGCATAAAAATGATAAGGAAAGACGCGGACGACACAACGAACCATACAAAACCAAAACCAAAAAAAAAAAAAGGCCATGAACCACCCACAAGGACATCGGGATACAAGTGGCCAAAATGAATGATTCAAGAAGAAGAAAATGATGATGCGCACAACGGAACAAAAGGGAGAGGACCACCGCAGCAAACCCCCTCCCCTCTCAAGTCAGAAGAATGTAGCACGAAGTCAGTGGTGGGTAGGAGAGAAAAATGAGCGATCAAACAAGCCGAGATTTGTGGGGAAAGACTCCAAATTGGATCGGGGATGAGGAATGTCTGAAGTGGGTCAACCAATCCTAAGAAATTCGAATAAGAGATTGGCCTCTCAAACAACAAACCCAACCCAAAGAAGAAAAAGGAAAATCAAGCAGCCTCGTCGGCACGAAAAGTGGGCACCCACAAGCACGAGATCTCACAACGGCAAACGGAGAGGGAGAAAGGGAGGACAACCCCCACCAAACGATTGAAAGATCACAGGGAAGATCGAGAATCACCTTGTGAATACCGCGACAAACCAGTACATAAAGAAGACAACCCTCTTAATAAAGATTAAAGATCTCAAAAGCTAGCTCAACGAGAGGGACTCAAAACTAGGCACACTCACCCACCAAGGGAACAATGGAAGATAAAAATATCGGAAAACCATCTCTCTCCCAAATCTTGAAAAAAACCAAACCACGAAAGGGAGACGGCTAAGAGAGAGAGAAAAAAAAGAAAAGGAAAATGGAGAAACGAAGAAGACAAGAAGAAAGCAAACGAAAGGATCGTAGACACAGGCGAGCGGCAAAAGAATTGGGAGACCGAACCGTGGGTTAAATGGAGGCATAAGTTGTTAAACACAGGAATGTGGGCAGGATTAAAATCAGACTCCCCATCCACCGTCGCTGCTTGGAGCAGTGCCACGTAGGCACTGCCCCCAAGCAAAATCCCAGCTTTGTGGTTCACGCCAACCCATCGCTTCATTGTCTTCTTTTACGTCATTTTATGAGTTACCTACTGCTGCTGCTGCTGCGATGGCAATACTAGCCCAATGCTCCAAACTAAACAGTTAACATCTTTCACACTGCTCTTAATGGAAGAACCATATCCACTCTGATCATCTGAATACCTGGACCAGAGCATCACACCTCCATACTTTGGAGAAGTCTTCGCCACCGGCAATATCTGAGAAATTAAAACGTCTGCAGGAACAAAACTATCTACCCCTACCGTCGACGGCAGCCCCAAAAACATCTTAGTCGCCGGAACTGACTTGGTCCATTGCTTCCAAGAACTCAGAAGATTATTTACATTACCAGAGCTGTAATCGCAGGAACTATTAAAATAGAATAGAATCCAAACATAATCGAAAAGCCCAGTCTGGAGTGCTTGATCTAGATACTTATCAGGGTAAGGACAAGCCGGAGATGCTGCCAAGTACACCTTCTTCCCCTGTTTGTTGTACCCAGAAAGAGATTTTGCGAGATCTTCCCAGTGCTGCATCGACCCGTCGATAATGAAGTCTATGCCATCTAGGGCAGCCTTACCGAGTGGCCTCGACGATGAATCGCCGCCAAGGAAGCTGTTCCAGAGGTAATCAGCGAGGTTCTTGGCATCTTCAGGGGAAGAGGGGGAACTATTATTGCTACGAGGAAGGATTCCGAGCAGAACTTTTATTCCTTTGTTTTGGCAGTATGTGACGCCGTCGCTAACGGAGGTGCAACCACCGGAGGTTGGGTTGCAGTGATCGGCAAGATTGATCTGAGGGGTTTGGCCGTTGCCGAGTATGTAAAGGAATGATATGCTGATATAATCATAGTAACCTGTTGCACAAGCGTCTCTTAACGTTCCTTCCAGTGCGTTCTTGCCCCAGTAAACGGCGATTCCAGCAGCGAGAGAGCTGGTCACCAGAGAGAGAACCATGAGCATGAGGTAGAAAAGCTGGGTCACTGTGCGACATGGGTTTGTCATTACCACCACTAGCAGGTGAGTTTGCAGATTTAATTGCAGATCGCGGAAGGATTTTTCAGGTGAGGAGCTCTACCAATTCAAAGAGGGAGAACTGAAGTTACCCACGCTGACCCGGAATCCAAGAATACATTCTAGATCTATGCCACATCTATCAAGTGGAAGAACAATCGGAATTTATATAAAGCATTGCTCTTGACGGATTTTGCATGGCAGCGGTGCCTGCTCCAAGTATAGTCAACGGTCAAGATGAAAAAAATTGACTCTCATATTAAATCATCATTGTATATTTTTTTCGTGTGCGAGAAAATAGAATTTTTAGTGAGAAAGACTTGGTTTGCACGGTTCAAAACGAACATTGCAAAACCAAAATTCAATTTGAAAAAAAAAAAAAAAAAGAAAACATAGTCTTCTGAAACTTGATTGGAGTTTTGCTTGGGTAAGGGGAAGCAGAAATTCCATTTGCCTCCTCTACTATTGGAAGGCTCCATCGTTCCAAGGTAGAGGAAATCAGAGGCTGGTCCTATTGACTCCTAAGCGAATCGTTAAGAGTTGGGGTCACCACCACCAACAAGCTTTTGAGATTCAGGCCCGTCGAACCCTATGTAAGAACCCAAATGCCGAAATCATACCCAATGTCACAATCCCCACCGAAACCGCAATTGCGACTTTCTTGGTCGGACTACTGGGCTTCACCCCCGTCGCCGGTGAAACAGGGATAGAGACATCACCCAGGAGTGATGGGGGTGATGGGGGACTATTCTGTGTTTGATCTGGGCTCTGCCCATTAGGAACCTCGGGGAAGAATGGCTCATCCGGGGCTTGCAAAAGCGCGGGGGAGGAGGCTGTCCTGCAAGTGGAGGCGTCGTATCCACCGGAAACAATGGCTGATGCAGAATTCTCCGGTCGTGTATTTCTAATACTCCAGTTGAAAGGTAAACAAGTGACGATAAAACCAATGACAGAAGTAGAAATAGAGTACCAGAAAAACCCAGATCAGAGAAACCGAAACTAATACTAGAATCCAAACGTATCTAGTCTTTATTATTTTCCAACTGAACTAAAAAGAGAACCCATCTCAGATTTAGATCTGAAGCACAAAAGAAGGAAGAAGAGATTTAGATCTGAAGCACAAAAAAAGGAAGAAGATACACAAAAGAAGCAAAGATACAATGTTGGCTGTAAAAAAATGATTTATGTCAAGAATGGGATTCGAACCCATGCCCTTTCGGACCAGTACCTGAAACTGGCGCCTTAGACCAACTCGGCCATCTTGACTTGTTGTTTAACTATTTTAGTGCATTAGTATATACTCGACTTGTTTTCTCTGCTTGTCCATCTTCTCTCTATTACTCTTATCCCCATCCTCCCACAAGACCACCTCTCTCTCTCTTCCTTCCTTCCTTCCTTCCTTCCTTCCTTCCTTTGGTCCTTGGCCATAGTTGTTCTCCTCTAGTTGAGGTATTGATGCCTACTTTGCTCTACTTCAAAGTGATAGAAGAAGGTCTCACTCTAATAAAGGATGACACTACCTACATGAAGACTTCATTGTCAAAATCTAGTCTTCGTGGAAAAAGAAAAAAGATAGAAGAAACTAGTTTGTTATTGTATTTCAATTGGAAAAAAAAAGCATCTACTATACACATCTTTTTGTTGTGCACAGTGGTGCAACACCACAGTTTGACACGTGGGATATTCTTAATAAACTGATTCAGATTAAAAGGTAGGGTTTTAAGTGAAAGAGAACCATTTTATGACCCGTTTTTACCACTAGTTGATCGATGGCATTGAGAATGGATATGTTGTGTTCTTCTTCAGGGTTCCAGAAAATCGAAGAGTTTGAGGGTGAGAAGATTGTGTTGCCACAACAGCTTTGTGGGTTTGGAATGAACAACTTCGACTAGAAGAAGATAAAGAAGAGTCCATTGAAGAGGGGGAGCTCGTGATCATTTTTCGACATCTTTGGTTTCTTGTGGTTGAAGTTCATCTATCATGGAATGGGCAAGTACAGAGGAAAGTGAATTGCAGAGCCAATTTGGATTTTCATTGCTTGTTTATGCTTGGAAGAAATGAAAAGGGTTCTTCAACTGATTCTTTTATGTTAATTCTTTGTTTGATGGATGATTTTCTTCAAGGATTGGTAATACTTCAATTTTTAAATTCATTACTAACCCATTTATTCAGGAACATAACTGATAAATTGTTCTTCCAAAATAGGAAAACAAGAACAAATTGATGGCTTATTATCATCTTCTACTGTTAAAAGGAAAAATATTCTCCCTTTTTCTATTTTTAGTAGTGATGAATGCTTTTGAGAGTTTGGTGCATTTGATTGAATGAATTTGTTCTAGAAGCAAGATGATGTTTGTGTTTGATGCTTCTTCTCTTCTTTTGTAAAGATGGGGGTTTTCACAAATGGGAATGAGAAATCATGATTAGACCATTGGGTTCTTCTCCATTAATGAATCACAGAATGTGAGACGGAGGAAAGGGATTGAGAGGAAAACGATTGAGAACAAAAATCCTCTGCTACCATTTTTAGAATCAAGTTTTAAAAATGGGTTGGTTTTGGATAAAAACAAATCATAAAATGGTTCTTTTTTCATTTCAAACCCTGCTTTCTAATCATGAGCTGTTTATTAAGAATATACCACATGTAACAAACTGTGCACAATAGAGAATATATATATATATATATTTTAAATGGTCTTGACTCATTATTAATGGCTTTAGTGTGTTCTTTTCTCTTTGCTTTTGTGTTGGGCCTTGCTTTTCCCTCTTTACCACCCTCCCCTGTTTTTTTTTCCTTTCTTTTTGATTAATGAATTTTTCATTCATTTCTAAAGAAAAAAAATATGCTAAACCAAACTTTGGAAGCCCCGCCAAAAAAAAAACAGAAAAAAAATTCGAAACAAGTTAAAATCTTACTTCATTCAAAAGAATGATTTATAATAATGTGGCCTACATACGGGTGAGCACGATCCTTATACTAATTTGTTTATTTGTCATTTTTTTTTGGGAAAAATTATGAACATCATCCCTTGAGTTATTCTTTAATCCTAAAACAAATTTTTCTATAAAAGATAATCTCTAAATAAATTAAAGTATTAGATACGCCCTTTTTTTTTTTTAAATAAAATATTCTAATCTGAAATGTCAAGTTTACTTATTTTTTTGGGTTAATACTATTTATATTTGCATTTTCTTCTTGGTTGAAGCAATCGGTTACATGTACCCTTGATGACTTGGACATTGTTGGGTAGTGTATCTTATTATAATTCTTTGTCATCGAATGCATCAGTTGCATAAGATATTTGGGTGAAAGACAAGCGGGAGTGATTCAGAATCTTACGGCTTGACTTGGAACATCATCTTTGAATAAGCCAATCCTGAGCCATAGTTTGAGAATGGGACTGCGTTTATGTTGTCCTTTCACATAAAGAGATGTATGGATTATGAAAGGAATGACAGAAGCAACCAACTCAGCCAAACACAGCATGAATCCATGGATGATTTTTAAAAGAGATTCACAAACTACACTTATATATTTATATGTTGGTCGGGTTGTTAGCTCAACTGTAAGAGATCAGGAAGGAGAGAGAGAACCATGGCTTTCAGCAAATCGGTTTTTACTCTAGTATTCATCTTTCACTTGTTTGGTACCATACCCACTCTCTCAGCTTCTTCCTTAACGATCAAAGAACTCGCTGCTAGTTCTGTGAATTACCTCAGCCATGCCAAAACACCAGAGTTTATGGACTGGATAGTAGGTGTTAGGAGGAAAATACATGAGTACCCAGAAACTGCATATGAAGAATTTGAAACCAGTAAACTTATCAGAGCCGAGCTTGATAAGATGGGCATCCCTTACAAGTACCCATTTGCAGGTACCGGTGTCGTTGGCTATGTCGGCACCGGTAAAGCACCTTTCGTAGGGATTAGAGCAGATATGGACGCTCTTAACATGCAGGTATATTCAGACTGACTTGAAAGAATGATAAGAAAGACAGTTTCTTCCAAGAATTATTTAGCTTTGTTATGAGATTCTGCTCACTTGGATTTAACTGTGATGAGATTAACAGGAAATGGTAGAGTGGGAGCATAGAAGTAAAGTCCCTGGGAAAATGCACGCTTGTGGGCACGACGGGCATGTTGCCATGCTTCTTGGTGCAGCTAAAATTCTCAATGAGTATCGCCATCATATTCAGGTTTGTTTTTTTTGTTGTTATAGGTAATTTAAGTGATAGATGGAAGAATTACTATTATGTTGCGGCTTGAATTGTTTTAACTAACTTTAAAGATGATCTACACTAACATATTTTGGTGGGCAACTAGCAGAGGCGTGAGCAAATAAAAATCTATATACCACTCTTAGCGCCTAATATGCCCATGAGGTCATATTGTCAGAATTTGGATTTTTGACTTAGGATTTTGGGAGACACTGTTGGCTATTGGTCGAGAGATTGCCATTTTTTTCTTCTATATAATGGAAAATTCTTCATCTTCACCGGTGGACATAGCACACCTCATTGGTGTAATGGTGTGTAAGCCATGTTAAATCTTTGTGTTTTTTTTTTTCATTTTATTTTTATTTATGTTCATGATTTGTTGATGTTCATTCAAACAGGGAACAGTTGCTCTTCTTTTCCAACCAGCTGAAGAAGGTGGTGCAGGAGCAAAGAAAATGATTGAAGAAGGAGCATTGGAGAACGTTGTGGCTATCTTTGCGCTCCATGTAGCCACTGAAATACCCGTTGGTTCGGTAGCTTCCAGGCCTGGCCTTATTAGGGCTGGAAGCGGCTCCTTTGAAGCAGTAATAAGTGGAAAGGGAGGTCATGCTGCCAGGCCTCACCAGACAATTGACCCAATTTTAGCTGCCTCCACTGCAATTCGTGGCTTGCAACATCTCATTTCCCGTGAAACCGATCCTTTAGATTCTCAAGTAAGATTCTTTATCTTTTCACGGTGTGGTGTTTTCTTGATTTGGTTTCTGGAAGGCAACCCTAATCTTTATTCTTTCCAATTAATTGTATCCGACATTTGTACTCCTCCAGTAGATTAGTTCAATATTATGGCTCATGGTCTTCTTCTTTTTTCTTTTTTTCTTTCTTATACACTAGAGCGTTTTTCCACCTAGATTTCTTAGTATTTTGTGGTGATAAATTTTCAAATTTATTTGATTATTGCTCAAAAACACACTAGATCATTGGGTTCACTAATCCCAACAACACTTGCAGGTAGTTTCAGTTGCGAAGGTTCAAGGAGGTACAGCATTCAATGTCATTCCAGATACTGTAACATTTGGTGGCACATTTCGAGCTCTTTCAAAAGAAAGATTTATGCAACTCAAGCAAAGAATTGAGGAGGTATTTGTATATGTACCAGTGAAATGTGAAACATTGATTATAAGCAGCTTAGGGTAATGGTGATCGATCGATAATTAATGCTTTTATAATGCAAGTGACGCAGGTCATCAAGGAAGGAGCTGCAGTGCATAGGTGCAGCGCAGAGGTTGATTTCTTTGAAGATAAGAAGCCCTTCTGCCCAGTGACAGTAAACGATGAAAACTTGCATGAGCACTTCTGGAAGGTTGCAGGGGATATGATCGGTATGCAGAACCTGCAAATAATGAAACCGACGATGGGAGCAGAGGACTTTTCCTTCTTCTCTGAGATCATTCCTGCTTACAACTTCTTCCTTGGGATGAAGGATGAGACAAAGGGACCTCTTGCAGCTATCCACAACCCTACTTTCACACTTAACGAAGATTCACTTCCTTATGGTGCAGCACTACATGCATCTTTGGCTGTGAGATACCTTATTGAATTCCAACCTACCAACTGAGATTATCTCCATCTGTAGTGTTTGATTATCTCATCGTAGAAGTAGAACTCTGTTTTCCATGTAATCCTCATATCTACTAATATTATAGCTACGATGACTCTCAATATTGAGATCTCTCAAGGCATTTCTTATTAATAGTGTTTTATACTCTATAAAATACAACCCAAAGTCTCGGTTGGTATATGGAAAGGCTCTTAGAGTTATTTACTCTAGATGGCCATGGTTTACTCTGAAATGGAATTTTTAGTCAAATATAGAAATCCAAATGGCAAGCAATGGTCTAATAGCCCTTTGTCACACACTCCCAGGTTGATTAGTGTAAGGTGGCCATTGTTGATGGTTCTTCGACTTTCTTCTGGGTTGGTAATTGAATTGCTCCAGATTTAGCTATCCTTTCCATTCCATCTAAGGTTGGAAACTGTTAATAGTTGTGGTCGGCATTTGAGAAGGGTGGGGATTATGTCAGATTGGTCACCACCTTCAACAGGGAGTATTAAGTTAGATGTAGATGCTACAGTGGATTACAGAACAACTTCGTTCAGCTGGAAGGATTGTTCAGCAACTACATAGGTTGCTTAAAAGGAAGTTGTGTGAAGATGATATTTCTTCGCTCGTCCCGGGTAACGGAGCTGCTTGCCAGCAAGGAAGGTTTAAAAGTTTTTGGCAGTTGCGAAGGGGTTTGGTCCACTGGTCATGGAATCAGATTCTCTTGAGTTTTTTTTTTTTTTTTCTCGGGGTTGAAGCCTTTCCTCTGGTTGAGTGCTTCATGGAATGTCAGGTAGGACTGTTGATAACATTAGATTGATTAGATCGTCTATGTACTTGGGTTGGGAATATCAACATAGACCATATCTATTCATGGAGATTTTGCCGCTGATCGGACGTCAAATGTTGGTGTGGCAAAATTCTTTTCGAATCTCTTTGAGTTCGAGGAGATCCGCTCAGGTGAGCCTAGGCTTTTCCACGAGTTCGGATCTACGACCTCGATGGGGAGCACTTTTTTTTTGTGTGCTCCCCAATGCTTCCTGATCACAAAAATTAGTGGGGCCTACGGTAAAAAAACACTTTTTAGAAAAATTAAAAAAAAAATGATTTTTGTGGTCAAAAAGTCATGGGAGAGCACTCTCGACGGAAAGATGATCCGAATTCCTTTTCTGCTACTTAGTTTTCTTTTTTCTTTAGTCCCTAACCTCGTTTCTACCCCAAAAAAAAAAAAAAAAAATCCCTGAATGCCCCGATGATCTTTAAGTTAATGTTGCTAGTGTACTACTTCCACATAGAGATATTTTTTTTTTTTTTTTTTGGCTAAAGAACACAAACACAAACCGGAACAACACACGAACCCGGGAGAACAAACCGGACGGATAAGGCCACCCCCGGGGCCCCGGGCGGGGGGCAGCCCACAACCCGAAAAGCAACCCGGCGGGAAAAGCCACAAAGAACACCACCAGGCGGGAATCTCCATACAATAGGTGGAGGTTCCAAGACCCACCGTTCCACCCCCCCTCCAACCCAGCCGGGCCCCCGGGCCCGCGTGCAGACAGGGATGGAAGCATATAAGAAATCGATCCCATTCCAAATGCAACCCCAGCCCTCATCATCTAGAAAAGTGATCACATTGGTGGTGCGCCGCTCCCTTCTTGTGCTGGGAATGACCACAAAAGTAAGGCAATCACTAAAACTATAGCAAATCTGTGTACAATTACACAAATGTGGAGTACGTGCTAAAACCTATCTGAAGAGGTCTTGGGTTTTTGCCAAGTCTCTTAATTCTCATCTTTCTTCTCCTCCAATAGAACGAATAGGGAAATCAATTCCTCAAATTTGATTAGTTTTGGTTAACAAAATATATGTTTTAGATAAAATCATAGGAATTTGAGAGGTATTAGAACTACAAGGAAAGCTATTTTCAAGTATGGTTTATTAGAAGGATAATTTGGGCACTTTTGAATATTGGTTGGGTAAAAAGAATTATTACTAAATTAGGGATTTAGTTTTTTTTTTTAAATAAAATCTGTTAGAGTAAAACCTTTTAAAACATCTTGTTAAGTAAACTTTTTCAAAATCAATAAATTTGAAGAAAAAAAATCTTAATATTTAAAGTAAAAAAATAAGAAAAGTGACTATTTATAAAGATGCATGAAGTGTTAGTTGAAGAGATATTGTTGATAACAATTATTATTTATTTAGTTGAAGAGATATTTGAATGTCCAAGATGCAAGTTCAAAGCATGGATGAACTAGTAGTCATCCAGAATTCCCCTCAAGATCTAAGAGAGATCCTCTAGGCCAACATGGCGAGTTGTAATAGTTAGTTTTCTTTGCTTTGGGTCATTGTCTGGCCTTATTTATATACTCAAAAAATGTATATATATATATATATATATATATATATATATATATATATATATATATATATATATATATAATCAAATTTTCTTATCATTTTCTTGAAGTGTTTTTTGTGGTGCCATGAAATACAATGAAAATTTTTTTTTTTTTTGGGTGTCGGAGAAAAAAATAAAGGGTGCTGACTATTTGTACAGAGGCACACTATTTAGGGTAAGAGAGTGTCAACTGAAAAATGTAATTGTTGATAATAAGTAAGGGTGTTTTGGTCTAATATATATTTTATTTTTTTGGTAAATGGTCTAATATTGAATGTTGGGAGAAAAGGTCCTCTTGAAAAATATAATTAATAAAGAATGTAAGGGTAGAGTAAAAGGGTAAAGAAAACCTGAATTTATACTTTTATATAGTAATAATAATAATATAGTATGTGATAATTCTGTCACCAATGCATCACTTCCATAAGATACTTAATTGGGTGAAAGACAAGCATGACTGCATGAGTGAGTCAGAATCTTACAGCTTGACAGAGAATTATCACCAATGCATCACTTGCATAAGATACTTATTTGGGTGAAAGACAAGCATAAGTGAGTCAGAATCTTACAGTTTGACAGAGCCATAGTTTTGGAATGAGAATGCATTTATGTTGTCCTTTCGAATAGAGAGAAGTATGGTTTATGGAAGGAATGACAGAAGCGAACAACCAACCATTTACCCAAAAAAAATAGAAAAAAACAGGACAGAAGCAACCAACTCAGCCAGCCACGGCATGAATCCATGCATGACTTCTAAAAGAGATTCCCAAAGTACTGATTAAATATTTATATATTGGTCGGGTTATAAGCTGAACAGCTGTGGAGAGATCAGAAAGGGAGAGAGGACCATGGCTTTCAGCAAATGGGTTTTTTCTCTAATGTTCATCTTTCATTTGCTTGGTAGGATACCCACTCTCTCATGTTCTTCCTTAACGGCCAAAGAGCTCGCTGCTAGTTCTGTGAATTACCTCAGCCATGCCAAAACACCAGAGTTTATGGACTGGATAGTAGGGATTAGGAGGAAAATACATGAATACCCAGAAACTGCTTATGAGGAATTTGAAACCAGTAAGCTTATCAGAGCCGAACTTGATAAGATGGGCATCCCTTACAAGTACCCATTTGCAGGTACTGGTGTCGTCGGCTATGTTGGCACCGGTAAACCACCCTTCGTCGGGATTAGAGCAGATATGGATGCTCTTAACATGCAGGTAAGAATATTCAGACTGACTTGAAAGAAGGATACAAAGAAATCTTCTTCCAAGAATTATTTAGCTTTCTTAAGAGATTCTGCTCACTTGGCCTTAATTGTGATGAAACAGGAAATGGTCGAATGGGAACATAAAAGTAAAGTCCCTGGGAAAATGCATGCTTGTGGGCACGACGGTCATGTTGCCATGCTTCTTGGTGCAGCTAAAATTCTGAATGAATATCGTCATCATATTAAGGTTTGTTTTTATTGTTATAGTAATTTAATTGATAAATTCATGAATCTCTTAATTCACTTTTATTTTGTAACCTGAATTCTTGTACTCAGACTTTAAAGATAGGCCCCGAACCAATATATGTTGATGAGAGACCTAAACCGACTTAACGTATCTATGATGGAAGTAGAAGGCTTGCACTGATAATAATATATATACCAACCTAATTGCCTATGAGGTTATATTATGAGATTTGAGACTTTTGTCTTTGCCCTAAGATTTTGAGTGAGGGCTTCTTAACATTGGTGTAGCAATTGGTTGAGAGGTTTCCATTCTCTTTTTCTTATACATGATAAAAAGTTATTCTTGACCTGTAAATGTAACCCGCAACATTGGTGTTAGCGTATGTGAACCATATTAAATTTCTGTGTTTTTTTTGTTTTGATTTTGTTTGTATTCGTGATTGTTGGTTTTCGTTCTAACAATTATGTATAGGTCATGTGAATGGTATTTGGTGGTTTGATCAAACAGGGAACAGTTGCTCTTCTTTTCCAACCAGCTGAAGAAGGTGGTGCAGGAGCAAAGAAAATGATTGAGGAAGGAGCATTGGAGAACATTGTAGCAATCTTTGCTCTCCATGTATCCACTGAAATACCCGTTGGTTCGGTAGCTTCCAGGCCTGGCCTTATTAGGGCTGCAAGTGGCAGATTTGAAGCAGTAATAAATGGAAAAGGAGGTCATGCTGCTAGGCCTCACCAGACAATTGACCCAATTTTAGCTGCCTCCACTGCAATTCGTAGCTTGCAACATCTCATTTCTCGTGAAACTGATCCTTTAGATTCTCAAGTAAGATTTTTTATCATTTTATGGTGCGTTGTTTTCTTGATTTCGTTTCTGCAAGGTAATCCTAATCTTTATTATTTTTAATTGACTGTATCCTCAATTTGAGAGAAATATCTGTGTTCTGTCTTTTTATCATAGTGGATGGATACAATATCTTGTCCCGTAGTTTTTTCTCTTTACACTACAGGGTTTTTCCACGTATCTTGTATCTTGTGATGATAATTTTTTCTCAATTATTTTATCATTTCTCAAGTTAGGTTATTGGGTTCGCTAATCCAAGCAATACTTGCAGGTAGTTTCAATTTCAAAGGTTCAAGGAGGTACAGCATTCAATGTCATTCCAGATTCTGTAACATTTGGTGGCACATTTCGAGCTTTTTCGAAAGAAAGATTTATGCAACTCAAGCAAAGAATTGAGGAGGTATTTGTATACGTACCAGTGAAATGTGAAATATTATTGATTATAAGCAGCTTAGGGTAATGGTGATCGATAATTAAGGCTTTTATAATGCAAGTGACGCAGGTCGTCAAGGAAGGAGCTGCAGTGCATAGGTGCAGTGCAAAGGTTGATTTCTTGGAAGACAAGAAGCCCTTCTACCCAGTGACTGTAAACAATGAAGACCTGCATGAGCACTTCTGGAAGGTTGCCGGAGATATGATTGGTCTGCAGAACCTGCAAATAATGAAACCAACGATGGGAGCAGAGGACTTTTCCTTCTTCTCTGAGATCATTCCTGCTTACAACTTCTTCCTTGGGATGAAGGATAAGACAAAGGGACCTCTTGCAGCTAACCGCCACAACCCTACTTTCACACTTAACGAAGATTCACTTCCTTATGGTGCAGCACTACATGCATCTTTGGCTATGAGATACCTTATTGAGTTCCAACCAACCAACTGAGATTCTTTCTCTCCATCCGTAGTGTTTGACTGTCTCATCACAGAAGCAAAACTCTGTTTTCCTTGTAATCCTCATATCTACTAATGTTATAGGGTGACTCTCAACATAGATATCACTCAAGGCATTTCTCAACAGTGTTTTCTACTCTAATACATCCCAAGTCTCGGTTGGTATATGGAAAGGCCACTAGAGTTATTTACTCTAGACGGCTATAGTTTACCTTAAAAATTAAATTTTTAGTCAAATATAGAAATTTAAATGGCAAAAAAGTTAGGATCGAATCCAAGGAACAATCATACAACGAAAGATAGAAGAAAAAGATCAAACACAAAACACACACCCACATGGAGATTTTACGTGAGAACCCCTCAAGGGGAAGAAAACCCATGGCCGTCAAACAATCTACTAATTTCAAGAAGAGAGTTACAAATTTATACCAAAAAACCCTAACCGAGATATAATCAACACCGTCTATATCTTAAGATAATATGGGCTATTGTACAAAGAATTTCTGTGTAATTAAATTGTGTACATCAAAACAATTAATGTTCTATTAGCTCTTTCTCACAGTCCCAAGGATGATCTCTAAGTGTAAGGTTTTGTTTGGTGATGGTTCTTCGACTTTATTTTGGCTTGATAATTGAATTGCTCCAAATTATAATCTTGCCGTAGTAATTTGGAGAATGCCAATAGCTATGTAATCCCAAATGGGGAATGATGGTGGGACCCTTTTTAGCATATATGCTCCTACCTAATGACTATTATGCTTGGGAGCAGTGTTGGGAGTCCAAATCTAATTTGGGGTCCAGAGTAAATTTGGACGATTGAATAAACACTTCATTCAACAGTCTAGATTTGTTCTGGACCTCCAAATTAAATTTGGGCGACAGACTGCTGGGAGCAACACTGCTCCCAAGCAAAATGCCCCTAATGAGGTGTGCTTGAGAGTTGTAGAGTATAACCAGATTTCAACTCCTCCCCTATGGCGAATGGTATGTTCTCTATATGCTCAACCTATGAGGAGTTGACTAAGGATCTGGGCATACACTGTCGGGAGCTGAAGATCCAAAGTTGTGGAAAACTATTTGGAGGCTCAAAGTTCCCCACTATATTCTTTCTTTTGTTGGCGTGCCATAGACTGTAATTGATTAATGCCAGAAAAAGGAAGTTGCATCTCCAGGGCACAAGCTCAGCAGTTTTGTTAGTAGAAATCTGGACTGTGAAAGATCCCATCTACCAAGAGGTCTTGGGTTTTGGCCAATTAAGCCTGTTGATTCATCTTTCTTCTCCTTCAACAGAAGAAGTAGGAGTGAATCGGTTGGGGCTGGGATGGTTTTGATTCTATTGGGTTGGTTAGGTTAAGAAAGTATATATTAAATAAAATAATGAATTTGAGAGGTATATTGGCACTACAAAGAAAAACTATTTTTGATAATTTGTTTGATCAATTTACGAGTTTCATTAATTAAGGTCTGGTCGATCCTACTAGTGCAGCTTAGAATTACACACTAAAGAATATGTACTTGAAAAAAAAATCAATGAAGCTTCATTTTAACCATTGGAAATACAACGACAGAATATGCTCGAGCAAGCATATGAAACCCATAACTTAACAACTTGCCAAGATTAGGCCATTCCACCCAATGGACAGTTTGAAATGGATACTCTTCGCATATGGCTTAAGAAGACCATAATTCCATTAGAAATATTGGTGATGTGATTGAAATATTATAATATCAAATTAAATACATATTTATCAAGTAGATACTAAATAACTTATTATATTATTTAGGTATTTATTGCAAAATCTATCTGCCCTTGATGAAGTAAACTTTTTTTTTTCTGTTTGGTCTGATCCTTGAAGAACCAAACAAAGTTAGGAACTGTCAAAAAAAAAAAAAAAAATCATCTTCTTAAAAGAAATCATTAAAACATGAACTGCATAAGATATTTTGGTGAAAGATAAGCATGAAATGGGGAAGAAGCATCCAAGTTGACGTTCAGAGACTATCATCTTTTAAAAATGAATATATGACACTTTCTATAACTTATTTGTGGAAATTTTCGGCTCCGGAGACCGTTTTTTCACCATGTTGCTTGAAGTCTCTGCCAATATTTCCTTGATTCTATCTTTTCTCTGACCTCGAACACTAGAAAAAAGGATGAATTAAGTTATCAATAAGCATCATGAGAGGCTCGTTTGTCGGCCACAAAATTTCCATCCATGAAACTGTTGAGAATAAATTTAAGGAATGGACGGTTGAGCCAATGCCATGATGGCTTGAACAATAAAAATATAGACCCTTGAGGCCCAGAAGGGAAACAGATCCTCCACCCCTACGTATTCCATCCTTCAAAAATTACTTTTTTATAGTCTACTTGACATAGACTACCCTGCTGACTTATGTTGAACTGTGAAAGGAAAATTTTGAAGGCATGAAAGTAGTAGAGGTTGAAGATCTGAACGCCCCCAAAAGACAACGTAGAAGGTGCACGCAATTTTGTCACATGCTCCATATAGATTGCATTACCCGTTCACTGGATGGATAGACTCTGAAGTGAAGCCTGATCCATCCAGTTTGAGAAAGAGACTGCATTTTATTGTCCTTTTTCAGAGGGAGAGGTTTTGGATTATGGAAGGAATGACTGAAGCAGCTGACAACTCAACCATGGCATGAATCCATGACTTCAACAAGAGATTCATCTCTTTGTCTCTCTTGTAAGATTCTCCACAGAATACCCGTATATATATTCGTCTTTTTCTAAGCTCAAGTTGTAGAGAGATCAGAGAAAGAGAGAGAATCATGGCTATCAGCAAATGGGGTTTCCTGATTTTGACCCTTCACTTGTTAGAGACAATACCCAAACTAACAAGTTCTTCCTTGACGGCCAAAGAGCTTGCAGATAGTTCTGTGAAGTATCTCAACCATGCCAAAACACCAGAATTTATGGATTGGATGGTAGGTGTGAGGAGGAAAATACACGAGCACCCAGAAATTGCTTATGAAGAATTTGAGACCAGTAAGCTAATCAGAGCCGAGCTTGATAAGATGGGTATCCCTTACAAGCACCCAGTTGCAGGTACCGGCGTCGTCGCCTATGTTGGCACCGGTAAAGCACCGTTCGTCGGGTTAAGAGCAGACATGGACGCTCTTCCTATGCAGGTTAGGAAAATTAGACTGACTGGAAAATAAATAAATCTCCATTTATTTTCTTTGAAGAATTATTTAGTTTTGTTCTCTTCTTAATTTGATCCTTACTATAACGATATAGGAACTTGTGGAGTGGGAGCACAAGAGCAAAGTTCCTGGGAAGATGCACGCTTGTGGGCATGATGGTCATGTTTCTATGCTTCTTGGCGCAGCTAAAATTCTCAACGATTTTCGTGATGATATTCAGGTCTGTTTTTGTCACATGTATGATGTTAACCATTTTTTTTTTTTTTCCTCTTTTTAGTTTGTGTTGTTTTCTCCTCTAGAATCAATACCTTCAATTTCGTTGTTCTTTACCTTAAAAAAATATCTCTTTGCTCTATCTCCTAGTTCTTACCCAAAAAAAATCTCTTTGGTCTATATTATCAAAAATAAAATACTTAGAGATAAATATGTTATTAGTTGCATAACCCTTTGCCTAAGTGATCCCTAAAACATAGTTGGATACAAAAAGACAAACCACCAGGGGTGTCAGTGGTTCAGTCTAGATAGGTTTTGGTTTTGTGGTTTATAGTGTGAAAAGCCAAAAATGAAATCAAGAGCCCAAGAGCAAAGTCCGTAGGAAGATGAACACTTGCGGGCGTGATTGTCATGTTTCTATGCTTATGGGCGCAGTTGACTTTCACAATGATATTCAGGTTTGCTTTTGTCATACGTATGATCTTAACCACCTTCTCTTTTTCATTTCAATAATGGATGTTACCCACTAAAGCTATTGTTTCTTCTCCATAATCAATACTTTCAATCTCTTTGCTCCAAGCAAAAGAAAGAAAAATCTATTTGCTCCTTGTCATCAAGACAAAATAATTAATGGATAAATATACTATTTAGTTGCATAGCCATGTGCCTAGACATAGGTGGATACAAAAAGACCAACCACTAAAGGTGTCAACGGTTTAGTCCAAAAACCAGGTTGATTTTGGTTTTGGAGTATCAAAGCCAAAAAGGGACCATTAACAAAATTTTGGAGTGTTTGTGTCAGTTTAGGTTTGATTTGGACCAATGGCTTGGATTTGGGTTGAATTGGTTTAGAAATTATTAGTAATTCATGCTAAAAGTTATATTTGTGATCGTTAACCTCTTTAAATCGTAAAATCAACCAAACTATTTAGCCTATTTTAGAATTTTATCAAAAAAACAATGCACGAAGATAGAAAAATTGAAATAAATTATAACTTTGCTCGGTTTTTAATGATTCAATTCTATTAGTGGTTCACCATAAGAAGTCACTAATAGATTGGATTGAACCAACTCAAAACCATCAGTTGGTAATGACCGACATCTCTTAACGAAGAGGTCACAATTTGATGCTCCTTGTAATATATGTTAAAAGTAAATTTCCCCACCCCTAAT
Source organism: Hakea prostrata (assembly GCF_041222555.1). Classification (NCBI taxonomy): domain Eukaryota; kingdom Viridiplantae; phylum Streptophyta; class Magnoliopsida; order Proteales; family Proteaceae; genus Hakea; species Hakea prostrata. Next base: position 23,327,940 of record NC_142602.1, read on the forward strand.
ATAAAGCTTACCAATTTCAAAAAATAAAATAAAATCAATAGGTTTTTCAATCCCCAATGTGTATTCTGTCCAATTAGCCTTGGGTTTGTCCAGTTCAGTCGTTCAGGTCTTAACAGGTCCACCCCCATGGAACTATATAAATCTTATTCCTGTGGTATTGTGCACGTATGCTCCTGTTAACCATTGCTCCAGCAAAGGGCCATTTTGCTAGCCTTGTGCCTAGATACAGGTAAATTAAAGTAATGGACAATTAGAAGTGTATGTAAGTAATGTGAACTGTATTTGATGTTTGAACAGGGGACAGTTGCTCTTCTTTTCCAACCAGCTGAGGAAGGTGGTGCGGGAGCAAAGAAAATGATTGAAGATGGAGCATTAGAGAACGTTGTTGCTATCTTTGCTCTCCATGTAACCATTGAAGTACCCGTGGGTTCAGTAGCTACCAGGCCTGGGCTTATAAGGGCAGGAAGTGGCTTCTATGAGGCAGTAATTAGCGGAAGAGGTGGTCACGCAGCCATCCCACATAGTACAATTGACCCAATTTTAGCAGCTTCCAATGTCGTTGTCAGCTTGCAGCATCTCGTTTCACGTGAAACTGATCCTCTAGATTCACAGGTATGGTTTTGTCTCCGCTGCAAGTTTTCTTCTTTCTAATCTCAATCCAAGAAACAAATCTTACCACTCAAATCCAGAATCCCCAAACTCCTGTAAATAATCTTGAACTTGTTGATGAACCATCACGCAGGTAGTTTCAGTTACAAAATTTCAAGGAGGTAGTGCATTCAATGTTATTCCAGATTCTGTAACAATTGGTGGCACGTTCAGAGCTCTTTCAAATGAAAAGTTTATGCAGCTCAAGCAAAGAATTGAGGAGGTATATATATATATAATCGAAGTAATGTGAAAAATTGATTCTGAACGGTTTATATTATTGGTGATTGCTAATGCTCTTAAAATGCAAATGACACAGGTTATCAAAGGGAGGAGCTGCAGTACATAGGTGCAGTGCAGAGGTTGATTTCCTTCAAGACAAGAAGCCCTTCTACCCAGTGACTGTAAACGATGAAGGCTTGCATAAGCACTTCTGGAAGGTTGCAGGAGACACGATTGGTGAGCAGAACCTGCAAATAATGGTACCAACAATGGGAGGAGAGGACTTTGCCTTCTACTCTGAATTTGTACCTGCATACAACTTCTTCTTGGGGATGAAAGATGAGACAAAAGGACCTCTAGCAGCTAATCACAACCCTAAGTTCACACTCAATGAGGATTCACTGCCTTATGGTGCTGCTCTGCAGGCATCTTTGGCTATGAGGTACCTTGTTGAGTTCCAACCCAACTCGGCAGAAGGGAAAACCCATGATGAATTATGAGGCGTTTGTTATAGATTCAGTGGCTGGTTCAAGCAAAGCACCGGGCCTTTTGGAGCTTTGACTTGGGCAGTTTTTAAGTGTTTGACTCTGGAAGTAAGATCCACCAACTTAAAAAATGAATGCTTTGCAGGTTGGAGTTGGAAATGCGAAACATTAACTCTGTTTCATATGATCTACTCGTATAATAAAATGTGTTCCAGCTCAAATAAGTTAGTTTTATATAATTAATGACAGAATATTTGGTAAACATATTAAGACAGAATATTAGGTAACAAATTAATGAAGACCACAGAAGGAACATAGCTTTCCTATAATGATGGCCACGTTTGGCTCAATGATTCATCGAATGTAAACGTTGAATTCGTGGAGAGCGTTTATACCAATTGAGTTAGTGCGGGTACATTTGGGATAATGAAAGAAAAAGGAAAGAACGAAAAGCCACTTGAGAAAGAACATGCTGTTCTTGTTAATTTCCACTTACTTCGTCTTAAAAATGGAAAAACGCTTCAAACTAAGATGGAACACCGTTCACCATAAGAAGAGAGTGACTAATCATCTCTTATCTCATTCGAATTATCTTTTGACCGCGAAAAAACAGCTAATTAAGGAAGTGCGAAAGAAAGAAAATAGAGCAGAATCATTTGGTGCTGCAATGAAAATGAAATATCTAGACAGGAATCTGTACGAAAAGAATGTGTGTGTTAACAGCTTCATTTGCCTTAATACATGGTGAAATCCATCCGGTGAAGTCCAGCAGTGGTAACAGAATACATCGGTTTAGAGGTTCAGGTTCAGGTTCAGTGTTCACACACAACGAGTGCAATTACAAATCGATCCATCTATAGAACTTTATTACTTCGGCGTCTGTGAGCTATAAAGAATTCATTCGACCGTGAAAGTATTGCAGAACCAAATAAAGAAATTTCATTCATGTAGATCGATCAAGATCTTCCTATCATCTGTTCAAGAAATCTCCAAACAATGCAACGGAAAAAAGAACTATTGAAAGAGAAGAAAGTATTCATAGGACATTACAGATCCAACAAAAACAAACAACGACCTATAATCTCCCGGCAGTAATTCAGACGAAAGAACGGAAACGAAAATGGCTTAGAGACGAGCGAGATCTTGGAATAATGGAACCTTTCATCGGCGGAGAGATCCAAACAGGAAGGCAATGAAAGAGACGAGGAAAGCGGCGGCAATCGACGGCGAGATGGAACTGATTCCGGCACCTGAAGTAGGGCTAGGAGCCGGAGCCTCAGCAGCTGTGGCATCTTCAACGAGAGAAAAGATGGCGAGCACAAGCACCATAAGAGCGACGAACGAAAATTTGCTGCTGAAACCCTCCATTTCTACTTGCTTTTGGAAATTTCTATTCTTCGAAAGAGAGAGAATGGAAGATTTGCTGAGAGAACTCTGAGAGTTGTTGTTAAAGCAGTAAAGCCGTAAAGAGAGCGAAGGTGGCAGCAGTGTATTTATATGGGGTTCCTGAACCTGGGGCAGCTAACCCGGTCCCAATGGACAGCCTGGCTAATGTGGAATCGAATAGCTGGCAATCTGTGGGCCCATCCATTTAACGGTGGAACCCGGAAGGTTTAATTCGCTAGTTTCTTTGGGCGTTTTAATATTCTATTTTGGCCGGTTATTTGAACGTTGAATCTGCCGCCGGTGAAGTTAATTAATTAAGAGAGTTCCCTCAATAACAGGGACGTAGACGCAATAGGGAGAATTTCAGGGGTAGAAACATAAATAATAGTCTGTAAATTCAAGAGTGTGTATGTAATTAATTTTTTATAAATAAGGTGAAGTGATATTTAACAACTATGGAGGAAAGAAAATGTAAGGGCATTTCGGTCAATGTAAGTGGGGCGCATCATGTATCCCACGTTGGACATAGTGGGCGGCTGGGCGCCCTGGAGAGGTTGTAGAATATTACTGGCTACTTTAAGGTGGGACCCATCGTAATGTTGGGGATCATATGCCCGAGGTGCACTCTATCATTCATGAACTGCCTCCCCATATTCGAAGTTATTAGTTTTATATATATATATATATATATTAGAAGATATTAGTTCGATACCGGTACGTATCTGATTTTTGATAACGAAAATAAAGAAAAACAAAAAAAAAAGATAATTTACCCTTTTTTAATAAAAATTTAAAGACAAATCTGTCTGCCGATCCGATAATCATTATTCACAAGACCGATTCTTTATTCGAAACTGAGCCAACTAATACCCTGTGGTGGTTGGGCTGTTGGTTGTCAGTAAGGATGTCAAACAGTGTGGAATGGTAATACATTATGGTATTGATATTGAAGGAAAATAATAAATAAAAAAAAAAAAGTATGAGTATTGATACGTTATAGAAAATCAATATCCAAAACCGAAACCAACTGAATGATATCAATTTTGTATCTACATTTGTGAATAATTGGCTTCAGTATGAAAACGGTTGTGAAAACAATTAGGCTGCAACATATAACAGTAAGGTATGGTTTTTTTTTTTTTTGGTAATGAACAATAAGGTATGGTTTTGATATATAAACAATAGAAGAATAATATAAATAGTATCTTCAATAGTATTTTATCGGAATGATTTTGATTTCGACACTAAATTTACGCCCTTATTAGTTGTCGCACGCATCACTTAACAAAATTATGAAACAAACATTGTATTGTTGAAATTGCTTGAGTAGTTGAATCACTGGTCAAACCCTTAGTGGATCAAACTCCTTTGATTTGAGATTGGATTGAGTTCAAGACCATTGAATATATTAAAAACCATGAAAATATCATAGCAAGCCGATCAAGGTGATACGTGGGTCGCCTCCATTGGTAAAGTTAGGCAATGTGCAACATCAGAAATTGAACTCGTAAGTAAGCAATGATAGGATTCGATGCCAATGGTATTCGGAGAAGCTGAAGTTGGAGAGGCGTTAGGTATCAAGCATAGCTTATGGATTGCAATAGGGGAAGGCTAGCTTCAAATCATCATAGAATCTGATTGCCTTAACATCGTAAGACTGCTCTTACAGCCTGATCTTCCAGTTCCTACTTACTTGATGAATGTCATTGAAGATATTTGTCGGCTTGCTTGTACACCCATCTCATGTTTTTTTCTCTTTTGTTCCAAGGAATGCTAATTCTGTAGCTCACTCCTTGGCCCAGGAAGCCCTGGCGCTTGAGATGGTGTTAGATTGGCCTATTTCCACTCACTGGTTGAAGGAGCCTGTTCCTCATCCAGTTTCCATGTCTTGTTCTTAATCGAGTTTTATACCAAAAAAAAAAAAAAAAGAGAGAGTCTACAATGCAATTTCATTGTTTGGTCTTAATCTTAGGTATTTATATTCACTATTAGGGTTTTGGATTTTGGATAGCTTGCCAAGTCAGCATTCCTTGGATATGGCCTAGTCAACACCGCTATCACTATTCGAACATCCCAGCTAGATAAAACAAATTTGATGAAAAAAATGTTAAGTTCAATTGGCATTCACGCACCCAACACGTGATCGTAGCCAGATATGCTATCTGGCATTGTGGCCTGTACGCCTATGCAGCCCATGGCCTAATCGGCTATGAATCGGACCAAACCCTTAGCTTAACGGTTCATCGACTGAACCGGTGGTTAGCATATTGACATAACGCATCGGAAACTTCCTTGGATTACTACCCTTACAATACTATTCCTTCCAAACTCAAAAATTGAACTTCCACTCAAAGAGTTTTTTACTCAATTTTAAAAGATTATAGATGAGAAAGACTCCTAGACAAACATAAACACACAAAGCCATATTTAATTAACACAATTTTATAATTTCTCGATATTTTATAATGGACAATCATATTGGTCATCAACTAATGCTATTAGTTTTTTGAATACTTCACATGGTAATAATTAGCAACCCAGCTAAGCAGGTCCAGGTACATGATTTATTGGCTAAACAACAATAATACATGATGTAATAAAGAACTTCAGAAGAATCTTATTAACAAATCTTATTAATGATTCTTTTAAACAATAATCTTATTAACCATTCGAGACATTTAATCCTATGCTTTCCTTTGTCTTCATTTAACAATATTTCAAATGTTGAGACCAGAATTTTCCTGCTAAGCGGCAAACAAAAAGAAAATGCTGACTTTGGTAACTAATATCCAAGACATAAGTTTAGGGGGAAAAACAAAGCATTTGAAATGGCATGGATGTGTCCAATGGAGATCCTTAAATGCTCCACTACAGCATGCTGATATGAATCAGATTGAGAGAGCTTAAAGAACCATGAATAAGCCTAAGAAATACAAGTGAGGAAAGACAAAGTATGACTTGAATAGAAGGTGATTGAAAAACAGGAATTTATGTGGGAGATCACATTTAGTTGGGGATAAGGCATTGAGTTTGAGTTGTAATTGATCTTGAGTTTGCAGGTGAAACTACAGAGGATTCCTCCATGAGATAGGCAGCCTGAAAGCAGAAAAAACTATGGAGTCAACAGAGGATGATTTCATGTATTCTCTTGTACCCAAATGAAACTGCAAGATATAGGATGAGTTCAGTAATTACAAAAAACAGAGCAGAAAAGCTTTCATATAACATAACCACACTAGCAATTAACAAAGAAAAAGAGAATGTAATCCATGAAATTTTAATTCAAAGAATGGATGTTGGATGCTCATTTTGGGGGAATTGGAAGCCTGTACATCCAAAATATGCTTTTTTTACAGTAGTACTCGCTTCCTCCTGAAATGTAGGTGCAGGAGAGGAATAATAATGGATAAAAAGCATTTCTATCACATTACACAGAAGTAATTAACAAAGGAAAAAATGTACTCTGTCAAAAATTTGAATTCAAAGAATGGATGGTGCATGCTAATTCCTGGGAATTGGAAGTCTACACATCCAAAAAATGCTTTTACAGTAACACTTGTTTCCTTCAGGAAGGAAGGTGAAGGAGAGGAACACATGCATTAACAAATGCAACAACCAGTCCCTTCTTCAATATCGTGGAAAGTTGGTTATATACTATGAAGCATTTTGGAGAAGACATCATCCTCACAAATGAGGCCAAAGAATGATTTGAACTACCAAATCCCATGTTCTACAGCCCACAATTTCTTTTCCTATTGATCAGCACAGCTGAATGGTCACTAATCAATGCCAAACATTCTTTGTGCAAGCTGCAACAAAGGCTCCAAAGCACTTGGAGCAAACTTCCTGGCAAAAATGAAACAGATAGTAGAGGGCTCATGATTGTAAAAGCAATTGCGTCCTTCAATAATTCTCCTCAGGAAAGTCTCTGTAATATCACTCTCCCCAAAAGTAGCTGGATGAGCACCACCCCTTGTCCAGTCCACCCAGGTAATGCTCCTGTTTGCTAAGAGATGTGGTGCTAGAATGCTCAGCATTGTAGGAAAATAGTGCTCATCTACGTAACATGCTGGTTTACAAAATTCCTCAAACTTTGGACCGAAGGTGATATCTTCCACAATATGAACGGCAAGTGTTCGGTTAATCCCAAACCATTGGGAGCCTTTCCGCCAATTTGTAATATTAACCTCAGGTGCCATGTTCTCATCGTAGCGTCCTCTACCATGGGGCCCAGGATCATCAAATACACCGATAAAACTATACCACGATTTTGTCAGGTAACGGTAAATGGTAGGGAAGTCATAGAGAGGGATGCAAGACTCCGACAAAAGCACAAACCATTCATTGGAGACATCAAGCAGTGCATTTGCTATAAGTCTTTTCTCAGCATCACACATGCTCATCTTGCCCCACTCAGATACCTGCACAGAAAGAAACCGCAAATTTTAGTAAACCATATAAACACACAACTAAAATCCATCTCAAAAAAAAAAAGAATGGTAAAAGATGCTTTAAAGCATAACAATTCATGATATATGGGACTGGCTAACAACATTTTTTCATTTCATGAAGATTTGTAGCAATTTACAGTCCACAATATTGAAAACTAATTGCTAAAATATATGCCTGGACACTAACTATAGCCATATGCCATGCAGATACACACTGCTCAATGCTCACCATTGAGCTCATATACATCAGAACAAGTGATTATCAAAAATTTCAAGAAATTATCCCATCTGATCATGCCTTAGCATGCCAGTCACCAACGATGCATCAAAGTACCACCACCAACAACATCCAGGCTCCAGCTGTCCAAGTTCCACCAGAAGATGCTGATGCTCTATGAAAAACCCTGACACTAGATAAACAACTAATAAGATTCAACCCTCTATCCATGTTGACTGTGTGGGGTACTTCTAGAAAAATTGAGCTTTCAAGCTGAGAAGTTTTTGTTTAGTTGCAGTTTTTCTGTGATTTCTATTTTAATTACTCCGAGATATTACTAAGATTTTAGTTACTACATCTTAAATTAGATTTCAGTTTCTATTTTGAAATTATAATTGGTTGCTATTTTGTAGTTACTCTCCAATAGCCAAGAAAGAGTTTCTCATTTTGTGATCAAAGCAATTCTTCTTAAAAGAGACTGTCACAGCATCCGATGATAATAAATTCTGGTTTATACCAAGGAGATTGTGTGATGCAACTCATTGGTGCAGCCTTTCTTCGTAAGATCCAGGGTTGGTGCTTCAGGAGACTGAGGCAAGACTATCGAGTCCATCAGAAGCTGAACCTTGGAAGTGTACCCTATACTTATGCAGGTCATGGTTCTAGTGCCTTCCTTGAAAGAGAATTCAAGTCCAAGAAATACCAGATCCATTCATCAAATTCAGTGCACCTTTTGATGGCAACACACCATCCAATAGATGAATATCTCTATATGTTAGGAGTTGCTTTTTTTCTTTCTAATTTGACTATTTGAGAACCATTCCATATTACTCAATATCCAACCATCAGTTTTGGTTGTAATTTTGAGGAGCTATTTTGTTCCTAGTTACCAACCTCGAATGGAAGACCATACCCGTCAAGATGTTTACTTACTGATTCTGTAACGTGTTATATGCAGGTCAATAGACTATTTTATTTCAGTGGCTGGACATTTCCAAATTACTGTAAAGTCTTGATAAGGATTTTAATAGCTAAAGTACCTTGCTGGTTAACCTACCGTTGGATCTCTCTGCTATTTTATATTTGAGGAACTGTTGATACATTGTACTGATATTATGGGGCTGGTTCCAAGTGGTATAGTTGGGAATTAGTTCTACACCATTTTCATACCAGAGCCAATCATAGCCAACTGTGAGTTACTCCTCTATGCCATGGCCGACATTCAAAAGGTTCATGATTATGTTCTCAAGAAGTTGATTGAACTCGATAAATGAATGGTTTGATTATCCGGCTTAATTGGATAATCAATAATGCAGCAATGTTTTGGGATCCCAAAATCAGTTATAACATCTCACTAGGAAGAGAAGAACCCTCCTTTTGTAGTAAGAAACTGAAGTTGGAGAAACTTGTATCACCAATGAAGAAAGAGTCCTTGATGTTCCTACTGTAGAGGCTTCCAAGAGGTTGAAGCAAACAAGGGTTTTGACAGTGGGAGGTTTTGGCTGAAGAATTTGGCACTACAACCACAGAGGTGGTTAAACAGTCAAAGAAACATCTGGAAGACTATAGATGCTCTATTCACAACTATGATTAACCTGAGTTTAAGCTAATTGTTGAGCATGTAGAGTTCATGATTCCACCTGAGTTTTTTTGAGGGAAATAGCCATGTTTTGAAGACTTTATTCCCTATTAGTGACTAACCAGAATATTGTTTCATCCTGAAACTAGATGTGCACCATGCCAAACCTATCTCGTATCTTTGACTCTTCAAAAACTCAAGGTGAAGCTTCTTCCAAGTGTAGATCAAAGAAAGACTGGCAAGCAGTCATAGAGCCATCCAATCGATCAGCCAAACAGGCCAGCCCCTGGTCCACTTCTGTTCTTGCTTAACTGGTCAACTGCATGCATACTCTAAGAGACCATGATGCTGAATCTGTTGAGATATTTCCAAAAATTTGAGTGAAACTGCCTTGGGAGTTATTTTAATTAGTTGTTTTAAATTATTAGTAGATATCAATTAGATTAAAATAGATTTCTGTTTCTATTTTGAATTTTAATTAGTTGCTATTTTGTAATTACTCTCCAACAGCCGAGGGGTACTTTCTAATTTGAAAATCAAGGCAGTTGTTGTTAATTAAAGAAGAGAGGGCTTTTATGGCCCTAGAAGAACAAGATAACCTTAAGAGAAGTAGTGAGAAAGGTTATGCATAGCTTAGGCTTTGTATCTAGTATGGCCTCAAACAGAGCTGATTGGAAGGTAAGGATCCATGTAGCCGGCCCCATTTAGTTGGGACAAGGCTTGTTGTTGTTGTTGAGGGGCTTTTACAGCTCCTAACAATTTGAGTAGGTAATGAATTGTGGCTTATATAAAAGAGCTTGTGTGATAAGGATAAAGGACTGTCAGATGCAGTGTAACCTTCCCGGTAAGACTCTAGGGTGACCAGTTTGATGCTGGTTGAGGCTTGAGTAGGAGACTCAGGCTAGACTATCGAGTCCATCAGAAGCTGAATAATTGAAGCGGATCCTGTTGGTCACACTGTTCTGGTGCTTTTCTTGCAACAGACTTCAGGTCCAAGAAATCCCAGATTCAGGCCACATTCTAACAGTGTAACACCTTACATAATGTTTTCCTTCAATGGCAGTGTCAGGCTTTCAGCTCATCCAATGCTTGGATATTGCTATAAGTTGTGACTTGCAACTTTAAGTTCAAGTTTCTAATTTGATAACCCTGTTACAACTCAACATCCACCCATCATTTTATACTGTAGTTTTGGGGGGGTTACTCAGTTCCTGGTTCCATTCCATCAACTGGAAGTCCATCCACATCCATGGTGTCTACTCACTCATTCCATAACCTCCTATATCCTGCTTAACAGACTATTATCTTTGTCAGCCAATCCATCAGAACTTGTCTTATTTTTATTTCTTTTGAGGCTGGAATCATCCAGAACTGTTAAGCCTTGTAGAGGTCATTAAGAGCTAAAGCACCTAATTGGTTTGCCTACTGTTAGGTTTTTGTATTAATTATACAGCTGAAGCATTTAAATTGAGTGATTCTGTTGGGCAGGTTTCCCAATTGTCTAGCTGGGAGTCGGTTCTACATAATGGATGTTGCTTATAATGTGGCCTCCAGAAGGAAGTTAGCCTTGTTTCTTCATCTAATCACATTGTACTGCTCAAGAATCTAGAGCTGAAAGCATAAGCATCTAAATCCTCACATTCATTGTGCATTCAACAATTCATATATGTCCAGGTTCCGTGCATAGAATGTGAATACTGGCATGAAAATCATGATGACACTTGTGGAATTCTGGATCTAAATTTAAAGGGATGATTGGAAGTTTTTCATTCGACCTTAAATAGAAACCATGATGGCATTTGTGAAATTCTGGATTTAGGTTTATTGGGATGACTGGAAGTTTTTTCTGTAATTGGAAGAGTAGCATTGGTTGTAACTCTTACACAAATTGCTCTGGTGCATGGACCAAAGAAAGGTGCAAACATGGCATTGGAGAAGCACTTCCAGTGTCATGGCTTTTTTTAGGTTTTCGAGTTTGAAAATCTGATGGCTAGTTAGCTGCAGGATGGGAATGCAAAAGAAAGAAACTATCTGAGGATGATAGGAGACTTCTCCACACCACATTATAGCTCCTTTGAAGTTTGGCTTTGAATAAGATGCCACGGACATTTTTTTTAAGAAGATGAGATTGATATTAGCATTAATTAACAGCAAGAACATACTGACATGTCCTAGTAAGTAATGCAATGAAACTTTTTGCAAAAATAACTGAGAAGGTAAATCAAAACTACTCATACAGACTAGAGAATGTGTTGAGCAACAAGAATACAACTAATCACACCAATAGGAAATAACACAAAATGGGTATTTGCAGAACTCTTCATCCACCCAAAATCAAGAGAATCCAAAACTTCCCACATAGCTCCACGGACGTTTTTAAGAGAGAGATGTATAGCTTCGCAGAACTACGCAGTCCGTAAATAATGCAATGTAACTTCAAAAATAACGGAAGTAAACAAAACCCATACAGACTAGAGAATGTGTCGAGCAACAAGAATACAACTAATCACACCAATAGGAAATAACACAAAATGGGTATTTGTAGAACTCTTCATTCACCCAAGAATCAAAGAGAATTTTCATAACTTTTTCACTTCACAATTAGCATTCACTACTTACAAGTCATAAGCTGCATTGATAGGAAAACAAAGAAGTAATACCTTGCTAGGAATCTGTCTCTTGTAGAATATGGATGTGTGTGGGTAGTCGGCTGTATAAGATGGCAATGAATGAACATAGATTGAGTAGAGCCCTTCATGACCCCTGAAGAACATTTCCCAAAGAGGTGAAAGCGGCAAGGGCCCTTTTGAAAGGAACATAAAGGCAACCTTAGGAACTCTGTCAAATGGATGCTTGCCAATTCGGGGAACGAATGACGCCCTCCAAAACAACTCCTCATCCGTCATTGTGTGGATCAGATTAGATGGAGGCATGATCCAACGTCTTAGACTACCAGGCCCTTCCAAGCAAGGCTTAAGGAATTCAGGCTTTGGTGTAATCACCAGATTCTGAAGTCCCCAGTATCGAATCATAAGCATGCTGATGACACAACAGCCAAGACCCATAAACAAAAACAGACTGACGAACAGAAAGATCCTGAGGGGCAAAACCTTCTGATGGGTTGTTGACCTGGGCAAGAACGAAGCGTCCTTGTCGTCCTCTACAGTTAATACCCTTGATTGCATTTTGGAGAAGAAATTGAGTTATGAGGAACTTGTCACCTTCTGGGTAATCAGATGCAATAACACTCTTCTCGCAACCAAAGCTCGTGGGGCTCTTCTGCCTACCTTCGTCAAATAACGAAAGCAGAATCCAAGGTAACATCTTATAGGATCCTAAACATATGGGTATGTGAAATAGGACGCTTCCATCAACAATCAATTTGTAAGAGAAATGCAGCACCAGACATTAAAACTACTGCGGAAGCTCTTTTCGAACTGTAACAATGAAAAAAAGAAAAGGAAATTCAGGTGCGTTAAGCTTGGCACCGGTATCCGATTTCTGTATAAATGCGAGGAATTTAGTAAAACGAGAAATCAATCAAGGAAGACAATACGGTCAAATACCCATGAGCAATGATTAACAGAAAAGACATTAGATTTGAGAATGTGATATCATGAGATCTGCAAGCATGCCCTGTTTCTGATTCCGAAACCATGGAATTGAAGGATTCTACATTTCAAATTTCAACCGTCTTTTGGGGAGCCAAGAAACACCTGAAGAGGCAAACAAAAACTAGTTTCTACAGTGTCGGTCTCCCCTCCACTAGTTTCTTTTTCAAAGTCAAATGTTGAACCAGACATTGACCAAAATTATCTGTGGGGTCCATTCTGAGCATCCAACGGCCAGGTTACTCGGATGGTATCAGATGCCAACGGCTAGTCCAGAATTGGACATTGTTCTTATGGGCCCAAAGAAAACAAAAAAAAAATCATTTTCTATCATGGGCTTCCGCCCATATCACAAAATCCGAACCTGAAACATGATCCAAGAAACTCGTGGGTATTAGAGAGATTGATGAGATGAACGACGAGTGGATAGTTTAGAGGGAATTGAGGAAGAATAATCCCCAGCATCGTCTAGTTATTTGGGTGGAGAAAGAGAACGTAGTTAGTAAGGAGTTTGGATCCTCCACCGCCGCGGATAGAGAACCGTGCTTCCCTCACACTTTTGCTCCATATGTTTTGAAGGAAAGTTCACCGTAGAGTTAGTTCCCCATCCTAAGTATGTGGTCAAGAAGGATTCTAGATCACCTCTCCGTATACTACTTTTTGACATTTCTCCACCACACAATAACGGTGAGGTTCAGTCTAAATACTAATAAAATAATTTAAAAATGGGACCCCATGAAAAAACTTATGCGTAATGATACACTATTGCTCTCATGAAAAAACTTATGCGTAATTTATGCATTAAGAGTTTTTCGTTTTATATATCCCATGCTTTAGTTCTTTTGATGATATTAAAAAAATATATATTTTGAGGTATAACAGAATATGGTATGTTTTTTTCAAGAGCAAATCATACTGGCATTCCAAAATGAAGGCTTTAAAGCACTGACGCCCCCACTTTATGTTTAAAAAGCATAGAGATCCCAAAATTGAATTTTTATTGATTATATTTGTCAAATTTATTATTGAAAACAGTTAAGTTACTATTTATTTTCAAAAATATCCTTATAATAAACAATGTCTAAAAGGTCTACAGTGATAAATTGGACAAATATATTCAATAAAAATCTGATTTTGGGGTCTCTGTGCTTTTTAAACATAAAGTGGGGTGTTAGTGCTTTAAGGCCTTCATTTTGAAATGCTTTTGCAATTTGCTCTTTTTTCAAATAAAAAGTAGAGTGAGTGCTTTAGAGCTTTCATTTTAAGGTGCCAATGCAATTTACTCTATAAGTTTTGAAGAAGCTCAAATTTCAAGAAGACAATCCTATGATTACATGTTTTGTTTGGATTCTGAAAATCCAAAAAATTGTCATCCCGTTTCACTAAAGAGAAAGAAAATAACAAAGCGTCCTCGTAGCTAAGATATTTATTTATTAAGGAGGTTGATGCTAATATCAGAATAAGTTTATTTCTATCAAAAACAAAAATAAGGGGCATACATGCAATTTGTACACAAGAATTCGAGACTTGGGAGGAAACCAATAAAATGTTCAATATATGGTTAGGTAGGAGTAATTTCAATTTTGGATGGTCCATGTTGATCTTGGACTTCTAACTTTCATGTTATTTTAACATTATTTTTCATCCTTTTAGTATATTTCAAAATATAATTTCAGTGAATTGAACTTTTCACTTAGTAAATTCATCTAAACAATACTTCTCAGTGGAGAGGTCATGGGTTTGATCCTTGCAAACAGCGTCTCTCCCCAAGAATGTAATCAAGGTGCGTGTAAACTAGCTTAGATGAACCTCAGGTTTTAAAAAAAATAAAAAAATTCATTCGGACCAACCTCCTTCAACTTAGAAAACTCACCCATGGAAAGACCGAGGGGCCGACACGACAAGACGGAGTTGCCTGAACACAGAAGATGGCCACTAAGAAAATTAGGGACATCCCCCCGCTCTATGGAAACCATACGCCTTTGAAATCGATGCTCATCCACGGGGGAAACCGCATGATTTGGAAAAGCTGTATTCATCACATAACAGGAGAGCATTGCAGCCATGCGACAAATGGATCACCCCACACCCATTATAAAGATCAATGTTGATGGACGGCTTAAAGAATCTCATAAGGCGGGGTTTGGAGGAATAGTCGCGACAAAAGGGAAAGATGACTTGCGGACGGGAACGCAACGCAAGATGTCATTAGAAGCGAGGCCATGCGACAAGCAATGATTTGGGCAAAGAATTTCTTGAACGCATGGGATATGAAAAGGATAATAGTGTTTTAATTGCCATCCCGAACAAGCAAACCCGGAGGTGCCAGGAAACCTTTCTCCTCATGGAACGAAATGTTACAGTGACCCTAACATGATATAGGGAAGCCAATATGGGCGGAGCAGCAAGGAAGGGCCAACTCGAAGCTTTTCTTACACGCAGCCCCCCCCCACTAAATTGATGTTGTTTGATGTATTGTCTATAGGTTGTACTCGTGGTTTTTCTCTATAATAAAGTTCGTTCCTTACAAAAAAAAAAAAATTAGAGAACTCACCCATACCAATTTATTGTATTCACAGTAATAAAACTCAGTTATTTCTTGCAAATTTTAAAATTAATCTATTGTAATGGTAGAGTAGCTTAACCGTACATAGATGAAAGCATGAAGTCCTACTACTCTTCCTCAAATTTGATTTTATTATTATTTAAAATTATTATAAAAAAAAAAACGATATAATGATGTCAATCCATTTTGTCTTAATCTTTGATATTTTTTTATGTAATTACTATAGAAAGTTGAGCACGTCCATACTGTACCTACTTAATGCCATAAACATTTTTGTTTGTCTTCTTCAAAATTTTTTCTTTATTTTTTATTTTAAGTTACCAATTTTACATCAAGATATAGTTTTATTGTGTACCACACTCAACGATTAGAATGTTTACTTTCTATTAAACTGGAGAACAATGCTTTCTTTACCCACAAAAATAAAAAAAGGGAGAACTACATTGCCTTTTCATTCTAAGAAGGTTACACTTTCTTAACACAAAAAGCAGCAAAAATTACAGTCAAAGTTTGCATTTATAATCACAGATATCAGTTTTCATTTATTTATTATCTATATATTATATCAAATGATTTACAATAGAAATTGATTTAATTAGGACAAATTTTATTTATGAGAGAAAATAGGCAACTTGATTGAAGTTGATCATGTATCTTCATTGAGAAGTTTATCCATGTGTTACACATGCACTTTAGCTAATGATGTCATATTGTTCTCCTAAACATTCTTGTAGAGTTTAAGCATTGCTTAATCTTGCATTGCTTAATCTTTTTCTATGTAAATCCCATATATGTTACTCCGAGAGAAAATCCCAAATGACTTTACACATCTCTCCTTCAATATTTTGACCAAAAACAATTTCCTTCAATATCAAATTTCAAGAAGACAATTCAAAGATCAACTATGCTGTTTGACTTTAAGGGAATAAGGGACAAAGAACTAAATATTTCCTCCTAACTAGTACGGTTTTTTTTTTTTTTTTTTTTTTTTTTTGGGAACTGAGGTTCATCCGGACCAGTTTGCGCGCACCACGATTTACTTCCTCAGGGAGGAACTTAATATTAATGCACACCCAAAACCTCCCCTAGGGAAGTTGGGTATTTAACTGTTTGAACATACCACCTTTGGCAAAGTTATTGTATTTTATTCTTATTACATTAAATTTTGGTTTGCAAGTTGTTCTTAATGTAACAAATTTTGAATTGTTGTGCCAACTAGTTTGATAGCCAACATAGGTCATTGGAAGGTTAACAAGGGTTAAACTAGGAATTTGTGTAGTTGAAAGTGCAGGTATATCATCACTAGCGATCAAATTTACATGTAGGTAAAAGAATTTGAATTTTTTTTTTGGGTAAAAGGTAAAAGAATTTGATTCATACTTAGAAAATCTAACAGAAATATAAATCCAAGACTAAAAGTGCAAAATTCTCTCATGGTATAAGATTGTACATTGGGAAAGGTAGCAAGAATGTTTCTATTGTTACCGCCTGTCACCTCTGAAATGGAATAATCCAATTAAACTAATTGGAGATTATTTCATTTGTGTTGTGAACTCTTAGTTTGGCAAAAGATAACTGATTATCTTATTCACTTTCCTTAGCTTAGTTTATATATATATTTTAAATATACCACTAGGAAAAATTGAATTCATGATCTATTCACCAAGATGTGTTGGTCATTACTAAAAGTAATTAACCCTTTGATGATAGCACCTTATACTTATGGATTGAAAAGATTAAACACTTCATATCTTACTTTGGTGTCACTAGATTTTCTTATATTCTAAGCTTATACCCTCACATATAGAAAACTGGATCATGTATCATTTCTGAGATGGTACTCATGCATGTGTAATGCACACATTCTGTTCAAAACCATTTCATTATGTTGATATCATGCCAAAAAAAAAATAACGAAACACAGTGGGTTTAAGCATGACTAGAATTAGGTCCAGCATTACTTAATTGAATATAAGTAAAATTTCAATCTCTCTATTGGCATGCATCAATGAGTAAAGAAAGCAAAAACAAAATAAAAGTAAAAGAAGATTTATTATGAGGTTGCCAACCATAAATTAACACCCTTATATTTTCATTACATATATCATATATGGCAGTGGATGCGGATTGAAGAATACATTGAGACATGGGAGGAAATCGATAGAAAAATACAAATACAAACATGTATTGATCCGAAAATGGGAATTGAAGTAGGCCACAAGCAAGAATTAGATTGAAGAAAATTTTGAGACATGGGAGGAAATCAATGAAAAATGAAAAGACAATCATGGGATTGAGTAAATGGGAATTGAAGTAGGCCACATGCCCACAGCCAAAAATTAATTTGAAGACAAAGATGCCTGTCTTAGAACAAAAGAAAGTATAAGAGTTCTTGAAAAGACAATTTAGTAGTTCAAAATACAAAGAGATTCTAAAGCCACAATTATTTCTTCCATGCGAAAAATGCTTCAAGGTGACTTGGTGACCCAAAGAACATGGAGCCATCCTGATTAAGTTCCAACTTCGTCACCCAATAGTAGATTTTTACAATTCAGTAAACCCATGGAAAATGAGATGGATGACGTTTTTTTTCACCTATTTTTAATCATATTAAATTGTAAGAGTTTATATCACATTTTTGTTATGGATGTTAAATTATTAGGTTAATTATTTATTTTGTTTAGAGTAAATTGCACTAGAACTTCAAAATAAAGGTTTTAAAGTATTGACATTCTATTTGATATTAAAAAAAATGAGAATACTTCAAAACTGAATTTTCATTAGACACATTAATCTAATTTATCACTAAAAACCATTAAATCACTGTTAACTTTCTTCCAATTTTAAAAATATTCCTATCAAAATATGAAGGAAAAAAAACAGTAATTTAATAATTTTCAGTGATTAATTAGACTAATGTATCCAATGAAAATTCAATTTTGAGGAGTTTGTATTTTTCAAATATAAAGGTGTCGGTACTTTAAGGCCTCTATTTTAAAATGCTAATATAATTTGTTCTTTTGTGTAAAGATTTCATGATTCTAAAAATTCAGAATAGAACCAATATCATGTAGGAGTTGTTGGTTAATTAGCTCCATGTATTATCCGTGCATCATGTTCAAAGATATATCATAATGTGCTCACGAATTGAATGTTTTCTTGAACTTTTAATTAGTCTTAGTGTTTTAAGCATTATGTATTCCTCTTTATAAACCCTATACATTACCTGGCGAGAAAACCTCATACTATTTTTTGCGCCTTCAAAAATTAAGTAGAATAATTAGAAAGATCAAATTTCAAGAAGACAATTTAAGGATTGGATGTCCTGGAAAAAATTCAACATTTCAGCCCTTTAAAGAAAAAGGTAATGGCAGGCCAAATAGCTCATATTAACTAAGACATTTATTTGTACAGGAGTTATCACTGCAACAAGAAATTTCATTATTTAAAGGCACTATCCCAATTATTTTATAAAATAATGAAAACCCCCAAACCATAAGAACTACCATTATGGATATGAGAAACATTATCTCATGTATAAGACAAACAAGAAGAGAGGGAATCAACCACTACAACCAACTTCCTCTTCCACTGTTTACTACATTTATATTTTTACTCCCAAACTACCTCTAATTTTCATAAATCCCAAACCACACCCAAAAGAACTGTACTTATTTATTAAGGCTATAGATAGAATGTCCAAAAGAGCCAGACATTTATTTCTAAAGGAGGTTAAAGCTGACAACAAAAATTAGTTTATTTTTATAAAACAAGAAAGAAAACTCATTAAACTGATTTAGAGACGATGATGATGATACAAAAAATGATGCTGAGACATGGGAGGAAACCAATGGACAGGTAAATCTTGATGACAAATAATTATTTTTAGGGTAATTTTCATATGGACCCCCTGAGGTTTAGCTATATCATTTTTAGTCCAAAAAATTTGAAACTTTGTATATGTCTCCCTGTGTTATAGAAAAAGTCAATTTAAGCACAAATTATCGTTTTTATGACCAATTTGCCCTTATTCTTTTCTTTTTTTTGGCAAATTTCATTTAAACCCCTGAAGTTTGGTTTATGTTATTTTTAGTCTAAAAAAGCTGAGACTTTGCATTTGCCTCCCCTATACTATAGAAAATGTAAATTTAAGGATAAATTATTACTTTTATGACTAATTTGTCCTTATTCTTTTCTTTTTAATTTATATTTTTTACATATACATCATACCTGCCCATGAAACTCGTGATTTCCCTTTTAGTCCAAAAATAGGGTTTAATTTTTTATATACATCCTACCTGTTTGTACTATAATTTTTGGATTAAAGGAGAGTCACGTTTATAGCAACTAGGATGTATATGTAAAAAGTTAAAATAAAAAAAAGAAAAGAAAGGCAAATTGGTAATAAAAGTGATAATTTATCCTTAAATTCACTTTTTTATAGTATAGGGGAGGCAAATGCAAAATTTCAGCTTTTTTGGACTAAAAATGACATACACCAAACCTAAGGGGATCCAAATGAAATTTGCCCAAAAAAAAAAAAAAAAGAATTAGGGCAAATTGGTCATAGAAACGATAATTTGTCCTTAAAATGACTTTCTCTATAGCATAGGGGAGGTATATGCAAAGTCTCAATTTTTTTGGACTAAAAATGATATAGACCAAACCTCAAGGAGTCCATATGAAAATTACCCTTATTTTTATTTAATAATTAATGTAATATGTAAAATTAATTTATGATTTTGATTATCCATGTAGGTCACAAGTTTATGATTTGCACAATTAACCACACGTTCTAATTAACTGAGCTATTATGATAAGGAGTGCGATACTCTACAACGGTAAATAAGGATAATTTTAATTTAGACGTCCTTGAGATTTGACCCATATGAAATTTGGTCACGAAAAGTAATCTGTTTTATTTGCTTGTATTGAAGTATTTAGAAAAATCCAGCTAAGGACGTAATTATCTTTATTACCAAAATGCCGTGAAGTTTTATTATTTTATCTACAACAATCATGATTGTGCCATGAAAGCATCTATAACAACGTATATCAAATAGTAAGGATATTCTTGTAATTCTAATTTTCTTTTTTGTTAATATTCATCGGGTTTAAGTATTTGAAATTTGCGACATCATATCTTTGTGACTGGAAATCTAAAAAATCAATCAAACCTCATAAGAAGTCCTAAATGTTTGCTGAAATGCGAAGAAAACTAATTGGATTAAGGTCTTCAAGCGGTGTGTTATCACCTTATTCGCCAAACGAATGGAAATTCTGTGATGTGGTGTTTCAGGAAAAACTTGTTGCTCTATGAATCCTTCAATGGCAACCTTGCTCATGACATCGTCATTCAACTTATTTGTGATGGACATGTTTTCTTCAACATTAAATTCTCATATGTAATTTACACATTATATTTTAGCATAACCTGTGAAGTTGATGGTAGGGTTTGGTCAAGTTGATGTAGAAAAGTCTTCCGGTGTCGATTATATTAGGTTTTAATGGTTGGAAGCCTAGAAGCATCCCAAAACAAATCTACAAGAAGGCTAGGTTTACGATTATGGATTTTTGATACTAAGAAAAGGGTTTTATGGGTTTGGTCAAAGGGTGCTGCAACATAGATGGAGGCTCCCAAATGGTGGGAGGATAATTTGTAAAAAGACGGTGATTTTCGGCGAGAAAGGTGGGTGTGGTTGTTTCCGGCAGTGGGGATGGTTTCTTGCAAGGTGCAAGAAGATGATGTGTGAAGAAATTCCTCCTTCACCTACATAAGGGTTGGGTATGAAGGTAATTACTGGGAGAATAGTGGGGGTAATTTGGTAATAAAACATCAAAAGGTATTTTCATCGTTTAAGATTCAAAATTTGAATTACTTTCCAAAGAGTAATGTTATGTATAAGTAACTATTAATATCTAGGTGAGTCACAAATAATTTTTGACACGTAAAAGAAAGAGGCAGCTTTAGTTTCACTCTCACTCCCACTTAAAAGAAATCACTAAGTTAAAACACTTTTTTTTTTTTAAAGTTTTGTATGTTGTATCAGTTGATACAACATTTTATATATATTGATCAGGAAATCACAAGTATGTATGTTGATCAGGAGGGCTGGTAATAAATGGATTGTCATTGTTTTGAGTTAAAATTTTATATATAAGTGGAATCGTGGTTTGTAAGTTTTTTCACTCTTTTAGTCAAAATACTGTTTGTATTAAACCCTCCAAGATAATGTTAGAGGTTAAGTTAACATTTCCAACAACAATAAAAGAGGGTGGCAATGAATCCGGATCATCACCCGATCCCGTCATTTACCACCAAAAATCCGGTGGAACCCACAGGTAAAAAAATAATAATAAAAAAAAGAATTCATCACCCAACCCCTAGGTCCCCCTGTATTTATGGTGGTAAAGCTATCGAGGAGCACAGAGTGCTCCCCCGACGGGTAGCTGATCCGGACTCGATGGCTATAACCACCAAATCTAGAAAGTTAAGACAACTTGCTACCCTTTGCAAGATAATTTGCGAAGGTATTCTCAAACCTGCTGACATACACAAACCGAATGCTACTAAAGAAATAAACGAAACTAAGAATGTCTACCACCAAGCTTGACCCAATCTAGCGACTGAGGCTGCCCTTGAAGGGCCAAAATTGGAGAACAACATTGCTTTTTTTACCTAAAAAAGTAAAAAAAAGAGAGAACTACATTGCCTTTTCATTCTAAGAAGGTTACATTTTCTTAACACAAAAAACAACAAAAATTACATTCAAAGTTTGCTTTTAGAATCACAGTTTTCAGTTTTTATTTAATTAGTACAAATTTTATTTATAAGAGAAAATAGGCAACTTGATTGAAGTTGAACATGTATCTTCATTGAGAAGTTTATCCATGTGTTACACATGCACTTTAGCTAATGATGCCACATTGTTCTCCTAAACATTCACGTAGAGTACTTTTTTAAGCAGTTTTAATCTTTTTCTATATAAATCCCATATTCATTATTCAGAGAGAAAATCTCAAATAACTTTGCACATCTCCCTTCAATATCAGATTTCAAGTAGATAATTCTAAGACCAACTATGCTGTTTGACTTTAAAGGAGTAAAGAACAAAGAACTAAATAGTTCCTCCTAACTGGTACTTTTTACTCAAAAGGAGCTTGAGGCTAATATAAAAGTTGTTTATTTTCATCATAAAATGAACATTTATGGAAATATATTTAGGATTATGCCAAATGACATTGAGATATTGGAGTAAAATCACTAAGAATTATATAAACTTGTACTAGGTCAAATTAAATTGGAATATGATGGTTCATGCAAGTCATAAAGCTAATGACTTCTGTCTTCATATTTCAATACTCTTACCAGCTAAGTTAATAGACCAGAAGGTTTAGCGGAGGTGAATTGCAGTTACTGTATTTTATTGTTAGTACATTAAAATTTAGTTTGCAAGTTGATTTTAATGTAACAAATTTGAATTGTTGTGCCAACTAGTTGATAGCCAGCATAGGCCATTGGAAGGTTACAGGGGTTAAACTAGGAAATCGTAAAGCTTGAAGTGCAGGATCATTGCTAGCAATCAAATTTAAATGTAGGTAGGTAATAGAATTTGAATCATACCTAGAAAATCTAACAGAAATATAAATCCAAGACTAAATGTGCAAAATTATATCATGGTATAAGATTGAACATTGGAAAAATGTAGCAAGAATGTTTCTATTGTCCCTGCCAGTCACCACTGAGATGGAATAATCCAATTAAACTAATTGGAGATTAATTCATTTGTGTTGTAAACTCTTAGTTTGGCAAAAGATAATTAACTAGTTCATTTATTTTCCTTAGTGTAGCTGTTTTATATGTTTTAATTATACCACTAGGGAAAGTTGAATTCATGATCTCTTCATCAAGATGTGTCGGTCATATTAAAAGTAATTCTAAGTTTGGCTAATGTCTTGGCAATACCCTCACAGGTAGATTCCAGTCTCTTTGCAAAAAGATTGTGTAACATATTTCTGGTCCCTATTTTATACTGACTTGTATTAAGAATAGGAACTTATCCCAATCCATACAATATAAATTATACTTAAGTAAAAAAAAAAGGAAAAAGAACAACACAACAAGATAATGAATGAGGCAACTTGATCATGTATCATTTCTGAGATGTACTCATGCATGCGTTATGCACACATTCTGGGTTTAAGCATGACTAGAATAAGGTCCAGCATTACTTAATTGGATATAAGTAATTTTGATCTCCTTATAATTTCTCACATGCATCAATGAGTAAAGAAAGCTAGCAAAAGCAATTTTGCATAGTTCAAGTTAAAAGCAAAAGAAGACTTATTATGAAGTTGTCAACCATAAATTAACACCATATTATTCTAATTTCACACATCATATATATCAGTGAATGTGGATTGAAGAACACATTGAGACATGGGAAGAAATCAAAAATTACTCATGTGATTGTGGAAATGGGAACCAAGAGTTAATTTGAAGACAAATATGTTTGGAACAAAATAAACTACAAGATTTAGTAGTTCAAAATGCATAGAATTTCTGAAGCCACGATTCTCTCCTTCATGCACAAAACTGTTTCAGGTTGCCTTGCTGACCCAAAGAACAGGATAGGAGGCGATACTGATTAAGTTCCAACTTCAAAATCCGATGGATTAGATTTTTTAACTCATCTTTGTAATCATAATTCCATTTTTAGCATATCCCTTTTATTTCATTAAATAAATAAATCTAAGGTCACAAACCTAGGAAAAAAACAAACGAAAACATACAGCAAAACAAGGTTCATCCAAAATATATAAAATATTATAAAATTAATCTTTTTGTTGACAGTTGGGCCACTTGTTGTGACTTAATTATAACATGGGTTTCGGCCCATATCAAAAAATCCAAACTTGAAACATAATCCAAGAAATCGGGACAAATTAGAAATGGATTATCCATTTCTTTGTAAAAGTGTTATATGTGTTACAACATCACATTAAAAGGGTGAGGTTCATTTACAAGTCACGTCATTTTTTTAAAAAAAAACTTAGTCACTACTCTTTGATTTGACTTATAAATGGATTTCAACCATTTAATCTGATGTTGGGACTTGTGACATATGTCACACATCTACAAGGAGTGGACTAGATAAAATTTTAGAAAACCCGTGATAATGAAGGAATTGATGAGATGGATGAATTTTGTTTTTTTTTGTAGAGGTGAGATGAATGACAAGTGGATAATTTTAGAGGGAACTGAGGAAGAATAATCACCGAATCATGTAGTTATTAACAAGTATCCTATGTGAGTAAAGGAAATTTATCTTTGCATTCTTGCATAACATATTTATAGTGAAATCTACTTCTAAAGTATTGATAAAATGGATTAGAGATAGATTTCTCACTTAAATATATTGTTGAAAAGTCTAAGAAGAGCATAATTCTTTGCCCTTAATTGTAGATGATCTAAATTTTTTAACATACAATAGAGATTTTTATGAAAAAATTTTCATGTCAGTTCTAACAATCAAGGTTTATCAGGCATGCCACTTGGTCTAGCCTGAGGAGAAAATATGCAAATTTTGATCGCACATCTTAGAACCTCATTTTTTCTATCTACGCATTGTGAATGTTTTCTATTTAATGGCATTGTATTGTTCTCATGAACTTACATACCCCATGCTTTAACTATTAGGAAAAACCAAAATTATTTTACTCTTTTCTTTCAAAAAATTTAAAATACGGTGTTAAAAAATTTAAAATTATTTTCTTTTGAAAATTAGTTTTCAGTGATTAATTAAACTAATGTGTCCAATGAAAATCTAATTTTCATAAGTTTGTATTTTTTAAATATAAAATAGGGTGTCAATTTCTAAAAAATAATAAAAATAGGGTGTCCAGTACTTTAAGGCATCCATTTTGATGTACTAGTGTAATTTGTTATTTTATGTAAAGATTTCATGATTCTACAAATGCAGAATGGAACCGATATCATGTCGGAGTTGTTGGTTAATTAACTCATGTATTATGCATGTATCATGTTAAAAGATATATCATAATGTGCTCATGAACTTTTTTCTCTAAGTTGAATGTTCGCTCGGACTTTAATTACTCCTAGTGCTTTAGGCATTACTTAATCCTCTTTATAAACCCTACAAATTCACTAGTGAGAAAAGCTTATACTATTTTTCTTCTCGCCTTAAAACATTAAGTAGAATAATTTGAAAGATCAAATTTCAAGAAAACAATTTAAGGATTGGGTGTTGTGAAAAAAATTTAATATTTCAGCCCTTAAAAGAAAAAGGTAACGGAAGGCCAAATAGTTCTTCTTAACTAAGACATTTATTTCTAGAGGTTAAAGCTGACAACATAAATTAGTTTATTTTCATAAAAAATAAAGAAAACTCATTAAACTGGATTTAGGGTCGTGCAGATGATACTGAGACATAACCAGAAGAAGAAAAATAATTTGATGCTGAGACATGGGATGAAACAATGGACAGTAAACCTTCGTTGACAGGTAATTATTTTTATTTAAGAATTACTGTAATAGGTAAAACTAATTTATGATTTTGATTACTCATTTTGGTCACAAGCTTATGATTTACACAATTAACAAGTTGTTTGGTTACATGAATCTAGAGATTTGAAATCTCTGGATTCATGAATCTGAGATTTATACTTATTTGGTTGTGAAAATCTCTAGATTCATAATTTTACACTAAAAACGTGAATTTGTAAATTTATGGATATGAGGTGAAATCTAGAGATTTCATAACGACTATTAAAGTGCTAAACGTTTGCGAATTCACAAAAATCACGTCGATCAAATAGTTTTTAGGATGAATCCATAGATTTCATTCCACAACCAAACAATTAATTTTATGAATTGTGACTCTATAAATTTGAAATTTATAGATTGAAAATCTCTAGACTCATATAACCAAACAGGCAATTACTCATCTGAGCTATTATGATAAGTACTGCAATAATCTACAACAGTAAATAAAGATAATTTTAATTTAGACATCCTATATTTGACCCATATGAAATTTGGTCACAAAAAGTGATCCGTTTAATTTGCCTGTAATGAAATATCCAGAAAAAACTATCTAAGGACATAATTATCTTTATTATCAAAATGTCTTTAGATTTTATTATTTTATATCTGCACCCATCAAGATTGTGCCATGTAAGCCACGGTCAGGGCAGAAAAAACAGCAATAATTGTGTATATCAAAAAATTAGGATATACTTGTAATTCTAGTTGTTTTTTTTTCTTTTTTAATATTCAAGGGTTTTCAATATTTGAAATTTGCGTCCTCATGTCTTTGTGACCCAAAACCTAAAAATCAATCAAACCTCGTAAGAATTCCTCAATGTTGGCTGAAATGCGAAGAAAAATAATTGAATTAAGGTTTTCAAGCGGTGTGTTACCACCTTAACCAACCAATGAAAATTTTATGATGTGGTGTTTTAGAAAAACTTGTTGCTTTATTAATCCTTCAATGGCAACCTTGTTCGTGACATCGTCATTCAACTTATCTGTGATGGATATGTTTTTTTCAACATTAGATTCCTATGTGTAATTTACACATTATATCTTAGCATAACCTGTGAAGTTGATGGTAGGGTTTGGTCAAGTTGATGTAGAAGAGTGTTTTGGTGTAGGTTGTACTAGGTTTTAATGGTTGGAAGCCTAGAAGCATCCTAGAACGAATATGCATGAAGGCCAGATTTAGGATTATGGATTTTTGGGACTAAGAAAAGGGTTTTATGGGTTTGGTGTTGGTGTGCTGCAACGTGGGTCAAAGCTCCCAAATGGTGGGAGGGTAATTTGAAAAGGGATTGTGATTTCCGGCGGGGGAAGGTGGATGTGGTTGTTTTCGATAGTAGGGGTGATTTCTAGCAAGGTGTAAGAAGAAGATGTGTGAGAGATTCCCCCTTCACCCACATAAGGGTGGATACGAGAGTAATTACAGGGAGAATAGTGGGGGTAGTTTGTTCATAAAACATCAAAAGGTACTTTTATCATTTAAGATTCAAAATGTGAATTACTTACAAGAAAGTAATTGGCTCTATTATATATGAGTTACTATTATAGGTGAGTTACAAATAATTTTGGGCATTTAAAGGAGGCATCTTTAGTTTCACTTCCAAGGAAGTTATAAATTAAAAAACTCTTTTTTAAAAAGAATTTTTAGTAGTCAACATCGTATGTTATATCAGTCAAATGATGCATGTCCCACATTGGTGAGGAGGGCTGATAATAACTGGATTGTCATTGTTTTCAGTTTAAAGACTGAGCTAAAATAGTTGAATCTCTAATGGCCTCAAGGTCTATGCTCATGGCTGAAACACCTCAAAGATTTCTGGACTTTCCTGCTACAAAACACCCCTCTACATCCCAGAAAATACAACAAGTTTACCATCCATGGATTGGGAATCCCAAGCTGCATCGCAGTAAACTAGTGCCAGGCTCCGCTGGATCACTCTAGTGCTAGGCTGTAATCTGTTTCAATGGATAGGATCTGCAGAAGAGAGAAGTTGGGTTTTACCATTGAAGAGAAACTCATTACATGCTAGCCAAATTACCTAACAAAACACACTCCACATACTATGAATTTGATCCATACAGCCCAATGGATTAAATCTGAGTTCAATGAATTTTATCCAATCAAAAATGGATGTGCCAATAAAATCAGAGGTATCCAAACGCAACATAGATGCTCACCAGCATTGCTTAGCAAAACTGCAGTGAAATAAAGCATGAGTGGTTGATTCAGCATGAGTTGTACATATAAGACACATCGGTGAAACTCATGCATTCCTTTCAAAAACTTGTAGGAATCCCATCATGGCAGACCTCCAAATAAAACTCTTGATTTTTGACAAGGTTTGAATTTGTCATATTCTCATCAAGTGAGAACTTTGGAGAGAAGAAGATTTGAGCTACACATTTGGGGTAGAGAGGGAATGGACCAAGTGATAGGCCGACTTGATAGAGAAGGCACTAGACTTGGTCCCTGTCCAAAACCACTCATCCGGAGTGTTTGATGAAAGTATGGGGAGAGTTTGGATTGCCCTTGAGAGGGTGGGGGGAACATGGAGTGTGAGAAGCCCAAATTCGGCACCTTCGTGGCTAGTCAATGAGCTGATGGAGCAAAGGGTTGCCCACTGGAGAGTGGTAAGAAGCTGATAAGGAGGATTTAAGTCAGGATTCCAAGGGTCTTTGGTGATATGTGAAGCCAGACCATTTGCCTATTTTCCTCCTCAACCCTTTCCTAAGGATGTCCCTCACAGATGCTTTTCCAGCCCCAAGAGACACTAGGAGGAAAAGGAACATCAAGAAAAGAATGGTGTGCTAGATGTTTTGCCCTCATAGTGTGGGCCCAAAGAGGAGGGGTTCAGGAGGAGCCTCCTTGCATGGTGGATTGCTATGCTTCATGTTTCTGTGAATTTATTACAACATCCTAACACCCAATTAGGAGTTGTATCCTTTGTCTACGAGGGTAGATTTCGACACCTCGCACAATTAATTTTGTAAAGTTTCACACAAGGTGCGATATCTCAGCGAGATTTCGCCTTTCACTAGTTGCCGAAACCAGCGAATTGGCACGTCGACATATTCGGTGAATTTCATCCAAAATTCTTTGAAAAAAATGAAGATAATAAGGCAAATATTATCACTCATTAATTCTTCTACCAAGTGTCGGCTAGAAAGACTCAACATCAAGTTTTTTTTTT
Organism: Hakea prostrata; assembly: GCF_041222555.1. NCBI lineage: Eukaryota > Viridiplantae > Streptophyta > Magnoliopsida > Proteales > Proteaceae > Hakea > Hakea prostrata. The sequence goes on from NC_142602.1 coordinate 23,356,857, forward strand.
TTCATTCCTAATTCCATTCCAGATGAGTCTAACATTCAGAAACCGCAAGAAAGTTCAAAGCCCAAAGCATCAGGTATTCCTCTACTTCAATCATGCAACAAGGAACCCATGTCCTAGTTCTTCTTCTTCAACTTGTTTCTATACTAAGGAGATTTCAACTCTCAATTCCCCATCTTCAAGGCTTGTTTTACATTTTGCCTTTAATGGTTCTCAATCCTTTGAGGTACTCAGGTAGCTACATCAGACAACACTTCACCGACTGTTTGCAGGGGTTTCTGAGTTTGTTAAAGACTTGGGACATGGGCAATAGGGATTTCTATGCCTTCTTCTCCATCTCCGACAATTTCCTACAGTTGCAGGCACCTTTTGTTTTCTTAAGACATCTCCAATAGTGCAAAGATGGAGGCGTCACAGAGGATCGAGTAGAGGGTTAATGGCAGAGGAGAACCAAATTCGAAGATTCCAATGACTCGGTGACTAGATCTGAGATTCAGTGAAGTTGTTTGAATTTCGCCCATATTTTTTTTTTGGTAAGACGCCCATATTTCTTTAGTTTGCCAAAAACTCAACAATTTTCCGATGACATATCGCATATATCGGTTTCGATTAAATAGAAATTCGCCAAATGCCGAAACGACTGAATTTTGTCGATTTGTTTTTCCAGGTTTCATTTTCACTTTCACACTAAAAAGAACTAACACGTAATTTAGGCTTCGGTAAAATTTAAAATTTTACCCACCAAAACAAGAAAAAATGTAAATTTTCTTAATACTATCACGTCTTTGAATTATCCGACGGTCAGAATTTAAAATGATAGTTACGACATTTGGAAAATGACGAAAACAAGTCGCTTTGGGATTAGATTCCGAATTCCGACTCAGAGATTCCGGACTCTAGCTCAGCACTTCCTGCTCCCTGTGTCTTCGTATAGAACGCTCTATCGGAGGAGAAAACCCGGGAAAGGAAAGAAAATTAAGGGAAAATGGCAGCTTTAGCTCGTTTATCCCGAAAAATTTTATGCATCGGTCTCTCATCTCAATCTTCAGCTATTTCGGTCTTTCGTGGTCTTTCGACTGAAGCATCGAAAGTTTCGGCGCCTGCAATTGCGAATGATAGAGTGAAATGGGATTATAGAGGGCAAAGGAAAATAATTCCGCTAGGGCAATGGGTTCCCAAGATTGCTGTTGATGCGTACGTCGCCCCAAACGTTGTTCTTGCTGGCCAAGTCACGGTTAACGACGGATCTTCCGTTTGGAACGGATCGGTTCTTCGTGGTGATCTCAACAAAATCACCATTGGCTTCTGCTCCAATGTGCAGGAGCGTTGCGTTCTCCACGCTGCTTGGTCGTCTCCCACAGGTTTCAATTGTTCTCGATCCAGTTCTCTTGCTTTTTGGCTCTTAGGGTTTGGAATTTTAATTGTGGGTGTTTCTTTTGGTCTGTTTATTTTGCTAGCATTTGATTATGGGTCAGGAATGCCCTCCTAGAATCCTCTTTGATATCAAATTAATGATCTATGGAGGGAAATTGAGAAGCATATAAACTCAAATAGACCATATACAAAGAATTGCCATTCTTTGTTTTTAGGAATGTACCTTTTGAAGCCATGTATTACCGGGTGAATTTACTGGCGAACTTTCAGGTTCCAAACTTGATCCGTTGGGGAAATCGTGTTACTCTATTAGGCTATCCCAAATAGTACCAGTACGTGATCCCTTTGTCGCCAACCACTGGAACAGCTTCATGAGTCAAATATTATGACATTAGGGTGATAGTCGCTGAATTTCCTGTACACCTCCAATTAGGAACTGTGTACTGGATTATTCTGCCAAATATGCAATTTCCCCTCAGATTCACAAATAACTTTTCATTTTGTGTATGTTTTAACACAGATGGTGGCTTGTATGTTAATCACTAGTCTTACTTGGCTAGGCTACAACAGGTTCGGGCTGGGCCTGAGCCCATTCCCGCCTTGACCCTAGTTCAAGGCCAAAGATTATTGTTCCTAGCCCTAAGCCCTACAGGGCCAAGCCAAGCCCATTCCTGGCCCGATTGGCCCTAATTGAGCTTGGTCGGGATGGGTTGGCCTTGATTGGCCCTAGCCCTGACCCTGACTGGCCTTGATTGGTCCTGTCTCTAGTCTTGGCCCTGGCCCTAACCCTGATTGGCCTTGGCCCTAATTGGCCCTGATTGGCCCTTGTCCTAGCCCTATTGTCGGCCCTAACCCTGATTGGCCTGGTCCTTAGTCTTAATTGGTCCTATCCTTGACCTAAAATATCAAATGTAAATTCATAAAAAAACGTAAAACTATCACAAGTAAACTAAAATAAAATTCATAGAAATATAAGATGATTCAAGCTCCTACAAAATGATAAAACAGTCAATAAGTTGATGGTGTTGCTTTAAACATAAATAATTCATGATCCATAATTCTATATTGAGCTCTGAAAGTCTCTCATTGCTTCTGTGATGGAAATTGAAAATCTCTCCCATTGCTTTGTATTTAATTTGTATTTATATCCATTTAGATTTTAGAGAAATATTGAAATCCAAATTTTTTAGGGTTTTCTAATTTGTTATTCGATGAAAATTAACGTTATTATATATAAGCTCAAAGGGAAAAAGAAAAAGATTTATCTCGATTCTTAATTTCTAAACTTCACTCCAGTCTGTCTTTCCCCTAAGTTTCTCTCTCCCTCTCTCTTTTTGGTTCTATTTTCTTCTATAGTTTTTCTCCAGCTGCAAAGAGTTAAAATTATTCATGAAAGAGAACAGGTAGAGAGAAGAATTGTAATTAAATTTAGATATATTTGAAAGTCAAGTCAATTGTAGAGAAGGTCACAGTGTCACACATAAACTCTTTTTGTAAACTTAGAAACATCAGAAATTCAAAATTCAAAAGGGATCTGATAAAATGAAAAGTTTATCTTCAAAGTTAAGACTTAAGCCGTAGGTAAGTATGTTTTCATTCATAATTGTTCGATAAATTAATATCTTTATTCAAAAAAAAAAAATCCATATTCAAAACCTTGTTAACAAGTAAATCAACAATAATTTAGTATTGATATTTTTTTGTAGTGTAGTTAAAGAAAATGATATTTTAATTACAAACACAGCTATCTGTTCATAATAAGTTTTTTTGAAATATCACATTGAAGGCAAAAGAAAGATGTCAATATTCATGATGAGAAGTTGGGGTGTAGATTTGTTAGATATTTAATTCTCTATATCTAGTCTTGTTATTTATAATATATTATCTCGTCTTAGTCCCCCAAAAAAAAGTCAATGTTCTTTGGAAACTAAAAATGACTTAGTTCAAAAAATAAAATTTACCTTAAAAATAATATAAAAAGTTAACTCATAGTCTAATATGATCAGAATGATTGAAGGTCGAATCAAAACTTATAGTTATATCAATGTTAATATGAAGGTTAGCGTAAAAATCTAATACATGATCAAGATCAAATTAACCTTAAGACTAGAGCCAAAATTAGGGTTAGGATCATGGCCATAAACGGATGGATGCTTACTACATTGGTAATGAGGTTATAATTTATTTTCATTTATTTTCTACAGAACATGATCATGATTTAAAATTTGACACATGTCAAGTATCCACCCATGTGGATTAAAATTAATTCCTCTCCATGTGGGTGGAAGTTCCAGACTCAAATCATGGGCCTAGATAAGGGCCAATATCAGGGCTAGAATCAGGGCCAGGATCAGGGCCAAAATCATGATCAAGATCAAAGCCAGAATCAGGGCCAAGATTAGAGCCCGGGTCTGGGTATAAAATTAGGGACAGGATAGAGAGTAATCCCAGGCTCGCCCTTGACCCTAGTTCAGGGCCAGAATCTTTAGCCCAAGCCCTATTCGAGTTCAAGGCGGGATCAAGGCGGGTCAAGGCTGCCAAGGCCAAACTTGTATCCCTGCAAGTATGTGAACTACTAGTTGCAGAATTTGTACCCAACCCATAGCTAGACCAATATCTTTGATGAAGGTCAAGGCATCAACATCAAGCTTTTCAATTTTATTAAAAAAGAAAAAAAAATCTTTATCAATTTTAGTTGTGAAAAGAAGTGATGGAGAATGATTTGACTTCTCAGAGATGACAAAGGCTGTTCTAATTTATAATACAGGCAAGAATTGCAATTATATATCTAGCTAGAGTTGAGTCATGACACAGTCACAGCTCTTGGCCTACATAAACTGAATTTGGATAGTGACATAATCCTTCTCCTTAACACTTCCCCCTCAAGTTGGTGTATAGGTATCCCTTATGGCCAACTTGATTATAACAGGTTGAAATTACTTAGAAGTCAAACCTTTTTTGAATACATCTGCTACCTGATTCTCGGTATTTGTAAATGGAGTAAATGCCAGTCCTTCAAGCTCCTCTTTAATGGAGTGTTGATCAAGCTCAATGTGTTGGTCTTGTCATGCTATACTGGATTCAAGGATATACGTTCCTTGATTTTGCCAGCCCATGAGACTGAGTTCTCAACTTGGTATTGGACTCTAATCCAAGTTCAAGAGAAGTCACAAAGATTGATTTGGCTTATCAGAGATGGCAAAGGCGATTTTTATTTATAATAAGGACAAGGGTTACAAATAAGATATGCCTAGCTAGGGCTGAGTCATAGCACAGTAACAGTCTTTAGCTTACATACAGTGGATCTGGATGGTTACATAATCCACATTCTTAACATCTTTCATCATCTTGGGTTTTCTATTCTTCATATTGAGCTAAAACTTAGCATGTGCTTATCTATGCCCTGACAGTTAGTAGTATTGTGTACCCCTTGAATGTCAAAATTTGCAAACAACCCACTTTAAGATATTTATAGTTTCAAGGCCTCTTTGGCAGTTTCCTATGCTGTAGAAGTTGTTACAAAGAGGTGAGTTCATAACCATTTTTGTTTATAGATGTACATTTATTGTTTCGTGATTTGTCTTTTTGAAATTGAGTATAATGTTTTAATTGAGTAAAAAAGCTTGCCTAAGGTGTTGTTTGTTTGTGGTAGAGGCCTTGTCAATTTTATAGCAGTGAATTTCTTGGTTGAGTCTGGAAATGACCCACATTTTTGTCTCTTTCAGCATGTTCAACTCCTTCTTGTTAAAATTAGTTTATATTAAGAACATTAAAGCTTAAAAAAAAAATTATAGGACCGTTGTTCAACCAACTATGATGTACGGTGCAGAGTGATGTTAAAATGAATCATATAGATAAACTCAGTGTTGCAGAAATGAGGATGCTAAGAATCTAAGATGGATGAGTGGCAAAACTAGGAAGGAGAAGATAATGAATGACCATATTAGAGTTGGTCTGGGAGTTGCTTCCATAAGTGATAGGCTTCGGGAAAGTCGTTTGATGTGGCACGGCCATGTTCAACGGAGACCTATAAATGCGCTTGTACGGATAAGTGATATAATCCATATTGAAGGAACTAGAAGAGCTAGGGGTAGACCTAAAATAACCTTAAGAGAAGTGGTGAGAAAAGATATGCATGGCTTAGGCCTTGTATCTAGCATAACCGCAAACAGAACTGATTGGAAAGCAATAATCCATGTAGCCGACCCATTTAGTTGGGACAAGGCTTATTGTTATTGTTGTTGTTTTTGTATGAACATTGTACTAGTTAAGGAAACCTCCCGATGAGCTTGCTAAGCAGGTCCCAGAGGATGGTCCTCCATTTTTGTGAAAATTTTCAAATCTATTTTCATTGTCTAAATATTTTTATGTTATTGGTATAAGGAACTCTCAAGTTATAATATTTTATTAACTACTGACTGGTTTGTTCTGATTCTTGGTGATACCGTAGTATCACTTTCTCCAGCACTCTTCATCTGCTTTGACCTTCTAGTCACTGTTATCCCCTACTAATATAGCCTTGTCCTTGTGAACGGTGTCAACATATTGACCTAATTGTCTGTTCACCAATCAGAGGAAGTTGTTAGCTGTCTGTCCCTTAGAAATCTCATTGTGCCATGAAACTATGGTTCTCATTTTACGTGCATCTTATGTCAGAGAAAACAGTGTAAAGGAACTGAAGGTAATAAGGAGAGGTACCAAGACTCTTGCAAGTACCATATTATTGTACTGCTTTGATTGTGTTCACGTGAATTTTATACATCACATGGAAGAAGCCATGGGATAGTGGCTGTCCAGGGTTTGAAGCATAGTTGAATCCCAATCTGACTGAGGCAGGTATTAGCATACATTGAACAGATAGAATGGTTTACAGCACTAATACTATTACCTTGAACTAAAGGATTTCCAGAATGGCCATCTTGCTGGTTTAGCAGTACACTTGGCGTGGGCTGAAATCTGAATTGGATAGTGTTGGGGTGAATTACAAGAGTAGGGAGAAGAAGTGAGGACAAAGACAATAGATGTTATAGAAGAATTGAGATGGTATGTTTTGGACATTCTAATTGAGCCTGGGCTAAGGCTAGTAGGAGCATCTCTCTCTCCCTTTCTCTCTCTCCCCCAAATGTGCTGCATTTGATATGTAGCCTTCTGTTGTCATATTAAATATATGGTCCACAATATGATGGATACCTTGCTTATATATTCTGAGGCTCCCAACAGTTCCTAAAACCTTTTATGAACCTATCGCTTCATTTTCCCATGAAACGAAAGTTTTCTGTTGAAATTAAACCATGGAAGGAAGTGATGAGGCCTTCCTAGCACCAAATTAAGTAGCAGTGTAGAAAGGATCCTCTAACAGCATGAAGACTGAGTTTATTTCGACATTGTTGTTGATGGTTTGAACCAACTTTCTGGTTCAGTTTCCGATTCAATCCACTCATGGGAGTTTTATTTGATTTTTTTAATGTTCTGTTGGGTGGATTAGGGATTTTGTAAGTCCAACGTCAGTCACTTATTTTAGTCTCTGAGTTTGCTTAGGATACTTGTTGTGGTGAAAATGTGCACGGAGCTCCCTGGTTCGTTCCTGATTCGGATATGGCTCTTGAGACCAAAACAATGCTAAGAGTGGGCCGCCTCTGGGGACGGGAAGCCACCTCCAATGATTAAGTCAGTTCAGGTAAGACCGTAAGAAAACTAAAGACTCCTCTTGAGGAATAAATGCTCAAGGAGATGAAGAAGAGAATGTTCTTTAGGAGAAAAATGCAGGAGAGTAATTAATGGCTGGAGTATTCAAATTTTACCGTTGTTCAGGTATAATGATGGGTTATATAGCTGGTCCAGTGGACGTTTCATAGCCTTTAGATGCTTATCTAATGAGATGGAAGGTGGAGATGATTTCTTGGAGAGGCTTGCTTAGCAAGCTAGATTGTGTGATCTTCACGTTAGTTGGAAACTTTGTTGGTGAATCAAGATGTCAGTGTCAGATTGATCTTGATGTGACATCTGCCCACAGTTGGGGGGACAAAAGAGATAGATGCAATACTCGAGGCAAGCTTGGGACAAATAAGAAGTTTCTTTGTCAATAAAGAGCATTTAATGTTTCTTGGGGCATTTAATGCTGAATTAAATGTTGTGTTAGGGCATTTAATGCTAAATTAAATGTTGTGATTGGCATTTGGATAAAGATATGTTGAATATCTTATCTGTGCTACTTTTGCCGGGAAGTTGCATGATGACAGATGTGTGTCCGAGAAGTGGTATCTCTTCTTTGCAGCTTCTCAACTGGTATCTCTCCCGAGAAGTACCAAACAAATCATCTTGGTCCAGATTTTAGCCCCTGGACTCAACCAAATGATCTACTCTGGTTCATTAGCCCCCTAGCCTTTCTAAACCAATGTTGATCCCTCTTTCTGGAAGGGCGAGGCTGAAGGGGACCTTTAGCCACCTCTTAACCGGTTTTCCTCGTTGCATCAAGCTCTCATCTTTGTCTTCGCTGAGAAGCGTTTGCAACTTTGTTGAAATACATTTTGCAACTTTTCAGAAAGGCTTTTTCATTTCTCAATAAATTCCTGCCCTAAAGGCCTTGAACATTGGCAAGATATTCTTCATAACAAGACTTATCATGAAGACCTAATGTTATAGTCATTATGGTTCAAGCCAATGAACCAGAACAGATCATTTGGCTGAGTCCAAGGGCTAAAATCTAGACCAAGATGATTCATCTGATACTTCTCCGAAGAGATATCAGTTGAGAAGCTACAAAGAAGAGATACCACTTCTCGGACACACAACTGTCCTCATACGACTTCCCAGCAGAAGTAGCACAGATAAGATATTCAACGTATCTTTATCCAGATGTCAATCACAGCATTTAATTCAGCATTAAATGCCCAGACTTTCAACATTCAATTCAACATTTAATGTTTCTTGCCCCAAGAAACATTAAATGCTCTTTGTTGACAAAGAAGCTTCTTATTTGTCCCAAGTTTGCCTTGAGTATTGCATCTATCTCTTTTGTCCCCCCAACTATGGGCAAGTGTCACATCAAGATCAATCTGACGCTGACATCTTGATTCACCAACAAAGTCTCCAACTAACATGAAGATCACATAATCTAGCTTGCTGAGCAAGCTTCTCCAAGAAATCATCTCCACCCTCCATCTCATCAGATAAGCATCTAAGGGTTGTGAAACATCCACTATCTCTTTAGGTATGGATCAACTATATGACCCATCACTATGCCTGAACAACGGTAAGACTTGAATACTCTAGCCATTAGTCTCCTGCATTTTCCTACTAAAGAACATTCTCTTCTTCATCTCCTTGAGCATTTTTTCCTCAAGAGGAGTCTCTGGTTTTCTTACCTGAACTGACTTAATCATTGGAATGGCTTCCCGTCCCCAGAGATGGCCCACTCTCACCATTATTTTGGTCTCAAGAATCAGGAATGAACCAGGGAGCTCAGTGCACATTTTCACCACAACAATACTTAACTTGCGACTAGGGCCTGGTAGAAGGTTCCCTGATGCATATAAAACACAAAGTTGTGTTTTCTTATTTGAAGCAAGCCGTGGCCTGGGTTATACATCTATTGGGCCTTGGGTCCAACTGATTTTCTTTGTAATGGACCCCCTTGATGAGCCTAAAGGTAGGAATATGGTATTACTTTGGTTTGATTATTTAATTAAGTAATTATTATTTTGTCTATTGTTTAGGATAGGGCTTAGCCTTGTCTAGTTAGAACTTCTTCCTATATTGGATACTGTTTTGCTATTGGTCCCATTGATGGGCCTAAATAATGTGTAGGACAGTAGGAGGGTAGGAGTATCATATCTACTTTTTGTCAGTTATTTTATCTGATTAACTGATTATTATTTAATTTGTTGTTAAGGATAAGACCGAGGCTTGTCTAAATAGAACACCTTACAACGGATAGTGTTTAATCTAGTTGGACACCTTAACTGGTTAAGATTGGGTATAAGGGGGTGTCACTTTGTTTCCTAATGTTTTTATATTAATGTCAAATCTATGGAGCTCAGTGTGATTTTGTTATTGAATAGAACTTACTTCTGTTTCCTTAATATTCTGTCAGATTCAAAATGCTCTGTTGTGGGATGCAACTTTCTGTTTTTAATTCTAAAAACTGGCATGGTTTCAATTCTTGATTTCTTTGCTGTTGTCTTAGTGTCCTACAATCCTACTTCAAGTTGGATTTCTCGTTCTTCTCTATATTAATATTTAATTTGATTCTGTTTTGGCTTAATTTTCTTATATTATTGCTGAAATTCGGTGGTGTTCGGATATTATTAAGCCACTTCGAAATTCTTTTTTAAAGGATCTTTTTTTCTAGTAAGATACCCATTTAACTCAAATAGTCAGATCAGACCTTGGGATTAGGCTCATCTGCTGAGGAGCTTCTTGGCATACTTTTATCCTTGGATCTGAATCCTAACCCATAAATTTCAGTTCTTACTTATTGAACTCTCTTGAAATGTGGTTTCTGAACCTGTACCTATGATTCTGGTTTGAACAAGTCTCTAGAACCCAATTGCTAAGGCTTCTAGAAACCCATCATTTCCCTTTCTGGGTTTTGTTTTTATTATATCATCATAGTAGTTGAATCTGCAAAGGATCCCAATTGTTGGTGAATAGTGTAGGTTTCATTTTTACTTTCGCTTCTTTTTGCAATTTTGCTAAATGCATTTAGAGGCTATTCCAGCCCCTACAATTATTGAGTTGAATGAACTTCTGGCTTTTGCCTTGGCTCTCTTGTGATTTATTACCTTTCCTGCTGTTGTGATTCAGCAGATGATGACTCCAGGTTCAATGGTGATGATTCCATTGGAATCTCAGAAATTTTATTTTCAATATCCAAATATATAGAATAACTGCTCCCATTACTATCCCGAACTAAGAAAGTGTCATCAGAGATAAAACTCTGAATATCTCTGACATCAAATAAACGATCAACATTACTACAACTAGAACTGTCATTATCACTCCGACAATGAATTTTTTTTTTCTTCATATCATTTGGAATGGTGTCTTCACTTTCACTGCTATTGGAAATAGCACCAAGCCTGTCATTGATTTATTTAGCCCACATCCGTGTTCTAACTCCTTGTTAGACAATATCAAATTGAACCACCGTTTTTCCATAGTCTTCTTGCCCCCTATTTGAATGAAAATATAATAGATTAATAGTCATTCAATAAAAAAGAATTGAAATATTTTGGCGGAGTGAAAAACCTGCCATGAAAAAATAGGGAGGGCTAAGATCGACACATTAATTTTTTTTCGCAATTTTTTGGAATCATATGCATCCAAAGGTGCATGTACGGTTCCTAAAGGATACTATATTTGTCTTAATCAATTGACTTCATCGTGAAAGATTACTTTTTTAGGACGAGATTAATAGCGAGATCTCAAATCAACTTATTATGAGAATTGTGTTGTATTCTAGCTTGCGTTGATTTTGATTCTTTATTTCGTACTTCTCCCCATCAACTATACAGATTACTGAGACCTGTTTTCTTTTGCTTCATAGTTTCTGTTCCGGTTCTAACTCTAGGTTTTAGTTAATTCTGAATTTTTTTTTTTTTTTTTTTTAAGTTAATTTTGTATTGAAGTTTCCTTCTTTCAACAATTTAAAAAAGTCCTGTTGCAGTTCAAACCTCTAAAACACAAAATTTCTTGTTAGCTCTTAGTTCTGCTTGGGTTTGAGGTTTTCAGTAATTGACATCTAGAAACCATCAAATTCAAAATATGTCTGGAATAAAGAATAAACATTAGGATAGATGCCAGCCTTATTCACATCCCCCCCCCCCAAAACCCGGGCCAGCCTCCCCCCAATTCGTGGTTGTGTTTCTTGAGCTAGCTTTCAGTTAGCTATCCACAATAACTCGGCTGACCCGACATATAGGGCACTTTAATGTTATTAAAGAGGGGTGGTGTTTGATGTCCCGTCTCTTGACCATTTGAGGAATTGACAACATGGTTTACATTCTGACTTCAATCATGGGTCCATAAACAGCTTTATGCATCTAATGTGCATCTGTTTATTCACTCCTATTAACTCATCATTCTGGAATTTTCTTTTGCAACTGGGACCTAATATGCCAGACAAGATAAATCTTTCATCAATCTGTTTAGCATCTATCCTAAAATCAGAGTAGCTGGAACTTCAACCTTCTGAGTTGACCCTGGAGAGTTTTGCGGTCTTATGAAATGCAAAACTGTAGTTCTTTCTGGTGGTTGAATCTTGGATGGAGTCAAATCTAAATTTTTCGTGTCATGACAGTTCTAAATTCAACTGATAACATACTTTTTCTCATGATCTATGATTTCCAGCAATTTCTTTGGTTTTCTTACTAGCAAATTGTTGACATTATCCAGGATTGCCAGCAGAGACATCTATTGAAAGATTTGTGACAATTGGTGCCTACAGTCTTCTACGGTCCTGCACGATTGAGCCGGAGTGTATCATTGGGCAGCATTCCATACTCATGGAAGGCTCATTGGTTGAGACACAGTCGATCCTTGAAGCTGGTTCTGTACTTCCCCCGGGCAGGAGAATTCCAACTGGTGAACTGTGGGCTGGGAACCCTGCAAGGTTTGTTAGAAATCTCACCCATGAAGAGACCTTGGAGATTCCTAAACTTGCAGTTGCAATCAATGACCTGAGCAAAAGCCACTTTTCAGAGTTCCTCCCATATTCAACAGCATATTTAGAAGTCGAGAAGCTAAAGAAGTCTTTTGGGATCCCTATCTAAAGGATTTTGTTGCTTTCTGTATACTTTGAGTTAAGGTGTTTTAAACGAAATAAAGGTCTTCAAGACTTGCTATTCAAACTTCTGATATTTTCTTTTTTTAAGAAAAAAACTTCTGAGTGGATTGGTTGATCAGAAAACTAGTTCTACTTGTAGATATAAATCAAATGTGTCAACGGATGGATGATAAGGGCCATTATGTGTTTATGCCCCTCAATTTTTCTGTAGAATCATTGAGCCACTGTGGAGCACGTACGGACAACATGCTATTGGCTTTGGGCTTTGGTTCTTGTACTAGTTAATGGTGGAACGCCAAATTTTCCGAGATGCTGCCTTGGGAATCCTGATTGAATGCTCTTCATAATAATTTCTTATCTGTTATTGAGAGTGAGAAATTTTGAAGTGGTTATAACTTATAAGCAGCAACCATTGTTCATTGTGTCGGCGACATATCGCCCGTGTCGGCGATATGTCGCCATGTCGCTGGGGGGCGACACGATATATACCAAATGTCGGCTACATATCACCCTGTGTCGGCGATATGTTGCCAACAAGTCGATATATCGCCGAAAAATCGGCGATATATCGCTAAATTCGCCATATATAACAAAAGCATGAGCCATACTCGACATAATTGTATAATGAATTGTAAACTTTAGTACATCTCTTTATTACTTGTGTATTTGTGTTCTCTTTGCATATTTACATTAGTTTATATGAATTTTCCAAACTTCCAATTTTGCCCGCATATAGCTGGTCATGTGCCAATTATAAATTGTAGGTTAGGTGATGTTTTAGGTCAAAATAACATTCTCAATGTTTTTATTGGCCTCCAATTAGGTTACACGTCAAATTTCATGTCAAAATGATCTAAAATACCCTTCGAAACAGATGTTCGATTTTTTATCGAACTCTTGCCAAAAGTCGCTCGACTTTTGGAGACATGTCGCCGGTGTCGCCAGGGTCCGACACGTCGACACGAGTCGACATGTCGAACCTTGGCAACAACATCCGAAACAAGTGTCTTCGAGAAAAACTATTCTTTCTGCGTTGGTCGAACCCATGTAATAAACCACGTGTACATGGCCCGTTCCATGCTTGTAATAGCTCCCACTTGTATTCGAAAATTTAGAAAATAGTTTTGAAATTCACAAATGACATTTTCTGTAACATTTTCAAATTCATTCTTTTTTACCAAAAGACCTGGATTTGAAGTAAAAATTTTACTATATTGTGAAGTAACTTTTATACCTTTGCTTATTATGGATATGATTAAAACTGTGTTCTTATCAATTCGGTAAATACATAGAAGAAATAGTTTATATGATGGGTAAAGAATGCCATCTTCAGTTTGTTATCTTCAGTTTGTTGACCAGCATTGTTTCTGAATTTCAGGTCATAAATCCAATTACTATTGCTTGTACAGTATTGTGTTTTACCAAAATAAATAAATACATGCATGCACCATTGTGACTTGATTTGCCCCGTTTCTCGAAATCTATCATGGAAGCAGAGCTCGGACGTACCTGTGACATACTTCTGTCACCCATCCCTCTTCCAGAATTAGGATCAGATCTCCTTGGGAGTTGACATCTACCACAATTCTCCCCCTCCCCCCAACCCCAGCTTGACCACCTCAGAAACGTATAGCCCTTTTATGCATGACCCATCAACATTACCCCAACATATCACCCAGAAGAGCCCGATCAACTACCCACCTGGGTATAGACGAAAACATCTTTCATGGAGGAGTAAATCTTCCCTTAAGATGTGGGATCCATGTCCTAAGGAAGACTCAGGTGCAAATCCGAACACTTACCTGCTTTGCGAGACATGCACCACTTGACATGACTAAATGGTCCGATCATGGCAAGCTGCAGATATGGAACTAAAATTACCTCGACTGTGGAAGTAATCAGAATCCGCGACACTGAAACCCAAATTTCTTAAGGTTCAGGAGGATTCTAACCAGACTAATATCCATTTCCATTTTCAATGACCAATACTAGGATGCAAGTGTCCCCCAAAAAAAAAAATCCCAACAACTCCACCAAGCACCCATCATCTCTGAAGTAAAATTACAATTCATGGAAAATAGGAATGGGATAGAGCCCTTCAATCGACATCAACATATCAGTCAAAGTCATGAATCACAGAGCACGGTCATCCCTGAAAATGAAAGAATTAAGGTGCAAAGCAGTATTAGATTAAGGACATAGTCCTCGAATGTTTAGCTCCACATTGGAAATACCAGGAAACTATCAATTAACTAGAGAAAGTAAGCTTAAGGAAAGCTCTTATCGAACGCTACATATAAAACACATCCACAAAATTTCCGCCAGAACGTCCACACTAAAGAGTACTGTATCGAAAAACAAAGATATATGCTTGAATGCTTCTCTAAAAAGAGAAGACATTGTTATTGTTCAACTTCTATGAAGTCCTCATATGACCCTTCACTTCTCTGACGAGTTAGGTCCTCTCTTCTTTCCAAATCCAACAACTGCAACCAGAGAAACCACACAAATAACTCAGAATCCAGTAACATACCGGCTACCGTTTTTGGGGGGGGGGAAATAAATAAATAAATAAATTTATTTGAGGAGATTTCCAGAGAACCAAAAGCAGGACACAAAGGAACTTAACTAGCATCAGATAAGAGAAGTAAAATAATTTTGCAATAAAACTGCAGAGAGTTTGTCAAAATCTTTAACAGTGTTTTCCCACAAGGCTATAAACTTCCCAAATATGACAGACTACATACTATCTCCTGTGGATCCTAATGTTATCCTCTCAACCAGAGAGTTTGTCAAAATCTTTAACAGTGTTTTCCCACAAGGCTATAGACTCCCCAAATATGACAGACTACAGACTATCTCCTGTGGATCCTAATGTTATCCTTCAAACAACCCAGAATTCCTCTCAAGGCATAAGATTCATTTAATAGCATAGGGTATGAAACTAACAATGATCTTCCCCTTCTTGTTACGTTTGAGAATTCCAAACAAAAAGCAGCCTCTTTATGTTTCCAGCCAGAGGGGTAGGGCATTGACAAACTATCAATAAAACAAGCCACAGACAGTAGGCAAATGGGCAAAGAATGAGGAAGTTGAGAATGTATGTCCTGAAAGCACAAGCTACATCTCTGCCAGCATCGGAATCTCCTTGGTCTGAATCTATACTTAGAATTTCACCCTCGGAATCAATCCACTAGAAAGCTGCTTCTCCAGTCACCTTGGCCTTCCTGTTATATGACCAAGTATTCACAGCCTTCACAATGAGATTACCCGACAAAAGCTTGACTGAAAAGTGACCTAAAGCTTAAAAAGGTACTCCATGATCAAGGAAAGTGTCGCATTAAATTTATGCCAGCTTCATTAACAAAGCAATGCTGATTTTGCACATCACTCATTTGTTAAAACTCATTGACATCTTCAAACACCACCGTGTTTTGACTGAGAAAGATTTTCTGAAACCCCTCCCCATTGTCCGTTCATAATAACTAAATTTACTTCTAATAGAGTTTTGCTTGTTAAACAGGTAAAGAACCTTAAGTAATTCCCATCACTGGATCAGAAAGAAGAGAAGAAGGGGTGTACCAGTGGTGACAAAACGCCTGTTGTATTGCATGCGCTTGTGAGCCCTTCCTCTGGGCTTCTTCTTCTTGTCCTGCTTGTCCACTTTTGGCGTTTGCCCCCTCACCTTACCAGCACGGGCCAGAGATCCATGCACCTTACCTACAACCAGATATAAATGATCGAATCTGTTCAGCACAAACTAAACCAAATCTCCGCAGAAGACGAAAGAAATTCTAGATTGGAGATCATTATATGATAAAGCTTGTCTTACCCATTGTCGATAATCCTCTTTGAAATTCCAACTGCAACCACTGTGCTCACTGAAGAACATAGTTAGTGAACAACGGTGCATTAAGAGAGGGGCATGGAAGCAGAGTATTAAACAGTCATGAACTACAATAATACTTGCAAATATCCAGTGTGAAAAAAGAAAGCAATTTTTCCGTATGTTAAAATATTCAGGGACAAAAACCATGTCATGGCACAAACAAAATACTGGAGCAGACACGTACATTATTCAACAAACACAACAATGGCACTTAGAATTGCAGATTTATTAAAGCCACTGGAGAAAAGAAGGAAGAGCAATTCTCAATCTCAAATCAATGTGAATCAGGCTGCAAACTGAAAGGCCAAGTTGACAATCAGTTAGATAGGACAGCACTAAATATTAGATCCCAACTCCGACTGAATGTGATTTTTTTGGTAAAAAGTAGCACTGTTACAGCCTCAAAAAAAAATTGAGGCATTCATAACAACTACTTGCTTATAACACCCAAAATCGATTGATATAAATAAAGAACAACGAGGAAAATCATCAAAAATTCAAAAAAGCACCCAAGACCTGTTCCCAACAGGGTTGTAAAATTAGTTGCGACACGTAGAGAAGAACTAACAATCAGCAAAATACACGATAACAGATTTTGTCAACCAAAAACATGATCTCAATACAGTTGCAGAACTCAAAGATCACAACCGCATATTGTGAGGCACAAACAGTAACGAATTTCGAAATAAAAAATAAATAAATAAAAACCGACGTTGTGAAATAAAATAATCTCAGTGTCATCTATTCACTGGGAAAAAAACCCTAAAACTGTTAATTTCATCAGGAACATTTGAAAAAAAATTAATCATCTGGATAGTCCCTCGAAATCAAAACCTTTGAGCCCAATATACTCCCTAAATATATCGACGAGGCGTTGCGCGAGAAAATTTTATACCTTAGAGCGAGAGAGAAGGGAGACTAACCTGATTTCCGCGGTCGGCAGTGAAGAATGAAGAGGGAGCGAGCTAAGATGCAAGGCAAGAAGAAGAGTAACAATACGTAAATATCGGTTAGGGTTAATGTTAATGGCGGTACCGAGTCTGCTACGAAGTCTATCTTGCCGCCTTATCATGGGGTTCGTTTTGGATACACCGAATCAGTATCGGATTCCGAAATGACTACGGAACTTCCACATTAATGTTTTACTTTTTTTATTTAGGTTTTTATATTCTTTTAAATTAAATTATTTTTTTTAGGTAAAAAGCTTTCTTTGTATGGGGATGGGAAGTATACTAATAGTGCAAACCCAAGACCTCCTATGAAAGGTTCGGCTTTTTACCGCTTTACTAGCCTTTACTAGCCCACCATTGGCTAATCGAAAAACAAAAAAAATTATTTTCATCTGGACCTCCTGAGATTTGGTTTATGTCATTTTTAGTCCAAAAAATTAAAACTTTGCATCTCCTCCTATGCTTGTAGAAAAAAATCTATTTAAGAACAAATTATCATTTTTATGACCAATTTGTCTTTATTTTTTTGTTTTGGGTAATTTTCATTTAGAGCCCTAGACTTTGCATCTGCCTCCTCTATGCTATAAAAAAAATCAATTTAAAAACAAATTATCACTTTTATGATCTATGAGCCCTTATATATATTTTTTAATTTAAACTTTTTACATGCACACACCTACCTGCCATGAAACTCGTGATTCCCCTTTAGTCTAAAAATTATAGAAAAATCCTATTATTCAAATAATTTTCAAAATATGATCAAAATACCTTTATATTTTAAAATGACTCAAGTACCCCTTAGCTTATATCATTATCTCTAATGTATGTAAGAGTGAAGGCTCTCGAAGTAGACAGTAAGTAGCAAGCAACAGCTTTTCCCTATCCAAAAAAATAAGTGCGCATCCGTTTTTTTAGTGGCTGCTAGTTTGAGGCTTGTAGCGCACCAGCATCCGGAGGACTCACGAGTAATATGATTCAAGATCACCCGATCTATTGAAGCCACAACTTTAAGAGGTGAAGGCAAATGATTGTTGCAAAATTAGCTCAACTAGTAGCTTCCTTTCATTAGCTAAGTTAAATCCTTGTCTGAGTTATTTCTACCCCAAAAAAACTAATCCTTATGAGAGTTACCACCCTTCTCTTGAACTATGAGAGAGACATTGAACCAAGAAAGATTGAATGTGTTGTTCGTTGATTTATATATAATGTGTTACGATAACACCTAAGCAACGGATACCATGATATAATGAATATCTTGAATGTTTTATTAAGAGTAAGTATACGTATTTATAGTACAGAGAGGTAGAAAGTACAAAAATATATACTATTGAGTCATTCGCTGAGTCACTGGTTGGGACTGAGTAGAGGACTCTTTAACAGTTTTACTTTATATAATGTGCCTCATCGAATGATAGGAACAAATGATAAGAACGCATATATTTGTGTGTGAAAACATGGAAATATTTTTTATGAGGAGCTAGAGAAGAAACATTTTGAACTTGATACGGCAAACAGAAAACATGTCGCAAATTAATTTCTTTACTTTTATGGTGAATGATGATGTCAAAGTGATATCTCAGGTTGACAAATTTCAAATCATGGTGCTATAGAGTATAGAGGCATGCTTCTTTTTTAAATGATAAACAATAAAAAATGATCTTTCTATAAATTTTATTTATGTTCGCTTTGATTTCAATATAGTCCAATTCTCGATCTTCTTCCTAGTCACCCACCCGAGTTCAATGTAGCAAGGTTAGGTTGAGCTGCAATTCTATGATAATGTTAGAAATAGGAAAAAAATGCATTTTCAATATAATGTATAAGTATTTAATGACCAGGATTGTGGCGTTAAATAGTTTTCATACAACAATTTCCTTATGATAACTAGGAATTGAATATGTGTGAAGAGGAGTTTTCACTATGCTGGGACATGAATACAATAGAGAATTTTCACCAATTTAATACCCTAAAACTGGATCATTTGGGTGGACAAACCAACATATGCTAGTGCACGCTAATCTCCAGAACCAAGTACAATTATTTCGATCATAGATTTCCATTTTTTTGGTATAAAAGACATAAAAACACAGATTTCCATTTTTTGTATAAAAAACATAAAAACACTACATGGGCTACACCACGCATAATGAGTGCCATTAAAATTGTTGCAAAAAAAAAAATGCATTTCTTATGTGTGAAAAAAATATGCATTTGTTTCTTTTTTGGGTAAATAAAAAAATACATTTGTTATGAGCAATGGTCATCCAAAGTAGCATGATACGTCTTTATAACAACTCATAGTCCAAAAGTATCTTTTGAACCCAAATATAAAAGCTATTAGTCCAAAGTAATAATTCCATTTACGTTTTTTTTTTTCTTTCTTATTTTCTCTCTCTTAGATTGATATTGTTAAAACATTTGAGAAAGAAATGTCATGATAAAGCTTCAAATGATAACCCTAAGATATTGGAGTAAATCATTCAAATTTCGTGTATTACATTACAGTATTTAAAAAGCACAGAGATATCAAAATTAATTGGTTTGAAATGGATCAAAGTGTTTTCTCTCCTATCAAATACATGGAACACCGCCATATGATTAAGAAATTTATGAAACCATCGCCCATAAGGTCTAGAAATCAGAGAGGGTGGGAGGGCGTGCCGGGGGACGGGGAGCTAGTCCAAGAGTGGTGAGAATTTATGTCGGTGATGCCGGCGGGAAGCAAAGATGAAAGGTGGAGAGGACTCGATCCGGAGAGGAGATGGAGGACAAAGATCCATGAGGAATGGTAACAAGAGAACTATAGCGTCTGCAAAGACTCAGGCTGACCACCAATCAATTAAGCTCTTTATCACTCAGGCTGACCACCAATCAATTAAGCTCTCTATCACCAACAATGGCAAGAAGTTTTGCAGCATACGACAAACGGCCCTCAGGAAAATGGATGGCGTAGATTTCAGATCTGGCAAGACTTGTTAGGGTTTGGTACTTTTGAAACCGCCAAAGAAGCAGTGAAGGTTTATGACAATGCAACAATTCAATTACGAGTCCCTAATGCCTCATCAAACTTTGGCAATGGCATCTTCACTACCACCATGACACCTAAACCAAATCCAAAACTAGTGACGAAGACAGTGACCGACATCTTCCAGTTTGAAATCTCTGGAATCAAGAATACGAGATTTGTATCCGTTTAGTTGTAAAAATTATTGGATTCATGAAAAGTAGAGATTTATCTTTTTACACTAAAAACATGAATCTATAGATATATGGGTATGTGATAAAACAGTTTTTCATAATGAAATTTTTATAAATTTCAAGTTAATCAAACAATTAATTTTATGAATTATGATTCTATAGATTTGAAATCTCTAAATTTTTATCTCGAAAAAAAAAAATTTATAGACTTTATTTTTGGTAAATGAAATCTCTAGACTCGTGTAACTAAACAAGTCTAAAACAGTTTTTCCTAATGAAATTTCTATAAATTTCCGGTTAATCAAACAATTAATTTTATGAATTATGATTCTATAGATTTGAAATCTTTAAACTTTTATCTAGGAAAAAAAAATTATAGACTTTATTTTTGGTAAATGAAATCTCTAGACTCGTGTAACTAAACAAGTCCTAATGAAATGTATCAACGGCCCAATTTCAGAGCCATTTTGGATGTTCTACCAACCTTACTTATAATTCATGGAGGAAGTGATTTTTTTTTTATTTTTCATTTTTTGGAAATTGAACTTACTTTACAACGAAGAGCAGGGGGAACCAAGGAATCCAGATAACAAGTATTCAAAAACCAAGAGTGGCAACCGACCAAACTGTCTCACATGTCAAAAAGGGCCCACCAAGCTAAAAAGTCTGCTAAGTGATTGGACTCCCCCTACTATAATAACAGGACAAAAAAATGAGACAACAGATCCCCAATAGCAGAAATGACAGGTGAGAGTGAGACATCAACGGTAAAAGGGCGCCCTGGCGCATTATTGATCTTCACCAGCTGCTTACAGTCCGATCGCACGGCACCAGGGAGAAACCTCCTTGCACCGCCATGAACAGCCCAGCTCGAAGAGCAGCAGCTTCTCCACACACAATAGAGGGGAAGGAAACGGGCTCAGAAAAAGGGGGCACCCGAACAATCCCTGATAATCACACCAACACTACCCCTTATCAATGATCGAGCAGAGTGATGGATTGAAGAACAAGAAAAGTCTTCAGGACTTTTATCTTTTGCAGAGAGGTTAACTAGGATTTTATTTAAAGGTGGTGTTCTGAGTTTATTTTAGAAAACGAAAACCATTTGGTCGACATTTGGTTATGACTTTCATCAACCTCATCAGTTTTTCTTGGTAAAAAAGTGCTTTGAATCAAGGTTCAACAAGTCGGTCCGTGTCGCCGAGTCAGACCCTGGTGACACGGCGACTTAGGCGACATGTCGCCAAAAGTCGGGCGATTTTTTGTTTGGTTCGATGAAAAATCGAACCCCTGTTTCGAAGGTAGGTCATTTTAAATTGAAATTTGACGTGTAGCCTAATTTGAGGCTAATAAACATATTATGAACATTATTTTTAACCTTAAACATTACTTAATCTAAAATTTTTGATTGGCACATATCTGGCTATATGCGGGCAAAACTGGAAGTTTGGAAAATTAATATAAACTAATGTAAACAACGCAAAGAGAACACAATGAGCAACTAGTGAATAGATGTACTAAAGTTTACACAATTCATTATATAATTATGTTAAGTATGGTTCATGCTTCACATTTTGTTGTCGACAGACACGGGTCCCGCTCCCCGGTGAGCGGGCGGGGGTTTGGGGGCAGTGCCTCCAGAGCTTGTAGAGGTCCTACATCACTTTGGCAAAAATTGAACAAGAAATCGGTGAAAAACCGAATAAATCTTTATTAAATATGTGAATTGGCGATATATTGCCGAAATGTCAACTTTTCGGCGACATATTGCCAAAATGTAGACATTTCGGTGATATTTCGCCGACTTTTTGCAAACTTCGTATGGCTGGGGGGAGTCGTGTCGCCCCCCAGCGACTCAGTGATATTTCGCGGACACAATGTACCATGCTTTGAATTTGACAAATAAGAAAAAATTACATCCGTTCGTAGCGGCTTCCGCGGGCATATGCTCGAACAAGCTCTAACAAATCCCTAAGCCCGAAGACACCACTGAATTTCCATTGGAGCTTGAACCACGCTAGCTAAGTAGTCTGCACAGAAGTTGGACTCTTAGGACATGGTGTATACAAATACATTTGCAGTCGTTGGATTCTCAAAGGATCATGTAGAGGGGTTAGGGATTCGAAAAACGAAAGTTCATGTTGGGCCGCACACAAAAAACCTCATTGGTCAAAGGGCTTGTCTCTTTGTAAAAGATTAGACGAAGTACTCATAAGCTGGCCCAGGTACTCCTGTCCCAAAAAATTAAAAGAAAAATCATTGGATTTTTGAAAATTTCACCATATTTTCTGAGTTTTGGTACAAGTGTTTCCGGTACGAAGGATGACTCCTATGCACGAGCAAGAGCCAATCGGAATGCACACAAAAACATCAAGTGGGGGCACTCAATTTCCATTTCAAGTGGGTAAACAAATTGCTTTGTCAATCTCAGTTGTCTTCCTTTTAAGATTTTTCTGATGAAAAAGATGTCTCAGATACAGTATCTGATCTTAAACTTTGCTAATGGCAGTACTGTAGGTGAAGTACCTAGCGGTGAAGGGGTGGGGCAAAGGAATTGTAACACAACCTGCGTATATGTTGTACTGTACAATTGGGTTGGGAGTAAATGACAAGAAAAAGAGTCCCATCACATTATTCTCGTGAGCTATGGGAATATATTTGAAACTGGGGAGTTTGTCATTGCTTCAGTATTCTGGCTTCCGGTTGAGTTAGGTAGAGCAAAACGTTTTGGTGGGTCTTAGTGTTCCTGAAGAGTGAAGAGGTAATTAAGCATTACTCAAACTTCATTTTTATGCTTTCCTGCACAGTGAATCTTTTATCTTTATCAGAAAAGCATTTGGTAATTTTAAATTAAATGACTTGGTCTCTGAAATTTTTTGGCTGCGTGATAATTTTTCCTTCTAACAGACTGTATTTGGACAAAATCTCTATGCTTTATTTGACTTCTCCTGTTATTTTTAAGAATTACCTTATCAATGTATGTTGAAGTATTTATCAGTACATTAATTTTATATTTTTCATAACTATCTTATGCATATAGCAATAGTGAATTCAGATAAATCTAATTACAAAACATTCAATCTGAAACATATTTTATGTCATGAAAAAATCACAAAAATGCAGCACCACAAAAACTTAACAAATGGAAAATTTTCACATGGTGACAACCTTTTTTTGTTTTGATTTTAGACACAAACTTCTAGCTATATTAGGAACCTCCATTGCTATAGTATGTGCATGGTTCGTCATAGTTGCATTTAAAAATAAGTTTTTTCATATTAAAAGACTCTGTGCTATGAAAGAAGGCAGATCAAATTACTTTCTTCCTTTTTCTGGTTTTTGATTCCTTTTGTTTTTCTAATTAGTGATTATAGTTTTTCAATTTTCTTTATTTTTCCCTGTGGACTGTCTTGATTTTAATGTACTTATATTTTTTTCTTCATCCTCTGTTGCAGGCGGAGCTTTAATTTTTTATACAATGGGAATAATGGTTGGTTAGTTAGGGCTCAAAGAAAAATTGATTTTCCTGGTGCTAGTTTTTATTTTTTTCATTGATAGAGTAGATGGAAATGTCAAACCAAAAAGAAATTTAGAAAATGATAAGAAAACAGAGCTTTTCAAAAGACATCCAATCTAAAGCATCTAGGTTCATGTTTTTAAATATATGTTATCCATGCACTCATATCAAGCCACAAATCTTAAGAATTCTACCTTAGTAATTAATGATGTAATTTCATGCTCATTGCAGAGTCAAGATGGGGATGTAATAGACTGCATTGATATGCATGAGCAACCTGCTTTTAACCATCCTTCACCTGAGAATCACATTATCCAGGTTTATAGAATTTGAATCAAAATTAAAGTTCATTGTTGTTATTATGTAGTGTGAAAACTGGATTGTCTATAATGCAGATGAAACCTATTTATGATCCAGCTGTGGATAAAACAACGAAGAAGGGAGAATCTTCTGCAGCTGTGATATCCCAGCTGTGGCAGAGTAATGGAAGCTGTCCAGTTGGAACAATCCCCATCCAAAGGATCAAGAAACATAACCACCTACTTGGAGCTAATTCTCTCCAGAAGTATGGCAGAAAAAATCCATATATTGTTCGTGCTTCTAACAAAGCAAAGAACCAAGAGATCAAGCATATAAAGACAAGAACATCTTATAATCCATACATCAATCGTTTAGTATGCTACACTCCTGAGACTGAAAAGAGTTCTACTTAGAAATTGATTTTTTTTTTTTTTCAATCTAATGTTTGTGCAAACGGATCATATTCGGCTTGGATACACTAGTATCCGAATTTGAATCCAATTAGCAAAACCGATAAATGAATCCGGTAGAGATTTAGAGAAGGCATTCGAATTCGAATCCGAAACTTTATCGGATATTTGATAATTATCCGATCCGATAAACTATCTGATTATTAACCTCTTTTTTTAAAAAAAAATGTTTAATACTTTATTTTAACATGATAATTTTTTATTTTCGATTATTCGATTACCGGTATCTGAATCCGATTATCATCCATTTTTAGATAAAAAAATGTTGAATACTTTGCTCTATCTAGATAAAATTTTATTCGGATATTATCCAATCCGATAAACAATTATCCGAATCCGAATTCGGCTACTTAGCGGACGGATATGGATATTTTCCGGTTTGAAAATTTTCGGATACGGATACCCTTAAAAGAATGAGAATCCGGAGGCGGATTTTGGCTATCCATTTACAGGTCTAGATGAGTACGGTATAGCCCAAATATGGCCTAAAACCGGTGCTCCCTCTGGTACTGAAAGCATAGAGTCTGGCTAGATGGTCAGTATAAATTACTTAATAAGTTTGTTTCAGTTAATTGATTGAAAACATATAAAAGGAAGACCTTCTTGTAACCAAAGTTGGTAAGTATTATTTTTCTGTAGAGAAACTCCATCAACTTGTCTTGTCTCTCATTTTCATTTCAAGTTCTAAACTTATCTCCTAACAGGTAAACCATATACAATTATCCATCTGAAAACTCTTTTTGAATGTTTTCAGTTGAATCCAAGTTTATATGGAGATAGACGAACATGACTATTTACTTATTGGACTGTAAGCCTTCTTAAAATCGTCCTTCTGGCTACCGTCACCAAAACTCTTTTATTGATGGGTTGAATCATAGATGGCTTCACAAGCCTTTATATGACAGATAGGTCATGAGGTTTAGGTCAGGTTTTCAAACCTAATATGTTTGCTTCTTGTTGATTTTCTTTCTGTTTAAGGTTGATTCATCAGAGAAAACAGGTGGTTTTGACCTCATTTGCTCTGGATTTGTGCAAACAAGCCATGAGATAGCTCTTGGCTTCAGCATTGAACCTATTTCTGTATTAAATGGTCCCCAATATGGTATAACCATTTTCTTCTACATCGTAAGGAATGATGTTTCCTCTCTCTCTTACACTTTTAATGTGATTTAGGATACAAACACCTCGTTCACTTTTAATGTGATTTAGGATACAAACACTGGCAATTGGTGGCTGCAATATGGGGACAAGATCAACATAGGATATTGGTCTGCTGAGATACTCGGACTGTTGAAGCATAGTGCAACATATGTTGAATGGGGTGGAGAAGTCTATAGTCCTAGGATAGGGCACCCTAATCACACAGTCACAGCCATGGGTAGTGGACGCTTTGCTTGGGGTCTATATGGCGCTGCAAGCTACATTACACGCATTCGGATCGTAGACTTTCATTGTCATTGAAGTACCCAGCATGGGTTCGAGCTTATTCAGAGAACCCAGATTGCTGTGGTGCACTGTTTTATCGATGGGGATACATAGAAGAGCCATAATTCTATTTTGGAGGCCCTGGATGTTAGCTGCATGTTGATCTTAATGTGATATTCGACTATGGAGAGGCATTGCAATATCCATTTGACTCATTTTCCGTCGAATTCCAGCATACCCAAAGTATCTCCAATGAAGCACCATTCTATTTTAGCATATGCTTTGCACAAGTCAAGTTTTATTGCCATACAACATTCAAATTTGATTGTTTCATGAAGTACATGCATTAGGGGACTAGGTATATTGTCTGAAATAGATCTCCCAAGGACGAAAACACTTTGAGTCTCCCTGATGATTGATTTGAGCAAAGGTTAATTTTAACTTGTTGGTAAAGAATTTTGCAATAATTTTGTAGGGAGACATGGGAAATCACGAGTCCATCTATATGCTATGTTTAGTCCTTAGATTCTTTTTGCTACTTTCAGAATGCTATACCAATTAAAGCTTTCAAAACAAACCCTCATCCCAAAGGGTGATGTGGAAAATAATTTTGGTAATTTTGCTGACTTCTTGGCTGATTTTTTTGATTTCTCCCTTCCAAATGCTCTAAGTGGCATGGGTTGATAAAGATAAGAAAATAAAATAAAAGCTGTAATGAAATAGTTGTATCAAATTAGTTAGTTGTAAGATGTGTTAGCTTTGTTTTGCGTGAGATACTCGAGTCCATCCAATCTATAGGAGGAAGTCAGGTTAATGGGTTAAAGCATTAGTTGAATGCCTGAATATAGTTTCAGGTTAATGGGTTAAAGCATTAGCTGAATATGGTTTATCTCTGTTTACATCTAATGGATGGTATGAGATTGACCCTAGTGACACAAATGTCATTGTTAGACAGTTTCAATGTCTAACACTCTTAACCTTTTTAGTCTTGTTGTTTTGTATTCTATATAAAATAATGAAAACCCATCTAAATTCTCACACTGATACACAAAAAGACTCCCTAAACTTGTTTGTAGAGTTTGAATTGAGAAGAAGATGGATTCGATCAAAAGCAAGCCTGGTTACATCGTCTTTATGCTAGTGGTTGCTGCCTCCATGATGGTGGTGAGCAGTCATACTCCAAAAACAATTGTCGTAGGAGGTTCCCAAGGCTGGCATTTTGGGTTCAACTATAGTGATTGGGCATGCCAAAATGATCCCTTCTTCCTAAATGACACTCTTGGTTTGTGTTTTAATTCAAATATTAATTGGGTTTTGTTCATGATAATTACTCTAAGAATCATCTTTGATTAAATTTTATACAGTGTTCAAATATGATCTACCAAACGGCACCAGAATGCATAATGTCTTCCTGCTGAAAGATTGGGGGAGTTATCAGACATGCAACCTAACCGGAGCAACCATGGTTGGGAACGTGACGGCCGGAGCTGGGGAGGGCTTAAAGTTTGTGATCCAAAAAAAGAAGCATCACCATTTTGCTTGTGGTGTTGGAAATGGATTCCATTGTGATGTCGGTAAAATGAAGTTTACCTTCTTCCCCTATATATACTAGAATTCATGGTTGGTCCAAGCTTACTCATTTGTCTATGGAGATTGAAGCTTCAGGCTTGGCCAGAGAAGATGCTCTGTTGTTCTATTCCTTTTATGTCCCTAATTATCTCTTAGTGTGTTTTCTCTTTCTTGTTTTTTGGGTGAATCTTAATGTATTTCTCTTGTTACTATTTTTTTTCTTCGCGCGGAAGGTAGCTTGTATTAAAGTAAATAGAGAAAAATAAAAAAATTGCAATCAGTTGTAGGCCTTATAATTTGTGTCCTCCCTTGTAATCCGGTTTACTCTTTTTGTTTTTGGGTAATTAGGTCTTCAATTCATCGCGGGCAATGATGGAAGATGAACATAATTCCATCAACCTCCTGACTAAAAATCGGTCATTCTTTCGGGCCTGAAACCAAAAGGGCCTTCCTCGCTAAGAGGTCCGCTACCATATTGGAACTCTTAGGAATGTAAGCAGGAATACATTGTTCAAATTACCAAAAAGAAACTTGATATCCTAAATCAATAGATCCAAGTTTGATGGTGGTCGCTACAATATAATCTAGTTTATTCTAGCATATTTTAATACCTCATTGAACAATTGCCGTCCCAAGTCATGAATATTATTAGATTTTTATTAAAATCTATTCTATATTATGTTTCAAAATTAGGTGAAGAGAATTTAGGATATCTTCTTCTTCTTCTTTTCTTTCTTTCTTTTTATTTTTTATAACAAAGATACAATTATGAATTATATTAGACTCTCAAGTTGAGGACTAATGCTAACAAAGAAGAGTTACAATGCAAGCTGGTGGGAACATCAACCAAGACCTACGTAACTTAAAGACTCTAGAGCCCCTGGCAAGAAAATTTGCTTGGGCATTAAGAGACCTGCTAATATAGCTAAATCTAACAAAAGAAAGAGATTCTACAAAATGTCATGGACAATGCCGTAGCTTGGCCAATCAAGAGATTGCACCTTGCCATTTAAGGCCTTCACGGTAGGAAAACAGTCTTAATAGCTCACCCCCAATGTAATATGAAGATCCAAAATATAAAAAAGAGCATCCTTGATCGCCCCAAGTTCTATGACAAGGGCTGAAAGACCAATACAAAACCTTCTCCTAGTGTGCTTTGATGAGGTGTTCCAAACAACATCTACAAACACACTAAAACTAATGTGATTGGGCAGTTATTCCTCCTGAGAGCACTAAAATGGTCTAAAGAAACCTACACATCAGATCCTTCTTGGGCCAAGAAAACATCGCTAAGTAACCTATCACAGAATTTCAAAGAGTCAAATAAAGAAAACATTTTACCATTGAACATAATATTTTTACGATTAAGCCAAATAACCCAACATAAAATACTGCACAACGTTTTCATATAACCCCTCTGACCCAGTGAAAAGAATTTAGATTCCAAAAAATCCAACCAATTGTGCAGGGAGTTCCCAGCAAATACAAATGAATCAATCCTTAAAGTAATGTTCTCCAGATTTGTTTAGCAAAGTCACAGAAAAACAAAGTATGGTTAACAATTTCAACCTAAGATATACCCTGTGATAGGCATAGAAAACACAAAGGGGATTGACTACTATCTCTTTCAAATAGTGCTTTTTGGGTTGCAATACCCTCATAAGTAGCTCTCCACAGGAAATATTTGATCTTGGATAATGTATTAATGTTCCACAGCCTACCCCAATTGATGTTTGAGCTAAATAGGGGATATTTGATTGCCAATTAAGGAAAATTTTGACTAAATAATATGTAGATTTAACTTGAAATTAACCAGTAGTTGATTCCTTCCAAACCCATAAATTCTCAACCTCCAAATTTGTTATCGAGATTGAAAGAATGGTTGTTTTCTCATCAGGGGTGAATAAGGATCTGAGCGGAACCCTAGGTGTCCATGAGATGATGATGAGGTCTGGTAGTGTTGTTTGGAAGGAATGATAGATGAATGTATTTTCCGTAAATATTTCTAGCCAAAAAGGCTAAATCAGATAGAATTAGAGTAGTTGTACACAGTGGAGGTGTTGTGTTTTTATTTAGGCTTTTACAATATGATTTGGCCTTTTTCTTATTAAACAACAACAACAAAAAGCCTTGTCCCAACCAAATGAGGTCGGTGAACAGAAGAAAAAACAAAGACAATCAATGCAGTACCATCAACATCTCTAGGTTTGAAGCTTGTAAATGTTGGGTGTTCTTTTATGGTGAATACTGATCTTGGGTTCTTTTTTTTTTTTGGTAAACCACATTTCATTCAACTGAAACAAAAGGAGATATATCCGAGCTACAAAGCCTGGAAATCCAGGTAGTGGAAATAGGCCAATCAAACCTCCCCAGTGAGGAGACAGCCTTCCGTGCCAGAGAGTCAGCTACGCTGTTAGTCTCCCTTGGAGAGAAAAGAAATTTGCAACCTACAAATTTTCTAGCTAAGTACTTAATATCCCATTTCAAATTGTCCACACAAATAGGGGTTTGAATCTTGTCTTCAAGAGCATTGTAAAGTTGCAAACAATCAATCTCAGCTTCAATCATCTCGAACCCCTCAGCCAAACACTGAAGTAATCCTTCTCTTAGCGTTAGAGCTTCTCCTTGAAGCACCTCTGTGAAGCTCGCTGAAATAGACACCGCCACCAGCGGCAACCCTCTACAATCTCGGATAATAAACCCCAGTCCCCCTTTTGATCCTACCTTAGCTGCATCTGAATTCAGTTTAACAACCCCACTCAAAGGCTTAGACCACCTTACTTCCTTCTTTTTTCGTCTCTCATCACCCAATATCAAAGGCTTAACCGAGAGAAGTTGGGAACTACAAAGATCTTCAAACTGAGCGAGAGCCTTCGTGAACACCTGGGATGGTGTCGAATCCACTCCATTGAAGATGAGATCATTACGAGACAGCCATAAGTTCCAACAAATTAGTGCGGCTAAACCAGCTCGGTGCCCTTTCTTTTGACCTTCACTATCCAGTTTTAACCAATCTGACACAAATTTAGTAAACTCAGGGTTCAATAATGGAGGGATATATGAGAAATCTGACCCAAACCAAACAGCTCTTGCAAATGCACAATCCATAATTATATGATCTTCTGTTTCTTCAGATAATCCACATCTTGGACAAGTTATATCCTTCACCATTTTTCTCTTCCCTAAATTAACTACTGTGCTCAATGCTTTAGAACAGGGCCTCCAAATAAAATTACGCACCTTCGGGGGAGCATTACAACTCCAAACATTTTTCCACATCCTATCTGGGAACTGAGAGGTTTGATTACCCTGATTCAAATGGTCTCTGACATTGGTGAGGAGGTGATAAGCACTCTTAGTAGTGAAGATCCCATTCCTATTTGCGCCCCAAATAAGTCTATCTTCCAATTGAAAAAGACCTAATTGGGTTCAGTGATGACTGTTTTAAATCTTTGCAAGGTTTTATATTATATATATATATATATATATGGTAACAGTATTAAAAGAATTCATGGTGGGCAGAGCCTAGATCAATTCCACCTAAGCCTGCTCACGTAAATTGGGATTTAGGTTTAATATTCCTTCCCTTTAGAATAAAGAATCTTCACTAATCACCCTGGATAAAGGAAAGCTTAATCAACAGAACATCATACTTAGCATAGGAGCTATTTGGGATGTTTGAGTTCCAACAAAAAGTTTGCTTAAATCATATTTAAGAGAGATTCTTCTTGCCATGGAGACCTGAACCCTAGATGATTAACATGGTAAAGGTTATTACTAACTAGTATATAGGAAAAAGGCTGACAATAAATAATAAGATAGAAGTCCAACCAGAGGGACACATCATCAGTGGTGAAGGATTTTTCCTTGTTTTCACAGGAGGATGAAAACGTAGTCATTTCTTATCTGAAAGACTTGAAGAACCCCTCAAAAAATTGACTAGAAGAACCTTGTTTTTGGACATCATATCACATAATTCTTGTGAAATAATAGCAGTAAGACTAATGGTAAATTGCATGTGAAATTGGGCATATTGTCATTGCTTTAGTATTTAGCTGCTGATTTAGTTAGGTAAGACATGCAGTTTTGGTGGATCTCATTGATCCTGAAGAGGAAAGTATATATCAGATTCATTTTTTGGCCTCCATAATGTATCTCTGCTTGTGACTTTCTCATAGATTTATGAGTAAAACACGTAAGTTTTGCTTTAATTTATTTTTTATATATATGAATAATAAATATATTAAACAACCCAAACACTTATATAAAGACAGTTCAAACACCACACGTTTTCTCTAGGATTTTTCCTTTTTTTTTTGGTGGTATTTCTGTTTCCTTGTTTTGTTCTAAAGTTCTACCTGTGAACTGTGTTCATTTTAATGTAATCATGCCGTATTTTGCTCTCTAGTGCAGGCAGAGCATTAATTTCTATCCAATGGGAAAAAGGGTTGGCTGGTTAGGGCTCAAAGGAAAATTAGTTTTCTTGGCACTAGTTTTTATTGTTTTCATTGGTAGAGTTAATGGAAATACCAGATCAACAAATAAAAATGCAGAAGATGATAGGAAGGCTAAGCTTCTGAATAGACATCCAATCAAAAGCATTCAGGTACAGTTCTTATTTTTTCCATTCTCTGATGGAATATTATTTTACTAGTTTTCCATGATGGTGTAATCTCATGCTTATTGCAGAGTGAAGATGGAGATATAATAGACTGCATTGATATGCACAAGCAGCCTGCTTTTGACCATCCTTCCCTGCAGAATCACATTATTCAGGTCTGTATAATGGCATTGAGACCCTACAATTTAAACCAAAATTAAAGTTCATTCATTTTTATTATATGCATTGGTGAAACTATTTCGTTTATGATGCAGATGAAACCCAGTCATGATCCAGTTATGGATACAACAATGAAGAAGGAAGAATCTTCTCTGGCTGTTGTATCTCAGCTGTGGCAGAGAAGTGGAAGTTGCCCAGTTGGAACAGTCCCCATCCGAAGGATCCAGAAACACGATGGGACTAATTCTCTGCAGAAGTATGGCAGAAAAAATCCATATGTTGTCCGTGCTTCTAACAAAGCAGAGAACAAAGAGACTAAGCATATCAAGACTGAAACCTCTGATTACGTGCACGTCAATCGATCTGTATGTCACACTCCTATGACTAAAGAATTCTACTTTGAGATCATTTTTTTTAATCTAATATTTCTGTTACTTGTACCTTGTTTATGGATCAGGATGCAAAACTTCTCACTCAAGGTTACAGCTATGTAGGAGCTAAAGCACACATTAATATTTGGAATCCAAGAGTTGAATCTGATGATGAGTACACTACAGCCCAAATATGGCTTAAAACTGGTTCTCCTCTTAGTACAGAAAGTGTAGAGTCTGGCTGGGTGGTCAGTATAATTTACTTAACCAGTCTTTCTCCGGTTAAATTGAGAAGACACATATGGGCAAGATCTCTCTGTGATCAAAGTTGCCTAAGAAGTTCATTTTCAGCAGAGAAACATTACCAATTTGTCTTCTCTTTTTTTCCCTGCTTTATCTATACCACATCATTAATGGATCATTTCAAGTTTTGTACTTTATCACGTTACAGTTAAACCATATATAATTATTAATCTGCAAACTCTATCTTTTGAATGTTTTTAGGTGAATCCAAGTTTATATGGCGACAGACAAACACGATTATTTTCTTATTGGACTGTAAGCCTCCTCAAACATGATTAAGTGAACCTGAAACTCTTTGGATGATGGGTTGAAGCACCAACAGCTTCACAACCTGCAAGCTTTTTTATGATGTTTTATGAGACCTAGGTCAACCTCCCAAGACTAATTTATTTTCTTCATGTTGATTCATTTTCTGTTCAAGGCTGATTCATCAAAGGAAACAGGTTGTTTTGACCTCATCTGCTCTGGATTTGTGCAAACAAGCCGGGAGATAGCGCTTGGTAGCAGCATTAGTCCTATTTCTGTGGAATATGGTCCCCAATATGGTATAACTATTTACATCTACATGGTAAGGAATTGTATCTCTCTCCCTCATACATGAACACACACATCTTTCTTCCACAGTGATTTAGAATACAAACATGTACACACTCTGTCCTCTCTCAGACACATCTTTCTTCTTCTTTTAATGTGATTTAGGATACAAAGACTAGCAACTGGTGGCTGCAATATGGGGACGAGATCAACATAGGATATTGGCCTGGTGAGATTTTCCGATTGTTGAATCATAGTTCAACATATGTTGAATGGGGTGGTGAAGTCTACAGTCCTAAGATAGGCCATCCTGATCATACAGCCACAGCAATGGGGAGTGGAGTTCTTGCTTCAGGTCTGTTTGGTGCTGCGAGCTACATTACACGCATTCGGATAGTAGACTACTCAATGTCACTTAAATACCCTTCGTGGGTTTATCCTTATTCAGAAGAGGAGGATTGCTATACTGCAGTATTTTACCAAAGGGGATACATAAGTGAGCCAATGTTCTTTTTTGGTGGCCCTGGAAGGAACCCCAGATGTCTATGAGAGAGGATAAAAAATAGAAAGATCATATTTTCGGAGTCTCCAGATTTCCACCTTAGATGCTTTGAAGTAGGAACTTGTTTGATGTACCTTCACTAGTTCTCCTGTAGGCTCTGGGGAGAGCTTAAACTTAAAACTATAAAACAGAAATTCTCCATAAAATTATTAATTGTTGATGATCTCATGGTTATGGTGACTACAGCTTAGGCCATCGAAATTTCTCACATTTGAAATACCAAATGGGTTGCAGAACCCCTCCTCTCTCTCTCTCTCTCTGATTGGTTAACCTGTTAGAAAATCTGAAGCAGTGTTTGTCTACGGATTGGATGGTGTATGCAGTACAAGAATGGGAACCTGGGATTTCTGCGATTTTGTACTTAAACGTATAGAATGCCTCACAGGAATGTAATGAGGGGGTTCGGAAATCCAACCTCAACTACCTCCATCATTCAGGACAAGCTGAAATGCATGGGAACCCACTTCACTAGGGTTTGAAAACCAACAAAACACTCCCACCACTGAAACCCGATTGACAGCAACCTTCTTCAATTGAGAATCCTAGATAACATTTATTTCAGAGATAAACCCGACCAAGAAACTCTCAGCAAACGACGACAGACATTTTCTTAGTTGTCTCGTTACACTAACTCCAGATAGAATAAAAAATGTAATAGAATAATCATTTTTTTTCTTTTCGTAAATAACAGAAATATTTTATAATGACGTCAATTGGCTGGATCAGTCCGTATCGGTTTCGACTTTTGATTGGGTCGAGTACACTTGTAAGTTGTGACATAAATAAGGATTCACATCTTCTCTAATTTCCATCCTTATGGGAATTATGGGATTCACATATCCTCTGTAATTCCCTCCTTACAATTTCCTGTAATTCCCTTATAAGATTGGTCCATGTGGCATTCAAGTAATCCAACGGTTATCTAATTTAAAATAAATTTGAATTTTATTTAAAACCACCTATAAATTTAAATTTTATTTAAACTCTAGTTTGTGGGGTAACCTTTGGATTACTTAAATGCCACATGGCACAATCTTATGAGGGAATTGTAGGAAATTGTAGGGAAGGAAATTACAGAGGATGTGAATCCCATAAATTATGTTTAATAAAAAGTACAAAAAAATTATGATCCAATAAGAGGTCAAGATTTTTCGTCGTTTGAAATGGCATAATGGCATGATCGCGTTCAACGGAAACATATAAATACTCTCCTATAGAGAAGTGATATAATCCAGATTGAAAAAATTAGAAGACAATCTGAAGAGAAATGTTGGAAATTGACATGCATAATTTAGGCTTTATATCTAATATGATCTCAAATAAAATTAATTGAAATACAATAATTCATGTAGTGGACTCCATTTAATTGACACAATACATTGTTGTTGGTGGTGTTGATGGTGAAGAGGCCAAGATTTTTTTTTTTTTTTTTTTTGGTATAATATAAGAGTTGTCTAATGTAAATTTGTTATAGAAATCGTTTTTTTTTCAGGTATTGATATGCTATCGAATAAATTCATAAATTCACCTCATATAATTACTCAAGTTATTATATGGTGTTTTTTTTTTGGTAAGTATTATATAGTTATCCTACTCCTACCATAGTTATTTAGTATGGCATCGATGTAACGTAGTCGTATGGCTCATTTGTATTATTTTTATCTATATCATTACCGTACCATTTGATAAACTGCACAACTCTATCATGCCGATATGATATAAAATTTATCCGATGAGATATGATACTGTTTGGACGGCATAGTTTCCGTTTTGATTAATGAACATGGTATGAAGTATGGACATCGAAATATCGTATGTATGTGTCCTTTGACTCCTTTCTGCACATTCATTAGCAGCTTTCTATATATTCAGAAAAAATAACCTGATTTTTCAATGGAGAGGTTGTGGGTTTAATCTAAAGGTGTTGATTTGGTATGGTACGATACGGTATTGAATTTGAAAACCTCATATCGAAACCGTACCATACCGAATATATATTGTTATATATGAGAACAGTATTTTAAGAAACAGTACGGTATGAAAATAGTATAAAATCGGTACAAAGAAACGGCACGGTTAGTTATACAGTTCGGTTTTATTACGGTATAAAAATCAGTATGAAACCCATTATTTTTATTTCAGAATTTTTAACAATTCATTAACATTGACACCATTTTGGCATAATTTTGTTCTCTCTGCCTTCCACCTTAGATAATCAATAAGGTTTTACTTAGTAATTCCTTCTAATCCCTCTCCACTGAAGCACAAAAAGATTGTCATAATCTAGGCATAGTCTGAACCAGTGGATGCTAATCTCTAGCAAGGCATAATCTAAATCATAAAGAATCAGTGGAGTAAAACTCATCTTACATACATTTGACATAATTTGTTTCATAGTTTCATACATTGGATAAATCGTTATTTTACATGGGCATGTTATGTTATTAGTATCCATGGAGCAAAATGATGATTGCATATTACAATAAGTTATTGAAATTATAATGCCATCTTCATCTAAATCTTATATAACAAAGATTTATTTTTATTTTTTTTTGTAGAAATATAACAAAGATTTGTTATCCTAAATAAAAAACTGGCGTTTGGTTCCTCAATTCCCTGGAATCCGTTTCAGAATCATGTTTCTAAGGAATCATGAGTCTGTGGAATTAGGTTTTGTAGAATTATATTCGTAAAAAAAAATGTGTTTGGTTACCTTGATTTTAGCAAGTGAATCTGTCTGAAAAAGTGTTTGGTTATCTTGAGTTTGGTTACCCTGATTCTGGCAAGTGAATCTGTCTGAAAAAGTGTTTGGTTATCTTGATTCTTAAAGTGAATCTGTCTGAAAAACTGTTTGGTTACCTTGATTCTGAAAGTGAATCTGACAAGACTAAAGTTGTCTCATTTAGAAAACTAAGATAGCTAGTTCAAAAAATAATTGAATAAGAGTTAGGCCTTTAGTGTTACACAGTTAATGTTAATGGGTTATATGGTAAACGGTACATAATTCGGTTTATAAATTATGTTTCAATATTCAGTATTTCAATACGGTATGTGGTATATATCGATGGTATGACACCTTATACTGAAACCGTACCGTATCGAATACTCAAATTCGGCTTCGATACATACCATACCGAATTTTGAAACGGTACGGTCAACGGTTATGGTACCAAATTGACACCCTTAGTTCAACCCTTGCCTAATATCCCCATCTAAGGGTGTCAATCGGTATGGTACTAAATTTGAATGCCGAAACCAGATCATGTACCGTACCATACCAAATCTACACGGTACGATACAGTTTCAATATTTGCAAAAACGGTTCAATATGGTTTCAGTAATAAATTAGTGCGGGAAAATGGTTTAAATACGATATCTAATGTGGTACAATTTTAGTGTAAAATAACTCATGCCACTTTTGTTATTAATTCATTAAGATCATAATGAAATTACGATCAAACAATCTATTGAATCTAATATTAAGGGAGACAAAACAAGTAATTTAAGAAAAGAAGTGAAGGACGAAATGAAAAACTTAAACAGGGAATTAGGGATAGGGTAAAGGTAAAGTATTTTAATTGTAAATTTACATTTTTATCCTTAATTTGGTACGATTTTGATATATATTGACAATATGAGTACCTAAAACAGGAATTGTACCAAAGAAATTCAATTTCGATACGCATCGTACCGATTTTAAATGGTGTAGTATGGTACGGTTCGGTTCGATATGGTTAAACGGTTTCAGTACACAATTGACACCTATCCGGTGAGTCCAGATCAGCTACATGTAGGGGTAGCACTTTGTGCTCCCCGACAGCTTTACCACCATAAATACAGGGGGACCCAGGGGTTGGGTGATGGAAATGTTTTTTTATTTTTTACTGGTGGATCCCACCAAATTTGTTGTGGTTAACGTGTTGGGGGAGCACGTCAGGGGTGATGATCCGGATTCTTATCCGGTTATCCCAATCCTCTAATTTCTCTATATATAAAAGCGCCCAAAGAAAAATCCGAAAAAAAAAAAAAACACAGGTTGGCGGCCCCACACTGGTTGAAGGTAAAGTTGGTAAGTGCGATTCACGTCTTAACTCAGTAACTCTTAAGGATTTTTCGAAATTTACAATTGAACCCCTTAAATTTACCAGATTCACTCGTATCGTAGGACTGTCCCTTTTTTTTTTTTCTAAGGCAGCAAACAGAAAACGATCGCAATTTGGGGAAAAATCTCGACGCAGCCCTACCTGCAGAGATAATAAGAGCTCCTCACTCTCCGGCGACGATGAGCGAATATGTTCTTTGCCTCCCTCTACGGCGACGACGAGCGTAGCAAATCAATGGCTGGTTATTGGCCCTTCACACTTCCTTTTTACGTTTTAATCAATGAAAGTAGTAAATATTCATGGAATGTTTTGAACGCAGAAGCTCTCTACGTTCTTCCATCCAAATTTTGTCTTAATTTCCACCTTATGATAGCTTTGCCAGGGCATAAGCCAAGAGAACCTTTGAAGGGAGCACATTTAATTTGAAGAGATGAGAGCAGGCGGTGCAGCAAAGTTGATTGTCGATGCA
This sequence comes from Hakea prostrata, assembly GCF_041222555.1. Taxonomy (NCBI): domain Eukaryota; kingdom Viridiplantae; phylum Streptophyta; class Magnoliopsida; order Proteales; family Proteaceae; genus Hakea; species Hakea prostrata. The sequence goes on from NC_142602.1 coordinate 23,395,454, forward strand.
CTGCTTCAGCGGTTTCTTCCTCTTGCTAGGCGTCGCATTGAAACTGCCCAAGCACAGGTTGGTTTTGGACTTGGCAGTGCAAATTTGTGTTTAATGATGGATTTTTTGTCTATATCATCAGCAAACTCAAATACCGTATAGACTTCTATGTAATTGTGCGAAAAAAGCATTTTAAACTCTAAATTTTAAAAGCGTGAAAAATTATATACTTTCTGGAGAGATTTACTTGGTGTGAAATTTCACTAAATTTAATCCTACATCCTTATGCCTTAATAAGTTACAAATTAATTATATATTTATGCCTGTTATATCATTATAAATAATTGTTATCTTTATATGACTTGTTGTTTGAATATTCTGCAAATCAATTTGTATGTAAAAAACACCATTTGGTACTGTTCGGTAGATGACATTTTCTTAGGTTCTTATTCTTAAATATTTTATTTGCCCGGGGGAGGGGGCACAGGGTCATTATTTTACTAAATTTTTTACCTAGTCTTTAATTACAATTTACAAGACCAAAAAATAAAGTATACTTGAACTATGTTTGACAGTCACAAAACATTGGCTATATCTAGCAATGACTTTTACTTGCATTAATATGAGAACAGAGTCCATAATTGATTACTTGCCTTCTCTCTCTCCTTTTTTTATTTTTTATAATTTTTTCAGATAAGACTTCCACCATACGTTTTTTCAGCATAGAATTATGTTTGTTTTGCAATTTTATTCCCATGAATGATCTGATATGCTCCAATATGAGCACCATAAATATGTGCAATCATAGAACAACATTATAGCCTTATCCCAACTTAACAGGGCTGGCTTTGTGGATCCTAGAAGAGACAATTGATAATAATAAGAAGTAAGGTGGTTGGGGCATGCAACACTGATACAAACTTAATACCATGGTGGGAGATATCGTGAGATATCTCGTTTTTTCACCTTGGCGAGACGAGATGGTCGAGATCTGCGAGTTGGAATATCTCGCTCGAGATTTCGCCATATCTCGCCATATCTTGCCTTGGATCTTGCGCTGGAACTCTCAATTTTTGCCTTTTTTTGTGTGGATTTTGGCTGAATTTTCACTTGTAACTACTCTTAGCACATCTACAACAAGGAAGATCAATCATTCTCTACTTGTCTTATGAATTTATGATTTAATGACTTATATAGAACTTCTAATGGTTGTATAAATATTTTATTCTTGAAAATTGAGATTGTGATACTCATATGGATGGAATTTTGATAACATTTAAGTTAGTTGATGCATTTGATATACTTGCTTTTCATTTATATGCTTTAAAGGTTCTATATTACATGTTGTATAACATTGCATTCCCTAATCCTACTACATTTCGGTTTCACACTATGGGTAGACTTAGAAATCATACATAGGATTGTTTCTGACAAATCCAAGGCCACCGACGTGTTCAAAAGGCCTTAAATAAGCTAAATACCAAGTTTCAACCCAATTGGGACCCTAAAACCCACCGAGATGGGCCACCGAGTTGACTTCAAAAAATTGTATATCTCGACCGAGATCTCACTGAGATGGTTGAGATCTCTCTTTTTTAAGGTGGCTAGATCTCTCGAGATATCGAGATCTTCTACCATGCTTAATACAAAGCTCTAGGGTGTTGATCATGGCTACATGCTGCTTCTGAACAACCCAACATTCTACACTAGGCCTTGAAATGCAGTATAATACAGAAAGCAACATCAATTCATCATAGCTCTACAACATGGGGTTGACTGCATGGATATTGGGTCTCCAATCGGTTCTATTTGACGTCATAAAGGAACAATGCCTGAGTTTAGTATATGTTTCTTCACCATTTCTCCTATCGTTATCTTTGGTCTCTCCCTAGTTCTTTTGGTTTCCTCAATCAGGATCATTTCACTCTTTGGACTGGGCATTTGAAGCCCTCCATTGAACATATCTATACCACTTCAAATGACACTCTCTGAGTGTGTCATGTATTAGATTTACTCCCATCCCAGCTCTAATAGGTCATTCCTTAATTTGTCGTTCCTAGTTTTCCCATGGATTGATGTGGCCTCAGTAGATTTGGGGGCTAAGTTAGGACCTTCTAAATTTGAACTAGTGCTGGTATAGGGGCTTTAGGTTGTGAAAGGGCAAGTAGGGCTTTAGGGCTTATGAATTATGATGTTTATAGGTTTCAGTTGGAGTTGAATAGGTTTAAGTGTAAAGGAGGTTGAGGGAAGAAATGGATGCACGCGAGGTTTTTAATCTGATAGTTAGATTTTCATCCTAAATTTTAGTTGGCTGTGTCTAGGGATTAATGATAAATGTGCTTTCAAGGGGAGTTAGGGGCTGGGTGTTGGATCAATGGTAGGCACTGTAGGGTGGTTGTTATCCTTAAAAAGGTCAAGGATTTCTAATTGTTACAACGAAAATAAAAAGTATACCTAATGGGCCGATAAACTGCTTTTTGTATCTGTTCGCGTATTGTCGCTGACCTGAACTTACTCACCATTGTAGGACTGCTTGGACCAGTTGAACCCTTGTCCATGAGAGCCCAGGAAATTCAATCAAGCTTCCCGTTCAACTAGATCGAAGATCCACCTTCTCCATTAAGGTTTTCTTTTAAGTTTCAGATTTATATAAGCTGCTTCCAATTAAGGTTGCAACTCCACATCAAAATCTTCTAGAAGACATCATTAAGGTTGGTTGAGATCCACCACCTATTTGAGTTTATATTTTTTGAAAAAAGCCCTGGAGTGGGTGATGTAAACCCAAACTCTAGGGTTGAGAATTGGAGATTAAACCCTAAAATTGGCTCACTTCAGGATCCTCTTTCTGTGACCAGCCGTCTACTAGGGTTGTAAAAGGTAGAAATTGAAGGGCTCTTGAGGTTTGCAAAGGTTAGGTTTCAGTCTTGGAGGTTTTAGCCACGTGGAGGTTTAAAGGGATGGAATTTTAGGGGTTATTACATGCTGTACTTGGGTTTCAGAGCTGGGAATTAGGTATAGGATTAGGGTTTTGGGTTTTAAGGCTGAATAGAAGGGTCTCGGTGGTTGCTGTAGTTTAATTCCAGAATTGAAAATCCAGGTTAGGACTTTAAGGCTCATAAAAAAAGGGGTTGAGGACTTTAAGGCTCATAAAAAAAAGGGTTAGGACTTTAAGGGATGTGTTTGAAGAGTCCTAAAGGGTTTGGGATGCTTGGATTTGATTGGGACTGGGATCAAGTGTAGGAGAAGGGGTGGGGATGCTAATTCAAAAAAGGTTTAGGGTTTGGTTGAGGGGCTTGGGAGTTACGAGAGTTTTAGTGGAACTAGGGATAAGGTTAGACTAAGGTTTGGGTTGATCTGATTGGGCTGAAACTGGGAGGGAAGGTCACTAGGGTCAGGGGAATGATATTCCTAAAGTTTGGGACAGATCTAATGGTTAAATTGCTGTAGATCTGACCTTGAATTTTAGGTCTAGGAAAAGGTTAAAAAATTGCAGAAAAATTCCAAGAAAAAGAAAAAGGGGTGATAAAGGTGCCAAGGGTTATGGTTTTAGGGTTTGGGACAGTGGCTAAGGGTAGAGAAGCGGCTGGGGTTGTGCTTACTTGGAGTTGAAGGTATGATGCTGGACTTGAAGGTTGATTGCTGAAATTGAAGAAGAATGGCTGAACTTGAAGAAGAAGATCACTCAAATCCGCTGCGGCCTTCTCAAGAGGGCCACAACCTTACTTGCCTCGAAACTCATAATTTTATTCATCAAATTCAACTTTTCTTACAATGAAGTAGTGTGGGCTATTTATTGCCTTCCAATTGGAGGAAAAGTCTTGGACTCTAATAAGGAGACCTAACTTGTCTCAATTTGGGAATCCCTTGTAGACTAGGATCCCCTTTACAACTCAATAAATAACAACCATGAATAAAAAGAAACCATTTTGGAAAATAACACCAAATTATCCAAAAGGAATTTAATTTAAAATAGATTCCAATTGGGACTCTCTAATTTTCCCAATATTTTGACCCCCCCAAAAACTCAGTAACTAACTCTAGACAACTCCAATCTAAATTCTAAGAGTAAATATGGAGTCTTAACAATTAGTGGATTAAAGTGGACTCAAGTTGTGGGATGCCAACCTAATTGGGAATCACGGCTGCACTAGGACTCTTAAATAACTTGCAAAATAATAGACAGAAAAACAAAATAAAAATAATTCTAGGGTCCAGACAACACATTGGACTCAATGAGACTTAGACCTAAGGCACCCAAACTTTGTCAAAATAACCAAAATACCCCTACAAGGGTTTGGCCAGCCCTTGGGTGCCAATTGGGCCTGGGTTTTGGACCCAATTATAGTGGGGGTCAACATAGGCCGTGGGCCTTTTGTGCTTTGAGTCTAATGAGGATTGGGGGATGCAGCTTTGCTCGATCAAGGTTTATTCTTCCAAGGTCTATTGGTCTAGACTTGAATTCCAGACCCCGACCTAAATTTCAGGTATGGTGTATGGGATGGTTCCTGAATGGATTCCACATTTGGGCTTGGTTTAGTGACCTCTAAATCTTTGGGTATTTGGGTTAGATTTGGTCATTGGGATAGTGGTAGTTAAGTTTGGAGTGATGGGTATTTGATTGAATGGGTAGATCCTTGAGATATGGAATGAAAACTTATGGGAACTCGGTGAAACATGAATTGCATCTAGCTCTTATTACCTAGAACAAATTTGTCAAGTTTCAATGGTTTTGGATGGGTGAATTGGGAGATATTAGGCTTCTTGATTTTGGAGGAAATTGGGTGATAAAAACAAGAGTGATCAGATCTGTGAATTGGCTGGTCTTTTTATGCTCAAACTTGGATCAAGGGTAAGAGGGATGGAAGGGGATTGATGTTTAAAATTTGGTATGAAGGTGGTTACTGGTTAGGGAGATCCAGCAGTTTTAGGGTTTGGGTGGAAGAGTGGGGATCAGCTCAAGTATAAAAGTTATCAATCTTAACTCTATTTCATAGAGTTATCAATGGGGATGAGGATTGATGTGGGCTTCCAATGGTACCCGGATGGAACCTCGTATGGAGCCTGATAAATCCTGAGATTCACCTGAAGATGGAGGTCAAAGGCTGTCCTATGCAACCACTGTCAAGAGTCTTAAGCTTGATTTCACTTAGAACCTTCTACAGTTTTGGTACTAATTGACAGAATCAGAACTGAAACACACAAGAGTTGCTCGAAGGGAAGCTTGTATTCATTAATCAAATTCTAATTTCTCCCCATCAAGTGGAGGGTCAATTACAAACTAAGGGCTGGAATGCCTAGTTGGATTTGAATTCCCAGCCTTATTTTAATTTATAGTTTATGCTACTAGGCCCTTATAATTAGACCTGTAGAAGGACTGACATAAACTAATAAATAACCAATTCTTTTAAGAAAAGAAAAACCACATACCTAATATGCACCTCAAGTGGACAGAATTACAATCCTGCTGCTGACCTATCGAGTACACTAAAGGGCTGCTTTTAAACTTAAACTAAGCTGCTGGGTAGGGGGTTCCCTTGGCCCTCCACTTGGTCTTGGACTTGATCTTAGACTTGGAGGGCGCAGATATTGCATAATTGAGCCCCTGCAGTGGGCCTAAAATGGGCTTCTGAGTTGCATACGAATTTATTGCTAGTTAGTTTATTTTATGTTTTAGAGTTGAATCATGGTTCATTTGGTTCAATTAGTTCTTGACATCTTGTACTTGTATGAATAATTTTCCCTCCCCCTTTTTCTTTCTTTTACATGGCCCTTAACAGGATGGACAGTATCTTCGACCTTCTGACCCAGCTTATGAGCAAGTGCTGGATTCGTTGGCTATGGTGGCTCGATATACACCTGTGCCCCTTCTGGAAGCTCTTCTTCGGTGGAGAGAAAGGTGCTGACAAATTTCCTTTTTTGCTGTATTGTTTTGAACTGAGTTTGTCCATTGATGCTTCTTAGATTCATCTTGAAGATACGAAATAGTTTATCAAGGTATGTCCCAATTCTGGAGGGTTACAAAAACTTTCTAAATTGAGAATTAGGGTCTTTAAATAAGATTTTCCTTCAAGACGTTCAACAGAAGAGTAGCATTAATGAGTTGGACTTAAATGGGATGATAGAAAAGCCCACCCTTCCACTCTATGAACTATGATCATACTTCAGTAGTTCTGTGTCAGCAATTTTCTGTTTCCTTTCTTTTTGGTCACTGAATGTTTTACGAAAAGAACATTAGGGACACAACAAAATGATTTATCTGTATGCCCATTATCCCTAGTTTCTTTAATTTCTGTAATTAGTTTTGGAAAAAAACATTCTTTTTTTCAGTTCAACAGCCTTGGTTTACCTCTAGAGTTTTTTGTCTGTCATTGAGATAAAGATTATATTGGTTTAACTATCCGTCATGCCCGATTTGATCTTTTAGGATTACTAATCCTGTGCCAAAAGAGTTTTGGATAGCCCAAGTTTTTGTCCTAAAAAAGAATTTACTCATCAGTTAAAGAAAATGTATATAGCTTTGTAAGTAGTTCTCACCCTTATCTATTCTTTAATGTGTGCAGTGAATCTCCAAAGGGAGCTAATGATGCCTCTACTTTTCAGCGAAAGGTTTGTACTGAGATACTACTTTTATGTGTGTGTGCAATGGTTTTATTTACCTTTTTATTCCTTTTGTTAGTTGTTACCTTCATTAACGATCACTTTGTCTTTATGAGGCTCTTGCATTTTTTCTTCAAGGTGTTTTTCACTTCGGTTTTTAATGTAGCTTGTGTCATATACTGATCCTCCTTTTGAAGTGGTTGACGAGACAAATCTAAAAAGACATCGAGGGCAGTATCATATATTTATTCTGTCAATTGATTATTGAATAATTGAAGTCTACTGCTCTAAGATCAATTGCTTAGAGCTACACTAAAACCATTTGATGGTAGTGAGCTGCAACTTTGCTTCCTCATGCAGGGTGGTTGGTTAGTCCTAGAGTTGTAAGGGTGCTGCCACCATTCCAGGCCCAACTGTCCTTTCTTAACATTTGCTAAGTAACTTGAATATGCAGCCTTCGCTCTAAACGGTTGTCTTCCTAGATCATAACTGAGAGGGGGTGAACCAGATCAGGCGTAGTCAAAAATTCTTCCAATTTGCTACAGTCCCAAAGGGACCTTGATTCATTGACACACCTGTCTCTGAAGGTGCTGTGAAACTGATACTTGTGCACACCACTACTGATTGAAGCTGTCCCATCTTATCAGTTATAGTTCACATGAACTCCCTCGTTTAACTAAAATGGTCAGGCCTAACAGGAGATGCATACCCTTAACCCATCATAAAATACAGAATTCACTTCTATGAATATGCAAGCATTGGCTAGTCACAATATACTTAGTTCAACGTTTTGTGACTTGTGTCTACTATATCCACGGGCTAATGCCCAACGCTGTGCTTTATGTTGTACTCAATACTAAATGCACAATAGTGCTTTGATAGTTCCTCCTGGGGCCACTATTCCTCTTGTATGAATGCCTCAATGCTAGAGCCACAACACCCTCCCAATCAAGCCCTCGATTTCACAAAAACTTGGTAGGCATGTGTCAGTTATCTACCTAGAACTAATTACAAATACTTGAACAATGAAATAATATCACCCCAGATGACCTCAGTGATTGGTGGTGCATGGATGCTCAAGTATCAGTTCCGGCAATGTCAAACAGCAAAGGGTGCATTGTAATGACCCAATTTGGCAAAAACCTTGGAAACCCAGTTTTCTAGCTCCAAAAGCTCCCCTAACTGCTGCATTGATATTTTGTAGATTGTGAGCTAGTAGGACAAAAGTGGGTTCAACTTCAATGGTTCAACCTAAAATGGCCTAGATATGTCATATGAACTTGAACCCTTGGATAGGCATCAAAATAGGGGTTTTGGACCTTTGAAAATGATTCTCGCAACATTTCATCACATAACTATCAAACTGCCATGACGTCCATTTTGTATGGCTATAAAGAGGCATGGTAAATATCATCTTTAGGGTCTTTAAATATTGTCTGTAGGGACTTTTGAAAATGATTCATGCAACATTTCATCACATAACTATCAAACTGCCATGATGGCCATTTAATATGGCTATAAAGAGGCATGGTAAATATCGTCTGTAGGGTCTTTAAAGATAGCTTGATGAACTGACACATAATAGGAACGTAGATGGCCTTGACCCAAAGTCTTGTCCAAGTGTATTATGTGCTTGTGCAATATCGATTGAAGGCTTATGTGAAAACTGTTTGTGGGATTAGATCATTAAACATTCAACTTTGTGTGTGCTTGATACCCTTGAAATAGTTTCCGTGTAGCTTAACTTACCATCCCTCTTTTCACATGACCAGTAGAGCTGTCATGGTGATACATTGTGCCATTCTGAGAGACTAAGCACAATCCATTCGCCTAACAACAAACACATTCTTATCCCAATTGAATGGGATTTGCTACATAGATTGTTACAAAGTACAAAGAATTTAATGAGACATAAGAAAGGGAAACAACAGCTACTACAAAAAAGTCTAAAACAAACTAATTGGGGTCGGCCACAAAGATACTTACCTTCAATAAGCTTTATTTGACATCATACGAAGAGCAAAACCTAAACTATGCATGTCTTTCCCACCATTCACTAGGGTCATTTAGACCTTGCCACTTGCTCCTTTAGAACCTTCAGTATGAGTCAAGTCACTCCTCCAGACTGGAACATCTGACGGTCTCTGTTGAACATGGCCATATCACCTTGTGCAACTTTCTCAACGCTTATCTTGAATTGGGGCTTGTCGCAAAGTAGCTTTGATATGGTCATTCCTCATCTTATCCTTTCTGGTTTTGCCGCTTTTCCATCTCTGCATCTTCATTACCACACTTAGATTATCTATATGATGCTTCGAAACTCTAAGCACTCCATGCTATACATTATAACCTGTCTTATGATTGTTGTTTAAAATTTACTTTTGAGCTTTAAAGGACCACTTAACACTTTGAATGCACCTTTTGCTTCATCCATCATACTTGATGAGATATCATCTTCTAAATAACTTTCGTTGTTGAAAATTTTTCCTAGATACCTTAAAAGGCCACTTTTATGGAACCTCCATCTCATTAACTTTCACCCCTTCATTGTCCATCTCCATCCTGAAGTTGCTAAAGTTACATACTGTATAACCTCCATCTCATTAACTTTCACCTCTTCATTGTCCATCCTGAAGTTGCTAAAGTTACATACTGTATAACCCAACCCCCCAGTCTTTGTTCTGCTCATCTTAAAACCTTTTGATTCAAGGTTGATCGTGATTAATTCTAGATTGGCATTAATTCTGTCTTTTGTTTCATCAACCAAAATAATGTAACTGACAAAAAGCATATGTTGAGAAATCTCATCATGGGATGGTTTTTATGAGCTCATCCATGATAATTACAAAAAACCAAGGGCTTAAAAGCTGATTCTTGATGTAATCCAATTCTAATTGAGAATTCACTACCTTGACCCCTCTCGATTCTTATACTAGTTGCCTCACCATCACACATATCATTTAGCCCACATACTTGAATTCAAAGTTGAGGCCAAAGTTTGATCTATAAGCGTTACTTTTGGAGCCATGGTAGATTAGAAGTTAAAATTGGTCATTCCAAATTGGATTAGGTTTGGATTGTTTTCCATTAACTTTTGGTTTTCTGTCTAGAAGCTGTTCATTTAACTTTCTCCAGTTCTAATGGATTCCTGTGTGGAGCTCAGCTTGCAGTGGAGTGCATATTTTGCTCAGCATGTATTCGCTTTGTGGAGTGCTGCCCCCAGGAGGGGCTTACAGGTGTGTGTTATTTTCTATAAGTTACTTCTTGTGCCAGATTTTGAGTTTTTCTATTCAAATGACATCATTTAGTCATTATTTCAGAGAAACTGTGGTCAGGGCTCGAAAATTTTGTGTTTGATTGGCTGATCAATGCTGATAGGTGAGGCTGTGTATATGTTGATATTTAATATTTGTAGCTTTCCTTCTGACTTAATCAACATCAGTATGTTCCTTGTATGCAAAATTTCAGCATTCTTCTAAGCAGCATTTTCTTTTTGCCTTTTAACTTGAGTAATAATTGTTGTGGCAAAGGTTGCCATGACACAAGAACAATCTGTGATTCTTAAGGCTTTCCTTGTTTTACTGATTACATTCTATTTGTATGAAAAGTTATCTTGCTCTTCCAAGTTCCAAGTGCCATGATGACTTAATGAGTTTGTAGGTTCCAAGCATTGTAAAGTCTGTGGGCGCGTCCTAGCATCAAAGTGGAATATGCTGCTCAAGAGACATTGTCAGGGAATGTTGGTTCCGTGGTGCACAAAGTCGTAGTTTAGCCATTCATGGGGATTAAGCAACTCAAGCTATGGGTGTCAATTAATATTGGGTGCCGTTTACTGAAACCTCAAACCATGCCATTTATTCCGAACCATACCGTACCGAATAAGTATGGTATGGTATCAGTATGAAATAGTTGTACCGTTTAATAAAGCATACAGTAACGATCTGGACAAAATAATACAAATGACGTACTGCACTAATACCATACCTAATATCTAAACCATTTTGTACTGAATAAATTTTGTACGGTAGTTTTCACCAAAAATTTTTGTACGGTAATGTTATGATATACTCAGTACAGTTTGGTATTAGGCACATTAATGGTATAAGGTAAATTTATTCGATACAGTACTGGATTGACACCCTTAACTCATTCCAATGTTGGAAGATCTAACTTGTTGCTTGAATGCATTCCTAGCTTTTGGCTTTCATCTTGTATGTATGTATCTAGATGTTTCTAGGATGCAATGATTGTGTAGGCTCGGCTAATCACCAAAGAGAAACTAAAATAAAATGGACCTAAGGGGTGATATTCGTATTGACCCACTCACCCCATCCCGCGCCGCCCCCGCTGCCCCCCTGCCGGGGGGGGGGCACTACAGGTAGGTAAGCTTCACGTATAGAGAAAGGACAATGTACACAAAATAGGCAACCTCAAAAAACCCTTTCTAGTGAATCCTAGAAGGAGCAGAGGTCTTTTGCACTTTCCAGACATGGATACATTCCTTGCTCTGCAAAGCATTACAGAGTGAAAACCCTACTTTTGTAGATCTCAGAATTCCAAGGTCCAAGGATTCTTCATTGATAATTCAACTGCCAACTGAGAGTCAGATCTGATTGATATATCAAAGTAACTGTTATCAACGCAGGTGCTGATTCCCTTTTGAATAGCTAGTAATTCCATATTAAGAATGGACAGGTCCTCACTTGTGCCTGCACACACCAAGACTGGACTCCCCTTGCTATTTCTGATCAAACCTCCAAAAGTAGCCCTGTTATTAGTGATAGAGCAATCCCAATGCAATGCCATCGTAATGCTTGAAGGAGAAAACCAAGTACATGGCTTAGGCACTTTAGTTAACTGCAAAATCTGGTACCTCATTTCCCTGATACAAATCTGTCTGGCTTTTTGAGTTCTGCCTAGAAGAAAAGTTGGAACACTTACTCTGCATTTGGTAATGCTTCTGTTTTCTTATTTTGGGTGTTCTTTCTGTTCCATATGGTAATGCTTCTGTTTCTTATTTCTGGTGTTTTTCTTTGCTGATGGTCAGAAAAATGGAATTTTCAGTTTGGGTATACTAAACCTGTATCCTGTGCCTTTTGGGGAAATTAATTACTAGCTTTATCACATTAGAAGCATGATTGAGCACCAAGATCCACTATGAGTTATGGATTCTTTTATCTTGTTCTGTGGCTTGGAGAACCCTGTAGATTGTGGTACGTAAAAGGATGGGAATTTTCTGTTTGGGTATACTAAACCTGTATCCTGTGCCTTTTGGGGAAATTAATTACTAGCTTTATCACATTAGAAGCATGATTGAGCACCAAGATCCACTATGAGTTATGGATTCTTTTATCTTGTTCTGTGGCTTGGAGAACCCTGTAGATTGTGGTACGTAAAAGGATGGGAATTTTCTGTTTGGGTATACTAAACCTGTATCCTGTGCCTTTTGGAGAAATTAATGCTTTGTATTTACTAGCTTTATCACATTAGAAGCATGATTGAACACCAAGATCCACTATGAGTTATGGATTCTTTTATCTTGTTCTGTGGCTTGGAGAACCCTGTAGATTTTGGTACATAAAAGGATTTACATTTTCTCATAATTATTCCTGGGCATTAACTGGATGCTTGCCAAATGCAGAGTTGTCAGCCAGATTGAGTACCCTTCATTGGTTGATTTGCGGGGGCTACTTCTAGACCTAGTTGCTCAACTCCTTGGTGCTTTATCAAGAATCAGGTAGCAATATTCCACATCCTATGTTGATAGACTTTCATTAAGTGATATTCATATTAATTATTCATTGAGTGTGCAACGTGATGTTCTTTGCAAGTACTATCAGATTTTTGCATCCAGAGTTAGCTTTCCCTCCTTTTACTTTTTGGGTCACCCTTGGATCTGACTATTCTTTAAATATCTTCTCTTGTAGGTTTAGTTCTGTCACAGAGCGCTTTTTCATGGAACTTAATACTCGTCGCATTGACACCAGTGTTGCCCGAAGTGAAACACTTAGTATCATCAATGGAATGCGCTATCTTAAGCTGGGGGTATGTTTAGCAGAATTTTCTTCTTAATGTGCATAAAGCTGAGAATGTAACCAACAGTTAATTGCTAGGTTAAGACTGAGGGTGGACTGAATGCATCAGCTTCCTTCGTGGCAAAGGCCAACCCACTTAACCGTGCTCCCCATAAAAGGAAAAGTGAACTCCACCATGCATTATGTAATATGCTTTCAAGCATTCTAGCACCACTTGCAGACGGTGGAAAAGGCCAGTGGCCACCTGCTGGTGTGGATCCTGCCCTCACTCTATGGTATGAAGCTGTTGCTCGGATAAGAGTGCAGCTTTTGTATTGGATGGAGAAACAGAGCAAACACATAACTGTAAGTGCATCTGTTAATCTGTCTGTCTTTTAAAATTAGTAGATCTTGGCCATCTTGTATTCTAGAAGATTCTTATACCTTGGAGAACTGCATATCTGTTTTGCATAGGTTTTTGGTGCAGTCATTTCTTGATGGATACAATTGAAATTATTTAGTCTCTCTCTCTCTCTCTCTCTGTGCCATAGTTGGCCCCTAGGAGACCCTAGGCATTGGAGGAAGGGGACAACCAAAGGAATGCCAACAAGAGGACCTAGGTGCTGCCTTGACTACTATGCTATCTGCTTCAAAACGATAATGCTTTTCCTAGTAGTATATTTGCATGATTACATCCTTACCAAGCTTTCCTTACCGAATAGTGCCCAAAATCATGTAGATCATAGTTGTCAAGGTGTTGCCTAGCCTAGGTGACTAGGTGACTAACTCTACTAGATGGATATTTAGTTCATCTTGTTGGTGTGACCTTGCATCCTGCCCCCATTCCAATGCACTTGGTTGCCTAGGTGCCATGACAACTATGCATCAGGATTGAAAAGTCTCAGTTTGCCATCTTGACTGTGTTGAGATTCTAGAATTCTTGAGATCTCGCAGGAGATGCTGTTTTCTTCTTGGGGGAGGGGAGGTGTTTCAATTTGATGTTTTGGTGGTAATTGGGAATGGCTGGTTTTGAAACTTCAAGGGAAGCTTTTTCTAATGTAATAAACACATTTAAGCTCCCAAATTGGGTGTCTTTTTTTTTTTTGGGTGGGGGTGGAGGGTGGGGGCATCCCTACAACCAAGTTGTCAAGGCTTTGAGGCGTCCAGGCTCTTCTATGGTCTAGGCGGCACTGCCCCTTGACAACGACGCCATTGACATCTAGAGCAAATAAGATGTTTTCAACCAAATCTTCAAGAAATGTGAGATTTCATAATATATTTGAAATTTTTTTTTTCTTTTCAAAGTCTATGCATGCTATTTAAATATATGTTAAGTAACCTGGTCTGATCTACACTTTGATGAAATCAAAATTTTTTTGTGTTATTAATTTCTTTTTGAAGATGTTTAGTTTTTTACACATTAAAATTAAAGCATTATAAAAAATATTAATGTTTTGGAAATGGTTCTAATATATATGTTAGACTCCATTGGTAGGCCTTCAACCTCATGGAGTCCCCTTTTTTTTGCATCAATTATGCCTTTTATTTTGAATTTTTAGATTTAATAGTTTAGTTTAAATAGTTCCCTTGGAAGGCCTACAACTTCATCTGTGATATACAATATATAATAGTTGTTTGAGTTTGAACCTTAATGTAATTATATATATTAACTAAATCATGTGTACTTTGTGTTTTATAACTCTGCATTTTCACTTCTTCAGCCCTACAGTTTCAAACTCAAGGTCTTTGCATTTACAATTGTTTTTCCATCAATCTGTGGCCACCAATGTTCTTAAAAGGCCTAAAATAGTCTAGATAACAATTTCCAGCAGCTCCAAAACACCCTTAAAAGTCATCAAGATGGGCCACTGAGTTGGGTCAAGATGGGAGGAACTTTTCCTCCTATTTGACGAGATCTCAGTTTTTTTGGTCCATTGAAACAGCCACCAAGATTGAGTTCTTGAACCATGATTTAGGCATGTCGTTGCAATATAAAGCCTAGTAGTTTTTGTTTTCCATGAGATTCTATTGCCACTACTTATTGGGTTATTAGTGTCTACTTTCAGTCTGTGAAGTTTCTTTTTCTTGTAAAGCTTTGGCCAAGATACGAATAGGCCTCTATATTGCAAAAGAATGGAAACTTTTGTGCCTTAGTAGCCTCAGTTATGGAATAAAATCCATGTTCAACAGCTAAGACTGTTGTGGGTGAGAGACCCAGGGCTGAGAGATAGCCCATCCCTCTACAGCATTTCTTCTTATCCTTATGTTTTTCTTTCTTGTGTGTTCTAATTATATCTTGTCTTCATTATTGTATTTATACTGGTTGCAATCTATCTCCTGTTGGTTTCCTGGTTCGAGGTCAGCATTTGCATTAAAAACTCGGAAAACTATAATATATTATACACTAAACTTGTTCATCGTCAATGTTTACAAAGTTCACATGACACGATAGGCATAAAATACATTAAAATTCTCAGATAAATCAAAATCTCCCTGAGACATTCGAGATATTGGCAAGATTTCTCCAAGATTTGACCGAGATATATCCAAGATGTGACCAAGGTAGCATAGATATTTTGGAGGTTTTCTAGGTATGACTGAGATATATTGGATCTGAGCAAGATCTGTGGAGAATTGGTAAATGTTTTGTCTCGCCACTCGCTCGCCTTGCTTGGGATGGAGATATATCAAATCCCTGGGTAATTCTTCCCAGGGATGCTCATCTATTCATTCATTGTGTTTTTTCAGTTTGGTTAGCTCGTCCTTCCTGCCATGTGTTAGGAATGGAAACATAAGATGAACAGAGAAACATAAGCATGAAGGAGGTAAAAAGAGAATCATATTACACAATATAAGAATGGGATGTTAGTACTAGATTTACTAGGTTTACATACAGCAATTGGCGTATCTAGATTTGATTCACAACAAGGGGAGAGATTCACCCTACAAGCGGGAACATGTGTAGGACTTCAGTGAGGCCAATTGGCTAGGTGGTATGGTGAGTCTAGGGTTGACGTGCCCAAAATATAGGGTTTAGTAATTGATGCAAGCCCCAAATCTAGGGTTCACCCTCAAGATCTTACTCCACTGAACCAGCAGCAAACTAGGGTTTGATACCCTGTGGCTAGGTTGTAGGGGCTGATTTAGGGTTGTTAGGGCTTGGGAATAGGGCAAATAAGATTTGGTATGACTAGGGAGCTAGGGATTATAGAACTTCAATTCAAAACCTTGCTGTAATTTAAAGTTCAGAACTGAAATTCTTGTTTTAGGGTTTAAGGTATTAAGAGTTATTAGAAGTTAGAGTTTGTAATATTCTGGGTTCCTGGGGGAATGGCTAGGGTTAAGACTAGAGTCAAAGGTCGGGTAGGGGGACGAGAAGATGATTTGAAGTGGAATAGGGTTTAAATGAGAGGTTTGAAAAATTTGATTAGAAGTAAGGTTAGGGTTTCTAGGGTTTTTGGAAGAAGAAGCTTAGGTTTTACTAGGATTTGAGTGAAAAGAAAGGGCTGGAGTTTGGATCGGAAGTAGGGAAAGGAGAGGGTAATTGGATTCCTAAAGGGGGTAGGAATTAGATGAGGGATTTAGGAGATCTAGGGGTTTAGGGTTTGGGAAAATTCTGGGTTTTAGAAATCTGGAAAATTCTGGGTTTTAGAAATCTGGAAAATTCTGGGTTTTAGAAATCTGGAAAATTCCCATGCTGCCTCAAGAGGGAAGGGAAGAAAAGAAGAAATACAGAAAAAAGGGTGGGGGCGGGGGCTGTGATGAAGCTAAGGGGTTGGGAATGAAGGGAAAAGGGTGAGGGAGGAGAGGGAATTCTGCCACAGGGTTAGGGGGGAAAAAAAAAGGGGGGGGTCGCTTGAGATGGGAGGGGGCTGGATTTGAAGAATTAGGGTTTGGGGATTGGGATGATGGCGCTAGCAAGGGGGAAGGGAAAGAAGGGCTGCGAGTGAGAGAAATAGAGAAGAGAGTAGGGGCTGGGGTGGGGGGTTTACTTGAAGGTAATGGGGGCTTGAGAACTTTCAAATTGCAGAAAATATAAACACACAACAGCCACAGGTCTCCCCTCCTAGGGAAACCCACGACCCCACTCTTGCACCTTCCAATTCTCAAATTTTATTAATCATCATATCTTCCCTTTACAAGCTAGAGAGGCTTTATTTTTAGCCTTACATGAATGAACTCACTCTAGAACTCAACATAAGAATGTGATTGAAAATAGGACTCTGATTGGACCAAGGACTCTCATTCTAACAAGGAGTCTGTCATTTCTCATCCTGTCATTACTCATCCTAGGATGATTCAAATTAAAAAACAAGGGTAGATCTAGACTCTTTGAAGAAATTGGATTGTTATTAAGGGAATCCCTCTCTAATTGGGACTTCTAAGTTAACTAGGACTCTTCAATAACTTATCCAAAAGTAAACCAAATTCAAAAACAAAAATAGAACGGAATCCTACCAACATACTGGATCCAACAAATCCTAATTTGATTCAACTAAAACAAGCAAAAATTACCAAAATATCCCTATGCTGGTTGAATTTCCCTGGGTCGCTGGCCACAAGGTATTAGTAATCTTCCTGGGCCTTCTTTGGGTGGTCCTAGATCCAGTTCACATCAAGGGTGTCATTCATGTTCGCTTCCAATGTTGATCCTTCGCTTTGCTAATTTGATAGATTTGGGGATTGAACTTATGTCACCCTAATTTTAATGATAAGGGTAATTTTCAGTTGGGCACCCTGAGCTTTGACCTGAGTCACATTTGATTTTAAAAAAAATCCTTTTTTGCATCTTGACCCCTCTAAAATTTAGGAATACTCAAAAAGGTATACTCATCAAGCCTTGACGGATTCTGTTAGTTTACAACATTCTGTGATGGAAGTACCCTTCCACAGGGTAATGGAACTCGTATCTTCTTCAACCTTAACAAAATAGAAACCCAGAAATTTAAAATGGTGAAAACCAGGAAGCTTCAATGGAGTGAACTTGTCCTCCAACCATCGGATGAGTCTGAAACTTTAGCGGTAGGGTCACAATTTGAAGCAGTTGTGAAACCCAGGTGGTAGTTCTTATGAACAGAAAGCTTCAATGAAGTATTAAAAGCTCTGAAATCTCTTGGGGTGCTAGTTGCAGTCTAGTGTTTGATTGCAGGTATGAAACAACGCCAGAGAAAA
The DNA here is from genome assembly GCF_041222555.1 of Hakea prostrata. NCBI lineage: Eukaryota > Viridiplantae > Streptophyta > Magnoliopsida > Proteales > Proteaceae > Hakea > Hakea prostrata. The sequence continues at coordinate 23,413,216 of NC_142602.1, forward strand.
ACCTTTTGGGACTGATACATCAGGATTAGTATCTCCTAAAGGTAGGAATGTAACCCCTCAATTCCGAATTCGAAAACGAGATGCTCCAAGAACATTGAACTGGCAATACAGGGCTGAAAGTGTCACCCAGAAAAACACAACAACACGGGATGCCAGAGAAAAGAGAAACCAGAATGAACAGTGAGACGAGGAGAAGAATATTAGGAGGAAATCAGAGAGAGGGGTATAAGATACACACAGCTCGGAGCAGCATTGAACAAAACTGAGATCTATTCTCAAACAGAACCATTCATCTTCCTTTGAGCAAGTGCTGAAACTGATCTTTCAGTCTAGGGCAGCTGCCTTGTGTCTCGTTATTGAGCTTGATTTGATCCTCAAGTATAACCTGTGCAAGTGAATGGGAAAGAGCTTTCCATTCCTTGGCATTCTTCTTTCATTTCTGGATGTTTGTCAAGATCACTTTTCATTCTTCTCTTTCAAGGCAGAAGAGCAATTGGTCGGCAAGGGAGGATATGATTTCCGACTGCACAAGGGAAGTTGTTTGTTTAAGCGATCCCAGGCTCCAGTGACTCAATTAGAAGGTCCAAATGATATCAATGGTATAATCCATCGAATCACATGTGTTAAGCATGGAAACCTTTCTTCTTGATTTAGGTATTGTTCAACGATGAAGTAGGGTTTGGTCAATTGGGGAAGGTGATAGACTATTCTTTGATTCCTTTCTGTTTCATTAATAAAATATATGTATTACTTTTAATGAACTCCTATAATTGGGTGAATACCATTGAAGGTGAGGGCATTTTTGGCATAGAATATTTGGAATTAGTAGAATCTGTCAAGACTTAATGGGGTTGTCCTTTTCTGTGTGTATTTGTGTAGTACAGGGGACCCAGATGCAAACTACAATTCTTTTTGGATTGAATCTAACTTAGATCAGACTTGGAGGGTCCATCTGAAAGTTACCCTTATGATAAACCTAATGAATTGCAAAATGCAAATTACAAATATACCTTAGTGCAATACAAGTAAACCCTAATGGACAAGTATACCATTGTACCCATATTACAACAATAACCTTCCTACAAAATAAGTCTTCCTTATCTTTGCTAATTGCAAGAATTTGCAGCTGTGCACTGGGTTCTATTTTGATATTGTTGACAATTGTTCTTGGAAGTATTACACCTCCCTTGGGTAGTTTCATGGATCATATGCACACCAGCAAAATTCTAAAAGTTATATAGTCTCACTTCCTTGTTTTGAGTCCTATGAATGATTGAATTCTTTGTAGTTTGAAGAAGCTTTAAAAAATTTAAAGTATCCTTGTGAAGATGAGCTCATGGTAGAAGATCTCGCTGTTGAGCAAGATCTCGCCACCTTGAAAAATCGAGATCTTGACCATCTCAGTTGAGATATGCGATTTTTTGGCGCCCATCTTGGTGGGTTTTATAGTCCCAATTGGGCTGAAATTTGGTATTTAGCCTATGTAAGGCCTTTTGAACACATTGGTGGCCTTAGATTTGTTAGAAAACAACCCTAAGTATGATTTCTAAGTCTACCCATAGTGTGAAACCGAAATGTTGTAGGATTAGGGAATGTAAGGTTATACAACATGTAATATAAAATCTTCATATAAATGAAAAGCAAGTGTATCAAATAACCTAAATGTCATAAATTTCCATATATATGAGTATCACAATTTCAATTTTCAAGAATAGAATAATAAAATTATACAACCTTTAGAAGTACTATGTAAGTCATTAAATCATAAGCTCTGTTGAGAAACACGATATTGGTAGAATGGCTTATGGATCAATGATCTCAAGCTCTCTATTTATAATTAAGTGGAAAGTACACTATTACAAGGAATATAATTTTACATGAATACAAACTCTAATTTAACTCCTATACAAACTCTAATTGAACTCCTAGTAGAATCCAACAAGTTCATAAGACAAACAAAGAATGATTGATCTTCCTTCGATGTTGTAGATGTGCTAAGAGTAATTGCAAGTGAAAATCCAGCTGAAATTCTCAAAAAAATGGCAAAAATTGAGAGTTCCAGCGAGATATGGCGAGATCTCAAGCAAGATATCCCAACTCTTTGCTCTCGATCTCCATCTCGTCTCGCTTATTTGAAAAAGCAAGATATCTTGCGAGATCTCCCACCATGGATGAGCTTTCTAGCCCTCTTAGAACTGCAGCTTTCCCAACCAAGTGGGTTTGAAGCTATTTCGGCACATTTTCTCGTCTTCTTTGGATGTTCTTTATTTCTATCATCTCATTTAAGAAATCGACCTTTTAAACTTCATTATGATATACATATCCTCTAAGTGGTATTTGTCTTGTTGGAAAAATATGCCTTCTTACTTAGGTATCCATTCATAATTCATAGATGGTCTTATGATAATTCACTTTGTGACAACATGTTTTTTCATCTTGTTTTTGAGAACATGTTTTTTTATTTTGTTTTGTGGCTTTCACATATTCCTCCCCCACCCAATTCTGTATTAATCCTCTGTAACCTAAAAAGTCAGGTGATATCTGCCCTAGCCTGTTTATATTTGAATAGATGGACTGCTGATAGCCTGAAACTTGATTTATCTTGCGTTCTCTCAAGCCAGTCGTACTATGTTCATTCAGTCTGATTGCTGATGTAGAAGCATTGACTATATAAAGGGCTGCTTTTGCTACTAGTTTTTGTTACCTGGTTATTTTCTGTTGACATTTATTACTCTAAACATCTCAGCTAGAGTATATATTTGTTTTTTCTAGGTTGGCTACCCTCTGGTTACACTTCTTCTCTGTCTTGGTGATCCTCAATCATTTAACAGTAACTTTGGGCCTCACCTTGAACATCTGTACAAGCATCTTCGGGTAAGCTAAATGAATGCCTTTTGTGACAACATGGTGGGACAAGCCATGGTGGCTGATATAAACCTTTAATCTTGTTAATTTTTCTTATTTCTCTATGCTACTAGTGGGCAAGGATCAAAGCAAGTTCCTTTATCTTAATTTTTCTTTTATGTTTCCATATGATCTCATTATTATCTTATGCAGGACAAGAATCACCGTTTCATGGCCTTGGACTGCCTACATCGAGTTGTAAGATTCTACTTGAACGTTTATGCTGATTACCAACCCAGAGATCGTGTATGGGACTACCTAGACAGTGTGACCTCACAATTGCTGACACTTTTGAGGAAAGGAATGCTAACTCAGGATGTACAGCATGATAAGCTTGTCGAGTTTTGTGTTACAATAGCAGAAAGTAACCTAGATTTTGCCATGAACCATATGATCCTGGAATTGTTGAAACCGGATAGTCCGAGTGAAGCCAAAGTCATTGGCCTACGTGCTTTGCTTGCCATTGTCTTGTCTCCTTCAAGCCAGCAAACTGGTCTGGAAGTTTTCCGAGGTAATGGGGGAGGGGACCAAGGTGTTTTTAAACTATTGATGTTATTTTGTTTATTCAAAGTTCTTAACTTATATTTTGTATTTTTACACGTGAAGGTCATATTGGACACTACATTCCAAAGGTGAAGTCTCAAATTGAGTCAATCTTAAGGTCGTGCCACAGAGTCTATAGTCAGGCTCTTCTTACTTCTTCAAAGACTACTATAGGTAATTTTTTTCTCCTTGATATCTAGTTTGTCAACCATGGAAGGTGATGATATGGTCGTTAAAATCTTCTATGGACTGAAAATTATTAAACAAACAACTAACAAATTCTAGTTCTGATAAATGGAGATATAGGATAATGTCTATTTTCTTGCCAAGATTTTCATTCAAGCAACTGGTGACCTATTCTGATTGCACATATTGAAAACTAGAATCACAATGATGGGACGTAGGTTCCCAGAGAGGGAAGTGCGACAAATGTCAAATGCAAAGCCCTGCATCACATAATGATCCACCACATTTAAATTTTAAAGAGAATCAATAATAGCTCATGGTTCTGATATGGTCCAAAAGCAGGATAAATGTTTTATCTGGATTATTACCCATAAAATATCAAAATCAATGGTATGTTTTTTTTTTGGGTAATAATCAATGGTCTAGTTTGAGTCAAATTAAGCCACAACACTACAGAAACTTGGAATTAATATTAGAATGATATCTGATGTAGAAATTGAAAATGAATTTCATAAGAGCAAGTTGGATGTTAGGTAAACAAACCTGAAAAAATAAGAAATCCTTAGGACTTAATGATCTTGAATTTGATCCTTAGCAGTATTGACCAAGAAATAAAGATTTTCCAGCAGCAAAATGTGAGGTATAACTGGATATAAGCCAAAGGCTCTCTTTTTTGAACTTTTTTATTTTTTGGGTTTTGGGTGACTGTATAATTAAACAAACAAGGAGCTCAAAGAGTCCAACCTTGAATAGAGGAGGCAGGAAGCATAAATGGAGGGGAGAAACTCCTCAGGAAGCATGAACGTCCCTCTTCCTGGGTGAATCAATACAAACAGTTGGCAAAAAGGAAAATTTTCCATTTAACTTCAAAGGAGATGGAATTCCAAATCTGACAAAGAGGTTTGAAGTTGGAAGTTCATTTCCTGATGTTTCACTCCATCCAAATGTGATTTCCAGTGGAAGAGAAGGCTAGCTTTTCAATCAGGTCATTGGTGGATGAACCCTCCAAACGTCATTTCAACCCATATCCATTCCCTTCAAAAGGGGAGGATGCTTCTAGGATGGGCCTACCATTTTGCAAGCATTCCTTTCCAAATGGAGGCAGCAGGAGGGCAGGCAAAGAAGAGATGATTGGAGTCTTCAGTTGCATTCCAACAGAGAATGCATTTGCTGGAACCTAAACGTGACGATGACACAAGAGCCAGTGCTGTGCCAGGGAATAGAAGGAAGAGAATTCTGCAAAGCAACTTGATGTGAACCAGGATGTAGGGTTTAGATGACTGAATATTGCCCTAGAATCAAGCTCAATCCAGTCCTCTTCCTTGAGAATCAGCAGTCTTCTAGGCTGCAAACACCTTTGGTGGATGCGTTTTGGGTAGATTCTAGGTATACTAGGTAAGGTTAGGTTTAGGGTAGGTTTGGCCAGGCTTAGGTTTTCATGTTCAAGGGCTTGAAACCTGCTGAATTGCAGTTTAAGATCTGAATTTATGAGTTATGGGTTTGAAGTTTAGGGTATGATAGGAATTAGGGTTTCTGGGGTTTGTATCAAGCTAGGGTTAAGGTTGAGTGTCACTTAGGGTTGAATGAGTCTAATTAAATAAGGGTTTAAATTTTGGATGAATGGTTAAGAGATTTAGGAATTTGAAGATTCTAGGGTTAGGGTTTCTAATGAAGAAGAATGACGATTGCAGAATTTTTTAGGGTTTTGATGAAGGGTGGGGATGGGAGTTGGGTTTGGGTGTGAATAAGGGTATGGGAAGCTAATCCCAGATGAGTGAAGGGATTGGGTTGGGGTTTATAGGACATAGGTGTTCTAGGGTTGGGAATCATTCTGGTTTTTAGTTTTCTGTAAAATCCTAAGCTGATGCAGGTATGAAAAGAAGAAGAAAGTTTAAGGCTGAGGGACTGTAACTATTGTTCAGGGTTAGGGGAGGGTAGGGGGTTAACTAGTAATGAAAGGGGAAGGTTCCTAGGGCTGCCGGAGGGGTTGGAGAGGGGCTGGGGTTGCCTGTGATGGGGGGAGGGATGTTGGAGTTGCAGAAACTAAGTTGTGGTGGTGGGGGGAAGCTTGCGGCAGGGCTAGAAGAAAGGTGAATAGGGCTGGGAAGGAGAGGAGGGGGCTGGTATTTACTTGGTGTTGAAATAGCTTTCTGGAATTCAAAACCTTTTGCAAAATTCACTCTTTTAGAAGCTGCTGCAGGTGCTCTCTGGGGAAACCATGACTCCTGGATGCCGTCAACATTCAATCAAACTTTATTCATCAAATCATTCTGCTGTTTACAAGGTTTGAAGGCTTATTTATAGCTTACTGAAAGAAATTAGACTAGGACCCAACCTAAGAAATCAAACTTGGACTCTTAACTTGCAGTCCAAGTTTAACTAAAACTCTTAATACTTTAACTCACGCAAGGAACCTTCATAACTTACTCTAGAGAGTTCCAATTTGGATCTTAAGAGTAGATGTAGATTTCTCTCAAGGAGTAGGACAACCCTGGTGGACTCCTTTAGAAACTAGGAATCACACTCTAATCAAGACTCTTGAGTAACTTGCAAACTAAGCACTCAATTTCAAAAATAAAAGTAGATCTAGGTTCCCACTAATATGATGGACCCAAATGTACCCTAACTTGGACTCAACAAAAAATGTTAAAATGATCAAAATACCCTTGATGGTATTAGGGGCTGTAGGGTTTGGGGGAGCAACGGAGGTCCTGTGCTGCCCGTAGAAATGGTTAAAATCAAAAGTGCAGCCAGGTGCTGAGAGGAAAGAGGGTTCCAGCCATTAAGGTCAAGAATTCATAGACCAGGGTATGTCTGTGAAGTCCACTGCTATGGACAGCTTTGGACGTGAGAGTGGAGAAGAATGTCTCTAGGGTGCTAGTTGTCTATCTTAAAAGTGAAACAAAAAGTTACTAACCTTGTTGATTTAATAAATTTAGAGAATGGAGAAGTGGAAGGGGAATATAGACTGAGCATTCCATCTAGAACTAGGGTGACATCTCAATAACCTATAGTTGTCAAAGAGGCTGTGAGAGTGTACATGGAGGATATGGTTTGGAGCGAGGAAGAATTTTGCTATTGCTTTTGCTTTTGATCTATCTATGGTAAATACTTACTTTAAGAAGAGAGAGGAGCATTTAATTACCTTCAAAAGTGGACATTAAGGAAGCCAAATAGATTTCCTCCTAACTAGAAGGTCTGATAGATTGTTGTGCAAGGATTGCAATGTGATATCAAGAGAAAGCTTAACGGCCACAACATAGACTAGTGGTCTTGGATGTGTGCCTAACTTTTCAAACTCATAAGTTGCAAGGTTAATTATCCTAGGATAAGATGGTGAAACTTAGAAGGAGATTGTTTGAGATTTTTTACTAATGAAGTAGTCAAACAGGGAAAGTGGGAATTTGAGGGGGACACTAATGCAATGTGGAATGAGATGGCTACGCGTATTAGGAAGGTGGCTAAGGATTTTATAGGTGAATCAAAAGGAATACCCCTCTTTGTTGAGAGACTTGGTGGTGGAATGGTGAGGTTCAAGCGGCCATTAAGAATAAGAAAGCTAGTTTTAAGACATGGAAAATGACAAAGGATATAGAGGATCTGAAAGATATAAGTTGGCTAGAAATGAAGCGAAGAAAATTGTGGGAAAAGTAAGAGAGAAGAAGAATGAAGATTTATATAATAAGTTGGGCTCAATGAAGGGGAAAAATCTACATATAAGATAGCTAAAATTAGAGTCAGGAAGAGTAGAGATCTTGACCATATTAGATATACTAAAAGTGAAGATGGTAAGGTACTTGTGCATGCTAAGGACATTAAGAAGATATGGGAGACCTATTTCTCTAGTCTACTAAACGAGCATACTTCAGGTCTTTGTAATTCACAATTACACCATTTACCATGGCACCAACTTTCAGACATATATACAGAGAATTTTGATGTTTGAAGTAAAGGAAGCTCTAAGGAGGGTGAAAGTAGGCAATGCACAAGGTCCTATTGAAATCCCAATAGAAGTACGAAAGAGCTTAGGAACCTATGGGCTAGCTTGGTTGACCTAGTTTTTTAATAAGATTATGATTACAAGGAAAATACTAGATGAATGAAGGAAGAACATCGTGGTTCCAATTTACAAAAATTAAGGGGATATTCAAAGTTGTAATTTGGGATTGTTGAAATTGTTAAATAGGTGTACGTCTAAGTTGGAAATTTGGGTTTGTTCGGGGAGTATGAAAATGGAAACAAAGGAAGGAAATTTGGGTTTGTTCGGGGGTTTGTTGGGGAATTTAGAAGGTTAGAAATTTAATTAACAAGGGGTGGACCTTGGCGCAATGGTTGGTGGACCATAGTTGTAGCCTGAGGTCAAGGCATGGAAATTGCCTCCCAACAAAATATTGCTGGGTGAGGGTTGCATATGAAAATTGCTCCTCGTGACTTTGCTTGTGCAAAAGCCTTCGGCACTGAGTTCGGCCTTTTTAGAAATTCTATTAAGAAGAAGAAGAAGACACATAATAGAGGGAGGAGGAATACTATGCCATTGTATCTCACCTCAGCATCAATAAATAAATCTCAAAATCCAGTTCATCAAGTGATCATCTAATTTATGGGGGATGCATACCACATATACTGACCCAAAATTCCTAATTTAAATCATAAAAGGATATCTAGTCCTTCAAAAAGACCCAAAAAAGCAAATAAACTCAAAACATAATTTGACCTAGTTACTGAGTATCCTGATCTAACTCAAACACTGACTCAAATACTGAAGTTAACCACTAATCCCGTACACTGTCATTGTCCCCACTTTATGGGCTTATACGTTAGACCCATCACATCAATAAACTCTAAAACAAGAAGCTTAATGTGTATAAATACCATCCATGAGCCAAAATTAAGTATTTCAAAGCTCAACTGACCATTATTTGACGTTCTTACTGCATTGTTAACTGTGCAGAATAGGAACAGTGGCTTGTGTTATTATAATCTCAGCCTCTTCAGCCTCTTTTTGTGTATAAGGAGATGAGAACATTCTAGAATATGTACACGAATTGAAATACCCCTAAGGCAAAAATACACTTGAGCCCATATTACAACTTACTGATTAAATAGTCTCCTTAAACTTGACATCCAGAAGAACCATGTTGAATTTTTAAAGGGTATTATGTAGTTTGTTCTTGTTACTGTTTGTTGATGTTGTTAAAATTTGTATTTTTATTATTTTTTGTTCATTTTCCAGCGGTGTCCTCCGAATGTGTAGAGCTATTTTAAATTCATGAAATTGCCTATTGGAATGATGATCTTTACCAAACAAAACATGTGCTTCTCAGATGCTGTCACAAAGGAAAAATCTCAAGGTTATCTGTTCCGGTCAGTGTTGAAGTGCATACCATACCTCATCGAAGAAGTAGGTCGAACTGACAAAATAACAGAAATAATTCCTCAACATGGCATTAGTATAGACCCTGGTGTCCGAGAAGAAGCGGTTCAGGTGCTGAATCGTATTGTCAGGGACCTTCCCCATCGTCGTTTTGCAGTAATGAGAGGGATGGCCAACTTCATTCTACGGCTTCCTGATGAGTTTCCTCTCCTCATTCAGACATCATTAGGACGCCTTGTGGAACTGATGCGTTTCTGGAGGGCTTGTTTGTCTGATGAGACACTACAAAGTGATGCTCAGGATTCAAAGTCCGTGGGCAATGGCAATGAGAAACTTCACAAGTTATCTACTTCCCATCATTCAATGGAAGCCATTGAGTTTCGTGCCTCAGAGATAGATGCAGTTGGTCTAATTTTTCTTAGTTCGGTGGATGTTCAGATCAGGCATACAGCTATGGAGTTACTGCGCTGTGTTCGGGCTCTAAGAAATGATATAAGAGATGTCTCCCTGAATGACCTGTCTGATCATAGACTGAAGTATGATGTAGAACCAATATTTATAATTGATGTTCTAGAAGAAAATGGGGTGGGTTAATATCCTTATGGTACTCTTTCCCTCTCCCCCAAGAAAAGAAATAGTATCTTTTCTCTTTACAGGATTATCATTAGCAGCATGGATTACCAGGTGTGAACCTGAAACTTGTTCCTCTGAATTTTACAGGATGACATTGTGCAGAGCTGCTATTGGGATTCTGGCCGCCCATATGATTTAAGACGAGAGTCAGATGCAGTTCCACCTGATGTGACTCTCCAATCTATTCTAGACACTGATAAGAATAGATGGGCTCGCTGTCTTAGTGAGCTCGTCAAATATGCTGGTGAACTTTGCCCAAATTCAGTGCAGGAAGCAAAGTACGAAATTTTCTGTCAGTCTTATTATATTTTCAAACTGGAAAACATCAGTTATACGCATCACACATAGAGGAGGTGTAATTACAACTTGAATAGGAACTGCAAGTCTCCAAAAACCTATCTCTGCTGTGCATTTATAACAAAAATAAATCAACCAGAGAGCAACATATTTCACCCTGAAGATGAACAGTTTCTGTGTGAACAACTTCTTTGGAAGCCAAACCCCACTCAATTATGGCTGCTAAAATCAGCAGAAGTTCTGGGGAGATGTCTCAAACTCTCTTGAATATTCCTCTCCTTCCTACATCCCAAACCACAGTATATGATAGTATTTTGACAATACAATCCACTGCTTAGGTACTTGGAGACCATGAATATTCATAAATATAACGTTTGTGAGGACCAAATAGGCTGAAAAGATGTGACCAGACTGTAACAGAGTGGTATAATTATGATCGACTGATTCCTTATGGCTTAAACAGGAGTAGGCTAACTGCGTTGTTGCTGTATTTTCCTTGCTTAGTGTCGATTAGATATACAAATCATGAAAATGTGGGTTCTTGGGAGTGGTGGACATTAACATGTGAAGTTGATGGTTTTACTTATTTACATTACTGAATATGTCCTGTTTAGTTCAATTTGGAACAATAAACTTACCTTGTTTTCAAATTTTCAGGTTGGAAGTTTTGCAACGGTTAGCTCATATAACACCTATAGAGTTGGGTGGAAAGGCTTATCAATCACAGGATTCTGAAAATAAGTTGGATCAGTGGCTCATGTATGCAATGTTTGCATGTTCTTGTCCACCTGATAGTAGAGAGGTTGGCAGCTTAACAGCAACTAGAGATCTCAATCATCTTATTTTCCCATCACTAAAATCTGGATCTGAAGCACACGTGGTAAGTTCTAACAGGTTGTTTTTTCCTCAGGAATCATTGATGTATCCTTCTTTTCAAGTAATATAGTGATGACTCATGACCCTGCATTTTATGTTGAGGCTCTGAATATATGCTCGGCCTTAACATATAATACCATCTGGACCAACCAAGGTTTTTTTCTCCCCTTTCTTCTTTTTTTTTTTTTTTTTTTTGGGGGTGGGGGTGGGGGGAGGGAAGCGCAGGGAATAACAACCAAGGCGACTAGGTATTGCCTAGTGACCATTGTGATACTAGCAAAGTGATGTAGAAGTGCCTAGGAGATGCCTTGAGAACTATGACATGTTTGCTGTATGTGCATACACCTGCCACTAAAGGAAGGCAGATTTCCTCATGCTCAAAAGGAGTCTGGTTATTAAATGTTCTAGTGCAACTATACCAGATATCTTAGAGCAGTCAGAACATCCTTTGTGGTTGCATTAACGGTTGTGCAGCAAATGATTGCAGTTATCTGGATAAAATTTTGGGCTATTTTATGGTGAAACCATGGCTGGCAATTCAGTATGCGCCACGTATGCTGCCTTGCTGTCATGTAGTTATTTGAATACCCCTGGTTTGACAGTTTCACTTTTTCTGAAGTTTTTGATCATTTCTTGGAAGTGCAAATATTTCCATTTTTTTTATACTTTCCACCCAAGACCTCTTTAACCCCTCCCTCTCAAGGTGAAAGTGATATTTGATCACAAGACAGGGTGACGGCCACTGTCCTCACCTGCTGCACTAACTGGCACCTTCAAAATTGCAATATAAGTTTGTACATCACGAATGCCATGCATCCTTTGAACTTTGTGGGAGTACGTTTGAAGTATTGACTTTCTAGAGGTTTGTGGATAATGGTGCATATTGAGGCTTGAAACTATTCTTGTTGATTAAGGCTTTAAGCATCATATCTAACTTTTTTTTCCGCTTCTTTTTCTCACTCTTGATTTGCTTTCCTTTGTGAATTGCGTAAAGTGGATGCAGTTTAGATGCCAAATACTTCTGTACCAATGCCAATTTTTTCTTTTATTAATGAGCTATTAAAGACTCTCATAACATGTAATTAAGCCATTGCTTGGAAACAGCTATTTGTTTTCAGTTTAAATTTTAAAGTAGCTGTGAGAACCTATCATTAACAGAACAAATAGGTTTTAATGCTTGAATGATTAATGATATCACCAAGCTTCTTTGTCTATAATAGTATATAGAAGAGCAAAATTATAATAGTGGGTATTGTTCATGAGTACTGCCCATGTGAACAGTAACCACATACGGTCTAAATGAAAAGAAACCAAAATTATCCTTGTTTAATACTGATCTACCACACAATCAATGATGTATAGTAGGAGAGGAGACTTGTTGCATGTTGATAATCAATTATCCTTCAATACTTCTGGGTTTTTCATAGACAATTTGGTACCTTTTATGTTTCTATTCCTTTTAAGTTTAACACTTTTTTTCATTATGACTCTTGAATAGCCTGATTGCAGTGGAGGATTTTAATTTTCTGTTACCAAAATTAGTAGTATATAAATGCTTGGCAATATTACTTGTTTTGGCCTCATAGGAGCTTCTATGTCCCAGTTCACAAGGCTCCAACATTTAGCATGGTCTGGGTGGATCAGATGTATACAACGTTACCACTCTTTCTAGAGAGGATTTTTCCAGAACTTGAATTCATGACCAAACATTCAACTAGATGCACTTACCAACACCCCGACCATGACCTGCACACATGGGAGCCTGCATAACACACCGTTGAAAGCAAACTTATCTAACATAGGGTTTTATTTATTTATTATCATTATTATTGTTTTTGGACGGGCTTTTCTTTTGTGGGGGGGGGGGGTAAGGGGAGAAGGGGAGGTGATTTGCTGGAGCGGATACTCAAATGATTAATAGTTGGACATCTAATTCTCTATATAGATTTTATAAACTGAAACTAAATGTCTACCCAAATGGTAGAAATTATTCTAAAGTTTCAGATGGGATAATACCATCAGTAGTTCAGGGGGGCTATTTGTCTGAATGATGTGGAAATACTTAAAACTAATGAGTAATTTGTCCAAAAAACCAAGTTCTTCAATATGTAATTGATGATTGGTTCCCTTTCCTGTTCCTTTTGTAGCATACAGCAACTGTGGCTCAATTCACTAGGCTCCCACGTTTAGCAGGGTCTGGGTGGGTCAAATGTATTCAGTTCACCCCCATTCCTAGAGAGTTTGTTTCCAGAACTTGACCTGCACATGTGGGAGCCTGCTTAATGCACCTTTGGAGCCAAACCAACCTAACATTACTTTTTCTTGGTTGGGTTTGGTTTTTTTTTTTTTTTTTGGGGGGGGGGGTTGTGGGGGTGGGTGGGAGGGGACAGGAGGAGGTTGGCTGGAGAAGTGGAGAGGATAAATTGTCATCAGATAAATGTCTCATTCTCTGTATAGATTTATAAACTGAAACTAAATGTCTACCCAAATGTTTTTCACGTTCTAAAGTTGCAAGTGAGACGAAATCATGAGTAGTTTTAAGAGGCTAGGATTCTGAATGACACGGAAATACTTAAACCAATGAATAAGTTGACCCTAAGGTTTTTATTTTTTTATTTTAAAGATGTGTAATTGATGATTGGTTCCTTTTCCTGTTCCTGTTGTAGCATGCAGCAACCATGGCTCTTGGGCACTCACATCTGGGAGTTTGTGAATTCATGTTTGGTGAGCTCGCGACTTTTGTTGAGGAGGTTTCGCTGGAGTCTGAAGGAAAACCAAAATGGAAGGTATAGGAAGTGCTAAATCCCCCAAAATGGCTGTAATTCCTCTTAAGAGATCTCATATAGGGTTGTCCGCTGCCTATATAAAATTATAGTTGTTATCTAAGTGCTATTTATAAATTGTCTCTTCCTTCCACTCATGGCTCCATTGGCCTTAAATTATTAATGTATTGTTTAAATCAGGGGAACTTTTTGTGTGTGCACAGTTGTTAGGTAATGCCCTTAATGTCTGTATATGTAACATATTGTATGCATCTTTAAAAGCTTGCCCAAGTTATTAAGGAAAAGAAAATTTTGGCATTTGGTGCATTCTACATAAAATTTGCTTTACTGTATCATGCCAATCTATGTGGTAAAAATTTTGCATATGCTTGAGTGCATCATCAAGCTTACTCTGCTTTCTAAAATCTCATTATTCACAAACTTTGCCATATTTATCTTTTTTTCATCTATGTATGGAATTGCCAACTATGATGTGAACCTAGGAGGTGTTCATGTGTGTGTGCCATATTTTTTGCTTTGGCTCCCAGCTTTAATGACATTTGATATCAATATCGACGCAGAGTCAGAAAGCCCGTCGGGAGGAACTCCGTGTTCACATTGCAAATATATATCGTACTGTCGCTGAGAATATTTGGCCAGGAACACTTGTCCGAAAGCCTGTTTTCCGTCTTCACTATTTGAAGTTTATTGAAGATACTACCAGGCAGATTGTAACAGCACCAACTGAGAGCTTTCAAGAAGTGCAACCTCTCCGCTTTGCTTTAGCATCTGTTCTAAGATCACTGGCCCCTGAATTTGTGGACTCAAAATCAGAGAAATTTGATATCAGAAGCCGAAAGCGACTATTTGATCTTCTCCTGTCTTGGTGTGATGACACTGGAAGTATGTGGGGTCAGGATGGTGTGAGTGAGTACCGTCGTGAAATTGAACGTTACAAGTCATCTCAGCACATCCGCTCAAAGGATTCTGTTGACAAAATTTCATTTGATAAAGAAATGAATGAGCAAATTGAGGCAATTCAGTGGGCCTCCATGAATGCCATGGCTTCACTGTTATATGGACCTTGTTTTGATGATAATGCAAGGAAGATGAGTGGCCGGGTAATTTCTTGGATTAACAGTCTGTTCCTTGAGCCAGCATCCAGGGCACCTTTTGGCTATTCACCTGCTGATCCAAGGACTCCATCTTATTCGAAACATACAGGAGAAGGAGGGCGTACTGCTGGTGGACGTGATCGGTATAAGAGTGCTCACTTACGTGTTTCCCTAGCTAAAACAGCACTGAAGAACCTTCTCCAGACAAATTTGGATTTGTTTCCTGCTTGTATTGACCAGGTAATTTCCTTCTCATCAGTTGCAGACTGCAGTGGTTCTCACATCTCAGCTGGTAGTGTTCCAGTTGTTTGCACTTTGCATTATGAGCTATTCACTTGATGACTTGATTAACAATGTTTTGCACAGGAAAGTTCCCAAAATATTAGAGAATATTTGATTTGCCTAATTAGTTGTATAAAGGTGTGAGGCACCAGTAGCATCATAATTTGTCACCTGCTAGTTACTATATTTCATTCTCATTTCTTCCCTGCCTTCACTCTTTATCATGGTTAAATATCCCTCGTCTTTTAACAATAGTTGTAGAGTGATATGTAAGAAAAGCTAATTTTTTGCAATCTCTTCTTCAGTGTTACTATTCAGATGCCGCAATAGCTGATGGTTACTTCAGCGTGCTTGCTGAAGTCTACATGCGTCAAGAAATTCCAAAATGTGAGATCCAAAGACTCTTGAGCTTGATACTTTACAAGGTGGTTGACCCATCAAGGCAAATACGGGATGATGCTCTTCAAATGCTTGAGACACTTTCAGTCCGTGAATGGGCTGAGGAGGGCACTGAGGGTTCAGGACGCTATCGAGCTGCTGTTGTTGGTAACCTTCCTGACTCCTACCAACAGTTTCAATACAAACTGTCATGTAAACTTGCCAAAGATCATCCTGAAATGAGTCAACTTCTGTGTGAGGAGATAATGCAGCGGCAACTCGATGCAGTAGACATAATTGCTCAGCATCAAGTCCTTACATGCATGGCTCCATGGATCGAGAACCTCAACTTCTGGAAGCTTAAGGATTCAGGATGGAGTGAAAGATTATTAAAAAGTCTTTATTATGTGACATGGAGGCATGGGGACCAGTTCCCTGATGAAATTGAGAAGCTTTGGAGTACAATTGCTAGCAAACCCAAGAACATTAGCCCCGTCCTTGATTTTTTGATTACTAAAGGGATTGAAGATTGTGATTCGAATGCTTCTGCTGAAATTAGTGGGGCATTTGCAACCTACTTCTCGGTTGCCAAACGTGTAAGTTTATACCTTGCAAGAATATGCCCCCAGCGCACAATTGATCACTTGGTTTACCAGTTGGCACAGCGGATGCTGGAAGAGAGTGTGGAGCCATTTAGACCAAAGGCTGATGCTGGTGGAAACTTCATATTGGAGTTCTCTCAGGGGCCTACACCAACTCAAACTGCTTCTGTTGTGGACAGCCAACCACACATGTCTCCCCTGCTTGTGCGGGGTTCTCTGGATGGTCCTCTTAGGAACACAAGTGGGAGCCTGAGCTGGCGGACCGTAGGTTTAACAGGCCGAAGCATATCAGGGCCTCTGAGTTCAATGGCTCCAGAAATGAATGTAGTTCCTGTTGCTGCTGGGAGGTCTGGGCAGCTCCTTCCAGCATTGGTTAACATGTCAGGGCCTTTAATGGGGGTTCGAACCTCGACAGGGAGCTTGCGCAGCCGACATGTGTCTCGGGACAGTGGTGACTACCTCATAGACACACCAAATTCTGGTGAAGATGCATTGCATTCTGGCAATGTGGTGCATGGGGTCAATGCTGGAGAGCTCCAATCAGCATTGCAGGGGCACCAGCAGCACTCGTTAACCCATGCAGATATTGCGTTGATTCTACTTGCAGAAATTGCTTATGAGAATGATGAAGATTTCCGTGAGCACCTGCCTCTGCTCTTTCATGTCACGTTTGTGTCAATGGATAGTTCAGAAGACATTGTTCTAGAGCATTGCCAGCAATTGCTTGTTAATCTGCTGTACTCACTTGCGGGTAGGCACCTGGAATTGTATGAGGTTGAGAGCAGTGATGGAGAGAACAAACAGCAGGTTGTAAGCCTGATCAAGTATGTGCAATCAAAGCGTGGGAGTATGATGTGGGAGAATGAGGATCCTACAGTAGTTCGAACTGAACTCCCAAGTGCAGCTCTCCTGTCTGCCCTTGTGCAGAGCATGGTTGATGCTATTTTCTTCCAAGGAGATCTCCGGGAGACGTGGGGGGCAGAGGCTCTCAAGTGGGCCATGGAGTGCACATCCAGGCACCTTGCATGCCGTTCACATCAGATCTATCGTGCACTGCGACCCAGGGTCACAAGTGATAATTGTGTGTCCTTACTCAGGTGCCTTCACAGGTGCCTTGGGAACCCTGTGCCATCAGTTCTGGGCTTCATTATGGAGATTCTGTTAACTCTGCAAGTGATGGTGGAGAATATGGAACCAGAGAAAGTAATTCTCTATCCCCAGCTGTTCTGGGGGTGTGTAGCTATGATGCACACTGATTTTGTGCATGTATACTGCCAAGTCTTAGAGCTTTTTGCCCGTGTGATTGACCGGTTATCATTCCGGGACAGCACAACAGAAAATGTGCTTCTCTCAAGCATGCCCAGGGATGAGCTTGATACATTTGGCTGTGGATCATCTGACCTTCGACAGGTGGAATCAAGGATTGGCTTCGAGCAACCACCAGCTGGGAAAGTTCCAACCTTTGAAGGGGTGCAACCACTTGTCCTCAAGGGGCTTATGTCAACTGTGAGCCATGGGTCCTCAATTGAGGTGCTTTCTAGGATCACAGTGCACTCATGTGACTCTATATTTGGGGATGGCGAGACACGACTGCTAATGCACATCACAGGTTTGCTTCCCTGGATCTGCCTGCAGCTTACCAAGGACACACCCACTTCGCCGCTACAACATCAGTATCA
This sequence comes from Hakea prostrata, assembly GCF_041222555.1. NCBI lineage: Eukaryota > Viridiplantae > Streptophyta > Magnoliopsida > Proteales > Proteaceae > Hakea > Hakea prostrata. Next base: position 23,430,847 of record NC_142602.1, read on the forward strand.
GAAGGCTTGTTCTGTTGCTGCAAATTTAGCAGTTTGGTGTCGAGCAAAATCATTGGATGAGCTTGCAACTGTATTCATGGCTTATGCTGAAGGCAAGATTAAGACCACTGATAACCTACTTGCTTGTGTATCGCCACTTTTGTCTGCTGAATGGTTTCCGAAGCACTCAGCACTGGCCTTTGGACACCTGTTAAGGCTCCTGGAGAAGGGGCCAGTAGAATATCAGCGTGTGATTCTGCTCATTCTCAAGGCATTGCTCCAGCATACTACCATGGATGCTGCCCAGAGTCCCCATGTGTATGCAATTGTATCACAACTAGTGGAAAGCACTCTCTTTTGGGAAGCACTGGGTGTGTTGGAGGCACTTTTACAAAGCTGTAGCTCCTTGATGGGGTCTCATCCCCATGAGGCAGGTTTCTCTGAGAATGGATTTGGTGGTGCTGAGGAGAAAATGCTGGCTACCCAAAGCTCATTCAAGGCCAGAAGTGGACCTATCCAGTACTCCATGGGCTCAGGGTTTGGATCCAGCCTGACATCAGCTGCTCAGAGTGGTGCAACAGATTCAGGTCCATCTCCACGAGAGATAGCTTTGCGGAGTACACGTTTGATACTTGGGCGGGTGCTCGACTCTTGTGCACTTGGGCGGAGGAGGGATTACAGAAGGCTTGTTCCTTTTGTGACCAGCATGGGAAACCCATAATCTGAAATTTGTCTTCCGTGTCTCAGATGTCATGCCTGTACGCAACATCCACCCACACCGACCTTCAAAGAAGAGGGGGGGAGGGGTGGAAGAGGAAAAAAAATTCCCCAATCTCTTCAGTGATTCTAGTAACTGAAGAGGATCCTTAGCCCTAGAGGTATTAGCCTTTTTGTCTGTAAATATGTCAAGGTCCCTTGTATTTAATGCTTTAGCAAGAGAATAATTCCATGTATCACCAATATTTTTCGTGGAAGCACATCAAGTTAATGGCTGTCTACTAACATTTGGTACTTGACTAACAAAACAGGCTAGTTAGGGAGAAAGAGAGAGGAACCCCAGCATTCAGCACTTTCTATAGATTGGCTGGTCCACTGGCTTAAAAAAGCATGCTTCTGCACAACCTTTTCACATCAGTAATGTGCCCTCGTGCTAGTCTCATCTTCTCTTCTGGGTACAAGGGTTCCAAGTCAAGGTGTGGGCCTGATCTGGACTATGAATGAGATCCCTTGAATTCTTGTTCCACAACTAATTGCTTCCCTCTTAAACCTACTTGGGGCATCCCAAACCTAGTCATTCAATTGCCATCTCTATTTATTTTTCAGCAGTGTATATTTTCATATGGTTGTTAAGGCGTCTCCTAGGTGTCTTGACCGTTGATTGGGTTACCTAGTGTTGCCTTATTGCCTTGGTTTTCGCTGTTCTCTATTATCCCGTTTTGCCTTGTTGCTTTGACAACGATGATTTTCATAACTTAATGGGACCAACTCCGAAAGGGCTTCAACATTAACCTGGTATAGCATAGCACTTATCATGTGATGCCGCCTTCTTCATTGCCAGAGGAATTGGGGTTAATACTTCTTCGCAAAATGCATTGGCTAATTAGGGATTTCGAAGCTCTTCAGGGTATTTTGGATATGTTTCTTAGGATAGTTATGATATTAAATAAACTAGGTTTGCAATTTTGATCTTGGAAATGTATTAAAGCTTTCTTTACCGCTAAAGCTTCAACAATAATCGAATGAGATAATTCCAGAATCATTAAGCTTCTTAATTTGAATAAACTGGAGACTCCATGTAAGGGTGAATTCAGCCTTCAAGACATCAAAGAATTACACAGACTTCGATCAAATCAAATTCATCCATGTGCTCAAAGAAGCAAATGCAAGGCTGCTCAAAGTCAAACTATTTATTTCTCCGGTTCGGCCCCCCTCTCTTTACTATGCTGGCCCTTGTTGATTGACGGCCTATCATGGACTCTACTCTTCATGGTTTTAAGTTTAAATAAATTGATTTGTTCACCACAAAAAGAAGAGTTTGTTTTTACAAAGTTGTCTAAGTGTTTTTTTTTTTATTAACAAAATTACTCTGTTTTAACAGAAATTTATATTAATTAATATAAATCAAAAAAGTTCACAGAAAAGAACTTTTTGTCTTAAGCCCATCAAAACGTTGTTCTTGTCTCAACTAGGCCTTGGGGTATGTACTGAAGAGCTAGCATGCTAAAAATTTTGGTCCGTTGGATTAGGGTTTGAGAAGACCATGACAGGTGATGCAGTGAGAGTGGAATCCCAAGGCAGAGATTTAATTTCCTATTGGGCACGGTAGCATTGAAGTTTCACACAGCGCGTAATTCTTAATTCGGGACCGGGGGAAAAAGAACGCCCAGAGATAAAACTTGGATTTTAATCCTTTCCCTTGGGCTTCATACAAGATTTTGACCCCCAAGAGGGGCGATCACATGGCTTCTGCTCCTTCTTCTCATCAGACTGACGTTCCTGTCCCTTCAGACCCAGGTACTTGTGTGTTATCGCTTTGTCTCCTTGATCGTTTTCTGTTTTCTCCTGATTGTTGATTATTTGTTATCTGCGAAAGTTGCACTGTTTTGGATTGTTGTATTGATAAAGCTTGTAGGCTTTTCGATTCTCAATTGCTGTTTTTCTTCTCGTTTTCCTCTTTGTTTCAAACGTGGTTTTACTGCTTATCGTTTCGCATATTGTGATCACTTTCCTTGACCATTTGGAGATTTTGCATGTGTGCCCTGCTGTTTATTTCAGTTATTTTAGTTATTGTTTTCGTTCAGTCTTGAGTTTTTAGTTGGAAATTAGATTCTTTTGACTGGAGTTATTATGTGTTGTTATTCACGACGTGGGTTTTTATCTGTGGTGAGGGTGGAATTTGGCAATTGATGGTTTTGAACTGGGATCATGTAGTTTGTTTCTGATCGTGATCATTTTGGTTCTGGAATTTATACAGGATCATATGATTGCTCCTAATAGCTTTAGCTTAAAGTGGTAAGACTGTGTGATTTGCTTGGCTTGTCGCATGACAAAGAGTAGCTTTTATGAAAACTAATGTCTCATTAGATGGCAATTGGTCTCTTATCTAGGGATATTAAATGGCGTCTGTGGATCATAGCCTTCTCTGCAATGTTATTGTATAGCTTTTGAATGGTTTGAAGGTTTGCAAGTTTGACTTCTATGTCACAACCATTTTGTTAATTCTGAGATTTGACTTTTTTAATTGATTGACTATTATGGTTGGCAAATGGACTTACGGATGACGCTGCTAGTTGTACCATATGGAAGGGTGGTTTGGTAATTCCAACCGTTGGATATTTAGGAAATGGTCTGGATGAGACACCTGTCTAATTTCAGACTCAAATTCAATCATATACTTCTATGCATTAGCATGCAACCTCTTGGTAGTCATTGGTCAGCTTTGTTTCGCCATTTGGCTAAATTGGTCTGGACTAAAACTTATGCTTATGGGAAGATCCCGGAAACCCAGATGACCTGCCACATGGCTTGGATAGAGTGTGCTGACTATTGATACTTTATGGATGGGCCCGTCCTTAAAGTCTGCTCCTTTTGTAGTCTTTTCCATATTCTGATATTTATTTACCATGCCTTTATTAATTTTTCCACTTTAAGAATGGGAAATTTTATGCTGGAGAGGTAACTGTATGCCATACTTTCACACGATTACGTATAAGATACTTAGAGACTTTGGCAAGGAAGAAAAGGCACTGCCTTGTTTGGTTCAGTCCCCCCCCCCCCCCCCCCCCCAACAAAAAAGGGGGGGGGGAACCAGTGTCTTTAGCTGTTGGTAACTGGGTATCTAGTTGAAGACATGGAGATTCTTGATGAAGAAGTGATGCTAAGGGAGTTGAAGAGATGTCACTTGGTTGACTATATATCTATTTTGGTCTCTTTTTTTTTTTTTGGTTATATATACTTTGGTCAGGAACATCAAAAAGTTTGTCAGTAGAATCTCGCTCCAGACAACGGAGGGAGGCTGTTGAACGCTGAAAGTACCAAAATATTGGACAAAGAGAAGCTAGAGTGGTTTTTTTTTTTTTTTTTTGCTATCAGTGATTGAATACTCGAACATAATAAACATGGACAAATGATTTATGTAATGACTGTAATGTAGTCTTCTTCATTATATGTTGGTCCCCATCTCTCTGGTTGCTTTTGTTGTGATTTCATTTGTAATTGTCGGAGTTCTGGAGTTCATGTATTTATGGATTTTTTGCTGCAAAATGTTTTAATGAACTAGATGAATTCAACTTTGAGTCTACATTTGTTCGTTCATTCTTCCTTCTTACCCTTTTCAGTGCCCCTTTTTTTCTCTCTCTTTTCATTATTGATATGTTGTTTGAGTTTCATATTTTTATCTTGATATTCAGCTAGTTGCTGATGTCTTTTTATACTTAACAGGTGGAAAATGTGAAGACAATGATGTGAGATTTTCACCTGTTCCCATCCACATTGTCACGCATTCATCTCAACTCCCACCTGAATTTTTGGAACCCTCTCCTGACAGGCATTTGGTCATTGGTTTTGATTGTGAGGGTGTTGACCTTTGTCGATATGGATCTCTCTGCATCATGCAGGTACAGGATGTTTGTAACTTCCCTCAACCCTTTTTTTGGAAAAACCAATGGCATACATGTGTTGCTCCATAGAATAACAAAACCAAACTTGCCTTTGGTTAGTTGATATGTTTCGTCACTTGTAAGGAGATTTGGACACCAACATAATGTGCACCTTCAAAGGTCTAAATATCTAGCACATAAAAAAACAGGATTTCCATGGCCTTCTTGTCATGATTGTCATAGCAGTAACATTGACTTTTACCGTGTTAATGACTTAATGGAATGACTTTGTTTTACGTTTTCTGTTTTTTAAAGAAACAACGTGGGATGTTATTTATGGGTAGTTCTAGTATTGTAGATGCAGATGAAGTGGAGATGCTTTAGCTAGATATGAAAGTGAACTATATGAAGAGAAGGAAATTTTGAGCTTTGCAATCTTTTATTTTTGGGTTCTCATTATTGTTCTGTTGAGCTTATGGCTGTTAAGGATGCCTTGAATGTCTGTGAAGAAGTGTGGCAGTAATTTGGTAGAGCTGAAATTTCACGGACAGGTGGACTTGAGGGTTCTTTCTCACATATCAAGCTTCAGCCAAGATAGAGTGGTGCAGTTCCACTACTAAATTGGGCTACTTTTCCTTGGAATCAACCTAGGTTTGGAATACATGGCTGTTGGACCTTTGTTCCTAGGTTTACTTGGTAATTGACCTCTCTCCTATGGGCCTAGAACATTAGCTTCAAGACTGAGTACAAATTTAGGTGTATTTAAATTATGTTTAGAGATTGAACTGGTTGATGTTTCTTTCAATATATGTCTGTTATAGTTCATTTTAAGTTAGGTTAGGAGAATAATTTTCTAGAGTGTATTTAAGACAAGGAATCAAGTATGCTAGGGAAAGAAGATAGGAGGAAAGGGGGATTTGGCTCACATGCCCTTGATTGATTTTCTGTGCAAAAGAAAATCAATCCAACTGCATTGAAATCATCTGTTGGGGAAGAGGGGGTGTTTGATCTTAAAGCGTTAAATATAAGTAGACTCAAGGTCCAAGATTGAGTCAAGAAAATATAAAGTAATAAAGTAAGAGTCTTCCATTTGCCTGAGACTTGCTTTACTAGACTGAACCAAATCAGAAAATAACTGGACTAGAAGCTCTGCTTTACTAAGCTTCTGAATAAAAAATAAAAACTAAATATAGTGCAGCTGGCCTCCCTTCTTGTGGACCCTGGCTAGAGATTCTTCCTGTCATGAGTCATGTGGTCCCCACCTTTATAAGTGCTCATCAGCCAGCTTGCAACATAGGGGAAAGAAAAAAGGATCTGTGTTTGAAAGACCGAGCAACCACAGCTGGCCCAACTCAAGGCTGGTCGGCCCTATGGAAGGGCTTGGCCCTCCAACTGGCTAAGTGAACCTGCCTCTCCTTATTCTCAGTTGATGCCTTGCAAACATTAGCTTGTCTGTGCTAATTTCCTTTCTGAAATTAGTAGCTTCATCATAGTATCTAAAATTTCAATGAGGTTATTGGTGTTTGGCTTATCCATGTCAAAAGGGTCAATGCAAATAAAATTGGCACAAAAATGGTTGGGCCATACTGTTTGGAAATACTATATGCTTGAGTAGATAATAGTGATGGTGACAAGGACTAGCAGTCTAGCACTTAATATTCATGTATGAGTAAGTCACCATCAGAAAACATTTCCTGCTTTCCTTGATTCCCTTTGTGGTGAGTAACTTTCTTTACAATATCCAGACCATCTGGCGAACAATTTAATGGAAAAAATTGTTATGGGTTGCAGAATTTAAACAATCTGTGCATCTTGTTGCCATCTAACTATATACTCAATATGATGCCTGGAAACTGTGGCAGTGATGGTTTTGTGTAATGCTTACTGAGATTAAACATGAAGTTGTCTTTTATATTGTATTGGAGAGACCTACACAAGTAAAAGAAAGACTGATGTTACAAAAACACAAACTGATACTTTGTGGTACTGTCATTGAAGCAAGGTCAAGAAATTAAGGTGCTATGTTAATTTCTGTTCTAGGACTACTAGAAAATGAATTTCATCTTCTGGTGTGGGTGTGTCCAAGCAACTAAACATGAGTTATTGTACAATTTTTAATTGCCATTTCAATTATGCTATGGAGTTTTTTCCCCCTCCCTTGTCCCCCAATTGTTTGTGTTTTATCCTTTGTTAGGAACATCAATTGTATATAGTTGTCACAGTGTCTAGATGAACCATGGTGTTGGAAGGATTAAAGACACCAAGCAAGGTGTCCAAGGCAGCTGGGTCGACCAAAGCACCTGCATGCCAGGCGCCACCTATACACTATGCTACCGATCACAAATAGCATATTATGCTATGGCTCACAAATTTCCATATGATTATCAGGTTTTTACCAATTAACTTAGCTTAATTGTTTTGATACAAAGTCTTCCTGTGTTTTTGTCAGTTTGCCTTTCCAGATGCCATATATTTGGTTGATGCTATTCAGGGTGGGGAGATGCTCATGAAAGCTTGTAAACCTGCACTCGAATCTAGTTACATCACAAAAGTCATTCATGATTGCAAACGGGATAGTGAGGTCTCTAATCAATTATTTCACAACTGCAATCTTGGAACTATAATCGGAGCTCCCTAATCATGTTTCTGGTGATTTTCTAAGTAACTATTCTTAATGTGTAGGCATTATATTTTCAATATGGCATCAAACTGAACAATGTCGTTGATACCCAGGTGAGCCTCAGGCCCTTACGGTGATTAGTATTTTTAGTTACATTGCTGTAATTTTCATACTGAACTTCAAACCCCCCCCCTGTCTGAGGTTTCCATTTTAATTACGTTTGGTTGATGTGCGGTTTTCTTAACCGGTTAAGGAAAAAAAAACGATATATTGCCATGCGAATTAAACTTTCTTTTGATTCTGCTCTAGAATTTCCTGCCTTTTTAAGGGAAGAGGATATGATAAACAGCTGACTTTATATGTTCTAGAGATGCTGCGATAGAGAGTAAACAGGTGAATAAAAGGTATTTAAGGGAGAAGAAAATAAAGTGTTGAACACTGCTAGTAGCCTCTACTAAAATCTCATTCTGGTAAGATCACTGCCCACCCCTAGTTTGAAGTTGAGAAATCTTTCTGCTTTCTGGTTAGCTGATCTAGGCTTCCTTAGAACTGGATGTTTAATGAGCATACGGTGTGCAACAGGTCCATTTGTTGAAAATGGGCTAACTTCTATCTCCCCCCTGGTGTGAATGGTGAGCCAAGTTTTAGTATTGTCCCATAATCTAATCTCCCTTGATTGTCATGCTGCCTCCCATTCATAAGATCTGGTGGGTGGTGAACCAATTAGTAACACTGTCTCATCCTCCCTTAATTGACAAGCTGTCTCCATCTGTTAATCTGGCGAAACAACATTATGATAGATGAGTGCTAGTCTTGGCAAAGAGAGTGCTCAGTTGCCGCAGGACATGTGAACCATTATGACCCTTCTAGTTAAGGACTCCCAGGTCTAAAGGCTCCGCCTTCGTAAGTCTAGGTACATGGTGCTTTAAGGTGGTGGGACTGGATATAGGATAAAAAATGCTGGTTTCCACTTTCCAATATCAAACATAGCATTGGAGGTCATCCCTCTGAGGTTCCTGCTTTTTTTTTTTTTTTTTTTTTGGATGAATAACTAATATATTAAAGATAAGGAAACAAAATACAAGGTCTTTTAGTAGAAGACCGAAGGAGAGAGCTAAGGCCCCAGGAAACAACAAAGAGCCTGTTCCTTGGGGAATCATCAATAGGGGGATGAGGAATGGCACACAACCTAGAAGAAACATCAAAATAGATGACGTTCCAAATCCTATCTATAGAGTGGGATATGGAAGTCCATTTTCTAAGATTGCGCTTCCACCAAATATGACGGATAGAGGCACAATACACTAGCTTACCAATCCGATTGCAAATGGAGGTTTCAGCAAAATTTCTCAAAATCCGAGGCCAATCGCGGGAAAACCCGAAGGAATGCCTCGAACGGGGCCAAATGGAGGCTAGGGCTTTTCCCTAGAGCAATCTAGAGAAAGGGCAAGAATAAAAGAGGTGATTTAGATCTTCTAAACCATTCCAACAAAGGATACAACTGGGGCTGACTGGGATATGGTGGCTGATAAGAAAGGATTGGGTGGAGAGAGCAAGGTTAAGGGCTCTCCAAAGGGTTAGGGAATGACGGGGGATGAAGGTTTTGAACCAGACCAAAGGGGGCCAAGGAGGCTTGGGGCTGTGGGGGCAGAGGAGGTTACAAGCAGAGGAAGTGGAGAAGGTTTTGGTGGGGGAAGGCAACCAAATTGTGGAGTCATGAGTGGAACTAGAGATAGGGGGAAGAGACTCCCAAACCTATGTGAGAATGGGGAGGTGTCAGGGACCAAGAGCCATGCAAGATGAAAGAAGGCAGGGGCGCGGATTTGGGGATACGGGTGTTATAGACAGCGCAGGGACCAAAATGATTGAAGAGAATTCCCATCGCATGCCATGGGTCAAGCCAGAAGGAAGTGGACGTACCAGAAGCAATGGAAGTGGAGATAGCGGAGATGGCGCGGGGGCGCAGAATTTTCCTCCAGACCCATGAAGGATTGGACGGCATTGAGGCAGTCCAGAAGGAGTTAGATCGGAAGAATTTTCCTGCTGTTGTTATTACGTTTGTACAGAATTTGGGACCTGAATGCTTAAGCTAGTCATTGAGTTCATTTAGAAGTGTTTCTTTTCCTCCATTCACCAGAGATGCAAATTCCTGACACTCCAGGAATCTATCATATCATGAATTGCCAAGTATTTTTTTTTTTTTTGGGGTGAATAAAAATAAATTATCCCAAAAGGGAGAAAATGTGGAGGGGGGGGGGGGGGGAGATGTGGGAAGAGCAACCCTACTCTTACTCAGGCCTATGGGATGAAAGCAGTGTCTAGGCCCCAGGTAACTGCAAAATGTCTGTTCCTAGCAGAATCTAAGAGAGGCTTATGCACAAAAGAGAGATCTTGGAGCTAACATCCCTACTGATGGCCTTCCAATTCTGATCAAGAGATCTAGAGTTGCAAGACCATCTGCAAAAGTTCTGCTCTGTCCAAATGTGAGATATATATGCACGAAAATAAGCTTCCCTACCACATCAACAAGAGTTGATCATCCAAAGGAAGAAGCGAGCCAACTACACTCTGTCTTAAAAGGGTGAGGGCATCTGCAATGAGGCTAGATAGAGGTGAGGGTTCGAGACCAAATGGGTTTGGTGAATGGGCAGCCAGAATATAGATGACCTTGGTCTTTCAGCCCAGGGCAAAAGATATAGGAAGGGGGAAACCTGGATGGAGCAGCTAAAAAGAAAAGATTGGGTGGGTAGGCAACGGGAAAGGGCTTTGTAGACTGTGAAGGCTTGGCCGGGGGGGGGGTGTATGGCATTTGAACCATACAAGGCTGTGCTGATAAACCTTAGGGGGAGGGGGGAGAGGGGGAGTGGGTGAGATACCAAGCAGAGGCCATAGAGAATGAGTCTGTTTTGGAGGGGAGCCAGATAGGGGTATCCCTATGAGGGGAGGGGAGAGGAGAAAGCAGGTTCTAGATCTGGGCAAGCTCTGAGGGGCGAGGAGAAGGAAAGTTCTAGACTTCATTGGCGATGAAAGAGAAGAGTGGGAAGTCTTTTATTGCCAAGCAGATTGATTGACCCATAATATGTTTTCAGACTGAATGGGATATCTCAATTTTCAAAACATAGATTTAGATGTTTACTTGTTTCTTCTAGAATATGCACATAGCACAGACATCTGGAGAAGATAGTTGTCCTTTCAGCTCTGTTAGGGCTGATTAACAAAACCCTGTTCTGATGTCTTAGGAACCTACGGATTGAAAAAATAAATGAACAAGATTTAATTACTAATAAGCAAGAACAAACTCAGTTACATATAAATCCAGTTACAATGGTGCTAGTCACCCCCTACACCAAATGGTGCCTTCAGCCATAGGCTGCCCAAACCTCACATACACTAACCAATAACCTTTTCTCACATCTTTCCCCCCTTTTATATGATAACCCCACTCTCTCTCTCCCCTCCATGTGGCATCTTCCCAAAGTCCTAAAATTCCTGCCCCCCTTGAATTTCACCTTGTCCTCAAGGTGAAGGAAGATTAAAAGATTCGTCTTCGCATGTTTGCTGCATAGCCAAGTCAATCCCGTCGCTAGAAAAACAAAGCTCCTCACGTGTATAATAGCAAAAATCCCCACTATGAATGAGAAGTTTAAAAAGAGGTTTTTGAGCCACTGCTGCCAATGCCACTTCCAGCAAGTCCTACTGCTGCCTCAATGATAGTCCCAACAAGCCCAACTCCAGCCCAACTGCATCCATTTTGCCTCTTATCACCCATTATTTTTGCATTTTCTTTCTCATCTGTAGGATCCTCCTCTTTTCTTCTCCGCGAGCTGTGAAATGCTCCTCCTTGGTGATCTCAGGATACAAGACCTTAACATTAAGAGTTCCTTGATGCTTCATCCTTGATTTTTGGCATATCAGGTGATGGCTGCAGTCTCAGATTATTCTCTTCTAGAGTATCATATACCAAAACAATCAAAGGTTATCTTTGTATACCCAATCTTTTGTCACCTGGACAAGAGAAGCAAAAGATGAGTGCCCTAAAAGATGGAGTTTGTGCTCAGTCTCAAAAGATATTCACTTCATTCCGCTGCAAGGTCGAACAAAGCGGAGGCACTTTCTTAATCCTTCTGAAACGTCTTCAGAGCTGTGCCTGGTGGAAATTCGATCGCTGCTGCCCTTCAATTGATGCCATTTTGGGTCATATTGACTGGCGTTTTGAACTGATCAGACCACGACTGACTTCGATTAGCGTTAAGCAGCATCATGACCTAACTTCTGACACAATCCAAGTTGCAGGACTCATCATCTTCCCCAACTTCAGCACTTGTAGACGAACAAAGGAGCAGTGCCTGGCTTCTTCCAACAGATTCTCCTTCCAAGCTTCGCTGCTGTGGTTGTTGCCACTGCTGGGGGGGCGTCTCGATGGAGGCTGGGATCCTGTCGGGGTTCCATCGAAGGACCAAGACCCCTTCTGCTAGCGCCGCCATCGATGTTGAGGGTGCTCCGCCTTTGTCGATTGGGGGCTTTCTGCCGCTGCCATCGGCTCTTTCTGGTTCGAGTTCACACACTTGCTCAACACAATGGGGGGAAGAAGAAGGAGAAACAATGGGTTTCCGAAAATACCTTTGTTTATTAATCTTTATAAATGGGCCTACAACCTGTTGCCCTAACTGTGCATCTCCTAGCCTGTTTTCTGAGCTGGGCCTAATATTATTACCCTCACTATGTTTGAGTGCTTAACTTGGAGTTTCAGCATAATTAGGGTTTTTCCTGGGTTTTTAAGAAGAGACCAACAAGGGAATCTAGGGTTTACGCTGTTCTGGATTGAGTCTGACTGGGGTTTTATGGCAGATTCGATCTTAATATGGTGGGTTTGGCTGGTTGGATTGGGCTGGCTGAAATTTAGGTCTTCCAGGGGAAGAGTTAGAGACAGTATTTTTAGGGTTTGAGTGAGGGACTTGGGCGTGCAGGCAGGAGGTTTTGTGGTCAAAATATAGATTTTTTTCTTATATTTTTTTATGGCTGGATGCAAAGTAATTGAAGTTTATGTAATTAGAGTATTAATGGTGTTATTGGAAGTTTAAAGTTTTTTGGAGGATTAGAAGAAGAATTAGGGCTGGGGATTGTCAATAACTTACTGTAGTTGGAGGAATTTCTTAGCATCGGGTTGTTGCTTGAGCAATTTGAAGAAAACTTGATGTAGAATAAAAAACTTGAAGGGGGATCTTATACCAAGTAGAAGGGGAGCTTTGATTGAACCCCCCGAGCTTTCCACTGTCTACGAGAATTGGATGCGCACACCAAGTCCCACCAAGACTAGATCATTCGGTTGACTCAATCTCCAATGGAGAAAAAGGCAATAGCAGCAGCTTGCTGAACAATTTTCCATATCTGAAGTGGCTTTCCCTTGTTCATGTTTTTCTTTATTTATATAATGGTCTAATGGCCTTATTCCTTGGCAGACTTGGAGTTGTAGTCCTTGGCCAACTCTTAAACATGAGAGGACTCCCTAGGAACATCATGGTCTGGTGGAAATTAAAATACTACACTTAAAAGGATTCCATTAGTCTAGCAAAGGGAGTATTCTAATGACTCAAATTGAACCACTGGCTCAAACCAGCAAAATCTATCTAATCCTAAAACGCAAAAATAAACTTAGTGTAGAAGCTAATTTCATACTCAACCTAATTGGCGCTACTTTATGCCCTTAGAAGTGATGATGTATCTAAGGTTGGTCTCCCCCCAAAAATGTGCCCAAGCCCAACTGTGAGCCAAGGAGGAGGCCGAATCCATACCAGGGGTAGAATGTTCAATTCCTACCCCTAGATTGATCAAAGACCAAAGTCAGCAATTTAGTTTAATTTGAAGAGAGTCCTAGAGTTGTAAAGCAGTGTTTCCTTTTTAAGAAGTCCTATTTTAAGGATAATTTAAATTAGGAAACTTTTATTTCCATTTGGAGTCCAATTTGTCTGTTATCTAATTAGTATTGGGTAACTTTAGTGTGATCTCAGATCCAAGGGCTGAGATTGCGTAGTAATTAAATACCTTGTCAAAGTCCAATTTAAGTTGCGGTGGGGCCCTAGCAGTCATGGTAACCCAATAGGGGTCTTGAGTTTTTTGTTCAGGCTATAAATAGCTTTTCCAGTGTAAGCCTTTTTTCAGAGTTGATTGAATGAAAAAGAGTATTGAGAAAATAGACTGGTAAAGTTGTGGGGATCTTGGGAGGAGAACCTGCGGCTGTCTTGGTGTTTTGTTTCTTCTACTTTCAATACATTCATTCACAGTTTTCAGCCTTCAAGTGAAGCTCCTGCAGTTCATCATCAACCAAGTAAGTATTAAGCCCCCTCCCCTAGCCCTTCCACTCCCCCTTCTGCCCACAGCCATCCCAGCCCCTCTCCCTTAGTTTCAGACCTTACAATCACCACCCTCCCAATTGCAATTCTCCCCCACATCTCCCCCTCACTTTGCCCGACATTCTAGGTCATCCCCTTGAGTTCACAAGCCTTCCCCTTCCTTCCCTTGATCTGCGCAAGCAGCAACAATAGTCCATTAAAAAACCCTAATTCCCCAGCCCCCTAGACTCCCAAAACCCTTTTCTAGAATCGCACCAAGCTTAGGATTACATTCCTCAAGCCATCAGCCCTTTAAAACCATTAAACCCTAATCTGAAATATTTCTGCAACTCATCTTCTTCATAGAAAAGTTGCAGAAATTTTGGATTTCCAGATTTTCCTAAAACGTATCTATTTCTGTTCCAACTTCCCAGATCTATGATAGCCCTTAATAAACACTATTTAGTATCCCTAAACCACCAAATTAGCAACCGTAGACCAACTACCAGCCCTAGCCGAAACTCTAGACCGTCCAATTAGCTGCTGCAACTTGTATACAAAGGTCCTGAAAGTGAACCCTAATTCTGGGATTACATCAAGTGAACTATTACGTATGGAACACATGTGATCAAAGGCCCCAAAATTTATGAAATCCTACCTTGGATTTGCATCATGTTCTTTTGTTGTTTGGTTTAGTTCGGTTTCTTCTTTGTACTGCTTTTCTGTAACGAAATGTTTTGATATCCATCACAAAGAGAAAAGGGAAAAAGAAGAGTTAACTAACGGGGTTCTTTTTTCTTTTTCTTTTTTTAAATGTATATGCTAATCGTTGTAAGTATTTTTTTAAAAACAAAAACATTTTGCTACAAGTGATTTAACATAAAGAGGAGAATGGCAGCCTAGTTATGGCTTTTGCAGGGAAAGCAAAGGACATGCTGGTGTTGGCAATTGAAACGGAAGTTATCTATGGACCTGTAAATGGGTCGGATTCAGCTCAGATACACCACTATCCAAATCCAAATCCGATAACAAAACTGCTATCCGAATCCAATTCAAAATCCAATGGAAATTTATAGTAGGTATCCAAATTCAAAACTTTACCATCCCTTCATGCTTTGCCTGCCCTATCTATCTACATGTTGGCAGGTAGGGGCAACTCTTTGGATATCCAATAATAATTTGATCCGATAAACTATCCGATTACGGATTGTCAATTTTTTATTTCTAATTTCTGATATCCAAAAATCGGATAGTGATTACCGGTTTCCGAATCCAATTATCAGCCATTTTCAGAGGAAAAAAATGTTTAATACTTTACTCTAGCCACATAAATTTGTATCTGAAATTATCTGATCCCATAAGCAATTATCTGTATTTGAATCCGGTTGCTTATCGGATATTTTCCGGTAAGAAAAATTCTGAATTTGGATGCCCTCAAACAAATACGAATGTGAATTTCGACTATCTATTTACAGGTCTAGCTTCCTATAGAGGAGTATTGCACTTGTAGAAAGGATTGTTGGAGTTATATGTTCGATCAGATTTAATCTGGCAGTGGGCTTTCTAGAAGGAAGTCGCCAATGTCCATGAAAGATACAAGGAATAAAAGGAAAAAGAATACACCTTTTAACCTTGTTGAGAGTTGAGACGTAAAGAAATCCTGCATGTGTTGAGGAAGCAAAATCAACCAGGTGATTTTATGACTGGAGTGCAAGTGATGGGTTTATATGGAATGCTCTGGAGTTTCCCTTGGAGCTAATGGACATGATTAGGAAGGATGCTGATCTTCAGATTTATTATAGATTGTAAGGGGGATTCAGGCATTGTATGGGATAACGGCTAGGAGGATGTGCCTTCTGAGATAGGTTCTTCCTTCCCCTTCCTCAATACAGGTTTTTTAGGAATTTCTTTTTTGTAATGACCCTTTCATTATTCATATAAAACACTTGAGGTTACCTTTAAAATCCTAAGCTTTTATGGTACAAGCATATTATGGTACTTCCTTTGTGCTGCATATTATGCACCAGCATAGCAAACCTCAAGTGCTGCATATTATGGTACTTGCCTTGAGGCTGAATTGAGGTTACCTTTAAAATCCTAAGCTTTAAAACACTTTTGAACTGAAACTTTGTTGTACTAATCTGATCTAACTGTGTGCTTTATTCTATATATTCTCCTTGAATATTTTGTTTGCTTAAACTTAGATACTGTGTTGTAAATGGTGAATGGGTGTGTATTCTGATGCAGATTGGATATTCTCTGATAGAGGAGCAAGAAGGAAGGACAAGAGCACCAGATGACTACATTTCTTTTGTTGGCCTTCTTGCAGATCCACGTTATTGTGGTACTTTGCAAACTGGGATATTGACTAAATTTTTCCTGTTGTAGAATCTTCTCCCCTCTTTTGAGGAATGCAAGCAATATGATTGAAAAATTTTCCTGTTGTAGAATCTTCTCCCCTCTTTTGAGGAATGCAAGCAATATGATTGAAACCTTCCATGTGCAAGTGGTTTTGATGGTTTGTAAGTTAATTACAAGGGTTTGTGATGGAGTTTCAAATTTCCAGGAAAAGGATAGCTTGTGGTTTCAGGAAATTTCAGAGTTCCTTTTTCCTACTCCACTCTGCACTGCTAAAGCTGCTCTTTTTTTTTGGTCAAAGCTAGAGCTTGCTTAAAGTTGAAGATTTTTTCGTTGTCAATTTGTATTGTCCTTGTCAATAGAAGTTGTTGTGGAATGATGCAGTTTGGATAGGGGTGGAGAAAATTATGCAATTGGTTTCCTTCCTGTCTTTATCTTGTTAGATTCATTAGTAGCAGGTGAGAGATGAGTTTTAGCTGCATTCAAACTTTTCTTCAGTTTTGAGACTTAATTTTCATTACATAGTTGCATTTACCCAACAATGGAATAGTGCTTGGAATGGATTGTTGGGAAAAGCTTGCGTTGGGTCTTAAACTCCCTCTATTCCTTTTTTTTCTTTTCTCTTCTCTCTGAATTTCTTAGACATTATTCACCATTGTCTGTTTTCCAGCAGTACTAACAACCTCAAGTTTGAGGTCAATTTTGCTCACGTATTCTCCTCCCCAAGGTTTTGGAGGTTACTTCCTTGTTCCCAGCAATGCTATTCTAGGTCCACAATACTAAAAGGAACCTGTTGTAAACCTAATTGAGTTTCAGGTCAGGTTTTAGGTTTACCATGAAGTTCAGTTGCAGATATCATATAGTTTTGATACCTTACTTTCAGACCTGTTTCTGAATGCCCTTAGAGCTTTCAAAGTGAAATCTTTCAGCTTGAAGTTTGAGATCATTTGCTTATCAATCAATGGAGACGTCTCTATCAAAGATGTGGGGTGAATTTCAATAACATGGAAAAGAACAAAGGCAGGAGATGTAGTAGCAGAATTTGGGATTGAAGAAGGGAAAGAATTGATGGTGTAATCCCAATAGAAGGAAGAAAAAAAGTGCCGGGGGGGGGGGGGGGAAGAAGATTTATAATCTTCTTTTTCTTTTTTATTCCTCTCCCCTCTATTTCTTTATTCATCATTTCTCAAAGAGGCTGCAGTAGCCCTTTTAAAGAAAATAAATTTCCTCATACTTGATGTGGGGTTGTTTTAAGTTATAACTGTCAATCATACCACCTCGAATGAAAATTGACATACATGGAAAGCCAAAAAGAAGAAGGGGGAAAGGGAAAAAAAACTGCTCCTGTAGATAAGCTGAAATAATACTGATTAAACTGAAATAATTGAAATAGAACTAAATGTAGGCCTGGAAGGGCTTGGTCTGAGATGGTATGCCTGGGTAGGAGGAGCCCCATCAAAAGTTGTCCTGGTGTTCTGCCCTTTGCTTCCATCATCCGGTTGAAGACAACCATCTCTTTTTAATTGAAACTAACCTGTCTACTGTTGATTTTACATCAAGGTCCCTTGGCCAAAATCTTTTGATTCTTGATCCCCAGTTTACCAGACCGCCTGCACTCTAAAAGTTACTTTCACTTTATTTTGAGTTTGCTTTATCCTCTGATGGTACCATCCACCGTGCACAATATTTTCAGAATTGGCACTACCTTTCAAGTTGGCTTCTGAACTTCGTTTTAACTGCTTCTTGATTGGGTCTTAAAAAGTTTTGTGGGCCCATAGCAACCCATAATCAGAGTTATGACCCCAGAATCCTATTATGGAGCTTACGGTCATTGATGACTTAAATTGCGGGTCTTTCGGTTTATTTATTTGATTGTGTTTTAATTTTGCTTTCTTTTGTACCGATGCACCAAATAGAGTTTGAGTCCTAACATCAAAGTTTTCCCATTCTTTGATGTCTTTTCAGGTGTATCATACCTTGAGAAGCAAGAAGTGCGCATCCTTCTGAGACAGGCAAGCATTTACATATTCTGGAGGTTACATTTGACATTTTTTGCTCATAAAGATGCACCTTTGAGAAGAAATGAAGAATATTAATAGAAATTGACTCAGCTTATTGCTTCAGATGTGATCTGGGAAAAACAACAAATTTTTTTTTTCAATTGTCTCATTGAATCCGTGGTAGAAGATTTGCTATTAGACTCTTGATCAAATAGGTAGCGCCTAATGTTTAGTCATGTTGAAATGAGGGAAGTGATTATTCCTTTTAATCTCCACTGCAATGAGCATACGCAAGCTTCAAGAACTCTATCTCAGTGGCCTGAAAAACCAAGTTTAGATTCATTGAGTTGGGCAATTTTGGTCTGAAACTTGCTATATAGCCTTTGGGGCCTTGACTCACAACAGCACCATCAGATTTTGTAAATTCTAAGTCTAGAGTGAGTATGACTTGGTGGGTAGCTAGGCCAAACACTTAACTATAGTAAAAACCAAAATAGACAATTCTTGGTGCCTAATATCATCTATAAGATATTATTAAATATCCCCTATTTGCATCCAATTGAAGTAGTTAAAAATAAAAGGATAAAAAGTCAACCCTCCAGTTCAAGAACAAAAACTCGATTTTGGGTGGTTGGTGCACTTTTCATCTTTTAAATGTTGTGGATTTTCTCAATTCTAAAATTCCATAAATCTTACAATGGTAAAACACTGCTAAAAATTCCTAAGTGTGGTATAATATTCATTTGTCTTGAGGTTCAAACGGATGTTTTCATTCATGACACCTTACCGGAACATAACTTGTTCATATTTAATCAGATTTACACAATCTTGGACTTGTTGAAAAGAATTATTTTCCTTGTGCTGTTGACTTCTTGACTCTTGTTTGCCCCTAGTTAGAAGTTCCAAAATCCAAACTCATGATTATTAACTGGAGGGATCAGGTGATGTAACCTAGGGTCTGGGTTAGATCCTTCAGGATCTTCTTAATAAGAACCAGCACAAATTGGGTCTGAATGGTCGTAGAATTTAGGGTTTCAGAACCTAGAAGTCTCCTACTAAGTGCAGGAATTTCTGAAAATGTTTCTGGTTTCCTATTTTCTGTCATAAAGAGAACTGAATGGAATGGGGAGGTTATAGGGGGACTGCTAGGGACTGGACAGGTTGGGGGAAGGGAATATTAGGTTGGCAGGAAGGTGGGGAGGGTGCCTAAAGGTCTGAAACAGCAAGGGGGGAGGGGTTCTGAGGCCTACGGGGTGTGGGGTGCTGCTGGATTGATGCTGCAGCAGGACAGGGACTGGGGAAGATTGTACAGGAGAGGGTAGGGATGGGGAAAGGTGTGTACCTAGTTGGGGCTGCTGAGGAGGAGTGAAGGCTACTAGTCAAAGACTTGGAAGATTGTTGTGAACTTGATTGGTGTGATTGGTTGCTTGATTACTTAAGAAGATGAATTTGCTGCTGGAATTTCTGAAATTCTTTGAGAATTACTCTCCAGCCCAGGCTGCAAGGGTTTCCTTCCCCATGGCCCAAGCCTCTAATTTACTCAAATAATCCAACCTACTGTATTCAGAAATAAAGAGGCTATTTATAGCCATTTTACATGACACTTGGACTCAACTTGGGATTGGATTCCTTAACTGATAAGGATCCAACTACTGACCTAACTCTTTAACTTGGACTTTAGGTGGGTTCCTTTATAGATTAGGTTCCCACCTCATTGCCAGGACTCTTTAATTGGGACTCAAATCACTCAATTAAAAAGACAGCTCTTAATCAAAACAAACTCCTAAAGAGCAGCACAGGATCATCAGCTGCTACAGGGGATCATCCCCAGCTGAACACTTAAGAAACATTCTCACTTGGGAGCAACAGGTGACAAGAGGTGAGTGGACAGCAACCTTAACTTTAGCTTATGACAGGGACAGAGAATGGGATCCAGATGGCAAGAAAGGATTGCTTTTAGTGTACAACAGTTAGTAGGTTTTTGGGGTTATGTAAAAGGTGAGGGGGGATTTTTTTGCATGAAGTTTGTAGTTTAGCAAGGAGGTCTTGCTGGGGGAGAACTCAGTTCTCAGGTGGGTATCAATGGCTGCAATTACTCTTATTGTAGTCCAATTTTGAGTTAATGCTAGTATTTCGGCAACTCTGCCAATTTCATAGTTATTTTCGTATGTTCTGTAACTGATCAGCAGCACATTGAATTAAGTATGCTGTACTGTTGGTGTTAGCTGTGAACCCGGAAAGTGAGTTATTGCAGAGAGATAAGGGGGTCTTATATACCCTTGGGGGGATTCGACCAGCTTTGGATTGGCTTCTTTGCATCTGAATTTTGGGCTCAATTATAGGGGCCCAACCCTGGTTACATCATCAGGATAAGAAATCTGATTAGTCATGATTGATCCATCGCTAGACAATCTGAGTTCACTCATGCATAACTATTAAAAGTTAGCGGTCTGGTGATTATTTTCCTTTTTTTAGTGCTGTCCTGTGCTTTCATCTCTTTTCCCATTTTATTAGATATTGTATTGTGTAGCCTGATGTGGAACAAATTTGTGGGCGAATATATTTTAGTGGGGCTCTTTTTTTGGTATTAATGACAAGTTTTCTGCTCCTTCCCTGGGATAATCATGACTTCATGAGAACTTGTCTTTTAATGTCATTTCAGGATCCTGAGTTTTGGACGTACAGGCCATTGTCTGAATTGATGGTCCGTGCAGCTGCAGATGATGTTCGATTTCTTCTCTACATCTACAACAAGATGATGGTTAAATTGAGCCAGCAATCCTTATGGCATCTTGCTGTTCGTGGTGTACTTTATTGCCGATGTTTCTGCATTAATGACAACGGATATGCTGATTGGCCACCTATCCCCGCTGTTCCAGGTCTCAAATCTTTTTAAAAATTTATGTCCCAGTACTTTTGAAATTCTTGTTTTGGGGCACAAAATCAAACCCAGTATATTCTTAAATCAAAAGATGGAAAATGTGGACTAGTATGTTAGGCAGTTCTAAAGTGGTATATTTAAAGCACGGTCAAATACCATAGGGTTTGGGTCAATGTTATATGACCCTTTTCTTTACTTCATTTTATTAATAAGATGTCTTTTCTAGGATCAATGCAGCCAACCGCACTGGATAGCAAGTAGTTGTTTTTCTATTACATTAGGTCTAATTGGTCGTCCATTTACCTACTTTGTACAAACAAGCACTTCCAATTTCAAAGTTGCAGTCCCTATTCCAGCTCATTTTGCCTTTTCTTTTCTTTTTTTACCATTGGAATGTTCAATTTTTCGTCCAATGACATTTATTGAAGATGTTTTGTGTTTCATTTCTTTTCTTTGAGTGGAAAGCATTCTGCAATGATGATGAGATAACTTCTCTTTGAGTAGGGAGAGTATGCACAGTGGAAGGCCGAGTGGCCTAGTCAAAATCTTGGTCAAAGAGGCACTGCAAGGAGAGAGGTAATGTATAAGAGGTTCAGCTAAGAATTACTCTACAGTAGGATCATTAATAGCAGCAGCATTACATCAATAATAGAAGGAAATCAGAATTAGAAGGTTAGATGGCAGCACTGTTGGTCTTCAACTAGTCCTCTAGATGTAGCAACTAGTAATAGATCCATCAAAAAGGGATTTGATTGTGGGGAGAAGCACAAGAAGAATCAGAAGAAGAAATGGTGTAGGGGAATAGGGGATTGGGCTATCTAAGCCCTGGATCGCTCACTCACAGCTATCTCAGCTGTTGAACTTGGCTCCATCAGCAATGGAACATGGCCTGCAAATTTGATTTCTCTTGAAGTCCTTTCTCTATTGCTATCGAAGTCCCTATTTATAGCTTGGCCAGAGCTTTACAAGGAATGGAACTTCTCTGCTGGGGAGTATAATCTTCGTAACAATTTCAAAAGAAACAAAATAGAAACTTATTCTAAATTCAGCAACTACTTTGCTCTGAAATAGAAATTAGTTCTCTCAACATAAAACTGAAACTAACTTCTTACATAACTAAAATAGGGAGGGAGGGGGGAGAGACAGGGAGAAAAATAGATGTGACCAAGTTCCTGGTGAAGTGAGTTTCGGTAGCCCCACCACCATGTTGGAACTTGGAAGTCACAGCTAGGTTGGCCTGTTTCTTCATATAGGATGGGATGAGGAAGGAATGGCTTGGAGGAATGAATCAGCTGAAATGATGTGAACCAGAAGCCACAGCAGGGTCCAAGGGACCACAGAAGCACTAAAGAATCAGCATTTGAAGAAGCTGGTCTTGGGCCACAGAATATTCTTAATAGTTTTCCAGTGAGGCCAAAGAAGGGGCTATGATTCTGTTCCCATGAACCGTGTTTTCCCCATGGTTGTCATGGTGATGAGGCGATCCAGCTAAGGCGGTCAGGTGTTTTAAGTGACAGTTGGCATATAGAATCAGCCTAAAAATTACAATCAAATAGAAAGGCATAGCAAAGCTGAAGTAGCAGTCATAAACAGACATAAAGTAATACTAGGCTGCTGGAGAAGAAGACAGAAACAATTACATTTAAGTTTCCAGTTTCAATCATCATTTGAAAAAAAAACCAGTTTCAAGTACAGCAGGCATATGACAAATACTGCAGAAGTATACACTGTACGCAATTAAATTATAGTAGGAGTAAAACAGATACAACTAGAGTATAAAAATTAACAAATTACAGCAGGATGATGAAACTGAAAATTGTATAAAAAAAATGGCACAATAAATAAATATTGGAGTTGCAGATTTGCAGAATGTAGAAAAAAGTTTTACTTAAAAAGAAAAATTACCTATTTGCCTGTAAGGAGGGGTTGATGGCACCCTGGCAGTGTGCTACGAGCCTCAAGTGGTGTGTGGTGCCTCAAAGTATGAATTGGAAAAGAAAAGAAAAAAGACAACTCTCTGGAAGCAGCTCACTGCTGCTGCGAGTGTGACGATTGCCTTTTGGTGCCTTACATGATGAGAATATAAAAAAATGTCGTCGGAGAGGTAAGCATGCTGGAGTAAGCCTTGGAAGAAGAAAGAAAGAAAGCAAGAAAGAAAGAAAGGGAAGAAGAAAAAAGTAAAGGGTTGCTGGAACCTACCTTCAACTGAGAAGAGAACCACTGGAGAGGGAAGAAGATGCTGGAGATTTGCCATTGCGAGTGCTGGGGGTGAGGGTTTTGTGATGAAGAGGGTTAGGTTTTGTGCATGGGGGTTTGCAATTTAGATTTTAGTTTTAAGTAATTTCTCCTCCCTTTTTTAATACTAGTTGATCCCATGTAGTAGTGCATATTTCAAGTAATTTCTCCTCCCTTTTTTAATACTAGTTGATCCCATGTAGTAATGCATATTTCATCGTAATTTGCTAACCAATTGATTTGTTTAGATTAGAATCTATTAGGCTAGTAAATCCCAAACCTTGATTTGGAATATGAGGGAACAGAAAAGCAGACAACTTGGACGCCTAGGCAACGCCTTGAAAGCCACGGTGCCCTCCTTATGCACATCAAATAAGGTGAGGCTCTCCTTACACATTGGAGACCCACCTGGACGCCTTAGTGATGCCTTGACACCTATGATTTTCACTCACGCATGTTTATTCTTGTTTGTCCTATGTCAGGAGCCAACTCTTTGCGAGAGTGGATGTAGGCAACATTGGCATCAGCCAATGCATATCGTTGCCTGATACTGCTTCCTAGAAGTTGCCGTGGCAAAGTTTAATGGCTGCCAGGTCTTCGACCTTTTGAGTGAGGGCAGATTCTGTTGTCGATTTGTAGAGCTCTAATAAAGAGAAGGATGGAGATGCAAGTGAAGCAGCACCATCTTTCTATCAGTTATCTAGATATGAACCTGCAATTGCCGAACTTTTCCTTTCTTCAAGCTTGTAGTGCGGCAGTTGGGAGAGACGGCTGAAGACAGTTGCAGAAGCTTGGGATTAGAACTCTTCACTAGTGTGAACTTCTTCTTGCCTTCAGAACTCATATTCAGCTGTCTGAAAGCCCATGTTCTCACCTTCAATCCACTCATGGCATCTCCAACTGCTTTCTCTTGGAATTTTGCAGTGTGGGGTGGAATGGAATAATTGTCAGAGCATCTACCAACAGGAAAAAGCTGGGCTTTTAATGCTATCTAACCAAAATCCCTTCCCTAACAATTAAATGACCCAAGTTCCATGGGGGTTGGAATAGGTTGTATTACTATCCCACCCTAGCAAAATTCCAACAGACGAGCAGGTTCTCAGTTTTTTCTTTTGAAGGGGAACATCTTTGTGATTTTAAGGATCTCCGCTTAACTGCTGTTTGGTATTTTCTAGACAATACGGGTATATACATATATATATATATATATATATATATATATATATATATATATATATATATATATATATATATATATATATATATATATATATATATATATATATATATATATTATTGTTATTTTTTTTTCCTTCATGGGTAAGCAGGTTGATTCATGGCATTGTGGATGAGAAAGTGAAGGCTGGTCCATATCTCATATGTAACCATATTCCTTGGAAATGATTCTTTTCCCTACGGGAACCATAAAATAGCTTTTGTTGTGCTGGTAATTGAATTCTATGATTGAGATACATGTCAAGGGGTTTTAAGTTAAAATAAATTCCCAAGTTGATTGAGACAATTTGCTCAAAGTTGTACTGCTTTCTAATGAGGTTATTCTCGACAGATTACCTAGTTGTGGAAGGGAATGTCCCAGAAGAGGAAATCCTGTCAGTGTTAAATGTTCCTCCAGGGAAAATGGGGCGTGTCATCGGGAAAAGAGGAGCTTCTATCATGTCAATCAAGGAATCTTGCAAGTAAGCTACATCTGTCTCACACATTTGCATGCACACGTACAAACTTGTTTGCTTTTCTAAATGGTTTCATTTACTTTCTCATTTGCATCTTAACAGTGCAGAGATACTTATCGGAGGTGCCAAGGGACCACCAGATAAGGTTTGCGGCCATTTAAATTATTGAACAAACTTAAGCACGTAGCACTGAACATGTTCTTATTTGATTCATAATGTCTTGTTGCATGACCAATCTGTTACTTTTGAAATTATACTTGTGAGTACATCTGTTGCTCTCTTGTTATTGCAATGAAATTGACAGAGATGACTTCATCAATCGGTCCTCCCTCACCAGGTTACTGACATCAGGCTTCATGTAGGTATTTATCATTGGACCTGTGAAGCAGGTGCGAAAAGCAGAAGCTATATTAAGGGGGAGGATGCTGGAAATGTACTGACAGCCTCATGTGAAATGGCTCTCTTGAATCTTCACCTGTGCTGATGCTGAAATGTTCGGTTATTCATTATGATGCTTCATACATATCATAAAGGGCTTGATGGTTAACACCTCCATCCAAATTGTGTAAAAAAATGATCAATCATGTAGAGAAGCTGTTCTCTGCTTAATATCGATACATGCTGTTGGATGTATTTCTTCTTAGTGGATATACCTGCATAACTGATGAATCAGGAATTGGCTCCGACCTATGGTTAGAGCCTGATTCGGCCAACTTCAAATCCAAGTTATGGTCCTTAGTGGTTTTAGATCCCTACCAAATTCTACTTACTGGTTACCCGTTGGGGAATTCGGAGGTTATTCTCTGCATTGTAGTGAAAACCAATGGCTTGATTGTTAGTATTAGTTCATTTGGTGCTAACTTTGGTTGAGAGTTTGGCGACAAACCTGTAGGAATTTTCTTAACCCCTTATGATCCGTTTGGAGAAAACAATGTGGTGTCTGGGTCATCTATCCATCTAGGTAGAGGTCTGTGCTTCTTTTCCTTTTCTCCACCATACATGTGGGCCTCTCAGTGGATCCCATGTGGGCTTTACCCCTAACACCTCAAGTGAGGGGAGCATAAACTTCTACTAGATGGGTAAAGGATCCGGATTCTGTGTTATGTTGGAGAACCTTGACAAAGAAGCGCCAAAGCCCATGCAATCAGAAGATCACACCCCCCCCCCCTCCAATGTTATGCTGTGCTTGGTTGCTGTTACTCATCTCGTGGAAGGAAATTGACTGGAGAATGTGGTTTTGTTGGATGAGAATTATCTCCCTTTTAATTAATTGAATGACATTTAAGCCTTTCCGTAATATGATAATGATGGTTAAACCTTTTCCATGGGTAGAAACATGACTATAAAGGTTCTATTGGCAAATTTTCAGTTTAGTGGTATCTCTGCTGTTAAACATTCTTTTTAAACCCC
The DNA here is from genome assembly GCF_041222555.1 of Hakea prostrata. Taxonomy (NCBI): domain Eukaryota; kingdom Viridiplantae; phylum Streptophyta; class Magnoliopsida; order Proteales; family Proteaceae; genus Hakea; species Hakea prostrata. The sequence continues at coordinate 23,456,948 of NC_142602.1, forward strand.
AAAGTGTACTTAATTGATATGATATTTTAGTGTAAATTATAAACTATCCTCATTTCCGTGAATAATTGGAACCCTAAACTATCACTCTTAAGAGGTAGGTGAAGGAAATTCTGCTTCATCCATCTTCCTTCTTTACTCATGGGGTGATTATTATGTGAGAGTTTAGTTTGGTAGGAAGTTTGTGTCGGGAGTCATCAGACTCCCAAAGAGGGGTTAGAGGATGGGCATGGTTTAAAGCTTATCATCTGCATTTTGGTTTGAGCAAATGACGGGTTTTGAAGAGGTTTGAGGCTTTCAGCCTTCAGTAACCTTTTCTCCATATGCTAAGTTTTAGTAGTAATGGGGAAGACAATCTTGGAAACAAGATTACAAAAATAACACAGGAGATAAACTAGGAGGGGATTTGAATGTTACTAGAAGTGAAGGAATGGGGGAGAAGATGGTGGAAGGTCTACGGCAAGGAGGGAGATGACGGTTTACAGCTTTGACGAAAGCTCTTATGCGAAGGTGTACAATGGTGACAATTTCGAGAGAAAGCCGACTATACTGGCGTAACAATTATTGATGCACCTTAACTCAGGAAAAAAGATATTCATCTCTAAGTGGGTTGATCCTTAGGTTATAATGTTTTAGGGGTATTTATCTTTTATTATGTAATTTTAATTAATAAATATTTTAGTTTTTTAACAATTATCAAGGCTAAAATAGATATTTCCACTTAAAAGAGTTTTTTTTTTGGGGGGTAGAAAAAGAGAAAGTTTATACTTTATAGTAACGAAATATAACCTCTTTTTTAGATAACTATTTTTATCCCAAAAAAAAAAAAAAAAGGATACGATTTTTTTTTATCCTTTTTTTTTTCTTCCTGAGCAAAGTCTAAATTGTCATTGAACTCTCATTAGGGAAAGAAAAGCTAGGGGAAAATAGTAACCTTATGAAAAGTATATACTAGTACTGTCTCTCATCATTATGTGGGAAACAGGAAGCAAGGAAAGATTACATATTGATCTTTTGTGAAAACAAACAAGTAATGAAGGAATGCTCAAACAAACAAGTAATGAAGGAATGCTGCCCAATCAGGATGTAAGACTTTGCTAGTGATTGGACTTGTATAGTTGTATAGATTGTACATCAATGGTGAGAAGCTGTCAAAAGCTGCAGCATTTGATCATAGGTGGAGCCCAGGATTTCTGTTGTATTGAACCATCAATCTCATCCTTGGGTCCACATCCAGCTTGGCGGTTATTGTCATCCTAGCCGAAGTGCAGCAAAGCCATGGATGGGTTACGTCATGGTCATGGATCCCCAATTATGAACAGATAATGTGGGCCAAATTTTTGCAGTTTGCAGATGCCAAGAGTAAGAGATGATGCAATTGGTTGGTGGCTTTAGGATTTCAAGGTCATTTTACAACAACTCTATAAGTATTGAGAAAGAGATAAGAGAGCAAGAGATTGAGACGGAAGGATATGGATTCATTGGATTGGTCAAGACAAGGGCCATTGAATGTGACAAGAGTCCTGTAGTATAGCATGAACACGGAACTTAGTTGTGATATCTGAATATATCCTGAACTTGACACAACACAGATGTCTATCTCTCTTTGTCAATGCTGGCTTGCCATCCTACTTCCTAGTTTACCATACACATGGTATGGTCAATCCCTTCTATTTTGGATTTGCTCCCTTGGAATCATATGCCTACCCTGTGAAGTTCTCTCAAAAACAGGCCAAAGCCTGTAAACGTATGATATTTTAATCTGGAAGGCTGTGATGTATGGGCTGTCAATAAAAGTATAAAACCCCCTCGGCCCGAACAGCCGTAAACCACTCTGAGCTCAGCTCTACTTTTCAACTCGAAGGGCAAGTTTGAGTTACAGAATAAGCCCTAGTAGGACTGAGTAGGGTTCAAGTTCAGCCATTGATACAACCTTGTTGTGTTTATTTAGTTAACATAAAACTATAAATTGAGTTTGAATAATTATTTAATCAAGTATTCTATTAACTACATGAACAAATTAACTCAGCTGTAGAATAACACACTTCACAAGTACGAGGTCAAGATTTTAAATCTGTTTGGGATTACTAAGTCAGGGCAGGTCAAGCTTAGAAGAATCCTAACAAGCTAGGGTTCGCGTTGGGGTTTTCAAGTTCTGTTAGGGTTTGGGCTTAGGATTAAAATCCCTAGGGTAAGATTGGATTTATGTTGGTTTGACTCAACCCGGCATCAAATGGTCCCAATTTGCTTTCGGTTCCCGGGTCCCACTCTGCAGATCTGATTTTCCCATGAAGAGTATTCTGTTTTTGTCCATTCAGGAGATGCCACGTGGGCATTTAGCTTTGAGTTTCCTAATAATAGAATTGAGAAAGTTTCAAAGGAGCGAGGCATATGGGCCCCACATCCCACGATTGGGCCTTCACCGACCCACCGGCTCCGCTTGCTTTGCTTTGCAAAACGACCCCAATGCCAGAAAGATACGATGATGCGAACATTTAAGTGAGACTTCTGACGGCATTTCAGAGAAATGGACCACTTCTATCTCATGACATGGGCCGGCCCATTTCCTGGTCAGACGATGCCAACTGGTGGGCCTTTAAAATGTCATGGTTTAGTTATCGGCTACTCGGTTTATCTGTTTTTTTTGTTTTTTGTATTTTTTTTTTTAAGAATACAAACAATCCAAATCCTGTATGTATAATCCGGTATTTTTTTTGTCCTTATTTTTTAAATGAATCTAAGCTCACCAAACAAGAAAAAGAAAGGAAGAAAAAAAAAAACATTTACCTTGAAAAGGTAGAGGGCCATGCTTGTCTTTTTTTTATATAAACATAATCTCCTATTTTGAAACCCTAAAAATTCTATTTTTTTTATGTTTCACTGGTCTTTTTGTTATAGAAACGATTTTTCAAAACCTAGAAAATAATGAAAATATATATGAATAGAAAAAGTTGTTTCTTACATAAAAACATGAAAATGGAACAAAAATGTTGTCATAAAACTTCCTAGTTGTTGTCATGTCCAAAAATGATTTGTTGTTTTTGTGATAATTTTTTTTTCTTTGGTAGCTAATGTGTTTTTTTTTGCCTTTTTCTTTTTTTGTCTGAGGTTCATCCAGGCTAGCTTGCACGATTACGTCCTTAAAGGGAGTTTTGTAGTCCGCAAGGGTCGAACCCATGACTTCTCAGTCCACTGAGAAGTATAAATCTTACAACTATATCAACCCTCCATTGACAAGTAACTAATGATTTTATATATTGAAGATAGAGCTATTACATATATCACCCAGAATAATTGAACCTTAAATCTTCACTAAAGAGGTGTTGATCATTATTATCAATAAACCAACTCTTTCATGGTAAATTTGAATTTATTTATTGAAAATGGGATATAGACATGAGACTTAGTGTTGTTGCATGGGTATGTTTTGCATGGCTCTTCGATCATATACGTGGATTTAAAAGAAAAATGTATTGCCATGCGGTTGCTACACGAGAAATACTCGCTGTGGCAAACAAAGGGTCCTCCTTTCTTATAGGGCTGATCCGTATTTATACTAGAACCTTTGTCAGTGCTTTAAATTTTACTCAAAAAAATAAATAAATAATTCAACCCTTAAGCTTATTCCAATTTCCAACTGAGGTCCAAACAAAATAATCCCAACCGAGATGAAACCATCTATCTAGGTTTGATCAGTTTGAGACTATCAGGTTCCATCTGCTACAGATCTTACAGACCAATGGAATCAGATTTTATTGAAGAGAAAAATAGAAAGGAGTCAAGTCACCTCTGCCCTGATTATAGGTACCAACCATACCCTACTTTCCTCACAGAAAAAAGAAAGTGGAATTGTTAAGATGGAACATTAGAACTGACATTGATCCTTCACATTTTATTGGATTCTTGACAAGAAACACTATAAACGCATAGTATTGTTTGTGGGTGGTGGGAGGTGGGTGACCTACACTGCGTCATCTCTCTCGTCACTCTTGTTCTATAACTATGAACAGATCCTGAGTTGAGTTATCCTTTCTGGATTTCAGACGACAAGGTGATGTGTAGCAGTTGACCTCTGGAGGGTTGGATTGCAAAATAATGCACTGACAACCCATTCACAGATTCAATGATCTGAATGGAAAAGACGGGTTGCACTTGCATGTCGACCTCGACTTCTTCTCTCTCTGCAACTCCAAATTCATTACACGTTTAATTCAAGAGAACTAGCATAACCACTGGCAACGATGACATCATGGGTTTCTACTCTATTGTTGGTGAGAAATAGAAGAGCAGGCTAAAAATGAAAGATAATTGGAATGAGAGTTGAATTTGAGTGGAAAAACTCAGACTTAATTAATGCGGAAATGGAACATCAATTAATTTGTTCATCTCACCCTGTAGATCTGCATTACTTGATTGTAGCAGTCGATAATCCTTTTAAGAAACAATAAGTATCCTTTTGTTTGCTGGAATAAAGGTGGTGTGAGAAAACATTTGAAAAAGCAAAATTTTTTATTAAATCTCAAAAATATGGTTTATTTGGTTGATGAGGGTGAGAAAACGGAAACAAGCTTCCTTAAATTAAAGAAGCTTGTTTAGTGAGGTGACATACTAGTTTTTCTACCCCAGCATATGCCTTTTCAAAATTTTACAAAATCTATGGAATTTTATGAAAAATATGAAAAACTAAAAAATGAGATCCACATTTAACATTTTTCTACAAAATCATTTTTTTTTCCTTTCTTTCTCATCCAATTACACATGGAGTCCATATGTTTTTTTTTTCCACCCCACCTTTGCAAACTAACGCAACCTAAGAGAAGAGTATTGTGAATTTCTAGCAACCCATTAGCTAATCATCTATTAAATTTAAATCTATATATAATTAGCTACTTAAATTATGATCAATTTACTCTTGCTAATGCATATTAATATTCCATCCCCCGTCCCCCATTCCCCGGCTTAATAAAGCCCCTTTGTACCAAAAAATAAAAAATTATGATCAATTTTAGTCATAGGAGATCCATTGGTGACAAACCCATCAGCTAATCATCTATTTCATTTAAATCTATATATAATTAGCTACCTAAATTATGATCAATTTTAATCATAGGAGATCCATTGGTGGTGTACTTCACCATACTCTATATAGGAAAGCCATTTGAGTACTTCTTTTTTTTTTTTTTGATAAACAGGCATTGAGTACTTAAGCATATATGGGATTGCACTGCTAGGGTATTAGGGACTGGTGCACAACCACGAAAAAGAATATAAGTATTATACACTCATCACAATAAGGAATTTAACATGGTTAGACATTATAGCCAACGTCTACTAGTGAAACTAATTCCTGAAAATCTCATCACTCTTACACCCTTAGAGAATGTTATCATTTGCATGTTTTACTTTTTCTAGGTTATCATATAGAGACTATCTATATGAAAACCTAAAATCCTAATTTTCATACAATTACAGTTCTATTCCTATACAGGTAATTGACCCAAAACCTGTTACGATTACAAATATAGTCTTACTCTATTTATAAGGGTACAAGACATATCTAAACCCAACATAGGGAATTTTCCTGTTCTAAAGTCTAACCAAAGAGTTACTATTACCCTCTGATACAGGTGAGGTATTGTTCTGGACCTTAGTGGAACTCTACAGAGGGCATGGAATAGCTTAAGCAACCGAAAGGAGTTGCAAAGCTTTTCCTCATTTGTTAAACCTTATTCTTTATTTGGTTAAACATTGATGAATTAATATTCAAAATATCTCTCAGAAATCTCATGCTCTCCACCTGCAAGAAAATTCCCACATCCCCACCTAGCCGACACCAAAATCCCTATCTGATTCATATTTACATGTTTAACTATCTCTACTTATAATATTCGGGTTGGGTCATCAGCTGTTTCTATTTATAACCATATTTCAGGGAACCAAGGTGGACTCAGCTACCACCCCAAGGTTGAAAAAAATCTTCTGCTTCATCATTCTTTCTATTGTATGGCAGTTGAAGAATTCAAAGTTTGATTTTCCCTGCTATTCTAATCTCCCTGTCCTTTTCTTCCTCTGTTCTCTGTGTGTACATGATAAATATGAATGCATTTCTTTTCTTCCCTCAGTGATCTATTCACTTGGTGTTGATGTCCAAAGTTTGGTACCCAACTTACCATTTGACATGGAGTACTGAAGATAGTTGTTGTTAGTCTCACTAGACAGTTAGTATTGCAGAGAAAAATGATTGAAACCAAACAAGAAGATGCTTTTGTTCTTGAGCTGTGTCTTCCTGCAGTCTTGCAATAAGGGTAGCAGCCAGATCTGAATATGACTAATAAATGTTTAAATTGTTAGAGTTTCTCTTACTTGAATTTCTTTCATTTATTTTCTTTCGCTATGAGACTGGGGAAATGTTTTTCATTCCTTCTGATTCTTTAAGTTTCAATAATTGGACCCAAGAACTGTCATGAGCCTGCTTTTAACTTTTTTTTCTTAATTCAATTTCACTGCTCATGCATGTGATTCTGATTTCTGTCACAGGTACAGATAGAAGAAACATCTTTTCTGATCATTAGAGCTTGGCAGGTTTCTGTACATATGGATGATTTGGATTGGGAAGATAAACCCCCAGCTGCTACCACCATCAAGAGCTCTCCTTCCGGTCTATGGAGCAATAACCAACCACATCAGATGGATTTCCCTCAGGGTTTCTTTGGCTCAATTCAAGAACCCCAAAAAACAAATGCTGCTTTAATGGCCCAATATGTCGTAAACTCAGAGCCAACATCAAGTGGTGCAATTGCAGATTTTGGTGTTGCTGATGGGTTGCAACCTATTGATGGTTCTGACGATGGCAAGGTTGGCGTGGTCTCCAAAAGCTCACTAGCGTCACTAGACTGCTTGTTGTCAGCAACCAACAGCATTAATACTGAAACATCAGTTGAAGATGATGGAATTTCAATGATATTATCTGATTGCAGAAATCTATGGGATTTCAGTTCCAGCAGTATTGTCACTAAAGGTTTTCCCAAGCTTCTTGATTCTACTACTACCGCTACCACTACAGGTAGTCCTACAACAATTAACAGAAGCAAGGATAGACAGTATGGACACCAAGTGAACATGAATTATAAGCATTTTGATCTTCTTAAGTCAGATTCTTCAACTACAGAAGTTGGGTTTCAGTTCATCTCTGAGAATCCAGCCTCTTCGATATCAAAGAAACCCAGATTGGAGAATCATCATCAAAGAACATCAAATATTAACTTCCAAAAGCCCAGGAGTTCTTGTTTGTTATCTTCAGCTGATGAGCCTGACACTGAAGCCATTGCACACATGAGGGAAATGATGTATAGAGCTGCAGCATTCAGGCCTGTAAATCTAGGAATGGAGGTGGTGGAGAAGCCGAAGAGGAAGAATGTCAGGATATCAAATGATCCGCAAACAGTGGCTGCAAGGCACAGAAGGGAGAGGATAAGTGAGAGAATAAGACTATTGCAGAGGCTAGTTCCTGGTGGAAGCAAGATGGACACAGCAACAATGCTTGATGAGGCTGCAAACTATCTCAAGTTCTTGAGGTCCCAAGTCAAAGCTTTGGAAAGCATGGGGCACAAGCTTGATTCTGTGAATTCTGCCTTCACCAACCTTCCTTTACCTTCCCTTCCACTCAACCACAGATATCCTTTCCCCATGCAGACCTTTTTGCCTCTCTCAAAACCCGAATCCCACTCCAAAGTGGAGACTGGCCAAAAAAACATTGAACTTTGAAGTGCATCCCCAAAAGTTCAAAATTCTCTCTAATTCTTAATCCCAACCAATAACCAAAACTTCGACCCCAAGATGACAACCTATCGATCCAAAATACTGGATGAACTTGGTCACCAGATTCCAATCCAAGCTTGATCCAAACCATATCGAATCAGATGAAATCGATCTTCACCCTAGAAGGAGATCTTTGTGCAATGGTAAAAGTTGTTTCATTTTGACTTTAAGTGTTATAGATTCGAATCTCTCCCTGAATTGAAGGTAAGGCTTTGTACATGTGATCCAATTCCACTTGCATTTTCTTGCGTAAAGCAGGGTTATTCAGAAGGAAAAGAACTACAATTAGGGATAGAAATGAAGCCTCTCTCAACACTCAATGGTACCAACATGGCTACCCATGACCTACCACCCAAGAAGAAGAAAAGATGGATAAAAAGAATGGGAAAAGAGAAAAGCTTTTCCCATAAAGAGAGCTTCAACAATTATAGCACTATGATTAAGATCACATTTTACACTTGTTAAGTACAAAGTGATCGTCACTTCATCTTTTCTTTACCAGGAAAATTATATTAATGTTACTTCAAGCTCACTTCCCCTGGAGATCTTTATGGTGGCTGTTTTATAATGCAAGCCAGATAGCTAACCAATGCAAAAGACATTCCTTTTGGGCATGTCCCCCTCACTCAAGCCAAGCGTGCCCTTAAAATTCTCCCCCAACTTTGGTGCTTAGCACGTGTTTTTCCAGAATTTTTTTTTAATATTCCCCCCTTCTTTTGGGGGATTTGTTGTTGTTGGCTCACTTTGACCTTTGGTGAATACTGATCTCTGTGATCTTCTCTTGTTTTGCCGTTTGTTGTTGTTGTCCTAGTTGATGGTGGTAATGTTCTGATTTTTGCTGCTTTGTTCGGTATCTGTTTTGTCTTTAGAGATGAATAGGTAAGTTTGATGGAATGAGAGGGACTTGTCTCAGTGATTATTTGCTAAAACTAGCAATTTGTATTAGGAAGACTAACCGTATGGCAAACAATGTAGTCATCAAATCGATAGAAGCACCAGAGAAAAGCCATGAGGAACCACGAGGCATGAAGGGACTTGCGGTGCCTTATGCCTTGAGGGAACACCTGGGTAAGAATGGTACTCAAGCCCACCTTCTGCTGTACTTGGGATTTTAATTGAAGCCCACGGCAAAACGAAATACGCAAAAGACCAACCATTAGTGATGTGGACTCTTTCATACTAACTGTTCATGCTTGGAGTCAAGGCCTGCTGCTCGAGAGTCACCAATTTGAACGACCATATCCACTCTGATGATTGCTGAATGCAGGGTTGGATCCTCTACCCACAAGGAGAGGAATATTCCAACCCATATAGTTAGATTCATGGGTTGGAATACATCATGATACATGTCCAATTTAAAAACAAAACCCTATTTTGAATGAGGAAAGAGAAACTATGGATTCCTACATTTTCAGAGTTTTTAGAATGGATAGGTGTCATGAATTTAACCACGTTGGTTGGAAAATTCCTCATTAATGCATGGTCGTGCAAAATTGTTACTTCCAGACATCCTAAAGACTAATAGACAAGTCATGTATAAAAGCATTATAAAGACATAATGACATAATGACAAAATGCTGGGCTGATGCCCTACTTAACAGTTAACAGGTCACAATTATCAGTCAAAATACCATTTTTATTTGCTAATATCATATGAAGCACACCATGAACAAGGCTTAGATAACTTTTACCAAACAGAAAGAGAAAAAATGGGAGAAAGAAATATCCCTCACTTCTTGAAACTACCAAACTGCTGTTGCTGGCTGAGGGTTGGAAAACCTGATGAAGATGTGAACCCCGATTTAGATCTAGCAAGACTTGATCCCATGCCCATGGCTCTCCCCATGTAAGCTGCGGATGGCAGTGTCTTTTCCTTCTCATCTGATCCATCACCGATGGTGCCAACAATTCCAATATCCGCCAGAGATACCTTATTGGCTATAGATTGGATTGAAATGCCAAGATGAAATAAACAGGGAGCAAGTTAATAAAATGGTCCATGTAGACTTACATTTGCACAACCAAATTTAAGACTACTCAGACAAAGTCCTCCACAGTATTCAAAGCTTGACCAATCTCTCCATTCCGTATACATAAATTAGATGACAGAACAGATATGCATGCACCAAGGTCACAGCCTGAACCAGCTAAAACTTGGGCTCAGTACGAGCTCCAGGATCTGAAACAAGATCTATCAGGCCTCAAGCCAGATCAGGATTACATTTTTATAACATTTGATGTCAATATTCTCTTCTTTTTTATTTTATTTTATTTATTTTATTTTTTTGGGGTGGGGTGATATTTTGGGAGGCCTCAATTATCACCACCCAATAAAACATCCATACTATGATTCCATAGCCAAAAGCCACATTTATTCTCTACTAAATTATGAAGCATCTACAAGCAACATTGAAACCAAATCAAATCCGACTGCAAATGATAGTATCCACGGAAGAATTCAGTCTTGTCCCAACTAAATGGAGTCAGCTATATCCATCTTTTTCAAAACAAAGTAGGAAAACTGAGGTCCTCATAAAGGGAAAGGAAAAAAAGTGGGCCGATGAAAGAAGACAAGTGAGGAATGGAGAATAGAGGAAAGAGGATGATAGCCCAGGAGATCAGGAAAGTCTCTGTTACAGTTGGAAGTTAGCATGATCGGAAGAAGAAGAGCTGAGTAGAGAAGATGGTGGGCTGTTGTGTGTAGTGATTCTCCAAACACCTATATTACTTCACTAATGAAAAGAAAAGGAATTAACATACACCTCCCCCTAGGATGGTAGAAGGTGAAAAATACAATATATGGTAACCAGACAACAGCTAGTTCCTAAAATACCCTTACTATATAAACTCTAACATTTCCCCATTGGATGGTGAGAATGAACACAAGGAGTGGTGCTATAATAATATCAACTCAATAAATTAAAAATCAATAATCTGAGCCATTCAATGAGAAGCGAGAAAAATTAAATCTGAAAAAGTTGCATGAAATGTAAGCAACACATCTTAATATGAAACTGAAAATCAAATCAGAGTTAAAGAATGAGAGCTTACGAGCAGAGATACTCAGATCGATCAGTCCACGACTAAGTGAATCTGCCCAAATTCCAGACTTGACCTGGAACGTATCCTTCTTCGGTGGATGCTTAGATTCTGTTGCTGGTCCTGAGCTCAAGTTGGCAAGACTGCCATCATTGGTAGCATTCTGGGTGGAATCAGTTGGCATTTGACCAGCAGAAGTTAAAGAACTAATGATGTTGGTACCATCAAGACTATTCAATGGCAGTGCCGCAAAGGGATCAACAGTGGAGTTTTCTGGCTGTATCAGGTCAGCATGTGGAGATTTGCTTTCATTTTGTAAGAATGGATCTGGAGCAGAAAATAAATCCACTGTTGTGGTAGGAGGAGTCGAAGGAAAGGCAGGCTGGGAGGCAAATAGATCAACATTCCCCTGTACAAAGGGATCATGGTCAAAATCATAATGAAAAGAACAATGAATTCACAGGTCAAGAAGGAAATGGGCCTTAAGTAGTATAACTGGTACTGGTATTTCAATGCCTGAAGAATCTTAATTTATGGACACAAAACCCTTCGAATAGGAAAATCTTGTTTAAAAAAAGAAAACTAAAGATTTTTCAAAAGGTATGTCACAGGTTTCAAAAAATAGCTCCAACCATATATCCAAATATCAATGATCAGAAACTGCATTCTAATTTAGCTACATTACAAAGGATATAACATGGGAATTCGGAAAAATCATCTAAAATTCCCTAGAAAAAGTGTTCCTCGATTCAGAGATATAAGAAGTATAAATTAAGTGCTCTCCTATACACGACCAGAGTCCAAAACCTTGGTCAACACTCTGCATTCTGGTCAAACCACCTAAATTTTGCAGAATATTTTAATGAAGGTTGCGGGAAGAATAAAAAAAACTGGGTTTGACCCAGTAGGAATGCAAGTTCAATTGATAATACGGCCACTAGAATTTTGGCATTCAGCCAAACTTGGTTTCAATACAAACAGTGGACATATAATAGCACTGTTTTGGTCCTAATAGGTCAAAATTTCAACCTATTTAGAACGTTTAGAGTGCTTTCTCCTGTTAGAGAAAAGACTTACAAAAATATTTGGAGAATTGGAGATCAGAACATGAGATAACAGCATGAATGGAATATGTATTGTCTCCTAGTCAAAGGGTAAATGATAATTTCATTCAATTCTTTCTGCCTCCAAGGACATGACAGGAAGACAAAAATCTGACCTGAGACTGAGATCCTGCCTCTGCTGTTGCATTCAATGAGGCTGATACAAAACTTGCATCTGCAAACAGATCAACCTCTGCCTTAGCATTGGTGTTCACTGAATTCATTGGAGGAGGCACTGATGTTGGTGTGTCCATGAGGTCAATAAACAAATCCGTCTGGTTAACACTTGCAGCTGCTAATCCTGTCACATAAAAGGATAATGTTCACATATTGAATTCTAGTTTGACCTTCTGATATTTGATGAAAGTAGTGTTGATACTACTCAAATCACCAAATAATTGTGCAAATTTAGACACAAGATGCAGAAAATGCAACTATGACAGGGACGTTGTGTGATCATGAAGGCACCAGAGTGCCATCACAAACCCTAAGTGCGGCATCCATTTATTGCTGTAATCGAAAAATGTTGATCTTGAAGCTTATCAAAGCATCACTTTTTTCACTTCTCTTCCCCACACTCAAAGAAAAAACTAAGTCCAAGAAAATGGGAAGGTTGCCCAGTTACAGAGAATGGATGGATGAAATATATTAATAGCTTAGTCCTTTTGATGACATCTGATCATGATTGTGCACACAACAAATACAAAATATGAACTGAAACACATAATTATTCCATCTGCTTTCGCTTCTACTCACCTAGAACAAGTCAATAATTACAATCACTTCAAAATGCTCACCTGAGGTATTACTGGTGGAGGTTCCTCGGGGATCAAAATCATCATCAAAATCATCATCAAGATTACTTGCAGGTGCAGAGTATTTGTCATCATGATGATTTAACTTTGATGGTGCACCAGAAGTGCCTGATGACAAAGCCTTGCGAGCCCTGCTACAAAGATCAACATCTGTGATTAGATATTAAATGTTGTGCAGCAACTGATCACCCAGACACACATAAAGTAAAAAAATCTGATTAGGGCAAACTGACAACTGCTGAGAATCCATTGTTTGGAGTATGCATAGGCATGAGGCAAACATTCAGTAAGATACTGCCTCTCCATGAAACAGGGTAAAGCTTTCATACATTATAGCCCTCCGCAGACTCCACACTAGCAAGAGCCTCGTGCACATGGTATACCCTTTCTTAAATTTTTTTTAATAAACTAATAATAACATAGTTGTGGGTTGTAAAAATGCAATGCAACCCAAGGCATTGGAAGGGCCCTGCAATCAAGGAAACACCTACGAGGTGACCAAGGCATCATCCTTACAACTCTGGATATTAGTAACACCAAATTATCACAACCAGGAAGATTTACTATGAGAGTGTTGTATAACACAGGTACAAACAAGAGGGACACGGAAATTCACATGCACAATTAGAACAGGCAAAATAAATTGCTGACAACTTGCAACTATCAAACGCATCCCCCAATCTTCATGGCATTTTTATCTTTGTTCTGAACTATCTTTTCTTGGTTTTCGGTAGCTACAGCCCCAATCAACAAAAACATGTAAGAGCAACCAATTCATACCAAAGAAACATGCAATGAATCTTGCAAATGACAAGAAATTGCTAGACGTAGGATGGTTACAAATATAAAACAAAGAAAATGAATGGTTTCTAGACCACTAAGTGGCTACGCTCATTGATAAAGAAGAAGACTGCATTAATATGTTTCAACATGCATACCCCTTCTTTACAGTGTTCCCTTCAGTCTCACTGGCAATGCACCTTTGTGTTGTGTCACGGCTGTCTTTGCTAAACTCTTTTTCTCCATATCGGTCTTTGTAGATGCCCTTGAACATCTCACCCTCTTTCACGCTGCCCATGCCCTCATATCGGTCAGTGTTATAGAAGCTGCTGCTACCATAGTCACCATATGAGCTTGCACTTGACTTATATGTTATTCCAGTTGATGAAAGTCCAAAATACCTGAACAGAAATGAACATGTGTAGTTAATTTACAGACTTTGAAAGTATAAATCAGAAGAATGAGTGTGAAGAAATTCAAGTTAGATAAATAATCACAGAATATGAGGGATGAACTCACTTATCACGGTTTGCAGAAGCTTTTTCCCTAGCTTCTTGTATTCTATCCCTATTATTCAAAAGGGCTAACAAGTTTTCAGCCTTCTTTCTTACGTTGATTCCCACATCTTTTCCATTAGGTTCAACATATTCAAAACCTGAGAGTGACTTTACCAATATGATGTTTCCAAATTAGAGAGACAGAATTTAATAGGAAATCTTAAGAATATCAATGACTACATAGAATATAAAATGACACAACAAAAAACTGTGAAGTAGTAAAGAAGAATCCATACTGAAATTTGAAAAGTATGTTCTATAATGTCCTCTAGTGCCCGCTCAGATCCATGTGCGACCAAATATTCTATAACAGCCAGTGCCTGACAGAAGAAGGTGTTTTTATGGACATAAGCAAAAATACCCAGAAAAGGATCCATAGATAAATGGACAGAAGAGAAGACAAATTGGTTTTATTTGAACACTAAAGATAAAAATCACACAACATAATAGCAACAGTAGACTACCTTATACACATGGCGCCAGTTTCGACCAGTATCAGTCAATCTTGTCCAGAGTACATTCATAATCATCTGGCATTCAGTACTGCATTGTGCCATAATAATCATGCAAATGCAACAACAACAAATTGCCATTCCAGAAATATATATCAGCAAAAAGTAGAATCAAATAAGCAGAGGATAGTATTCAAGGACACACTTAGATTAGAGTAATACAATTTTTTGGTGCCCTGTGCTATCTCCGCTAAAGCAGTTCCATGAGGACCCCAAGGTTCGCAATCAGTTGCATCCAGAACCTGTGAGGCATAATAAAAGAGGCTCAGTCACTCACAAAACCAAATCAAGTGAATTAATGAGAACCACATGTGATACAGCTTTGCCCCTCTTAAGAGATATTTATCCACAGACTGATTAAACCATACCACTTTGATACTGATAATGGTGCATCCATGTCAATGCATCTGATATTTGATGAAATGACAATCCTAGTATCAGAAACAAAGATCAACATTTCTAAGCTAATCCAGAACAACAACCCTGAAAGTAACTTTGTACTAGTACTGTAAATTACTAAGTGAACCTTTTTAAATCTGTTCTGGAATAATTAAGCACA
Source organism: Hakea prostrata (assembly GCF_041222555.1). Taxonomy (NCBI): domain Eukaryota; kingdom Viridiplantae; phylum Streptophyta; class Magnoliopsida; order Proteales; family Proteaceae; genus Hakea; species Hakea prostrata. The sequence goes on from NC_142602.1 coordinate 23,472,128, forward strand.
GGACCCTCCAATAAACCACCAAAATAGTGCTATCAACATTTTTCTGCAAACACTAGTACCTGGGAAAATGAGCAACTACCATGAATGACATCTTCACTATTCTCCCATTCCGTAGGGAACAATATCAGAAAATATTGCCAAAGAAGCTAAGAAAAACAGCAGAAAGGAGAAGAAGTGAATAAAACTGGATCACTAATCATAACCTTATCCAAGCAAGCTCCTGGTGACTTTTGTCAGATCCTACCTTGTGTGAAAAAAGACTCCCTCCTCAACTCATCTTGGATATCCAATGATAATCATTTGAAAATAACAGCGATTTGGAAGAAAATACTCCATAGCTTTTCTTCCCAGTATCACCTTTCCTCTATTTCATAGAACAAGACAATCTTCTTCCTTACAAAAAAATTGTCTAGAGACTAATTCCATTATTGATGCACAGAGTAAACTTTCACTTTTAAAGACACATTATATCTGATGGATTGGCTTAATTGAGTGCAGTTGAGTCGTACATGTCTACCTTGACAGGTTTCTGTTAGATGTATTGAGGCATATTTGAGTCTCCAACCCCTTTCTTTTGTCGCTAAGTAGATGCATATCAAATTAATCCTTAATATCTAAATATAAAAAACAGTAGCAGTATTAGTATCTTAATTAGTTAATGCTGGGACTGTGATAGACCGCAAGAAGAGCACCAATGAGCAGCAGATAGAGTTGTTTCCCGCAAAGAATTGTGCATAGCCAATAAGATCAAGCCCAATTTACCGATACAACGGACCAGAGCAGCTATGATTGCATCGATCTCTTGAAGATCAACATTGCGAAAAAAAAAAAAAGGAGGGAAGGGGAGGAAAGCATGCATACAATGTTCCGAACTTAAACTCAATGAAAACTCTACGGGTACATAATTACAATAACTCGTTCCTACAGTTCACATGCATATCATTCTGTAATTTTTTAAGAATAAAAAAATTGTTCACATCAATAAATCATGGTGCAACGTGCATTGAGCAATAAACAACGATTTGATTCAATGTTTGGCAGCTTACCTTCTGTTCGATTTCAGGAACCTTAAGAACTTTAATATTCACCTCCCTCTTTCTGCAGAAAATTGGAAACCAAAGGGTAAAACAAAAAGAACAAAAATAACCTGTCTTATTGCTTTTATTTTTTTTTAATAATCCATCGATTAATTTCGACCGAAACGCATTAAATATGTTTACGGTGACTCACATTTCTCGAACGGTTTGATCAAGAATTTTCATGAAATCCATGTCCGAATTAGCAAGGTGAGCCGATCAACAAATAAGAAGGACGAAGAAACCTCAGCCAAGACAGATGATCTGCTATGATCTGCTGATTCTGATATTCTGCGAGGAAATTATGTTGGATAATTTAAAGAATTAAAACACGAAACGACACAAAATACACGCATGCAAGAGAAAGCAAGATGTACTTTGTGCGGATTTCGTACGGGAAAATAATTCTTGCACAAGCTGAAATTTCAGAGTTCAGATCCGATAATTTTGATTTTGATCATAGCAACGTAAAACGAACAGCGTTTGTATGAGTTTATCTTGGCCGGTAGAGGAGGAAGGGTTGGGAGAGCAGAGGCTCGTAAATCCAATGGGACAACCGCCACAACCCCTCCGATTTTGGCAGTTGGGAACTTGGAATGAGGACCGGGAACCAATTAGCTAAAACCAGGAAGGCATGAACTAATAGAAGCTGGGGTGTCAATGAATCCGGTTATGGTTTGTGGGTTATCGGTTCGGTCCTTAACGATTTAGAAGTTTAGAACCCATTTGATAACTCCTAAGGACCTGATTGATGACCCACTAAAAATAAAAAATAAAAAATACTTTTTTACGCGTTTGATAAAACTTACTTCTCAAAGTTGAAACGACATTTATAGACATTTGAATTTCTACAACTTTACTAAATCCGACTTCAACTTCAATTCTCGTCAAACCCCTGCCACGAAGTTCTATTAATGTATGAGAGGATTTTATCATGTATTTATGTTTAGATTGTCAAATTTCATAAATACTTTTAAAATTATTTCACCTAAATGCAAGCTACATCCATTTTTTACTCTGAAAAAAACAGACACAACAAATCGTAAGTGTTTCTCGAAGTATAAATTTTCATAAATTTCAATTTACGTTGTAAAAATCAAGTGAAACAAAATGGTATTATCAAACAATTTTCGACAGATTTTTTCATTTCTCAAAGCAAGGAACATTAGAAATTGGTTTCCGGTAGGTTATCAAATGGTCATAAATGTTTATGCTTGAATAAACATTAGAAACGGTTTTGAGTTTTTCTAGAAGCATAAATGCTTTTTTAGGTGTTCGTTAAAACTTGATAAAAACTTATTCTTGAAACAAATTTAGAAATTTTAATAAAATTTATGAAAATTACTATTGTTAGTTAGAATGCCAAATTTCATAAATATCTCTTTTAAACATGTTTCAATTAAACTCAACCAACATCTAATTTTTGCTTTGAGAAATACTGTTTTTCATAAATTTTAAAACAAAATGGTTACATCAAATGATTTTTTGCTGATTTTTCTGTTTTGAGGTAAGAAATATTGCCAATGATGGGTTAGTAAAGGGTTAAAGGCTCTACCTCCCGAAGCGGGGCTCCAAGTTTTAGTTCATGGGTTCGCATTAACCGCCTTCAGGATGTAATGCGTGGTTGCAAGTCGGCAGTTGTTCCAGCTCGGATGAACCTCATAAAAGAAAACAGTTAAATTTGGCCAAAAAAAAGAAATATCATTAAGTGTTCTCCAATGGGTTATCAAACAAGTCCTTAGTCCTCGTGAGTCTTGAGCATAGTTATTTAATTATTTGTAAATTATGCTTCCAATCTGAATAATACAATTTATTCTCTTGAATCCACTTTTTTTTTTCATTGATTCAATCAAATTCTTGACTTTCACATAAAATTCACAATTAATTTTGGCAAAACCAAATTATATGCAAATAATTCGGCCAAGTTAGCAATATAAGAAAAGGAAAAAATCATTGATTTTTCCCTACAAACACGTTAGGGTTAATCTTTTCTTCTTATTTCTTCTACATATTTTCTACAAACAATTTTTGCACACTCTTGGGCTTTGATCTCTTGATGGTTTAGGCTGCGATTTATTTGTTTGACATTACAAATAGTAAAGCTCCAACATTTACTTGATTCTTCATTTCTTCATTCTTCCATCTACAAAAGATTTCTATATAATACGATGCAACTCTCTTTCTATTGATTGATTGAGATTCTCAATTTGAGAACTACAAACAAAGTCGAGAGATTGAGTTCTCTATTTCTTCATCACTTTTTAAACCCATCAAGTCTAAAACCATTTTTTTTATTATAATAATTAACTACTTTGTTGGGCATTAGTTTAACATACCACTTCTGCTCAAGTTAGACATCTGAATTTTCCTCCAATTTTCTTCTAAGCATACAAATAATTATCGATCGGAATTTGATTTGTCTTTTTTACCATTCTTTTGACTGAATTGATAAATTAACTCATTAAATTATTTAGGGCCTGTTGGGTTACATGAGTCCGAAAATTTCAAATATCTAGAGATTTCAAATCTATGGAATTATAATTTATAAAATTAGATGTTTGGTTGTAGAATGAAATCTGGGGATTCATCCTAAAAAACTATTTGATCGACGTGATTTTTGTAAATGTGCAAATATATTGTTTTTTGAAATCCTATCACCCCTTACCCATAAATCACATATTCATGTTTTTAGTGTAAAAGTGAACTCTAGATTTCATAAATCGAGATTTTTACAACCAACGGGTAATTCCGATTCCTGAATCCGAGAGTTTGAAAAGATTCTGTAACCAACGCCCCTTAATAGTGAGTTAGTAAAGTGGTTAAAAGCCCAATCTCCCACAGAGGTCTTGGGTTCACGCCCATTCCGGTATATAAAAAGCTCTTAATAAAAAATATATATTTTAAATATTTTTCATCCGAATAATTTTGGATACGAAATAAATAACTATTGTCCTAAGTATAATCAAAACTGGACCAAAAGATCTAATATGTAAACGAGTCCATTTCTGGTTCTCAAGTGAGCTGATCTTTTTTTCCCCCTTTTATTTATAACCCAATGAGTCAATGACATGACCAGAATGGCAAATCCCCATTAGGCTTGAGTGCAACACGTGGACGACAACCATTCGATCAGCGATCTTCTGATGTGGCACATCCCCATTACTCTTGCCAAGTGTTATGTTCAAAGAATCACTTCTCCCATTCATATTATATATATTTCGGAATACTTATATATTATTCGGTCGCCTGATTGTAACAGATACCGTAGGATCAGAATAAGCGTGGGTCCCAACAATGAATAGAGGAAAGACTTGGAATAGTTTACCACTCGGCGAAGGAACCCATACAAAATTCTTGACGAACGAAGCAGTGCGGAAGACTCCGAGATCCCTCTTATCTCCTCCTGCCTTCGCTGTATTTGCAATTCCAATTTCGACGCGGAGTCAGCTCTCGTGGAAATTAATTGAGGCCGGCATCAATTATCAATTATTCATTTCGACATCAAAACTTGAGTCTCGCCTACAACAATCAATCGATTCCGGGTTACGATCATCGTTTTGTGTTAATCATAGTTTTTGATTTACAGGTCTGCACCTTTTCTCCTTTGAATTCTGATTAAAGTTATTCCTTATTACTTGTTTGTTATTTTGTCGTGGTTAGATCATGGACTAAGCCGTAGAGTTTTGATTCGAAGCCGAAGTTCTCTTTTTTTATTCATCCTCTCTCTCCCCTTCGGTTTGGTGCAGCGTAGGAAGTTCCACTCAGGATATCGATCATGTTTACGCGGATTTTTGGCAAGCCTAAACAGGAAACAAATGCTGTAGCAACATTAGATAAGTTGAATGAGGTAGGGTGATCGATCATATTCTGATTACGTTTTTAGTCGTAACCGTTCTATTTTGTTACTGAAATTCTTTTATCGTTCTTTAGCGTTTTTCTCCATGTAAGGTCGTCTGGTTGTGTAGTCTATCCAATTTTAGTTTTCTCTGTGTGAGGGGGAAAGAGGTGGCGATTGTTTGTATTAAATTTTCATGTCTGGGCTTTTAAACTAATTTAGTTCACTCGATTCTATGGAAGAGAGTGGTAATTGTTTTATTAATTTTTCACGTCGGAAATCTCAGTTATTCTAATATTATGGATTGACTTGGAAAGAAATTTCTCTAAGGCGACTACATGTAATTTGCAAAAAGTAGGTTCCCATGCATTCTCAATTAACCCATGGCACATAGTAGCTTGCTGTAGATTGGAGGTCGGATAAAGTTAGCTGTTTAGCTTCAAATAATAAACCTTCTTTTACAGTAGAAAATGCTGGTTGGCTACTAATCATAATTTGTGGCGCTCATGACACCTTAGTTCCTCTTACTGTTGTCATTCTAAAGTTTCAAACAATCATCGCCAATTACATCACCAGATTTCTTCAGCCGTGCCTTGCTGAAAGACCATAAGAAACTACTAGAAAATCTTCAATTAGCTTCATTACTTTCAACACATGAATGGGCCCACGCAAAAAAAAGGGTGATTAATCAGCTCCATCTTCTTTGCTTCAAATGAAGCAGTTATAGATGATTAATCTTTGATTTTACCTTTCTGATAGATGAACAGTTTACTATAGCCCGCTGTCAGAATCACCTATTTTACCCATCTTTGAACTGCTTGTTCTGCATTTTTTACACAAAAAATAAAATCAAATAAAGAACAGCTTGTTGTGCCCATTATATTGGTGAGCTTAAAAAATTATTAAGTTGTTGTCATTAGAGTTGTTTGTGTGAGCTTCATGTCAATGTTCTCTTTGCCAGACATTTGTACTTGTTAATTTCTTATGAATGTCCATCAGTCTGCTGTTGCATGTATATCTCATATTTTGATACTCAGTCCTTGTTATGAAAATTTTGATTGAATCAACATTTTATTCTACTTTATCATTTTGTGGAGGATATGGAGATCACAACTCAGCAGTCTAAACTCTGTCTTTGGATGCAACCACATATTGCATTTGATTCTAACTTGGAAAATCCAACAGCTTATTCCCAGCATTGTTGCTATTGCTTAGTTTTGTCTTACAGGCATACTGGAATCTCTATTCTGGAAATACTTCTTGTGCTTCATAAATATCCTGATTTTCTGATGCTTATAGTAATAGTGACTCTGTGTACTGTGTAGACACTTGAAATGCTAGAGAAAAAGGAGAAAGTCCTATTGAAGAAGGCTTCTAACGAGGTCGAAAAGGCAAAGGAATTCACTAGAGCTAAGAATAAAAGGGGTATGCTTGCAAAACTTCCCTACAGCTTTAGTTGGTAGAAATCTATTCCATTTCTGGGCGTTGCATACAAAACATTTATGTTCCAGAATGCAAGTAAGCAACCATAAAGTTCTGTAGCCAAGACATAGTTAAGTTTTTATATATTTTAGGTTGTAGTTTGATATTGCTCCGTTTATATTTGCAGCTGACCCAGGCCCATCCTACTGATGCAAATCCTTTTATTTTGTTGATGCATGCATGAGCATCATGTTTATGGTACTTTTAGTTTGTTACCACTTATTTGGGCTTAGGGCTGATTTGGTATGACTCTGATTTCAGTTACAATTTTGGATGGATTGCATTGAAAATAGTCAACAAACAAAACTTGGTCAAGAGTGGAAATTATTCTGGTTGCCTCCATCACAAATGTTAATAAGCTATCCATTTGGAATTTTTTCTTTTTTTTGGGGTGAAAGTTTCTTTCTTAGTCTGAGCTTATTATGTGTAAAAGGACCCACATGGGCTTTTTAAAAACAGAACAGATTATGCTTTAAATATATAAGGCACAAGTCCTACAGTGCTTAAGAGGTGGATGAAGCGATACGTCCTTAACCCATTCCTACCTTTTCACAAAGCAAAACACAGAATAAAACTAAAGGGCGCTTTTGTTCGCTTTGCAAGAAAGTACAAACCGATCAAATACACAATGACAAGTGCATTTGTGTGGGTTTCAGGTCTGTGAGCATTACTTCCACCTGCCCCAGCTACCGCCCCTTGTATTTGGGAGTACTAAGTGTAGACAAACTGATAGGACACCATATTGAGGGGTGCACTCCTTAGAGGTAAAATATAAGGAGTTTTAGGGGATCAATTCCAATAATTGGAAATAGTTTATTACGATTGTGGTTGTTGGGATTTTGTGGGGGCTATATTGAGGGGAATAGAAGGACTGTGAAAGGGGAGGAATTAGTCTTTTGTTTGGGGGCAAACTTGCATGCGGAAAGTGGAAGACACTTGGGGCATTTTGAAGAGTTTATTAAGGTCTGGGGAGTCTTTTAATGGAGTTCAGTTATTGAGTGTAATGCATTGGCTATTTACACTTTGCCTTCAGATCTTGTTTATACGATTTGAATTCTAAGTTTATGCATTTGAGTGAATCTGTTTAGGGCTTGATCCAAGGGTCCATAACAGAAGCATCTTGAGAATAGACCAGTCACATACCTAATGCTTAGAATGATTTTGTTCAATAATTTATGATTACTGCACGTCTGATGAACATCATCGTCATTACTGATGACATTTATTGATTTTATCGAATCATGTATGGCTCATAGCAGTGTAATGAGAGGAAGAGGATTTGATTCAGCTGGAAAATGATTGTTAGAAAGGAATAGAATCCAATATGATTGATAGTATTCTGGATGTCCTCGTGGAATCACTCTGACACACCAAAGAGCATGAGAAATGCAATTTCAAATTCAAAATTGAAATAACTTCTTAGCTATTTCATAATCCCAGTGAAATTTGATTTCTAGTCACTACAATAAGTTGCAAAAATAAAATAAAATAAAATAAAAAATTTAAATGAACCCATGATGTTGAATTAGAAGTATCATCAAAAGGTCTTCATTTATGACTACTATAAACCAGAAGCAAGTAACAGGTCTCTAGCTCTAATTTTTCACCTTGTTTTGGTTATTAAACTCAATATGTGCTCATAAAGATTTCTTCTTTTTTTATTGGATCCTGATTGACTTTTTTACACTATTGTTGATATCTAGCGGCTATACAATGCTTGAAAAGGAAGAGATTATACGAACAACAGGTTGAACAGCTGGGAAATTTCCAATTGCGCATCCATGATCAGGTGCATTTGCAATTTCAATATCTGAAATCATTAGAATTGAAATAGCTTTAGTTGATTTGGTCTGATATAATCGAACTTCAATTCTGTGTCCTGGTGTTGAAACTTCAGATGATAATGCTAGAAGGTGCAAAAGCAACAACTGAAACTGTGGATGCATTGCGAACTGGTGCAGCCGCAATGAAAGCTATGCAAAAAGCAACGTAAGTACCCAGATTGTTTTCTTGAGTTTGTGCAAGCAGTTGTGCCTTCTGGGATCTTCCATCTCTTTGAATTCTATTGCATCCAGGGAATTAGAATCTCATTGCATTTTATTTATTTTTGGTGTGGAAAGGCCTTCATTTAAAGCTAAATGTGTTTTTCTGTCTTCACAACAGCCACCATCACCGCCACATAGCTTTATCCCCACTAAATGGGCATTGCTACATGGGCCTTTTCTTCGACCAGGTCTGGTTGAAGTCATACAAGATACAAGGCCTATCTCATGTGTGTCTTTCCTTAGAACTTCAGTTGATTTGTTTTAGGCCTCCCCTTGGCACTCTTAGTTCCTTAAGCCTGAATCATATTACTCTGAATTGCAGCATCCTGTGTCCTTGCTGAACAGGACCATGCCACCTCCTACAACTTGTAGCTTTTCAAATATAGCGGCTACTCCCAACTGAGCTCTTATATGTTCATTCCTCCCATAGTCTTTCTACATATCCATCTCAAACTTTCTCTTCTCCTCCACAGTTAGCTTTTCTGTGTGTCACTTCTTGACTGCTCAAGATTCGACATGCACATCATAGCCGGCTATAAGGCAGTAATGCATTTTTTTTGGTATTATTATTGGGAAACATTGTCATATGCATCTCCTCTATTCATGACATTAGCCCATATCTCTAAAATAATAAATTTGAGATTTCACCTTTTCATCCATATTAACCACCTACTTAACTTTTGTAGTGTGACTAAAGCTGCACACCATATACTGTATCATTGTTGAACTTTTCTTAAGGCCTTTTCATTCTTAAGTTGGTGTTAGTCCCTCTTTTTGTCTCACCCGTTAACACAATTATCATTAGGAACAAGCATACACGATGGAATCTCATCTTCTATGTCTCTAGTTAAACCAGCCATTAGCTCTTGCAAATAAAGGCTCAATGCCAACCTTTGATATAGTCCAAGCGGCAAGCAATTTTTGAAAATTCACTGACTTGATCCCCCACTTGTATGCTAGTCACCATGTCATCATATACCCTTTAATTATGCCAACTGATTTGCATGGCACTCTTTCTTCTCTAGTATGCACTGGATAAGCTCCCTCAGAAGCTCTATATAGTAGGCTTGTTTCTAGGTCAATAAAGACCATATAGAGATCTATTGTTCCCTCTTTATATATTTCCATGAGTCCTGAAAAGTGAGAATATAACTTCCATCATGGATCTACCTGGCATAAAGCCAACTTGGTTTTCCAAAATAGTAGTTTCCTTTCTTTAGGTGGGTATCAATAACCTTCTCCCATAACTTCATTGAAGGACTCATTAGTTTATGCCTCTGTATAATTATTGTGTCTCTGAGTATCACCATTATTGTTGTATTTTAAGACCACCACACTTATTCTCCATTCATCTGACATTTTCTTTCTACTCTAAATATTATTGAAGACAGATGGAAAGACTGTTGCATGTTGAGTATTTGGTTGGTTTAATAAATAAGTTATGGCTTGAGATGGAGAGTGTATAATTCAGTGGAAAATCATGCATTTTCTTTTGTTCCATTTTTCAACATCCTTGAGATGGATTGTGTGTATTTACATTTGTTGGTAATTTGTAAATCTCCAACCTGATAGAAGTTTCATTTTGTCAGTCCCATGTTAACAATGGTGTATTATTTGATAGGAATATTGATGATGTTGACAAGACAATGGATGAGATAAATGAGCAGACAGAGAACATGAAGCAGATTCAGGAAGCACTATCTGCTCCCATTGGTTCAGCAGCTGATTTCGATGAGGTATGCACACTTGAAAATTTTATCCCTTACATTTCCATCCCTTTTGGAACTTTAACCCATTACGTTTAATCACTCCTTGTTCTGATATGCACTCTTCCATTTTTTGCAGGATGAACTTGAAGCAGAGCTTGAAGAATTGGAGGGAGCTGAGTTGGAAGAACAGCTTCTTCAGCCTGCAACAACTGCACCTGCAGCTCCAGTGCAAGTTCCAGCCGGCAGGATACCAGCTCGCCCAGCTGCTCAAAAGAATACATCCGAGGACGACGAGCTTGCTGCATTGCAAGCAGAGCTGGCTCTTTGAACATGTAATGGTTCCAAGTCAATTTGGTATTCCCTTTTCACTTATTATTACATGCTTCAAATTCTTTTTCTCAATAGTTTGCTACCTTGCTGAATTTTTGTGGCATCAAAGTAATTGTTTATCAAAAAAAGGCATTTGAAAAATTGTTCTGTCTGTTTACTGGATGAGTACTTGGTTGATTCAAACACATGTCCAATCTCAGATCAGTTGGGTGCTTTTATTCGGTATTAACTCTAACTAAACCTTAACCCTGATAAAAAGGGTACAAGTTCATGAATCTTTTATTGTGCCATTCAATTTCATCAATAGGCGAAGCCATACTGGATGTCAAACACCAAATTTATTTATTTTTTTCTAGGGAAAATTACTTTTACATGCGGAGACTCCCTGCATTTTAGGATTGCTAACTACTGTTAGTCACTGTTTAGTAAAGACATCATCGGTCCCCCCCCCCCCCCCAAAAAAAAAAAAAAAAAGGAGAAGAAGAACCTAAAATCTACCGGTTAAGGGCAGTGAAGTGACTTTATTACCGTTGGCCATGACAAAACCAATTTCCTTTTCCCTGTTCCTTTCCCCTCCATTGTCTTCGCATTGGCAATTTGATGCCAGAGGCAATGAAAAACCTAATATGACTGAGACAAGGAAAGTGTTTCTATTTTCAGTGATGAAAGACCTCCCAACTGTCTTCCACAAATCGTATATGAGACCCTAACATTTTTGCTGATAAGTTTGTGAAGGCCAACATCTGAGATCTGGAGACAATGAAGAATGTATAGTGCTTCATCACTGGGACTACAACTCATGCCTTCATCGTCCTCTACCATCCAAAAGCTTGGATCTTGTTGGATATGATGGAAGCCAAGAACTCCACTACCCTGGAGATTCCAAACATCTTTGGTTCCTATTGCTTTCATTGGCAATGGATCTGAGACTTCACTGGCATCTCATTTGATGTTGTAGGGCCTTGCCCTCATTGAGGAGTTTGACAATCTGGGCTTAGTTGATAGAGGCTTTGATGTTGAGATTCATTTGATGCCTTTGAAAGTGTTGACAATGCTTCATACTTTGAAATACTGTAGAGCAAGCAATTGTAGCTGTTAGAACAGCAAGATTGAGGAAGGCTTAAATGGACCCCCACCCTTCCCTCCCTTTTTTTGGTAAACTCTGCAACCATCCTACAGAGGACTGCAGTGGGTTCACTGGTTTCGGAAGTTGTTGTTTGCCTGAGTGACCAGTTGAAGTGCAACACTGAGGACTGGTTTGGGTATTTCAGTTTCAGGTTTTTCCTATTTGTTGGAGGTTAGGGGTGAGGGTGAATGGACTTTTGCATTCAACCACCACCCGCAGACTAACACCATCAGGTTTAAAGGAGCAATTGTTTCAAAGGTGGGAGAGAATCATACGGGCATAGTACAACGGTTTTATGAGCAATTTTCCCTTTGTTCTTTCATGCCTGTATTTTTCACACCCTTTCAACTGATCATACTAACATCTTGAATACCATTCCTACTTGCATGTTGTAGGAAATGTGCTTTATTTGTTGATTGTTCTGAGATACCTGTCCAAATGAAATGATGACCATTGGAAACCCAACTTATATGATCAAACTATTGTATTTAAAAAAGAGAGGATTCTGACATGGAATTAGAAAGGTTGGTGTCCCAAGGGATTCCATTTGTTAACTTTGTTGCCCAACCTCAACTGTTCACATAATGATGTATGGATTTGCTATCCTGATTTTTTCGCTGTCCAGTAGAATTCTCATTGAGCTCATTTCTTAAGTTCCAACTTTTGCACTAGTATATGGAGATGTAAGATTGGTCTTAGTCCTTGCCATATATGAGTAGGGATGTGGGCAATATGCCCACTAAGTCTGGCAACAAACTAAATGCTACCTGTGTATAACCTAGGTCTACCTTTAATTTGAAAGTTCTAGTGAAGTTTGTCTTTTTAGCTGAACCACTTTAGGTGTTGCAGGTATCAATTAATGAGAGTGCACAATTGATGTAAAGATTTGCAGGAGTCTGGTTACGTTTTGCCTGAGCTTCCATTCATGCACAACGGTCGTCAGTTTGCATACTCCGATAAGACGACATTGTATAGGAGGCATAAAGTAAATGTCTTAACCCTCAAAATCTGTATTGCTACTTGGGTGAATCTTAAGAAATTTGCAAATTTATTTGGATTACTTTCTTTGAGTTCATTCAGTGTGTGGCTCTCTTTTAAAGCCAAGTTAAATTATTTGGGGGGCTTTTTATAGATGAGAAATGAAGGATACATCAACTGTGTATGTTATTTCCACAACGCACTTAAAAGGGTTTAGTAGGCATTGACTCTTAGAAAACACATGGGTTTCTAAAAGTCTCAGAACACACCTACCTTTGATTTGAGACATAAATCTCAAGTTCTGATCACTGTTTTGCCTCTTTGGCAAGTATGTGGTGCGTATGGTTGGCAAGGAAATGAAAAAAAGAAAAATTGAACAACTTAAAGGGAAAGGGAGAAAGACATTCATCTTTTTGGAAGTCAAAAGAAGCATAGATTCATCATTTAATGCTACACCTGGGAATCGTTCAATCATTCATGCACGAGCTGAAAAGTCTAGCATTTGATTTTTGGCTCCCTTCCATTGGAATGATGAGCAAGGGGTGTGGAGATTCTGTCGGCACCTATGGTGTAGAAAGACTAGATCCAACTAAATAAATCTTTTTTCGTGAGGTTAAACCTTGAAATGGTCTAGATTTGACATGTTTCAAATTTTAGATTTGAATTCAACCACCAAGATAGCTCCAGTAATTAAAATCTTCTTATGTTTATGTCAATCTAAACCTGTAGAGAATTGAGAATTTTCTTCCTCTTGGTTAGAGTCAAGAAATTTTTTTTTTCCTGCACTCTTGTAAAACCCATAATACTGGCATTGATATACTAAATAAATAAAGAAAAAGATAGGCTGAACCAAAGGAAGCTCCAAATCAATATCATTGAGGTCACTTTTCCACTACATCAATAGACATTCAACTAAAGATGGAACAACTGATGTAAACTTCTCAAGGTTTCATCCAAGAAAAAAGTGAAAAGTGAACTTCTTCAGGAAAAGAAGAGAACCAATAATATATCCTAATGGTACTCTCTCGTGAAGATCTAAAGGCTAGACCACCTATGGTGATTAAATTCTAATTCATGAGTGTGGTTGATTCATATTAATTGTTTAGGGTTTAAGTTGATTCTAGTATAATCAAAATTCAAATTCAAATAGGCGATGCCATTAACAATGTTTCTTATATTATATGTGTCTGGTGGGGAGCTTTTTTGTACTGGTAGATTAATTATATGCCTTATTCAATTAACAAAGTCATCCAAAGACCTAAATGGACCAAACAACCCGAAATTGAGGAAAAGAGACAACCCTCTCACAAGATAGTCAAGAGCCCTAGGCGAGGTTAGGGTACCAAACCTAAAATAACCCAATAATGGGTAAAAACTTAACCCACAACTATTAGGTCTTGGGGACTTTATTTTATATTATTATTATTTTTTAGGTAAACATGTCTTGGGAATTTTTTATATTAAATAATGTTAAAAGAATAAATAATTGGAGTATAAGATAGAGAATAGAAGTAAAAGACAACCTCACATAAATATTAGTCAAAAAAGCCGTGAAGGCTACATTGTCAACATGGTTTTCTTTTCTAATGCATCATGTCCACCGGCCAAAGGCTTTTGAACACATATTTCGAGGTCCTCGAGCCATCGAAGGCACACTTAATGGGTTAGCACCCCCATAATGTCTTTCCTTCAACATAATCTGATTTCTTAAACCCGAGTTGAAATAAGTTTAGATAATTAAATCCATATTATACCCAAAAAAAATATTGTACCAAATAAAACTGATGAAAATTTTAGTTAAGAATGGGTTGTTTAATGGTTTAGAAGACCTAAGTAAGAGACGCCGCCCATAAAAGAATGTAAGAGAGACTGCCGCCTAGCACGTGGGTTTTTTCTTTTCCATTTTTCATCGAAAGAGAACACCACTAGCACTTGTTACTTGGAAGGATTTGGACAAAGTATTTTAGGGAAGAAAAGATTCATGTATCACATGTGGTGATGTTAATTATTTGGTGTCATAAATCATTTTAGATTACAAACAGATGGATTAAATTTTTTTGGGATAATTAAGATGAATTCTTTTGATTTTTTGGAATCGTACAATGCAACTTACACACCTTGACTACATCACCAAGGAATAGTTGTTACATATAATTGAAATTAAAGTAAAATTTTTATTAAAAATATAAAATTTCTAAACAAAATAATCGGTAGAAAACTAAATTCAACATACAATAAACTCATGATTAGCCCTAAATAATTAATAAACATCGCAGATGATCTTAAATAAACACCCTTCTGATTCTCCATGGTACAAATAATTTCATGCCTGAGTGAGTCATATGTGAAAACTTTTGTCATTTCCTTATGTCAAATAAGATCATTGGTCTTCCATTGGCATCAACTTCATCTTAAACAATAATTGGAGGAAGATGACGTTTCAAGGATTAAACAAATCTTATGCCCATTACTTTTACCCTCTACAAAATAAAATCTAGAACGATCAGCTCTGGTTTTGGAAGTTAGTTATTAACTTTTTCCGGGCAAAACTAATTATGTCTGTATTTAATTATTTGTCTAAGACAGAATCTATACTGATAATTTCTCTGGGCTGCCCCAACAAAGCTTCTGGAGGAAGCTTCTGAGAAACTTGACAAAGAAATTAAGGAGGAGAGAGGGAGAGTCCATGAATTGGCCATTTCATGCAACTTTCATGAACACTGACAAGAGAGAATCAGTCAATCTGTGCTGAGGACATCTCCTTACATCGTATGAACTTTTTTCCGTTAAAACCAAAGACCCGGTACTGATGACAAGTTCTATGGAAAATTATCTTTCATACGAACATTTCTAACCTGAAAAACCAAACTGGACCAAAGTTATGGTGAACATTATAAACAAGCTAAGTCCAAATTACAATGTATAAAAATATCTTCTACTGTTGTTTCCATTACATATAATAAATTTCATTTACATGGAACCTGTACTAATTTCCCTGCCACATCCATCAAGTTGATCAAGAGTTGAAGGACCAGTGAAAAAGAATCTAGAATGGAAGTTAGTGTCTCTCAATTCTCTAATTCCTGATGGGACTTTCTAGACTAGTAATGTAGCTTTCTGGGTCTGATACAACCACCCCTCTGCATGTGTCGTTGACCATTAAATTAGTGTAAGAAGGTTCAGCCAAATTTGGAACAACTTCAGTGGTCTTCCCCTGAAAACCAAAGCCATTGAAGATATCATATGGAGATCCAAAAGCTAAATCCATGAAGAACCCATAATCATCTTCGCCACCTCCATTGCTGGGCCATGAGACATAACTATTGTTCATGGCAAAACAAGATGAAGCAACTGAAAGGCTGGATGAAACCTCTTGAGATGATGAGAAATAAGTTGGGTCTGAGACCATTGTGCTTGGATTCAAAATTTTCTGTAGCCCAACTTCACTGGATAGTGGCAGTGTTGGAAAGTTTATTGAGTTGAGACTATCCAAAAGACCATGTTTGTAACTCTGGGCTTTGATTAAAGCGGGGGCAGAAGTGTTACTGAGATATACACCATTCTTTCCTGCTATTAGCTTCTTCTTAAGCTTGGTATTCCAGTAATTCTTCACATCATTATCAGTTCTTCCTGGTAGATGAGAAGCAATGATAGACCACCTGAGAAAACAAGTAAATAGATCAGCAACAAAGA
This sequence comes from Hakea prostrata, assembly GCF_041222555.1. NCBI lineage: Eukaryota > Viridiplantae > Streptophyta > Magnoliopsida > Proteales > Proteaceae > Hakea > Hakea prostrata. Next base: position 23,488,402 of record NC_142602.1, read on the forward strand.
TAAAAATTCAGAAGAAGAGACAGGTTACTAAAGAGATGAAAAATAAACTTACCTGCTCCCTATGCTATTGTATAGACTACAGATAGTGTTGCTTTCTTCCTCAGTGAAATCTCCATGCTTGATGTCTGGTCTGAGATAATTAAGCCATCTCAAACGGCAGCTCTTGCCACATCTTTTGAGTCCTAAAATGTGAGAAAATAACTTAGGTGATAGACAGTAAAAGGAGCCCTTTTAGAGTTTTAATTTTCTGGTCTTGACCAAAAAAAAAAGAAAAAGAAAGAAGTAAATAAAATAAAATTAGTTAAGTGGGTAGCCAACAATTGGGTCAAACTCACAGAATAAGGGAAATTTGTGAAATGGGTATTGGTAAAAAGCTTGATCTTAAGCAAATGTTGAGGCATGAAACATGATTGATGGATGTGGTTTCCAGAAGAGTAAGAAGAAGCAGAAAAAGAGAGAAGGACCTGCTTTGCTGGGTAACGCAATCCAGCTTCCACTAGTGCCATATCGTTCAATATAGCCCTTGAGAGCTGCATCTTCTTCAGGAGACCATGACCCTCTTTTCACTTTAGTTTTGTCACAGCAGGGAGATCTTCCCATGGCTATTACTGCAAAATGGATTGAAGGTAACAGAGTCTTGAAAGACGGTTGTGTTCAGGCTTTCTTAATGCTAAGATGTTTGCTGGTACGGTGTTTTGAGTTGAGAGGGAAACCAATGTAAGGCCAGCTTTAAAGGAGGAGAGAACTTTCATTATAAGCTTCATTAGTTACGACTTTTTTTAAGATCCTGCTGGTCACGGTTAAGGAGTGACGTCAACGTTTATTAATGAAAATTTCTAATGGTGTTCTTTCAAGCAACCTGTGTTGCTGTTTTTTAATACATAAGAGATGAAAATATTACAAAAGCAGACTTATGACCTCTTCACTAAGATGGGTTGATCTTATCATTATTGAAATTATCATGAAATAATATATTAAAAACTACGTCTAATGAATCCTAAAAGTTAAGGGGTATTTTGGCCATGATTGAATCCTAATTATGAACTAGTAAAAGTCTTAAAAGGTGACTAACAGAGTAGACCCATTTTAATTTTTGGACGTTTAAAAATGTGTCCAGAATTTAGTAGCAGAGGAGTTGAAAAAAAAAATCATAAATTAATATAATAATGCATGTAATGTTTATTTAGAACATCCAGCATACCAATCATGAATATTGCTCTCCATATAAATTACATGCACTTTGCATTGTAGAATTCAATTTCATTGAAATTAGTAAATATAGTAGCCACTGTGTTGTTAGTTAAACATAAACATAAAACCCATCAAGTCCCCTACCTAACTTTGCAGACTTACCTCCAATTCTTCGCTTTTATGATCACCATTTTCAAAGACCATCACTTTCTAGCAAGAGCTTCCAATAGCCACTGGAGCACAAGAAAAAACAATAAGGGAAAATCCCTCAATCTTGGTTGATATTCTGTGTGTGTGAATATGAATTTGAATACGATATCAACATTCAGTTCTCAATATATGAAATTATAATATTGGACACTGAGATATTGGAGCAAAACAGACATTTGCGCTCTTGTCATATACCTAGCCCGTGGTGTTTTGTTGTTTCAATAGAACATCACTAGTCCGTGCTGCTTGAATGGTTTTGGACAAAATGTTTTAAGAAGAAGAAATTCATAAATCACATGCAGTAATTATTTGAATAAATAATACATCAACCATCTGAGTTTGCAACTAATTACATCTAAAAGAATTAAATTATAAATACGCTCATGTTATTAAGATTGATTTTTAATAATGATGTCATCACTTAACGAAGATTTGAAATTCCAATTTTACCCTTATTCAACATCTTCTCACTATCCTCTGAATATCTTGCATTCATTTTGGAGTGACATAGAACTTTATTGTTAAGATTCAACTCCTTGTCCAAGAAAAGGGTTATCATTTCTACAAAAAACTAAGTCTCATTCTCGAACTTAGCAGAGAAAATTTGCCCAAGTTGTTGACAATCAAGAAGTTCCCTGGATTAGACCTACCCAACATCAAACAAGCGAAGAAAATTAAATTCCAAGAGAGTACAAGTAATGGAGAAATCTCTAAAAAACCCTAATGCATGAGTACAAGAAATGGGAAAATCAAAACCAAAATAAAGCCTCCACCTACTGGTACATCCATGGAGCTCATCACAGTCAATGCAGCAAAAGTTAGAAAAACCCCCCGAAGTGCCTGAATTTGAAGTTCATCAAATTCACAATAAAATTAGAAATTTAAACTAAAATATTAGAATGGAAAAGACAAAATTCAAACCCCAACCTATCATGGTTCATTAGATCCATTAGATCCAACTTGCACATACCTTCACTACATTCTCAGAGACGATAGTTATTACATGTGATTTAAATTAAGACAAATTTTATTAGACGTATGAAACTTCTAAACAAAATATGGTTAAAAACCTACATTCACCATAGGATAAACTCATGATCAGCCATTGATAATTAATCAAACATCACCAAATGATCTCAAATAACACACGCAGACACGATTCTGAGTCTCAATTGTACAAATAATTTCCAATGTCTGAGTGAGTCGTATGAGTAAACTTTTGTTATTTGTTTATGTCATATAAGATTATGTCTTCCATTAGCATCAGCTTCATCTTAAACAATAATTCAGAAAGATGACGTTTTAAGGATTAAACAAATCTTATGCCCATCACTTTTAGCCTCTACAGATAAGATCGAGAACGATAAGCTCAGATTTTGGGAATTGGGAGTCAACTTTTAACTTCTTCTAGGGTTAAACTAATATATTTCTGTATGTAATTATTTGTCTAAGATGGGAATCTGTACTGATAATTGCCTTCGGTCCCAACAAGCATGTGCATGAAGCTTCAGAGAAATTTAACAAAGAAATAAGGACCACAAGAGACAGAGAGTCCTTGAATTGGCCATTTCATGCAAATTTCATCACCACTAACAAGAGAGAAACGGTCAATCTTTGCTGATGACTTTATTTTATTTTGGCAAAAAAATCTTTGCTGATGACATCTGAACTAATTTTCTACTTTAAAATCAGAGACTGAACCAAAGACCCAGTACTGATGACACGTTCTATGGAACATTATCCTTCACATCATATGAAGAAAAAATGGCTTATGAACATTTCTAACAGAAAAAGCCAAACTGGACCAAAGACAAGTTCTGAAAATCCAAATTAGAATGTTTAAAAGTATCTTCTACTGTTCTTTCCATTACATGATAAAATTTCATTTACATGGAATCTGTACTTATTTCCCTGCCGCATCCATCAACTTGATCAAGAGTTGAAGAAACAATGACTCAGATAGAACGGAAGTTACTGTCTCTCAATTCTCTAATTCCTGATGGAAAATTGTATGCTAGTAGAGTGTAGCTTTCTGAGTCTGATACAAGAATCCTTGTGGAGTGTGTGTGTCATTGAACAGTAAAGGGCAAGAAGGTTCATCCATATTTGGAACAACTTCAGTAGTTGATTTCCCCTAAAAACCAAAACCATTGAAGATATCATATGGAGATTCAAAAGCTAAATCCTTGAAGAACCCATAAGCATCTTCGCCACCTCCATTGCTGGGCCGTGAGACATAACCATCGTTCATGGTAATAGAAGACCATGAAGCAACTGAAAGGCTAGATGAAACCTCTTGAGATGATGAGAAATGAATTGGGTCTGAAACCATTGTGCTTGGATTCAAAATTTTCCCTAGCCCAACTTCACTAGATAATGGCAGTGTTGGAAAGCTTATTGAGTTGAAACTATCCAAAAGACCATGTTTGTAACTCTGGGCTTTGATTGAAACGGGTGCAGAAGTGTCACTGAGATATACACCAGTTTTTCCTGCCATTAGCTTCTTCTTGAGCTTGGTATTCCAGTAATTCTTCACATCATTATCAGTTCTTCCTGGTAGATGAGAAGCAATGATCGACCACCTGAGAAAACAGGTAAATAGATCAGCCAATAAAAATAAAAATTCAGAAGAGGAGATGGGTTACTAACGAGAAATGAAAAATAAACTTACCTGCTCCCTATGCTATTGTAGAGACTACAGATGGTGTTGCTTTCTTCCTCAGTAAAACCTCCATGCTTGATGTTTGGTCTGAGATAATTGAGCCATCTCAAACGGCAGCTCTTGCCACATCGTCTGAGTCCTAAAATGTGAGAAAATGACAAGTGAATATCTAATTACTGAGGAATGAGAACTAGACAGTAAAAGGAGTCTACTTAGAGTTAATTTTATGAAAACCAAAATTAATTAAGTGGGTTACCCACAATTGGATAACACGACTCGCAGATTTTCTAGTTTTTTTCATGACAGAACACGCTCAATCTAAACCAGATGTTGGAGCATGAAACACAACTCATGGATGTAGTTTCCAGAAGAGAAATAAGAAACATAAAAAGAGATGAGGACCTGCTTTGCTGGGTAAAGCAATCCAGCTTCCACTAGTGCCATATCGTTCAATATAGTTCTTGAGAGCTGCGTCTTCTTCAGGAGACCATGGCCCTCTTTTCACGTTGGTTTTGTCACAGCAGGGAGATCTTCCCATGTCTAGAACTACAAAATGGATTGAAGGCAACAGAGTCTTGAAAGATGGTGGCTTTCTTAATTGCAAAGGTGTTTGCTGGCACTTTGCTTTGAGTTGAGAAGGAAACCAATGGAAGTTCAGCTTTCAAAAGGAATGGAGAACTTTCATTATAAGATTCATAACTTAAAGACTTTTCTAATCATTCACCTTTTCTTTATCTTGCTGGGTAAGGGATTTTTATTTGCAGTAGGGGCCGCTGTGAACGGTAGTAATCATGCTATATAATTAAAATAAGATCGAACGGTTAACAATCAAATGATAAAAATTTACTAAAAAAATTTAATTTTTTTATTTTAAAGGTGTAAAATTTTCTTAGTTTACAAAATTACACCCTTTTGGAAATGAGCCCTTAACGAGTGGATGTGGGCTTCGTAAATCAACCAAGACTGAATTTTTTTTCAATTTTTTTCACTCTGAAATTGAAAGTGAGTGAGAGCTTTGTGTTCTGTGTAAGCGTTTCCAAAACATCAGTCCTTCAACGATTCTGAAAGCACCCTTGATCACCCCCAAAACCATCCCAGTAGCTGGTTTACCCCAATTTCAAATCCAAATTTCCAGAGTCTCGTGTGGTTTCGTGTCAATAATCTATATCAATCTAATTTCTTACGTGAATGCTTGATTGCAGACGAGTTTTCTGCCGAGCTCGCTGAGGCTTTGCCTATGTTGTGGTCATGACGATGATTCTCGGCCTGTTGTGGTAAGCAGGTAAAATGAAATAGGGATTTAGGAGTCGGGTAAATGAGGGGTCTTGATTTTATAAATTGATCAATTTTAAACCCTTAAAATATAAAAATAAAAATAGTATGCAAGGCGCTTTTATTTATAGGATATTTATACAAGCCCGGGGGGGGGACCCCCCCCCCCCCCCCCCGCGGGGGGGGCCCCCCCCCCCCCCCCCCCCCCCCAAAAAAAAAAAAAAAATTTGCAAGTAACCCCGCCATTTGATTCTCAACCATTCGATCTTATTTTGATTATGTGGCGCGATCACCATCATTGATAGCAGCCAGCAGCAGCTGGTGCAAATAAAAATCCTTGGGTAAAAGGGTACGAGCTTCAGTCCTACACAAATGCATAGGACCATCCTGCAAGTTTAGGGACAGTTGGATGCAAGATTTCTATCTAGATTTCAATCTCAACCATTAACCGAAATCTTCATCCAACAGTCCCCCAAAACTCACAGGACAGTTAATGCGCAAGATTGAAGTAAGGTCCGTAAGAGGGAGCGACATCTCTACTTCAACCTTTTAAATGAAATAAAAAGAAATATGAAGAAGAAAAAAAAAAAAAGAAGCTTATCCCACAAAAAGGCTTCGCAAAAAATAGAGCTGGTGCAATTTTCCAATGCAACCTTATCCCACAATTTTTTGTTGAGAAGTTATCTCAATGCCTTGAAGATAAACTACAATACAATTGCAATCTACCAACCATTACACCAAAAACGTAACACCAAAACTGGCCCATAAATAAAATGAAATATGTGGCAGCGATAACGGTTGGGGAGAGACCAAGTTTAATGTTGGAATTTGTTTCTTATAAACAGTTGGCTAGCTGCTATTAGTGTTTAAGATTGTGACCCATGGAATTAATTATCAACCATAACAATTAGAACCTAATTAAAAATTACATTAAGTGAATCCCGACAAGTTGAGGGGCATTTGAGTCATTTTATTACATAGGGATATTTTGGTCATATTCGAATCACAATCATTAACTGGTAACAATTAGGGGTGTCAATAAAATCCTTTTGACCCGGCCCAACCCAAACCTGTCCTATCCATTCAGGATCCAACCAGATTTTTTCGACCAAAAGGGGTAGACTTGGGTTACAAAATAATGATCTTTCACAAGGGTGGGTCGGATTCAAGTTTAGTCCTCAGGCCAACCCAACCTATGTTTGTTTAATTTAAATAAAAATTATAGTTAAAATTTATTTAATACCATAATAATTTGCTTAGTTGGCAAACCTACCAACTTGTAACAAAGAGGGCTTGGGTTCGATTTATTCAATGGCAATACTATTTTCTATTGTGTTTCCCACTAAAAATTAGGGTCAAGGTCAGAGTCGGGGATTTTTACACCCTAACTGGATTGGGTTGGCCGTAGGTTTTAATTTTTATTTTTAAGATAGAGTTAAGATTCAAGGCTAGCCTGGCCCAACCCAACCCATTAACACCCTAAGTAACAACACCGACCAATGGCATAGACCTATTTGTAATTTTTGGGCGTTTAGAGATGTATCACAAGTTTAGTGATTGCGACCGATGTGCATGTAAAAAACTCATAAATTAATATAATAATGCATGTGATGCACATTTAGAACATCCATATACCATTTATATATGAACATTGCTCTCCACCTAATTACATGCAACGTGCATTTTAGTATTCATTTTCAATGAAATTAGCAAGTACGCCTGCCTTTTAAGTTAGTTAATTACATCACAAAACAGAAATATCCTTTGAAGTCCCCTGCCTAACGTTGCAAGTTTAACTCTGAGACTTCGCTCTTATCATCATCACTTTCCAAACACCACCAAAGCTTATGCTTATCACTTCCTAACAAAAGCTACCAATAGTCATAGAAGCGCAACAAAGAATAATAGGGAAAAATCCTCCAATATTGATTGAGAGTTCAGAGTTCATCCAATAATTAGCAGGAGGAAGATATTCATTTTATTGTGGATATGAATATGAATACTTTATGAATATTAAACTTTCAATATATGATATTTACCATTGGACACTGAGGGATTATAGCACACCAAACATCTACGAATTGATGCTATAGCCATACCTCATTGTTAAAAATCAGAGTGGGAAAAAGCACAAAATGACTTTAACTAATTATTAAAGCCCATATAACTCAATAGGGCAGATTTTGCTTGGGAGCGGTGCCTACGTGTCACTGTTCGAAGTAGTGAACTATCAAGATAGAAGTTGAGTTTTAGATTAAATTGTCGCCATAGATTTTGTGCACGTGCGAGAAAACAAATTTTAAGTGAGAGCAGACTCAGCATGGTTTGAAATGAAGTGTGATTGGTTCAATTGAATCCTAGATTGGGTATCAATTTGTGTGGAAAACGCCTGGTTCTCACCTCGTCAACGACCATTGTGTCATCCTCTACAACAAAATGAGCGCCGGCACTACTAACCCGGAATATTTCGATTTCAATTGATACTCCACCTTAGAAGGCTATGCTTTCGACCTTCTAGCCGTCTTAGAGGAGTTGCATATAGACTCTTGCATTTCATTGGCCTTTCTGTTTCCGCCATCATCGGTGCCATAGCTTCCATTATTCATCCCGATTTCTTCTCCAAAATCATCATGATCTCCACCTCTTCAGGTATGAAATTGTAATAGAATCTAGTTTTAAATTTAAATTTTAAATTATTTCTGTTACGTAAATCAAAAGAAAATTCAATTTCTTTCTTGCTGTTATGTGGAGTAAGGAGGGCTCGAAAGAGAAGATCTACACAAGTTGTTTGAAACAATGAAATCCAATTACAAGGTGTGGCGTTCGGTGTTTTGCGCCATTGGTAGTGGGAGGAAATATGGAATCGATGGTTGCGCATGATTTAGTCGAACACTATTTAATGAGGCCTGGCATAGCTTCAAGGGTAGAACTGTAGAAGAACATATTCCAAAGCGATATGAGGCAGTTCTTAGGTATGGTGATTGTACCTTGTCATATGGTGCAGAGCATGAAGGACTTGGTGGGCGGTGGTGGTTTCTGAGTACTTCGATAAACACCTTACTGGTTATTCCATCTTCGAAGTCCGATGGCCATCTTCCTTAGTTAAGCTTGCCTTCTAAATTCATAACCGGTTGTTCTTTCCAGTGATGGCCTCTCTCTCTCGGTAGTTCACTTATGGTGTACAAAATCCGGATTTTGCTTGGAAGCAGTGCCTACGTGGCACTGTTCCAAGCAGCCAACGGTTGGATTTTAAGTTTGATACTTAGATTAAATCTTCACCGTCCATTACGAATATGTGCATTAAAGACCAATTTAAGTGAAAATAAACCGTTCTTGTTTCAAGCGAACCGAACCATCTTGAGTTCAACTCAAACCAAATTTCTTTAATTTTGATTACGTTAAAACGAATCTCCTATTTCGGCCCAAAGCTTCACTGCTCCGGCAACTGTGATGAACCAAACTGCCGGAGCAGCAGGCACAACCAACACCGAAAATGGCTCTCCATCTTTCAAACCCAACTGAAACGTCCTTGTCCTCTCTTTCTATCCCCTCTCTCTGCTTTGCAACTCTGCTGAAAGCTTCCTGGGTTGTTTGTTAATGATCAATTTAGAGTGCAGAGAAGGAGAAGACGGAGAAGGAAAGGAGACCTGAGGCATGGGAAGGAAAAGGAACTCTCCGTTAAGCAAGCTGTCCATATGGCTGCGAAGGCAATCGATGAAGATGAAGGTATTCATGCTTGTAACGGTTATGATCTTCACTCTGGTCGCTTTGAAGGTTTTTGTCAAAAGTCAGAATTACCTCTTCCTTCTTCGTCTTCTCCTTCTCTGCACTCCAAATTGATCGATTAACAAACAACCAGGAAGCTTTCAGCAGAGTTGCAGAACATAGAGTGGATAGAAAGAGGACAAGAGCGTTTCAGTTGGGTTTGAAAAGATGGAGAGCGTTGTACGAAATAAAACCTTTCTCCCAATCATCCGATTTGCCTCGCAACTGCAAGTAGAAGATCAATCGATCGCTTGAAAATAGGAAATGCCGAACACTACCCATTATCGCCATATCAATCGGTTGTAACATACGAGAAAATAGACACAGAGACAAAGAAAAGAGGAGCATTGATTTTCCTTTTTCTTCTTTGGGTAAAATAGATAAGGGTTTGTGACTGAAATTTGAGGGGAAAAAAAGCCAAATCTCTTATTCATATTTCTTAGGATCTCGGTTGAAACCCACTTCAAAGAAACATTCCTCATCCCCATAATCCAAGTAATGGAGATCTTTCAAACCCAACAAATCTCAGGCGTTGTTTCCGCCATCAGCTCCATTAATTTCTCTCCTAACCCACCACATGACTTCGCTTCTACATTCCAAATCTGAACTCAAATAGAGAAGAGAGAAGAGGGAGAGAGAGGGAAAGGGCGGTGGTTGCCCGTAGAGAAGGTGCGGTGAGAAGAGGGTCCTGACTCTCTGCCTGGGCTGAGCAGAGCCATTTCTAGAGCTGGTTGTGCCAATAGTCATCATCATTTTCTTCTTCTACTCACTTGTATCCGCGATGATCCTTGTGATCTTTGTGACGGGATGAATAGTTCGTACTTCGTAGGAAGAAGACGACGATTTTTTTTTTTTTTTTTTTTAAATAGGATTTTGGTTTTGTAATGGTTCGTTGTGAATAGTGCGAACCGAACCGAGTCTGTTTTCACTTGAAATCATTTTTTTGCACATGGTAAAATGTACGATGACGATTTAATCAAAAGTCCAATTTTTCATCCTGACCATTCGCTGCTTGGAGCAGTGCCACGTCGGCACTGCTGCCAAGCAAAATCCCATATAATCACCAAGTTAAGAGCCTCGCACTGCTCCGCCTGGATTTTGTGGATTTTGTGGATTTTGCTTGGCTGCGTGCCGACGTGGCACTGCTCCAAGCAGCGAATGGTCAGGATGAAAAATTGGACTTTTGATTAAATCGTCATCGTACATTTTACCATGTGCAAAAAAATGATTTCAAGTGAAAACAGACTCGATTCGGTTCGCACTATTCACACCGATTATATGTAAAAGCAAAATCCGATTATATGTACAAGTAAAATTGTCAATGGTGGGGTTAGCAGAGCGGTTAAAAGCCCAGACTCTCATGGGGAGGTCTTGAGTTTGCACACATCCTACGATGTTTCATTTCCAGTATTAAAAAAAACACCAGTATTCAAAATGCACTCTAGACCAAGAGAATGCATATCTATCATCTTTAATATGCATCCAGTTCCCTTTCCTTCTCTGTTATTCTTCTTTTGATTTAGAGTTGGATGGAATCATCTGGATATATTCAGTTCCACTCCACCTTCTGAAGGAGAAACCCAGAAGAACCCAAATTAAGCCCAGAAACAAGAGATTACAAGACATCAGCGTTGGATGATTCAGATCTCAATTGAAATCAAATTCCAAATTTAAAATTCTACGGCATAAGGGGTATTAGGATAGAAACATATTAAGGAATTGATATTTTGGGTGGCTTCCTCCAAAAGTTGGATTGGAAAAAGATTAGAGAAACAAGATACCAGAAGCGATATCAGATCAAAAGAGACAAAATCAAAAAAAGATTTCATCTGGTTCAAAATTCAAAATGATGTCAAAAACTTTAACGAGATTCAATGAATCTTACTTGGACTTCACAATTTGGTTTGAAATACTATTTCAGTGGCTTTTTGTGACTAATCACCCGTGATTACACAAACTCAACATATTAAATATTAAAACATTTTAGAACGAATATTTTGTCCTATACATGTATTTTAAAATGGGTTTTAGGGCATTTTTGGTATCAAAAACACTCAGCCCAATAATGGCCCATTAGCAAAATAACTGTTTTGGACCAATTTCGGTTCGTGCAGTTTGGGTTTGAGTTAACTAACAGTTTGGGCTAATGGTCTATACCGGGTTGACTAATGGTTTGGACTAATAATTTATGATATACAAGAAAAAGAATATAAATAAATAGTCGTACATCTTATAATAAAAGCCAAAATTCTATGGAAAACAAAATTGATATTGATTAATTTTCATTAAAAAAATGAAAAGTCATTTCATTTGTAGAAATCTCATCCACCTTATAGAAATCAAGAACTCAAATAATAAGTAGTAACATAGAAACTGCAAGCTGATTCCTTAAACTTCACCGGATAATCCTAAAACAAATCTTCAAGCCAAAAATCCTTTAAAATTTTAACTTGTCCTATGATTAATTATCTTGAAATTGGGTTCTTATTTTATGAGAATGTTGATTTTTTTTTTCCCACTTCTATAAAATCCGTCTTTTTTTTGGGTTGGTATTTAGTTGATATGCAAAAGAAATATTTCTCAATAAATATAATCATACTTAATCAACATTCTTATACTTCATAAATATTTACTTAATTTAAACAAACTTTGCACATTCAATTGGACATTCATACTTAATCCTTCTGATTGTCTATTTTCTAATCGTCTCTTATAAGTAGTAGAATGATTAATTTGATCTTTAAATTCATACTCAATTTTTCTGATATTCTATACCAACTACCTAGTCGTAATATGATGATTCAAACAATATTTAATGTTAAACTATATAACGGGTTGTAGAATGGATTATAATGGGTTGCGGTTTGGGTTCGGATTGGTGCGGGCTATTTAAGGTTCTGTTTGAATCAGTTCGGGCTATAACGGCCCGGCTTGGTTTGGTTTTAACGGTTTCGGCTATAAATTGACACTCCTAATGTTTGGTATATCTATTCTAAATTATATTTTCATTTAAACGAATAGAAAGTCATTCTATTTTTTATATATTCTACATTTTTTTAATGTGTTTGGTATCTATTTAAATTTATTTATTTTAAAATCTATTATGAATTGTGGGTCCAAAACTCATTCTATTAATTTTTTTGCAACTCACTTAAATTCCAAATTCTAAATGCAAATTAAGGGTATAGTAGTAAATATTATTCTTCTTATAAGAATCCTATGGTTACTCCGTTTGGTCATTCCCAAATCCTACCGTTCATTCTCAATTTTTCATTATCTTTTGTTATGAATTTTTTATTTTAAAATACAAATATATTTTTTTCATTCCATAATTTATTATAGACAAAAATTACCAAACTTTTTTTTTTTTTACTACAAATGAATTATTGTACTCATTTACGTTAAATAGACAAAATAAAGAATGAGAGAATGAGAATTAATACCAGAAAAGCTCTTAAATTTAAAATGTGTTTTGAAACAAAAAATACAAAGAAAATAGGAGTTCAAAATGCATTTTAAACCAAGAGAATACATATCAGTGTTCTAGTGGTTGAAACCAACACCTCTTAGTGAAGAGGTCGGTTCGACTCTTGCTAAGGCATATTAATATCCTCATTCCCCGGTTTAATAAAACCCTTTTGTAAAAAATTTAAAAAAAAATAAAAAACAAAAAAAAAATCATAAATTTAAAATAACAATGCATGTGATATATATTAGTCTATTAGCACACCACTCATGAATATTGCTCTCCACATAATTACATGCAAATTGCATTTGAAAATTCAATGAAATTACCAAATACACCAGAGTCTGAGTTGTTGATAGCTCAGAACATAAATTTCCTTCAATCCCCTACTAACTTTGCAAGTTATTTTTGTAATTTGATTTTATCATCACCACCTTCCAAAATAGCACCGAAGCCTGTGCTCATCACATCCCAACAAGAGAGCTTCCAGCTGCCATATAAACACAAGAAAGAATAATAGGAAAAACCCCTCAATCTTAGTTGAGAGTTTCTTTCTCTATTTTCTTCTTCTTTTTTCTATCTTCTTGTGGATACGGATATGAGTATGATATGAACATTCAATTTTCAATATATGGATATAAGATTGAAAATTGAGAGCTTGGAGCAAACCAAACATCTAAAATTGATGCTATAGCCATATCCATTAGTTCGAACTTTGGAAGAAAAACAAATACAAAACCCCTTTAGCTTAGCTGGTACTTGGTAGTCATAACCTTATTTCCTCTCATTGGAAAAAAAGGTGGTAGCCTGCATGGCTCTTACCCTTGTTTTATTTCAATGCTGAAATATGACTCAAGAATTGTGAGAATTACAACACTTTCCTTACAAATTTTTTTCCAATGGCTACTTTTCTATAAATGAATCCACTTTTTTTCAATGCAATTAAAGGAGGGGAAGATAGTATTCCATTGCGTGGAAAATCTTCGATATTCATCTGTTCAATCTTAAGACTTATAGAACACGAATGTTAAATACTGTGGAAGAGAAAAATGAATATTACATTTCACATAAGTAATAAGTCCAAATATGGATTTTAGATTTAAACTGTATTCTAAATTAAGCAAGGAAATTAAGACAATAAGTGTTCAAAATTCATTCTACACCAAGAGAGTACGACCCGCCACCAACCTGAATATGCAAAAATCTTCATTTCCATTATTTTTCTTTTGATTGGACACATCTGATTCAATCCCACCTTCCCAGGGAGAAACCCAGAAGATTACAGTCGAGCTGGGCCTAAAACTGGCCCAGATGATCCTTCAATTTGAGGCTTCGTCTTGCTGGGCCAAAAACCCAAACTAAGTCCTAGAAACAAGAGATTAAAAGCTGGCTGATTCAAATCCCAATACCAATCCAATTCAAGATTTAAAATTCTATGGCATAAGGAGTATTAAGATAGAGAATCTTAACCAACCAAGGTGGAATTGATATTTTGGGTGCTTTCCTCCAAACTTAGGGCTACAAAAGTTTGGCAGAGAAAGTAGAGTCCATGTCCCCATTTCGCCACTCATGAATATTTATGCGTTATGTCGCCGAAATATGGGAATGTATCGGTAAAATTTTGCCCTGCAGTTAAGGGGGTATTTAGAGTCATTTTGATTTAGTTTTTAGTGTCTAGCTTAATTTGAGACCAATAAATACACTAGATATGTTATTTTTACCTAAAACTTAACGTAAATGAGTATTCCCCCCCCCCACCCGGGTGTTTCGGGGGGGGGGGGGGGGGGGGGGGGGAAAAAAAAAAAAAAAAAAAAAAAAAAAAAAAAAAAAAAAAAAAAAAAAAAATTAAAAAAAAAAGGAGAAAAAAAAAAATAAACCCCCCCCCCCCCCCTTTTTTTTGGTAAAAAAAATCCACCGAAAGAAAAAGCAACCCGCGAAACCCAGGCAACCGGAGAGCATAACTCCCGAGCCAAGGAACGGAAATAGGCCAAACCGCGACACGGGATCGACAGGGCCCTCCTGCAAGAGCATCCGCAACGCGTTATCGCCTGGAACAAAACGAATGAGCACGAGAGGAAAGATGAGCATAACTCCCAATATCCCCACCGAGGAGCAAGCATAGGGGGGGAGCCGGACGCATTGTTTATGTATTGGACCAGTATTTTACAATCGACTCTACGAGAAGATGATTACAACTTCGAAAGTGCAAATATCAACCAGCCTCATGGCGATAGCTCCCTCCAACACCGAGTGCATAGTACCGGTCGAGACCGCTGAAAATTTCTCCTATGATTCGCAGAGCAAACCGACACCACCTTGTCACTCCTTACACCAAGACACGCCGAATTCAACTTTAATTTACCTTGAGGCGGAGGTTCCCATCCGTGATTTTCATCAGGTTGAGCATTATTTAGCACTTCCTCACCCCGTTGTCTTGATTACCTCAAATTCGAATGTCTGAGCCGCCTCAATAATTTCTTTTGGGGTAGTTTGTTTTCTCCCAAAAATCCTGTTATTTCTGCAATCCAAAGGTGCCAAACAATGAAGGAACATAGGTTGAGTATCGATTTGCTTACCTCCTCCAATCTCTTTCGCAGACCAACTGATCCATTCCGTAGTAATGGTGGTCCTCGAGTGGAATGTATGTAAGTGAGCTACCAAACCATACTTGCTTGCAACCGGACACTCAAAAATAAGTGATCCATAGTTTCAGACGCACCCACAGATGAACATGAAGGATCAATTTGAATCGCCTTCTAACCAGCCTCACCCGTGCTACCCCCGTGCACATGCCTCCATAGGAAATTTCGAATCTTTGGAAGTGTCCGGCAGCTCCAAATATTTTTCCATACAACATCTTCAACTGTCTTCGATTTCTAGATGTGCTCGGTTGGTTTTCTAGCTCCTCCTCAAGATTTTAATAGATGATATGCGGATTTACAAGAGAAAAGCCCACTGCCGCCCCCACACCAACGGTCATCTCGATGGAATATGCTCAGCTGAATTCCTTGAATTGTTGTACCCCCGGAGAAAAGAGTGAGTTGAGTAGTTCGAGCTTCCAACACATGATCTTGATCAATCGGTTCGAGACACGTCAATGAACACCCCGATGGCCGCTGATCTCCAAAGAAACCTCCTCCCCCACCGGAATCCATGGATCTTCCCACACCATATTGACCCCATCTCCGACCTCCATCTAAGTCCTTAACAGATATCCTGCTGGATAATCCCTCTCCACGCCCATGAAGGGTCCCCCAACCGTGCAGATAAAAAATCCGAGTTTGGATAGTAAATCCCTTTCATCAACTTAGACCGAAGAATCCGGAGTCCGAAAAAGTTTCCAAGCCGTCATCAAAAATGCCATGTTCGAATCGAGCTCGAATCCCAAACCCCCTTCTCCTTGGATTTGCTAAGTCTCTCCCAGCTTACCCAATGAAGTTTATTCTTTCCTTCCTTTTCTCCCCAAAAAAATTTGTAGCCTTTTGGCGAGCTTTCTTATGAAATGAAGAAGGTAATAGAAAGTGTGATCCAACATAGTTTGGAAGAGCAAATGCTACGATTTTAACAACACCTCCTTACCAGCTTGACTAAAAGCTTACCCTTCCACCTGAATCTTGTGGGATAGATTATCCCGAATAAACTGAAAGGACCGGCTTGTCACCCCAATGCTATGGGAAGGCCCAAATATTTTGAAGGGGGAGAATTATAATTTATCTTGAGCACACGGGAAAACCATCTCTTTAAACGGGAATGGGTATTGGCACTAAACATCAAAGATGATTTTGATAAATTCACCGACTGCCCACTCGCCGCACAGAATTTTTCCAAACAGTCTTTCAAATTGAATATTGCATCAAGATTCAACTTGGAGAACAGAAGGCAATCATCAGCAAATAGTAGATGAGTTAGGGCCATACCTCTATTGCGGATTTTCATCCCCTCAATCTGACCAGTATGCTCAGACTCTCGAATAATAGCAGATAGAGCTTGGATCCCATCACCTCAACACCATACAAGTGATCAAGTATCTATAAGATATCATGTACAATAGTCAATAGTACAATTATACAAATGTAGGAAAGTAAATAGTGATTCCATCATCTCAATACCAAGTATTGTCCTGTTTCCGTGAAATATTACCATATTTTGGCGATATCTTATGGCATTTTATAATTTCATATTTGCCAGATGGTTCGTGTTGTTACTTATCAAAACATTGAAACATTTCTCACAGAGAGAAGATAGCAAAAGCAATACTAGATTAAAAGAGACAAAAGTAAAAACCAAAATCAAAAGAAGATTTAATCTGGCTCAAAATCCCAAATGATGTCAAAAGTTTTAAGGAGATGCCCCCAAGGAAATTTTTTTGACATTCTTTCGTTCTGAGAATGCCAACAAAAGTTAAAAAGTGCAAAATGGGTTGTTCTTTTATTTTGAGGAAACAATTCGGTCGAATTTTCATCTCTAAGAATGTTTTTTGCAAAATATTTTGAACTTATTTTGGTATTATCAAAAACAAAAAGTATGTCTCAACAATACATCAAAGAGGGACAGAAGCACAATCTACCCTTCCACCAAAAAAAGAAGTCGAATTTTCATCTCTAAGAATGTCTTTGCAAAATAATTTGAACTTGTTTTGGTATTATCAAAAACAAAAAGTATGTCTCAACAATACATCAAAGAAGGGCAGAAGCACAGTCTACCCTTCAACCAAAAAAAGAAGTAGAGCCTACCATCAAACTTGTGACAATTTTATTTTTTTTTGGATATGAGGTTCATCGTAAACTTGTGACAATTGGAACTCAATAAACAAAATGAAACTCTATCAATAACCCAATAGAATTTTTAAACTAATTGGCATATTAAAAATAAAAGTAGTGCTTCCTCTTAAGGAATTGAATGGACCGGTCCATTTAAGATAAATGGTTGAATCTCTAAGTTTTATAGTTAAGATGATGGTAAAATAGTCAATACACATTCTTTTATAAAAAAAATTCTTTATATTTTTCTTCTTTTTTCACTTGTTTACTATTATTTTTTATCAATTTTTTTTTTAATTTTTACACCAAAATTTTTTTTTATTCCATAATTTATTTTTGACAAAATTCACCAAACCATTTTTCATAAAAAATTCTTGTGTTTATTTATTTTTATTTTTTTTGGGGTTGCCAACCCCGGTTTCCAAGGCTTTGTCCTGAAATGATTAATCCGGTGTTTGACCCGGGTTGCACACCTGGTTGTGGTGGGTGAATCTCCCAGCGGGAATTTTTTGCATCCACCGTTGGTTGTGTTTATTTCTTTTAAATAGGCATAATAGAGAATGAGAATTGATTAAAAAAGAGACTTAGAACATCCATTTATCATTCATGAACATTGCTTTCCACCTAATTACATGCAATGAGCATTTTAGTATTCAATTTCATTGAAATTAGCAAGTATGCCAGCTTTTATGTTGTTAGTTAATTTCATCTCAAAACATAAATATCCTTCAAAGTCCACTGTCTAAGTTTTTCAAACACCACCAAAGCTTATGCTTATCACTTCGTAACAAGAGCTACCAATAGTCATTGAAGCACAACTAACAATGATAGGGAAAAATCCGCCAATGTTGATTGAGAGTTCAACCAATAATTAGCAGAAGCAAATATTCTTTTTATTGTGGATATGGATATAAATACAGAATGAACATTCAATATTCAATATATGATATTTACCATTGCACACTCAGAATTTGGAGCAAACCAAACATCTATAGCCATACCTCATTGCCAAAATTTGGGAGGAAAAAAGCACAACATGATATTAACTAATTAACCCTCCCATGAAGCATTAGCAATTGGAAACTCTCTATTTCATAGGCAAAGCTCCCATACTCCTTTGTGTCTCATTTGTGGTAGGGATGTTGAGCATGTTAAGCATGCCTTGTTTCATTGTTCTCATGCTAAAGAATGTTAGAGATTATCCCCTCTTAGATTGGATGTTTCTGATTTTCATGGTAGCTCACTTCATGATTGGATCAATTTTATATCTATTAGGTTTAAAGCTTATGGAAATCTGAAACATTTTGATCAGATTTGGAGTTCCCTCATGTGGTGTATCTGGAAGAATAGGAACTCATTTATCTTTAACAGGACTAATCATTCCATAGTGCATACTCTCACTACTTTTAATGCTTTATGTGCAGAGATTCAAGGATATTGTGGCACTACTTCTTCCAGGGATGAGAGGCCCTCTATTCGAGTGGAGATAACTGATAATGAAATTGTTTTTTTATTTATTTATTTGTAGATGGTTCTTGGGATACTAGAACAGATTATGGCGGGAGAGGATGTATCATTTGGGACTCACAGGGTTTTTTTGTGGCTTGCCAGTGTGTGGGTAGTGAAGGTGCTTCAACTACGCTTATGGAATTGGAAGCTTTTCGGGACGGCCTCTTTCTAGCAAAGTCTTTGGGGATCTCCAAAATCCATGTTCACTCAGATTTCTTGCCTGCTGTTTTGGCCCTACATGGAATTATAAACTCGCTTGATTGGATGTGTTTAAGTCTCATCTCTGAGATTTCTCATCTTGTTTTAGACTTTCATTCTGGTAAGATCTCTTACATTTCTAGGTCTTGTAACCTTTTAGCTGAATGCTTGGTTAGAGGAGCAAATCAGTTTAAACTTTTTCAGCAGTGGTGGGGTATCCCACCTTGTTTTGTTATGTCCCCCTCCCTTATGTCTTCGTGTCCTTTGTCACTTTGACTTGTTTTCTTAATGAAATTTTCATATTGTTGACAAAAAAAAAAAACTCAGTAGGGTGCAAGGCTCTCAAGTTTGTGATTACATGTATAAGTAAAATTGTGATTTGATTCATATCTTATTTATTGATCCTAGTCTTTGTTTGGAAATCATTTGTACTTTTTTTTATGTAAAAGAAAGAAAATGTCATTGACTTTTTTGGGTATTTCATTACAAACTTTCTTCGAATGAGTCCAATTTTTTCAATGCAATTAAGAAAAAATAAGTTAATCTGGAATTTTATATGGTCAATGTTTAGACTATTAAAAAAACAAAAAAGTAAAATAGGTGAAAGAAGAAAATTGAACATTATTGAAAATGTATCCTAGATTTAAGATCTATTTTAAGCCAGGAAATAAAGAAGAAAACCATAGTATTAAAAATGCATTCTAGGCCAAGAGAATGCATATCGGTCATCTAGAGTATTCATTCAGCTACTTTTCTGTTATTACTCTTTTGATTTAGAGGTAGATGGAATCATTTAGATACATTTAGTCTTGAAATTTGATCATAAAAAATGGATCATTCATTTCTCTTTGAATAAGAAATGAATGAAGAACAAAAGTCCATCAAAAGTTGAGATAAGATTTAAATAATATAAAATTTTTATTTTAATTTAATCTGAACCTTTAAATGTAACTGATGCACATATGTCATTCATCCAGAAAAAAATAGATGGTACATTTCTGACACATGGACCTAATAGAAACTAGTCCGGTACCACCTTCCAAAGGAGAAACCCAGAAAATTAAAGCGAAGCTGGGCCCAAAATCGCCCACGTGGTCCTTCAATTTGGGGCTTCGTCTTGCTGGGCCCAAGAACCAAAATTAAGCCCAGAAACAAGAGATTAGAAGACAACAGGCGATATCAGATCAAAAGAGACAAGAATGATAAATCTAAATCAAAAGAAGATTTTATGTGGTTCAAATTTCAAAATGATGTTAAAAACTTTAAGGAGATTAGATCAATCTAACTTGGACTTCACAATTTGGCTTGAAATACTATTTTCATTGGCTTTTTGTGACTAATCGCTCTTGATTACACAAACCCAACATATTAAATTCTAAAACGCCGTAGGAGAACAACATCGAATATTGTGTTTCATATGTATTTAAAAATCGGTTTTAGGGCATTGTTGGTATTAAATCATTCTTATTTTTTCGTTTTCATCCTCTTTAAAATTTTATATGTGGGTCTCCTTAATGGATCACAAACAAATGTTGAATTCTTTTAGTGCAATATATTACGTGTAAGTCCTAACCAAACTAACATCATCAGTCACCGTTAAATATATTTAAATTTCAAACGTGAAGTGACCGAAATGCCCCTTAAGTTATTAAATACATTGTATTATTATTATTTTTTTGTATATATATATATATATATATATATCATATATTAACTCAATATATTAAGTAACCTGAGGGGCTCTTTGATCTCTTCACATTTGAAATTTGAATACACTTAACAGCAGTCGGCACCTAATATTAGTCTATTTGGAAGTTGGAATTCACATGTAATATATTGCATTAAGGAAACCCAACATTAGTTTATGATCAACTTAAATGACCCACACGTAAAAAACTCTTTCTTTTTAATGTGTTTAGTATTTATTCTAAATAATATATATAGTTGAAAGAATCGAAAATCATTCTTATTTTTTTATATTTTGCATTTTTCTAAATGTGTTTGGTATCTTTATTATTATTTTTTTTATTAAAAGTCTTATGGATTTTGAGTCCAAAACTCATTCCATTATTTTTTTTACAAGTTACTTAAATTCTAATGCAAATTGAGGGTATAAGAGTAAATATACATTTTTCTTATGAAAATTCTATGTTATTCACTTACTCCATTTGCTCACTCCCAGATCCTACTATTCATTCTCATTTTTTACCATTTTTTATTTTGGCATACAAATTTATTTTTTCAATCCATAATTTATTGCAGACAAATATTACTAAATTATTTTTTTAATTTTTGACCAAAATGAATTTTTGTACTTATTTCTTTTAAATTGATAAAATAGATAATGAGAATTAAAAAAAAAAACTTAAATTTAAAATGTGTTTTAAAGCAAAGAAAATTGGAATTCAAAATGCACTCTAAACCAAGAGAATACATATCGGTAAATTGCCAAAGATATTAAAAAGTGACTAATGGAGTGAGCCTATTTATAATTTTTGAATATTTTAGGCGTGTGTCTTGAGTTTAGTGGCAACGTCAAAAGAGTGCAAGTAAAAACTCATAAATTTTACAAAAAAAAAAACTCACAAATTTGCATGTGATATATATTAGTCTATTAGCGTACCATTCATGAATATTGTTCAACACATTATTACATGCAAATTGCATTTTAAAATTCAATTTCAATGAAATTTGCAAATACACTAGCGTCTGTGTTGTTGGATAATTTAAGCTCAGAACAAAAATTTCCTTGAAGTCCGCTCTTAACTTTGCCGGTTTACCTTTGTGTTTTGCTCTTATCATCACCACCTTCCAAACGCCACCGAAGCATGTGCTCTTCACTTCCAACAAGAGCTTCCATTAACCATATAAATACAAGAAAGACAAATAAGGAAAACCCCCAATCTTTGAGAGTTTTTTTTTTTTTTTTTTTTTTCTTCTATCTTCCTAGTGGATTCGGATATGAATATGATATGAACATTCAATTTTCAATATATGGATATAAGACTGAAAATTGAGAGGTTGGAGCAAACCAAACGTCTACAATTGATGATTTAGCAACCCATTGTGGGCCTCGAAATCCTGACTTCAAGATTAAGAGTCATGCAGACTACCAACTAAGCTAAATGGGCTTTGTTGTATTAGTCTATTAGCATACCACTCATACCACTCATGAATATTGCTCTCCACATAATTACATGCAATTTGCATTTAAAATTCAATTTCAATGAAATTAGCAAATACACTGGCGTCTATTGTTGGTTAATTTCAGCTTAGAACATAAATTTCCTTCAATTTCCTTCAAGTCCCCTCCTAACTTTGCAGGTTCACCTTTGTAATTTGATTTTATCATCACCACCTTCCAAAAACACCACTGAAGCCTGTGCTCATCACATCCCAACAAGAGCTTCCAGCTACCATATAAAACAAGAAAAAATAATAGGAAAAACCCCTCAATCTTAGTTGAGAGTTTCTTTCTCATTTTCCTTTTTTGTTTTTCCTATCTTCCTTGTGGATACGGATATGAGTATGATATGAACATTCAATTTTCAATATATGGATATAAGATTGAAAACTGAGAGGTTGGAGCAAACCAAACATCTACGATTGATGCTATAGCCAAATCCCTTAGTTCGAACTTTGGAGGAAGCACAATACAACAAAACCCATTTAGCTTAGTTGGTAGGTCATCCACTTTTTTCTCAATGGAATTAAAGGAGATCTAAGAAGATGGTATTCCATTGCGTGGAAAATCTTTTTTACACAATATGTATCTATTCAATTTTAAGACTCAAAGAACACGAATAGTGAAATATTATCCTAAGAGAAAAATGAATATAAATAATAAGTACAAATATGGAATTTAGATTAAAAAATGTGTTATAAATTAAGCAAGAAAATAAAGAAAATGAGTGTTTAAAATTCATTCTAGACCAAGAGAATACGTATCCGCCACCAACCTGAATATGCAAACATCTCCATTTCCATTATTTTTCTTTTGATTAAACATATCTGATTCAATCCCACCTTCCCCAGGAGAAACCCAGAAGATTACAGTCGAGCTGGGCCTAAAACTGGCTCAGATGATCCTTCAATTTGAGGCTTCATTTTGCTGGGCCAAAAACCCAAAATAAGTCCCAGAAACAAGAGATTAAAAGCTGGCTGACTTAAATCCAAATTCCATTCCAATTCATGATTTAAAATTCAATGGCATAAGGAGTATTAAGATAGAAAATCTTAACCACTCAAAGGTGGAATTGGTATTTTGGGTGCTTTCCTCCAAACTTAGGGCTGCAAAAATTTAGCGGAGAGAGTAGGGTGCAAAATTTTGCTCCATGTCCCCATCTCACCACTCACGAAACCTCGATATTTTTGCGTTATGTCGCTCAAATATGGGAATGTATCGGGAAAATTTTGCCCTGCAGGTTAGGGGGTATTTGGAGTCGTTTTGATTTGGTTTTTAGCGTCTAACTTAAATTTAAGACCGATAAATACACTGGATATGTTATTTTTACCTAAAACTTAACGTAAATGGGTATTCCTTACTGGCACATGCATGATTCTATGCGGGCGAAACTGGAAGTCAGGACATGAATTTAAACAAATGTAAATATAAAAAAAATATAAGAGAATACAAAGATTTTCATTAAATTGTGACAAAAAAATAATTGATCCCATCATCTCAACACCATACAAGTGGTCAAGTATATATAACATATCATGTACAACAGTCAATCGTATACAAATGTAGGAAAGTAGATAGTGATTCCATCATCTCAATACCAAGTATTGTTCTGTTTCAGTGAAATATTACCATATTTTAGCGATATTTTTATGACATTTTATAATTTCATTTTCTCCAGATGGTTTCATGTTGCTACTTATCCAAACACCAAAACATTTCTCACCATAGAGAGAAGATAGCAAAAACAATACCAGATCAAAAGAGACAAAAGTAAAAACCAAAATCAAAAAGATTTTATCTGGCTCAAAATCCAAAATGATGTCAAAAGTTTTAAGAAGATGCACAAAGGGAATTTTTTTGGCATTCTTTAGTTCTGAGAATGCCAAAAAAAATTAAAAAGTGTTAGGCAAAATGGGTTGTTATTTTATTTTGAGGAAACAATAAGTTAATGTTTAATCATATGGAATATTTATCTGGTAAATGTTTAGACTATTACAGAAAATGAAAAATTAGAACATGGTAGAAGAAAAAATTGAATATTATGCTTAATACACGTATCTGAAAATGTATTCTAGATTTAAGCAAGGTTTAAAGTATCGGTATCGAGTATCGTATCGGTCATGTGATTTTAAGAGTCATATCGTTCTGTATCAAGTATTGTATCGCTTTGACTAATGTATTTTAATGTAATTCAATAGAGAGACGTATCGAGATGTATAATATCAGTTGGGTCAAATATCGATACGTATCGACTAGTATCGTATAGTATCGTGAGATACTTTAAACCTTGGATTTAAGATCTATTTTAAGCCAGGAAATAAAGAAAATCATTAGTATTCTCAAAATACATTCTATACCAAGAGAATGCATATCAATCATCTGGAATATTCATCCAATCCCTTTCCGTTATTCTTCTTTTGATTTAGAGTTAGATGGAATCATCTAGATATATTTAGTCCGGAATTTTATCATAAAGAAATGGACCATCCATTTCTCTTTGAATGAAAGACACATGTCCATCAAATGTTGAGATAAGATTTACAGAATAGAAAATATTTTATTTTAATTTAATCTGGGTAGACATATGTCCTTCATTCAGACGAAAATAGATTCTGACACATGGACCAGATAAAAAGTCGTCCAATCCCACCTTCCAAAGAGAAGCCCAGAAGATTACAGCGAAGGTGGGCCAAAAATCGGCCCACATGGTTTTTCAATTTGGGGGCTTCGTCTTTCTGGGCCCAAGAACCCAAATTAAGCCCAGAAATAAGAGATTGGAAGACAACAGCGTTGGATGATTCAGATCCCAATTGAAATCAAAATCCAAAATAAAATTCTACGGCATAAGGAGTAGTATTAGGAATTTTGGATAAAACATATTAATCATTCGACGTGGAATTGATATTGTGGGTGGCTTCCTCCAAAAGTTGGTATTGGAAAAGATTAAGAGAAACATGCAAGATAGCAGAAACGATATCAGATCAAAAGAGACAAAAGTAATAAATCAAAATAAGGGGTAATTTTCTTCTGAACCCCTTGAAGTTTGGTCCATGTCACTTCTATTCTATTGTAAGATTTGTATATTTTATTCACAATTAAATTCAACGGTGAAAATTAAAAGAGTGGGGTGTTTATTGGATCCTCTCCTACACTGACACCCTCCCATTACCTCTAGTTGACCGTTAAATTTTAGACATGTGGATCATTCCAATCGAATGAACACAGACATGTGTCTTGAGTTTAGTGGCAGAAATGCATGTAAAAAAAGCTCATAAATTAGTATAACAATGCATGTGATATATATTAATCTATTAGGTTACCATTCATGAATATTGCCCAACATATTATTACATGCAAATTGCATTTTAAAATTCAATTTCAATGAAATTAGTAAATACACCAGCGTCTGTGTTGTTGGTTAATTTCAGCTCAGAACATAAATTTACTTCGAGGTCCCCTCATAACTTTGCGGGTTTACCTTTGTATTTTGCTCTTATCATTACCACCTTCCAAACACCACAGAAGCCTATGCTCATCACTTCCCAACAAAGCTTCCAATAGCCATATAAACACAAGGAAGAATAATTGGGAAAACCCCTCAATCTTAGTTGGGAGTTTCTCTTTATTTTTTTCTATCTTCTTGTGGATTTCTTGTGGATACGGAGATGAATATGATATGAATTTCCAATTTTTAATATATTGATACAAGATTGAAAACTGAGAGGTTGGAGCAAACCAAACGTCCACAATTGAACCTATAACCCTATCATTTAGTTCGAACCTGGTAGGAAAAAATAAATCCCATTTAGCTTTAGGTAGTAGTCAGCATGGGTCTTAATCTTGTCGTCATAACTTTGAGGTCCACAATGGGTGTTTGAGTCATGGTTAACCTTTGAAAACTGTTTTTTCAGGCAATGCAAAAAGATGTCTAAAGAATTATAAGAGTACAACACTGATGTTTTATCTCCTTACAAGCTTCCTTCCAACGACTAATTTTCTATCAAAGTATTCACTTTTTTCTCAATGCAATTAAAGGAGGGGAAGATGGTATTTCATTGTGTGGAAAATCTTCAATATTCTTTTTTTTTTTGTCAAGATTCAATGTTCAATCTTAAGACTCATAGAACATGAATAGAAAAATAAATATTAAATTTCATATAAGTAATAAGTCCAAATATGGATTTTAGATTCAAAATTTGTTCTAAATTAAACAAGAAAATAAAGAAAATCAGTGCTCAAAATTATTCTTGACCAAGAGAATATGTATCCACCAACTTGAATTTGCATACATCTTCATTTCCATTATTTTTCTTTTGATTGGACACATCTGATTCAATCCCACATTCCCAAGAAAAACCCAGAAGATTACAGTCGAGCTGGGCCTAAAACTGGCTCAGATGATCCTTCAATTTGGGGCTTCATCTTGCTGCGCCAAAAACCCAAACTAAGTCCCAGATCAAGAGATTAAAAGCTGGCTGATTCAGATCCCGATTCAAATCCAATTCAAGATTTAAAATTCTATGGCATAAGGAGTATTAAGATAGAAAATCTTAACCACTCAAGGTGGAATTGATATTTTGGGTGCTTTCCTCCACACTTGGGGCTGCAACAGTTTGGCAGAGAAAGTAGAGTACGAAATTTCGCTCCATGCCCCCATTTCGCCATTCACGAAACTTCGATGTTTCTATGTTATGTCGTCAAAATATAGGAATGTATTGGTGAAATTGTGCCCTGCAGTTTAGGGGGGGTATTTGGAATCATTTTGATTTGGTTTTTTAGTGTCTAACTTAATTTGAGACCAATAAATACACTGGATATGTTATTTTTACCTAAAACTTAACGTAAATGGGTATTCCTTACCGGCACGTGCATGTTTCTATGTGGGCAAGACTGGAAGTCTGGACATGAATTTAAACAAATGTAAACATGAAATAATATAAGAGAATACAAAGATTCTCATTAAATTGTGAGAAAAAAAAATTGATCCCATCATCTCAACACCATACAAGTGATCAAGTATATATAACATATCATGTACAATAGTCAATAGTACAAGTATACAAATGTAGGAAAGTAATTAAATAGTGATTCCATCATCTCAATACCAATTATTGTCCAATTTTGGTGAAATATTATCATATTTTGGCGATATCATTATGACATTTTATAATTTCATTTTTGCCAGAAGGTTTCGTGTTGCTACTTATGAAAACACCAAAACATTTCTCACTATGGAGAGAAGATAGCAATACCAAATCAAAAAAGACAAAAATAAAGACCTAAATCAAAAGAATATTTAATCTGGCTCAAAATCCGAAATGATGACAAAAGTTTTAACGATGATGCACAGAGGAAAATTTTTGGCATTCTTTCGTCTTGAGAACGCCAAAAAAAGAGTTAAAAAGTGCTGGGTAAAATGGATTTTTCTTTTATTTTCAGGAAACAATTTGGTCGAATTTTCATCTCTGAAAATGTTTTTCGCAAAACAATTTGAACTTGAACTTGTTTGATTATTATCAAAAACAAAAACATGTCTCAATAATACATCAAAGAGATACAAAAGTACAGTCCACTTTCCACCCAAAAAAAATGTGAAGCCTACTACCAAACTTAACTTGTGAACTGGAACTCAATAAACAAAATGAAACTCTATCAACAACTCAATAGAATTTTTAAACTAATTGTGAATTGGCATAATGAAAATAAAAATAGTGCTTCCTCTTAAGGAATTGAATGGACTGGTCCATTTTGGCTAAATGGTTCACTTGCTTGGTGACAAGTGTTGGTTTGCGTGACATGGAAGTGTTGAACCAACTCTGGAAATGAAGATGCTAGGTGGAGTTGCAGGCTAACTGGGGTTGGTGAAAGGGAGAATGAGGCACTATTCGCTTGAAAGTTGCATAGCTGACAAGTGTTGAAGTGAGTTAGCTGTTGTGGTATGGCATTGACTGGTGGTCCCTCACTGGTTAAAGAGAAGTTTTTCCACATTTTTATTGATTGTTCTTAGCCTGCACACAACTCTGTACGGATAGGATATCATCTTTTGACGGGCTGGTCAAAAACAGCCTGCACTCTTCAAAGCACGCTGACATTATCACGATGTTCAACAGTTCAGCCCCTGATCTCCATTCTTCCCCGTGGTCTTTCTAGTTTCCAAAACCTGCTTTGATGCATTTTTCTTTCCTGCATGTAGTCTCTACCCAATTAATTTCTGTAACAATGGAAGGCTTGAACCAGCTGGGCACACCACAATAGCCTATAGGCATTGATTTAGGTAATACAATGGAACTTTCAAGTGTTCCATTCTTAGATCTCGATTTGGAGATTTGAACGGTGACTTCTTTACAAAATGTACAGAGATTGTGGATCACTGTTTTACAAACTCTGGAATACATGCAAAAGACCAAAGTTCCAGCATTAGGTACGTAGTTGTTGCCTGTTGGTGGATCAACTAAGATCCCAAAGCTCCAAAATCTTCTACAGGAAAAAGTACCCAGAGATGAAAATGTCCACCCTCATCGACCCAAATAATGCTGTGGCATATGGTGCTGCAATCCTGCCATTTTGTGCCACTCATATAACCATTGGAGTTGATGAAGGGGGGAAGAATGAGTCCTGTAATTCATAGGAACACAGCATACCCACATGCTGTAAATGTGGAATTTGTGGATAGAAATTAAATTTCATTTGATATCTATATAGGAGAAGAGAAGACACGGAAGTTTTGGAATCAAACAATTTGCTGGGCACTGTCACGTCTGCTGGTAATTCTCCATCAGTAGGTGTACATGTTTCCAATGATAGGACTCCACTTCAACATTGATATGAATGGAGTTTTGGAAGCATCTGCTGAAGATAAGAATTATGGAGATAAGAAAACAATAATGTGTTTCAAGGTTGCATGGGTATGATGCGACTGAGATTGAGACAATTGATCAAAAAGCGAGTCAAGAGGTTTGCACTTGAAGATGAATAAGTGAAAAAGAGAAAGGTACTTTTGAAGAATAAGCTTCTCAAGTTAACAAATGAACTGAAGGACAAAGTTACTGATGGGGAAGATGGAGAAACTAGGTTGTGAAAGAGAAGCAAAAATTTGACCAAGTGGTACGTGATTGAGGCAGTTGAGTTGCTGAAGCCAAGATTTCAGCACCATATATGCCAATTTTCTGGGCACCATCACGTATGCTGGTAAATCTCCATCAATAGGTGGGTTTCCAACGATTGGACTCCAGTTCACCATTGATATGAATGGAGTTCTGTACATTTCCTGGCTTATCTGAGAGAATTAGATGAACATACCCTTTTCATTTCTTACAATTGCTGCTGTATTTAATTTAGTTAACTATGTTAGAAAAGAATGTGACACTATGAGTCAACAATTTTACCTTCAAGTGTTGAAATCATCACTGACTATCCTTAAATTGTGGTTTTCTTTTTTAATACAATGGTGTGAACCCTTCTCTTCTTGTCCTTTTTTTTTTTTCTTCTTTTTCTTTTAATTTCCCTTTTTGGGTTCCACAGTAAGCTGTGGCATACTCTGTTTTTGACCTATTCAGCCCATGGTTGATCTTCAATTAAATCCAGAAACAAGGGATTAATGGAAAACAGCCTTGGCTGATTCAGATCCCAATTCAAATCCCCTTTTTTCTTTTGGGTAGATTCAAATCTAATTTAAGATTTAGAAATCTAGGGCCTAAGAAGCATTTGGATAGAAAATCTTAACCACTAAAGGTGATATTGATATTTTGAGTGCTTCCCTTCAAACTAGGGATTGAAAAAGATGAAGAGACGATAGCAAAAGTGATACCAAATCATCAAAAGAGACAAAAGTAAAAAAAAATCAAAATCAAAAGAAGATTTTATCTCGTTAAAAATCCAAAATGATGTCACAAGTTTTAAGGAGAGACGATCAATTTTTACCTTGAACTTCACAATTTGGTTTGAAATATTATTCTCAGTGGCTTTTAGTGACTAATCACCCGAGATTACACACACCAACATATTATTTACTAAACCTAATCTTGTTTCCATCACCACAATCACGATCACCCAAAGTACCAAATATTATCGAAAGGCAGAGTATTAGAAAGCAATTCAAGGAGAAGCAAATAAAGGTTTGAGTGGTAAGTAGCTTGTCACCTTAAGCAAAGTTGCAGTATCAAAATCTCGTGAATGTAAAAAATTCTCGCTGAGAGACTCACCCAGCACAGCCAAGTGTGCGAAACGGATCGAACACCAAATTAGACAAGGCAAAGCCTTGAAAACCAGGGTTGAAACAAAAAAAAAAAAAAAAAAAAACAAAATTATAATTGATGATGAAATTAAAAAAGATTTAATTTAATATAAACAATACACACGTATGGTGAGAGCAGTGGACAGTGTTGGAATCCATCACTTCTTTTTCTCTCTTCCTCTCTGTCCATCTAATCCTACTAATCATAATCATATCAGATTTAGGGATTTGGGAGAAGACAAATGGGGCAAGGGGGATTCGATTACCAACCAAACCTAAACGCATCAGAAAATTAACATTAAAAAAATGTGATTAAGTCTTTACTAATCAACCCCACGTTCAACTTTAATTAAATTAAAGGTGTAATCATACCCTCCACCTATTTATGGCACAACTAAATAATCCTTAACTTCCACTTTAACCACGTGAAAAAGACGTCCTCAACTAGAGAAAGAGCTTCGCATCCAGTCATGTGGGTGCATCATGACACGTGAAGTTTTTGGGATCTGATGACCGTAGTTTTTTTTTTTTTTTTTTTTTGTAGTAGAGATTTTCATTCATAGCTGGGAGAAGACCCAGAGAAAGAAAACAACACCTCATGCAACCATGGGGAGGAGAGTGGCCACTCAATCCGAGATGACACGGTGAGAGCCTTCCTGGCTAGAGAGTGGGCAAGCCCATTACAATCCCTAGAAAGAAAAGAAAAGTTACATCTTTGGAATTCCTCAATTAGGAGCCCAATATCAAATAGAATGCCAGCCAAAGTAAATGGGGGATTAGGATTGTGGTCATTAAGAATGTTGATCAATTCTTCACAATCTGAAATGATGTGAATCTCCTGAATTTCTTGATGATGGCATTCGATTAAGGCCGCACGGATTGCACAAGCTTCACCTATTAAGGCCTCATTAAAATCCATAGGCTCCGAAATAAGAAGGCATGGTTGCTTCAGGTGATTAAGGATAGCAAAGCCCACACCCCCCCTTATGGTAATCACAAGGAAGTGCTGCATCACAATACACTACAAAACCATTAGTGAGTGGGTGATGTGAGACGATGGGCTTCGAGTGAGAGGGTGTGGTATCATTTTGGCCATTGGGCTTACACGCATTCCAAAATTCTGCCCACGCTCGCTTAGCATTTTCAATAACCTCTTCCGGTTGTCAAATACACCTCCCAAAAATTCTATCATTTCTAGCTATCCAGATGTACCAGCATAAGTAGATGCATAAGCTCACCATTTCCTTCTTTTCTTTCTTTGACATAGTATCCATGCTACACAATGATTCCAACCAATCCACCACTGTGGGGGGTTGAGTTGAAGGAACCGAATAGGAGAGAGGGCTTCCAAACCACACAGCCTTAGCAAATCTACACCCCAAAATGATATGATCTATCGTTTCCACTTCAGCTCCACAATCCCTACACGCTGGATCAATCTTCACTTGTCTTCTCTTGAGATTTTCTCCAGTTACCATGCCTTCCGCAACTAATCTCCATAGAAATGATTTAAGTTTAGGGACCGTTGCCACGTTCCAAATGAGATTCCAAACCTTTTTGGGCACTTATGAAGTCTCGATGAAGAGGGAGATTTCGCAACCTGACTATCTCTTTTATTCATTAAAAGATGATATGCCGATTTGGTGGAGTAGATCCCATTCCTTGCTGGCCCCCACACTCTTCTATCTTCTCTCAAATTGACACTTAGCTTCATATCAAGAATGGCTTGTTGATGACCGTAGTTACAAGTGTGAAAAAAATCACAATAGTTGAATCTTAAAAAAGATTGCACACTATATGATGTCATCAAATATCAAAAGTATCAAAGGAGTTTGCCGAAGGATTCTCCGTTTCTCGTGAAATATTTTCAAAGATGACCATTCTCATAAAATTATGTCATAAACAGGCATGAGAAAAGATCTAATCACATTAAATAAAGAGCTAGTTTCTAATCATGCACAGCTATCTACATCTGAAAATTCCCATTAATTATATCACTTGATGCTTTTCTTTTGCTACAAACTTGAGATTTGAAATCACCGATCATGACGAACTGTTATTCTCTACTTTTTAAGACATTGTGGGTTACTTTGGGCTTTTACATTTTGGGAAGATAACTTTTTTATTGAGTGATAACAATAAAAAATGCTGTTTTAAAATATGACTCAACTTTCAAATTCCTAAATTATAAACATACATCTTTTTCTCTGAAAAAATCATCTAGAAATAAATGGATTCGGATTCCAAATTGAACTCTTTATATTATGTCATGTTCTAGTCGATATGTCACCATCTAAGCTGAAACCAGGGGAACATTATCTTACCAAGAAAACAATAACAAGGGGGGAATTAATATATCAAACACTCACATAGATGATGATACATAGATTATAGATAGTGATGCTGGTGGGCCATACTTATCAGCTGAAAGCCTTACCAAACGCTCCTAAAAGTCCATATACCCCCATATCATCCCTTAGAAAATTTTATTTTATTTAAAGTAATAACGACAACTTAATGAGAAAGAGACTGCTTATCTTTAATCTTTATCTTTCGGTGAAATTATGTATAAATTCAATTTTGTTCCCTTTTTTTTTTCCACATCTATGATTTCACTAGAGTCCAACTTTTCGATCCCTTATGTCGATTCATAATGTCAATTGGAACCGTTTCAATTGTTCGATTGATCGTGATCAAAGTCGTTTTTTCTTTTGTTTATGTTATGTACATTGTGGTTTAGACTATTAAACCAGTGTGAGTCGTTAACATTTTGTTAAACCCAATTCGAAGGGATCACCTATTACTTTTCAGTATGTCACTTCTATTGGAACCGTTTTAATTGTTCGATTTGTTGTTATCAATGCCGTTTTTCTCTTTCGTTTATGTTATGTATATTGTGGTTAAGACCATTAAACCGGTGTGCGTCCTTCCATTTGAGAATATTTCGCTAAATCCGGTTCAAATGGGTCGCTTAGTACTTTTCAATATGCCACTTCTCGGATGAATGCTGGCTTGTAAGAACATCTCTCAATGAATGCCATGTGGCATTTGGGACTTCTTTGGGGAATAACACCTTGTATTGTGCTTGGGATGTCACTTCTAAGAAAAAGTAGCGTTGTGAAGGGATTTGGCTCATCTTTATCTAAACATCAATCAAGGCATTAAATTAAACATTAAATGCTCTAAGATGTATTAAATGCTCAACCCCCATCATGAACCCTCTCATTCGTTCGTTCCCTTACGTTATTTTCCAGGAAGACTGAGCTCTTAACTTTGTGATTAAGTTATCCACCGTGAGCAATCTCAACCTTTCATCTTGATGGAGAAGATTTGACGGTCACGATACTTCTTCACAATATCAGAGGTATGGAGTTGATATAAAAGTAATACACTCAAAATAAATGAGGGTAATCCTTATTACAATAACTCTTGTATTAATTCTCTTGGAAGTTCTAAAAAAGACATTTGAATATGAATCAACACCGAATAAGAATTTTAATTGATTAACGGTTAATTTTGTCTTTGAATAGAACATGCTTGAAGCTGAGATGGAAATGAAAAATGGTAGTTAATGTCAACATCTGTGAGTATTAGAATGTATTCAAAACTAATAGGTATTGATCACTAAGTATGCATTTGATAACATTTCTATGCGATGAGCACAATTCTTTTTGAAATTTTTTTTTTTGTGTTTTTATTTTTGAAAGTGTTTTTTAAACTATTTTGAAAGCGTTTGATAGACACGTTATGAAAATATTTTTTGAATACTTTCAAAACAAAAACATGATCAATAAACACATTCTTGAAAATTTATTCTTGGTAGGACTTCACTTTTAGCAAGTATTAATTCTTATAATAATAACACCATCATTTTTTTTTTCTTTTATGTTTTCTCATCCTAAAGAAAAAATTATATAAAGCTCTTCAAGCAAAAATCCGGGACTAAAAGAGTTGTTTAACATAGGACGGTATGGGGACAATTCCCCCAAACCCTAGAAAGATTAAATGAGCCAGCCCACGAGTAATAAAATCTGCAAAAACATTTTTTGAAACTTAGGCTCTTTTGAGTCTGATGTGTTTATATGTATTACATAGATGCTTAACTAAAAAATAATCATAAAATAATTTATATTATAAAATAGCAGCAAAATGATGGCCATTTTACTTTCACGAATATTTTGCAAGTGATTTTTCATCATTAAAAACACATATAATAGTTGATGTCAGTCTCCATCTTTCTTCAAACATAACTTGATAAGAACATTAGTGTTTTCTTTAATAGTTGCAAGTTTCTCCTTGTATCTCTCCAAACTTCATATTTTAGAATTCAAAATTTTAAAAACAAGTTTTGAGAGCACATCGTTCTTTGAGGTAGTTGTTAAAGAAATGCCTTAAGCCTTTATAACCGAACCCTAAAATTTAAAACGAATATAATTCATTCAATAGATTGACTGAGATCATCTGAAGAAAAAAAAACTATATATATATACCACACCAACTGAAACTATAGTTATAAAAATTGTTCTCAAAACATAAATCAGGACAGAATGCAGCTATTTTTTTGGAGCTAAACTAGTGGGATTTATTTTTCCTAATAATCCAAACAGTATCATAATACCAGTGTTGTACAGAGCTGAACGCCAGCCTTTCCTGTGGATGACCCACTGCTTGTGGTGAACTAAACTGACCATGACTATAGTATGTTAGTCTTCGAAACAATAAAACCATCAAAACCTATACAAAACAAAACTTGTGATTGCTCATCTACAAAGAAATTATAGATTCTTGAACAAGCTCTAAACAGAAATCTAACCAACCCAAAAACTAATCGTGTTGCTAACCAATTAAAAATAAAATCTTATACTAATCTAGGTATACGGGTAATCTAAAAGGCTAAGTTACAAGATTGAATCAAACAAACAGAAAACAAACAGAAAGAAGACGGGATTGGAACCCAAGCAAGAAACCCAAAGCAAAAGGGGCCCAGGCCACGGCCGCGGCGGGTTTCCACCCCACAACGAAGAAACAACAAATAAGAAAGCGCCCACCAAAGAAAAGACAGCACACCAAAGTTAGAAAAAAAGAAAACAAGGGGGGGAGAGAGAGAGAGAGAGAGAGAGAGAGAGAGAGATGTGGTCCCAGCAATGAGAGGATGGGGGCGCCGTCCTCCCTCTCCGTGGCTAGCTTCCTTTATCAATGAATCCCCTCTCTTTACTCGTAGATTTGACATTTATTCGTTCGGATTTTGGAAAAACTCAAAACTAAAAAGTTGTAGATATTTTCAATATCGTTCCATAGAATCTTGAATCACCGCAATCCAAGGTCATACGAGAGAGTTATGCCCAAAATACTGAAGGTAATCTGTTTACCCAATTTTCAGATTTATTATCAATTTTGTTCCTAGACCTCCACCTGTTTCCAATTTGACAAAGATCTCACTTTTCATGATTTCTTGAACAACAAGATTGAATGCCATGATTTAAAATCCACCAATATCTATTATATTTGCCAATTTTACTCCATATTATCTCTAATATCCAAAATCACCTTATTCTTGAAAAATACACAAAAATACTCAATTAGCTCTCTCTTTAATTTAATTAAATAAGTAAGAAAAATTAAATCAAATAAATAATGGTAAATGGATGTTTATCAGAAACAAACAAGTTAGTCTTCCCTCACACAAGCCTCTTATTCATCCATACCCTTTCATTGTCTCAGCCATATCAATTTTCGGACAAGGGTAAAAAATTAAATCTTCGATAAAAGGAAACCATGATGGTCTTTGTCTTGAGGAGATGAGAGAGGTCAAGACAGAGAATGAGCAAAAAGACACAACAGAAGAAATCGAAGAGAAGATATTGTAAATTAGGCTGGAGAAGACCATAATTGTTGAACTAGAAATAAATAATAATCGTATACTATGATATAAAATTGCACTGAAGATACCCACAAGATCGACAACAAATAAATATAATACTGTGAAATCTCTTTTGCAAGATTCTAGATTTCCATGTGATAAAACAATTTTAAATTCAGTATAACATCCACAGAGATGGGTCACAAGAAGTTGGTTCAAGGCTGTAACACTTCTCCAGGGTGTCTGCATATATAATGTTATCTATCTTAGCAGAGTTTTGTTTCACCCATTCGGTGAGAAGTGAAACCCCTGAGCATGTTCTTCCATAGAGTGGAGCATTTCAGTAGTCAGATTGGAGAACAGAGCCAACTAGCATTTTCACTGGATTGGTGGTGATGCAGAGTATCAAATGAGTTTTAATGCAGATAACCTCTATTCCTCCTACTTAGAAATGTTCTAAAAATCATACAGGGCTGTCTCGACATCTTCCAATTCCCAGGATACTGTTATTACTTACCATTTGATGCTCTTCTTCTGTCTCAAACAAACTTTGAAGTTGGTATTAGTAATCATCTCTATCTCACCCTGACTTTCCCGTTTTATTTATTTTGTTTCATTTTCTTTTGGATTTGTTTGGCCCAAGGGGAGTCAAGACAAGAGCAGTAAAAAAAAATTAAGCGAGAAGAGAAATTCTTGTAATCATGACCCCAGAGCACAGCATAGACTACACAAATTTCATACCATATTAGTAATAACATATTTTATGTGTAATCCTTATCCAGCTAGTTATTAAATTCAAAGGAAATATATATATATGCACAGTAGGTAGAAATAAGATGAAAGTTGATGACCTTGTATTTTAAAATTAGTCATAGGATCATATAAAGTAGTAACAAATACAAATGATTACGCAAGTTTCCATTTTAAGTATGAAATCTTCTCCCTTGAAACCAAACGTATCCTCTGTTTTCCACTGTCAGAATTTCTCCATGATCAAGCATATACATATATGATTTTCAAAACATGTGCATGCTTTCAAGTTTTAACTCTCTCGGGAGGAAGAACTAGTTTCTTCATTAATTTGATAACAATAGAAAATTTATAGTAGAAGATGCTACTTTACTTTAAAATAGGACTCAACAACCAAATGATTTCTGAAAAGTTCATTTACACATGACCGTTTCATAATTGAAACCTTGAACCCTTTAACATGGAAACAGAGCTAAGAATCTTTATGTTGATGTCTTTGATAACTTACATATTCCAAATGTCATTTTTGATGTGCCCAACCTGAAATCTTATTACTTACGTGATAGAGGGATTAAAGAAATAAGAGAATAGCATTTTAGATCGAATGATGAGTCACACTATGTTATGTGACAAAACTATAATCTATTCCACCATGTCACCATCCTAAGCTAAAACCCAAGGGAACACCATCTTACCAGAAAAATACCTCAACATCTCAACATCTCAACACTCACATAGATAGTGATGCTGGTGGGCCATACTCTTCTTATCGGTTAATAAAGTTTTAAACCCTACCAAACTCTCCTCAAAAGTCCATCTACCCATATCTCTTATTAAGAAATTTTTTATTTTTTATTTTATTTAAAGTAATAACGACAACTTAATGCGAAAGAAAGAGACTAGTAGTACTGATTATATATGTTCTTTTTCTTTTGGTGAAATTATTATATATATCGATCTTCGTTCCCTTCCCTTCTTTTCCATAATCCATGATTTCACTCCACCGCAACTTTTCAAACCCTTATCTCCCCTGGCCCCTGCTGCTGATGATGGTGTCAATTGGTGCCGTTTCGCTTAATCCGGACCCATACGATACCATGCACACGCCTCCACCACCTGATGGGATGACTGATGAATCATTAGATTAATTATTATTAATTAATGTATCATGTATGTATGTCGACTAATCCTTAATATTTTATGTGCCCCCTTCGAACTCGGGCAAGAACGAAAGCTGTCAGACTCAAACTTATCCATACAGAGAGAACTCAGGAGTTGGGACCCATGTGAGAGACCTACCGTGAACCACAATCCATCCAAACGTCTGCTGGCCACTCGATCTGCTGATGGGAGATGATCTGACCCTTCTGAAGACATCTAACGGTGCATGACGAAACTGTAGGTATTGGCCGAATCCATTCTGATAAGGTCTTCTCTAATTAATGGGCCCACTCGTTTCCATTCCGTCACTCTCTCCAATTAATTTAATGGGGACCCATTCACAGATTAGGTCTTCCTTATCAAGATCACCAGCTCAGACTTGAAGCAAGCAACAACAAGTACTGAATATGGTATATGGAAGGGGTTCTCTTATATCTGTTTCTCAGGTTGGAAAAACATCTGCTGCTGCCGTCAGAAGATCGCTCAAGATTACACAACCTCTGTTTCGAACCAAGAACATCAGCATGAATCGACCATTCAAGAACTGGAAAGAGACTAGGAAAGGTGAAACACCAGAAGGAAGACAGAAATAGTTCCCATTCATGGATTGAAGTCGAATTGAAAATTGGAAAATACTAGACATGGATGGAAGCAGAAGAAAATATATATTGCATTGATTGACCGAAAATAAGGACTCACATGATGGATTTTACAATAAAAGATCGATAGACAAGACATCAGACAATGCAGAACAGCAAAAAAAAATAGAAAAACAAATTATCACATCGAGCTGATCTTCAACCAGCCTTGGAACAGCAAATCTTGCTTCGTCTATACAAGTTGGTAATCTTTCTTTCTCCTTGATCTTCCCCCTGGAAAGAGGCCCTTCAAAGCAACCAGCATCAGCTATTTACATTCATCATTTAAGACTAGTACAAAACGTCTCCTCTTTCTTGGATATTCACAATCACAAAATCAGGGCGACATATTGAACCCAAAATGGATCGACAAAAAAAGGGGTAAAGAATTTCATAACCCAGCAGCAATCGGCAATCACCTATTATTCACTTGACAAGCTCGGACACCCACCCAACGTCTGGAGCAGCAGGAGCAGAAGAGGGCGAGTCAGCTCGCTCCAGCGAGTTTTCTTTACTCAGCTTCTCAAACAACTTAGCGCGTATATCCCTCCCAGATTCCACCCTTTCCATCGGTTGCTCTTCCTCGAGACAACCCCTCTCCCAAATGTCCAGATAACTCGACCCGCCACGAATCGGTGCCTGAGTTGGAGTCGTGGGTAGACTATAAAATCCAGGACGAAGGGTCGAACCTACCCTTGGCGAACCCATCCCACAACCCACTTGAACACCCCAAGAGGAAGAAGGAGACGACGACGACTTGATCTTGTTCAGCTGCAGGTGACGCAGGGACGCCAGAACATCGTTAATGGAGTTGGACGGAAATGATCGACTTAAGGCAGAACTCGGAGAAACGGGTGGAGAATCCGAAGGAGGAGACAGAGGAGGAGAGATGAGAGTCGAAGTGGGAGACGACAACAGTGCATTCTTAGCGAGGTATGAATCGAAAGAATGACGAAGTGGAGATCCATCGAACGAATCAGACGAAACGGGAGTTCTGGGGCTCTGCTGCGGAAGCACACGGAGCTGTTCAGGAGTGTGAGCGAAAAAACAGACACGACGACGACAGTTGGTTCCGTCCTTGCAGGGCTGCGTACGATAACGCGCCGGGTGAAGCCAACACTCAAATACGCCGTGTGCGAACTCACAAGAGTCTCCTTTAGTGCAGTTCCCTTTGCGGAAATCAGGACAAGCACTGCCAGAATAATGGTACTTACGAGGATCCCTGCGGCGAGCTTTCTCACCAGGATGAGCGTACGGACACTCGGTCCAGTCATGGGAGCGGCCGCGCGCGCAACGCCGCACCTTGAACTCGTACATCCGGAACTCGTCCGTGGAGAAAGGACCAACCGGCAAATCGGCCTCGCGACCCGGTAAATCAGAATCGGAGTCAATGTCATTCGACGGAAGATAACGCTGCAGAGCGGCTATCGAATCGCCAAACAGAAATGAGGAATAGTCTCCCTCGGAAGCAGCAGCGCCACCGCCACCATTGCCGTTAACGGTGACGCCGCTAACCGGGAGAGAGTAATTCTGGGCGGCTCCGGGGGAGAAATCTTCGAAGAGACCCCAGGGAGGAACGTCGACGGTTGGCCTGTGATGGTTTCCTTCGCCGATCATCATCATATTAGTTTTCTTCTAGCTTCTTCTTCTTGTCTGAGGACAAGATTACGTTTAACCATCGTTGGCGATGTTCTATTTAAATAACTCCAGGGACGAAGAGTTAACCATGGGTCACCACCCTAACTTAACTCTGGTTAAACTAAAAAGCTTTTCAAATCCCTTTAATACCCTTCTTCGTTTCCCTTGACCTGGTAATAATAACGAGTAATAAAATGGGACTCTGAAGCCTGAAGTCTGAAAGCGGTGGTGGGTTTTGGTTTGGTTTGGTTTGGTTTGCGTGGGCCCTAAGGTGTATTCATGAAGTGAAGCCAAGCCTTATCGTCGTTACTGACAAAGATTCCAGATGAGTGGTTTCTTGTAGTGGTGTACCGTACGGTTTCAGGTCTGGGTTCATCCGGACGGACTCCAAACGGATGGGATGGCGTAAAAGGCAAAGATGTTGGAGCGAATGAATCGCGTAATTTCCAATTTGCGCAGTAGATGATGATGCATCGGATGTGAAATATATTGTGGGTAGAAGGACAGTATGGGAATTGAAATTACTTGGGTAGAAAGTAGAAAGTAGAATACTAGAATGGGAACAGCGAGTGGCAGCCATGCCCTGAACCCAGAGACACGTCTCGCCAAAAGCTCTGCAAAGTTAATTATTCCTCACTCACTCTATTATTATAGTCTAGACTCTATAGCCTTTGAGGGGGCATTTTGATAAATTGAGGTCGGCGACAAGAATTTAGAATTAGAAATAGTCGAAAACGAGAAATGTGGCAACACGTGTCAGACAGAAAACCCATGTTAGAAATTTGGTATGGCGGTGGCCATCATACAAATATACAATACGGTTACGCTTACGCTTTAATTTTATCAGAAGTCGAGCCAAGTGATGGCGGTTCTTTTTTTGGGGCCGGACAGCCTGACAGCACTGAGTGGTTTGATTTCTAGAAATGGCATCTGACAGAGTGTAGGTTTGGCCGTAGAGGAGTTTAAAGTTGGCCCATATCGGTAGGTCTGATAGGTGGTATTGGACCGGTTAAATCCATGATTGTTGAACCGGATCAATTAATGATGTCGGTCTCTGTTAGTTAGTTAATATGATTATCATGTGGGCGACCGACACTCACTCAAGAATTGAACGATACTCCTCTCCTACGGTCAGATTCCATTTTAAGATGTTTAATTGGTACAGATCCCCCACAAATTGCAGGTCATAGAGATTCACAATCCCATCTTCTCAATCAGACGCTTCGACCTTTAGAAAAAAAGACCTTCCGAAACATTTCAGGATGGCATCCGGAAAAGTCAAAAGGCAACGGGATGGGATATTGGGATGGGTTGAGGAGTAATTTTACAGAAAGAGGCACGAAAATATAAAATGAAACTTGAAACTGAAAGTCTTCAAATGTACAGTGGAGACCTGTAGACACTTTGACATCGATGTAACTGTCTAGTGTAGGATTAGTAGAAAGATAAAAAGCTAAAAGAGGCATTGCCCGTGCGGCATGGCGAGGGTGACGGGGATGGGGGTTTGTAAATGTAACTTAGTGCTGCACGATAACTCTGCTGCCACCATTTGTCCCGCTTTAACTACTCGTAAAACGGATGGTCGAGATCAAAGTCTTTATTGAAATTTTGATCTCAACCGTTGACAGTAAGTACTGTGCATTTAATGCAGTAAACATCCTCTATTGTGCACCATTTTCTGTTGTGCATATACATACCAAACAAAAAGACTGAAAAACTAAAGACACTAAAGAAATATTTTAAATTTAAAATTATGCTTTTAATTTCATACTTTTATTTGGTATAAAGAGTGCTGATGGGCTAATTTTGTAGCCGATAATCTAACAACGAGGCCAAGTCCGTGGCAAGTAGGACTTTTTGGCCGTTTTCCACTCCTTGGCTTCTTGAAGTTTGTACTCAGGATGTCTTGGCTTTTGCTTGCCCCTCTTCTAATTGAAAATCAACTTACCAAAAAAAAAAAAAAAGGGTTGTGCACAAATGATTTTCTTTTCTTTCAAGTCTACCCCCATGTGATGATGCATATCATTTACCCTTTCCAGTAACGTTGGTTTTCGATATCGTACGAACTACCCCATTAAATGGTCTCCCAAGTCCCACCCCCAATCCTTTGTCTATATTTGAAATGAGGGTCCTAATAAATATGTGATGGATAAATGTAAATGGAGCAAATTCTCTAGGTATAGGATCTAGACTCATTCTTATCACCATGAAGATAAAACTTTAGTAGCATCTCCTTTCGTTTCGAATTTAATAATCATCGCAGACATTATTATAGTACATGATTCACAACAACTATGACAGACAAACAAACAAACAATTATAATATCATATCAACACGATCAACTCCATA
The DNA here is from genome assembly GCF_041222555.1 of Hakea prostrata. NCBI lineage: Eukaryota > Viridiplantae > Streptophyta > Magnoliopsida > Proteales > Proteaceae > Hakea > Hakea prostrata. The sequence continues at coordinate 23,531,249 of NC_142602.1, forward strand.
AGGTTGGCTACATAGATCCCTAAGTACAAAATAGAAAAGATAAGAACAGTAACACTAATAAATGTGTGCATAAGCGAAGAAAAAGAGACCCTCTCTACTTGTATAGACTGTCCATCAAGCCCCTTATGCCCTAATGGCCTACTCGCGATGCTATGTTATCTTTAAATCCAAAGTGTGGGAGGATAAATATATAGTCTTGTCCGAGCATTGAGGATTTGGATCATAAACGAAGATAAGTACGTACGTATGAGTCAGAATAACATTCTTAAGAATATCTTTCTCTGCATGGATCAACCACATGACTATACAACTTAACTTGGTAGCCAAAAGCCTTATTTAGGGTACTGGGAAAGTAAAATAAGACCTAATATTAGTTGATATCCTTCACATTTGTCACGTAATGATGATAGGTTTTCATTTTCAGTACAAAAAAGAATGAACAAAAGGACATACAAAACAGAGCTGCTCAAAGGACTAATGTGCATGCATGCATCCACCTACAGAATCTGACCAAAGCGTGTTTTTATTATTTATTGATACAGTATCTAACAATTTGCAATTTAAATAATTCTAATGCAAATTAATGATAAAATAATTTCTAAAATATATGTATATATTCAATGATGGAAATAGGAAGTATTAGTAAACCCAAGTTGCTCTTTCAACAATTATTTATATATTAATATCTGACTGGTAATTTTAGCCCCTCGAAATACAATTCAAACCAAGAATAAAAAATATTCAATTCAATGGGTTTATAAGTAAATTAATCCAAGTTGTATGTTTAATAGTATTTTTATTAATTACAACATAGGAAGAACAACTTTATCTACTAAGCCGCAATAGACAAAGTAAAAAATAATATATAATTAATTGACTGTAAAGACGAACATCTATCAAGGGATACTGTAAAAGAATAATTCTAATAATTTATAATGCTCATGTAGTAATTAATATATTTGGGTGTAGGTTTTTTTATGATGGATATTACAAGCATCGTCAAGTTGAAATTGCACCTTTAATGATTAATATTTTAATTAAAATTCAAAAAGAAAGAAAAAAAGAAGAAAAAAAAACATAAATACTAATTTTTATCAATTGGCAAAAAAAAAAAAAAAACCACAAAAAAAACCCCCCCCCCTTTCCCCCCTTAAACCCCCCCCCCCCTCCTCCCCCCCCCCCCCCCCCCTCTTCCCCCCCCCCCCCCCCCCCCCCCCCCCCCCCCCTCCAAACAAAAAAAAAAAAAAACCCCCCCCCCCCTCCCCCCCCCCGCCAAAAAAGTAAAAGGAAAATTCAAAATAAATGAAGTTAGTAACAACTACTATGGACTATGAACTATAGAATAATATATGGACGCAGACACTAAATGATAGATATTGAAATTATTATTAATTCAAGTTGTATTTTAAAATGTATATTTATAGTTACAATACAAGTTAGATGAAATCAAAACAAGAAATAAAACCATCAAAAAATAGTTGTAATGAGGAAGTTATATCTATCTATGGATTGACCAAGTTGATTTGCTAGGGGTGTTAATGATTCTAGCATATATGGTGCATGTTGCTATCACCAAACCAGTTAATTTCACTTATTCGCCCCTTGGTTTGGTAAGATTCTTTTATATATATTTTAGCCACTTGGATTGGATATCATATCAATCAAAACTCAAAACAATATCTTTACTTTACATCCTATTTGTAGTAGGACATCCAAGACATCTAAAAGCAAATCAATTTTTTTTTTAAATAAATAAAAATAACACTAATCGAATATAATATAGTCTGTTGGAAATAAAATCCACTTGAGTTTATGCCTATGCATAACATCTTTGAAGCCATTTATATCATAGGATACATACATCACAAGGCATTATTATTTATTTTATTTTAAGAATTGGTGGCTTCATATTGGTGGATGGAGACTATTATATATTTCATAAAAGCATTGAATCCATGCCTTTTTCACTAAAGGGTGTCGATTATTGCCATCTAAGCGACCCTTTGATGCAGCACAAGACATTGATTTCTCTTAATTGACTCTTAAAGTGTAATGACATGACACATATAGAGAACACGAACCATCTTACGCAATGATGAACTTTATGATCGATATTGCATGATTGGTTTTCACAATACTTTTGATTAGTTGGGATCTTTATCTCTATACTCTCCTTACACCCCCCTCCTTCTTCTGTTACACATTTAGGAGGGAGCTATATTTTATCTAGTTTCTTAATGTTTAGAAGTATGTCTTACTCCTACATGTATGGTGAAGAGTTGTGTGAGGAGCATAATCTATCATTTTGGCAAATAATATAATCTAAACTCGCTTAGGACATCCTCGTATAAGTATATGAACTAAGGCTCTAACTTAGTAAGGAATTTCCCATGAAGCAGTACAGATGCTTTACCTGTTAGTGTAGAAGTTTATGATTCCCTCACACTTGTTTCCAGTATAATAGAATGTTACACACTTTTTAATATTGACAAAATAATCAAGATGGAACACCCCCCCCCCCCAAGTAGGCCTCATATAAACTCCCTTTATACATATGATGAAAATATGTGAATGAAAGTAGCTCCGTTTATATCATATATATCATATATTTGCAGGCTTGTTGGGCATTTTATTTAAATCACTTTTAACCATATTCCTACTGATGCGTTTGAAAATTGTCCAACCGATGAGGTCTGCAAAATAAAAGTTAGATGCGAGCCGACTTGTCAATCGGGAATCTGCCTCCGATAACTAAATCAGTAGTTGCACCATTAAAGAGCTCTGAATCGTTGCAAAACTTAATAGAAAGATATAATAGAAAGAGAGAACAATTCAGTTACTTTATGTTTTGCATTGGCCACTAATTTATATAGAATTTACCTTTTAATCCCGATCGTCAACTCAATCAATGAGTCTTATTTGCAATCGTATGATCATAGGGTTTAACTTCCCTAATCCTTGTTATTCCATGTTCCTTCTTAGCCACGATTATCTATCCCAATTCTAAAGAGATCATATATTTTATTATAGCGGTTGAGTCTTCCATAACGATTAAGTTTTGTTGGATAATTGTATTAAAATATCTACAAAACACAAAAATAAAATTGAAAGATGAAGATTCTTAGCTAATCCGAAGAGCTTTTGCAATTGAAAGAACTACCGATCGATGAGGTTGTGCCACACCTTGAGTGTTGTGTTTAAAATAATTGATGCACCCTACTACCAAGGATTCTTTGCACAACCACCTCCAAGATAAAACCAATGAACTATATTTCGGCGAAATTCGCCCAGTTCGCCGGTGGGCAAAATAAAAGAGGCATCGAAATCGAAATTTCAAGATTTCGCCGGAAAATCAACGATTTTCCGAGGAAACAATGATTTTCTGGCGAAATTTGTTGATTTTCGGGCGAGATTTTGATTTTTTTTTATTTTTTTTTTATTTTTTTATTTTACTTTACTTTACTGCATCAAACCCTTTTAAGTTTTATCTTCGTCGCTGCCGGATCGTTGAAGTAGAAGACAAGCAGTAGCAGTTGCTACTTTTGCCGGAAAGGAGAAGAAGAAGAAGAAGAAAGAAAGAGAGAAAGAGAAAGAAACAGAAGTAGCACTGTAGCAGCCGCTGCTAAATTTGCCAGAAAGGAGGAGAAGAAGAAGAAGAAAGAAAAACAGCCGGTCGCGCGAAATCTGGTTGCAGACTTGCTTGCAAAGTGGTGGCGATGTGAACAGTTGCACTGTAGCGAATTGGCGACTTCCTGCGAAATGTTGTTCGTTGGATAAAACAATCTCCAACTAGAAGATGAGATAGTTATTCTAATCCCTTCAATGAGTAAAAACTAGAGCACAACATTTAGACAAACTCAAAGGAATAATCTTTAAAAACAAGTAACAAGTAATGCAAGTGTGAGGAGTGTCTCTATTGCATCACATGCAAAAAAGGATTGGGTTTATATAGGTCCAAACCTCACCTTACAGCCCTTGAGATACTAAAAGCAATGAATTGGATTAAATCCGTTCAATAACCTTAACCTCACTCATGGTAATGGCCATGAATTGTCATGAAATTGAAATGAGAATTGAAAATCAAGAGTTAAAATTTAAGTAAATTCCACCTTTTAAGACTTATGACCAATGTAATGAAGGGCCTCCTTTACTCATGGATCCTTCATTATCACCCTTACTTTATAGGTCTCACACACTAACAAAATAATTAAATGAAAAAATAAAAAAAATAAATTTAAACTTAATATAAATTTTATAAAAATCCTAGCAGTTTTTTCATGTTCAAGTAATCTAGGGGTTAGCTATTCACTCTGGTGTCCCTAAACTGGGACAAACCAACTAAGCATAGTTGGATTCAATTGGCTTATTATTATTATTATTATTATTATTATTATTTATTATTATTATTATTATTATTATTATTATTATTATTTCTACTCATCACCTAGATGAACAAATTTTGCAGCAAATGCCTTAGCTAGATATTCAACTTTAACTCGAGAAGTTTTCTTATCCTCAGCAATCCACCAGATTATCTTCAGCAGATTCTTTTGTAATGATAAAGTAGACAAAGCCTGTTGTAACTTGTAATCGGGAAAGAAAGAGAAAGAAATAAATAAAAAGTGTGACGAGAACACAGATGGATAGGGGATGCGGAGTCTCCAAGAATCAGCAGGTGATATCATAATCCACGTGTAAGGCAGGCAGGCAGAATTATTGGAAGCTTAAGGGACAGATGGCAATCTCATGTAATGGTCATAGCCGTACATGCAAAGAAGATGAGATGAGCTGAGATGTTGTACGACCGTTAATTTAAAGCTTTTCCCTTGGATTTGGGATGATATATTTATATATATATATATAAGGGATGGGATCTTTTAGATTTGGACGAAGACTTTAATGGTGATGCTGATGTCCGAATCCAACCCAAGCTAGAGTGCTAGACATTTTGGGTTTAGTATTTAGTAGGACATGTGTCTCGGGTCACGTGCCCCTCTCTCCACACCATAGACCATACCATACGCTGTCCTCTTTCAATGTACACGCGTCCACTTGGGTTATCCACTTCAATAAGATATTTATTTATTTATTAGATTCTGATTGACTCACTCACTCACTGGGTCATCACCTGGTGTCCTTCGTCTTCAATCTTGATGGCGACGCGTTGCCACTTTCTGACCACGCGTTTAGTTTCCATCCTTTAGGGTTTAGACGCCCCTGGTCCCCTTCCTTCCTTCCTTCCTTCCTTCTTCCTCTCGGGATCTGCATGATTTGACGTCTCTTTTCTTCTCCTCCTCTAACTCCTCAATGATGGATGGCTAGCTTCACTCATCAAATCAATATAATATCGATCCAGTGTCAAACCGCTGCATCTTACAAAATCCACCATGTCCGTTAGATTGGGATCATCATGTCATCACTTATCAACCACATCCCTAATGCCATCATACGCTTCAGACATACCTAGGTTTGTAAATGGACCGGATAGTGGTAATAATACCATATCCGCATTCTATTATATTCAGAAGGATTCTGTCAAATTCAGATGATAATCTGATAGTTATTTTCTTAAATGGACATAAATACATATTGAATACAAGTTTTCGACTACTTGTTTACATTTTTACCTTTTTATTTGTAACAGCTTGGTTTGAAATTTAATAATTTAACAACTTTATTAACTATTTTAATAAAAACTCTAGAAAAATAATCATATATCAGAGGTAAAAAATTTTATAAAAAACCAACGGGGTTAACAAAACTCTATTAAGCAACTTAAACGTTTAATATCTAATTTGTCTTTGTAAAATTAAGGTCAAATTACAATATTATCCACATTTAGAAAAAAAATCATATCAAATAGCAATTTTAAGTTATATTTTTAATATAAAAAAGGAATCCTGTAAATTATCTTTTTCGTTAAACAAATGAACACCAGATTTGAGAGTAATAACTGAAAATCTAATGAAAATGAAAACTTTTTAAAATTGATAATATAAAATCAGAAAGTGAATAATAAAAATTAAAAAACAACACTAAATTGAAAATTAGATACATATAAAAAAAAACTAAAAAATAAGGAACTACCTAGTCAGATTAATTTATTCTTAATTAATAAGGTAACAATGTAATTTAGTATAAAGTATAATTAAATAGAATAAAATACGAAGATGAATATTTTAGAAAATGAATTGCAGGCGATCTATGAAGGAATTAGCATTGCACGCAAAAAGAATTTCATGCCTTTATATGTGGAATCAAACTCTCTCAAAACTATTAATTTGTTAAAGCCTAATGCAAGAATACAAGGGAAAATAACAAGAAAGAATTTCATGCCTTTATATGTGGAATTAAATTCTCTTAAAACTATTAATCTGTTAAAGCCTAATGCAAGAATACAAGGGAAAGTAACAAGAGTGGTGCATGCAATAAAGGAAGAAGTGGGAAGCTATGAAGGAATTCAATTCCAATATGCGTACCAGAATTTCAACTATGCTGTTGACTGGATCACGAAGATACCGATTCTTTCTGGATCCACCCAAAAATTGGAAGAGATCCTACTAGCGGATAAGATTTGCATTCTTGAGTAGTTTTCTTTTTCAAGGTTGTTAAACTCCGTTTATTTGTTACCAAAAACTTAAAAAAGTAGAACAAAATATTAAGGTTGTTTTAAAAATTTTAAATAAAAAAATTTGCCCATCATATAACAAAACTAGCATAAATTAACCGGAGGAGACAATAATAATTACGAATGAAGTTTTTAAGGTTGGATTAGTAATTTCCAAAATATAAGAGATAAAATAATAATTAATCTACAATACATGGTGCAACAGTAATTATCTCAAAAAGTGAAAAAACTAATTTACGATACATGGTCATTTTTTTATCAAAATAATTTTATAAATTTTGTATCTCTTTTCTTCGACTAGTAATATGTTTTTGTAAAATTTGTGCCTCCTTTCTTGAACTAGTAAGACGTACATTCAATTAGAAAGTTCTGTTTTATGACTCATATCTTCAATGATGATGTAATTTGGTTATATATCACAAGAGACACAATAAATATAAAATGTAAGCCTTGATTAAAATTACTTTGATGAAACCCCAACCTTAAAAGATTCATCTAGACTAACTCAAATGCATCCCAGACCTAGAAAAACAGGAAAATCCTAGCAGCTAATTTGATGGTTTGTGGAACTTGGGTATATGATTTGAGTTGGTTTCTAACTTATTCGTAGACATCTTGCCCGCAATCATCTCATAAACTTTAATTATTATACTTTCTTTGTACCCTCCAAAACCTAATAAGAGATTGGGGGCTAGTCCTTGTCAATCATCTCCATATGGGAAACCCTAATTTGTGCAACATATATTTCATCATAACATATGCTTTATTATTTAACGTTAAACATGATCACCATTATCAAGGATTTAATGGTTTTTATTACTTGCTTCCTTCCTTGGTCATTATAAGGTAGCCACCCAGCCGCTAGGTAGGTAGTGATCTTTCTGAGACTTTGTTTTATTTTCTTAACTCTCACTCTTTTAACAAATAACAAATATATGATAAAAGATAATATTTGTTGAGCATTTTATTTATTTTTTAATCCCAAGTTCATTTATAATCTCCCTATCCCTATTTATGTTAGTATGGTCCATCACTTGCATATTCTTTCCTCATTGCTGAAATAATCTAATTTATTTTTTAATTCTTAAAAGTAATAGCTAATGATAAGTCTGATGACACGATAACCTAATCATTTGAATAATAAAGAAATTCTTCATCATAAAAAATAGGATTTAGTTTCTTTATTGAGTTCATGAAATAGAGAGAATCTTATAATCCCACAAATGGCATTGAAAATTCTTGGTCCAATAAAGACTTGTCACCTCTTAGTAGATGTTGTTAGCATGCATATATATGCTTTCATGGGAGGCATGCACTTGTAGATTAGGTTAATTATTTGATAGATTTAGAATTTCAAACCCAAAACTTTATTATTTTGAATATATATATATATATTTGATATGACTTAATGACTAAAATCAAGTTAAGGTTTATTATCAGGCTTTGAGGATCTGAAAATTCAAGAAAAACACAACTAAACGAAACACTGGGAAAAGAATAGTCAAATCAGCAAATCATGATAAATGGATGTATAAGAAATAATTGAAAGAAGCTTAATTTTTTGGCCACATGTTGAGTTAACTTGACTTTAAGGCCTTGGTTCTAATTCACGAGCAAAAAGGTGTAGCAGCCATCACGTTATTAGGGATATATACAGAAACTCATTAATTATACGTGAGCTTTGAACATGATGGAGGAATACTTGACCACCAAGGAAATCAAATAGACTAATTCTCTCTCTCTCTTATGTCTAATCTTTGACCCATAGAAATCTGGCTGGTTTTGGAGTTATCCATTTCACAAACCTTCACAGTTAATCTTTGAGTCTGGTCTACAGCTTCATTTCTACACCAGCCTTCTCTTCCATCCATCTTTATCTGCTTTCTATAAAAGAGTTAAGTCAGTTCTCGTGACAAAAGTTAGACAATGTTCGTATATTAATATAATCCTTCATTGGGTCTATGTCTCTTTCTTTTTCGCATTATTTATTGTTTAAATGATTTGCTGGATTTTCTTTTTGGGTGCCTTCGTAATGCATAGAGCAGAAGTGTTATTCAAAATGATTAGGTATAAAACGTCTTAAATTTCAGGATTAAATCTTAAAGTCTAAACTATATTTTGAAGAAGGAGATCCACTTCTAATCTACTTTGTCAGTATTCAGAAATAAGTGTGATAAAAAAATATAAAATATCCGAATAGATAGATGATTCAAACTTCATATTTGATGATGAAATTGATGTCGGTAGGTAAAGAGGCTTAGAATAGGATTACAAGGGCAACCCAAGGTTATTATATGTTGATTCCTTCAAATGTAATCTATGTTAACCAAAGTTAAAATATATTCTTTTTAAAGATTGCTTCCATCAAGACCCACTTGCTGTCTTCTCATGTTTATCCATTCCAACTTATATATAAATTTAAAAAAGCAACTAAGAGACAAAGAGAAAGAGAGAGAGAAGGATTAGGATGAATGGCTAAAATATCATTATCATTGTTGCTCTCCTCGTGTGATATTTGGTTGGTATATTTTGCTTAAAACTAAAATTTTCTCTCCTAGGTCCTCCAGGCCAACCCTAGAAAAGGAATGAATTAGTAAACTATTTTAGGGAAATACGTGCTAATCACAACCAAGTTAGTTCAATAAGTAGAAATTAAATTACTTAATTTTGGTGCAAATTTGGTCATCCCATGGACCACGGGTTTTTGCCTGGGTGATGTCGCCTTAATTGGTAGCAAACTAAACCTTAAACCAAATAATAATAGAGATTAGTGGCTTGACTTTGTAACTTGAACTACCTTGGGAGGGTTTCTTGGTTTTTGGCTTTATCTTTCAGATTCTTAAGTGGGCCACCACCATTGGGTGGTGGATTAGGATCTTACTTATAAAAAGGAACTCATAGCTTTTTACCTGGTGTGGGTAATTCTTGCTTGGCCCACCTCGCCCTTCCACTCAATTATTCTTGCAATTGGATTGGGTCCATCAGCCCATCTATTATTGGCTGTGCTTTGATATTTTCACCGGAAAATTCTAAACCCTTTGACCAAACTGTCGCTGAGAACAGTGACTGTGATCAGTAGTGATCAGTGCTTTTATGGATATTTCGTAATTCGGGTTGGTGGGTCAAGCGATTTGCCCGTTGGATTTTTGAATAAAAGAGAGAAAGAAAAAAAAGAACCTTATAATCAAAAGGGTAGAGGGATACATCGTATGACGAGTTTATGATGATTTGGATTCTTAATTGTTTCAGATTTCGAAACACTAGCGTGCCTTGCTTGGGGCCCACTTGTGATCAGTCCACCTAGATATCTATTTTTGGTTAGCTACCCAAGCCCATTAACAGGTTTTGTTCACGATAATAAGGGAAAGTTTAGGTGGGTCAGGCGCATGCTCATTGGGCCTCTAAATCCAATCACAATAATATGGGCTACTTTCCCTTTCGGTTCCTTTTCTAATTTAATTTTGATCAGCATTAATTGTTAGAGAAATTTTGATCACTCGGGTTATAGAATCCTATCTGGATCGCCACCACCCCTAACTCTCTCCCTCCACCCGCTAGCTTTCTCTGCCATCAGGCCCATCTCCTACTCCGTCGACAACGATTCTAAAATCTCGTTCTGGCTAGATTCCTGGCATCGTCTACAATGTTGTTGGAGCGAAACTGTTTACTCCTCGAGTATTCGTAATGGAGTTTGGAACTTCCTCTCCCCGTACCCCTCTAAGCGTGATCAGATCATTTCCTCCCCTCTCCCTTGCAAATACAGTACCCTCCTTTGGCTTCCCTTTGAAAAAGGTTTTTCTCCCTTGGCCTTGGCCTAGAATCTCTCCCACTCCTTCCTCACCTAAGGTTTTTTGTCTAGTTCAAAAGCCGTATTTTCTGCCAAACTTTCATTTTATAGAGAGCCCTTTCATATTGTCTCCCCACCTAATCTTTTCTCATTAGCTACTCCATTCGGGCCTCTCCCTCGTGTATCTTTTGAAATGGGCTAAAAGGCCTAAACCACCTATTTTTCTAGTGCCCATTTACCAAACCCTTTTGGATCCACTCCCTTACCTCTGTATGGCCCTGGCCCTGATATAAACAACCTCATCCTTTCAAGATACAGAGATTGCCACTGGCTCACCTCATCTTTTGGAGGATGCAATTTATAGCTATTGTAGTGGCGAATCTTGTCTTTGGTTCACGTCACCGTTGTCTAGATGGAGTGAAACTTCAATAGATGGTCATCCATATCTAGATCTTTTGAGCAGATTTGGATTGAAGGCAGTTAGCTTTAATATTTGTCTTTAAAATAATCCCAACTGAACCAAACCAGTATAATATCTTCTTCTTTTTCTTCTCTTCTTCTTTTTGTGTGTAGCGGTGAAGAGATACCCGCATGCATCACCAAGAGTACTGAACTAAAAGTCTAAAACCATATATGCTTTACCTGCTTTAATGAAAACATTTAATGAAACACGTAAAGAGGTTCACCAAAAATCAAAGATAGAAAGCTCATCCACTAGTTGCAAATTATTAGGACTTGCTGCATAGTTTCTTAAATGTCTGAGACCAGAGAGAGAGAGAGAGAGAGTCAAGAACCAATGAACCCATGCCGACACACGCCCATGCAGTTACTCACTCTTCTTCGGAGAGACAGAAACAACTAAAGTCCTAGTTGAAGGTCCCACTCATTTATTCATTTCAGGCATTCATATCTCATATGTGGGTGGTGATGATGATGATGATGATGATTCATCAATTACTCGATCACGGGAATCTTTTGTGTTCCTTGCACAACTCCATTCCCATAAATCATAAATGCTTTGGGCAAAAGGACATACGCATGCCATGAAATAGATTCATTGTGTAACACACAGAACCAGACAAGATCCTGGAATTCCCCCTACTTGCTCAATGCTCATGTCAATCGATTAATGTGCTCTGCAATTCTGCATGCATGTCCAACTCCAGGGAAATCCATCTTAGCTAGGGATAATAAGTGTGTTGTTTTACTAGTTGGAACCTTTCATCACATATTTAAATGGGGTTTATTTTATTTTTACTCTACCTTGTTAATACTTAGAGATAAATTTCTCTTGTAAATTATATAATTAGAGGATATAAAGAGAGTAGTAAAGTTCTTCACCCAGAAATGAACGAAATTTTATTTTATTTTATTTTCTGTTTTCTATCGTCCAACAATAATATTGATAAGGTGTTAGGTTGCTGGAATATCAACGCATACGGCAAATATTAAACCACGTGTTAAATAATCGCAATGTCTGTTGGCTTCTTTCGATCAGTAATCCGACAGTATCTCAATCACTTATGATTTTTTTCTATTTCTCTTAATTATTATGCGGTGGTTGAACCATATAGATTTGGCTTCTTTGGTTTTGGACATCTTGTTTTGCATGGAAAAGTACCATAGTGGTAGGCATGACCTCTTCATAAAGATTTTTTTTTTTTTTTTTTTTTATTATCATTCAGTTGGTTCATATTAGACGAGAACCACATTTTCCTTATCATAAATCCGAAACCACATTTTTTGGTTCTGATCTCAGACCATCTTTACTAACTAGTTCTTGGTGGTCATCTATGCCAGACGGCAAAGAAAGCTACAAAGAATGGTGATTCTTTCATTAGAATCATATGCTTAGATTACTTTTTAAAGGTCTAATGCCAACAAAATGCCCATAATCTTAGTTGATCGAGATCCAACACACGAAGTTTGACCATAGAAGTTTATGATGAAAAATTACTTATGGTTTAGTCATTGATCAAAATCCAACACACGAAGCCAAGATTGAACATTGGGAGGCCAAATGTATGTGGGCCAATGTGGGACGCACTGTAGGTGCCATATCATAATATATTATTATATTTTAATGTAGAGTTTACATTAAAAATTAGGTAAATTAATAGAAAATTCGTGAGTGTGAGAGAGAGATAAAGGAATAATTTGAGAAAGAGAGAGTGAACACCTGATGTGGAGAAGATTTAGGAAAATTTCAAAATTTGCTAATTACTTCAATATTTTGTGAGACGTGTGAGAGAAAAAAAAGAGAAAAAATAGGAATAAAAGAGGAGATTCATGAGAGAATAAATAGAAATGAAAATAGGAGAGAATATATAAGGAGAAATTCATGGATCGTGAATTAGTTTTTAATTAGAATTTAACATTTTATTCTTTAAAATTAGGGATTTAATGATAACCATTAGATAAAGATTATGAATGACATTTGTACTATTATCTTTATCTTAAATTTTTATTTTTAATTTTTGGAGGGGTCAAATAGTGATATTTCACATTTAAAGATAGAGAGATAAGGAAAAAACAAGGATATTTACAATTTCAAAAAATCCGGTCCCAACGTGGCCGCCACTCATTGTTAGCAGTTTGAAAAATACATTACATAATTTCATCTATGCTATGTTAAACGATGTATCTTTGAGTTCTTTATCTGTCACCAATAAAATGTCTAATGCTTTGATTTATTTTCGCTTTATAGGTTGTGAGTTTAATGTAACTCTACTATATGTTTTTCATTGTTTCTCAATTTATGCATTTCATCTTTCTATTAAAAAAGGGAAAAAACGAAAAAACGAAAAAGGGTAAAATATTTTACCATCCATGAAGTGGTTGGGGATGAAAAAGATAGGTTTTTTCATTTTTGGTGAAGATGAAAAGATGTTCAGACATAAGGGATAATAAGTATAACACAAATTACGGAGTGGGGTTGGGTGAAAATCAGATATAGTAACGGTAAATTCAAGAAAGCATGACGGTGGGCCCTTCAATCTTGGAGGATTGTTAAAAATGAATTTCAAGTTTTCAAATTGAAATCATTTTTAAAATTTAAATATGCTGTGGTATGTCAATTTGGGTGCAGTTCAAGCTACATTATTGGAGAAATTTTTTCGTCTCTATTAATTGATTGGTGGAGTTAGTTTTAGGTCAATATTATGAATTTAATTAGATGTCATTTTCTTTATTTGCTTTTTGACTCATTTAAAGTAACTAAAGTGGTTTATAGATGGTGAATAAATAGATTGATTTGGATGGGATAGTGATGTTTATCCTTAAAAAAAAAAATTAGATAGTGATGATATTATATTTATATTTGACTCTTTATTAATAATAATAATATATTATATTATATCTGACCGAATTTGAATTTATTTTATTATTTTTTAACGGATTCCAATCGGATTATTTGGGATTAGATTTGAAATTTAAGATTTTTGTAATTTTCAAAAAATCTAGAAAAATATTTACTAATTAAAAAATTCAGTATATAGGATTATAGAGATTTTCACACCAAATTATATTTACATCCATTGTGTTTACAAACAGTTACGAATGAATAATAGAATGAAGTGATAAATTGACATGTAATGTATTTTCAAAGTTTCTGATATTATATAACTAATTGTAAATCCTGTTAGAATGAATAATAGAATGAAGTGATAAATTGATATGTAATGTATTTTCAAAGTTCCTGATGTTATTCTTTTTTATTTTAAATCCTAAAAGGAAGTTTCAAAAAAGAATTGTACAAAATGTCGATCATAGGTAGTGGATTGGTAGGGGAGATCTATGTTTCTTAATGGAGAGGTTGTGGTTCGATCTTTACAAACAGCAGTGTCTCTCCCTCCCCAAAATGCAATCAAAGTACGCACGCAAGCTGGCTCGGATGAACCTCACCTTCGAAAACAAAAAAAATAGAATCAACGAGGCGAAGGGCAGTTTGGTCATTTGAAAAGTTCCGTTCAAATTTGATAGAAAATAAAATCCAACTGAAGAAACCGAAACTGCCGTATTTGAGTCAGCGAAGTAACCCACGGTACCAAATCAACAACTCGCAGTTCAGAGCTTACACGCGGCCAAACCTAATGGTTCCAGCTATGATCTCCGACTCGATGAAATCAATCTCTTCAGATCCTAAAACCCTTCCCTAAACCCTATATCAGATTCAGATCAAACAATATCCTCCTCGTCAATTTGACCTCTGTCTTCTTCGATCGATTGATCTGTTACTGTTAGTTAATCCATGGGTGATCTGCTCTGGTCTCAGAGTGACAAGGCTGACTTGACTCTTCCATGGAAGAAGTCCAAGGTTCGTTGAAATCGAATTCGCTTTATATGGTAACTTCTTGATCAATGTTTGGGTTTGTCTGGTCTTCTCCATCCAAGTGATAGATTCACAAGTTATGGCTCTTCCATGGAAAAAATCTAAGCTTGGTCGGATTTTTCGTTTGGTCGCCGACCTTCGGTCGCCGCCAAGGCATGGAGGATCTCTCGTTGTCGAGACTGGTTTCCCAACTTCCGTCATAGATCTGATCGTCAAAAATCGAGATCGGTTAAAGAAGAAACCTTCGATAAAGAAAAAGAAGGATGGAGCTTCGGAGGAATTGGTGAAGGTGGAGCCTGTAACTTCCCTTTCCAGTCTCACTACCGTTTCGAATTTCTCTTCCGGTTTGGTGAGTTCGAACCCTTCTGCTGGTCTCGTCGGTTCATCTACTGAGATTAACAACTCAAAGCGGCCACCGACACCTACTAGTAAGGAAATTCTTCCTTCGGTTGCTAATGTGGAGAAAGGCGTGACGTCTAAAGGAGTGATTTGGTGGAATGGAACTTTTATGATTACTGTTAAGGTGCTTTTCATGTTGATTCTGGCTTTAGCAGCAACTAAGAAGATCGTTGTTGGGATCACAATATCGACCTTTCTTCTTATGTTTCTTGAATTTTTGGTATTACGAGTTTTTTGCCTCTTGGATCGAATACCACTTTCAGAAAGGCTTCGCTCGAGAGCAGAGTTGATCACAGAGAATATATCTAGTATGAGTGAAACGTACCAATCGTCAATCGAAGAAATTGAACTCGTAGATATTGATTTTGATTCCCTTGGTAGCGAGAGAAGATGGGGAATCGGTTTGACGGACGATTATCGATCCCGTGGCGAAGAAATCAAACTTGGGGATCCTGATTTCGCTGTGATTGGTAGAAGATGGAGTTCAGAAACAGATACTAATTTGCGTGAGCGACATGATTTGAGTAGGATTGATCAAGCTCGATGCGAAGAAATTCAACCTTCAAAGCCTGAATCTAGGTTGTCAACTCGTGAGAGAAGATGGGGAAGTGATCCGAGGGGTGTGGGTAAAGCTCAGAGCATTAGACAACTTTTAGAAGCTGAGAAGATAAAGGGAAGGCGTTTCAGTGAAGGTGATCAAGCTCGAAGAAGAGAAATTGAATTCGTGGAACCCCTTGTGGGTTTGCTCACTCATGAGAAAAGATGTGGGTTTGCAGATTTACCCAAAACGGGGAAGAATCCTGAGAGAGTCGAGCAAATTATTCAAGGTGTTGCAGATTTACCCAAAACGGGGAAGAATCCTGAGAGAGTCGAGCAAATTATTCAAGGTGCAGTGCTCAGGAATCGTAAGACAAGCAATGGTAGAATAAAAACGAAGAAGCTTCTAAAGAAGCTTGTTCCGAAGAAGTTCCGTGGATCGAAGAAGAAAGCAGATGATCTGAAGAGCCAACCTGATTCAGGTCGTGAACTATTCGTAGGATGGGATGAAGAAGAAGTAGTCACAAGCGAAGAACAAGAACAGAGAGAAGAAGCCATGTGTGAACAAGGAGGATCAAAAGAACAACAACAACTAGAAGAAATCGAAGAAGAGGAAGAGAAGGAAGTGAATTGCTTCAATTATGTTCCCCAAGCTGACACGGAATCGAGATTGGTTGAAGGCAATGGAAGAAGACGAGAAAATAATTATGGATATATAATAATTATTACCATTGTTCTTGCTGGCCTTGTGCATGGTCGACCTATGGCACTTGCCTTCACAATGGCATGGTTTCTAGTGAAAAAATCAGTACAGACCATGAAGAGATTATTAAAGATAACTTAAAAATCAGTTCTTTCTTAGAGACTTTTGTATTCATGGTGTTCTTGAGCTCTTCGAGTAGTACCAGAACCTCCAAGCTCAATGACCCCCCTTGAATTCTTCTAGTTGGTAAACTGTAAATTTTCTGATACGAAAAAAATGTACCTAGAGATTTTCTTTTCATAATCTAACAGTAGCTAGTGGTTTCAAGGTCGATTAATTAATTAATTTTTTTCAGAAGGCAAAAGCAAGCCTTGCAGATCTCCAACTCTGAGATTTTTATTAAGGATTTGTATTCCACCATTGAGTCATTGACATTGCAGGAGTAACTTAGACGCCCCCTGCCCTTATGATATCCAATTCACTCCTTTATATTCAGTTGTTGTCTTCCATTCTCTTTCTTTTATGTTTTTTTGGATGAATAAAAATCTTATTAACCAATAGGAAATAGGAAAGAGGAAAGGAGGAGGGGTGGGGGGAGAACATTGCGTGGAAGATAAGGCATTTGGATTTAGCAAAGTCAGCTGTACATTTTCAACATATCCTCCGTGAAGGAAATTTTGTTGCCAATTGGCTTCACGGGCAGTTGTAGACCAAGTTTGTCCATATGTAAAGAAAATTAAAGCTCAAAAATGAAGTTTTTGTCATGGTGACTGTCTCTAGTAGACCAATTAATTACTTCTCTGACAATCCCAAAGCGGCATATATAGAGAGAATTCTAGGAGTGGAAGACCCATTAGGCTTGGAGTTGCAAAGATCACTGCCGCAAGAAGGAGTGGGAAAGGAGGGTTGGACATCGGCCAAAAGAAAGAGATGGATGGGTTGGGCCAAGGGATGCGAGGCTTCCAATGAAGAAATACCAACATTGATGTCCCAGAACTCATCTGATATGCACAAGTACCATCAGAAGATTTCATAGTTAATAACCTATTTTTGAGTGACAAGGGCTTAGATATCGTATTCATTTGAATAACTCGACAGTAGAGAGCTTTGAGTTGGAGAGTTCAAGTGTGTCTATCAAGAGAAATGGAGGGCATAGATGGCTCTGTCTTGCTCTAGTAGGCTCAAGCATAGAAAGGAAGTGGATAATATGGCAAGTTGCAGAATTTTTTTTTTGGGTAGAGTTGCAGAAAATTTATTATATCAATTTACTATAATAACAAAGTCAATCTTGGTCAATATTTGGAGTATTTAGGAAAAGATTATTTCAATATTTGTCTTGATTATTAATATTAATATTTTTTTTGAATCTGAGTTTATCGAGGCCAACTCACTTGCACGTGGAGTACATTCTCAAAGGATCTTTTATATAATTAATTAATATATCTAGTACTTCGATTATTAAGTATGCTGCTAAGAAATATTTATTAAATAATTTGCTCTTAATATATCTATACCCATGAATCTCAGGTTTTGTTTCCTATTATAAGTCTGCAGCAAAATCATCTCAAACTTCTGTTGGAACCAAAGAATTGATGAGTATAGGTGAGATTTATTTTTTGGTCAAAACAAAAAAGCAGCAATAATATTAAACATATGAGTGACATTATGACTAGCACGTATTTTTCCCGCTTATTTTTATTTTAATTTGAGAAGAAAAAACTATATCTTATCGAAACTTGTGTGGTGTTTACCAAAAAAAAGAATAAAATGACACATAGCACTATAGTCTATAGCAGACTGCAGTGGTGAAATATCAAATAAACATTATGGCCTCAATGGAAACACAGAAAATTCTGAAGGATATAATGGTCAATTTACACGCCCCAATATTGGGGCCTGGGGCCTTGGGGGCTAACTGGCACTCGCTAGCAAGCAATTTCTTTACTAATAAATTTAATTTTCTCAGCAGCCAAACACGGTGATAAGTGAGATAATAAAGGTTATACCCAAGGAACGAGAGTTCGCCCAATATCGCCGGTTCGCTACCTAGCGAACCGACCGATATGGTGAAATCTCGCCGACATATCGACGAGATTTCGCCGATATGTGATGCCGGAAAGCCCCCGTAAATAAACCGTCAATGGAAGAAGCTCCGGCGGGTGGCCCCAGCTTCTTCCTCTCTTGATCTGACCTTTCTCAGACATTCTTCATTGGCTCCTCTCTCCTTTTGTAATAACCGTCCAGCCCATCCATCAAGAAAACAACGATGAAACCCAGAGTCTCTTCCCCGTTTATCTGTCTCTGTTTTTTCCTTTTCACCGCCTCTGCAACCGCATCAACATCAGCAAGATCCTAGCCAAAGCGGTGATTTCAGCAGCTTTAATGATCTCCAACAAAGTCCAACTCGCTTCCACGACAACAACCATGGAAGCATCACCGTCTGCCCTCAAAATGGTGTAGTTGGTCTCTTCCCGGCAAATCAGATGCTTTGGTGAAGAACATTGGAACCAGTGATTCTTGGTTACTTTGATACACAGAAGCTTCAGAAACTCTCAAACAAGAGAAGATGAAGACCATGGAGACCAGAGAGTAGCTCCTGCCATCTCAAGATTACCTGGCACCTGAGACGCCGGTTTGAAATCACTGAAGCCGGGATGAACTCCTATAGCTTAACTACTCTGGGTTTCCGATCTCCAGCCCAAGGCCAAAACCACATGAACAAGGCAACAGAGACGTAGAAGATATTATCATGCCGGATCGGGATCTCGGTGGAGCCGAAGACTCCTCTCCTGCAACTCCCTCCTCCGCCTTCTGGTCGTTTCTCAGTTCCCACCCACCCAGAGCACAGAGTAGACAGAAGATAAAGGGGGCCGGAAGTTCGCCGGAAAATCAGCGATTTCCGACGAAATTTTGATGTTCGCAAAAAATCGAGTCGCCGGAAAATCGACGATTTTCCGGCGATATTTTGAAACTCGGTTTCGTTGTGTTTTTTATTTCGCCCATTGGCGAACTTGGCGAATTTCGCCGAAATCTCGGCGAAATTCGCCGATATATTGTTCCATGGTTATACCATACAGGTGGCGAAAACAACCTTCTGAGATGGGAAATTGGTGGTGGAGATGGGAGGTTGAGACTCAAAATATCCAATTGGGTTCTTCCACTACCAGACGCTCTGTTCCTGCTGAGCTTTTTCCTGCTTAGATATGATTGCTTCGTTTCTCAGCTTAAGCAAAAACGATGGGGATTGGTTTCAGGCTGGACTGGAAATGGGCTTTTCCAGCAAAGTCTCCTCTCCTTACCAGTGGATCAACTAGGAATCATTCTTGTTCATGTAAGTTCCTCTCAGATACCCCTTCCTATAAACAATAAATAAATAAATTGACAACTTTGGGTTTGTGCAAATTGTACTAGCATTCTGTCGTTCCAGACTTCTATAATTCTGTCACGGAATCATGGTCATGCCTTGGATAGTCAATGTTTGCTCGAGAAAACAGAGAATATATTTCAGATACCCAATGAATGTGTCAGCAAATTCTTTATTTAGATCATTTTTAGCTCAGAGTTTCATGTTACCCTATGCTGCCAAAGAATTAAGTAAAATAGGTTTCTTAAGACGTAGCTTTCCATATATATTTTTGGATGAATTAGTAAAATCATTAACCAATCTATCATTCCATATTATATAAACTTAGAATGAATAAACTGCATCAGAATGAGGTGAAGGTAGAATTAGAGATAGAATTAGGGTCTGCCAAACAGGGTTTGGACAGTGATTAAGAATAGTTTTTTCCTTTTTGGGCAAAACATTCTCATGTTTAAGGATGATTACTTGATTAGGGGTCTGGCACCTTAACTATTAATTTTACAATTTCCTTCTGTGCTGAAGTAGTTGGGGTGGTGGTCACTGCCATGGGAGTTGTGGCCTGGGCGCCTATAATTACACGCTGCAGGAGAAGACTGCATTGGAAGTGGAGACACTATACACTAGTTAGAGAAGTCACCATGTCCGGCATGTCTGAAATGGATACCTGTGGGGCTGAAAATAAGGAGGCATTTCTTGTAGTGATCATTGATCTGTGTTAATGGTGTCTTGGGTGGGTTTATTCTTAAGGCAGAATGAATAACATTGGTGATTCTATATTTATGCTTTCATTGGACAATTACTGTGGTCAGACTTATTGGTAGTAGTTGCATTGGGTGGTGCGAGATGAAAGGCACTTCCTTAGAATGCCTCCAAATCACATTTTGAAACTTCTTTTATTTATCCTAGAGTACTCCTTTAACCGATACAGAATTAGACAATTAGTTACTCACTTCTTCTCCATGGCCTATGTGTGAACAATGTATAGTGCGTTTTCCTGTGCCTTATTGGGCCATGATCATTTATATGACAGGTGGTGCACATAGCTGAGCTTTGCTAGTAAAGTTTTATCAGTGTACATGTCATTTCAAGCTCAGAGTCTAATAAGATCAAGCTTCTGAAGGACAGTAATTACTAGTTGAAAGCCTTAGTCTGCAAAAGTACAGTGGAGGATCCAAGTTGCACAAAATATATTGCCTTGGATTTTGGCCATACTGTTTTCTCCTACATGTATGAATGTTTTTCTAAATGGAGTTTCAACCCTCCCACTTTGATTTGCCCATGAAAACACTTATTACCATTATAAAAAAGAACAGAGATTATTATTGAATAAGTCCTTTCCAAATTGAGTTATATTTAGAGTAAGTTCGTGCAATGTGATTTGTCTGCACACTAGTAGCTTAATTCCTTATGTTTATGATGAACAAAGATTCAAATACATCATATGTTACTTTATTGGGCATTGTTGCTTTATGAGTTGAAGTGTCTGGCTTGATCTCTCTACATGTTTCACTACCTCAACCTTCTTTTTTGTGGCAACCTTTGGTCTAAAATCACTGCCAAATTGCATTCTCAGGAGTGCCTTGCTGTGTGCTACAAGAGGCATTATTTATTTAAATCCCTCTAATCTTTCTTCGTACTGACTGCTACCTTTTAAATAACACAGTTGGGGGCAGAGATCCTTCTTTTGAATCAGCAAGTGTACCTGCACTGTCTGTCACTCCTGAGGGTAGTGGGATACCATACAAAGATGCTCAGAAAGCATATACTTGTTGCTTCTCAGTTAGGTCCACTCTCTATCCGTTTCTTGCTCACATACACACACACAAACACAATGAAACGTTTAGTTCTTATTCTGACATTTTATGTTTCAGATGAATGTTGGTGGCAAGGCTCAGAGTACCTTTTCTGATACTAGTGAAGATATCAGCATTCCATGCTCAGAGCCTGCAGATTCATACCTTTCAAGTTCAAAAGGGAGTAGCACATCAAGTTTTAGTCTATTAATGGAAAATATTGAGCAGATAGAAGATATCTTTGTTAATTCAGAGTTAGCAAGACTGGACAGAGAGATTCTGGTGCTACTAGAAAAGCTTGGAGCTCTAAAAGTATTCCATATGTGTCTGTCCAGGACAATTAAGACATCGATTGTTCTTGACGTGCCTGATACATCTACAAAGATTTCCAAAGGCCATTTTGTGGGTGAAAAAATTGATGGTTTTGTGAGTAATACAGTTGTTCTCTCAAGAAAAAAGGAAGAAAGAAATTCGAGTAGAGAGAAGTTGGCCTCTAAGAATTCCATGCTATCATCATCCTCAAAAACTATTTGGAATGGTCAGCAACAGTCTTCTATTCCCACCGTAAAACGTCCTCATTGCTCAAGAGTTAAAAAACTATCAATCACTAGGGATGAATCCGAAATGGCAAGGAGTGTTAAGGTATAATATTCTGCTTTTGTACAATGTCATGTGTTCTCTTTTTTCAGCCTTGAAAAAGAAGCTAATCAATGTATTTGTTGCTGTAGAACCTAATTAGCATATTCTATCTCTGTAGGAGTTAGTCATCTTAGAAAGAGTCAGAGCAAGTTTGGAAAAGGAAACAGGGCAAGTTATCAGCTATAGCTGCTGGGCAGATGCCCTTGGGATTGATGAGAAAGTGCTACGGCAGCGTTTACAATTTGGTTGGCTTTGCCGGGATAAGCTTATAAGGAGTACTCACTCATTAGTTTCCTACATTGCTAGAAGCTACCGAGGAATGGGGGTGGCTTATAAAGATTTAATTCAGGTTTGTCAGATGTGTCTTGATTTCATTTTTGTTTGATGGAAGGTTTTCTAGCCCAAGGGGCAATAGTGCTACTGCTTAGTCCATGTCTAGATCCTGAGTATTCAAAACTCAATGGTCATCTTGGAGTGAGACCCCAAGATAGTTTAAGATTGTCACTTTATTGTGTAACAGATAACTGATGAAGAAGAAAAAAATCAGCAGAGAAGCTTATACATATGGTGTTTCTAGCTACTGGTTTATATATCTAATCTATTCCCTTCTCAATGTTTGATGACTTGGTGGAGGTTTTATCCCTTGCTGGGATGGAATAGTAGCAAAGGAGTAATCTAGCCAACTCCATGTATTTGGAGTAAGACTTTGCTGAACATCATTCAAGGGAGTAATCCTTTTCAAGCATAGCCCACTGATTGAAAAGTCCTGTTAACGAACCAAAGTGCCATCGGTGTTAACATGAGGGATGATGTTTATGGAATGTTGATGGATATCATACTTCTTCCTCAAGGAATTTATTTCTTATTGACTGAGATATCCTTGTATGTATACGTGTATTTCACAGGCAGGGAATATTGGTGTCCTTCAAGGTGCAGAAAGGTTTGACCATGCAAGGGGATATAAATTTTCAACCTATGTTCAGTACTGGATCAGGAAATCAATGTCAATCCTGGTTTCACAGTGTTCTGGAGGAATTCAAATGCCGGTATATACTATTCTTCTCAATTTTAAGAAATTGGCTTCTTTGTCTTAAGCATCAATGTAAACCAGTGTGCATTTAGCCTGTGTTTTGTTTCCTATGTGTTCACAGACATCAGTAAAGAGGCAAATGAATCAGATAAAAAGAACTCGTAAGGCTCTTTACAGAATCCGAGGACGATACCCAGGTGATGAAGAAGTTGCATCTATCACTGGTCTATCAGTGGCTAAAATTATCCGGGTTGGCACATACCTGAGAGATGTTGGTTCAATCAATAAGCAAGTGGCAGATAGCTTGAATCCTAACTTTACGGTAAACCAGGTTCTATTTCATTTCTATTTCTGATCAAATGAACTAGAGGAATTTAATCAAGTTCCAAAGAATCAAAGATTGGTAAATATATCATGTGGGTTCAAGAATTATAAAAGAGACATATGACTAATATAGGATACAACATAATTTATATTTTCTGTCTTGCTTCTTCATGTAATTTGAATTAATATGTATATATTAATCCAAATGAATTTGTGGATCAACAATTGTGTTGTTGTAATTGCAAGGAATTTTGAAAGAAATAAACCTCAAATACTCCAGTTATATATTAATATAGATATAGTATAAGTTGTCATTACAATTTCTCAAGATCATACAATGTTTACAAATATCAGTTTCTTATACATCCAATCTCAGATGAGAAGCTTTTAAACCAGCTTATGTTATTTTGAAGGCATTAGCCATTTCTTACATTGGTATTAGATCTTGTATGCTGGAAATGTATATAATGTTCCTTCTGGTGTAACCTGTGTTCTGTTGTTTAATGCAGGAATTTACTGCAGATACCTCAGCAAAGACTCCTGGAGAAATTTTTATGAGGCAGCACATGAGGCAAGAAATTCATGAGCTTCTTCAAGGTTTGCATCCCAGAGAAAAACAAGTTCTCATGTTAAGATATGGATTTTGGGATGGCCAATGCAAGTCACTTGAGGAGATAGGGAGAGTTTTCCGTGTAACCAAGGAGTGGATTAGGAAGATAGAGAAAACTGCCTTTACAAAATTAAGGAAGGAGGACGTTCTGAATAGTTTAAGCCAGTATTTGGATTTGTAGCTTCCCAAAACTAGGGAAGTTCCAGTCAACCTCTTTCTTTATCGGACAGAAACCATGGAAGTGTTCAAATCCTCTTTACAAGAGTTAAAGAGTTAGTTTTGTGAAATTTTGTTTTTGGTTCACTTTCTTGTAATTAGAATCATGACTTTTGACAAGATAATTGTTCTAGCTTTAAGGATTTCATTTTTACAGTCAAGGGTTTGTGTAAAAGGGTTATATACACAAAGGGCTTTTTTGGTATTAATTCTCATTCTCGTTTTTGACTTTTTTTTTGAATATTTTTAATTGCTGTGTTTGATATTCATTTTAAATCTTATTTTTGTTTAAAAGAAAAAAAACTTCCAAAATCCATAATAAGACTTTTTGTTTATTATGAATTCAAAGATCAAAATTTTATTATATTCATTTTTTACAAGCCATTTAAAATCTAACTATAATTTGATGGTATAATAGTATACATACATTTTTTGTCTGAAAACCTTGTTCTTTCTTCTTTCTCTCACCCCCAAATCTTGATGATTTATTTTCAATTTTTAGTCTTCTATCAGTTATATATTTTGGCATATAAAATTTAATTTATTATGAATAAAATTTATCAAATTATTTTTTGATTTTGACTAAAAATAAATTCTTGTCTTCATTTCTTTTAAATAGACAAAATAGAGAATGAGAAGTGATTTCAAAATAACCGAAAAGTATTACACACAATGACAATCACGATCAAGGTCGTTGAATGGTCTCTCTCTCTCTTCCAGTTGTTTTCTAATTTTTTCAATCTCATTAAAATTTAAAATAAATTTATCTTCAACTAATTTGATTTGAAAACTTTCAGACTAAAATTTGGATGACGATCTTAAGTTCAATCATTATAGTTTTTTCATATATAATTTGTTTTTTGATGAGTTGGCAGTGAATACCCAAAAAATAATTTGCTTCAACATGTTCAAAATTTGTAGTATTTTTTTTTTCTATAGTTATCACTTCAAAATTCAAATGTATTTTAGTGTCTATTGCATGTAGGGGTCCTTGTTAAGGAGAAATTGGCCCACTGGACACGGGCTGACTCATTGTGTACTCAATGTGGCCAAGGCAGCGAATTGTTTGGCATTTGCTTGTTGATTGTGATTGGATTCGGCGAGTTTGGGCCACATGACATTTAGGCATACGAGTGGATGCATTACCCTGCAATTTGATTGATATTTGCATTTAATTTCATTTACAACTTGAAAACCTCTGTAAACTAGTTTATGTCCATTTGTTTAATAACTTGTTATGGTATTTGGAAGGTTAGGAATAATGTGGTCTTAAGAAAAATGCAACCCAATCCTATATTAGTCTTTGACTATGTTAATAAATAGATGCAAGATTTATATATTCATCCTCATAGCACCAAGGATATCTTGAGTTTGGACTATAAACATCATACTCGTTTGGATTGTATTTGCATGATAGCAAAACACTTGAGAATCAAGCATGATACGATTCTTATGTGTGTAGGATTCTTTTCATCGACAACAAATCCAGACTAGGTGTGGTTGGGGCTTAATCAATACAAGTATGCACTGGGAAGGGGTGATCGCAATCTTCAACCATGAGGAGGCTGCAACTAAAGGAATCATTGCCGGATTATTAGGGGGTATGAGGACAACACAGTAAAAGGGAATACAGGTCACAACCATTTAGCGCAACTGCCAATAACGGGAGAACTGGATCCCAATAGCCAAGACAAGATGGTCCATATCTGAAGCAATTGAACTCCTACAATTGGGAGAGCTCTTAGGAGATATCAATATTAAACCTTTTGAATGTCATTCAACACAATCCTGGCTTAGCAATCTATGTCAAAACACGCTCATCATTGCACATACTACTGAATGCATCTCACTAGTTCGAACATATGTAATTGTTAATTTACTTTGTTTCAATAAATAAATAAAATTTAAATGTGTTTTTCAATATAAAGATAGAGATGGTATTCCAAAAGACTATTTTTTTGATAGGGAGAGACTGCCGAGAGTTGGTTATGGGTCCCAAGAAAGGTATTGAGGTTGAACTTGCCTTCAAAGTATATTAATTATGCATTTTTTTATATTTGGTCTCTATATTCATCCATTTTCTTTGTCCCCTATATAGAGTGACATTATTATTTACCAAACAATATTAATAAAATACTTTTTTTTTTCTTTGACTCATCACCTTATTATCATCATTTTTTAAATACACATATAAAATTATGATGTTATCATCATTGAAAAGTAACTAATAGAGCCACAAATTATTTGACACAAGTGTCAATAGAAAAAAAACCTAGTTATATGTTTATTTTTCTTCCTCCCCAAATATCTTTCTTTTCCTGGTCGGACTTCTGATCTATATCGAGATATACTTGAGCAAATTGTTGTATGGATTGATCATTGATTACAAATTTGTAGGTTTTACTACTGCCAATTGAGACATCACTGAGGTCATATTTCTACTATCTTCATCTTCATCTTCATCTTTCTATTCTGTGAAAGATTGTGTTTTTGTTATATTTTTTATCACCATATTAAAAAAGAAGTCTCACTTTTACTTTAACTCTTTTGTTTTTTTTATCCATCAAGATAAAGATTTATATTATTTCATACTTCTCCACCATATATTAGAGATAGAACCTATCTCCCTGAATGTTGACAAAATGAATTAAAAATGGACCTCCCAGTGAGCTTCACGTGAGTCTCCTTTTAAATATAGACTAGAAAGGTATAAAAGAAACACAAAACCTTGATAAGATAAAGAATCCAAACTCCCACTACTCCACCTTGATGGTTATTTGAATTGGGTTCTTCTTTTAAATGTGTATTAGAGAGAGGTGAGAAGGGGTGACCTGAATGTTGTGCATTTAATGCGCAGCATTTGCTGCAAACGGTTGAAGTTGAATTTTGATCTCGACCATCCATTTCACAAGTGGTCAAAAGTTAGATGGAGCATCGAGATTTGGCTCTTGGCCGTTGGTAGCATAGTGTTGCGCATTAACTAAAGTTGAACCCGGTGAGAAGAGCAAAATCCACTATTATTCTTGTTGAGTAAAAGATCCAAACTCCACCCTCACCTTTGTATACAGGTAGATAAATTTGTTCGATGAAGATTAGACTAGGCTAAACTGGTTGGTAAGGTTTGGCTACTTCTTATGCCACAACTGGAACGTTCTGTTGACCAACTATTGTGCATGCAAATCAACTAAATAGGAAAAATAGAGAATGAGAAGTGATACCAGAATAACCCAAAAGAATCACACGCAATGATATTTACGATCAGGGCCATTGAATGGTCTCTCTCTTCCTGTTGTTTTCAATTATTTTTTTCAATTTCATTAAAATTTAAAATAAATTTGTCTTCAACTAATTGATTTGAAAACATTTTAGAGTGAAAATTTGAAAGACAATCTAGTTCAATCATTATAGTTTTTTCATATATAATTTGTTTTTTAATCAATGATGAGTTGGCAGTGAATACCCCAGAAAATATTTTGCTTCAACTTGTTCAAAATTTGTAGTATTTACTCTTGTCTTTTTATATAGTTGTCACCTCAAAATTCAAATGTATTTTAAGGGTCTTGTGCATGCAAGGTTCCCGTTAAGGAGAAATTGGCCCATTGGACAGGGCTAACTCTTTGTCTATTCTATGTGGCTGACGCAATGAATCTGTTTGGCTTTTATTTGTTGATTGTGATTGGGCTCGGCTAATTTGGGCCACAAGACATTTTGGCCTGCGAGTGGATAGACTATCCCATCACAATTTGATTGATATTTGCATTTATTTTTATTTACAAATTATAACTTGATAAACCTCAAATAAACTAGTTTATGTCTATTTGGTTAATAACGAGGTGGTCTTTAGAAAAATGCAATTCAATCCTATGTTAGTCCTTAACTACATTAATAAATGGATGCAAGATTTACATTTTCATCCTCACAGCACCAATGATATCTTGAGTCTAGACTGTAAATATCATACTCATTTGGATTGTATTTGTAAGATAGCTAAAAACTTGAAAATCAAACATGATACAATTTTTATGTGTGTAGGATTTTTTTCATCGGCGACAAACTAGAATAGGTGCAGTTGGGGCCTAATCAATACAAATATGCACTGAGAAGGGGCGATCGAAATCTTCATCTATGAGGAAGATGCAACCAAGGGAATCATTGCCAGATTATTAGAGGGCATGAGGATAGCACAATAAAAAGGAATACATGTCACAAAACTCACAACCATTTGGATCAACTATAAATTCCTAATAGCCAAGACAAGATAACCCATAACTGCAACAACTAAACTCCTACAATTGGGAGCACTTTTAATAGATATCAATATTAAACATTTTGAATGTGACACAACACAATCTGGCTTATCAATCTATATCAAAACACGCTCATCATTGCACTTCTTTATACCTTTTTTATGTTTTAGTCTCTATATTCATCTATTATCTTTGTCTCGTATGGTGACATTATTCTTTTCTAAACTAAATTTATAAAATACACTTTTTTCTTTGACTCATCATGGTATTATCATATTTTTTTAAATACACATCTAAAATGATAATATTATCATCATTGAAAAGTAATAATAAAGTCACAAATTATTTGACACAAGTGTCAATGGGAAAAACGTAGTTGATAAGTTTCTTAATTCTTCCTCCCCAAATATCTTCCCTTTCCTGATCGGACTTTTGATCTAAATCGAGATATACTCAAAGAAAATTCTTGTATGGATTGATCATTTACTTAGCGAAAACCATGACAAGTACATCTTCACAAGCATATTGGCCCGATCATCCTTCTTATACATTAGTTTGCGACCTATGTTTACCGACTTTCTTAGATAGGTCTTGAAATTTCTATGCATTGCGCCTATTTTGTAGAACCTTCTCAGTGCACGCAGAAAG
Source organism: Hakea prostrata (assembly GCF_041222555.1). Taxonomy (NCBI): domain Eukaryota; kingdom Viridiplantae; phylum Streptophyta; class Magnoliopsida; order Proteales; family Proteaceae; genus Hakea; species Hakea prostrata. The sequence goes on from NC_142602.1 coordinate 23,560,504, forward strand.
AGAGAGTGAGGTTGGTCCGGGCTAGTACCAATATAGGCTCAACATGCACGAGACCGGGGGCGGCGAGAGTGGATGGGGGTTTTGAGAGAAAAAGAACGCCGGAGACAGCGAAGAAAACTAGGGGGCCTAGGTAAGCTCTCCGGAAAGTGCTAGTCCTTCTCCATATGAGTCAATAGGATCCAGATCAAATAGGCCAGCCAATAATGTAGTAAGAACGGCAAGCTCAGTGGCCATTTCGCACTAATGAATCAAATAGCACGAACCTTATCCTTTAGCCATGTTTTCAAATACGAAAAAGCAGCCGAGAAGGGAGCCGAGCGCGTGATTGGGACATCTTGCTCGCCCACGAAGATAGGCATAGGAGAAAGAGATATGAGGTGCAATAGGGGGAGAGAGTTGAGGCTGGCTCCACTCACGCACTAAATAGGGCTTTGGGAATAAGAGAATACAGCCCAAGGGCTGCCTTCGAATCGAGGGATGAGAGATCAAATGGAGGATTTTATCGCCTAGATAGGGAATTGATGACGGAGGAAGAGAGGTACCGATTTCAAGAGCTGAACAATATATTGTTCAATGAAGTAAACAAGTGGAGCTGCCTACGTCCTCATCTTTCTATTTTCTAGAAGATTGTGCTTTTATTATGTTTTTCCAGCACCTAAATTGAAAAAGAGGTCTTACTTTACTTAACTCTGAATTCTTTAGGAATTTTTATTCTTTCTTTGGGATACACATGCACAAACACAAACGAAGAAGAAATAGAAGGAAAATACACAAAAATGATTTAATGCGGTTCATCAAAACATTGCTTATATCTACCAAGATAAAAAAGAGAGTCTATTATTTCCAAGAAATTTCACATCTACATGGTGATACCTTACGCTTGCTTTTATTCCCTATGTTATCTCGGGACTAATTATAATTTTAAATAATACTAACTTAATTTCAATTATAAATACAACAAAAACTATAATTACATAAACTCATAGAATACAAGACATCTAAACCCAATACTTTCATACTTTTTCACCATATATTAAAGGCAAAACTTACATTTTAGTGTACAAAATGAATTAGAAGTGGACCACAGTGTATCTCTGTCCTAATATATAATAAAGAAGTATATGAGGAACACACAACTAACCTTGATAGAATAAAGAATCTAGACTCCCTCTACAACACCTTTGATGGTCTCTGAATTGGGTTTTTTTTTTTAAATGTGTGTTAGATAAAGGTGAGAAGTAGCACAATCTACTATTATTCTTATCAAGTAGAAGATCCGAACTCCACCGTCAACGTGGTATACAGGCAGACAAGTTCGTTCAATGCAGTTCAGACCAGGCCAGCTGGTAGGGTTTGGCTGCTTCTTGTGGCAACGCTCAATCGACCAGATGTCGTGCATGCAAATCAACTAGGTGGTCCCGTATATTATTTTTGTACGGTTCAGATCCACCTACCTCGATTCATCTACTCTTCAACTCACAATAAGAATGTGCAACCCACCAACTACAATTGCCGGATTAGAATATAAAGTAATCAGATCACATTTCCCACTGGTACAATCCCAAATCAAGCCCGCCACATACCAAGTGACCTCCCCCAGTTCTCCGCTCCTGCACAGTCAGCAGCCCTGGCCCAACAGAAGAAGATATTAAGACTGGACCCCACTGTTGTCTTTTGGATGTGTCATCAAAGACGTGGCACGCGGATGACCGTTCCACTATCCCTTTCTGTCGTTTCCACATACGCGTCGTCGATATTTTCCCACATTTTCCATGATTCTACCTGCTCTTAACCCTTCTTACTTTCAAGGACACTTACGGTCATTTACCAAAAAGTAAAAGGACAGTGACACTCACGGCTTACAGAATAACAGAAGTACCATGTCAGGTCTCACAGCTGTAATTAATTAATTTATTGAATTAATAAATTTAATTTATTATCCCCAAATAAAACAAAAGTTACTTACTTACTTTGCAGATCAAGTCGTCGGCATTGACTGGATTCCACGTCATACGGGTCCCACATTCACCGTATCGTAGCTGCTAGCTGACCGCTGACCTTACCAACTCATGAAAGCCATGTGACAATGAAGGCAGCCAATCCATGCGTGGTTCTTTACGGGTCTGGGCCGGTTCATGCCATAGTGAACCGATAAGGCTGACCTTGTCTTTTGCTTTTCAATAGGCTGTCTAACAGACAGGTTTTATTTATAGGTTTTGACTGGTCCGACCGGTTTTGATCTGTTCGAAGGGTTTAGAATTACGATGAGAATTCCACGTCATTCTGACTAGGTCCGGCTCGAAACGGTTGAAACGTAGACATAGAAATCGGGATCATGATTGGTTGTCTATTCTGGAAATTATCTGTTACCACCTTTAAGCCTTTTAACATTTTTTCTTTTTGAGGTAACCTTGAAGCCTTTAACATGCAAGTCTGTTTATTACCAAATCCTTTCCTGATATCGCGCTGCCCATATCCTTTTGTTGTAACTTGTAATAAGATGAAAAATCTAAAAGGGAAGCTTCGATTTTCTCATGAAGGACACATACCTTTCCAAATATCAAGGAAGGACTACGGATCGTTCAACCTATAAATACCCCTCCTCAACACTTTCCACTCAAGTTGTTCCATATAGTTTTCGGCGTTTCTCTTGTTTCTTTTCGATTTGGGTATTCCCTGTTGCTTTTCGTTTGCATTTCGATCCATTTTCCTGTGAAAATGACAGTCATCGTCGATCAGCCTGTGCTTGGTAAGTTTTTCTGATCGTTCTTAAATTAGAACAAATTCTCTCTGTGTTTGAATCTTTTAATCGTGACACTGGTTATATTTTAGCAGAAAATCAAGAACAGGATAAGAATGTCCATGAAGAGACCAACGAGCTAGTTCTTGATGGTGGATTTGTGGTGCCTGAATCCAACTCATTTGGCCAAACATTCAGGTATTTTTATTCAATTCTTTAACTTGATCCATTTTCCGACCAATGTGTGCCTGCACTTTGTATTTTATAAGCAGATTTCATTTCTCCGATTGCATGGAATCGTCGTTTCTTCTGCAAGTGATCTTCAGTTCCTCTTACCGAGGGGACGCCAGGAAATTTCAGAAAAGCTCATTGTTTGACTGCGTCAGCCGATACAGACACCAAAACTGTGCTCATTTTTTTTATTTTGAATGTAATTGAATAATTGATGTAGATCCCATGCTGATATCATATCCTCTATTCCTCTAGTAAATTAGTAATTCGCCGAGTTGGCAGATACATATCCGATTTTGTGCCCTAAAAAATGCATACACGTGACTAAATTTGAGTTTGTTTCAAAAAAATTTAGCTGCTGAGAAAAGCTAACTGAAATCTGTTGTAACAGGGATTACGATGCAGAGAGTGAAAGAAAAAAGACAGTCGAGGAATTTTACAAGCAGAATCACATCAACCAAACATTTGATTTTGTAAGACATTGAAAACTGACTTTGAAATTTGAAGCTGAGGTTAGATTCTCATGAGCTAATTTTCATTAATTCATCAGGTCAAGAAAATGAGAGAGGAGTATGGAAAACTCAACAGAGTAGAGATGAGCATTTGGGAATGCTGTGAGCTTCTTAACGAGTTCGTCGATGAAAGCGACCCTGATCTGGATGAGCCTCAAATTGAACACCTGCTTCAGACAGCTGAAGCAATCAGGAAAGATTATCCTAATGAAGATTGGCTTCATCTCACTGGTCTTATCCATGGTATTTACACATACCAACCCTTTTTTTTTTCTTTCTAATGATGCATAATTAACGAACTAATAATGTAATTAAGCAACAATTAATGTGAATCATTCTTAATTGGCTTTCAGATCTTGGGAAGGTCCTTCTTCACCCGAGCTTTGGAGCACTCCCTCAATGGGCTGTAGTGGGTGAGAATCAAACCTATTCATGAGGAAATTTAAGCACTCTTCTGCTTTTTTTGTTTTAATTTTCTCACTGTTTTCTTATTACAACAGGTGATACACACCCAGTTGGATGTGCTTTTGATGAATCATGTGTTCATTATAAGGTTAAAATCTCACAAACTTCATATTTTGTTAACTCGATTTGAACTTTTTTTACAAGCACATCACTTGGTTGAATTCATTTCTTATCATTTCGTTGTTTTTGTTACAGTATTTCAAGGAAAACTCCGATTACTACAATCCAAAATACAATACGAAGTCTGGACTTTACTCGGAAGGATGTGGCCTTAACAATGTCATGATGTCTTGGGGCCATGATGACTACATGTGCATGGTATTCCTCTTGAACCCAGATTTGGATTTTTGTTTACAATTAAGAAAAGTAATTACTTTTTTCAAAAAAAAAAGTAATTAGTTAAATCTAACTATGGATTATCAATGCAGGTGGCAAAGGAGAACAACACAACTCTACCTTCAGCTGCACTGTTCATCATTCGATACCATTCCTTTTACCGTAAGATTCTAAGTGTGTTAATAATACATTAATGTTCTTTGGTATTCTAATAATCTAAAAACTAATCTTCAAACTGTAATTTTGCAGCTTTGCATAGATGTGGAGCATATACACACTTGATGAATGAAGAGGATTTTGAGAATTTGAAGTGGCTTCAAATCTTCAAGTAAGATCCCCTCTCCTCCGGAGTCCAGACCCAAAATGACCATTTTCGATTGAGCATTTTTTACAGCCCTTTACCTCACTTTTATATTATATACATATACAGCAAATATGATCTTTACAGCAAAAGTAAGGTTAGAATTGATGTTGAGAAGGTCAAACCTTACTATATGTCCCTCATTGAGAAGGTAAGCAACCTTTATTCGTAGAAATGACTTTTCTCTGCCATTTTTCTTGCTTTGTGTTTTTTCTAATTATATCAATTTGTTGCAGTATTTTCCCGCAAAGCTAAGATGGTGAGCTCTATACATGCAAATTGGAGGAGAAATTACTAGAACTTGAGCAGACCTTGATGCAGAGTTTGAGTTGTTGTCATCTCTCCTGCCCCCTTCCTGCTCCCTGAAATGTATTCTCAATAAGCTATCCTATATATCTATAGTTTTTCTCTGTAAAAAAGGTAATGTATTTCTCTATGAAAGTTAAATAATAATTAAAAAAAGTAATTTATTTACTGTTCCATTTTTTCATCTTTAATTAACTACGAATGTTAAATTTCAAAGATTTGATGCTTAAGCAAAAGCACTTTGTCAAATATCCCAAATTTCAACTTGAAAAAAGGAGAAATAAAATAACGCTGATGTGACATGTAAGTTAGATCTGACTAAGAAGTTGGTGAACAAAAGATGAGTTCATATATTTGCTCAAAAGCTAACTATTCTAGACTGCTAGCAGATCTAATTTCTCTAAAAGTAGCTAACTATGGTAAATTGGAAGCATTTGATCTGAAAACCAGCCAGCTACTGAAGATCTTGTCTCTTTTTTTTTTTTTGGTAGAACTGAAGATCTTGTCATGCAAGAAGAAAAACAGATTGTCAAATTCAAACAGTTTCTTCAGTAGATTGACAACCTGAAATCGCTCCAGTAGATTGACAACCTGAAATCTTCACCTGGAAATTTTTGGGGAAACTATATAGGCTCCTCATCCATCAGCTTCAAGGATTAGGGTCAGGGTTATGTTAGGCTTCAAATTTAGGAGCGTTTCTCTTTCTTCTTATTAATAGAACTCATTATTTGGGTTTTTTTTTTACCAATTCTCATTCTCTATTATACTTATTCAAAAGAAATGGTTACAACAATTTATTTTTGGTCAAAAATAAAAAATAATTTGGTGACTTTTGTCTATAATAAATTATAAAATGAAAAATAAATTTGGTATATCAAAATGAAAAATTATTAGAAAACGATAATGGAAATTGATACTTAAAAATCTCTATTAATCAAGATATTAACAATTAATCAAATTGAATTACTTTCCAATTGTCAAATCTTCTTTGCTTCACTTAGTCTCTCTCTAAGGGTGTAAATAGATAACCAAAATCCGTTTTTGAATTCTCTTCCACGTCCTTTAAGGGGTATTCGAATCTGTCCGAATAGGATGTGGATATAGCATACCCCTCTCCTACCTATTATTATCCATCCGATAAAATTATCCAATTCACTACTTACTTGGATTTGTTTTACTTATTTTTATAAGTTTTTCACTTGAGATATGTGACTGTCTTTCTAAGTTTTCTACTAAAATAATTGAGGGCCTATTTGATTACATGAATCCAAAGATTTCAAATTTCTATATTCATAAATGAGAAGTTATACCCATATGGTTGTGTGATTCCTTGGATTCACGAAATCTAGGGATTCACATTTTTACACTAAAAATGTGAATATATAGATTTCACCCCTACTATAAAACCACTAAACATTTGCTTATTTACAAAATTAAGATGAATTTATAGATTTCATTCCACATATTCAAGTTAACTAAACAGTTAATTTTATGAACCACTCTATAGATTTGAAATCTCCAGACTCAAGTAACCAAGAAAATCCTAACTTACTAAATTCTTAAATTTCAAATCTAACCATCACAAATAAAATAGTAAAATGTCAACAAGTGTATTTAATTTATATTCATATCAATTTATAATAACTTACTTAAAAAAAAACAATTGTTTGACTATCATTCGAATATGTCTGAAAACCAATAAGATATTATCCGAATCCTTCCTAAAATAATAGAATACAGATATGATATTACCACTATCCAATCCATTTACACTCCATCTCTCCAATATGAGGTTTGTTTGACCAAGTGTGTCTCTCTTCTTTGTTTGACTGATCCACCAAACAAGCATAATGTTGTACAATTGGTGATGAAACTCCTCCACAATCTCTCCCCATTCTGTCAAATAACTTACGTCTCTTAACCATGAGACCAACATGGCTACATCCCAAAGCAACGCAATGAAGGTGACCCCATCCGTTTTGAAGCCCATTCCGATCATCTCATTAACAAAATTGATTACTTCAATCATACACACATTGATCGCATGCCCACTAAGCATTGCATTCCAAGATGTTAAGCCTCTGCCTCTGCTGATCATTCCTCTAAAAATGAAGCACTCAAAACAGTTCATCCTTCTTTACAAATAAATAAATAAAGAGCTTTTTACACCGCGGCCCCTTAAGTGAGGGTTAAATTCGTGACTATCCCCTTATGTGCATTTTATTGCACAATGCCTCTTTTAGTCAAACACGAATATTGCAGGTTATCCCTCTTAATGATCAAGCCTTTTGACCCTTAAATGTGGATTGCAAATTGTCTAAAATACCCTCATTTGTGTGTAAAAACAAGAATACTCTCAGTTAATTTAAGGTACCCAACCATAGGTAGGTGAAAGGAGAATCCCTTCACCCATCTTTTTCCCATACCCGTCCGGAAACCCACATCACCCGACAACCACCCCCACCTTCCCTTGCTGGGAACCACACCGAGTGATCAGTCAGTTTAATCAATCCTGAGTAGCTTCACCCCCTTCTTGAAATTGATCTTCACCGCGAATCTGTCCTCTCCCATAAACAAATGTCTTGTGCGTGTTTGGGATCTTCAACCGGGATGCTTTGAGAGCGATTAAAAAGAGACTTGAAAATGGAAATATGAGTTTGATATTTTGTATTTAGTCGGGAAAGTTATGGATATTATCTAAGCTTTGGATTCACTCACAGGAGTCTTCTACTGGAAAAGTTCAAAATTTATCTTGTTATCGGATAATGGATATGATGGATGCTGTATGGTTTATGAAAATAAATGAAGCCTATTACTTTGGATTGAGGATTTGAAGGCAAAGAGTAGTTTCGCAAGAATCATCCATGTATAGTTGAACGAGCTTGGGAAGAAGATTAAGTTTTCAATGTCTTCAAGTCACTTCTGCTAAATCTTGAGAATCTTATTTTTCCTTCCTGAAAATGAAGCTTTCAGCTACATAGATAGATTTGTCAGCCGGGTCAGGAAGGCGATATATTTCTTCCTCTTCTACTTCTTATGTGATTGCCAATTTGTTGTTGAGGTAGTTTGCTAGAAATGCCAGTTCCTCATCAAAAAGTGTAAATTTGTTTCAATTTCAAAGAAGCAGAATAGGGGAGAGATGAAGAAGCTCTATAAGAAAAGAAAAATTCATCCATCGCTGCCTGTTGTTTCCGATCATTTGTTAGGGTTTCTATTCGTCTGTCCTTTGAAAATTCAACCATAGAAAAAATTGCTCCATATATGATTATTCGCTTCCTCTCAAAACCCTAACTCAAACCCAATCCCAATCTCAGCTCAATCTGATGTAAAATTTGAGATTAAAAAACAAAACTCTCAGATTAAATGGGACGATTTGTTGGTCTTAGGGTATCAAGTAATTTGGGACTCCCACCATCCAGACACACCCTCTCTGCTTTGGCAATCCACCATTGCTTGCGGCTTTAAACCCATCATGGGGCATAGAGAGACAGAGACTGGAGAAGAAACTTATGGATTGATTGCCGGCAGGGGGAAGGTGGGGAATTTGGATCCTCACCCCGTTGGGGTAGAGATATTCCCCGACTGTCTGCCACGATACGTGGGACCCACGGGTAAGATTAGAATGATTTTTTTTTGGGTTTTTCCAAAAGTGTTTTTCACCCTAGTGTTGGGTCAGAACCGTCAAGTGAGTTAGATCGGGTAAGGTGTGGTGGTTGCCCGCGATGTGGGACAACCGGGGGCATTTTAGGGAATGAACAAGGGTGAGTACTCAAAGGTTCACCAAAGGCTTGGATCACTCAAGTGAGTTAGAGTGTAATTTGGTATTTAGACAAAAACAACGGCATTTTAGACAATTTACAACTCATACTCAAAGGTCTAAAAAGAGTAACTCGGAATATTGGGATATGTTTAGAGAAGATGTGCTGTGAGATATTTGGCATATAAGGGGGCAATCAGGAATTTAGCCCCCACTTAAGGGGACATCATGAAAAATACACGAAAAAAAAAGAAGAATTGTTGCTCTTTACTTTTTTTTGGATAATTTATTTACTTGTCCATATCATCCTTACAAAAGGTTCGTTGTAAATTTATTGGATGTCTTCGGATAGATTGAAATTATTAGTTGTTTTTGAATGTTAAAACATACAACCAACTCTTCATAAGAGTTAGTTGGCCAATCATATCATCATCAGATCATATCATATCATACTACCATATAAAAGTGAAATACAAAACAATTATGGTATGTTTTTTCACTAGACTATAATACTCTTACCTCCGACACACACATAACGCAACCCTTCATAGTGGTATCTTGCAAGAGTTACCTACTTCTTTCCAAACAAATCATACATTTCCAAAGTTCGTTGCCTTGTTTTGGTATGCTCCTCCAGCAAAACAAAATATCCTTACTTGCCTCCAATAGATACAACCATTAAACATGCTTACTCCCAACAGGTACAACCTTCCAAATAAAACACACCTTTCTTGACTTTGTTATACCAAACAAAATGTTTGTCGGAAGATGAAAGCCAAATTCAAGCCATCATTTCAGGTTTTTCCTATGAATGAGGAGAGATTGACCATCTCATATTTCAACCCAAGATGCTTGTGCTCTGTTTTTAACACACATTTTGTACTGAGGTTTATATTTATACTCAATAAAATGATTTCAAAACGGTTATAAAAAATAAAATAAATGTGAAACAGGACCTCAGTGAGTTTCACATTTTGTCCTCCACACAAAATATGTCGTAAAAAAACTTCAAACGGGAGGTGATTCGGATTCCACAAAAATCAGCTCTTTAGTTTAGCCCACTGTGCGCGTCATGCCTGCGTCCGATCCCATGCCCCAGCCTCAACCAAAACCGTTATTTTGACCCATCCCATGTAGACAAGCACAGGGGAGAGAGAGAGAGAGAGAGAAAAAACCAGCCGCAGGAGAAAATCTTTGTTTCGCGGGTTTATAGGTGTATGCCAATTCGATAGTACGGTTTTTTGGTTCGAGAAGCGATGTCAGAATAACTGTGAGAAATGGAGGGAAACTGAGGAGAGAGAGAGATTCGCCAGAGCGTTTGTTTCAACCTATGTGAATTTAGGGCTCTGATTTGGTGGTTGGGAGGGTTTGTGGTTCAATTTCAAATTTAAGGGTGTCGTCTGTAATGATTCTCCATCCTCGTGAATGGCAAGCGCTTCTTTCTGGCTTCTTCATCTGTTCGTCGTCAATGGATTCATCTTCTTCATTGGCACTTGCTTTTTCTCCCAATTTCGCTTGATTTCGGCTTTGAAGGAGGATTTCTCAATTGTTCGTTCCGATTTAGATTTGTTTGACCATGATTATTCGCCCCCTTCGTCACCGCCTCCATCGCCTCCACCTCCAAACCTTCCGTCCGTTTCTTGTGAGGAAGATCTCCACGGAATCGGTTCGCTGAATTCCTCTTGTAAGCTTTATACCAGTTTGACGCTCGAGGATGATGTATTCATAAAGGGGAAAGGCAGTTTATTTATCCTTCCTGGCGTTTCTGTGAGTTGTCCCGTTGCTGGGTGTTCAATTGCTATCAACATTTCTGGAGACTTTAGTTTGGGTCAGAATGCATCGATCTTGGCAGGGACATTTATTTTGGCAGCGAACAACGCGAGATTGCTTCATGGTTCTATAGTCAATACTACAGCTTTGGCTGGCTCTCCTCCGTCTCAGACCAGTGGTACTCCGCAAGGCGTCGATGGTGCAGGTGGCGGCCATGGGGGCAGAGGTGCTGCCTGTTTGACTACTAAGTCTAAGTTACCTGACGATGTGTGGGGTGGTGATGCCTACTCTTGGTCATCTCTTTCGAGGCCTTGGAGCTATGGCAGCAAGGGCGGTACAACTAGCAATGAAGAGGACTTTGGTGGTGGTGGTGGTGGACGGATTAAGTTGGATATAAGAGAATTGCTTGAGGTTAATGGAACTGCTGTGGCCGATGGAGGTAATGGTGGTCTCAGGGGTGGAGGAGGATCTGGCGGGAGCATCCACATTATTTCTCCCAAAATGTAATGCTTCTTTTGTGGCATACTTTCGTTACAAGCACGAAATTACTTGTGCATGCAAAGCCCTTGTTATAGCCATGCTAACTTCTTGCATCCCTCTTCCGGTTAAACTTAATCTTTTTTGCCTGCTGCGAGTTGGTTGTAGAAATTAGTATGGTTATTTTACGTGTGTTTCATATCCTTCTGATGGTTGCTGTGGACGCTGCTACACGAATTACATGATAATTGAAGAACTTCAATTCTACTCCTCAATTATCTGGATAGATTCAGATTATTTTCTTTGGCTTCATCAACAAATGTGCTTTCTCTGGGAATATTACTTCCAATTTTTCCTACCATCTTCCCTCTTTTTATTAATTGTGTTGCTTAACAAAGCATTTGATGGAATGTTAGCTTAAATTATAGTTTTCCTTTCATGTGGCTGGAAAGTTTGGTGGCTACTGGAATCCTACCTGAAGTTTTTCTCTGCTTCATCTATCCCAATTTAAATCGTGTTCCCCTTTTTTTTTTTTCTTTTTCTTTTCTTTCCCTTCCTTCTACTTGTTACCAAGTTTGCCCCTCCCCTTCTGTACTACTAATCACTACTTTGCTGATTCTATTTGATTTTTGTATTCTGATTATGCCAACCTTTAGAAGTTCATTTTGTTTACAATTGCGCCATTGTTATCATAAACCCACTACATGGACATTGATCAACATGATTGACTCCTTTGGATTAGCAAAGGGTTCCATAAAATGTAGATTATGGACTGAGCTACCTAGACTATCTATAGTATGTCCTGAAATAGGAAACAACATAACTGAACAAGTAAGCCGTCTGTGATTTTGAACTGATTAAAACTGACAGTTGGTTTATACTGATCTCGGAATTGGTCATTGTCATGATATATCTAAATATCTAATCATGCATTTTGTTTATACTATTCTTAGATGATATGATCTATCAATAATTGAAATGCTCTCAGTTTAGAGATTTTTTTGGTTTTCTTAGAAGTTTGACTGGCCAAGTGTTCTTTTGTTATTAATTTATTATTATTATTATTGTTATTATTATTATTTTTACATGAAACTGTTTGTGTTAGGTAGAGCATAAAACCATTTTTCCAACAAATCCAAATTCCTTAAATCTGATCTAGATTGAAGGAGTTATATCCTAGTCAACTTTATTTGGTGTGTGCAAACAACAACAACAAGAGCAACAAGCCTTCTCCCAATTAAATGGGGTCGGCTACATGAATTCTTGCCTTCCAATCAGCTCTCTTTGAGGCCATACTAGATACAAGGTCTAAGCTATTCATATCCTTTCTCTCCACTTCTTTTAAGGTTATCTTAGATTTGCAACTAGTTTTTATTAATTCCTTCAATTTGGATTAAATCGCTTCTTCATATAAGGGCACTTTCAATATCCGTTGAACGTGGCCGTGTCACCTTGAATGACTTTATTATAACTGATCATTTATTTGAGCTACTCCCATATAGGGTTTAATATGATCATTCCTTATCTTATCCTTCTTAGTTTTGCCATTCATTCATCATAGCATCTTCATTTATGCTACACAGAATTTATCTATATAATGCTTCTTAACAACCCAATACTTTGCGTCATACATCATAGCTAGTTGTTCGACGGTCCTATAGAATTTTCCTTTGAGCTAAAGGAGTTTGTTGATCACACAAGACCCCTGGATGCACCTCTCCCCTTCTTCCACCTTATCTAATTCTTTGAGGAAACATCATCCTCTATATCAACCCTTTTGTTTATGATGATTGAATGAAGGTATTTAAAATAATCGCTTTGTGGGATCTCCTTCTCATCAAGTTTTACCACTGTATCATCCACCCGATCATGACCAAAGTTACACACTAGATATTTCGTCTTCGTTCTACTTAGTTGCTCTCCATGTTTCTAACTTGATGTTAGTCCCTACTTTTGTCTCATCTAACATGATAGAATATTATCATTATAAAAAAGCATACACCAAGGAGCCTCATCTTGAATATCTTTGGCTAATTCATCTATTATATGTGCAAATAAATGTTGTCAAAATTGCTCTGAATGAATATGCATTCTTAAATATAAAAATAGATGAATACTTTACCACATATTTTATTTTGTGGTAATGGTTTTCCAAATTAAGATTTGACAAAACCCAATGTTCAAAAGTTGAAAGTTTCACATATCCCAAAAAGTCCAGCTTTTGTTCTTGAACTTAGGGAGTTGACTTTTTATCTTGTTGGAATTTTATTTATAATTATTTTTATTGGATTCAAGTCGGGGGGATATGTGCTTATTTAATAACAATTTAAGTAAATGAAATGGAAAATGCGAAACATCTATGGCGAAACATCTATGGCAAAACTAGGAAGGATATAGTAAGGAATGATCACATTAGAGTTGGTTTAGGAGTTGTTCCGAAAATTATATGCTATGAGAAGGTCGTCTGATGTGGCACGACCATTTTCAATAGAGGCCTTAAATTGCCCCCATGTGGAGGAGAGATTTAATCAAGATTGAAGGAACTAACAGAGCTAGGGGCAGACTTAACATAACCTTAGAAGAAGTGGTGATAAAAAATATGTGTGACTTAGGCCTCGTATCCAGTATGGCCTTAAATAGATCTGATTGGAAAGCAAAGATCCATGTAATGAACCCCATTTAGTTGGGATAGGGCTTCTGTTGTTGTTATTGGATTGGATCTGTTTACCATAAACTGCAAGAAATAGATCTTTTTATTGTCTACAATGTTTCAGGCTCCCATCTTTTATGCCTCTCCTTCTTCCACTTGTCATTGTTATGAAGAGTCTCCTGATGCAGAAAAGGAGTTTTGATCACCCTTGATTGGGATTATGAAATGACTAGGAAGGGAAAGGAAATTGAAAAGTGAAACGTGAACTTATGTAAACTTTACCAAGCACAGTCTTGAAACTTTTTATATTTATTAATAATTTTTTTATTACTCTGAAACCTAATTCTATGGTTGATTTTGGAAGATGATGAATCGATTTGAAGTGTTCAATTATAGGTTTCTGTAAACTCCTAAATTGGTTATCCAATGAAAAAAGAAAAGAAAAGAAAAAGTTGTGTCACACAATCATGCATGTGTAAAGTGTTCATTTTCCTTTTAAATGAACTCCTGTACTTCTATCCCCCTTTACCTGATGTAGCCAAAGTGAAAGCTTGCACTTGAGTAACAGAGACAATGACTTATTACCCATTTCTTTGCTTTCATCAGTTATAGATGCTTTTGTTCTTGAACAAATGTGATATTTTTTAGGTCTGCATCCCCCTTGAGCATGCAAATGTTGGAGCTTTTCAGGATTCTGCTTGGCAGAGATCCTACCTGACACGTGCTTGTGTGGTTAGCCAGTAGTAAAGGTTATAGCTATCCGTATCATGATGCAAACGTAGGTGTTGATACGCCTGCTTTGAGTATCACTACTGTCGTTTTATTTCATAAGCACCTTGAAGTACTTCATCTTGCTGTTAATATATCTCATTCATGTAGACAGATCTGCATATATTCAACTTTAGCTTGCTAGCAGTGTTTTCTTCTCTAAGTATTCCTTTTTGTCGGGCAGGATTGGATATGGTTGGATAAGTGCTTCAGGGGGCGATGGTTGGGCAGGAGGTGGCGGCGGTAGAATTTCTATTGATGTCAGAAGCAGGCATGATGAGCAAACAATTTTAGCTCATGGTGAGATATCTCTGTCCTCCTCCCTCTCTATCTGTGGAGTTGTGTGTGAGGGAGTGTGAAGACTAGAATTTAAATCTATTGCAGTAGTTTAACACTTTGGTCATTTATTTATTTATTTTTGGTACATACACTTTGGTCATTTCTACAAGATTTATGATGTACATTTCAAGTATTTCGACCAAATATTGTATCTTCTATTTCACATATGATTTTGTTTTCGAGGTCCAGGTACAAGTTTGAATTGAAACCCTGAGGCTAATTCTTAAAACAACTATGGGATACTCTATTCCTTGATAAAAAGGGCTCCTAATAAAAGGATCTAATTGCATTATAGCTATGTCCATGAGTGTTCAATCCGTTTCCTCATTAAATAAAGCTCCTACTTAGAGAAATGAACTTGAAATAGAACTATTCTAACAATTTGTTCCTACTCTTTTGGTCTGGTGTCCTCTTCCCACTTGTACTTTTTCAAGAATCCTGTACAACAAATAGTGATGTGGTGGATAACCTGTGGAATCGCGTTGAAAATTTTACATTATGTTTTGTTCCTTGTTATATACCTGGTTGTGGAAGTTGGCCAACATTTATATTGGAAAGTAGGAAGTTCCCAAGTTCATGAGTTCATGCTCAGGTACTGAATACTTCTTGGATCGTATTCCTAGGTGTTGTTTACTAGTGCTACCGACCAGAAGCACTAATTTGCCTTCTATTCCAGTCCATATAATGTCTCTTTTTGGGAGCTAGAGGAAATTGATCTCAAGTGCACAAATTAGTAGGGATGGAAGGTTTGATCCCTAATTAAAAATGATTGATTTACCCATTCAGAGCAATCTATACTAAGGACTATCTTTAAATGGTAAAAATTCTGTTTGCTAAGGAGAAGACACTGGTTCCCCGCTATCCATGTTGAAGTAATGCGTGTTATATGATAATATAATCGGTATAAATGATGGGTATAGTGGTTCTATACCTATATCTTCCCCCTTCTTTCCCTTTCAGAAAGAATAATGTTGTATTGAGAAAAAGATGAGCCATCAAGAATGTTGAGCAGGTAGGATGGGCAGTTTGCTCAGATCTAGTGGGTCACATGTGTGGTGGTTGGAGTCACAGCTCTCCAATTTCTCCCTTTTGTTATTTGGGACCTCTGGGAAAAAGGATTAAGTTGGTCCTTGCAGACAGCTTCATGCGTCTCTCTTCAACCCTTTGAGCAAAATGGAAATTCATTGACTGAGCTCCACCTTGTTGGAAACTAGGAATTACAAGAATACACCGTTGGTGCGATTACTTGAGCAATAATTGATATTTTTATTCTATGTTATTTTGTTTTCTTTCTTATTTCTTTCAAACTTGTACAGAAGTAAACTAAACACCAAACCTATCTTAACTCTCATTACATACGAACTCTAGTTTTCATGCTTAGGGACCAGGAACAAAAAAGTGAAAAACTAACATAACAATCCAGCATCCTTGGCTTACAGGAAGAAGCTATTCCATCTCAAGTCATCACTTTACCAGTAAATTCTTGATCACCTTATTGATACATCTTGAGATTGGAATATCTTGGTCAAATTGGATAGGTTAATCAATAATCTGTTAAGCACTACAAATATTGAACAAAGATGCTTTGACCTTCCGAAAGTATCTTCCGAGATTGATGGCAGAAATAATCCAGTTTCCTACAAAAACAAGACTGAATCAATGGTTTATCAAGACATAGGAGCTCTTCGCTAGGATGTTTGCCTCATTAACTTGATTGCTGTAATTTTCATCTTTGGTTGTCACTGCTAATCAGGGAGCCTTTATATCCTCATATAATGAAGAAACTGGTGCTTGAAGGGTCATCTGATTTGCCTTCTTTGGTTTCTTGGACTTCTTTCAAGTATGGAAAATTGGGAACTACAACCAAAGTTTGTGAACATGTCTGTGTGAAGAAGCGGGTTTTCCACCAACCCCCCCTTTTGGGGGGTGGGGTGGAGGGGGAGGGCTGTGGTGACCATAAGAAGAATAAAGGTATTACTCTCTGAATCCAAAAGTTCAAGGAGATCTATCTGATGCTTAACCAGTTACCACTAACTTTACTATCAAAAGAAAAACCAAAAAATGAGGGAACTTCTCTAGTATCTCAAAGCTGTAACACAGGGAAACGAGTTTTGGTGTTGGACAATATCTTGACTTCATATGGCTGTTGGTCTTGTAATGAAAGGTTCTGTACAGAGTTGCTGATGTGCTTAAACAAGATAGTGGGTTCATTCCCAAGTAATTCTGGGTTTCAGATGCTTGATGCCAAAATGATGAACTGCTAAAATTTCAGAGAAACAAGCTTAACTAGGACCAATGTGAAAATGATTTTATATTGATGAGAGAGTTTTTTTTTTATTTTATTATAATGATGACATTAACTTAAACACCTATTAACCGGTACTTTGGACCAGTCAGAGAAATCTGGAATTACACAATTTCCTCCTTTTAGTCCTGAGAAGGATTATTCTGAGGAGCTCCCTGACCATCAGGGCTGCGAATAAATTGTTTCAGCTGCACAATCTAAAATGTTGTGTTCTTTATTACTGACAAATGTGTTTGGAGTGGTCCACATCACTTCCCTCCCCCTTCCCTTGCTCCCCCTCAAAAAAAAAAAAAAAAAAAAAAAAAGGTCTGAAGGAAATCTCTTTCTTGATTTTTGTATCTTCAATGTAATTGGAAATTCTGCCTTGTTGTTTCAGGAGGAAGAAGCTTTGGCTGTCCACAGAACTCTGGTGCTGCTGGGACTCTTTTTGATTCTGTTCCCAGAAGCCTCACCGTCAGTAATCACAACATGTCAACAGATACAGATACACTTCTTCTAGAATTTCCCAACCGTCCGCTTTGGACAAACATCTTTGTTCGAAATCATGCAAAGGCAGCTGTTCCCTTGCTCTGGAGTCGTGTCCAGGTGAACAAGAAGACCTGACTTCTGTATGCTTAATAAAGTCTAGTTATTTTTTCTTTATCATCCATCTTAATCTTTGTTTAGTAAAAGTAATTTGGTTATCATTTTTCATTCTTTTAAGATGTGCATTTTAAAAATAATGCGTATGATCATGTTGATGAGTCAATGTGATGTAGATTTAAATTGATACGAGACCAACTAGAAGCTAGTTAACCAGGGTCTTCTATGAACCAGCAAAATTTAAGTAGGTCAAAACTGAGGTTATGGTCATTTCCTTGAGGTAATTGGGAAATAAGATTGATATGGGTGGATGGATTTCTAAAGGTTTTGAAATTTCACATTTCTTGATTGGGTTCTCCTGGATGTAGATGGTTGTATGTTGATTTGGAGATGATAGCAAGAGATGGTTGGGTATTGATTTGGAGATGGGTGAGATATTAGTTTTTTTTTTTGGATGATTAAATAATATATTAAAGCAAAGCTCGAAGAAAGAAACAAATGGTACAAGAGAAGGGGGGGAGAAACAACCCCTAAATAGGGGGCTGGAAAGCGGAGCTAAGACCCTAGGAGACAACAATGAGCTTGTTCCTTGGGGTGTTGGCAACTGGAGGATGGGGAATAGAGAGGAGCCTAACAGAAACATCAAACTGGATGGCATTCCAAATTGTATCTAGAGAACGGAATTTGGAAGTCCATTGCCTAAGATTACACTCCCACCAAAGATGGTGAATCGTGGCATAAAAAACTAGCTTACCGATGCGACCACTATCTGTGGTACCCGAAAAATTCCTCAAAACCCAAGAACGGGGCCATATGGTTGCAAGGGCTTTTCTCCAAAGAGAACTGTAGAGAGGGCAAGTAAAGAATAGGTGCTCAAGATCCTCCAAACTGTTCCAACAAAGGGTACAATTGGGGTTAGCTGGGATATGGTGACTAATAAGGAAAGCTTGGGTGGGAAGGGCTAGGTTAAGGGCTCTTTAGAGGGTGAGGGAGTGGTGGGGGATATGACCTTTAAACCAAACTAGGGGGGGGGGTAAGGGGGCAGGGGGGAATGAGATTGGAGAAAGTTCCAAGTTGAGGACGTGGTGAAGGAATTTGTGGGGGAGGGGAGCCAAACTAAAAGGTCACAGGGGGAAGACAAAATAGGGGGGAGAGAATTCCAGACTTGTGTGAGACTGTGATGAGGGAGGGGGGCCTAGGATCCATTGGTGATAAAAGTGGACAGGGGGGTAGCTTTGGGGATATAGGTTTCATAGGCTGCATGGGGGCCAAGGAGAGAGGAGGATATCCATCGGATGCCACGAGTCAAACTAGAAAGAGGTAGAATATCCAGATGATATATGGGTGGAAATGGCGTGGAGAGCACATGCCTCAACAGGAGAAGCTTCCTCTAGGTCTAGGAAGAGTTGGAAGGTGTGGGGTCCGTCCAGAAGGAGTCGGACTTGAGGATAGAAGATTGCACCCAATTAACCCAAATAGAATATTGTTTGGAAACAATTTTCTATATGAGCTTAAGGAGGCAAGCAGAATTGACCTCTTGGATGCGGCGAATACCAAGACCACCTTCAGATTTTGGTCGACAGATATTGGACCAACTAATGGGGCGAAGGAACCGCGAGGTTTCCTGACTTTTCCAGAGAGAGGCACAAAAAAGGGATTCCATAGCCGAAGTGATAGACTTGAGGATAGGGAAGATGTCACACCAGTAGAGTTAGGAGGATTGGAGAACCAAACGGATGAGCTCCACTCTACCCGCGAAAGACTGAAGCTTGCTTTTCCAGAGATGGAGATTCTTACAGATATGATCAAGTATAGGGGAGCAATGGTGGTGGGAAAGCGTACCAGGGATGAGGGGGAGACCTAGATAGACTATAGGGAAGGAGCCAGGTTTGAAGTCCTAGAGATGCAAGAGATTTGAGCGAAGAGGCTCGGAGACTCTGGAGAGGAAAATAGTGGATTTGTTGATATTGACCTTGAGACCAAAGAGGGTCTCAAAAAGGGTGAGAGCTGAAAGAATGGAGGAGATGGAAGAGTGGTCAGCTTATCGGCAAAAGCAAGATGGGTGAACTTCGGGGATTTACAATTAAGGATGGGGGAGATCAAGAACTTATCGGTTTTGAACTGGAGGATACAGGAGAGGACCTTTAAAGCTAAGGATAAGAGGTAGGGAGAAGGAGGGCAGCCTTGGCGGATGCCAACATGGGAAGGGAAGAACCCAACGGGGGATCCATTAGTGATAATGGAGAAATAGGGGGAGGAAATACAAATCTCGATCCAATGGATAAAGGAAGGAGGGAATCCCATATCAGTGAGGACGTCACTGATAAAATCCCAACAAATAGAATCAAAGGCTTTGTGGAGGTCCACTTTTAGGAGCGTGACCGGGGAATGGGCGGTCTTGTCAAAACCACGAACAATCTCCGCACAAAGGAGGATGTTGTCTGAAATACTACGACCCGAAATGAAAGCAGTTTGGTTAACGCTAACCAGGCTGGGCATGACTTTCTTAAGATGGTTCGCAGGAATTTTCAAGATGAATTTGTAGAGGAGGTTATAGACGGAGATTGGACGGAAATTTGAGAGGGAGGAAGCTCCTGGCTTCTTTGGGATAAGGCAAAGGAAGGTTTGGTTGATAGAGGGGAGCTGGAAAGGGTTAAGGAAGAAATTGCGAATGGTGGGACTAGATCCTCCTCAATAAGATCCCAAGCAGAGGAGAAGAAGCCCATATTGAATCCATCAGGACCGGGGGCTCTATTAGGCTTGTGGGAACGGACAACTATGAGGATCTCTTCAGAGGAGGGAATAGGGTATTAGTTTTGGGTGGGTTGGATGATTAGGAGAAGAATGAGTATTGATGGGATACAAACTTACTATGGTGTAGGTTTCTTAGGCACCAACTTGAATGGCTGAATATGTTTTTGGGAGGAAGAAAAGGAAATAATAGAGCAAAAGAGAAGAAGTTGTTCACACAACCATGTTGCCAACAATGAACAAAACTCAAAAACCTATTCATCACTGAAGTTTGAATACTGCCTTATTATAGGTTACAACCTTATATAAAAGCTTCAAAAATAGAATCTGTTATTCCCAGGTTGACACTGAGGGGTGGGGGTGAATCAGTGTCTTCTAAATTCTCTTTTATGTGACGCTTCTTTAAGCTCAAGACAAGGTTGGTCAAGATAATCCTGTAGTTATCAATTACACAAGGGCATGTCCACCACACACCACAATATGGCTGGGTCTATCAGACAATGCACTACCATTCTGCAATCAAAGCATTCCAATATCTGCAATGAAAAATAAACTAGAAAAGCAAGACACCAAATTTACGTGGTTCAGCCAAATTGCCTACATCCACGGAGTAATGCCCTAAATAGAGCTTCGTATTTACTCAATACTTTCCAATTAAAATTTTGATCACTACAATGATCAGAGAGCACCCACTCTCAATTAATTCAAAACATGGAGCACCCACTCCAATATTAACTCTTGCATCCACAAAAGTATAAGGCCACAACCTTAAACAACTCAACCCTAACAAGCAACTACTTGAAAGGTGAAACTTTTCAAATTGAGGGAGATTACAATAGATTACTCACCTTCTTCCTCAACGTTTTCACCAAAATACACATCCGAGCTTGTTCTCCATACCCATCTTGCTTCTTGGCTTCTCCTCCTTGTTTTTCTTAGTCTTCACAAGCCAAAAACCTAAAAAACCCTATTTTGTTTCGCTCAAATTCGAGCTTTTAAAGAGAATGAACATTGATGCACGCTGCACAGGAACTGTTGGATTTCATATTTTAGATGCGTCCCAAAGAGAATCTAATCATACAACCGTTGGGTATCCACTTTAAAAAGACGGGTGAGATCTGGGCCTAGATCCTTTAGGTGATGTAAGATTAGAGTACCCTTTACCAGATTATTTCAAAAGGAATCTTTTCTAATTTTACCTTTAATCTGCGATACACAGGATCATGTTGATCATTATACTTTGTAGTGCACCACATTTTCATGCTCCTGACCAACCAAAAGGCAAGCAATGGAATCTTTTCCGTCTTGGACACATGAAAACCAAGCGCATCAATCTCGACCCTCAAAATTGGATCTTCATCCACGCTCTTCTAATGACCATTAGATTGTATCATTCAGTTTTTCAAAATTACACTTTCCTCCTTGAGATATAAAACTTTTACAAAGACCCCAAAATCTTAAAAATTATTTTCGAACCCCTGAAAGTAGATTACATCATAGTAGTCAAATTTCATATTTTTTCTACAATGCCCTGATTTGCTTCCATACCGCACACTCTCATGAGAAACCTCATAACTTCCTTGTTTGATGTCGGAATCACCATCCAAAAAGTGCGTTGGAAAGAAGACTTCATGAACTATGTTTTTCTAGTTTAAGTCGAAGCCAGAAAACAACTGGAGGACTACTCAAATATTCATCCAACGTGACCCTTGTGCAGTGACCTGTGAAATCCACCATTCTAAGGAATCTTCGCTTCACCCAAAACACTTAAATCTTCTGACAAACACTCAAAACTATTGTAATAGTGTTAATCACCCTCTAAAAAATATAACAAAGAGACCTTCACTTCAGTACAAGTCATGTACTCTTAGAACACACTGTATTTTAGTTGCCAACAATGACAACATATGCAATCTCAGCCAATGGAACAACAGAATCATATACCAAAAAGCTAATGTCTAACATTAATCCTTATAGGTAACTTCAACAGACAAACACACTAACATAGACTCAAAACAGATTAATTTACAACTTGAAAAGAGTATTCCATGGTATTAAAGAAAAGTTGAACCTGGTGCTGAAGGCTTATAAGCAAGTAGAGTCCTAGGGGGTGGGAATTTTCCTACATAGTCTTACGCCAGGCTATAATTGTGGTCCACCGATCATTGTGTCAAGGCCAGCCCCCTTGAAAAAGAGAATGTTCTAAAATAATCTTAGTTGATTAATTGGTTCAAGCTAGCCAAGCTGGTTCAATTTGAAACATAAAACAAAAAGAAAATTACATATGCATCCCCTGAGTTTGTAACTATTATGTTTACATCCCTTTGAATTTATTCCATTGCAAACGTCCCCCTGATATTCTTCCATGCCAATTAATCCAGCCAGGGAAATATAGCCACTAGTTTAAATCCAACTGAGGTCATACCCATAATCCACCCCATATCCGATAACCAAAATTTCAAGAAACACTTTCTTGGTCTCATATGAGTTGGTTCTCTTTAAAAAATCTCGGAAGAACTGGCCCTCATTCACTTGAGGGTACATCACCGACAAGTTGTTATAGTTTGTCGTCTCTAAAATTTAGCTATGATTGAACTAAGCAAACATCTAACATATCTATTTGCATAGATTTCTGTTGTTTATAATTTTTGGAGTTGAATTTGGCAGTTACGAGTGTTCACAGGAAAACTACTTATTTGCAAGGTTCAAGATTTTGGTTTTCAACCAAATTTCAACCTAGACTCTACGTGTTTTGCCTGGCCATTTTGGTGGTAAAATGGCCATAATCTGGCCTCTAACTTCAAGGAAAATCTAATCAAGCATTTCTAAACATAATAAACATTATTCTGTACTAAAGTTCCCCCAAATTGGAACTTTGGTTTTGTACTCTTAAGTTGGTAGTGCAACCATACTCTGCTGTATAATTGGTAGTTCCTTTTCGTATTATAGGTTGGTATACTATGACATATTCTGCCATGTACAGCACAATTTTCTATCCTACACATGATTTAGGGTCTGAACACTCAAAAATCATTAAAAACAGCTATAATATGGATTAGGAATGAATAAAAGCATTTGATATCATGCAGTGTTAAAAAGTGGTTCATCAAGTATACTGTACAATCATTACAACTTTGTAAGTGGCCTAGTACTAGAGTTAGAAACTCCCTTACAAGACTGTTCCTCAAACTATATGAGAGTGCTAGATGGAGTTTCACAAAGGTTAGTAAACTTTTGAGGAAAAAGGGTATATGATGCAGTTCAATGAGTAAACTCATGAATATAGAGGGTCAGAGAGGACCACTTAATGTTGTGATCACCTAGAGACTTGCTCAGCCCAACTTTGGGACTCAAATCACAGGAGGTCCTTCACACTCTGCTTATGGCAAGAGATTATGTTGGACCTAAATTTTTTTTTTTTTTGGTTGGTCTTTTTAATTATTTTTATTCCTTTACTTCACAACACCGATATATACCGGTAAAGCAAGAACTAGCCATTGAAATATAGCAATGGAATAGAGCCATTAGAATGTAGCTTTTGGAAAGAGCTGTTGGAATGTAGCCATTAAAAATGCTTCAGAAAGAGTGCATGGAATAAGTTCTTCATCATGATTACATCAGTACACCTTCAAGTGGGAATCTTACACGACTTGCTTAAATCCAGCAAATTATCAATGTAAACGGGTTTGTAGTCGCCAACAGTTTGTTAAACCAAGAAACACAGGTGATATGGCCAAAATTACCATATCTGGGTCTTTTTCTTTAGGGTTTGAAGCAACTCTAAAATCAGAAAATGTGGGTCCTATTTCAGTAGAAACAGTCTCTATTTTGTAGCAAAACCAAGTTATTAACTGAAATCTTGGCTGAAGTGACAAAATTTTGTTTGGAACCCAGTGTTCCTACTGAGTCGTACTGAATCTTGTTTTGATGTTTGTCAAAATTGGAATATTTTCAAAAGTACCAATGGTTCCAACTGAGATTTTGAACTATGGATATTTATTGATGACTAGGTTGTTATTTCACTGATGTCCTGTTTCACCTTACCTTTTTTTTACATTCTGCAGTCCTCCATCTCTTGGTTGCTAGTTGATATAATACCAAAATAAGTATTTTTTCTGTGCAACATTAAGTATGTATTAGAGCACAATTTTCACCTATTGGCTGGAAAGATTAATTTTAATAGAACTGTTTGTTAAGATTAAGAATGGAGTTTGCTTACATTGGATTTTGGGAATCCTATTGAGTTTTTTTGTACAATGGCTTTGAATATTTCTGAGCTCAAATGTTCTTTTTCTACCATGGATGTGTTTTGTCTACCTTCCATCCTCGTATTTTCTTTTTCAACATATTTTCTTTCCTAGGTGTTTCTGCACTAGGTTTGTTTTTGGGGTTTTAAATTAACTATATTATTGTATAATTTTCTGCAATTTGTATTGTGTGAGTGCTTTCTAAATTGGCATGCATTATATAGGTACGAGGACAACTTAGTGTATTGTGTGGTGGCATTTTGACCTTTGGACTTCTACATTATTCATCCTCGGAGTTTGAACTCATGGCAGAAGAGCTCCTGATGAGTGACTCAACACTGAGGGTAAGACAGGGATGTTGATTTTGTTGCTTTGAATTTCACATGATGTATAGACTTATGTCTGAATTAATTTAATTGTGCACTTATCGCATGTTTATTTGCCGTGTGTTCATTGGTGGACTGTGTGTGCTAAAATATGCAGGAATGGGCTAAGTATGCCATACCTAACAAATCAACACTTTGCATGATTATAATCTACATTTTTTTAAGTCTGAGCACTGGTTCATTATAATAAAATTGGCAGAACTACAGATGAGAATAGAAGACTGAAACTAGAGTAATAGTTGAAACTTCGAAACGTTTGAAAATTTAGGATATGGTGATGTGAATACTGATAAATATCTGCTAATCTTCACCAGCAAAGTACAATTATGAATCTTGTCCTCTCATGGATTGAGAATGATGTTTAATCTCTGCTAATAAAGTTTCTATAATTCCAAGCTTTATTTAAATTTTTAAAAAGGGTTCATGTACAGACATTTCTTTCTCCTTTTTTTTTTTTTTTTTTCCCTTTCTCTTTTGTGGGGTGGGGGTGGACAGATTCATTTCTTTATTCTTACAGGTGTGTACTGATCAAAGCTTATGCCGTTGTGCTATTTATTGTCTCTTGTTCTATTCAGCTTCATAGCCTTTTCCCCTATGCTAATGCATTTCCACCTTAATCTCTGTTTGAATGTCTATGTATATTGCTCTAGTTCTCCTATTTTAACTTTTTGTCACTATTTTCTATTCAAATTTAGGTTTATGGGGCACTTCGTATGACTGTCAAAATGCTTCTGATGTGGAAATCCCAAATGCTTATTGATGGTGGTACTGATGCAATAGTTGCAACATCCATGCTTGAGGCTAGCAATTTAGTTGTTCTGAAGGTATCTAAATGGCAGTTTATTTGGATTTTCTTGCATAACTTTGGTTGATGGTCATTAATATGAGATACCATATCATATTTTCTTGTCAGGAATCATCTGTCATACATTCTAATGCAAATCTGGGAGTTCATGGGCAAGGCTTGCTGAATTTATCTGGACAAGGAAATCTGATTGA
Source organism: Hakea prostrata (assembly GCF_041222555.1). NCBI lineage: Eukaryota > Viridiplantae > Streptophyta > Magnoliopsida > Proteales > Proteaceae > Hakea > Hakea prostrata. Next base: position 23,586,486 of record NC_142602.1, read on the forward strand.
AGCTCAACGCCTCATCCTATCACTATTTTATGAGATTCATGTAAGCTGAAGGCCTCATGCTTTGCTGGCTGTTTAGCTACCCTTTTTTTTTTTTTGGGGGGGGGGGGGGGTTGTTGAAGTTGGGAGCCCCCCCCCCCCCCCCCCAAAAAAAAAAAAAAAAAAAAAAGTTTATGTTTTCAATTCTGTTAATTAAGTGATGTTTTTTTCTTAAATCTCTCCCATTCAAATTATGATATTCTTTAAAAGCTGAACTCTTCCCCCTCTCCCCCCCCTCTCTCTCTCTTTTAATGAGTTCTCACTACATCCTGAGCACAAAGATTGTTTTCTTCCTACATGGTTTGTTACCTTCCTTAAAGATATATGCAAACCATTAGTTCCATTGAGGCACTACTTTTTATATGACCTGAAGGAGTTATTATGGATATCACCTTATTCGTGATTTGTTTGCACTTCCCTTCAAGGTTGGGTCTCAGAAAGTATGTGATCTAAATGCAAGTGGGATTGATGTAATTGCCATGTCATTAAGTATTTTGATGTCAGTTCTTTTCTCTCTTAGAGGTGGAATAAGATAACCCGGTTGAAGAGTAATGATCTTTTGTCCATAATGCATTGTGTCCCATTAATAGGTCTCCTTGATGATAAAAAGCCTGGAAGGTTCAAATTGTGGTATTCGTGTTGAACCAATTGGCTTTTGAGGTGGAAAAGTTCCTGGTTGATGCAGATCCACTGATCCAGCACCTATTTGACCTTATTTTCCATGGAATGAGCTGGGGTTGGGATTTACTAATTGTGGGTCTTTGGTTCACGTGTTCTAGTGGTAATTGGCCTCTTTAAAGGGCCCAAGGTAATGTATATAAGTGGTACATGAATTTAGAGTGTGAACCAATCAGTATTGGTTCAAATAAGTTATTGGGTCAGTTTAATTTAGGACTCTTTTTAGATTCTAATTAGGCCCTGTTCACACCCCCACGAAATAGCTGGAGTTGTGTTTTGTTTTAAATAGAGTTAGTTTTCCTTTTTGGATTAAGACTTTGTAGTTGGCTGATTACAGCTCTAGTTAATAGTTATATCCCCATCATGGAAGAAAGAAATATGACTTTAGAAAATAGGTTCTGCATTCAGCAAACTTTGCTGCTGCGGCGCTGCTTTCCTCCTCTGTGAGAGATTGTATTCTGGAGTTCAGAGTCCAGATTATTGAGCTGCTGGTATAGCTGATTGTGTTTGGTGCTTCAAGTCTAAATAGTAAGTACTGCTCTTGATGCTTGAAGTCTAAGAAGAGAGGTGTGGTAGGTGGATAATGTCGATCTTTATTCGTCTCTACAGCTGCTGTCATTGAAGCACTGCAACTCCACAACCGAAGCATCTAGAAGAAACACTTGTGTTCTTCATGAGTTTTCCCAGCCTAATCCGACCATCATATCACCTCTATCTTTGGAACATATCTTCACTGTCATTAACCTAGTGATTGGTCCAATTTCCAGCCATGTCAGCTTATTAAAATCCTAGATCCATCCCCTTTCTTGAATTTCCAGACTACCCTAGAAATCCTAATATCTAACTTTGATCTAGTGCAATTCAACGATTAGAACCCTCCATGATTGGAACTACATACACCTTGTACTTACCCCTTGCTTGATACAACATCTAACCACTGTAGAGTGGATTCTTGTGCACTCCAACAAATTGCCCTACCCCTTGACACCTGAAAATGGCATGGCGTTCAAGAAACCATCATTTGCCCATCCGATATGTTTCAAGTGGAAAACAGTCTTGATTGCATCTCTTGCACAAATCTCATTATTGTGATCTGGCCATTTTAGATCCAAAGAAGAGATACCCCATCTCAAGAACTCCAAAGAGCATAGTTTTCAAGGCAACAAGGCAAGGCGAGGCGATAGAGGGCAACCAAAATCAAGGGGACACCAAGCAAGGTGACAAGGCGACACTAGGACGCCTTAACCCAAAGAAGGGCTAGGATGCCTAGGTGTCGCCTTGACAACTTGGCCAAAGAGCACCCATATTCTGATAACCTTTTTCGTTATTGTTAGTTGAAAATCAAACTTAACTCCCCATCCCTTTGGCCTCACCCTTCATAGCCCAAAAGCTGAAACCAAAACCAAAACTCGGAGACCCTATTTGTGCCTCATTTTTTTCCCTACACCCCCCCCTATCTGAAATTTCAACAAATCCTAATTTTTCATCCAATTTGAGTTGGTTCTGAGTAAACATTTTGGCACTGACTCTTATTCTATTCAAGTTTCTACATATATACAAGGGTTTTTGTTTTTTCCCTTCTCCAATAACTCATCTCCTAATCCATCCTAAAACTAAATGTCCCACCCTTTAAATCATCACATCCCCCAAATTTCTTGACAAATTAGTGCTAGCCAACAGCATCCCAATTATCTCCTGCTGTCACCTCCAAAGATGACCCAAGTCAAGAAGTTGGTGCAGTTATTTAACTAAGATCCGACTAGGTTTCGGGGCCCAGAAGTGAAAGGTTTCCTAGACTTCTGCTAATTGTTGTCTTTGGTCAGATTTCCTCTGTACATTTTTTTTTTTTGGATTAATAAATAATCCAACCCAAGGAGGGGGAGAAAAAGAAAAGAGGGGGGTGGGGTCAAAATAGCCTAACTAATACTCTAAGTGACAACAGTATGCCTGGTCCTTGGGATGTTGGTGTGGGGGTGAGTAACAACTGAATGCGCATTACTTTCCTCAAAACAACTGGCTTCCCAGATCAAGTCTAAAGTCCTAGAGATGGAAATTTCACTATAATTGGTATTTGTGGAATGGTATGGAGCCTTTGGTGACCATTTGTGGAATGATCTTAAAGATGGCTATTCTTATGATAAGAATAAGTCCATGTTATATGAGTTACATGAAAAGCCCTTGGGTAAATTTCGTGTACCCCTTCTGGTACGTGACCTAATATCCTGTCACCCCACAATTTGGAAACACTACATGGACGATCCCCATGTGTGTGCAATGCAATCAGTTTAGTCCACTCCATTGGCTGATTCCTGTTATGTGATGATGTCATCAGATTAGATTTCACTAAATCGCCAAACTATCCTGGGACAGTAGTAAATTGAAATTCATAATGATGGGGAAGTCTCCATCCCTAACCTCTCGCCCATCAAAAACATAACCTTTGAAGGTTCGGTTAAAAGAAAAAGTGAACGACCGCCAACAGGGGTTGCATCCAGCAATCCTCAGCCTCCATGAATAAGTAACATCCAATCATGAGGCATTTCCCATAATCCCTGAAGGAATTGGAGGTCTGTATCAAAAGCTGATTGTAAGCATTGAATGCAGAAAGTTTACTTGCCATCTCTATATCCAAATAACAATTGTAGATAAGAAAAATAAAGATCAGGGAGAGCACAGTTCATCCCATCAACTTTATGATGCTCCTTTTCAACGAGTAAAAGATTATCCTGAATGCCCAACATAGAGAAATAAAAGATCTAGTAAGCACATGTTCATTGTCATGCATAAATGGGTAGAGATTAAAATTGCAGAGATAGAGAACATTGCCATGCAACATGTTGTCAGCTCTAGGTGACATGAATTGCCACATCACAATTACCAAGTAACCAACAAATGGCATCAGTTGGCCTTGGGTGGTAAATGTGCTGGGATGGGAGAAGGTAAGGCATAAATCTTAGTTGAGAACTAGTGTCTTTAATTTGTTGCTCCAGCTTCTCTCTCTCTCTCCCACCTTTTTGTATCCTTTGATATTGAGTTTCCATTCATCCAAAAGCAATATCATTCTTGTTTCTGAAAGAATTATCTCAGTACATTTTTTAAATATCCATTTTTAATTCAACGTGTAAAAATTCTTTATGGTACTCGTTGTATGGATTTCTTGTGCGTTCATCTGTTAATTTGCTGACCGAACAGGATCTGTTCTTAAAAAATGTGGGGAAGTATATTGCCCACTTGTTTGCTTTCTCAATTTCCTACTCCTGCTCTGTTGCTGAGATTTGTGAACATCATACTGCTTTAACTTGTCTATATTCATCATTTCAGTTTCTCTTCTGTGTATGCATGCTTATGATTCTCAGTGAATTTGTTCTACTCTCGTGAAGGTTGCGCATGGATCTGTTTTACGGGGCCCTTTAGAAAATGCAACTACGAGTGACATGTAAGTTTGGAAAAATGTATGGAATTTTTTGCTCATGGATTTACTTCTTGGCTACTTATTTATTTATTGTCCCTTTTTTTCTATATGGTTAGGACACCAAGGCTTTACTGTGAATCACAAGGTTGCCCGATGGAACTTCTTCATCCTCCTGAGGACTGCAATGTGAACTCTTCTCTAGTTTTCACTCTCCAGGTGTTAACTTTTGTTAGATTAAATGCTGAAAAGACTGAAACTTTAATTGAGAATTAATCCTATTGGTTGAATAGGTTCACATGTTTGTTTTAATATCCTTGTGTACTTTAAATAATGGATTCATAGTTTACATGCAGATCTGCCGAGTGGAAGACATTACTGTCGGAGGCATCATACAAGGATCTGTTGTTCATTTCCATATGGCAAGAACTGTGGTTGTTCAGTCTTCTGGAATAATAAGTGCATCTGGGCTGGGTACATAGTAGCTCTTTGATTACTTATAATGCAAAAATTTATTCATCAATTATGTTGATATATTATTTGTTTGTGTTTACTATTGAGGGAAGCAGGTTGTTGTTTGTAAATACATTGAATTTGGAAACAATTGAAAATATATTATTGGGAAACTAATTTTCTATATTTACATCCTGCATAATGCAGGCTGCTCAGGTGGCATTGGTAGAGGTAAAGTTCTAAGCAATGGTATTGCCAGTGGTGGTGGGCATGGTGGTAATGGTGGCAATGGGTATTACGGAGGTAGTTATATTGATGGTGGTGTTGCATATGGAAATGCTGATTTGCCTTGTGAACTGGGTAGTGGAAGTGGAAATGATAGCCTTGGTGGTTCAACGGCTGGTGGTGGTATCATAGGTAAGCTATAGGATGTGTCAAGTGGGATATTTTATACCCTTGCATATGTGTTCAACTGTGTGAGATCACATTTGTTCCCCCATTCCGTGGCTATACCTGGAACGTCTCATTCCCCCCCCCCCCCCCCCCTAATGGAAATTCGTGAATCCCAAGCCTTGTGCTTATAACTAATTAGTTACTACAAATGTGAGCATTCATTCATTTTTTACTTCAGTGATCCTTGAACTGATATTCTCTGTGTATGTTCCATTGTTTCTATTGCTCAGTTTAAGTTAACCTCAGTTTGACTGGCATGATTCTATCAGTAACTTGTTCTTTTGCCTTTTTCCTGGGAAAAGGAGGAGGCATTATTTGGAGTGGACCTTCTTTTTTTGAAGATATTGTGAGTTAGCATCTCCAGTTCATGGGGTATACTCTTATGATATTCTCTAGGTCACACTTTTTTGCACCATTGTGTTACCTTTGAATTGTACAACTCTCTTATACTCTGTCTCCCCTACCCTAGCTGAAAAACGGATGCGTGCGTGCTTATTTCCCCTTTTGAGGATCAAAGGGCGGGCCTTATTGAGAAGGCTGAAAATCTCCTCTGGGGAAATAAGCTAAAGCCCCAAACCAGAATTGATGATTTTTATAGTTTCTCTAATCTAGCAAAAGTATTTCTTCTTCTTTCCCCTTATTCTGATTTATCTTCTACATCCAGCCACATTCACACTTTGAACCATATTTTGATTCCATGTGGCTAACTGTAGTTGGTAATGGATGGATAAAATGCATTTTCATGAGCATTAATATTCTTCTTTTTGCATGCACGATGCAGAAAGATTTTTGGCTACTTATATTGGCACTGTAATTTTAGTAGGATTTGGTGATTCTTTTGTTGCTTTCTTTCTTTTTATTTTTTATTTTGTGTGAAGTTGTATCTTTATATAAAACAGGTGTTTGTATTTCAAATTGATAATTACTGTTTCTTCCTGTCAAAAATGTGCAGTGATGGGTTCATTGGAGCATTCATTGTCAAGTTTGACTGTTTATGGTTCGCTTAGAGCAGATGGAAAAAATTTTGGACAAAATATTGGAATGGAATTTGATGGGGTCATAGATAGTTCAAATGGAATCCCTGGGGGTGGTTCTGGTGGAACTGTCCTTTTGTTTTTGATTTCATTGACTGTTAGTGATACAGCTGTTCTTTCAACTGCTGGAGGACACAGTGCTTACAATGACAGTGGTGGTGGTGGTGGCGGAAGGATTCATTTCCACTGGTCCGATTTTCCCACAGGTGACGAGTATCAACCCCTAGCAACTGTGAAAGGCAGCATTCATACAAGGTCTGTATCTAATGTCATATATATCTACTAAAAGATGTTTTTTGAAGGTGTTTGTGCTTTTTGAATTCTTTTTCCACAGCATTGTGATTGGAAAACTCTATTTTATTTTAAAAATTTTTGTTTTTTGGGGGGGGGGGGGGAGAGTGGGAATGGAGGGGGGAGAGGGAGCAGGTGGTGTTATTTATTGATTATATATGGTCTGTAATATGTGCTTTCTCTCCTGACCTTTCCGCCTGCAATCATGGTTGTCGCTTAGGCATCACCTAAGCTTCGCCTAGGTGACGATAGGTGTACTGGCCCTTTTTTAGGTCAAGGCGACATGGTGTCACCTTGCTTGGTGTCGCCTGGGATTTCGTTGTCCTCAATCGCCTCGCCTTGTTGCCTCGATAAATATGCCTTCAATCTATTCACACCTCTTTTATCCACTGGCTACACCATGGAACATATTAGCCATTTAGCTGTGTTTCGTCTTCCAACACAGCTTACTCCATGTTGCCACTTCTAGCTTCCCTTAGGTCCTAAGCATCTTCAAACTGGAAAAAAAGCTAGAGAACAAACCCAAGGGGTTACATTTAATCCATCTGGGAAAGATTAGGTGTGAGCTTTGAGGAGCTAGTGTTGAGAACTCTTCAAAGCTTTCACCCATGCTGTCTCATCCCTCCCCTCCCCAACTGTGGAGCCATGGGTACCTATTCCACCTGCAGGCAGATTTGGGGAAGCTCTATTCAGAGCTTCAGCAACCCCTCCAGTGGTGTTGGTTGAAGTGTCTATTATATGATTCTTGATTGAGCATGGAAGATTAGTTAATGCCGCCAAAGTGTCTAAGATAGCTTTTCCTACTGGTATATTTTACATTTTTCATGATGAGTAAAAATTCTCAGTCTTGCTCCTGAAATCCTAGGAAAGTTGCGAGTTTTAACCCAATGAAAAGGTCGACCCACTATTCCCCAGCTTTCAGTTTTTCCTGCTATTTTACCTTCTGGTGACCCACCTCATCCTCACAATCCATAATGTGACTATGTTTTGTGGTCTAGCATGTTCAAGGTGGTTTGGTTGGTTGTAAACCACCATTTCCATTTGAACTCTTCCTCTATAGACAGAGAGAACAAGAGTGATGATCTGCAACCAATGCTGCAGTGGTTTGGCCTTATCATTATTTGGAAGAACTCTTGAATAACTTGAAAGTTGCCACAAGCATTGTACTGTAAAATACTGGTATCACAATATTTGCCATGGTATTGGAAGCCAAAGCATAGAATTCAATTTTGGTCATGTTTTCTCTCCTTCTCCTTGTTTCTTTTCGGGGTAAAATTTTGCCATTTCTCTCAGATAGCTGCTGAAAGTAACATTAATATAGGACAATGCCACAAAACTTGCATCCTACATGATTGCCATCTTGTACCTCTTTGCTTCTTGTCCACTTGCAATTCCTAAACATGCTTAGCAGAGGAGTGTTATACTTTTAGATTGACTAGACTTATTTTTTAGCCTTTCATAACTAAATCTTTTCACATTGGATTTTTTCTCAGCATATTTGATTGTCTTTTTGATTAGTTAGGAGTCATGGTGCATGGTTTTTTGACAGGGGAGGATTAGGGAGGCATCGAGGCCAACCTGGAGAAAATGGAACTGTTACTGGAAAAGCTTGCCCAAAGGGCCTTCATGGGGTGTTTTGCAAGGTGAATTTAAGAATCTCACTCTTGTATTTATTAACACCTGAAAAGAGAAAAAAATCATTGTAGTCTTTGTACTCAACGACCAAATGCACAAGTGAGGTAGTTCTAATTTATAAAACCAGCACTGTCCAAGACATGTTCGAAACTTGAGACCTTCTGATGTAGCCCCAATTTAATGGGGGCCACTTTTTTCAAGGTCTTTTTAGAGAACTAACTCATATGGAACCAAGAAAGGGTTCCTTGAAATTTTGGTTATGGGATATGGATGTGATGGGATGATTTTAGTGAAAAAGGTTAAGCTAGGGTTTTGTGTTTTGAGATCATACATTCTTAAATTATCTTTAGGGTAAAGGATACTTAGCCCATCCTATGGACAATGTGGGGTAAATTCCTTGATATGGCAAACTCGGGTCTATAGGTGTCAATGGGTTGAAACTTGGGGGGAATGTAGGTAATAATATAATGATAAGATACCACAAGTTTGACCGGGTTTGAAGGATGAAATTTAGAAGATATTAAGGTTCTTGTTTTAGGGGTTTTAGGAAGTACCAAAATGCCAGAACTGTTCACAGAAGTGTTTGAAAGAAGCGAGTGGAGGGGGTCTATTTATACATGGTATGTTGGAGTTCTAATCTGATTTGGACTCCAACTTGAAATTACAAACTAACTCAAATTAGACACTAACTAAAGTAGACTCGGAAACTTATAACTGAAGTAAAAATCATAAAAAGACTATTCTGCCCTAAAGTTAGGCAGAATTCACATTAACTAAAGCAATTAATCAAAATATTTTCGTACTTAGCCTAGGTGCTAAACTTTTAGGCCCATATAGTAGGCCCATCACCACATAAACCTGTTAAACGAAGGCCCAACAACTATAGTTATCAACCATAGGTTGATTTCAAAGGAAAATAGGCCATTGAGTGCTGGATCTGCATCACCTTCTAGCTATACCCTCTGAATAGATGCTACCCTATGGATCTTTGCCATGTCTCCTTCCTCCAATTCTGTCCCTCACATGGGTGGGTTCAAATGATCCCCTACAACTCGCCTGTCCCTATGGTGCCCCTACAACTCGCCTGTCCCCATGGTGCCCCTCCACATTAGTGTCCTAACAAAGAGTTTCCCCTTCAGTTTCACCTTGCCCTTAAGGTGAAATTAAACCTTCCAGTAACATTAGAAAAACAATTTCCTCGGCAGGATGACGTAATGAATTATGAGGGTTAACCATCTCTAGCACCAAGGGTTCATTCCCAGCTGTTGGTCATTGGATCAACATGGACATGATTCATGTGCCCTTCCAATTGTGAATAAAAAATGTTATATGAAGCCACCTGCAGTCGATGATCATCCCCAAGAATAAGTGGCAAAAGGAATGCACACTTGAGACAGTTGGCAATGCAGATATGTTTAGCAGATATGTTTAGCTGCTGCAATCACTTGGAGACATTCATAGTGCTCCACTTTTACCACATTACCAATGGCTCCAAGAACTAAAGTTGCATCAGAGTACCTGTAAACAGTGGCATATCATGCAGGTGGGCATATGTAGAGTACTGAGTCATGGGAATTCAGAATCTGATCATCGCGCTGCAATCGTACTTCAGGGGATTGTAAGGATTTGACAGGCTGTCAAAACCCCAACAATAGATTTTCCAACCCTACAGGGTAAGGCAACAACTCTAGATCTTGCCCGACCCTCACTGAACCTCTTAATAAGACCTTCGAGTGGATGTAGCAGCCACACTGTACAAAATAGTGAGTCCAACTGCCCCCTAAGTATAAAGAAACCGGTATAAATTCATTCCCCCTAGCTTCTGGCACTCTGGAACCCTTGTATCAAGACTTCCAAAGCTTTTCCCCCCATGTTTTACCCCTACCACAAACAATGTGGAACAGATAACATGAACCAGGCGCTGAGACGATAGCGGAAAGCAATGCCACTGCAGTCAGACTTGACCTAGTTTGCTGAACTAAGTGACACATGGAAGGAGGAATAGGGGATTTCTGAAATTGCCCCTATTCACAGGTCTTAATGGATTGACTGTTTGGTTCCTGGACCCTGGCTTGCGTCATACTTGGCCTATGCACTGGGCTGGCCCTAGTGTCTCTCTTTAGAGCCTAGTTGCAAGGTCTAATAAATTGGCTTGGTATGAGTTCGGGCCAAAGTCAAATAGCTGGTTTGGGTTATCTAGACCAGGCCTGTGGCTAGAATTGGGTCCTTGAAATGGTCCACTAGCAGCAACCTTCTAGGCCATGCCATACTTGGGCTTGGTGTTTGAGCCCCAATGGGCCTTACTTGTGCCCGCATGTTGTGGTCTACAGGTTCCACAGCTTGGGCCTAACTCAAATACTATCTTAGGGTTCCCGATGTGAGCTTTGATGTCTCGCTCTCATCTTCTTCCCAAGGGGCAGTGGGAAACATCCCTGGCAGCCAGTCATTCACCTTCGGTGACATCTCCTAGTGCATTTCACTTCCCATTGATTTTAAGTCTTGGTTTTGTGATCCATCTCATTGACGATGATCGCAGTTTCTACTTTCAATATGGTGGGTATCTGATCCTGAACTCTGATTTGTCTCCCTCCCAATACCAAAATAGATTTGTAGGGCCTTCTTGAAGCCCGCCCAGTCAAGCCCCGCCAGTTCTTCCTGTAGTGCCACTCCAAGGCCTCTCCTTCCAAGTGACAGAGAGCCACACCCAACAGTTTCTCGTGCTCAATCTGGTGTTCCCAACAGAAAAGCAGGACCTCTGTCTGCCATCTCTCCAGTCCCCCTTCTCCAAAGAATAGAGACAATCTGTTGGCCATCTCACGAATCCTTAGACTGTAATGGCTCTGATACCAGTTAATAGGAAACTCCAACCAATCCCTAGATTAAATGGTTGAAACCTCTGCAGTTAGCAACCTACAAAGTCCACACACCACACTTACAAACCATGGTAGAAGATCTCGCTTTCGAGAGAGATCTCGCCACCTTGAAAAAGAGAGATCTCGACCATCTCGGTGAGATCTCGGTCGAGATATACAACTTTTTGGCGTCAACTCGGTGGCCCATCTCGGTGGGTTTTAGGGTCCCAATTGGGTTGAAACTTGGTATTTAGTTTATTTAAGGCCTTTTGAACACGTTGGTGGCCTTGGATTTGTTAGAAACAACCCTATGTATGATTTCTAAGTCTATCCATAGTGTGAAACCGAAATGTAGTAGGATTAGGGAATGCAATGTTATACAACATGTAATATAGAACCTTTAAGGCATATAAATGAAAAGCAAGTATATCAAATGCATCAACTAACTTAAATGTTATCAAAATTCCATCCATATGAGTATCACAATCTCAATTTTCAAGAATAAAATAATTATACAACCATTAGAAGTTCTATATAAGTCATTAAACCATAAATTCATAAGACAAGTAGAGAATGATTGATCTTCCTTGTTGTAGATGTGCTAAGGCCTAAGAGTAGTTGATAGTGAAAATTCAGCCAAAATCCACAAAAAAAGGTAAAAATTGAGAGTTCCAGCGAGATTCAGGGCAAGATATGGCGAGAACTCGAGCGAGATATCCCAACTCGCTGCTCTCACCCTCCATCTCGTCTCGCCAAGCTGAAAACGAGATATCTCGTGAGATCTCTCACCATGTTACAAACTTTGCAATTCAAATGGTAAATCAAAGTCTGGAGCAACTGGAAAGAATTCATTGCATTGATCCAACACTAAAATTGAATTACATGAATGCAGTATAAGATATCCCTCAGCCTGAACCCCAACTCTAATTGTGGCAACCGAGGCTCTTCCTGTTCCTGCAAGTAGGCCTGTAAATGGACCGGATTCGGTTTGGATACGCCAGTATCCGAATCCGAATCTGGCAAAAATTTAGAGAAGGCATCCGAATCCGAAACTTTATCGGATATCCGATAATAATCCGATCCGATAAAATATCCGATTATTGATTGATAATTGTCACTTTTTTACATTTTTTTATTATAAATATCTAATTTCCGATTACCGAATACCACTATCCGAATCCGATTAACGGTATCCGAATCCGATTATCATCTACTTTTAAAGAAAAAATGTTAAATACTTTACTCTATCCGGATAAAAATTTATCCGGATATTATCCGATCCGATAAGCAATTATCCGAATCCGAATCTGGTTGCTTAACAGATGGATACGGATATTTTCCGGTAAGAAAATTTTCGGATACGGATACCCTTAAACGAATACGAATGCGAATTCGGAGGCGGATTTCGGCTATCCATTTATAGGTCTACCTGCAAGCAAGCTTGCTTCAACACTACTCAATTCATTCCCCCCTTCTATTCTACCCTCTTTCCCCTAATATACCCTAAAACCACTACCCAAAACAAATCCTAACCCCTTTCCAGTCGCATTAAGCATATTTAGATTAGAACTGGGCCACATTTAGGCTTGGTTCTTTTTGAACTTCCGTGTTGTTAAATCTTCAGTTCTGCATCAATGTCTAACTCCAGATATTGAATGTGGCGACGCTGCTTAAATCTCGAGAGTCTTACCTTTAGATTGTGCTTTGAGATACAGGAAATTTTGAATTTGTAATTGGGCTTAGGGTTTTGTTTGTATTTCTTTCCTCCTCCATAATTTCCATGTTTGAATTTAGCCGAGGGAAGATCTTGCCATAGTTGAAATTTTGTTTTCAATCAAATTAGAGGACTTCATTTCTGCAGGAATGCCCTGCTGGCACTTTTAAGAATGTAAGTGGATCTGATAGAGCTCTATGCCGTCAATGCCCACCTTCTGAGCTTCCACATCGTGCTGTCTACATTAATGTTCGAGGTATTAGTTTGAGGTTTTTGTTTTGATTTTGTATCCACATTTTTTATGGGTTCCATCATGTCTCACTATATGGTGGGTGTTTTCCCCCATTTTGGCGGTTATTGATTGACTTGTGACTTTTTTTTTGACAGGTGGTGTTGCTGAAACTCCTTGTCCATACAAATGCATCTCCGACAGATATCACATGCCCCACTGTTACACGACTCTTGAAGAGTTGATTTATACTTTTGGTGGGCCCTGGTTATTTGGTCTTCTTCTTCTTGGTCTCCTCATCATTTTAGCGCTAGTGCTTAGTGTTGCTCGCATGAAATTTGTTGGCGCTGATGAATTACCAGGTCCTGCTCCAACTCAGCAGGGTTCTCAAATAGATCACTCCTTCCCTTTCCTGGAGTCACTGAATGAGGTTTTCATTAACTCCAGTTTTATGTCCTTGCACAATTAATTATCTATCCTTATTTTTGTTGTTGTTGGTTGGGTGGTGGGGGGATTTGATTTACAGTTTGAAGTCAACTTATCATGCCCATATCCCCCTTGACTATTGCTGTATTTATTGCTTTGGAGGTGATACATTTCATTTGTTTCTTCCTAAGGTTATGGAAACTAATAGAGCTGAGGAATCCCAGAGTCATGTGCACAGATTGTACTTTATGGGGCCAAACACTTTCAGTGAACCCTGGCATCTACCACACACTCCTCCAGAACAAGTGACAGATATTGTGTAAGTCCTCTTTTGTGGATGGTGGATAAAGCTTAGAGAAAATTGCGTATGGACCCCCTGGAGTTGCAAACTATTACGTCTACTACCCCTTAACTTTTTTAATTACAAATTTCCACTGGATGTTACAAATTTTTATACCAACTGTACCTCAGCGTATCTGGATCTACAATTTTCTGTGCAGATTTATGTTGCCAATTAAGCTGGACAGTGCAGGCTAGCCCCATCTGTCAAACGGTAGGGGTATAGTTGGTATAAAATTTGAAACACAAAGGGGATATTTGTGATAAAAAGATTCAAGGTCTAGTAGATACATTGGTTGCTACTCCAAGCTTGTAGATGTAATTTGGCCCAAAGATTGTTTGCTGTCTTGCAATTTTTGTGTGTCATTTCATAAAGAAATCAGTATTCTGTCATGTTCTGTCTTCTGTACTTTTTTGGTGAATGAATTGTATTTTTCCGGCTGATTAATTGAGTGTTGTTTTTCCTGTGTCATGTATCTGCTTTTCTCTCATCTCTTTGATTTAGGGTATCGGAAGTGACTTGTGTGCTTGTTTGTTTGTATGCCCTTCAACTTCATGGCAGATATGAAGATGCCTTCAACAGATTCGTTGATGATATCAATGCTTTGGCTGCTTATCAATGGTGGGAGGGGTCTGTGTTCAGTATTCTCTCTCTTCTTGCATACCCCCTTGCGTGGTCCTGGCAGCAATGGCGACGTGGGAAGAAACTGCAACTATTGCGTGAATTTGTTCGATCAGAATATGATCATGCCTGTTTACGATCATGCCGTTCACGTGCCCTATATGAAGGGTTAAAGGTTCATTTCTGATGAATCTCTCTTTGAATTGGAATTATGTATCATTGTTTTGATGGAATTACTAATTCTTGTCTAGCAAATAGCAAATGAACTCTGCTACTTTGAAAAACTATAATCACACTGAAGGAATAAACTCCAGATCCAAAGAAAATTCTGATAACTGAGGTTCAAAAAAATAAAAGTAAATATTAGATATGCTTCAGAATTAAATGGACGATTCTATTCTCCTTAGTATAAAAAGATGGGTTCAATTGAACGACCAGATTTCAAGTTACTGAACAGTCCCATTTAGATGCTCTGAATTGCTGCAGTGAAATGCAATGAAGAACCATAGGAGTTGGAAGGTAACAAGCAAACTTCATTCACATATATAGGCTACAGGCTTTTACATCAATGTATAGAAACCAGGAAATAAACAGTAACCCTGTCATGTACCAAGTACAAAGCCGAAAACAGAAGTCCATGGTGGGAGATCTTGCTCTCGAGCGAGATCTCGCCACTCCAAAATAGAGAGATCTTGACTGAGATGGCGAGATCTCGGTCGAGATCTACCAAAATTTTGGCGTAATCTCGGTGACCCATCTCGGTGGGTTTTAGGGCCCCGGTTGGGCTGAAATTTGGTATTTAGTCTATTTAAGGCCTTTTGAACACATTGGTGGCCTTAGAATTGTGAGAAAGTAACCCTAACTACATCTTCTAAGTCAACCCTATGTATAAAACCGAAATGTAGAGATATCAAGTAATTCATGTTATCAACGATAAAGTATTAAATACATTACACATCAAACTATCAAAGAACTTAAATGGCTTCAAATTTTACAACCATAAGAAGTTTTAGACTTTTAGTAAGTCATAAATCATAATCCATAAGTTTACAATCACAATCACAAGAATATGTGAGTAATAAGATTACAAGACTACAAGACAGCAAAAGTATCACTCAACATTCTGCATCAACTGATTCTGAACGGTGGCCTCATATGACTCCCAAGTCAACTCATCACTATAGTATGTCACATATAGGTTTAAATGTCACATTAAATTGGTTTCCATGAAAGTTAGATCAAAGCTTGTGGATCAACATATGTTTACACTAAACTCACACACCCATTGTAGAATATTCTATTTGAAAAAATAAAAAATTCAAATTTGGGGGAAAATATTACCTTTGTTGTGTATCTAGTTGAAATATGCTTGAATGATGATAATTTGATGTTGTAGATGTCTTAAAGATGTTTAGAAGTTGAATCCCCAACAAATTCCGACAAAAAATCAAGTTTCTGGCAATTTTTTATGGTTGCAACGAGAGAGAGGCGAGATCTCGGCGAGATATGGCGAGATCTCGGCGAGATATGGCGAGATCTTGGCGAGATGTGGTGAGATCTTCCATCTCGCAGATCTCGCCTCGCCTTTCCTCTCGTCTCACTATGTCAAAATAGCGAGATATCTCGTGAGATCTCGCTGAGATCTTGTGAGATCTCCCACCATGCAGAAGTCCTTGAAACCTCCAAATCATAGACAAGGTTGGCATATCCTAATTGGACAAGTAACTTCAAGACATAATAGGAGTTTAAAATGGAAAGGATGTCTACCACGTAAACAGTTCCAAGTAGCTTACTTGAGAATCTGAGATAGCAAAGGGGGAAAATAAAAATGAGTAAATCAGTTCTATCATTCTAGTTTTTAGTGAACCAGGAAAATACTGTAGCAAGGGTTGCCTTGAAGCAGAAAACTTTTCTGTTAAGGAACCACATGCCCTTCTTTTGGCCTGTCTGGATCTGCACACTAATTGTACTTCTAAACTTATATGGAGATGTATGTAACGAAAGGTAAATGGAGCAAACCATGGTTTAATTTTTAATCTTGTTGCATGGGGAATGACAATGGATGGTGTTAGAATTATTGATTAAGTGTTCACAGAGATTGTCCGCGTGAATAGTGTCATGAACAGTGTTCTAGTTTTTAGTGAACCAGGAAATACTGTATGCCTTGAAGTAGAGAACTTATCTCATAAGGAACCACATGCCCTTGTTTGGCCTGTCTTGATCTGCACCACTAATTGTACTTCTAAACTTATATGGAAATGTATATAACAAAGGAAAATGAAAAGTATGCCAAAGGAACTAACCATGGTTCAATTTTTAATCTCATTGTGTGAGGAATGACAATTGAGTGTTATTAGAAGTATGATTAATTCTTCACAGATTTTTCACGTGAACAATATCATGAACAATGTTCATGAGTGCTGTTCAGTTAAACAGTAACTCATGAACCAGAATATTATTATAAATGTTATATTTCATCTTAGTTTTCATGACACTATTCACGTGAAAAGTAATTTTATATTTCCTTTTCTATTCTTAGGTTTTTCTAATATTGCTAATATTAGTTTTCTTTTCATATCTAATTAGATTGGGTACTTCCATCCTTGGTATATAGTGATCATTGTTCATGAAATGAAAGTAATCGCAAACGCATGGTTTCGTGTAGTTAACGGGTCAATATCGGGGAGATTTACAACTTTAGAATTTAACCTCTTAATGGTAAGGTGAGAGTGCGAGGATTCAAATTTTTTTAACTAATTAATTAAACTAAATTAGCAGATCTAAATAAGTGGTCCTAACACATACATCTAATGCGATTGAATTAAGAATAAAAATAAAATGGACATAACCTAACCATTCATCATATAATAACAAAAATGCATAAATAAATAAAGGCAAGAATAAAAGATGCGAATAATAAAAAAATAAACAAATAAAAGGAAAGTGATCCGATGTTAGCTCTGGATCGAGGGAAGGGAGTATAACTAATATGACTTTGATCATGGACCCTTTGCCGTAGCTTACAGTCCACTGATTGGGGGAACATATATTAAAGAAAAAAATGCATAAAGTAAATAGCAAAACAAATAACAAAGGAATAAATGAAAAAGGGAAACCTTAACCAAAAGGAGGCAAGACTGTAGGCATCTTTGATAAGGACCCAGGGGGAAAGGGAAACAATAAATAAATGCTGAAAAGTAAATCCTAAGTTAAGAATATGGAGGGGTAGACAGAATCGGGAATGGAGTGGGGAGAGAAGATTACTGATGAAAGCTTTTTGTATCCTTCAATCTTGAATAACAAAAATAACCTTGAACAATCAATTTGAATCTCAACCAACCCTAACAACCAGATCTAGAATTATCTAAATTTGCAATTGCTAGATCTAATGAAAAACGAATCCTCTTGGAAATTGAAACTTGAAGCTTAAGCTTGAAATTGAAATTAAAATTGCATTGATTGAAAGAAAAAAAAAAAAACACTTGCATAAAAGAAACTAAAATAACTTTTGTAACTTATTGCATTACATAGAAAAATTAAACCTAAACATTGAATCTAAAAAAACTAGAATCCTACAAAGCAATTAAAGAACTAGAGAAAACCTAAACAAACTAAAGAGAAAAGAAGTGTAGCCTAAGTCTAAGAGGAGAAGGATATTTATAGGAGTTGATGAAGGGTTTACAAATAAAGAAATAAAAAATAAATAACAATAATAATGATAATAATTAAATAAAGAGTGAAATAGGAAAAGAAGAAAAAAAAATAACAAATAAAGAAAGACCTTATTCATTTGAGAATATAAGTAGGGAGAGAGAGAGGAGGGATATATATATATATATATATATATATATATTTAAGAAAAGCAATGTGAGTTAATTAAAGAAAAATAAAATAGTTAAGTAAAAGAAATAGAAAGTGGGGAGAGAGAAAAATAATCAAGGAAATAAATAGAATCTAATAAAATAAAATATTCTAGAAAATCTATGTAAAAATTTGAAAATCCTAATCTTTGACTACTTGTGGGGCCATACATACACCAATATTTTTTTGCCTTTTTCAATCACAATAAAGTAAAATAAAATAAAAATCCTAATTAATTTTAGCCATAGATCAAAATTGGCTTATTTATTTCTAAGATATTCTTGGAGTGCGTCTCTAGCCCATCATGTTCTAAATCAGGCCCTTTTTGCTCTTGAGAATTTAAATTCGACCTCTTGACGTGTAAAATTGCATGTTTCATACTCAAAACTCCAAATATTTGTTGAAGTCCTGAAAAATTTTAAATCTGCAAAAACAACATAAAACCAAAGGTAGCTTTGCTCTAAGTCTGTAAAATGCATGCTTTATGCCCTAAGATTTCACACATAAATGTGTTCATCAATCACCTATGAATTGGAACTGTGGGGGCTTCGAGCTCCCATGACTTTGCTGCTCTCGTGAACTGATTTACCATATATTCTTCACTCTTAGTCCTTCTTCTTCTTTGCATCTAATCTCAGGTTTATTTAGTTGCTATATATATATTTTTTTGGCATGGTATCAGAGTGATTAAAACCAAATACCGATCAAACTTTCTGTTCTGAAAGTCTAGGAGATTTTGATTCTGCCTATAGCAAACTGTTACTATTACTACTTGCTATTCAAACTGTGAATTAGACCTTTCTCTTATCAAACGTAGAAGGCTTATGAAATATTGAATTATATTCTTTTGGGGGGGGGGGGGGGGAATGAATAAATTATCATTGGCAAAACCCCGAGAAGGGGAGAGTTAGATTGAAGTTTTACTACCCTGTATTATGAAGAATATGCCTACGGTTGCCGTTGCTGGAAAGTTTTTGTTTTTTTCTTGAAAACCAAATTATCTACCACTTCACCATTTGTTGTTGCTGCTTTTTTGAAGGATGCATGTGCATATTAAAGGGAAACTTTATCCCAATCCTAGCTTGTTTCATTGGCTAGATTGCTTTACAAACATTGCCTTCTATTTCTGGACCCTACTTTTTAATTCCATTCCACCAGCGTATCTTCCATTCACCCATCAGAATTACACCACATTTCCAACCTGTTGTCACTTCTGTTAGACCTCCATCTGATCCAAGTTTTAATTCCAACAGATGGCTGGTTAGGCCTGCAGAATCTTAGTTTCTATTTTGGGAACTACTTCCATGTCTTTTGATTGCACCACCAGATGTTGAGAAGCTTTCAGTGTTTTGACTACAGCCTATCAGCTTTCACTTCCAACTTGAGCGAGTTCTACAGTCTGGTTTGGCTACAATCATCCTTCTATTTTCTAAACTTGATTCTAATATGATTTAATGCCTGATGTTTTATACTGATTTTATTGGAACTTGAACATTATACTTAGGACCCTTACCTTTTATTTACGGCTTTATGTTACTGGGTTCTGAAGTGGTATTGAGTACCGTAAATCCTCTGATTGGTGGGAACTTTGGGGCACATTTATGATCTTTATTACCTATTTTGAATTTTGGTCTACTGTTTTAGTTTAGGACGTCAAATTTGACCTAGTTTTTTTAAGGGCCTAATTGTTGTACACAGCACCTGCTGTTGGTGTTATGTTGACTGTTTTCTGACCTAGACATGATGTGATTGAAACAGTTTCTAATTTTGGGGGCAAGTTGTAGTATCCATTTAATCTTCATTAGGGAGCAATCTAACCCTTGGGTTGTTATATATTGAAATTTCAAGGTCTTTTGATCTGGATCTTGGTGTACTAGTTTTTTTGGGCTTTGTTGCCGCCTGCTGCACATTCTGTTGTGCTGTCTTCTCTATGGATTATTTATTGCTTCAGCCCTTGTTTGGCATACTATATTATTGCTGTTTTATGGTCCATCTCAGAAGGTCTTATGAGTATGGGATTGTGTTGCAGCACTACCCCAGATTATCGGATCTTTTGAGATGCTCATCCTCCGTAGTAACCTATACTATCTATTTGGCTACAACAACAACTATCTGCTTGGCTTCAGTAACCCATGCTGTCTATTTGGTTTGTAATAACCTATACTGCCTATTCATCGTTAGGGACTTTTGTTTGAGGCTCTATCTTCACCTATGATTGGGGAGAATTACTACCTATTACTTGTCTTCCTTGCGAAGACCTTATGTGTGGACATTGGAGCTCCACTTGTATCTTTCCTTGTAGAAATTACTATATGATACCTATATACCTTGTGAAGAGCTTGTGTGGACATTTGAGCTGCACTTTCATCTTCTCTTTTGGAGATTCCTACTTATTACGGCCTCATGACGTTTGTATTGAAGATGCTACATTTTTGGGACAATGGCTACTTACTACTACTTACATTATTTGGATAGTGCCTTTGATATTATTGTTGATGCCATGCTTGTGGATGTGGTTTATGTTAACTTCGGCCTGTTTTTCTCATTGTTGGATGGTTCACTCAACATGAAGATTATTTGTTGAAGTTGCTGTTGATTATCTCTTGGATGAAGTTTTGTCGATGTCTTCCGACTTCTGCTATTGCTACTTGTGGTTCAAGATTGGTGAATCTTTTAATATATGTTCTTGCTATTCCAAGTTGGGAGACTTTTGATATCTATACACAACACTATTAATGTAAACAGTGTTCACAAATGTTGTTTATGTGAATAATAACTCGTAAACAATAGTTTATTATGAGTGTTATTTTTCCTTTTCTATTGTTAGGCAATTCTAGTATTTGTTCTTTTTGTTATGACTTTGAGCTCTCACGGCACTGTTACTTTAAGCAGTTTCTCTCTCTTCTTCTTCTTCTGTGAACAGTAATGTTATATTTCCTTTTCTACTAGGTGTTTCTAATACCGTTATTATTTAGTTTCATTTTCTTATTAATCATTTAGGGTACTTCTTTTTTTGGTATTTTGTGATCACCTTATTATATATTGGAACCTGGGGGTGACTTCGAGCTCTCACAACACTGCTGCATCTAGTTTCTTTTTCTCTCTCTACCTCATCTTTGCATCTAATCTCTAGTTTATTAGTTGCTATATTGTCAGAATTGTCATAGACACAAAAGAGTAAAAGTTGACTCCATTGTATGTCAGTTTTGTAAAGATATATGTAGAGTAATTGATAGCTTTAGCAATTGATATCCATGAAATAGCTTTGCCTTATTGACCTATTAAGGAGGATAAAGAAGTGAACACTTTTGTAGAACCTCTGCAGTGTATCACTTTTTCTTACAATACCTTACCACACTATCTTTGTGATTTCATAAGGTTTGAAATAAACGACTTTAAAATTTCAAAATACAAATATCATGCTAAAGCTTATATTTTATTAAGAATGTGATCACGTACTTCCCTCTTGACTTTGCACTAAAGGAAATTTGTCCCTGGGCTTGAACCTTTTTTTCTTTTTCCCCTTCTTAAATTTGATCTTATATTACACGCTGAAGTTTAGCTTTGTTCTTCTACTAGGCTATTAGCATGGATTTCAATATGGTTGATCTACAATAGTAGATGAATGTCTTTGTGTGGTTTAATTGATTGAAATTTGATAGGAAATTTGTATGGGACACAGATTTACTATGCATATGATATAGCAAACACCTTTTTTTTTTTTTTTAATTAGAATGTACAACCAGCTATAGGTTTGAAATGCCTATTTTCTTCAAATTATTTTAGTTCATGCAAGCTGAAATCTGATGCAAGTGGAGGAAAGATCATTAGTCGTTGTATTTTATGGCTTTATACAGAGTTTAATTCCATTCTTCTGTTCTTTAATCTTGTCTACTTCTTTCATCTTCTAGGAGTCATTTTACTCTGAAGTGGACGCACAATTTTGTGAAATCTAATTAAGAAATTATTCTTTGGCTGTCACGGTGTGCAGCGGCAACAAAGTCAGCATTATCCTAACTTAAATGGGGTCAGCTACATGAATCCAAATAGAACAAAGTGAAAACAGAGTGCTAACCAGGGAGAGAAATGAGTCACGGCGTTCTAGTGCACTTCAAAAAGAGCTATTTTTTGTTACAGAACTTTGTTGAATGCTCTTTTACTTCTTTAGGGCACACATATCTGGTGCCTTTGTTCTAGTATTAAACGGTTATGTGGTACCGGATTTTAAGTGGTTTCTCAAAATTTCTTGTCGCCGCTGTTTTTTGTGGGCCAGATGTGATGTAAAACTCATGGTCCTGCACTGATGGGCTGTAGTGACACTCCAGATCTGGATCTTGTTTCATATTTGCATCATCAAATAATTTAGAAGCATATTTTGAGCTGTCCCGTGGCTTTTGTCCTCTTAGCCTTCATTGTTACCTTGATTTTGCTGTGTGCATGATGTTTAACTCTTTTATCTTTTTTCTTGCTCATTTCACTCTTATGTTTTTCTTAAGTTGTTCCAGGATTCTTTGCATGACCAAGATGAGAACTGGCCTTGAGGGCTGGAGGGCCTCCCCCCCCCATTTGCAATTAGTTTCCTATATAACAAGTTTGAGAAAACATTTTGACAGAAACAGAATTAGTTTCCTATACAACAAGTTTGAGAAAACATTTTGACATAAACAGTCACTGGTAGTTTTGGTTTTTTGGCCATTGAATTTTGGATATGGGGAACCCTTGGATAGGCCACATGTCAAATTGATGGACCAAGGAGCTGTCCACGATACAGTTAGAGCCATTGCTGGTTTATCTAATAGTCCAATATCCCAAACAACATTGAGAGATGGGTGTGATGAAATGAGGTGTCCTATGTTCTTGATGTTAATTGACTTTCCAAATGGCACTTTGGCTGATCCAATTTAAGATGATTTTCATTCTATGAAGAAGATTTGATAGTTTTTGATGCCCTAGAATCCTTATTGTAATTAATGAGCTTATACCGACTGTTTCTACTGTCCATAATGGCTTATATTTTCTGTCGAAATAATCCTTCAAATTGCTTCTTGAAGAGACATGAGAGTACTTAAAACCTTTGAGTTGAATATTCTACAATTCTTTCCACCCTTAATTTCATCCCCTGGATTGTGCACAGTGAGTCAAGATGGTGAATCATGTTTTCTTTTCTTGGGTATGAATGTTTTTAAGTTTTTTATCGCAATCACATAGCAAGAAATGCTTGGAAGACTGGTCATGTTTTCCACACAGAAAACCTATGCTAAGATGAAACTGGAGAGGGACATGAACGTTCTCATTACTGCATCTAACTACACAAGAGTTGAAACCAACATCAGAAGTATGACTCATTAGATTTTCTTGCATTGGTACCTCATCATTTTCAGAAACTCTTAATGTACCAAGTTTTTGTGTTCATTTACATACTACTATCAGTTCTCTTTTCTGTCCGGCTTGTTTATGGGTTCACCTGGTTGGTTCAAATGTATATCAATTTGCCTTCCACCTAAAATTAACCTTTTTGGGTGTGTATTATTATAGGTGGCTGCAACAAATGATTTAATGCTAGCTTATGTAGACTTTTTTCTTGGTGGAGATGAGAAGAGAACTGATCTTCCTCCTCGTCTGCATCAAAGATTTCCCATGACTTTGCTGTTTGGGGGTGATGGAAGTTACATGGCTCCTTTTTCTCTTCAAAGTGATAATGTTCTCACTAGTCTAATGAGTCAGGTTTGCTACCCAATCCTGGCTGTGGAATTTCCTGTTGACGTCCAATTGTGTGACTGTCTCCCTGCTGATATTGTGTTTTCATCCTCTTGGGATGTTATCTATCACTAAATTTCGTGCTGATTATGTTTTGGACTTATCCTGCAGTCTGTGCCACCAACCATCTGGTATCGACTTGTGGCTGGCCTTAATGCACAATTGCGTTTAGTTCGTCGCGGGCGTCTGAAAGTGAAATTCCAACCTATCATCAATTGGCTTGAAACACATGCAAATCCTGCTTTGAGCATTCACAGGGTGCGTGTTGATCTAGCCTGGTTTCCGGCTACATCTTCTGACTATTGCCAATTTGGGCTTATAGTATATTCTGTTGAAGAATGTGAGCATGCATCTATTGAAGGTGTAGATGGAATGCGAGCTGAACAACAGTCATGGTAAATGGTGTCATCTGGATCTTTTAACCATAAATTTATGTGGGTCCAGTTGTAGCAATTTTCTCAACTTCCTTTTAACTGAATGATGCAGTTTGCTTCATAAAGACATTGTACCTGGATATTTGAGAAACACTGAGGATATAATGATTAAAGGAAAGATATGCGGTGGGATTTTGGACACTCGTAGTCTGCAGATGTTTAAAGAGAAGAAAGATATATCTTATCCCTTCTCATTTATAGTGCGTAATAGTAAGCCTGTTGGCCATCAGGTATTTCTTTCTTTTTGTTGACCAATTTATCATCTTTAATCAAAATCATTTTCCAATCTCCTGAAACATTTATTCTTCCACCCTTATGCATTTTATGCCCTAACATGCTTTATTTCTTTGCAGGATCTTGTTGGTTTGGTTATTTCAATTCTACTTCTAGGAGATATTAGCTTAGTGTTGCTTATGCTGCTCCAGTTGTATTCTATTTCATTGGCGGAGTTCTTTCTGGTTTTGTTTGTTCTCCCTCTTGGGATACTATGCCCATTCCCTGCTGGAATTAATGCACTATTTAGCCATGGGCCTAGGCGGTCAGCAAGTCTTTCGCGTGCATATGCTTTGTGGAACATGACGTCCTTAGTTAATGCTGTAAGTTGCACTCAACCCATGCCTTTTATGTATTTTGTATCATGTCATGTCCTCCCTTTTTTCTGTAGCTGAGAAATACTCTACTAGAACACCACGTATCATGCCAAAAATGCACAAGGCTCATATTGTTGCAAAAACATGGGAAGAAAAAGGAGGAACTAGAAGAAAGAAAAATAGCACTTCAGGCATTTAGCTAGTAAATCTTCTGCATATTCCTGTAGAATGTTTAATTCTCAATTTAAGATTTTCTGAGATCTTTAATAACCCCCCCTCCCTCCTTTCCCCTTTTTCTCTTCAGAGAAATAAAATACATACTTGTATCCCGTGAAATGGTGTGAAGAATCTCCTTTTTTACTATGTTCATATTTCTTCTCTTGAATGCCAGTTTCTCTAAAATTTTCTCAATCATGAGGATTTCCTATTGCCAGTTTCCTGTAACCGTCCTGCAATTTCAATACTAAACTATTACATAGCTTTAGCTTTTCTAAGCCGATCTATTCTTACAACAGGTGGTTGCCTTCACTTGTGGATTTATTCGATACAAAACCCACTCATCATCGAGCAGAAGACATGCATACTTTCAACATTGGAATTTTAGCATGTGAGAGTATTCCTACCCTTAAAGAATTGATAATTGCAATAGCTGCAATGGTCCCCCTCTTATTGGTTGTTTGTTGAGTGCAGGGATGAAAGTGGATGGTGGATGTTTCCTACTGCCCTGCTGCTTTGTAAAGTTCTCCAGGCACAGCTCATTGATTGGCATATATCTAATCTAGAGATTCAGGACCGCTCACTTTATAGTAATGACCCAAATATTTTCTGGCAGTCATGATCATGACACTCATCAAACAGGTATCACTTGGATCAAATCCATTTTTTGGGCCTTTTTAACGTGCCTTATTCTTTATATTGTCAGAGTAGGTGAGTGATACACACACACACATACAGAGAGACACACAGGAGAGAGATAACTGTAATCCTTGTGAATTATGTGCAACCAACAATTTTTAATGTAAATATAAAATGCGTCTGCCCCATTTTTTAAGATTTGTTGTCCTATGATCCTCTCACATGAATTACCTAACCTTCTAGATGACTTTGGAATCTTTGATGATAAATGTTATGCAGGAGCATTTCCCAACTAAATCAGTGACGTGCTACAAAAGGCACTTACATAATTATCATCTTTCGGAATTAGTTTCCGTTTCTTTTTTTTTGCCCTCTAGGCTCTAGCCATTGAATATTATAGATATTTCCTGAAGTGGAAACATCAATCTCTTTAGCCACACCTTGCTGCATGAGATGCAATTTCACACAATATTTTATTTACAGAAACGGAAAATGCATTTATGAAGGAAAACTTGTACAGGCCATTCCTGTTTTTTGTACTTTTTTGGGTAATAAGAAAGGAAGGACCATTTCAGTGCCATAAAGAAGTTGAGTTGGAAGTGAAGTGTCACCCGCCTAAACTGAAACCCTGTAAATGGTATAAATACCTGCGTTTTGTTTATATATACGCATGAATGGACTTTGCTTCAGTTTATGCACTGGGCCGTTCTGTTCGAAAGTGCAGTCCTCAGATTGAGATCTCGGTTGAAATCAAAATATCGATAGAGATCTTGAGCCTGACGACCACAAATTGCAAAGTCGATGCAAAAGTCATGTTTGTTTCTTTGGCCCTCCCTCTCTTTAATTCAGAAGCTCTGCAAGAGGAAAAACGGTTCTCCAAAATTTGAATTGAATAATCGTGTGGTTTTCTCCTTGTCCTTGTTGATAACCATCAATCAATCAGGTCCAATTATATGCTTTCTTGCTAATTCCATTGTTAATTTATCTTTAATTTTATTCTGGTAAATGTATGTCCAGAGATACGATCTGAAAATACTTATAAGTTAATTTGGCATTTTGTTTATAAGGTTGGTATATTATGTTAGTTCTGAAAATGGAAATTAAAAATAGAGAAGTCTTTGTAATAGTCCCCTTGACTTTAGAAGTCTTCAGTTACACAAGTTTGATGCTTGACATCATATTAGGTTTATAGTGTTTGGTAGTTGGTTAATGTGGAGATTAATAAGGCAGCTACTTGTCATGAAATTTGAAGAATCTTGAATCCATGAAATTTGAACTTGATTTAATTGGGATCGATATTCTCCATCACACACATTCATGAAGAGGGCCAGACCTCTAAAGAGTGATTAGGCAGACTCCTTTAAATGTATGATGGTAACGGTTCGGCATAAAGTTATCCTTTGAACCGGAACCGGACTCGGACTCGGACTCGTCGTGTATTACTTGGGAAGTGTTTATGACCAAAGTTAGTAGCATGCCCTCCATGGTCCATGCATAAGTTGAAAATGATAATTTTCTTTTGACACTAATATTACGATTCTTCTTTTACCAAAAAAAAAGTATTACGATTCTTAATCACCTATGAATCTTGTATTTGACTTGGGTTCACTCTTGGGGCTACGCAGGTGTAGGATTGTCGTTTATTTTCCTTTAAGAGATAAGTAGACGAAAGATATATATACAAGTAGTAAGTGTTTTTTTTTTATTTGAGGAAAAAAATTATATTAAGCATGATGAGGATTACATCGTGTTGAACCTGGTCGAGACATCATATCTATCATACGTCCTAGATTAGTCCTAGCATGTCCATTAGCTCTAGTTACTTCCTTGGTTTAACAAAAAATTTGAAAAGAGTGGGGGATTGAAGAGTAAAAGTAAGGAGTCACTTCTAGGTTTTCGTTTTAACCACTATATCAAGAAGACTTGTCAAATGTTGTAGTAGTCACAGTGTCTTTGGAGACTTTGGTTGTAGAGATTTGATTCTATCATCATTGCACCATAGGGCTGCAACAGGGTCGGGCTAGGCCGGGCTTTTGCAATCCCAAGCCAGCCCTATGTATTCTAATCTAAGCCCATTCTGCCTTGACCCTAATTCAGAGCCAAGGATTATTGTCCTTGACCTTAAGTCCTACAAGGCCAAGTCCATTTCCGCCCTAATTGGCACTGTCTCTGGCCCTAATTGGCCCTATACTTGGCCCTAGCCCTGATTGGCCCTATACTTGGCCTTATCTCTAGCCCTGGCGCTATCCTTGTTCCCTGTTCCTAATTCATTGAGATCAAACATCAAAGTCAAAATTAAGGTCAGGATCAGGGCCAAAATCAGGACTAGGGTCAGGGCAAAAAATCAACGATGAGTCGAGACAGGCCCCGACGGGCCAAAGAGTAATCCCAGACCTGCCCTTGGCCCTAGATTTGGCCCTAACCCATCCTCAGGGCCAAAATCTTGAGCCCAAGCACTATTCAAGCTTAGGGTAGGCTTAGGGAGGGTCAAGGCCGTCAGGGACAAACTAGCACCCCTAATGCACCAAATATGAGTGATTGGAATATTTTCCTTTTTTTCTAGGTCTAGTCCCATAGTGATTGCAAAAAGGATAACACCAATCTTATTAGTCTCATTCACATCACCTGCCTCCACTATCATAAGCTTGCCATTTGGACCTATACTTGCACTCCGTCTTGCTTTCTTAAAGATGCATGAGGTACCCCTGCGCAAAATAACACTAGTGAGTGAGACATAGATAATTCATGAGAAACATAATGTAATTGTTGGTCCAAAATAATATTATCAATAAAGGGTGGTGCAGTTTTTCAGGTGGGTGCATAGTTGAAGATTCTGATTAAAACTTCGTTATCCAAAAACAAATATTATTCAAAAGTCAAATTAGATTGCGTTTTTATTTTTTAAACATCACATTATTCTTTTCTACCCATAAATAATAACTAGTAATACTAAATTAATAAAAGAACCAATGAGAGGTTTCTTTGTCTAGCAGTGTGTTAGCTAGAAAAGAAACACAGAGGTGTAATATCGAATCACTGTTGGTTAAGTGTTGAGTTCTGAGTCCCAAGGGTCATGTCGCCCAAATCCTCTTGGTTCATTTGCAAGATAGGAACAAATGCCATAGTCTTTGCCTTATCTCCACACAGTTCACACACAGGGTCAATTTCTGACTATCGGACAAGAATAGACTTAACTGAAAATCCTACATAATAGACGCAAAAAAAAGATTTAAACATCAGGTGAAGGGGTAGCTTCCAGATTTCCACCAATGAGTGAAGGAATTGCAACTAATTGGGTATTTGTGTCTCTGCAATGCTCATCCGGCAACTTAGCAGAGAACTTGCCATTGGAAGAGACTTTTGATATCCACCTATCATTGGATGAAGTTAGTGAAAAATTAGACAAGACAGAAGAAGGAAAATTAAGAGTTGAGAGATACTCCTTGTTGAGCTCCAAGTTCCTCATCGTTTGTGCAACCGTAGTTTCCGATGGACATCCTTATATTTGTTCACTATAGATGCATCATCATTAAGCCAGGGATCAAATCAAAATGATGTATCATCTCCATCTCCAACAAATCTTTGAATCATTCCCTCAAACAGAGGGATTCTTAGAAAAACATTTTGCCTTGATAGTCAAAGCCAAAATATACAAGTAGTAAGTTGTAACACCTTTACCCAAAAAAAAAAAAAAAAGTTGTAATACCTACCTTTGCATTTTCTCAGAACGGTGTTGACTCTGTAGATATGATCTTGCTGCTTATTAACATGCTGAGTAGAATCATTCATGAGATTTTCATTAATTTTCTCTAAAACGGTTTCCCAGTTTACAGATGCTAGGTAGTGTCATTGATGATCTTCATTAATTTGGATTTGAACAGTTTCCTACTTCAAATGTTTGGCGAACGGTTTCCCAGATTACAGATGCTAGGTAGTGTCATTGATGATCTTCATTAATTTTTCTTTGAACAATTTCCTACTTCAAAGGTTTGGCGTTGGCTTTGGGTCCACACGGTGTCTCTCTGTGTGTGTTAAAGCACACTTAAAACATCAGCAATGGTGGGGGGAAACGGTGTCAGTGAAAGAGTGAGAGTGAGAGTGAGAGGCATGCAAGATCACATGCAGCTTCTCGCGGGCTTCAACCATTTAAAGCCATCAACTCCATTAAACCATCCAACACCTTCCCAACTACCACTTCTAAGCTCTTCTGTATACTGTACTTAATAATGCAATACCTAATGCTTCGAAATAGACCCAAGTGTTGGAAAACTCATACTAGGGATTCTCTCCTTGTTAGCATTTCGGTGCAATCAGCAACTGTTCATTCCAATCTAACGACTACCCTAAGCGAGTCAATCTTAACATGAAACCATCTCTTTTGTATACTGGGACACAGGAAAAAGGAGAAGGTAAAAGGAAAAGATCTACATCTATTCCAATTAAAGATGTATTAATGCTCCTTAACAACTTCCCAGGCCCAACTTAATGATGGCCAAGCTCATCTTCCACATTGCTTCACTGACAACTCCATTGATGACTTCTTCTCTTATAAGATCTGAAATCTAAGCTCAAGCCCTCAAAGCCCATAAGCAGCATTTTCACTCTTCAGCTTAGAAGATGGTCTGTGAGTACTGTTTCTTCTTCGACCATACCCGAAGATGGGCTCGATTTTCTTCAACTACAGGCTTGCTGATCTTGCTGCTGTCTTCATTTGTAATCAATGGGTTTGCACAAGAATCCAGTGCTCTTGTTCCGGCTATCATAACCTTTGGTGACTCCTCTGTGGATGTTGGAAACAATGACTATCTGATCACCTTCTTCAAGGCTGATTTCCCACCTTATGGCAGGGATTTCGTCAACCATAAACCTACTGGAAGGTTCTGCAATGGAAAACTAGCCACTGATATTACTGGTAATTACTTGGCTCACCATTTATATGCTTTCTTTCCATTTCTCCATTTGATCAACTCATTAATTCATAAACCATTTTGATTCATCTGCAGCTGAAACCCTGGGCTTCACAACTTACCCACCAGCTTATCTTAGCCCTCAAGCATCAGGGAAGAACCTTCTAATTGGAGCCAACTTTGCTTCTGCTGGATCTGGGTACTATGAAAAAACAGCAGCTTTAAGTGTAAGGATAAATTTAAATAAGAAATCCATCTCATAACGATGACATGAGTTTGTTTTAACTAAGTACTTTGTATACACGTGTATGCAGCACACAATTTCATTGTCACAGCAGTTGGAGAATTTCAAAGAATACCAAGGAAAGCTAACAAAGGTAGCAGGGAGTAAGAAAGCAGAATCCATCTTGAAAGATGCCCTCTACCTAGTGGGTGCTGGTAATAGTGATTTTCTACAGAACTATTATGTTAATCCTCTGCTCTACAAAGTCTATACTCCTGAACAGTACTCTACCTTCATCGTTGGCATCTTCTCAAGCTTTGTTAAGGTCTAAATTTTCTTCTACTTTGTTTAGTAAATTTCTTTCTTCTTAGCTTCTTGATTTTCTGTCAATAGCCAGAGAAGGCCATGTTTAACAAGCATTCTAGGAATAGATTCTGGGTCTAGAACGAATTTCTGTTCTTCTCTGTCATTTGCTTCAGGATGCGTTTTAGATCAGAACCCATTTCGAGAATTTGAAACTGCAAGCAAGAAATGAAAAAGTTGCTAATTAAGTTGATGAATTGTTGAACAGGAATTGTACGGTTTAGGAGCTAGAAGAATTGGGGCAACATCGCTGCCACCATTGGGTTGCCTGCCAGCAGCAAAGACTTTGTTTGGACATCACAAAAGTGGATGTGTGTCAAGGATTAACGCAGACGCACAAGGGTTCAACAAGAAGATAAACTCAGCTGCTTCAACCCTCCAGAAGCAACTCCCTGACCTTAAAATTGCCGTTTTGGATATCTACACACCTTTATTGGATGCCATCAAATCTCCTTCTAAATATGGTATGTGGTAGAACAACTTCATTTCATTAACTTATTGTCCCAATTAAGTTATTCAAATCCCAATTAGCCAAACATGAACATGGCCTGTTCATGTAATTGCCCCTGCACCTTCCCTTGGCTCACCACTTTATCCCCAGGGGCTTCACATGCCCAAATTTATATTGGCATTCAGATGGAAACTCTATGTTAATCAGGATGATTGGCTTATATGCAACCACACTAATGAGGAAGTGGTCTGGTTCTGAATTAGGTTTCACTGAGGCAAACAGGGGTTGCTGTGGGACTGGGACAGTGGAAACAACAATATTCTTGTGTAATCCGAAATCGCCAGGGACATGTAGCAATGCCAGCCAATATGTATTCTGGGACAGCGTTCACCCATCTCAAGCTGCAAATCAGGTTATTGCTGATGCCGTCATCACCCAAGGCATCGCCCTCATCGGCTGATCACTTCTACTGGTGGAAAACTTAACTATTCATATACCATGATTTTATGTTGATACCTCTCTAGCTTATTCGTATCACGGATCAGAAATATATGCTATTGTCGACTAGTTTAATGTGTATCTCTCTGAAATAAGTTCTGATCACCTGTCTAGTGGTAACAGATTCAAATATTTGATGGTCTCTCTGTGTGTGTGTGTGTGTGTGTGTGTGTGTGTGTGTGTGTGTGTGTGAACCTGTCTACTTATAACAGATATGCTGGATACTAATCTACTTCAGTCTCCATCCTGTATTACTTTAAACCTAAAACAAATAAAGAAAGGGGAAACTGAGGACATGAGAATCACAGATTCAGAGTTAAGTAATGATTCATGAGTATTAGTTGGAGCCACGAGTGAGCTTCTAAATCTAATACAGTTAGAGAGTGCTTCTCCACATCCATACTAACAAGCAGGCCACAGGTATCAGTGAGAACCTCGTCCCCCTGGTTTTCAGATCAAGCAGTGGATGTTGGTTTCCAAAACTAGGCCTTGGATATGGTGCTTTGGGCATACATAATGGTATCTTCATCTTCATCTTCAGCTTCATTACACGGGAAGCTTCAACTATGAGAAATGTTAGATGATAAGACACTTTGATTCTTACAAGTAAAACTGAGAGTCATGCAAGGGTCAGTATTACCATCTGTTCTGACATCTTCACTTTCAGTTTGGAAAAAAACAAAAAGTCAAAGGAATGTTTAGCATCTGATTTGTCCTTTTAGCCATATCATCACTGGTTGTACAAGCTGCTATGTGCTGCTAACTTCTTTTTGGTTGGTGTCTGACACTGTATTATATATGGAAAAAGTAGTATTTACAGTAGTATTTCGTCCAAAGTATGTATATCTGAAAGCTTTCCAGTCAGCCCATGATGCAGAAATGGGAAGGCCTAAGAGCTGCTACTGCAGACTTGAGAATTAGAGTGTTGACTTCTTGGACTTTGTAGTTTCGTGAGAGCTCCTCAAAACCTCTGCAAAATTTATCAACTCTAACTTGTCATGGGTAGCAGGATTATCCTGATCAAGCTGACTGTCAGCGGACGAATCACCATTCTTACCCAAAATCATTTGCTTGTACCCAATTGATGATCCCACGTCACTGTTTCTCCTATTGTTTTCCTCATATCTGATCTCTTCTAAGTGCAGGCTCCGTAGTCCTTGGATATCCAATGAACGCCTAGAGGAAACCCCATAAGGAGTTGTCTGAGTTGATTGTCCACCAGTGCTGGTTCCAGTCCCCCCTAGAGGTGTTGCCATGAGACTTGAATTGTTGTGGGGAAAAAGGTTATCAGCTGAATTTCCCTCCACATCCTCAGATGAATTGGTGGAAGGAGATCCATTCCTCTCTAACCCAGATAGACTTGTATTGTTTGTGTCGACCGACGAAGTCTTGTTATGGTTAACCTTCCCTAGTACAAGTCTTTTAAGCTTGCTGAAAAAT
Source organism: Hakea prostrata (assembly GCF_041222555.1). Classification (NCBI taxonomy): domain Eukaryota; kingdom Viridiplantae; phylum Streptophyta; class Magnoliopsida; order Proteales; family Proteaceae; genus Hakea; species Hakea prostrata. The sequence goes on from NC_142602.1 coordinate 23,620,036, forward strand.
TTTGATTTGGATGAAGTGTGCGTTTTTGAGGCAGATGAAAGATCAGACAAAGCATCATCATATTCACCTGAATCAGTGAGGTTGGAAACTTGGGATGGTGACCACTGATCAGAATCAAAATCCAAAATACCGACACCCTTGTTGCTGAATCCTTCTGAATTTGCATACTCAAGTATGAGCTGCTTGACTTTCTCCTCTGATTTGGGGCTCAGGGTCTTACCAATGTCCCTTGCCACTGTTTTACCGGGTGGAGGCTGGTAGTTCCTTAGTTCATATCGTAAGCAGGCATTGACCCACCTGAGGTAGACTAGCTCCTCAATATTAGCACAACAATAGGATCGAACACTATCGAGTTCCTTCATTAATTCTTCATTTTCTCGTCTGAATTGGTTGTTAGCTTCCTGGAGCGCTTCAGTCTGCTCGAGAAGCAATGAAGAAATGATCATAAGAAAAAATTAATGATAGGCATAAGTGATGAATGCGAATTATTACCTTTGTATCTTCCAAAATGGAACAGGCAAGAATCTGGGTGGATTCTAATCTCCTAGCTAATTCAGAGTTCTCTTGCTGCAATACTGAATTAGCCTTTTTGAGTTCTGCGGATTCATCCATCAATTCCTTCATCCTCTGCAGCTTATTTTGGACATCAGCATCATTCAAAATGGCCATCTGTTCCTGTTCTTGTATCCTGGCAAGGCTATGCTTAAGGGCAGACTCCAGTTCCATAATCCTCTCTTCAGCGGAATTCAAGACTTTCTTCAACATCTTTATCTTTGCCCTAGCAGTTTCAAGCTCTTGGAGGACTATTGCATGATCAGCCACTTGTGCTTCCAGTCTCTGGTTTTCAGCCTGCAAAGTATCAATCTTTAGAGTGAAAACCTTAGCCTCCATGTTGTTAATTTTGAGTCGATTCTGGAGCTCCATCATTGCAGCCTCTTGCTCCTTAAGACCATAATACTCGAGCAATTTAATCTGAAGATTCTGCTCCCTCTCTTGCATTACTTTGACCTTGTTCCTCAGGTTTATGATCTCCTGCTCTGTCTTGTGTCTCTCTACAGCTATTTTTATTGCCACCTCCATATCTTCTTCTTTCCTAATTCGGGCGTTGTTGGAATTCAATTCGAAATCCTTGACAACGAGTTGGTTAAATTCTGGTAACAGCAACTCCACTTCTTCCCCAGAATCTTTACTGATCAGGAGAAGTCCAACGTTACCATCATCGTTGAACCTGTGATGGGATGATGATGATGCCTCCTGCAAACCCAATTGGAATTTAACAGGAAAATGAACAATCTTAGAGTAGAACCAACAAAGAACTCAATAAAAACAGAGGAAAACAGAAACCCAATTAGAACTTTATACCTGTAAGAGTAAAAATAAATAAATTAATCGACATGAGCGATGAACAAGCTTACAGACGTATGGGTGGTGAAGAAAGCATCGTTGCAGGAAACAGAGGGCCCCTCTGTATAACACAGTTCGTCGCTGAGGTGTGCTCTTCCATCCATATTGTGGTTATTGAAATCAACCGAAGTAGGAGAAGATGGAGACGGTGGTTGGGGCAAGGGCGGAGGAGAAATGGTGGAGCGGATTCTTCTAGTTAGAAATTGTGAATAGAGAAACCCTGCAAAGGAAAGACCCAGAGCAACCCCAATTTTCAATAGCTGAGATCTCAAATCTCTATTTTCTTCCATTATCATCACCATGATCGCCACATTCATCCATTAACAAGTTTCTCAATTCCCGTAACTGTGAGAAGGATGGAATGGTATCACAGAGATGAAAAAACGAATATGCGAGTAGACGTTCCAACCCATTTATAGAATCTCTTTCTTTTCTATTCTCTTAAAGAGGTTTCTGTTTGTATCTCTCTCAGACTCAGTTCGCTTCTGGTGTCCCATGCAAGTGCCGAAGAACCAGAAGATACTGTTGCGTGAGAAGTAGGTAACGATGAAGAAGGAATATTTAAAAATGCCTAATTAATGGTTTTAACTTATAACAAATCTCGAACCATAAAAAGAAGAAAATAACTGGAGAGATTGAAGAGAATATTGTTACGAGTAAAGAAACAAAATTAAAAGAGTGGAAATGAAATTAGTATAATAAATGAGAAAGGTTAGTTCCATATTGTTCATTACCATTACCTGCTTGTGTTTATGTTTCCATTAATGGATTATATGGACAATGGGTTTGTTTGTTCCCATTTAAATCGGCTCTCTCTAACTAGCTCTACCATACTCTCTGAGTTTTGATCTTTTGTTTGCATTCCTTATTTTGTCAGCACAGTCAAAAGCCTGCCTTGATTGACATTGATTAGGTTGGGCTGGGCCAGGTTAGCTCTAATTAATCGTGATTAACCACATTAACCTTGACTAACTCTAGCATTAAAAAGAATAATGAAATTGCATTCAATTAAAATTTCAAATTTTTTTAGATTCTCACAAGTCTACCCTCTACATAAGTGTTGTCTTATAGTCTTATTCCACAATGTCTTGGTTGGAAGTTTGTATGAGAATTGAAGGTGGTCATGTATTAGAATTGTAGTAATGTGTTGGTAAAATATAGCTTTCAATCATCATAATCCCCCCCCACCCTCTTCTTGGTATTAAAATATTGAAACTATTTTGTATGTATCTCGACTAATCCTCAGGAGATTCAAACTATTGACCTCTTAATAATGGGGTATTGATCTTTCTTTTTTTATTTGGTAAGAATGTATTGATCATTCTTAAGTGAGCCACAAATATTTCATTCATCATCCCTCTTAGTATGACAAAGTTTACAATTAACCTGTTGGAAAGGAATACACGATTCTCGTACACTCATAATACATCAATGACCTAAGCGATGGTCAAGTTTTCATATTCCACCATATGTCAATCCCATTTGTCACCAAAAAATATATCTATATCAATTCCATTTCCTTCCTTGTCACATAGGAAATCAGAGTTCAAATCCTTTGGGACTAAGTGCAAAGTCTTGTTTATATTAATTATTAAAATTCTCTTGAATATGTAGTCAGGTGTAGAAAAGCTGATCCGAATGAACCTCAAATCAAGCCAAAAGAGAAAATTTGTGAAGTTTTGCAAATACCCTTCATGTATTTTTGGATGAGAAGCATTAATTTAGTATATTTGGCAATTAGGGCAAAGCACCATGGAGTATCTTTTTATTTGGTCAAATTTGTATTATCAACCGTCTAAATTTCAATGGTAGTTGCAAATTAAAGAATAAAGTGGGATCCACCACGAATATGTTGAAAACTCTATTGCTTGTTTTTATCTTATTTTTTCAGGCGGCATGACACACTGGGTGATGCACACCTTCCATTTTTCCATCTACGAATCTAAAAAAAGCTTATGAACAGGTTTTAAGATTTTGTCTCCTTCATTTAATCCTTTTTCATTTCTATGGTTTTAAAAGGATTTCCAAGGAGTTCCATTCCTTAGTATTCCAGAATTTAAAGTTGATGTCACCCCCCAAAAGGCCCATTCTCATTTTAAATGCTTGGATCCTGCACAATAAATGCGCAGGATCATCAAGTCGAAATTTCGGTCGTAGGATCTGAAATTTTGATCCCACCACCAAAAGTATATGGCTTGATGGTCTTGTGTATTTATTGCGCAGGATCCAAGTAAGGTCGCTCTCATTTGTTTGTGGATATACAAAAACAAACGTAACTTTTTGCTTTAAGTTTTAAGAACATCTTAGACAAATTAAGATTGATTATTTAAGCTAATCACACTAAGTATGTTAATATTTCTGTGTCATTCATACTGTCAAGGTGATGTTTTTGTTATAAATAATATCAATAATATATTGTAAATATAAACTAGCACAGATAAATGATTATTTAAAATTCATATATACATTCTAACAAAAATATATATGTATTAAATGGCATGTAATGGAAAGTAACCATAAAATTATGTATATCTTTTATATATTCTTCTATAGTGGTGGTTTTTTTTTTTTTTTAATTTTTAATTTAATTTATTTTTATTTTAAGATGAAGCTTTCATCATCATTAATAGTGGAGAGGACGTTTTAGGCTTTTAGTGTCATTATTTAGTTCTAAACTTCTAGTTCTCTTTACTAAAATAAGATTTATGCTATTATGGACATCATCTTAACATTCAATCAGAGATTCGGCTATATCAATTGTGATCAAAGAGATTCTCAAACTCTCTTCATCATCCTCCATGATTCGGGTTAGGCACATAAAGATATATTCTAATCTCCCTACTTATTAGAATTTGACTCTTGAAGTTTAATGTTATTTCAAGAATTGGTGATTAAATCCACCACGTTTTATTTGTGTTGTCTAGGAGGTAAATTTTCTCTTGATGCATTTTTCAATAAAATTCATTTATATTCAATTTTAGGAGATTTTTTTTAACCATCCATGGAAGGAAAGTGAATCATTTCATTTTTGAGAATACTAAAAAGGACTTGTTTGATAACTCACCAAGACAGAAAATGTTATGAATGTTTAGAAACACTTTTCAAGTATTTAATAAAACTTGCTTTTGGAAAATAGAAAATTTAAAAATTGTAATAAAATTTATAAAATTTGTCATTATTAAATTAAAGCCACTCTAAAAATATCCCTTTTAAAATTGTCTTGCTTATAACCCAATCAGCACTCAATTTGCTTCATGAAAATGATGCAACAACAGATAGTTGGTTGTGTTGAAACTTGAAAGTGTTTCTCGAACAAAATTTTTCATAAATTTCAATTTATGTTACAAAAACTATGCAAAACAAAATGATTTTATCAAATGGTTTTTAGTATATTTTTCTGCTTTTCGAAACAAAAAACACCATAAACTATTTTGGATCTAACTCATATTGATGCACTCTCCTAAGGCATGCGTGTTTTTTATTTATTAATTAAAGTTTTAACAAAATGTTTGTGGAAGTGCCACTCAAAAATCTAGTGAATCTATTTCTCTTTTAATACCAAAAAAACAAATTTTTTTTCTCTCTCAAGGTGCAAAATTTCAGCAATATATGGTCATATTTTGACCCCCCATTTCAAGGGGTATATGTGGTTATTTTGGGCCAAATTGGTGTATACCCTAATTAATGCCGGTAAACACAAAGGAATTGTTGGTTTTGTGTAAAACCTCACATAAATTGATGTTTTTGATAAGCTCCTGTAAATCTAGCCCTCTCCTGCTCATGGTATTGCATTTCCATGTTTTCAGCCATCGGCCATATGATATCCCTATCCTCATGCTCTTTGATATCAGTGAGATCAATATCTCGATCAAAATCTAAATCAATTCTATAAGATGACAGTGTTCGCACCACTTCGTCCAATGCAACATTCACCCTCATCCTCTTGTGTCTTCTTCCCCTTTTCTTTCTTCAACTCTCTTACTGCCTTCGCTATAACAACATGCACCTTAGTGCATGTGGCCACATCCTTTGAACGGAAAATGATGTGAGCCTTAAACCTGCTAATGCCACCTAAGTTCAACTCCTTACCACAAAAATCATATTTTAATATTCTTACATAAAAGTAGGGTATAATGATCATTTTACAACTCCAATTTAACGGATGACCATTAAGGGGACAACTTGAAATTTTAAACTTTTTTTAGAAAGAATACCATAAAATATATCCTCCTCCTTAAGGGAGCAGTAACGAATTTGCCCCACTTAAAGGATGCCATGCCAAAAACTCAAAAACTCAAAAATTAATAATAACTCATATCACTTAATCATTTTGTCAACCTTTTCATCCACATTGAATATGTGGAATCTGTACCGCCAGAGATGGAGAAGAACATTTTTGACAACAATCCCCTTAAAAAGTCTAATAATAATTTCAGCCATTAGTTCGTGTACGCAACAGAATGCTAGCATGGATTTTTCCTCCTTGTAGGTCCCATTGGGGATTAGAATTCATGAAGAAGGAAAAAACGAAAATAGAATATACCAATCAAACTCAGTAAATCTATTTTCATGTTTGTCAATTGTACAACTCTCTAAAGTTTCAACAATGCCCATGGTATTGGAAAGGATGTTGGTCAATTTGAAAAAACGATACTCTAATCTAATCGAATTGGTATCCACTTTAGAAAGGAAGAAAGAAGATGAAGAAAATGACTTCTAAATTCTATTATTTTTCGTTAATGCCATACAATTTATGAAATGTTAACATCGATAGGAAAGTATATAATCAATACATACAATATTGATATTTACAACCGGAACGGAATGACAATGCACTATATTTTTTCTTGGGTTTGAAATTACAATGCATTATATATATATATATATTGCATTTGAAAGAGTTAGAATTTGGGTGAATCACAATATTATGATAAAACCCAAATTCTAAGGCAATTCCGTCATTGATTTCCTAATGTTTCAGGTTGCGTGAAAAGCTGGGACTCTCTTATTATATATTAACTTGTGATGCATCATGCATGTCCTCCTCCCTACCTCCTGAAAAGATAAAAAAATAGTTGTTGGTGGAAAACCACACTGCCGGTGTAGTGTAGGTATAGATTCTTCTGCTCCAGAATCCAGGTTGATTCTTCAGCCGTCCAAAACCACCCGTTATTTTAATAATTCCTATTGGTTTATCCGAGCCCAGAGAGCTTGGAAATTGGAATCTCTCCCCCCATATCTCTTTCTTTCTCTCTCTCTCTCTCTGGGTTGCATGCTCTGAACCTCTGATAGATAGTCTGATGATGGGGCAGCAGCAGAGAACGGAAGAACCGCTTCTGGGCGATCATTCTACGGCGAATAAGAAGAGTTTGAGAAGAACAGCTTGGGTCTTTATTTCATTTCTCTTATTTATTTGTAAGTTTGTTTTGTTTCTATTTTTGCTTCCTGGTTTTCCTTTATTTTCTTAATGGAATTGCTGATTAATTTCCCTCTCTCTCTCTCTCTCTCTCTCTCTCTCTCTCTCTGTGTTAATGAATTAGCTTTTCCTTTGGTTGTGTTGCTCTGATTATCTATAAATTCTAGCTGCCAGGAACTCTATATTCCCAATTTATTCATGATTTATGAAGACATTCTTTTGATTGCCACTGTTTCACTTGTTTTTGAATAATTTTCTTAATTTTCAACTAGTCCTTGAGGATCAACAGTTCATGGATCCATCAAACCTCCCTTTTCGTTGAAAATTTTATTTCCTTTTCAACTCCCTCTCTTCCTCTCCTTGAAAGCTTTTGTTTCAGTTTCAAGTTTCAACCTCCTAAAACAGAAACAACAACAACAACAGTAGGTGTGTAATTCAACCCAAAAAAAAAAAACAGAAAGGAAAAATTACAACAGTAATTCGCTGTGGAAGTCTCACCTCGAAGCTTTCACCCAATCGGCGCCTTTCTGTCTTTTTATAATTTTATTCCCCCTATAGTGAAAGGACGCCATTACCCTTCTTCACCCTTTTTTATTTTCCTTCTTTTTATGCCTCGCTCCCTGACCTCATTGGTTCTGACTTCTGAGGCTTATTTACCACACGTGTTGATATCGTCCAATAAGATACCAAATTACTTAAATATGGAAATGGAATAGCTCATGTGACTAATGGGTGTTACTTTTCGAAATGTTTATGAAGGATAGACTAATAGCAAAACAACAAATTTTATACACTTTAGTAGGTTATATGTAGGTCCGTGACGAAGTGGGACTCGTTGGAGAGCTGTATTCCTCTTTTTCATGATATGATTGAGGGGGCCGGGGGGGGGGGGGCCCCCCCCCCCCCCCGCCCCCTCCCTGTGTGGTCGGGGCGGGCCGCGGGGGGGGCGCCCGGGGGGGGGGGCCCGCCCCCCCCCCCCGGCCGCGGCCCGCCCCCCCCCCCCCCCGCCGCGCCGCGCGCCCCCCCCCCCCCCCGTCTCGCCGGCGCCCCCTCTCCTTTCCTTCCCAAAAAAAAAAAAAAGATTTGTTAGTTGAGGGCCTTGAGGCTTTTAAATTTTGATAAAAAAATTAGTTTCGATGATAATGAAAAAGTGTGTAAGAAAAGCACAAAACCTATATTCTAGTATTCAGATCCTTTACTCCCACTATTTCTATGCCTCTAATATTTCTTTTTCACAACTCACTTGACATAGGTGGGCCAGAGTGATTTGTATTAGGTGGATTGTGAGAAGAAATTCTGAGGGCAAGGGGATAGTGGGGGTAGAGGATCTATATCCTCTATCCTAATCCAAATTCCTCAACCTCCAACATCACGTTGAAATGAACATCCACACCTGTAGGAAAGGACACATGGTTTTATTCACCGAAAGGTAAGGTCCCGTATTTAAATGAGTTCGAATCTTGATTGATTGGGGTAAAAACAAAATTGTTTAGATTGTCTTTCTTTGATTGATAATTGACCTAGCTAGGTTTGGTGGTGTATGTCTCGTTGTTTGTACACTTAACCTCAAGGGATTGTTCAGTTGATAAAAAGACCAATGCCTCACAATATAGATCTATACAGATATATTTTAGTACAATTCAATAGAGAGATGTATCTATATGCAATCCAATATGGATACGTACCCTGATGAATGGACCGGGTTCTGTTCGATTGTTTAGATTGTGGTTGTTTGATTGATAATTGATCCGGCCAGGCTTGGGTGGTGCATTTGTAGGTTTGGGCCTCCTCGTGGTTTACTATGGTTCAGACAATTGGGGCCAGAGGGGTAAGTTCGAACAGAGGAGAGAAGCCAACGACGTTGCTGAATCCGAGCATGGCGTCGTTGCTGCAGACGACGGCCGTTGTTCCGACATTGGTGTTTCAGTGCTTGGAATCGGAGGGCATGCGGTTGATGCTGCAGTGGCAACAGCTTTATGTTTGGGCGTTGTCAATCCAATGTCCAGTGGGATTGGAGGTGGTGCTTTCATGGTTGTTCGATCTTCATCAACCTCGCAAGCTGAAGCTTTTGATATGAGAGAGACAGCTCCTTCAGCGGCTTCAAAGGTATGTATTTCTCCGGTTTCCAATTACTAAAATCAAGTTTTTTTCCAACATTTTGAAAGAATAATGAATTTTGCATCACTCACTTTGCACAGGACATGTATGAAAATGATATTGTATCGAAGTACGTTGGTCCACTTTCCATGGGCGTGCCAGGGGAGATTGCGGGTCTCTATGAATCATGGTCAAAATATGGACGGCTGGCCTGGAAGGCTCTTTTCCAACCTGCCATACGGCTTGCCAGAGATGGGTTTGTAGTTGCTCCCTATCTTGGTTTAGCTATTGAAAAGTCTGAGGAGTTGATCATGGCTGACCCTGGCTTACGACAAGTGTTTGCTCCAAATGGGAAATTGTTGAAACCTGGGGATACTTGCTATAACATTGAGCTTGGCAACACTTTAGAGGCTGTTGCAGAACATGGGCCGCAAGTATTCTACAATGGGACAATTGGGGAGAATTTTGTGAGGGATGTGAGACAAGTTGGGGGGATTTTGACAATGGAAGACTTGAAGCATTACAAGGTGAAGAAAACAGATGCAATGACTGTCAATGCGATGGGTTATACAATACTGGGGATGCCTCCTCCTTCAAGCGGAACTGTTGGGCTGGCTCTTGTGGGTATTTCTTTCTCCTCATTTTCTTTCTTGTTCCATTGTTTGTTGCAATAAAAATGTGCCCTCTTTCTTAAAGTCATGGCCACGCCAATCTTAGGGAGCAAATTCTAGCAAATTAAATCACTTTTAGTAGCAAAAATCAATGGCTGTGCCCTCATTCTGGATTCCTGCTTGTATTATCAAACATGAATCAACTTCCATCTATATCAACTGCTTACTAGATACAAATTCCTCCCCCAGCTGAGCTTTTGGCCCATGGGTAGCAGCATCAGACTGGGTGCATATTTGATTTACAGCCTAGGGTTTTTGTTCTCTGAAGAAACCATGATTATCTGCATTCACACGGATGGTTCATTGGTGCTCTACAAGAGATCTAATGGCTAGATTTACCTTGCTTTATGGTCTCAACTCCCAAATGTCTTATCTATGCATCTGTTTGCTAGTCAAGATGCTTTTTAAAAAAAGAAAAAATAGATATATCTTGTCAAGATGGTAGCCTCTTCTTAGTTGGCAAGTCTACGAGGTTTAGTGCTGTAAATCCTGGTTCTAACTCAATCGTTACCATTTAACGAACCCTGTATGATTTTCAGTAGATGTGGGCATTTATTCTCTTCTTATTTTGTGATTTTTTGGACCAGGTTCTGGACATTTTAGATAGCTATGTATCATCAGATGCTGTAAAGGGACCATTGGGACTGCATCGGTTGATTGAGGCAATGAAGCACATGTTTGCCCTCCGAATGAACTTGGGTGACCCTGATTTTGTCAATGTAACTAATTGGATGACTGAAATGTTGTCTCCATCCCTTGCCAAGAGTCTTCAGCAGAAGATATTTGACAACACAACATTTCCTCCTGAATACTATATGACCAGGTACAAGTTAACTAATGAAAATTGTGTGAACTACACAAAGGGAATACAATGTTGTGTCAGCTAGTTAGTACAGCTGAGGTAGTAATTAGTTGAAAAGCATTTCTCAACAAACACCAATTGAGACATGTCCGCTGCAAATATTTCTTTCTGCTTTGCTTTTCCTGATGCTGCTTCTGTTGTTGGTGATAAGTTTTGAGTTTGACTGTTTGGCATTAAAATTTTCAGATATAGTCAGCTTAGAGACCATGGAACCAGCCACTTCTGCATTGTTGACTCAGATAGGAATGCAGTATCAATGACGACAACTGTGAATTATTATTTCGGGGCAGGGGTACTCTCTCCTTCAACTGGTATTGTACTAAACAATGAAATGGGTGACTTCTCTGCACCAACAGAGATTTCTGTAGATAAACTCCCTCCAGCTCCTGCAAATTTTGTTGCACCAGGAAAGAGACCTTTATCATCCATGACACCCATCATCATTCTCAAGGTAGTATTGAATGCGAATACTTGCTTTCATCTGTTTGCTTTGAGAAATTGCTTTTGTATTTTAATATTAGTTGATGCTCAAGAATACAGACCAAGCTCATCAGTGGAACTAAGTCTATTTACTTGCAGGATAATCAACTGGCTGGGGTCATAGGTGGGAGCGGTGGTCTCTTCATCATTCCAGCAGTGATTCAGGTGTTTCTCAACCATTTTGTGTTGGGAATGGAACCTCTGTCTGCCGTTCAGTACCCAAGAGTCTATCACGAGGTTCTTTTTCTGGCTTCAAGCTTAGGGTTTGATTCACTTGTTTATTTGTGTAATTAAGTTCACAATAAATTTCACACTTGATGTCTGATAGCATCGATCTCTGTTGCAGCTAGTACCTAATGAGGTCTTGTACGAGAATTGGACTGTGCTCGACGGTGAACATATTGAGCTCTCCAATGAAAAGAAGCTCTTCTTAAAGGAGAGGAGACATGAATTGAAGGCTCAAGCTAGTGGAGCCATATGCCAGCTTGTTGTGCATACCCTCACAAACCCCCTCATTGATACCCCAAGAAAGTTGGGGGCACAGCTTAACAGTGGCCAAGTTTTCCATGGAATTCTTACTGCAGTAAGTGATCCCAGGAAAGATGGAAGACCTGCTGGTCTCTGATTATTTTTTTATTGAATGTAAAATAAAACTTACAATCAAATTAAGAAATTCTCTTCTCATCTATATGCATTCAAAGCTTATCTTTACCAGAGCTATGAAGTTAAAGAGTGAGCTCCAGAATAAAGAAGTGAGGCCGTCTTCCATATTTCAGTAGCTCATGTACTGGCAGACAATATTCAGTCATTGGCGGTTGAGATCAGTGGTGGAAAAACATGAGAGGTCCAAGCTCATAAGTTCTCTCTTTGATACTACTTCCAAACGAAATGGGATTTTCCATGTTTGAATAATTCTTTTTCGCTTCTACAACTCATATATCAAATGTGCGATACGTGGTCACCCAAAACACTTGGAGATCATTCTTTGCTGTTGTATATCATCACAAGTTTTAGTGTCTCTATCACCATTCTTCTTTATTTTTCCTCTCAAACTTTTAGAGGTTCGCTACGAGGAATCATGTCTGTTTTCAGCTTATCATGATAGAGTTTTGGCACAGGGTGCCGCAAAAGCATGCCGTTATTAGCAGATGCTTCTTCCAATAATAGCTATCAATTAAACAATGGGATTCTCGCTGAGATGAGAAGAACCAATACTGCAGGAAGAATTTCTCTGTAAGATCAGCTAGAATGCAAGCTTTGATTTAGCTTTTGAAGAATCCCATGGATTATCCACAGGTCCCTACAAATTTCTTCGCCCGAAGACACTATTGGGATGACAAAGATCACTTTCAAGGTCCCCAAGGGAGCTAATTCTTTGGCGTATGGCAATCTCAACACGCTTACAGATGCATTATTTGTTCCTATATTCTTTGATTGATTCTAGTAGCTTATTCTCTCAACTTTCTAGTCCAATTATCAGCTTTGATTGCTCATAATTGATAGAAAGTTCAATTATTTATCTTTTCATCAGGAAAAAAGTATTTCCACCATCCATGATTTAAAGCGATATGGACCTTTATCCTCCCAATTTTGGCGTGCAGTGCATTGAACAGTGCCACATATATTCAGTTCCAGAAGGCAATGCGCATATAATTTGGGGGTTTTGAACAAAAACATTTGAAGGTGCATGCACTGTCTAATACATCAGACTTGAACTAACAAAAATTCATTCAAATTCCATGAACTCAACATGCGAATAACAGAACGTAACTCTGCATGAGTAAGATTATTGCTTGTCAAGACAAAAGGAGAGAAAAGAACTCCAAACAGTCTAATGCATTGCATCCATTTTCTTTTTCTTTGATGAGACAAACAGATGGACCATTATTAGGGTTTGTCATGTCTGGGGAAGGTATTCTTATCTATATGAGCGATTGTGATTGAAAGAAAGAATCATAATCTGTTCAAGAAAAACACAATCATATTCTGATCCCACTGCTTTCGTTTCTTTCAACAATTTGAATTTGAAACACTGACCTTAAGACAGGTTGGATCTGATCTTTATCTGTAATAATGACCTTTCAGATTCTACTCTTACTCCAGAAGATTGCTCCCCGCCTGGAATCAATGAAGAACTATTTTCATAAAAAGAGAGAAAGAACATAGAGACTGGGCCAAAAAAAAAATTTCCCACTGGCAACTAGGCTACCGCCTATTCACCTTCAACATTGCCAGCATAGCCGTTAGCACCTTGACAATAAATAAAAAATGTTAGCTAATCTAGGTCTCATATAAACATCCCAACTGATGTTTTCTAAAGTGGAGGCTGATGATTCTAATTCCAAAGTGAAACAAATCGCTATAGTTGCAGCATATTTTGCAAGCCTATTTGCCTCACACTTACATCATGATAACAATGAGAATTAGAAGAGGGAATTCTATCCAATTAACTTTTGAAGAGATTAATCATTTCACTGTAGAGAATCAAGGGATATATTCTCCTTGTCTTATACCCAAAAATTATTTAATACACACGTAAAATATCTTTTTGAGTCATAGATGAAAACTGAAAATCCATGTCAAATACAAAGCTTGTAAAAGTCTGTAGAAACTGGAAACAGGACTTGGTGGGGGAGGGAGAGAGCAGTGGTAGGCTGGACCGGTGGAGGCGTTTGAGTAGGACAGCTACTATTCTACCTGTAGAAACGTTTCTTTCTTTGTATGGAACCACTAAAAGACTCAACAGAGATTCTTCCTCAAACATTAATTTCAGCTTTTCTGATACTGGGACCACATTCATGATGTTCACATTGAATCTTCGTTCTTCTGTATCATGGACTATGCCTGCAAATATACATGCATGCAAATCTCTCCCTCTCCTCTTTCTACCCACTATATATACCCATTCTCAGACAGAGGGTTGGTATGGTATTCTGGTTACCTGCTTCTCTCCCACCTAAGGCTTGAAGCCCACTAGTCTTCCCCTGCTTTCAGTTCTGCTCCGACTCACTATTTTATCTTCAGCACTCTTCCCCCTTCCTATCTACCACCACCATACCACCATTAATCCTCTTCCATGGAAAGGAATCAGCTAAGGCGCCAGGTTTCTGTTATGAGGCAATCTCTGTTTGATCAGGTTCAATTCACTTCCTTCACCTTAATTTCCTCTCCAGTTGCTTATAGAAGAAGTGGGTTTCATCATTTTCTTGTCAGGTCTATCTAGAAGAAGTAAAACCCTCCTTGTCCAATAGTACTAGTTGTCAAAGGTCATGCATGCACATTGATCCTGATATGTTAATGTTTTTATGAATTTGCTAAGTGATATGACTGACTTAGGTTGATCTTTGAACAATTATAAATGGAATGTTTCAGGGATATCTTGATGAACAATTTACCCAGTTAGAGGAATTACAAGATAGGGATAACCCTAATTTCGTGGAGGAAGTTGTTACATTGTTTTTCAGAGATTCTGCTAGGCTGCTTGTTAACATAGAGCAGGCATTGTAAGTCACTTTAGCTAGCTCAAAATAAAAAATAAAAAATTCCTTCTACTCTATTAAATTCTTGGAATAATACTATATATGAAAATTTAATATCAGTATGGTTTATGCAGGGAATATAGTAACCTCGACTTCAATGGGCTCGACAATTACATGCACCAATTCAAGGGTAGTAGCTCAAGGTATATAAGGATTTCCACACACACACATGATACACAAATCATGTTGACACTTAGGTAGAACTCGTTCTTAAGAACTAATTATTAAGGAGAAGGTGCCCAGGTTCTTAATAGTCTTCAGATTGAATTGACCTTATTCACATTCGATGTGAATTCATTGCTAGCTTTCACGTAAAACCCTAACAAATCATACATGAATCCAAGTCATGGAATGATTCCTGGTTGGATGAGAACTGGACAAGCATGAAAAGAGTTTGGGACCTATCATCGAATGTTCATGGTTGGATGAGAACTAGACAAGCATGAAAAGAATGCGTCTATTATTTGAGAAAGGAATCAATACCATAGTCTATAAGAGTAATGATGATATGGGGGTAGAAAAGAAGTTGATGATACATATATCATTCATCTCTCTTCATGGCTTTATCTATGGTGTTAGTTGTGAAGATTCTCCATGCGTTAAAATTTATATTGGAAGAGGGTTCTTGAACAAGCCAAAGAGAAGTGAAAAAATAAAAATGATACCTTACATGAAGGGAAACAACATGATCATTTCATGTGAAGAGGAGAGACGTAAAAGGTGCTAACTTACTATTCCCGAGGTGGGAAAATGTTTTCTACCTTGGTGATTTCTCTTATGGATAATCAAGTAAATACTTGACACACTAAAGATGCTGATCAATCATTGCAGTTTGATATTCACAAATTGAAGATGATATGTGCAACATTACAATTAAAACATGGTACTTTTGTTGCAGCATCGGAGCTGCAAGGGTGAAGAATGAGTGCACACAGTTCATGGAATACTGCACTGCAGGAAATGCAGAGGGGTGTGTTTTCCCTCATTCTAAAATTCTTGCTTCTTTTTGAGAAAACACTTCTGGGTTGTTTTGTTTTCTGGTCCAGACTACTCAAGACTCTCTCAAACAGAGTACCATCCCCCTTACTCCTCTATCCATCGAAGAGGAAGATAAGTGGTCTTGGCAGTTACATTCTTCTAATTCAAGGGTATGCATGTTATTGTTTGCAGATGCTTGATGTCATTCCAACAAGTGAAGAAAGAATATGCAGCTTTGAGAAAGAAGCTTGAGCGTTATTTTCAGGTATCTATCCAAACGAAAAGTCAGAGATTCAGATTCGTAGAAGCCACTACCCAACCCATCTGGGACTAAATATCTCATTCCCAACCACTTTCTGTTCTTTTCTTTTTTTTCCCCTTTTCCGGTGAACCCAATCCTAACCACAGAAACTATAGAACATGGTGCTTCATTAGATTTTAAGAACCATTCTGACAAGGACACCATTGTTGATTTATTCCTTTTGTGGTCTCAATATTTCAGCTAGCTAGGCAAGCTGGACCAGCGGAGACAGCATGTTGCTCGACTAGGAACTAACGAGCAGGGATGACAAATCAAGCTTATGACTTCACTATGGCGACATTTTTCTTCTTATGTGTACTGCTGCAACTTGTATCAGATTTAGAAGGGCTTCACAGAGTTCTTTCTTGAGTCTTAGTTCCCTATTATATACGTTACTATGTCACTTGTAATATTTCAGTATTTTGGTTTCTTTTGGTCCTAATGATGCTTTCAAATCTTCGTGCCTTACTAATAAAATTAAGCGAGCCAATATATTACCAAAATAAATATACAATGTAATGTTGACATATGTCTTTACATTTTCATGAGGACTAAAAAAGATACAACATCAGTTATCTACAAAAATTGTAAGATCCCTACAAAAATGTCTAATCTGTGACAATGTGCATAGAAGAGGAAACCATCTTGCACAGTGTTCACCTCAGTCCTACCTGGGGTCATTGACCTAGTGTACAACGTACACACATCCACTGAATTCTTTGTAGTGAAGATCCACATCGGCTAGAGAAATGAATACATATGTATCATTAGCCCTTCCATGCTGATTTTACAATGATGCAGCCTTGATATGATCTGGAGATGTACCAAAAAGAAGACATGATCTAGAGATGTACCAATAGTGTTCTAAATAATGTTCTGCACACTTGGTTTTCTTGTGCAGCAGAATAAGAACGGTGTCATGAAACCAAGCCTATTCCATCTCTCAAAAGAAAGTTGAAAACCTGCCTCAAGTTTCCTCGAGATGGCCGCGCTGTAATTGCAAATTTACACATAAATACTAGTCGTCGCTTCATATATGGCTTCGTAATGCATGTCTCATTGAAGAACTTTCCACCATCAAAAGACCCTGAAAAGGCAAATACTCAGATATACATAGGTATTAAGGGATTTAAAGAATAAAAAATAAAAATAAAAAAGAAGAAGAAGAAGAAGAAAGAAAGAAAGAAAAGAAACAGAAACCAACAACAACTTTATATGTTATTAGACAAATTGTATATTTTATTAGTTTCCTATTCAGCATTGAGAGTGGGAGTCAGGACACATCTAGAAATAAGTACAACTGAATAAGAAACATTAGCTGGAAATATGAAGGTATTACACAAAAATGAGCAAGTTAAACTGGCAGACCGTGCAGTCTTTAGAAATTCTTCTACAAGCCTGAATAAAATGATGGAACTTCCAATTTAATATTAAATATTTGACCAGTCAGCAATATAGTTCTCAATACATTCTGAAACTGGGGAAAAATCTTCACAAATTTCCATTCTTTTTCCCTTGAATATGCTCATTAGCACAATCTATAATCACTTCCAGTATGCTAATTTATGTTTATGCCCAAGAAGCTATAGTTTTATTCAAAAATCTCTCTCAATAAATCAAAATATGTTTCTCACTTCTCAATAAACATACAATAATTCAGACTAGAAGTTTTTAACTAATAAATTAAGGGAACCCAGTTTTTACATTCCCACAATAGGGGTTCTTCTCTTACACTCCCATCAAAATTCCAATAACTGCCATGTGGCAGATAGGTGGGCCAAATATGTGGAAATGTAGAACCCACCCTCGTCACATGTCAAATTTAACCTATCAGAAGTACCCTACACCTTCGAAAATCTAGTGCTGTGGGAGAGCATTCTGGTGGTCAGATTAGCATAGGCAAAGATGGGTAACATTTCAATGCACAGGACAGTGTTTGATTAGAAAGTAGAACTCCAGTTACCCTCCAATTTAAGCTATGTAAGCAACATGACAACACAAAGCTTCAAAAATCTAGTGCTATGTTAGTGGTCAGATTATTATAGGCATAAATGGGAGGCATGCCAATACATAAGAAGGTTTTTGATTGAGTTAAAACTTGAAATTTGACATGTAGCTAATCTAGACCATAAATCCTCTACCCAACGGTCAGGATAGGCACACCAACTGTCTAGGTAGCAAAGAATAGCGATGTGTAGGGTGAGTTCCTACAGTCGTAGGCACCATTTTCACGTTTAACTTAATGAGAATAGATGGACTTACTTATAATAAATATGTAATAAACAATTAAACATAAGTCAAGACCTTAATAGTAATAGGAAAAAGAATTCTTCAATCTTGCATTAGAACAGTCCAGCAGTGAACTAATGAAAAAGAGGGGTGGGGGGAGGTGAAAAAAGGACTGATCCAAATATTATGTTCTCTGTTGAGATTATTAGAATCACATGCCTTAGTGACCAGTTACCATCCAGAAAACATAACAGGGTTTATGATGCTATCATGCTGCAAGGGAAAAGTAGCAGAAATTTAGGATTACAGAGTAGGTTGCAGCAACAGCCTATAAACTGGATCAGGGCATTGGTTTCAGATTCAATTTTGGCAAGGAAGAGAACTAATTTGGGCTGAGATCTTGATGCGTAGGTGCATTTTTTTTATAAAAAGTCAAAGCCTTGTTTTGTTGGGAATCATACAATTGACGCATAATACCAACATTATACCAAAGATACTACGAGATCTTGAGTTGATGTGTCTCATCTCAGACTCTTCAAAAACCGAGATGTCTTGGAATCTCGATCACCTCATTCCATATAATGACAGTTAAAAAAGAATGATGGCAACAGCTTAAATATCAAATTTCAGTGCTAATCAACAAGCAATGATGGAGTTAAGAACAAAACCAGAGTATGGAAATTAGTTGCAAAAGCATGGTACTGCCTATAGCAGTGAAAAAGAGATGAGAGGATAAGAGAAGAAAAAATATGGGATGCAGAGTCTGGAAAGTACACACCAGGAAGAGTAGTCAAGAAATAACAAAGGTAGTGGTTCACTGGAGCAGCCTCCAACGGCGTTAAATCCCAATAGAAACTTTATTCATTGTGATCTGTCTCATTATTGGGTACATGCAATTATGTAAAGAAACTGTGGTGTCCTAACCACTCTAAAACTAAAATAGAAGATACAGAAAAGAAGAAAACAAAATACATGATACTAGTTATTCCTACACCTAACTGCATCAATTAATGCTTTAAATGAATCTACCAACTCGTTCAGCCAAATGGAAATCATTCAAGTCTCAAATAAAGCATTTTATTGTATGCCTGATACAGAAACTCACCTTTATCATCAAATAAGGAGATCAGGATTGCCAAGCACACACACATACTAATATCTTCCCCTGCAAACAGAAAACACCAGAGATACCAATGAACATCAGCATAAATATTGGCAACTCGACATCAATTTACCATATGAAGTAGTCATAGAAAAATTGAGAACATGTTTCTTACCATTAGAACAGCAAACCAGAAGTGTCCTTCCTTTGCTTAAGTTTGACTTTGCAAACTCAAGTGCAGAAGGAAGATTTCTCAGCAAGGAAAACCGTTCAAATTTCCAGCCCTGTGCAAAACAGCCAAAGAAAGTGAGAATACATCTAAAATAAGAAAAAACTGTGGAAAAACAACAATTGAATCCCCAAATAGTAATTATGAGACGCACCACAATGGGTAGATGTAGATACATATCTCCATTTAGACTGAGAGGAAGCAGCTCATCATCACAATTCAATATGCAATCAACATTGGAAACACTAGCAGCTGCAGCAGAGATGAAAGGAGGATAAGCCAAATGGATAAAGAGAGAAATGCCACTAAGAGGTTAAATATTTTGAAATATGAAAAAAAAAAAATTATACAGTAATATTTGAAAGTAACATTTCAAATACGGAACAGGTGAATAAGTAATCAAACAAATGAAAAGTCCTTAAAAAAAAACTTGGCAGTTGACCCGCTTTGACAGGTAACTAATATAACTTCTTTTTGACCAAAAAAAATAAAAAAATTAACACAACTTCTCGGAATCTGCACAGTGACATACCAAACTGTGTAGCAGCAACTGCAAGATTAGTTGAACCCACCCAATAAATAGAAGAATTCTCATCGGACCTTATATAAATTTGATCGTTTGAAATCCCAGAGTTCAATGATGGATCTTCATCAGAGATATGACCATTACTTGGTCGCGACTTCTGAGACCTGATTGTGACCTGAGGAGCGATCTCTCCCCTTTGAGCACGATAAACTCGGTCACGTTCAACAATATCAGCCACCTTTTGATTACACAAATCAGGCCCTGAGTTTAGGAGATCATACACATGCTTCCAGAAAAGACTAGGTGATAAACCTCTAGCCCAGCTTTCCTCATCATCCCCAGCACCTGGTATATACTGCCAACTGTATTCTGACATACTCCGCTGAATGACACCGCTTGAAGTGGATGCTGAGACAAGAATGATAGGTGTAAAATTCCAGGAATCATAATCAGGTACTTCATTTAACCAGATGACAGTTTTTTGTGAAATCCATAGAGGGCGTAAGGGCTTTCTCAACAACGATGCAAGAGAACCAACATCGGCACCACTAGATTCCAACTGCCTCGTCCAATCCTCTAAGCGACCCTCAATAGCCGCTTTCTCAGTACCAGAAACCCAAAGCGGAAGATGCAAAGAGCAATCCCAATCAGAGGGAACGTGTTCTATACTTCCAGCCTCACTAACTCTCAACTGTTAAAACAAAAGGTTGCCAGACACACAGATAAGTGAAGAAAATAGAAGTACTTCTGTGAACCTAAGCAAAGTTGCATAGCAGAATACTAAGAAGGTGATGCAGATTCATTACCAAAATGGGCTTCTTTTATTAGGAAGAGGAATGAAGTTTTCCTCCATTGGAGGTAAACAGGAATTCATTCACTGAGGTGTCAGATGGGGGGAAAGGGGCACAAGGGTGTTTTGAGATGATACTAAAGCCACATTGGGATTTGTGAACCCCAGGATGGTGGTGGGTGAACTGTCCTTAGAAATAATTCTATGGTTGGGTTCTATACGTGGTGAGCCTTAGGTCTACTGGTTTTTTAATGTAATAGGCCACCTTAATGGACTAAACCATGGGCAGCCACATTACAGGCTGTTATTAACTAGGATTAAGATTTTTATACCTGGTTTATTTTTAATTTGTTTTGGGTTAATTCTTTTTGCCGGTAAATGATCAGTTCTATTGAAAAAGATTGTACAAGAAGGATACAAGGAATAAGCCTGTACAATGACCAGTTGTTTTGAGTTAATTCAATTAAACCAGTTTTATGTGGTTCATTAATTGCTACCAAGTGTCTTAGTTGGGCAGGATTCAGTCCTCTTTTGAGTCTCTTTCCTTCATTATTTCCCTTTCCTAGTCCTTTAGGTTACTTTTAGTTAGGGATTAGATAAGACCTTTCCTTTTTGGTGATAGAGTCTAATTGTGAGGCTTGTAAATAAGTTTGAAAGGAAGATTAGCATTGTACAAGAATTTGGTTAACAAGTTTATTGCTTTTCTGCTCTTCTTCTTCACTGGAGACTTCTTGTGTGTTAAGGAAAGTATAGGTGTTTGATCCAATTGACATATTTTGGTGAGGAGCCCAGGTGGATCAATCTATTGGTTGGTTCTGTCCTTGTGCTGGGGACATTCAATCGGTTGTATTAATCATAATTGTCAAGGCATCACCTATGTATCAAGGCACCTTTCTGTTCTCTGTTTTCTGGCATTCCTTATTATTGCCCCTTCATTTGCCTTGATTCTCTTTCAATCAACACTAATTAAGCTGGAAAAATACATGTTACATGTTTTTTGAGATTAATTAACTCAGCCATTTTGATTAAGTTAAGGTTTCACCATATGTTCGTAAACCCTAATTGTAAGTTCAGTTTGAATTTCAGCAAATTCTGACCTGCTGATTCTGAATAAATATAGATATTTATTCTGTCCCCATCCCTTTAAGCATTATTGAGTTTCTATGTTCACCATATACATGTTAGTTGTTTCTGAACCCATCATATACAGAATTAAGTATCAAGTAATATTATTCGGTTTCAACATTGCAAATTATTATTTTATCTATAGGTCGCTGCTTAGTTTCCTTCATTGATATACTGATATGAAACCTGCTTTATTCATTACTTCATATCATTCTTCTGTTCTCCAATTCTGATTTATTAATTATTATCTAAACACTAATCTCCTAAAACCTGCTCGGATTGCCCTATAATCTGAATCATCCTTTGATCAAAAAGCAACCTACAGTGTCATCTTCTTAGTACTTATGGCACTTTTATAACCAATGGATAGGAATGAAACAGGGATATTTTAGAATATTTGAACAACAAGCACGAAACGCAAAGGAGAGAGGGGGGGGGGGCATCTTGATGCTGTACAATCATAAAAGCATACTCGTAATAGAATTTCTGAATTCAGCATAATTATTGCAGCTATACAGCATCATAAACACACATAATTTGCACATAATATATGATAACAAATGCATGATTGCAAAAACATTCTCAATACTTACTGTCATCTCCTGCCTCTGAGAATTTTCATCTTTTCCCCTTGTTTCCCTAATATAGTTGCCTATAGCCCGATTCAGGACACAAGTCCATATAGGTATAGTCTTTGACATACTGTCCGGAAACCGTTTACCTTTGCGCGTAGAATCAACTATAATGCACCCTCCGTTCTGACCTACCCATAAAAAACATGTGACAATTCGCTCAATTCTCAATCTAATATCACTATCAGAGGAAGATATCAATGGGAAAAAATAAAAAATAGTACGAAATTTCCATCTAGTGAGGGAAATTAATGGTACCAGCGAGGCGAACGACATGAAGATTGAGGCGAGAGGTGTTGAAAGACCAGTTATTGCAGTGTCCATCGGTGGATTTGAAATAACAAGTGGAGTCGAAATGGGAAGAGTACCAGAGACCACAGCGAAGGTTGGCTAAGACAGGAAGGTCAGGCCAGAGTTGTTTGATCTCTCCGACGAAGATTGAATCCTCGTAGATAGATCGAAGAGCATTGAACAGTGAGTTATCTTTCCTTTTTATACATCTCGACGCTTTATAGATGCTTAACCTCTCGTCTGCTGCCATGGCTGCAGCAGCTTCAGTTTGCAGGGTTTCGTCTCAGTGTTGGAACTTGGAACTCGATCCTCAAACTAGTCTTCAGCTTTTGATCCTTCACACCGCGGAAGGGTAAAAATGTAATTACGAAAACAACAAATTAACAATTTAACATTTAACACTAGGTATGAAACATTTACTTGTTCATAACCGCACGCCTGATGTGCGACTTCATAGCCAGGTCCTTTACAACCGCTACGGTCACTTATCAAGAATCCAACTATATGAGTTGAAAATTTTCCTCTCCATTGGAAGAGATTATGAATTCATTCCTCTAGTAAGGTCTGAAAGCACAAGCTGGCACCATAAAATTTACATCACATTATTTGGTTACAATAAGTCATTATATTTGCACATACATTTACATTCCTCCACAAATTTGGTTAGCAAATCAGCCTTTCAGAAATTTTAGATGGAGAAATAGCTCCCACACCTTGATTCTGCCACAGAACATCTTGAGTAGGTGAATTCAGACTATTGGAAGGAATGAGGACATCATGTGTTCGTGTTCGATAAATGTCAAAATTGATAACTTTAATTCATACGGATCATCATTTACACATTTTTCCTTGCAGGGTCTCCTAAATGTCACCAAATTTGATCCCATCTCACGTTCCACATGGCATAAATGCTCGGAGTATTCTGATGGAATTTAGCCTTACTGGAACCATATCCACTCTCAACGGATTTTTATTCTTCCCTTCTTCAAAGTCAAACTTGCTTCTTGATCATCATCATACACTCTTCATGCTGCACGAGATTGTGTAGCATAATGGTATCAACTATCTTTCCTACTGAAACTTACGCAAGATATCTTCCTTCTTAGGAACAAATTACATTTGAAGATGCCTGAAGAACAAGCAGTACAGTGTAGAATAACTTGTCAATTGCTAACACAGAAATTTGTAAAACAGCTTTGTTACAGATAGAAATGCGAACATTATGCCCTTTCTAGTTGTTACAAACCATTGGCCAATGAACTTGCACTCCCACCAGAGACTTCTTCAAGCATATCAAGAAATCCTTTTCGAGTTGTGTTTTGGAATCTGGATACATCAAAATGTAGTTGACTTGATGATGCTGCTTCAAATCTTGTCCACAACTCCCTCTTCAGTGTGTTCTCACCCGGACGGTTACCAGTTTGTTTTTTGCATTCTGATTGCCACACGGGGGTGCTTTCCAGAAGCCCAATGTTGGTGCATTTAAGTCCTGTGAGAAGTTATAGTCAGAAGTGCAATCAGGAAAAAGAACTTTCAGCTATTTGGTGCAAATCTTTTATACCTTTATAACCTGATGTTTGGGTTATTTGATGCTCCCATTGCACATCTTGGTCGTTCTCAGATATCTGCTGTGTATTGTATTCAAACATACTTTTGGATAGGTCCCCTTTAGTAGCTGAATTGATTGAGAGCCTCTTATCTGGTGGCTCCATCAATACACATGTTTTGGGAGGTGATACAAACCAACCTGGAGATGCTTCCACTTGCCTTCCAATTTCTTGCTTATGAGTCAACTTTGTCCCAAACAGCTCTGGGTACTTCATTGCCAAACTATGAGTAATTTCACCACTTGAGGAGTCAGAAGTATCATCTTCATTTCCAACCACAAATGGAGTCACCTTATGGATTGCATTATTCTCTGGGTGCAATGACTCAGATATTGGTTCTAACAACACACAAGACTTGGGAGGTGACATTTTTAAACATGGGGTCATAAGAAATACAGGTCGGTCTCTGTATGAAAACCTCGGCGGAGAAAGAAAACCAGAAACAGGAGTATTTTCTATTTGAGCAAAAGTTGAATTGGAAACTTCATTTGGCTTTGGCTTGAACTCAATTCCTTCCATCAAGTCAGCATTAGTATCTCCAAGAGTAATTAATGATGTAGACAATGTAAGATTAGCATCAGAAAGGGAATCTGCACCAAGATTTCTTTCATGTGCCAACTTAGAAGGGCCTCGATTTTTGGATGGTTGTGCTTTAGATCTTGGCAATGGTGTGAGCAAAAACAGTTGCCTGCCATTCTCAATGGTACAGTCAGCACGCCAAGAAACAAGCGGTGAAGGAGAGACATGGAAATCAAGTTCATCTTGTTTAACAACATTGCCCAATTCTGCATTTGAAGTTGGAGAAGATTCACTTGATTGTCCCAACTGATTGTCTAGAGAAGCTTCTCTTGATTGTCCCAACTGGTTGTCTAACTCCATGGACAGGCTGGAGATAACCTTCTGGAATCGTGGAATCCATAACTAGAGAGGACAAAAAGAAGAGAAAAGAATTTTTAGTGTACCATACACATATGACTACCACATTATTGAACAAAGCTAACTAGTTTGTGAACCTCTATAGATGAATTCATATCAGATAGGACTTCGGTGAAAGATTCAATTTCTTCCCTTTCCTTCTTGCTTCCAACTTTACATTCGAATGCCTGCACAACCAGTGGATCAAGCTGCAAAAAAGAAAAGTATATTGATCACATTGTAGAACTTCAGACAGACAAGATTTTGCAATCATATATTCTACCAAGTATTAGGGTGTTGACCTACGGCAGGACCTACAGACAACAGTAAGGGTGCTCTAGTGTGACCTAGTGGTCATGCGTTTGAGTTAGGAAACAGCCACTCCACAAAGCAGGGTAAGGCTCCATACATAATAACCCTTTATTAGGAGCCAATGGGCATAACCCCTATTAGGGTGTGGGGAGCCCAGAATCTGGCATGTCTCTTGGGAGGGGTAACATGAGCTCAGAAGCAGGGGTGTGTTTAATAAGGCATCCTCCGCATATTTCAAATCAAAGCAGTTGGACATTGGACTGGGGCCTATATGACATGATCGGTCAATGGAATACTCCAACGTCCACCTCACAAAGTTGTCCAGTAGGATGGAAGACATGGAGAATGCATTCGGAGAGATATATGATCCACAGATTCCTAAAGAAATATTCTATGGTGCAATCTTAAGACCGGCCATAATGTATGTTACAGAATATTGGCAGATAAGAATCTAATATAGATAAGTACAGTGGGATGAGGATGCTGAGATGGATAAGTGTAAAAACAAGAAAGATCAAATAAAGAATGACCATTTTAGAGTTGAGTTGGGAGTAACCTTGGTTCAACATAGGCTACAAGAAAGTCACCAGGCAGCATGGCCATGTTCAAGAAAGGCCTTCCAATGCTTAAGTTCGTGGGAATGACTTGATTTAGATCAAAACAGCCTATCCACAAAAACTGTTGAGGTAGGTTGCATAGGAAAATTACACCCCTCCCCCCAAGGGCTTTGCTTGTCCGGAAACCTTAGTCACCAGGTTCGCCCTTTTTAATACTCAAAGAGCTAGAGGCATGCCAAAAATGATCCTAGTCAAAGGATGAGGAAAGACTATGCATAGTTTAGGTCTTGATTCAAAGTATGACGTCAAATAGAGCTGATTAGAGGGGAAGGATCTGTGCAGCCAACCCCGATTAATTTGTACAAAGACTGATTTTTATTTGGCATGTTAATTTTTATTTACTAATAATTTGTCTTTGAAGGATCATAGCAGCCAACCTGGGACTGAGCTGTTTTTGTTGATCAATCCCATGTTTCCATGATTTAAAAACAAAAGTCTGTGAAGCCCCAAACTCTAAAATCCAGTAATAAGAATCATAAAAGCTGCCAGACTATATGATCATGAATCCCCCACTAAAAAGTTGATTTCACATTATTCAAGACACAGAAAGGTAAAATACTTGGGAGAAAACAAAGCCTTTCTGTTACTAGTTTGTAAAAGGGAATCAGAAGCCTACTTAATTTATGCAATTGGAATTTTGTGAATAATGAGAAAAGCAACAACTATTGAATAAGGGTGCTGATCTCTTAGGTACAATATAGTCAGACAATGAATGCCTGCTTATCAAAATATATTATGTATAATCCATGCATATAGAGAAGCATAAAATTGAAGCAAGGTAATACAAGATCAATTTGTTCATTTCATCCATACAAAATTTACTGTGAACCACATCATGATAGAATCACAATCTATTTGAGTTTTGGTGAGTATTGTGAAATATTTGTTGTATTTGTTGAGGACATTACTGAGGCATTCAAGCGCCCTTTTCTAGACAACCAAGGCATCACCGCTGTGTATTGTTGCCATAACCTTAATTTCCTTCCCCCCCCCCCCCCCAAAAAAAAAAAAAAAAAAAAAACTAATAAGAAAGCCGATCACCTATCACTGCTAAGACATTTTCACAACAATGATTCTCAAAATGAAGTAACGTAGATAGAACAATAAGGGAAAAATGCATTAATTTCAAGAAATAGTAATATGGAATTATTTCTATATTGAATAAGTATTCTTCCAGTGACCCCAGAATCCAGATGATACCATTTTCACCAACCAAGTTATGTGCTGCAGCATGAAAATAATTACATCCATGTGGCTACTGAAGTACACTTATAAAGCCCATCGATAATTCTAACAGAGTACCAACATTGTCAATTTATAGGAATTTAAAAGGCCAAACAATCCCATGTTTCCTCGATTGAGAAACACATGCAATGATTTACCATAGATGTTCATTTCCTATACACATAAACACTAAACCCTAAAATCCAGAAGTAAAAATCATAAAAGCCACCAATTTTCACGATCGAGAAATGTTCCATTGAATCACATTTCACAATATAGAGAAAAGAAAAAACCTGGAAATAGAAGAAGCTCTTTTGCTCCTAATGTATAACGGGTTCAGAAGTCTACTCCAAGCAATCATATTTTGTACATAACGAGAAATGCAAGGACTATAGAATCTCTCCCCCCATATAATTTGGAAAAGTAGCAGGACATCAGGACATCTATTTGCAATGTGTTTGAGAGGCAGGAAAATCAAGGGTTTCTAAACCAGATACGGATAAGTTGTTTCTTCCGAACTAAAGTCTATACAAGTAAGAAAATGTTACCTCCTTTATGAGATTCGAAAGACGGGAGTAAACGAAATGGAGGCGATCAAGAGGGTTATCTTCGACTACTTGAACTTGGTGATCAGAGGAGATCTTCTTGACTGCTCTTGATAATTTTCTCCCATTTGATATCTCGGCCAATGGCTTCCTTGACGATTTCACCTTGCTATTGTTCTTTGGCATTTCTTTGTAGGTTTCTCTTCCTTCTCACACCAATCGTTCTTTCCAATAGAACCAGAAACTAAGAAGACACTGAAGCGATGTGGAACGTTGAAGGCTGAAGAGGACCCAGAGCAAATGGAGCTTACTGGAAACCAACAATAAATCAGATCTTCCCCCCAGAAGCCACAGAATTTGAAATAGAGGTCAGTAGCGGAACAGTTCCCCGATACGGTCAAAAGTTTGTTTTTCCTTTGTTCTCCACAAAATGATTCGGTCCGGTACCGCTGATTCGTGGAGTATAAATTCGGTGACTACGTTGCGCATCCACGGCGGGTCGGACCAATTGGTCTTGGCTCGTGACCCCAGGTCAGGTCACTCAACCCAGTGAACCATCCCATCTGGTGATTTCTACTAACAAAGACGGAAAAAAACAGAAGTGAAACTTTTCGATCTCACCCAAAGTTAGCCCCTAATATTAATGTCATCTCTTATATGACTTTCCAACCACATAAATACGTGGGGCCCACAGGTGAAAAACACTTTTTTTTTTAAAATAAAAAAAAATTCAAATTTTCACCTGTGGGTCCCACGTGTTTGTGTGGTTGAGAAGCCGTCGGGGAGCAGTCTGTGCTCCCCCGACGGGGTGAAGATCTGGACTCATCAGTGGGGTAGTCTTGGTTAGTTTTTATTTATCTATTTACAATATTACCCTCACATTCTAAGTTTAAAAACACTATCCATGAGTTATATATCACCAAAATTTTGTGAGGGAGGAGAGGAAAAAATCATAAACAGTAGAGTCGAGCATAGAGTTTTTCGTTCAATGTTATTCTTTTCAATTAAAAATATATAATTTACTTACATCAGCACTTAATTGTGATTTTCTATAGCAGGGAATGCTTTTGATATATTTCATCCTCTAGAGATTGATTTCATATAATGGATAAATTCAAGGGTGACATAAATCTTAGGGGTAAGTGGTAACTCAAGGGATGGCACTGAAAATATCCTAGAAGATATCCCACTGGTCATTTGTTGAAAAATTCTTTTGAAATTGATTTGAAACCAAAGTCATTTTCATGATTCGAATTCATTTTTATTCATGTTCTTCAACTCATTGAAGATTTTCAGTTTAAAATGAATATAGTTTGTTAAGATCAACACCTCATAAAGTGAGAGGTCAAGATTTTGAATCTGGGGACCAAGGTTTCTTCCCTACATATATATATAAATTATGCACCCCTTGAAGACTAGTTGTGAGGCACGCGAGCTGGCTCAAACACCTCAGTTGAAAAAATAAATAAATATGATTTGTTAAGGATTTATCATTATTATTTAAAAGTCAGTGCACAATTCAAAGAACATTACCCTCTATTATCAGGATCAACATATGTCAAACCAGTGAAACACCCAGAATTTAAGATCCATGACATACAGTAGACTTAAGATTGATGTCATACAAAATTCTGATTATATAGCATTTTCAGTCATGAATCACTTGTTTGGTGATTCCGGATTCTCAGTCTGTCTGATCAGATGGGTCTGTTCAAGTCGAACAGCATGAATATCACTTCTTTCTCTTTTTCACTGAATTTTTCAGTACTGCTGAAGGGATAGAGGAGGTAGGATCGATAGCCTTTCGTATCCTAAAGATATTCCAAGCCGTACAAGCACAGTGCCCCGCAGTTGCAAAGACATCTCCAGTCACCTCTCCTGCACCTTCCCCAAACCTGTAACCCCAGAAGTAACCAAGTTACAGCAGAAACAATAGTCATGGTGAGGCAAGTCAAGTAACAAAGAAAAAAGTTCTGTCTCAAAGATCAGTTAATAGACAATTCTCAAATGATATCTAAATTTAAGATACTACACAAATTTGGAATGGGTAAGGCAAGGTTTGCTGAGACATTTTATTAATTTGGTCTAGGTTGAGATTTAGAATCTCCTTTGTGAGAGTAATTCCAAGGCTGACAGCTACAGCTCTTCTGGGATTGCTCCCATCTGTGACTGATTCAGAGGAATACAGTGGTTATATAAGTATCACATGCTTCTGCATTTTCAAGGTTCAGTGGTAGGAGAAGTTCTTCAGTTCTTTACCTCTGGGTGACCATTCTGGTTGCTGCACCAGATGTGGCAGAGCAAGCTTGCCTTTCAGCAACTTCGACTGCATCCAAAACCTTGTCTGTAGGTCAAAGATTAAAACTGGTTACTCTGTCTTTCTTGTATGATAGAACCAATGAAGTTACCAGAAATATATTCAGAATTGTCAAAACAATCGTACATGCATGAGGCAAACATCCTATGCATTTCTGAAACCATATACCATTTGGTCTTCACTTACTGAGAGCATCAAGTGAAGCCAAGAGGACCTCTCCAGGAACCATAGCTAGGAATGCCTTTCCAGCCTGGGACTTAGCCAAAGGCTTCATGATGGATCCGGTGGCAACCCCGATCCCATCTAGCAGAGATTTACTCATCTTTTCAGTCATCTTTGATATCTTCCTTGCCCTGTAAAGAAGACAAAAACAATGTTCATCAATAATTATATTTGGGAATTGGCCTAGTTGTAATGTGGTGATAGGAAAAAGAATATGCAGCAGCTGAATTTACTGGTGATCCCATTTTATCGGCCAAAAGGAAAAGGAACATGATGATGCAGAATTGCAGACATCTTAATCAGTTGCAACATGACACCAAGAAGCAGTTATATAACTTCGCAGGTCGTATTCTTTAATACCGTTTAAGACTCTTCTTCACTCCACCATTTTTTGTCCTTCGAGTTTTTTTGGTGCTCTTGTTTTCCATTGCAGGTACACTTCTTTTCTCCTCAACTTGACTCAGAATCATCTCTCCACCCTTTTGGACCTGCGTTTGTAATGCTGTTATTTGTACACAGACCCTCATGGTAGAACCTATTTTTATGTTGCAGACACTTGAAATGCTGCTTGTATGCAAAAATGCCATATCTATGGAAAAAGACAAAGTTGCAGTTGAACCTTTTTAGTGTAAGCATTGCTACATTTGAAAATTCCCTTAACGATTCCACCAGTCCCTCCTGCAATTGCCTTTGCTAAGATTCCATTGTAATCTTCAACCTTTGGGGCGAAATCCCTCCAGTCAACATGCCCATTCTGAGTAGTAGCAGAGCAAGAAAAGCATGAATGCTCCTTCAGAAATGTATCTAATGAAACCAATTCAGCATGAGATTTTTCAGAGAAAGACACGCCATAGCTCAAGGGATCACCATCTTTGATGGGCAATGAGAAGAGATACTGAAGAGTATCAAGCTTCACAACCGGCTCATCTTTTGTGAGAGGCCACAGTAGATCATCACCAACTTTGACAATTGTGGCAAGGGAAATGTTCTCTTCAATAAGCCTGACAAGAATGAAATCTCCTTTTGCAATTTCAGCTGTCTCTCCTTCATCCATGAGATGAACTGTGCATCCTGAGACATGCAATAGCACTTCTTCTCTGGGTTTTCTGGTTTCTGGGTTTGATGGAAAGGCAATGTCAGAAGAGTTGTCATCATGGGTAGGGGAGCTGTATTTGGAACCACGGGATCTAAAGCAATTCATTTCCTACACTGTTATGTTTCTGTGTTTGTGTCTTGCAGAGGAGCAAGTGTTGCAAAGCTGAACGTGTAGGAGGAGGCTGTTATGAGATGGAAAAATACAGGAAATGGGTGTAAAGTATGTAAGAGCAGCAGAAAGTTTTACCATAATGAATTGATTACTTAGTTACTTTATTCCATCCTTGAGGACAATTCCACCCAAAAGGGGTCAGGTGCTTTCGGTGAAATAGAATTTGGTTAGTATCTGGGGATGAGCAAATGGTGTAGCGAGCCCCACTGCTTGCATTGTTCATGACTTTGAATTGGTAAAGTTGAAATCAGGATCTAAAGTCCCCAAGGCGCCCTTGCCCAGAAAGTTTGCGTCACATTCAGATTATCTGTTTCTTCTTTCCTCTTCCATTTAACTACTCAGTGCGCGTCCAGCTAGAACCACATTTGTTAGCCGTAGAACCACATTTCAAGCTCAAAAGGACTCCATGATTTGGAGTAGCAAAGCGTTTGCTTTCTCTTTTTGACTTTTGATACCAACCCTAAACTCTTTCTTGACCTTACATTGAACACTCACTAAATAACAAATGAGATATCTGATGAAGTAGAAAAATGTAAGAACAGAAGGTGGTGGCAAATTGGCAATGAGTCCCATACAAACTACTATGATTGATCGCGTCAAATTCATGTTGAAATTGCCTCTAGTACTAACCATTATTGCACCGAAATAATGGACTTTGCTTGCACTTGTGGGTCTAGTTTATTAAAGTATCAGACAAAGAAAGTTCACAAGAACGAATCAACAAAAGGGAAAATAGCACTCACGCATACTGAATGAAAGTTGCCAGTAATTGCGGGAAAGTAGGCACTCCTGGACTTAAGAGCTCTTGATATGGGTGTGCCTGACTCTACAGATTTATAACGATAAAAGCAAATCCACACCCAGAAAACCGAGAAGAGAGAATGCAAATCCAAGTAACACCGAATTAATGCATAAAGATCCAAAGCACAGCCTACAATCATGATCATCGTATCAGGTAGATTTGGGTATTGCAACACTCTCTAATGCCTACTGTAGTATCACTGAACCTTGATCAAGTTTGATATTTTTTAACTAAAGCCATGTAATGCTACGTATTCTGCCAATTTCCGTCGTTCACGGTGACATTCTGTTATATCTGGCTTAAGCCTTTAGTTAAACCTATACTCCTGAAAGCTAATCTGCCTGCAAGTCCCGTCAAAATATTGGTAAAGTATTGAAAAAAATTGAACAGTAATTGCAGAAACAAGCTATTTACATGGTTTATTTTGGATGGGTAACCAAATTCTTCCTTTATCAAGTATCATACTACAAAATTTTCCCAGGAGGTGAAACATCAAAAGACTAACCAGCATTTTCAATTTCAATAGACAGAAAGGTGAAGAAAACAAGTGACAGGTTGAATTCTATTGCTCTCAACAGGATCATCTCTGCGAATATACACACATGAAAAAGATTATAAAAGTTCACATGGGGATGACAAAACTTGTCTCTACATAGTGGCGTGTGGGAAGGAACCAACCCCATCATCTCCCTTGCACAAGGCCACTGAAAACTTGGCTCTCCCCAGCAAGAGTTGCTTCCCACTCAACAGAGGATAGAAGTATCTGTGACAGAGAAATCACCACCTGCTTCATGTCTGGCCTTAAAATGGGATCGTCATCCACACATTGCCTTGCCAGCATGGCCAACTAGGCAAACGGACACGCCACATCATGAGATAAAAGGTTAGTTCATGAACTATTGAACAGAAACAAACACTTCATTGCTTATTCTGAAAGTAGGAACAGCAATAGTAGCAGAACATTGTTTCTCATGCATGCAGGTCAGCCTTGACTTGAGCCTTCTAAGCTCGAGAACCAGAGAGTTAGCATCCTTTAGCATGTAGAATCGAGAGACATTATGATTTTCTGTAGTATCTACAGTTGATGCTATCTGGTTAAAGACAGACTAATCCATAGTTTGTAATTTATTTTCCTTTTTTGTCATGGATTATGTTCCTCCCACTACCTAATAATCATGGTAACCAAACTCTTAAACCATTCTCAAAAGACAGGTTTTGACTCCCATCAGCTATGGATCACTATCATGCAGTTCTGGTTGTTTTGCAGAAGTTTAAGTGCTTCCTTTTACACTAGTTCTATTTCGTAAAATGAACTGAAAGCTTAACCTTGAAAACAATTTATGCATCATTACCAGACCAGTTGAATGCAATCAGTAAACCTGGTTCCAAGTCAATTTGGATTTGTTGAGGGTGACAGTTACCTTGTATACACAATCATGGGGATACAAATCCATCAAATTAGGGTCAACGCAGTCCTTCAAGCTTGACATGCTCATTGAGTTGGGGGAGTTTCTAAGAGCTGCCAGCATCTGAAAACTTGCTTAAGTTAGAAAAGAAAGAATTAATAATAGATCAGTTGCTCACTACTGAAAAATTAGTTGCAGAAATCAGAATCAAACCAGGTTGTCTGTAAGAAAGTTTTGAAGTTGAACAATACTGCCTTCAGAAAACCAGAATCTTTGGAAGGATCAGCGATATTAAAACTCGAAGCACACAAAAGAACAAAAAGATATGACTGTTCCTAGAATTATATAGTTAAAACTTGAAAGCATACAAATGTTCTGAACTACCTTGATGGACCGAAGAGCAAAATAGGAATTGTCATATCACCGATTCTAGGAATAGTTTATTGAGAAAACCAAAAAAAAAATCTCCAATTAATTCATAGACACCCCCTCTAACCTGATAAATCAACCGATTTAGGCTAGCTACACTTCAAATACTGGCATTAATCATGTTCCAAACAGCATTAGAGTATGATAGTAGTGATACTGTGATTGACCTTTTCAAGGCCTTAGATATCAGTAAATACTTCATTTTATCTTTATAAAAATTCCCATATTTTGCATAAACCCATTTTTCAATTACTCAAGCTGAAGTCAGATTTTTAATTATGTTTCTCACAGTACTCCTCTTGGAAATTAAGCCTACAACTTGTAGTGCCTTGGAGATCACTTTCAATTAAGTATGAATACCACATGTATGATTAAGATATCAAACTCACATGTGAAATGTCATTCGCTTCACCTGAACAGGAGATTGGTTGGTACAAGTGCCAATCAACTTTCCTGGAAACTAGCTTCTACTTTGGAACTCTTCTAATTCAATTTGGACTTCTTCATTTAGGGGGGGGGGGGGGGGGGGGGAAGCAACTCCTAATTGTTATGAAAAGGTTGCATTCTAGATGACCTAATTTGGTAATTACTCTTACATTTTAAAGTCAGGAAAAAAGAAAAGGGGTCTCATAACCTTCAACCTCTTCCAACTTGGATCAGGGGCTAAAAAAACTCAATTCCCCTTGATTTTACAATACTCTTCCAAAGCCTCATGGTCTCTGAGTCCAACAATCT
This sequence comes from Hakea prostrata, assembly GCF_041222555.1. Taxonomy (NCBI): domain Eukaryota; kingdom Viridiplantae; phylum Streptophyta; class Magnoliopsida; order Proteales; family Proteaceae; genus Hakea; species Hakea prostrata. The sequence continues at coordinate 23,655,106 of NC_142602.1, forward strand.
ACAGAAGGCTTCCTTAGGGAAAAGCCAAAGAAAGGCTTGAAGAAAAGGAAGTCAATTTGTGCAAGCACTTCTCGGGAAGCTCATCATAATTGACTCTGATGATGTCAGAATAACCCCACCTACTAACAGAAAGGTATCCATACATTTACCACCCTTACCGTTTCTTTTAAATTATTGCTTAATTTGTTTCATTGAATTTTGGATTGCAATTAAATTTGGGGTTTTTCTTGTTTTTGGGTTTGTTTAATTTGTTTGCTCGGATGATTTTCACATTGCAATTAAATTAGGGCCTCTTCATGTTCTCTGGTCTGTCCTAATTTGTTCGTCTGATTGATTTCTGAATTGCAATTAAATCAGGGCGTCTTCATGTTTTAGGTTTGTCTTAATTTGCTTTATGCTCTTATGTGGACCTTTGATATTTCTTTCCATTCCCTAATCTTCCTTGTTCACTAGATGGTTTTTAGTAACTAGCAGACTATAATCTCTGAGCCACAGTTGAATTTTTTTTTTTTTTTTTTTGGTGTGTGTGGGGGGGGGGGCGTAAAAGCCAAAGGCAAACTCCCCCTTTCTGTTAAAACCGTGAGTTGGACACAGTCAAAGAACATTATAGCCTTTTCATCACACACTCCCCACTCCTTCCGTTATCTTCCCCAAACCGAAAACCAACATAAACAGTCCCTTCCATTCTCCTCTCCTCATCATCGCAATCTCTACTCCATCGATCCATCACACACTCTCCTCCACTCCTTTTGTCATCTAACCCAACCCAAAAACCAACATAAACAGTCCCGTCTGTCGTCGTCCTCATCATCGCAATCTTTACTCCATCAATCAATCCCCCCCACCACTGTCTTTTCTTCCGAATCCCCAAACAAGACTCTGATGCTTCCAGAAATCTAAGAAAACAAATCAGTAACTCATATATATTACCTTTGTCTCTGTTCAGGCTGCATCTTCTCTAGCAAAGCTCTAAATGCTCATAGTTTTCCAAAGCAGGAAACCGGTAAAAACATAACAAAAGCTTCAGGAATCCAATAGACCAGAACCAGGAAGAACTTGAGTGTAAAACCAGATGCAAGCAATTATCTTCAAATAAGTAGTAAAGTAAGATAAGAGGACAGAAACCAGTTCATAGCCAAATTGAGCAGAAGCTGAAACATGAATCTTGACAGCAATAGAAAAGTAAAGGAGAATAAAAGCTGAAAAGAAGACAACAACAACAAAAAATAGACACTCAATCTCACAGGGAAAGTTGATATGGGTAGATCTTCAGATGTAAAAGAGCACCTGAGATCAACATTGGGAAAGAAACTAGATGTTTCAATACTAAAACTACTTACCTGCTGTACCTATATAAGCAGAATCTAGAATTGCGATGAACTTTAACTTCCCCAACTAAATGCAGCTACGAGTTGCAAAAACTAGACCAAATAGAATCTGTAGAATGCTCCCAACTTCTTCTCACTAAAGGCATCATATTAACCAAACTAGATGGAACAAAAACAGGTGACAGCCTATAGGAAACCACGGCTAAATATAGCTAAGAAACAAAGAGCAAGTTGATAGCAAGTAAAACCCAATGCCTTTGTTATCTTTTCTAAAGTTCACTCAGAACACCCCCCCCCCCAAAAAAAAAATCCCAAAAGGGAATAAAAACAAAGGAAGAAAAAACTTGGATAAGAAGCTGATTGCAGGAAGCAGAAGAAAAAAGTGGAACGTGTAAGATTGTTCAAACTCCATGAGAATCTCTACCTGGATTTCAGTGAAGAAATAAATAAAAAACAAAAAATGGGAAGCTAATCAAATGCTGAAGAGAGAATTCAATAAACGAGAGTGAGATGGCAAAGGGATGATTTGCATGGTCAAAGCTGTAATAGGAAGGAACAGAAGAGATCACAGCAAACTTCTAGTCCTCTGGCAATGACGTTGGCCCAGATTTTTTTATTTTTCTTTTTAATCATTACTATGGGCAAGAAGGTAAACTTAAATGAGAACAAGGGTATTTTGGGGATTACGACGAAGGCACGGAGTGAACAAATTCATTGGTAACACTTGGGGCATCTTTGCCTTTGTGTATTTCTGGGCTGTCTGTTCATTATGGGAAAGACATTAGGGTATGTCTGATATTTTCCCTAAAAGAAATTGGTAACCTTCAACCCCCCCCCCACCCATCCCCAAAACCTTTCTTCTTCTTCTTTTAGCAAGACACTTTTTTTTTTCTTTTGGTGAAAATAAAACCTGTAATTTAACACCTATTACACACGTATGTGGGCTAAACAATAACATAATGGTACCTTACTATAAAATAATTTTGAATACCCCTTTCTTACTCTAGACACAAACAAAAGTTTTGGTATACAAAACAAAGGGCAATGAAGAGAAGGTCGACGAGTCACAAAGACACCAATAAAGGTATCATTCAGACAACCCCTTCACAAAATTATAAATCTAACAAAAATGGTGTATCCAGTGCACAAGACTCCCGCCACCGTGGTCTTGGGACGACAAAATGTCCCTGGGGTGGGAGCCAGGATATAACATCGGGGGATGGGGGACGACCATAAAATGAAACCGCATGGAAATTCACACGTGGATAGAGGGTCAGATGGATCTCTAGGGAAATTTCAAAAAAAAAGGGCAGCAGGGGGGGGCAAGTACTGGTATAACATGCATTGAAAGAAGGCCAAAGGGGTATCTTCTGGCAAATTTCAAAAAATTTGGGGAAGGAGGGGAGATGCCCCCCGGGCCCTGTGGTAGCTCCGCCCCTGCAATGTACACAGCCTTACCCCTGCTTTCACCTAAAGAATGTTTCCAGAAAATTATAAATCTAATTGAAGTAAACAAATTGATTTAAGTTTTTAGCCAACAAATACCAACGAAACTATCTATATCATTTGAATATACAGTTGTGGGCATTAGTGGTGCAACATCAGAAGCTTACAATGGACACCAATGGACGTCTTTCAGCATTTTTTGTCACCAACAAGCCTTCAGTTCGTGTAACTGCAGCTTTTCCAGAAATTAACTCAAAAAGAACAATACCAAATGCATAAACATCACTTTTGGTTGTAGCAAGGCCATCGCTCAAGTATCTGATGAAGAAACACAACAGTGAAGTAGTGAATGGAAGATCAGTTCCAAGACCTGTTGCCAATTTCCATTACTTATACCCAAAAAGATAAGATTTGCTTACTCTGGAGCTAAGTAACCAAAGGTTCCTACAACTCTCGTTGCAGAAGCTTCTCCTTCACCAGCTCTTCCAACAAGTTTTGCTAGTCCAAAATCTGAAATCTACATGTGAAATCAAAGTAAATGAGATGCACTAATGAATATCAGCATGGAAGCAATGGATCCCAAATAGGTTGACACCTTTGCCCTGAAGCCACCATCAAGTAAGATGTTGCTTGTCTTGATGTCGCGATGGACATAATGAGTTTTAGTGTGTTCATGAATATATTCCAGACCTCTAGCAGCATCAAGTGCAATTTGAACACGCAAGATCCATGAAAGGGATGTCTGACCTAAAGAACAAAGTAATGGCTCATGTTAGAACCAAATACACATTATTAACTGCTGTGCAACCAAGCATGCATTAAAAACATGAATTTACGACCCCTTCCGCCACCCCCACCCCCACCCCTTCTTTTCAAAAAAAAAAAAAAAAAAAGAAGGAAACAATGGGTTACGAGTACCATATGAATCTTCTGCAAAGCCAACCTCCCCTCCATCTCTGCCATCATGGAGTCCCTCCGTCTCTTTGAAGCTATCTCTGGTTAAGAGTCAATCTTCTCAAGTCCAAGCTCTTCCTTTCTGGCTCTCCTGCTCCCCTCATCAACTCTCTTCTCATTGCCACTGGCTTCTCCTTTGGTTCCCTTGCAGTCATACATATTGGTCTTCCCCTCATTCCTGCTGGCCTCTCAAGCTACCACTGTACCTCCATGCTGGAGCTTATCAGGAAGCGCCTCCAATTGTGGAAAGGTACACTTCCTTCCTTTTTAGGGAGGATCAACCTTATGGAGTCTGTCGTGTTTACCATTTCGACCATGGGGTGAAGCTAAATACTTGTGCGCAGATGAGATTGATGCTCCAGTCAACCTCAACTCGCCACTTTAAACTCTAAAAAACTACCCCCATTTCTCTGGAAAGGGAATGATTCCATGCACTCACGCAGCTCCTTAGCCCCCTTCATTGGATGCTATATACAAGCCCAAGAAGGAAGGCGGCCTAAGTCCACACTGGATTGACGATTTTAACAAAGCCGGTCACCTAAAGTTGATTTGGAAGACCTCCTCCAAGCATAATTCCATTTCGGTCGACTAGGTCTACTCTTATATTCTTAAATCTGACTTCAAGATTGCTCCTCTCCCTTCCAACCCCTCTTAGGTCTGAAGAAAGCTTCTTGAGCTTCGCCCTATTTCCTTCAGGTCCATCTCCACTAGCATATGGGTCTAGTTCCTCCATTTCCTTCTGCTTAGAACCCCCCTGAAACCCCCATAGTATCCTATACCACTGTTAGGGAATAGAGCAGTCTATTCTGCTGATATCCCCAAGAACACCGCCCTATTTCATTTGATCTCCAATGGCTCTTGGATTAGCCCCTCCACTGTCCTTCCTATTCTTTCACCTTTTTGGTCCTCTCTTCCCCCCCCCCCACTCTTGATAAATTCAATCTAGCTTCCCTCCTCCAACCATATCTTCTCCACTACTTCAGATTGGCATTCCATCAAAAGCCCTCCTCCTCCATCCCTCAGTTCAATCTCATTTGGTTCAAGGCTTGCATCCCTAGACACTCCCTTACTGTCTGGAGAATCCTTTCCCACTGCCCCCTACCCTCATCTTCTTTCGTAGCCATCATATCCCTGTTAACACCCTTTGTACCTTTTGCAGCCACCCTGAGGAAATACCCTCCCTTTCTTCTTCTCCTACCCTTCTCCAAGCCCATTTGGTCCTGCGCCTTTGCCTCCACCTGGCCTCATTGCAGATGCACTCTTCCCTAGAGAAAGAATGCCATTGGCTCTTAGACACCTTTGGAGGCTCCACTGTTTGTGTCACTATAGATCATTTGGTGTACAGTGCCACTATATCTCATACTTGGTTTGAGCGTAATCTTCATAAGTGGTCCCCCAAATCCTGCTTTAATGATCAGATTTGGAAAGCAATCTATAGGGATGTTAGCTACAGGATCTCCCTTCCCCCAAACCCCTTGTTGATACCCCAAGGAACAACTTCATTATTGATACATGAAGCATTGACATTTATAATTTGGTAGTTCCCACAGCGACCTGAGATATTGTGTTCCCCTGCTCCCCTCCCTCTTGCCTTGTACATTGTTTCTTGTTTGTTTTAATATAGTATTCATTTATCCCAGAAAATATCATCTAGGTGTAGCAACCACATTGAAAAGAACAGATACAATCAAAGATGGTACTGCTCAATCACGCTCTTCACAAACATAAACTCATATCAACTTAAGCTTATAACTAACTTATACCATAAGGTCAAGGCATTTATAATAATCCCAATCCCACAAGCACCCCTGAATTTAGGGGTTCAAAATTAGTGTGGCCCCAAGAGTATTGATTTGTTAGTTATCAGTCCTGAAATTCCTGGAGGACTTTCGTGAAACATTCAGCACATCTATATTTGAAGGGAAGTTTAAAAGCTACACTTTAACAATCACATGAACTTGCAAGGAAGCACCATAATAAGGCTTCCAAGGACAAATACTAAATTCCAATGACTATAAGAGCAGGATCATCAACATAACCAGATCTCTGTACTTATCTTTTGTGGGATTCCTAGAGGATATAATTGACGCATTCAGGACATCTATTTTTGAAGGGGATGCAGTCTAGTAGATTTTATCTCCCTGAAAAGAAGTTTAAGGGCTACAAGAGAGATGCAATCAGGTATAACAACTAATAAACCTTGCTTCACATTTCGAAAGCAAAGAGAAATCAGATATTATACTACAAAGAGTTTTCAAACTAAAAAGAATTGAGGATAATTGAATTCTTAATCTAATTAATGAACCATTTAGCACCAATGTGTAAAAGTAAATATTACCCTTGTTCTGAGGATCATGTAGATGGCTTCTAAGAGAACCCTTTTGCGCATATTCATGAACGAGGAAGAGCTCGTCCTTAGTAGCTGCAAATCCAATCAACTCTACCTTGACAAAATCAAGTAAATCTCAGAGTCAAAGTTTATTGAGATGCCACTGACAAAAATATTTGCAAAAATCCAAAAAGAATTAAGAAAGTCTGATCAGCACAAGAAGCATTACCAAATTTGCATGATGCACTTTGCATAAAATTTTCATCTCTGCCATGAATTCTTTAGTCTTAGTGGCTGTCATTCGTTTGATTGCAACCGTCTGAAAAGATTTCAGAGTCTCTATTGGTAATTTTCCTGATGAGGGACATCTCTATACATAATTGTGACTATCATAATAGCAAGATCTAAGAGCAAAAGGATGTATACTTGGTCCTGAAGAACTCCATAGTAGACAGAACCATATGTCCCATGCCCAAGTAAGTTTGAATCAGAGAAACCAGCAGTTGAAGAATGAATTTCTTCATATGTGAAAACAATAGGTTTCTCCATGTCAAACACATCTGTCTCCATTTCTGCAAGAAATTAGAAGAGAACATTAGGTTCAGGATATGTATGGTTCAATTATTTAGAGGGGTTTTAAGAATCAAAATAGAACTGTAAAATGAGATCAATCCTAAGCCAAAAGCACTTGTAAGTAGCAAGGAAAAAATGGAACTCCTTCAAAGAAGGAGCAAGCAGAGACCCAAAGTTCAAATGTGTGAATCCAGCAGACCTGTTCTACTTTGGGAGCATAGATGAAACCAAATATTGTAGTGTTCATCCAAACATACATTTATATATATATATATATATATACACATTTCATCCCCAGTCCCATACTCCAAAAATTATTTATTACTTTGTGTGAAAATAAATGAGGGTTATAGAAATACAATTCAAAAAGGGGCATGCAGAGTGTTCATTAATTATTGTAAAACAAATGAGGGTCATAGAAACACAATCAAAAAAGGGCATGCAGAGTGTTCAAGGCTATCACCATCTCAGTGTCTGGGGAGAGTCATGATGTACACAGCCTTACCCTTTTAGAAAGAAAAAAAACTAGATTTGAGATGAAATGAATAAAGTTTAAGCTGAAGACTCCAAGAACATTATAGAAAGCACACATGCAACCTAACAATATATAGTACTGTTATTAGCTAGTTAGACCTTTAGGAATATTTATCTGGCGATTGTTAGATTCTCCATCAGTGGGCTTCAAGTTCTCTGACGCGCAGCTGGTAGACTGTCCTGAAGCGCAACAGAAACTTGTTGTCCGCAGGATTTGAAATTTATGTGAGGCATTTCCATCAGGATCTTTCGCACGAGTTCCTGGGGTGAAAGCCGGGCAGATGGATGACTTGTATGAGACACAGATAAGTATGGTTGCAAGAATCAAAACAAGACCAACTCCCAGGATCCCTATGATCCATGCATATGGCAGACGAGTTTTGTGATTTGCTTCATTAGCTGCAAAAAAAGTAGCATCTAAGTTATTACATTTCCAATTAGCACCAAAATGAGTAAAAAGAAAACTACAACAGAAAATTAAAGTAGGATAAAAAGCTTATGAGCATGCTGTCATGAATATCTTTTATGACACGGATCACCAGCTCTTCGGATGATGTGGGTACAACCTCTTGACGAATTTTACCACTAGAGAACCTATAACAATCTCCTATGATGGACAAGCAGCTGACTAGCAATTATAATGTGGAGAGAAGGGGGACAAAATTTATTTCCAAAAGGGGGTTATGTCTCAGTTTTGGGTCCTCATTTTGCTTTTTTCTCAGTTGTTGTATTTTGCTGATTTATAAGCTTCTTTTTAGGTTGTCAAGGGCAGGGAAGTGGAGGCTCTTCCTTACTTTTGGGGAGGGAGAGGGGCAGCGATTGCATGTTTTAAGGCTTATCATATTGTCACCCCTGCTGTTAGATTGTGGTATTTATTCCCCGTTTTACCCCCTTTTTCTCTAAGTTCTTCATTCACTTCTCATGCAACACATCTAACTGGACTGCAGATTAATTAGAGAGATTCAGACTGCAATCAAGTTAGGCCATGAAAAATAATGATTTGTAAAATAAATATTGAGCATAAATAATATCAAAGATGCAACCTAGGAAAACCAATGGATTTATCACATTTCCCCTTGTGCCGTGACATTGGTAGGGGTAGTGTGTTCCTTCTGACCATTTTATAGATTACCCAAGCAGCTCTATTCTATGCTTTTCTTTCTCAATATGTCAATGTCTTCTTGATATTCTTTCCTTTTCTGGTAACATATCTCAGAATGCATCACATACAATCAAGATAGGTACATTTTCCACCCAAAAAAAATATATATATATATATTATCATAAAATACCTGAGACAGTGTAGACAGAAGGCGGTGGAACTGGAGCAGGAGAAATAACCTTGTCTAGAGGATAAGGCTCACCAGGAACTGCAAAGGATAACATTATTACAGTATTCAGGGGAAGCAAAAAAAAAAGGACAGCCAAAGGGGATACCCCGACAACTTACAATTCACAAGTCAAAAGAATTACACAAAGCAAAGCAAACTAAATTGTGGAAGGTACATGATCTGTGTATATTTTCATCAGTATACATAGAGATACAGTCATAGAATCATTATTGTCAGTCATTTCTGCCTTCCAAGGTACCAGCTATCACCACCTACTAAACCAACACCAACACCTACAACTGATCAAGTGAAAAGCTTTTCACAGTTGCTCCTAAAGCGACGAATGGCTGTTTAGCAGAAAAAGATTACAGCATGAGCACAAGATTTTGTGAAAGCAAAGCCCCTCCTCTCCAGCGTCATACCTTTGGCTTAAAAAATGTGAAAGCAATTTTAGAAAAGGGAAACAACTGAATGAAAAATTCCCATATAATACACAATTTGGAAATATGAAACTATGCCATATATCCAGTAAGTTTCTCATGAACTTTCAGGTACCAGAGTTCGAATTTTCCTTTTCTGACACATAATAAGGGTAAACATTCAAAAATTAAAGAGAAATCATACCAGATTGAATAAAATCTGTTGATCTGGTTGAAGTGGGATCGGAAAAATGTAACTTGAAGCAACTTAAGAAGATACAAAGATTACAAATTAGCATTGCATTTGGCATTGTGAAAAGAGGCAGCCAAATTGGGAAGGATTGTGAATCATTTCATGCTGGGAAGAGGCTCTTATAAGCACTCAAAGATCAAAGAAAAGTACGTTATCTGGAAGAAAGAAAGAAAAAAACGCATCCCCTCATTTTAACGTAATGCTCGGGAAAGGCAAAAGAAGGCACTCAAACCTGCCAAAGGCCCACAAGTGAATTTATTTTCATCCCTTGAAATTAAATTTAGGCTCACTTTCTCATCATCCAGCAGAATTAGCTGTAAGAGTACATACTGGAGAGCCACAAGAGATGATGGTTTCAGCTAGACCCTTCTTTTTTTCTTTTAAATAGCCAAAGGTATATGGGTAAAAGACAGGTAGGATCCTAGAACAAGGTCCTAGGTATTAAAACTTAACCTAATTTTGTCTTTTTACAGACTCTTCTTTATAACGCTATACCAAGACAATCTAGGAGTTACAAATGGATTAACATCTAATAGACAGGAAGGGCTTCATATCCTTTTTGATACATCATTCCTAAGTGACTCCGCAGATATATTTTCTGCAACCAACCCTGGCTTCCCTCTGATGAGGAGGTTTTCAAGTTTTCACTGAGACATCTACTTTGGTAAGACATCTTTCATCAAGTGAGTATCTTTTTTTTTTCCTTTTTCTTTTGGGTTGGTTGACCGGAAGACTAGGTCGACTGAACATTTTTGAGACCAGATACTCTTCTGCATCCACCATCAAACCCAATGACCTTCATACAGAAAATGCTCCATTTTGTTGTTTTCATTTTGTAATCAGTCAATATGCTCTTGCAAATTTACCTTAATTTCAATTTCCACAGCATTTTTATTGGTGTCACACAGAAAAGAACAAGAAAGCAGGCATACTAAAGTCATGGTAACCATATATCAGCAGGTGATTTAGGGTATTCAAGACTAGGTCAACAAAAGATGAAGGCAAGTCCCACCTAAACAGTATTTAAGAAGCCTCAAAGAAATTTTGATTCCCTGACATCCCACAAGAATTTTACATGATTGCCAACAACTCTATCAATCCAAGGGACTGAAGTCACGCAGAACAAAATCCACCCGAAAATCATGGAGTTTTTCTGTACATTTTGCACTTTCCAACTGAAAATAACCAAGTGATGGTACCCAAATGAAATTGAACAAATCTCTGATGACAGTTTTCTTCTTCTTTTGAAAGAAAAAAAAAACACCCTATTGACAGGGTTAACGGGAACAAAGAATGAATGAATTATGGTGAAGATCAGGATGTTTGGTACCACAGTTTTGGAGAATCCTAAGGAGTAAGGAAGTCAATTTTTTCCAAACGAATTTTGCATCATGCGTACAAGACAGGGCCTTATTTGACGTTTGCACCATTCAACTTAGTGGACTTCACTTTGATCAAATATGAATCCTCCAAAAGTGGTCCACGATTAAGAAATAGCGTTAGCATGTTTCTTGTAAAGTTTATTTGTATGCAAAAATTGTGTGCTCTAGGGCAATCGAATTCCGTTCGCAACCGTAACGTTGAAATGAAAAGGAACGAAAACAGCTTAGTTCAAATCGATCCCAACTTGCAGAACTTTGCAGAACTGCTCCAGTAATACTAACGCAGTATGACATTGCCTAGCATTCTAATAATGGTTACTTCTCAAGTAGAGCCAATTCAGTAGAAATCCCATAACAGGACAACAAAATCAATAGACGAAGAACAAACTAACCTGAATTCAGTGGAATGTAATAAACGGCCCCAACAGAGACATTATCTGGATTCGCGATTCCATTTACAGACTCGATGTTGTCCATGCTCACGCCAAACCTGCTGGCCAATGATTCTATCGAGTCCCCATCTTGCATCACATAGCTCATCAAGTAATTCCACAACCTGTTTGAACATCCACACAAGAGACGCAAGGAGATCACGGTACCATAATGCACTTCTCGTGTTGAATTAGGCGTGAGGGCGAGACCGCCGTACGCCTTCACCACCATTTCAGAAACCAACCCATCATTTTGCCTGACCGTAAAAGTTGTGTTGCTCAAGTACTTGTTGTTCGAAGCACTACACGAACAGTTTTTCCTGATGAATAAATAGCCAAAATGATTTCCTTCGACCGTTATATCTTGTGGCAAAACATCGAACATGCTCTGAATTACAGCAAAGGTCTGGTCTGGGTTTGGCTTGAAGGCCATAAAAGACGTACAGAGGCGAGTGCTATCAGAGCAATTCATGAGTGTATTATCCGAAAACGAGCTTTGCAGGTTAACCACCAAGATAGTAACCAACAGACAGATCTGTACCACCTTCATTGAAGGTTCAATCAGGATGAAACCACCAAAGAAGACGAAATATGACTAAAAACGAAATAGAACTACTGATGGAGAATTGGGGTTGAAGTCCAGATATGGAGCTCACTCAAACTGGACGGTAAGCGCTTTAATGGCTTTCAATGAAAATTTAACAACTTCAACTAATTGCAGAGAAATAAGAAGAAACAAGTAACGCAATTGCTTCGCAAAGCAAGAATTAGCGAAAACGAAAACAAAGGAAAATTAGAGGAGACAAGTTAATTGATTTGTGGAGCTGGAAAGAGATGAAGAAGGTCGGAGAAGGGGAAGAGAAGAAGAGAGCTCCGCTGCACTAGGCGGAGATTTGAGTAGAAACAAGAAGGTAAAGAAAAACATTAAATGAAAACAAATAACAACTAAGGAGGATTGAGGGACAGGAGAGAGGAAAGAGAACTGTAAATTCTCCATTTTTGGTTTTTGCGGTTTTTGCTTTAGCCCCACCTCTTAACTCTGTTCTTCTCTGAAACGATAACACCAAACTGGAAAACAGTAAAATTGAAAGCGACGAGCAGAAAACCCAAGAACAAGAAACTCGGGAGATTTTTCGGGGTGTCGGTCTAAGTCATTTTATAAAGGCCTTCCTTATCACCGTTAATTACCATCACTACCACAACTCGAATATTACAGCACTACAGAGTACAGACTACAACTACGTTTGGTCCCTACCATCACTACCACAAGTCCACAACCCAACATTATTACCAAATACCAGATTCAACGGATCAGGGTGGGCCCCGGTTCACGGAGGACCCCATTAAATTGTACTTCCCACTTCCCAACCAAAGAGACAAAGAGACAGAGAGTCATAACTCATAACACTGATTTGAAGGCAACGATCTCACGTGCAGACAACGAGATACCCTTAGATGGCCTTGAGTCGTTGGACCCGTAAACGGCTAGGATTTGGCTGGGATATACCATTTTTCTGTATCCGATAAACAAAATCGTTCTCCAAATTCGCTTTGATATTCAGCTAAAATTCACGGAAAATACTAAATTCGAATCCAGAACTCTATAAAATATGTGATAAATTATTCAATTCTAATTGCCTATTCAAATCCATTATTTTATTAAATATGTGATAAATGATTCCATTGTTGATTTTCTCTTCTTTTTTTTTTTTTTGGGTTTCTGATCTTCGATTTCTATTAGGAAATCGAGTTATTTATATTTTCTGACAAAATTAATGGTTAATCTAATTACGCTACATGTATGTAACGTTTTCGATTAATCGGCGACTTTGAGTAGACGATCCTAGATTTGGTTTGACCGAAGACAAAGGTAGGCCCGCACGTGAGATGGAAACAACTGTCAACACCCATCTCAAAATAATTTGTAAATTAATAAAGGAAAAATAAAAAAGAATATATAAACTATAAATAAAGCCGGAGGGCCAGATCAGAACCTGGAGCAAACACGGAGTCAGTATCTCACCAGCCCAGCAATAACGGCCAAAGCTTATTGATTGCCCTGTCCCCCTTTGGTAATGGTTTCTACTGCTTAAAAGGAAAATACTTTTCTGTTTTTCTTCTCTCGTTTCACTCTTAAATGTTATACCATTGGGCACCTACTTGACAGTCTGGAATTGGTTTTAGGATTCATTGAGCAACTAAGAAAAACTGACCAGCTGGCATTCACGAAACCACTCTCTTTCGGAGTTTGGATCCTTTATCTTGACGAGAGTAGGTGTATGCTCGCTCACTTAAAATTTGATTACAGGGAAGTCATTATTCATCAATCCCATCCTCAGAAAACAACAATGGATTGATTTGACATCGACTTTTGGGGTCATTTAGTGCGTAGCTAATGGTTTTCAATCCTATCTTTGGATATGTCGGATATGTTTTGTCCATCCAAATTAATTATTTGTTGTATTTGTTATGGCGTTGTGCCAAGTCCCTTGTGCCAAGTCCCCAAGCTAAGTCTTAATTGGTGGGCAGATCAAGCAAGCCTCATTCGACTATCCCTTTGTGTTGTGGGGAGCTAGAGTCCCGAGTCCCCATCCGGGAGAGAAAGGCACCCCCGGGGGGGGCACCATCCTGAAGAAGGCCCGAGGGCCTCACGGGAGAGATACCTCACCTGGGGCCGTCTCGGGAGAAGATCCGAGGGCCTCACGGGAGAGATACCTCCCTCGGGCAGGCTCGTCTTCGTGGAGAAGGCCGAGGGCCTCATTCGGGAGAGATACCTCCCTCTGGGCAGGCTCGTCTCGTGGAGAAGTGCCACACTGGGAAAATATCCAACCAGCATTTCCGGAAGACTCTCTTGACTAAGTCAAGAAGAGTAGTACGCATAAACACTCAGATATCTATTCCGAGAATTGGGGAGGTGAGTCGGCATAACGGCGTATCGGGGCGACAAAGAAGGAGCCGTTATTCCACTACTCCACCACTCCTCAACTATCGATCCGGAATCTAAGGAATCGCCGCCTCCGGGTAACTCTATATAAACCCACCTCCAACAGGAGAAAGGAACGAGAACTTTCATCCGAGTACACCATTACGCGAGAACTCTCTCAAGAACCTATTGTTACCAGGCGATTTGAGCGGGAGGCGGTCCCGCCAAAACAGGCTGGACCGTCTTGCTTTCTTGTGTGTGCGGGCATCTCGGTATTCCAACTGGTTGGAGAGCTCTTAAGGTGGCTCTCAATATCCGACTCTCGAAGAAGTTCAGACGCAACAATGGCGCCGCGTGGGAAACATCACGAAAAGTCATGACGAGACGACCACACCTCGGGTGACAAGTTCTCAAATTCTCACTCGAGCGAGAGAAAGGGAGACAGAAACGGACGGTTGAAGAACAAACTCTCCCTTCTCTAGATCGACAAATTCCTATTCCGGAGGAAGGTCAAGAAGGAGTTCGGAGAATCCCCGTAACTATTCCAACTCCATTTGGAGAAGGCGGTTCGAGTCAACCTCCTATTCCAGCGACGGTGGCCGATTTGCGAGAATATGCAAAGAGAAGTCCAACAACAAATGTTGGAACTCCAAGGAGTTGTTCGAGGCTTAGTCCTTCGGATCGGGGTACCATCCGGACCCCGGAAATTCCCAAGAGGGACGAAGGCGGAAGCCGCCGTCGGACTCCGGGATAGGCAACGTCCGGTGAATGAAGAAAGGAGAAATCCCGGAATACCAAGAAGGCCAGCCGAACGAGTTGGAGAAAGATCTCAAGGAGTGCATATTGAAGAGCCACGTCCCCGAGAGGATCGGTCGAGGGGAAGTGTATTCCACCGTTGGCTAGGCTTAGACAAACTCAAGATTTACCTAGAAAAGGGCGCGAGAAAGGAAGGAGTTCGGGAGCAAGAAGGAGAAAGTCACGGAAGAGGCCATTCTAGATCTAATAACCCGAGAGGGTCGGTTAGTCAATATGGATCTTCTCATGGACCAACTTCCCAATATCCGATCTCGGAAGTGTTCGGTCTCCGCAAGAGCGTCAAGAGGCGCATGGTCTCGGGAGAAGATTAGATGCCATGGAGAGACGGCTGATGATCGGGACCTCGATGACGACTATGATGTGGTTGATAGAGAACCCTTCTTAGAAGAAGTCATGAGAGCACCTCTTCCACCGAACTTTATCATGCCGACATTCACACCCTATGAAGGTAAGTCCAATCCTCGAGAACATATTAGTTATTTTAAATCGGTCATGGCGAGTTATTGGCCGAGAAGATGAGCTATTATGCCGAACTTTCCGGCATCTCTCAAAGGCCCGGCGATAAAATGGTTTTCTAGCCTACCGCCAAGATCCATCCAAAACTTTCGAGAACTCGGGAGAAAATTTATTGCCCGATTCCGAAGTTGCATCGGGAGTAAGAAGACAGCAGATAGCCTTTTTGCCATTAGGCAGAAACCAAATGAGTCCGTTCGGGACTACCTTCTAAGATTCGATAAAGTGGCTATTGAGGTAGAAGAGTTGGATGACACGGTGGCGTACAATGCACTATGGAGCGGAATAACCCAAAGACGTTTGCTCGAGGTATTGCTTCAAGATAAGCCGAGGACTTATGGAGCACTTCTTAAGAAATGCCAAAAGCAAGCAACGGTTGCGAAGTTATCGAGCCCGAGAAGAGTCTACGAGAGGCGTAAAGGAAAAGAAGAATTATGGAGAAAGAGGTTAGAATTCAAATGCTCGGGCAAGAGATGACAAAAAGGGAGTTTGGAAAGAAAGACTGCCAATGGAGACTTTACACCTCTTAATACTAAGAGGTCAGAAATTCTATTACGATCGGAGATAACGAAAATTTGAAGTGGCCGGGCAAGATAAGAGCCCGACCCGAAGATAGGAAAGAAAAGAGGAAAAGAAGGAAAGGAGAGGAGAAAAAAGAGAGAAGAAACCACAAGGAGGGCAGAAAAGACCGAAGAAGGACAAGATGAGAGAAGCCAAGAAAAAAAGAAAAAAAAGGAGAGGGGAAAGAAGAGAAGAAAGAAGGGAGTTCCAAAGGGAAAGAGGAAGAATCCAAAGAAGGGAAGAAAAGGAGGGGGAGAGAAGAAGAAAAGAAGAAAGAAGGAAAAAAGAGAAGACAAGGGGACCAGAGAGCAAGTACAAAGGAAAGGAAAGAGAAGAGAGGGGACAGGGACGGAACATCTAGAAGCATAAGAAAAAAGGAGGAGAGAGAGACAGGGGAAAAGGGGGGGGGCCAAGAAGGGACTACCAAGGACAAGGAGGGACCTCCCCGGGAGGGAAGAAAAGGGGGGGAAGAAAGAGGAGGAACAAGCAGGGGGGGGCCAAAAGAAGGAAGAAAGGGGAGGGGAGGGGAAGGACGGAAAGTAGGAATACAAGAAAGCAAAAAGGAGAGAGGGAAAAAGAGAGAAAGGGAGAGGGAGAAGAAGAGAGAGGAAAGGAAAAGGAGGAAAACAGGACTGAAAGAGGGAAGAGGGGAAAGAGGAAAAGGAAAAGCTAGAGCTCAAAACAAAGAGAGAGGCGAAGACAGGGAAAGATGAAGAAGAGAAAAGCAGGATAAGGGAGATGAACAAGATCCAAAAAGAAGGAAGGAGAAACAGGAGGACAAAGTGGAGAAACTAGAGCAAGGGTTTTATAAAACCCATAGAATGCCCAACGGTGGGAAGAGTCAGGGAAGAAAGCCAAGGAAATGGAGAATGTGACAGATAACGGACTTGAATAAAGCATGCCAAAGGATGCTACCACCGGAGACGAGAGACAGGGGACAGAAGTATTGAGCTCATGGAGATTGGGATATAATCAAATTATGATGAATCCCAAGGACGAGAAGGAAGACAGAGGAGAGAAAGTTACTTTATAAAGTAATGCCAGGGGAAGAAGGGGAAGGAGAATGGAAACAAAGTAAAGACAAATAGGAAGAAATATGGAAGAAGTGGATGATATGCTATAAAGAGTAGGAAGAAGCAGGAAGATCTGAAGAAGTTGAACGAGAAAAGAGAGGAAAGGAGAAAGGGGAGTTGGAAAATTGGGAGGTATCCGAAGAGGAAGAGGCAAAGGAGAAAAAAAGGGAGATGGAGGAAGGAGGGAGACATCCAAGAAGGAAGAGAGAGAAAGGAATAGAGGGGAGAAAGGCAAAGCTCTAAAGAGCGGGAAGGCAAAGGATACCATGGACGAGAAGGAAGGGAGAAAGAAGGAGAAGCGGGACTCAAGGACCTAAGGGAGAACGATTATACAAAGCCACAGGAAAGGGGCAGTAAAAGAAGAAGGTACAAAAACCACACAAAGTCAGAATAGATGGAGACAGATAGGAGGGATAAACAAGCCTAGCACGAAGAGGAAAGAAAAAGCCACAAGAGTCGACCAACGGAAGAAGAACAGAAAGAAGGGAAGAAGGTCACAGGGCATGAGTTGAGCGAGTATCAAAGAGTATAGAACGTCCAGCCAAAAGGGAAAGTTAGGGACTATCTGAGAATAGCATGCCAGTTGGGAGTACAAAACAGGGAGTATGGAACAGGAGGGAGAACTGGGAGTGGAGCGGGACTAATGCTTATCAGGGATGGATCACTATATTATGCTAAGATTAACTTAAAGCAAAAGAGGGAGAGAAGCCCAGGGAAAGAGGAGCCCAAGAGTGAGAAGGAAGTGAGGACTGAGGATGGAATAAGGGGGGAGAGGAAAGGAAAAAGAATGGAAATACTAGCAAAAGATGATGGCATTATGATATCTGAGATAAAGCAAATTGAGAAAGGAAAATGAAGTAGAGAGAGTTATCCAAGTTGGCATCCAAAATGAAGGAGCGCAATTGAAAGTAGAAATCTAGCATCGGGAGGCGAGGGATGGATATGAAGAAGAGCAGTTGGATGAACAAAATAATAGAAGAACGAATCCCCGGAAGACGTCAAGGAGGAAGGCAGAAAACAAGAGGAAGTACATAGAAGAACAATTTATAAAAGATGGAAGTTAAAGGGGGAAGAAAGAGGAAGAACGAAGGAAATGGGAGCGCAATGGGAGGTCGGCAGACAAAATAATACGCAAGGCCATGGGACTAGAAAGATGGGGAATGGAAAAGAAGAAGGAAAGACCACTTGATTTCAATAAAGTACGCTCCATGACATCCTTGAAAAGAAAGAAGGAAGAAGAAAAGATCTACAAAGAGGGGAGAGTTAAAAGTAAGAAGGAGCGAAAAAGAAGAAAAGAGAGTTTGACAAGTTCAAGAACCAAGAGCGAAGAAGAGCGGGAGAGTTCTAACAAGCAAGAACCAGGAGGCAAACAACGAAGAACCAAGAGAGTTCAAAGGGAAGGGAGCGGAGCAGGAGTTTCCCACCTCATGAAAGTCCAAGGAGATTATGAGATGGAATTATAATGGCGACACGGGACCACGGGAGCACAGGGAGTTTTCCCCACCTCTTATGAAAGTCCAAGTGAGACTCTCAGAGATGGAATTATTCGATGGCGACACGGGACCGGGGTAGCCACGGAGTTCCACCCTCATGAAAGTCCAAGTGAGACTCTCAGAGATGGAATTATCAATGGCGCTACACTGGACCCGCGGGAGCCACGGGAGTTCCCACCTCTCATGAAAGTCCAAGTGAGACTCTCATGAGATGGAATTATTCAATGGCGTTACACTCGGGACCTGCGGGTAGCCACAGGGAGTTTCCCCACCTCTCATGAAATTCAAGGAGACTCTCATGAGATGGAATTATCAATGGCGTTACACTCGGGACCTCACGGGTAGCCACAGGAGTTTTCCCACCTCTCATGAAAGTCAAGTGAGACTCTCATGAGATGGAATTATTCAATGGCGACACTGGGACCGCGGGTAGCCACGGGAGTTTCCACCTCTCAGAAAGTCCAAGTGAGACTCTCATGAGATGGAATTATAATGGCGCACACGGGACCCGCGGGAGCCACCGGAGTTTTCCCACCTCTCATGAAAGTCCAAGTGAGACTCTCATGAGATGGAATTATTCAATGGCATTACACTGGGACCTCGCGGGTAGCCACAGGGAGTTTTCCCCACCTCTCATGAAATTCCAAGTGAGACTCTCATGAGATGGAATTATTCAATGGCGTACACTCGGGACCTCGCCGGGTAGCCACAGGGAGTTTTCCCACCTCTCATGAAATTCCAAGTGAGACTCTCATGAGATGGAATTATTCAATGGCGTTACACTCGGGACCTCACTCGGGTAGCCACACGGGAGTTTTCCCACCTCTCATGAAAGTCCAAGTGAGACTCTCATGAGATGGAATTATTCAATGGCGTACACTCGGGACCTCACGGGTAGCCACACGGGAGTTTCCCCACCTCTCATGAAAGTCCAAGTGAGACTCTCATGAGATGGAATTATTCAATGGCGTTACACTCGGGACCTCACTCGGGTAGCCACAGGGAGTTTTCCCCACCTCTCATGAAAGTCCAAGTGAGACTCTCATGAGATGGAATTATTCAATGGCGTTACACCGGGACCTCACTCGGGTAGCCACACGGGAGTTTTCCCACCTCTCATGAAAGTCCAAGTGAGACTCTCATGAGATGAAAATCAATGGCGACACCGGGACCCACGGGTAGCCACGGGAGTTTTCCCACCTCTTATGAAAGTCCAAGGAGACTCTCATGAGATGGAATTATCAATGGCGACACCGGGACCTCGCCGGGAGCCACCGGGAGTTTCCCACCTCTCATGAAAGTCCAAGTGAGACCTCAGAGATGGAATATCAATGGCGACACCGGGACCCGCCGGGAGCCACGGAGTTTTCCCACCTCTATGAAAGTCCAAGTGAGACTCTCATGAGATGGAATTATTCAATGGCGACACCGGGACCCGCCGGGTAGCCACTGGAGTTCCCACCCTAGAAAGTCCAAGTGAGACTCTCATGAGATGGAATATTCAATGGCGACACCGGACCTCGCGGGAGCCACCGGGAGTTTCCCACCTCATGAAAATCCAAGTGAGACTCTCATGAGATGGAATTTCTAAGGCATCACACGGGACCCACTCGGGAGTCACCCAATAAAGGCAATGGCACCGGAGAACCAGGTTGGGGGCCTCGACTCGACGAGACTAGAGAAATGATGGCACATCAAGACGACGCATTGGAATTCTCAAAAAAAAAACCCAAAGAGGTATGAGAAAAGCACCAACACTCGAGAAACCGACGCACGGAATGGGGGCGGTGGGGAGCAGAGCGAGTCCACCGGAGAGAAAGGCACCCCGGGCGGGGCACCATCCTGAAGAAGGTCCGAGGGCCCATCGGGAGAGAACCTCACCGGCGGCCGCCGTGGAGAAGATCCCGAGGGCCCACGAGAGAACCCCCTGGCGGCTCGTTGTGGAGAAGGTTCCGAGGGCCTCATTCGGGAGAGATACCTCCCTGGGCAGGCTCGTTGGGAGAAGTGCCACACTTGGGAAAAATATCCAACTCTAGCATTCGAAGACTCTCTGACTAAGTCAAGAAGAGTAGTTACGCATAAACACTCAGAATCTATTCCGAGAATGGGGAGGTGAGTCAAATAACGGCGATCGGGACAAAGAAGGAGCGTATCACACCCACCACCCTCAACTATCGATCCGAACTAAGGAACGCCGCCTCCAGAACCAATAAACCCACCTCCAACATGGAGAAAGGTAAGAGAACATCGAGTACACCAACGTGAGAACCTCTCAAGAACAGACCAGGCGATTGAGCGCGGAGGCGGCTCCCAGCCAAAACAGGCGGACCGTGTTTGGTGTGCGGGCATCGGTTATTCCAACTGGTTGGAGAGCTCTTAAGGTGGTCTTCTCAATATCCGACTCTCGAAGAAGTTCTAGACGCAACAATTTGTAAAGTAGATTGAGGGGTTCAACCTTGAATCCATGGGCAAGCTTGGGAGTTGGGAAATATCCAAGCCATAAAGATGATCACAGGTCTGGAGGGTTTGACCTTGGACCTTAAATTGGTGTTTGGAAACAGATGACCTCCCAAACACCTCCACCAATGACCATAACTTCAAAACCTCATGTTGGGTCTACACACATGAAGAGAATTCAGGAGGACATCAACCAACTCAAAGAATCTCGAGCTTAGTTGGATTTTCATCATTGGGCGCCCTCACACACTTTGCCTACTGGCCCTACTCAACCAAAGGATGGCAACAACCGTCACGTACAGTTGGTTATATGATCCTCTTAATTAATTAGTAGCATAAAATTATGAACCCAACATATGCCATAAGAACATTATATTTTACCTTAATAAGGGATGGTTTCCTGAAATTTACATTTATTGCAAGGAACGTTTGCCAAAGCAGGTTGACAACGTAATTTCTTTTTTTCTTTCTCTTTTAAATTGTGTAATGAAGGACTTGGAGTTGGGAGGCCCGGATGAAGAGGATCCAGCTTGGAGATCACTACCATTAATGCAACGCCAAATCTCCAAAAGTATCATATGATGATTATTCTTTATTTAATGTGCATTGATCAATTATCCGGACTGGACTAGGAATAATTATGGATGGAACAGATCGAATATACATAGAAGAGAACTGAGTGGTCCGGTACCGTCCCTTATTAATCAAGTCGTTCGTATCCTTGGAATTTTACACCTTGTCTGGAATCCCCTTGGGGCCAGTTATAACTTATAATTAACAAAAAGAAAAAGAAAAAGAGAAAGAGAAAAATAAAACACTTTACAACTTATCAGAATTTTTTTTTTCTTTTCCAACCTCTCACACTTCCAAGAAATATTTAATTTAAAAAAAAACACCGCCGATCACATGGGCATTGACCCCAGCATCAGCATATTGATCTGATGACTCTTCAAATTTGTGACAATCGTACAAGGGGAGCTCATGTGCTAAGGTTTAATTTGTCATTCACCAAGTTCTGATTCCGAGTTTTAATTGCATTGACATCTATATATAAATTTGTCATTCACCAAATGGACCATGAAGAACACTGTCTCATGTGCTAAGGTTGTGACAAGTCGAGTTGAGTTGGATGAAAATAAATTTTTCCAACGACTTGAGACCAAACTAGGTCAATTAGTGAAATGGGGTACAACAAAGAGAAAGTTAAATCAATAACCATCATGATTAATTGATTTGAAGCATGAAAAGAAGCATATAATACAAAAAAGACACGTCAAAGGAATGCAAAGGGACAAGTCTTGTAGAGAGGGTTTTTTTTTTTTTTTTTTTCTTCCTAATTTGAACCCACAAACACTAAAGATCACAATAGAACTAATTAATCATTGTGTAGAGGTTTACCCTTGAAAAATGTCCACCAACCAGAAATGTTGTAAAGTTAATCAATCAGCGTTGGAATATTATCCAATGATGGTAAATGTTGGTTCCTACTATTAGGTAAATGCTGCCTTTTTTTTTTTTTTTTTTTTTTTCTGTTATAATTTTGAAATCTTTGTATAAACTTAAAAAGAATGGGGAACTTGCAACTTACTCCGTCTAACATCAAAGTCTACCGAAGAGAATAAAAGAGGGAGGAGAATGAACACATAAAAACTAGGATTTCTGTTTTGCTGCTGTTTTCCATAATGCATCTGCTGTGAAGTCAGCTTCTTTTTGAGTATATGATTAAAGGAGATTCCGGGAGTTCTAATGAAAGGTGGATATCTCGAATGAAAAATCTAAACTTCCAACTTGGTTCAGATGAGGGTGAATCAAGTGCATGAATTATGGTTTCATCACGTTAAAGCTACCCAAACACCTCATTCACCAGAAATATTGGTAGCATAAGTGGGATATAACAATCCTCGAACTCCCTAATAGTCCGACACCATTAGGTAGGCTTTTACTATTTGTCAGTCCAAATAATGTTCAACAATAAATTTAAGAGTAAATTTGCACTGGCACTACAAAATAGAGGCTTTAAAGCACTGATACCCCACTTTATGTTTAAAAAGCACAAAAATCCTAAAATTAGATTTTCATTGGATATGTTTGTCCAATTTGTCATTGAAAACCTTTTCAGACACTGTTTATTATATTAGAGATATTTTTTAAAATAAACAAGTGATTTAATTGTTTTCATGATAAATTTGACAAATATATTCAATGAAAATTCAATTTTGGGGTCTCTGTGATTTTTAAACATAAAGCGGGGTGTCAATGTCTTAAGACCTCTATTTTGGGGTGCCAATGCAATTTGCTCTAAATTTAATGAAAGGAAACTCTTGGAAAACCTGATTACAAAGATCGGATAATCATGAGTAAAATTGGTGACATTTTGTCATATTCTTTATGGACAAAACCCTCCAAGCTAAACTACCCGCTACAAAATTAGCCATTCTAGCAACATAACCCACTTTACAGAATTGAAACTGGACCATAGAGAAAACCATTATCATTCCAAAATGGGCTGACCTGTTAGATGACGCAACTGCTGGTTCTTATTGGATGGGCTATTGACAATTGCAAAGCTCCAGCTAGCCCCGCCAATATTTAAAAATCAATCATGGTTAAAACTTAAAAGAAGGCAATTTAATTTAATTTTTTTTAAATATCACAGATGCTGAATCATCATTTAATCTTATTATTATTATTATTTTTTGGGTCTAAACATCATTTAACCTGATTACTTCAACAAAACAGATGCATTAAATATATAATTTGAGAGAGCGAAAAAAACATGGAAGGTGTGAACATAAATAGAATGAATTACGTGGGGGTAAAACGTAACACCCAAGTCGTTTGGTAAACCTCATGTCCCATATTCAAATCCTCTCTACTCCTTTGTTTCTTGCATTGAACAGTTGTGTGTTCTTTGATCTTGGGCCTGAACACTACCAGTTTCTGTGGATTATAGTAGGGCTCCGATGACGGAGCCAGTGCTTGCGTTAGTAGTGTAATAGGGTTAATGTTGCATAGATTGCACTGGATAAAAACTCCAAACATTGCGTAGCAGGGGGCGCTAGCCGCTAGGTTGCTGCTACTGCATCCCCTCTTTTGTTTAAAAGAATGAAAAAAAAAACCAGTAACACTTTATAGAGATGGGGTAATACATGTAATTTGTGCTTATTTTAGCATTCGGGTTCTGTCATAATCCTTCACCAGTGAATTGTCCTTTTTGGTAATTCTATAAATAGTTGATTGTCTATTTGTCTATTTGTCTTTTACCTGCAACGTGTAAAGGAAGACTATTTGCCTATTTGTCCCATAAAAATAAGGGTTTACTGCTAGTAAGTGCTACGGGTAACAGTGAACTGAGGTTTAATGGCAGCCAAGGAAGACGAAAATGCGGAAGCTCATTAGAGGTGAGAACCAGTCAAAGAGCTCATTCATCATCCATGAGTGTGTCTCACGGGCTACGATAACTGGAAGCGATTATGATGCAAATCTGCAACTTAGAGTGATTTGGGCTCCTTAAAGTGGTGAGTTCTTGAAACCTAAAAACAAGTAAAACTCATTTTCACTTTTCTTTAACCTGCTTGAGAAATGCTTAACCTGTTGGCTATTCATCAAATTTTAAATCTCTTTTGAATTTCGATAAATTAAACCTAAGAGCATACTCAAGGATACTTCTGCTTCAATTGTTTTAGTTGGAATTGCTTAATTCATGCTATGTGAAACTTCTCTGATATAATGCGCATAAACTAGTTACAGATAGAGTTAAAGCAAAGAGGAAGGGATTTGTATTTGTACAATTGTACGATGTCAGAAATGTCACCCGAGGAAGTCTTGGAACCAAGAAAACGTTTAAGGGTTAACAATGAAGGCAATGCTGATATGATTAGCAACCTACCGGAATGCCTTCTCTTAAAAATATTTTCCTTGTTGCCTATGAAAGACTTGGTCAGGACGAGCATCATATCCAAGGGATGGAGGTACCTCTGGACTCAAGCCCCGAATTTAGATTTTGATCAGTCTCTGTTTGTGAATTGTAATTGGAGTCAATGTCGATGCCAAGAAATTAATATGGCAAAGTTCGTGGAGTTCTTAGACCGGATGCTCTTATTTCTTGATGGTCAAACCATTAGCAAATTTAGGCTATCGTTCTGTTACCGTGGACATATTAGGCACACCAAGAGGATTGACAGCTGGGTTCAATTCGGGATGAAAAGCAAAGCTCATGAGATCACCTTAGATTTCTCTATGGGTTATCTTCTGTCATTCCTCCATAAAGTCGCACTCTATCAGATGCCTCATCATCTCATTGCACCTACCAGGTTGACAGTGTTGAAACTGCATCTCTGCAAGTTCAATTTGTCTAGTTTTGAGGCATTGAGCTCACTTCGAAGTTTGTTTCTCAGATTTGTGAAAGTGTTGGATGGCTCTATTGGAATTCTAATCACTAATTGTCCACTCTTACAAGACTTGAATCTCAAAAGCTGTTTCGTTCCTGATCAATTCATGAATCATCCTCTGGATTTGAAACTCAAGACACTGACTATGGAAAATTGCAGAACCAATGAGGAGATGGACACTCAGACAGAAGCTGCAAGGTGGACTGAGGATTTTTCTGAGTTACCTATTAAACCAATTCATATATCTGCGCCAAACCTGCTATCTTTCAAATTCCGTGGTGAACATATTTGGGAAATGTCTCTTAAAAGAATGTTTTGTCTAGTTGATGCTAAAATTAGTAATGATCAGAAAAGTGTAGTCCCAGGTCAGAGTCAGATTCTCCATAAACTTCTGAAGGAGCTGGACCATGCCCAGGTTCTAACCCTGTGTAGCTGGTTCATTCAGGTATCCTTGGTTTTTGTCACTGTCCTTGTCTTAGGTTGAAACCATTTACTTGATCTTGTGGGTTGTCTCTTGTTTTGTAAAGGTTCTGCCGCTAGAAGTATACCAACAAAGTTTGGAAACTCCACTCAGTAACCTAAAGCATTTAAAATTGAATGTGGGCTTGGCCACATTAGAGTTTTTGGGAATAGCATGCTTATTAAGGAGTTCGCCAATTTTGGAGAGTTTGACATTGACCATGGGCAAATTCAAGTCCATTTGGGTAATGTATAAGATCTATAATATTTTCCATCTCAATTACAATAGTTTACAGTTGTTAGTGGTGAAAACTGAATTGGTAGTAATTTTCATGTTTGATTCTCCAGGAATATCACATTGACATTGAGGTTCTGAATGACTTTGATGAGCAGCTCTACTGGGAATCACAAGTATGGAGTTTCAATTGCCTCAAGAAGATTGAGATACATGACTTTTCTGGTTCAAGATTCGTGATGGATATGATGAAGTTTCTGCTCAAGAATTCAGTGGTTTTGGAGAATGTTGTCATTTGCCCTGATGAAAGAATCTTGAGCATGGCAAATCCTGAATATCAAGATATGAGTCGCTTGGAGTTTGAAATCAACAATTTCCATAGAGCTTCATCTTGTGCTAAAATACATTTCTTGTAGACATTATAGTCCTTGACTGAGATATCCAGTTTAGAATCTTCTGACTCTGAATGATCGCAGGTGTTGAAGATTTTGCTAGGTGTTGCAGTTGCTGGGATTTTTGGTGAAGTATATTCAACCAGCAACGAATTTCTAATGAGATTTCATGGGTTACCATCTGTATCTGGATGACAGGTTCCTCTGAGTGGGTATTTTCTCCTTACTTAGCACATAGGTCTGTTTTCTTGGGATGCTCATCCATTAGGTTATACTAGCAAAAGCTTCCTGCCTTTTGCTTTACCCTTTTCTTTGTGTTAACTGTAAGTAGGATATTTTGACCATCTAACAAAGAGTTGGAGAGCATCTCATATTGAATTTGATCTTTTGGCTCTTTCCTCCATTGCATTTGAAGAAACAAGCTTGATAATTCGAGTCAGAATCATCACTCAATGCATTCTGCATACAACCTCATTTTGAATGTTAGGAAAGAGTACAAGGGATATTTCCCTTTCCATGTGGTTGTGGTTAACAAATCTCCCTGAATAGGTTAATGATATCATCGACATTGCCATTAGTTGAATTGACTTTCTTGTAGTAGCAGCAGTGATGTGCATTATACCAAGTTGGGGCTTGCTTGCCAATGGTGGGTTAGTAAAGCGGTTAAAGGCATGACCTCCCACGGGGAAGTCTTGGGTTTGCACCCATTCGACGGCATTAATATTCTCATTCCCATCCCGGTATATAAGAAGCTCTTAATCCCCCAAAAAAAAAAAAAAAAGTTGGGGCTTGCTTTTTGAGGTTTCTGTCAGTGGATTCTTGGAGTCTCGCTAGGTTTTGGAACAGGCTGAGATACAAATGTGGGTTATTGTTCCATAAACTTTAATCTAGCAACCTAGTTGACTGAAGATTGGGAATTAATTTTGTTGGTCAGTTAGGAAAGAGAAGAATGACCGTTATGAGGTTTGGTATTTAGGATCAGGGTGCCAAATATAAAAGCCCATTAGTGTTTGAAGAAATAGAACTAGACCCTATCTCATTCAATCAGAACTTTTGAATCCCTTATTTTTCATACGAGAACTTATTTTTGCTTGCCTCAGACTTTTGTATCTTGGCAATACTAATACTAGCACTGATAACCCATTTTGAGAGCAAGCTGAAATGGCTATGTGAAACTGATTTCTGCTTCCAATTTTTTTCTTTCTATAAACTATCAGAGATTAACGACGGTCCGAGACATCGATTTACTGTTGACTTTGTAGTATTTCACATTTATGGCGTTGGCTACTTCAACTGGTAAAATTTCTTGGTGTTTGTATTCAGGATTCAGGATCAAATTAAATCTGCCTTCATCCTCATTAGTTCCCAGGATTTCTTTCTTTAAAAATAAAATATAAAAAATTTCTAAATGAAATGAAGTGGTAGAGGTTCTGCTTCCCCTTTCTTTATATCTCATTTTGATGTTACAAAGTGGCTGATTCTAGGTTTCTGAGACAGATAAGGGTTTTTTTCCTGTTAATCCGTGGGATCAATTCTGAAGGTTTTGGGACCAATTTTGAAGTCGGTAAGAACAGATCAAAAAAAAAAACTGATCAATCTGGATATACATAGGTTAGAAAGAGAAGGACCAGCTCGAACCAAGAGTTTTCCTGCACCCATCAAACTTGGGCGAGCTAGAATAGTATGGGCATTATGGGCTTAGGCCCATTAAATGTAAAACCCATCACGTCTGGCTTGCCATATATGATATCGACCTTTTTGCGAAAATTATCCAGGCCACCCCCCTAAGTTATTCCATTTATCAGTCACACATTCAGTAGATGAAAATATATCAATGACACCTTTGTTGTTAGAAAATCACACTTAAATGCTACAGTAAGCAATTTAAGCTTTTCAAAAAGACAAGAATAACCTTGAATGAAAAACCTTAAACTTGATTTATTTTTTCATCTTCCTTTATCATCTGTGACTTCTTCCTCTCACAATCATAAATCTTCACAAAATTTGGGAGATATGGTTCATGAAACAATCTTTTAAAACTTAAGATGTGAAGATAATATTATAAATACATAATTAAAAATTAATTAAAACTAAACTGTTTTATTTTTTAAAACTAAACTGTTGCTAATAGGAGGATTTGAACGATAAATTGAGTAATTTTAGAGGTGACATTAATATTAGGGGACAACCCTAAAAACAGCAATGGAAATATCTCTTTCTTTTTTTTGGGTAGGTAAGGCGTGGATTTCAATGGTAGGTATGGTATATGTGGGTATCGTGGCAAGGTCAAAGAACTGACAGGTTTTGGTGCTTGTTTGGGAACAGTTGCTTTCATGCTTTATAGTCTGTGCTTCTATCATGGTTGAACTTGTTTAAGTAACAAGACTAGTTCTGTCATGAACAGCCATTGAATAGAAGTTCAGCTCCCAAACAGAGAACAACTCCAGTAAGAACTAATGACCCATTTTAAGTAAACACCTTGTTGCAATTCAAGAAGACAACACTTCCTCACCCAACCCCCTAAAAATAAATAAACAAACACTTGCCTCAAAATATTTCCCTTCAAAATCTGAACGCTAAGGCCTCGCTACCTTGTGACTTGTGAGATACAACAAGATTGAAGCTATCAGCTCATAAAACCCTAGACAAACACTCTTCTCCCCCCCCTAAAAAAAAAAGGATTTATTAACAGTAATCAAAGTTGGTAGGGATTCACCAATATGGTTCATTGGATGGTCCTATTTGGTGAATCATTCCCTATTAAGCTAATGTTTGAAAGATATTAAAAAAATCAAGAACCTTAATAGAGATAATCATCATTATCAAGTGAAGTTGCTAGAACACTTCCAACCCTAATTAAAAGTGAAGAGTACAAACGGTAAAGAATTACCTTTAAATCAACAAAACAACTTCTTTATTTTTGGATAATAACAAAACAATAAGTTAGTCTTTAGATTGGCCCTACCTCTAGATAGATTAGGGATATCTTGAGCTTAATTAATTAATTAAGATAATTATAAAAGTATAGACAAAAGCACTTGTTTCTTGAAGGCATAATATTTTTTTTGGGTTCAAATATAGGAACAACTTCAACCTGGCCCACACACAAAGCACAAATATAATTACCAAAAAACAATCTGTGGTAAAATATATAGTAGAAGAAAAAAGAATGTTTTGCATCAATAATAGGTTGCCCTGGAGCTTAAATCAGTAGTTGATTAGAGAAAGAGCAAGAGGTGTTGGAGTGAAAGATGAAAAGGAAGAAATTATTGAATAAATTTTGTAAAAGTAGTTTTCTATGCTTAAAAGGTGGGAATGCTCTTTTATGCCTTCTCACATTATTACAATTTTGAGTCTTGCATTGACATATTCTCTCTTCTTTTGACTCATGTAGTTTTCCACTTGGCCGAACCACAAGGAACCTCACTATCTGAAATCTTAAGTTAAATATGGATTAAAATTGTCATCAAGTAACTTTTCAACAAACATCCCATGCTTCAATGATTTATCACTATCATAATGACCATTTTTTCTGCTAAAAAAAATGGATATCACTATCATAAACACCCCTTTCTACTAAAAAATTGACATGGTCAGAAGACAGGGATCCATAACCAAAGTAGTGAATAGGGATTGCAGACCCTTCTCTCTTATTCCTTTTCTTTGGGGGTGGAGAGGTTGGTAGCCTGGGTAAGGAAGGCCCAAAAAAGTCATTAGGTGGTCTATATGCAAAGAATGTGTTGAATCACATGTTTTGTTGTGTTATAAAGCTGTTTCGGATTTTTATGAGGAAAAGAGAAAACAGGGTAAGAGAGAGAGAGAGAGAGAGAGAGAGAGAGAGCACTAAGCAGCAATCAGTATAGCAAGGAAGATTATCAAAGACACAAAGGGAAAAGATGAGGGGAAGGACATGGAGAGTCATGGTTGTAATAATAGCAGCTTAGAAGGCTAGAGAAAGAAATGAAAAGGGCTGAGAAGACAAGAGATGGGTGGGTCTTATCTCTTACAGATACATTTCATGTGGCACAAATTGTGAGGAGAACTAGAAAAAGTGGAAGATAATATGGAAGATGGTGTGTATCTGTGTGTTTGTGTGTGAATAAATCAACTCCGAAATCATATGATTTGGATGGGGAAGGAAATTTCTGCCTCCACTACCCAAAGATAAAGATCTCCAGACCCCAAACCAATTAAAACTAAAGAGACTCCACAATGCAAAAAAAGTGAAATAATGGAACTTTCAGGTCCTCTTGTTACTCTCCTGATGGGAGTTTTTGTTGTTACTGGGAAATTCACTGTTCACTGTTCACTGAAAGGTAATGCATGAATTCCTTTTGGAACAAAGAAAGAAAAAATTTTAGGAATTCTTCTAATTAGAAAAAGAAAATAATATCTGATTGCATAGCTTTTGTGTTTACATGATGGTGATCATAAAATCATTGTCATATTCAAGTTAGGATTTTCTATTTGTGAGGTAGAAAATTGTATTTTCTTTACATCCTTTGGTATATTTAAGAGATGATTTTTTCTTAAATATGTGATGCAGGAATGTAGAAGAAGCACAGTTCTCAATCTGCTTTGATCTTATCCCCAAACAACTAACTTAAGGACCACCAAACAACTAACCTAAGCCCTAAGGACCACTTAGCCAGGTAACATTCTTTTGTCCTTAATTATAGTACCTAAGAATCCTTGTAGCATATCACATCAATCATTTCTCCCTTCTCTCTCTATCTGGTGGGCTCCATTATAGCCTCAAATCAAGCCCGGCCCAAGTTAATCATTTACTAGTGTTATTTTTCTTGATCTAAGCGTGCTTAATTCCTCATTAATCCCAATAATTACCCAAGCCAGAAATTTAGAACTTAGTATCCCCAATCATGTTGGTGTCTACAATGCTGGAATGGGCCTTAAAGTCGTCCAAAAGCCAAGATTTTTATTGGTGTTTTTTTCTGTGGAAGCCCGGGCCCATATTGAACTGGAACCTGGTCCTACCTGCTTCGGTGGTTTGGATTTTGGACCACGTGGCCCATTAGGAAGATAAGTATCAATGGTGGTGGAAATCATGGTAGAACAAGAGCGCGTGCAAAACCCTCATAAAGCCATAAAGGCCAATGGGCTTTCCACTCTCTAAATTTTATATTAATAAATGGGGTGACCCACCCCATTGGCCACCTTTTGTTGCAACAAGTTCTCTTCCCCAATCATAGAGATTGAAAATTTTATTTTCGAAAATTTGTCGTTGGAAGTTACCTTGTAATATCAATGTCATCCCCTGAGTTACTATTAATATCAGTTAAATCCACCTTATTATTCCACTGTTAGCGATAACACCCTAACTCACCCACTTATATTTTTAAAAGATAAAAATAACCTTCATCAGAAGATACTATTCTTCCTAAACCATAATCATCAAATGGAACCCATCTAGTAATGTTGTTTAATATCTTTTTTCTTTATCATCCTCATCTTTTCTTACATCCTTCTTCCATCTCCGACAGATTTTGTGTTACAACTTACAATCACTAAAATTGTTATTGCTCAAAACCCTAGATGCACCCACATTGGTAAGACAAAATAGTAATAATAATATCCACATAAGATTGATATATCTATAATAATGTCAAACCATGAGGTACAAATTAGTGAGAACAAGATATTCTTACATATACCCCTACTAAATAACAAATTTCTTATATAAGAAAGCCGGCCACATAAAATAAGAATTCATAAAGAAAAAAAGAGAGTAATATTAAGAATAAAAAATTAAAAAAAACACTTAAAAGCTGTCAACTAGTATGTAATTTTATTTTATTTTTTTGCTATTTTGATGACACGCATTTTTCAAAAGATCATAATAAAAAAATATGCAATCTTTTTTTATTATTTATTGAAAGTTTGGTGTCATTTCATATATATATTGAGAGAAAATATGCATGATAAATATAATTTTAATAAGGACAAATGATTTATAACTTCAAATTTATTTGAAAACTGCTTTTATATGGTCGATCATTAAAATCATTTGACAATGAAATCAATGGTAATTAAATAAAGATGTCAAAACCTAAATACCCCTGTATAATAGATGTGAAAACCTAGACACTCCCATTAAATGAAAAATAATAGAGAACAATAAGCAATTGAAGGTGGCAATAACTATATATAATTACATGGGGTGACTTTTTTTTATGATCTCTTGCTATTTAGTATTAGAAAACCCCAAATTAAAAGGCGAAGGAGGTATTTTTTTAATGAAAATACAATGTTTTTTTATATATTGAAAATGAGAGTATTATACAATATAAAGCAAGACTTTGCCCCATACCATAAGAAAATTCGAACTTTAACCTTCTATTTAGAGGTGTTGGAAGTAAATTTTAATATACTAAATGTTTGAGATAAGAATTTTTTTTTTCAGCCAAAAGAATCAAACCTGAGGAGCCTCTTTATATGTGAAAACATTAAAAACTAAATCATATTGATTTTGCTAGAGATTATAAGATTCGAATCAGTAAAAATTTCTTATGGCATTGCAGAACCATATTAGCCATCTTTTTTTTTTTTGGGTAAAACCTTAGCATTTTGTCTTTGACATGTTTGGGATGAACAAAGCTGCAAGCAAAGAGTCCCCTTGTCTCATTACTGTCAGGAGCAGGATTTCAGCCTTTGGACCAGAATTGATAGACTTGATTTTATTCAACTCAGAATTGATTGTTATAGACTTGGATTTATTCTGAATCTAAACGTGTGAGTATGACTTAGTTAGGCCAAGGCAGAGTAAATCAGGTTGAATCGGACAAACCCCAAAACAATTCTGATCAGAATCGATAGAGACCAATCTTGTACCAATTATGAGTACCTAAAAACCTTGCAGACCTTCACTGTTTTGAGACAGTAACAGGAGTGAGTCTGAGAAATGCCATTTTTATTATAAGATTAATTAGTCAATAACTCGGGTATCTTACGAAAATGATGTTCAACTCCCACGTTAAGACTAGCAGCAGTAAGGCAGATATGGTGAGATACTGCAAAAAGAAAGAAGGGATCAAATTGAGGGGTTGGTTTTGTGGGAGAGGAGAAAAAAATTGAAGTGGGTTTTTTTCTTTTTCCTGTTGGGTAATCGAAGGAAGTGGTGGGTCTGTCGGAGACTAAGAAACGAGGTGGAACACTGGATAGAATAGCTATAAAATCTCCTTCCTTTTTTTTTTTTTTTTTTTTTTTTTGGTTAAAAACTATAGAAAATCTCCTTGGCAGATATTCATCATCATATTCTGCAAATGCCAGTAACAAGGCTGTGTTCTTTTTTTTTGGGTCAAAAACAAGGCTGTGTTCAATGTACTAACATGTCAACCTAACTGGGCAGGGGGGCATGGGGTCTCTGAAGAATCTGAAAGACACTCAATTCAGGACGCAACAAACCAGTCCAGTTCAGCAATATGGATCATGTAAATCACCCTTTTGATTTATCTCTTATCTTTTCCCACAAGAATGAAAAGAAAATAAATAGGGAATATCTTGAGCATGAGTGTGGAGTAGAAGTAGACCAGAACCCCCTGGCCCATGATGCAAACTCATTCCGGCACTGTGTGTCACATCGTTTCTTCCTTTTTCAGAAAGATACCATTTGATTAGGGATTAAGACATGTGAGTCGGGTTTCTATAATCTTAGTTAGCTTCAACTCAGTCACTTTTGGTGAAAAGTTTTAAAACTGGAGTTAGTTTTACTGTTTTGATCAAGACCCTTGAAACCACAGAGTATAATCTGTAAAACGATATAAATACAGAGAAAGAAAGAGTGTTCAGGACCTTAGGCCTGTCATCTGTGTGGTAGCAACTGCAAGGTTGGTTCTGGGATAGTACCATGGGGATATGAGCATGCTTTGCGTCCTGAATAGTGTGAACCTGCGAATCCAAATTCAGCAACAGCAGCAGAAACAAAATTACAACACCACATCGACATCAACAGACAACAATGGATGGTAGTTTTGGTTCTGTGCTTGTCATGGACTTAGTTACGTGAGCAATCCTCTAATTCGGGTTTGTTGTTTGGTCTTGGGTGAAGGAATCTTTGTGTTTCTCCTAATTTCCTTTTCTTGGCCTCTCTCTATCATGGCTGCCTCACCTTCTCTACTTTTAAGTCTTCTACCAAGCCTAGAAAACAGGGACTAAAAAGTGGGGAAAAAATTCATTCTATAGTCCAAGTTTTGGAAAGCAAGAAAGAAATTATAGAGCCCAACAATTGTCTTTAATTATGTATTTATAAATACATCCTGCTTTATCTGTTCGTGGCTTGTTGCTTCCTGTTTCTTTTGTCTGGATTAGTTTTGTCTTGGGTTTTTTGTTTCTCTGTCTTCGTTTTAGAGGTCAGAACAAGAGGAGGTGGGTTCTGATGTTCAAGAGGTTTGGGGAAGAAAGTATTTGGTGATGGCTGATGGCGTGATACCCATCTTCTTCTGCTTTCATTTGGTTATAGATGTGTTGCTCTCTGAACGATTATAGCTAATTGGTGATTTTGATTTCTTTTTTCTTTTTCAGTGTCATCACTCAATTTCTCTGGGTTAAATTTTGGAAGTGAAATAAGCTTTTTCCTATCTGGGTTTCTTCCAAGTTGTTTACTTTTTCCTTAGAAATGGAGGGTTCTTCTAGGGACCGAGAATTGTATTCACAATTGTTTGACTTAATTCCTAACGAAAGGGAGTGGCTTGCGAGAAGAGATGAAGCCAGATTCGGAGTTTCAGAGGATAAAAAGTTGGAGTTAAGGTTGGGACCGCCGGGAGAGGATTGGGTTGACAAAGAGAACAGAGAAAAGGATGGCAGAGAAAGAGATGAGTCATCTCTTCTATCTCTTGGGTGCTTCTCTTCTTCGGCTTCTAAATCCAATAACAATCACAACAATAGTATTTCTGCCGGAGCAAAGAGAGGATTCTCTGATACGGTTGAAGCCAAAGCGGGAGAGCAGACATGGTTGTTGACCACCAACGCAAACCAGCACCAGAAACTCTCATTTTCAGAAAAACCAGGTGCAACTATTCTCTCTTCTCCATGGTGTTCTTCAACATCTCCATCTCCTTCACCTTTCCATGTGAAGACACATCAGCAGCAACAACAGTCAAAGCCTCAGTTTCTTCAGTTCCCTTCGATTCCCCAGAAGCTATCTGTTATGTCGAAGGAACCACCACAGACATGTAATGACACAAAACTAGCTGAGTTGCAGAACCCTGAAAAGAAGGCATGTTCTCCAGCCTATGGTTCAGTTCCTGCAAATACATCTGTGCTCAATAACTCCCACAAAAGGTACTTCAGCTTTTCTTCCATTTCCACCCTTCCTTTGTTTATTTGATAGAAAATTGTGATTGTTCGAAAATAAATGAGTTCACTATGCAATAGTCTGAGAGACTAGAATAAGTTTTTGTGCGAGATTTTGGATTCTTTTGTTTCTCTGATTTTATATTTCTGAAAATCTCAGCTTTTCACTGTTGATGGATTCCTGCTTTATGTTATGAAATGTCAAGTCTGCTAAACAAAATTTAGAAGTTCGCCTTGTGACTTGGGATTTTTTGGTTTTTTGTTGCGGAAAAATCAGAACTTCTCCTGCTCCTGTAGTGGGTTGGCCTCCGGTTCGCTCATTCAGGAAGAATCTTGCAAGCGGTAGCTCATCCAAGCCGGCATCAGAGATACGTGATGCACCTCCGGCTGAGGTGAATGGGGAGAAAACTGAATCTTGTAAGAAGGGTTTGTTCGTAAAGATTAACATGGATGGAGTTCCTATTGGAAGGAAAGTGGATCTCAAGGCTTACGACAGCTATGAAAAACTCTCCTCTGCAGTGGATGAACTCTTCAGAGGCCTTCTTGCAGGTTATTTCAATTCAATACTTGAAATGTTCAGGCAAACTTTTTCTTTTTGCTTAAGGCTTTCATGATGGGTTTTCTGAATTTGCTTTGTGTGTGATCTTTCTTTTTGCAGCTCAAAGCCAAGGAGATTTGTCAGCTGCGGGAGATCAGAACAACAACGCAGATCATAAGCCAATTACGGGTTTATTAGATGGAAAAGGAGAATACACTCTTGTCTATGAGGATAATGAGGGAGACAGGATGCTTGTGGGGGATGTACCATGGCAGTAGGTTTCTCACCCTGAATCTGTTAGTTCTGTGGGGATCATCATTATAGTTTTATCTACGCATGCTAAGCCAAAATAATTAAAACTCACTCTACCACAATTTCAAAACCAATTTCTTTTAAGTCTTAACTTTCTATATGTGGTAGATCCAAAATTCTAGTGGCAATTACAGAAATTGATAATTTGCTGGGGTTACATTTTGTTGCAGCATGTTCGTATCAACAGTGAAGAGGCTTCGTGTGCTGAAGAGCTCTGAGCTCCCCACATTACAGCGTAAGTTGTAACTCAATGTTAAGTCCATGCTTACATTCTTTTCGGTAGGTTTGAGGTTTTGAATTGGGAATTTGATAACGGGATTGTGCTTTGATTGTATTTCAGTTGGTAGCAGTAAGCCCGAAAAGAGTACTAGGTTGGACTGTGGAGTGAAAGGAGGCAGTGGAAATTGTCATTAGAGAATGAATCTTTCCAGTTCATTGCCAAGTGTCAAATTTGGTTAATTTAAGCTTTAGCTTTAGCAGCTTTACACCATTTTCCCCCACTTTTTGCTGATCTGTTTCAGCCCTTGTAAAGAGAACTGAGTTCCGAGGAAACAAGATGTAGAGAAATCAGAAGGCTATGTAATTGCTTCTAGCTGGATTCCAATTTTTTCTTCTGCAGTTTATAAAGCTTCTAGATATGCAGGCATTGTATGGTTGGGAAATTATGGTGATTTTTGTATAATGTTGAAGATAATTTGATTAATACCCCAACCAAAGAAGAAAAACCTTAAAATACCAAGCTTAGGTATTCATGAAAATTATTGGTGTTGCAGCTATTATTGGGGTTCTTCGAGTCCAATCGTTTTGAAGTCTATGATTAAGAAAGGGAAATTGTCCTTTTCGTGACATAGCGCTTGAAGGAAGCAGATAGAAGCAACACGTCAGTATTGCGTGTCTTTGATGAGAAACCAGATATGGATAATTTTCATCGAGGGTTGGGGGAGGTTGGGACTTTTTGGGCATTCAGAGGAGGGAAAGATTGAAGCTTAAAAATAGTAAATTCATTTTTTTTCCTGACTGCATCACCTTGTTTGACTAAACTTTTGATGATAGCGTCCCCTTAATTCACTGCAATCTAAGTGCCGTGCACTCCTGGACTTGTTTTATTGTTAGGATTTTGAGTTATTACCTACTAATCACCCAGGAATCCTGCAATCAGGATGTCCCTTGTTTCTTCCATGTCTCCTTCTGCAAGACAAAATTATCTCATCCTCTTAGAACAATTCTTGGGGGTTTGGGTCCAAGGTTCAATTATGTTGAAATACAAAATGATAGTATGGTGCTTCCCCAATTCTAATTTTGATTCAGAGGAAATCTGTGCAAAAATCATCCTGAATCCTATGAGCCCAACACTCAATTGTTTGCTTCAGATTGGCAAGGATCAATTAAGTGGTTGGTCTATTTACACTAATCTGATTCCAGAATAATCTATAAATGAACCATAACAAGAACTGCAGTTCAACCCTCTAGTCCTCAACACACTAAGGCCCCATGAATACCCAAAAAGGAGCACAAATGAATGATTTATTAGGAATAGACCTGCAAAGTAGGTAATTGATTCTGGGCACTGTTGTCTGTCATATGTAGTCTGTCCTCTCTGGTCTGAGCGGTGCTCTACTGCTATGCACACTGTACTCCAAGAGCCGAATGGGTGAAAGAGCCGTCTCATTCATTCAGGAATCAGTAACTCCTCGGGTTCCTCAGTGCCTGAGAAAACTTGGAAGCATGAATGGCTGTAAAGCTCATGTGCTTTTTCTGCTGCTGGTTCTCAGCATGAAGAAATTAAAAGCACCTTAGTGTGGTACCGACCCTAGCCCTAGCTACAGGCTACAGAGTCTCTTGGGTCCAATTCTCAAATATCAGATGGGGAGGGAGGGAGATGGGTGACCCAACTTTTTGGTTTTCAGGTGGAATAAGGAATATACCAATCCCTTTACAAAAAGTAATATGTATTACTAACCCATCCTTGTAATTTGTGCTGTTTGTGCTTTGTTGGGATTTTGCACTTTGTTTTGCCTAATTTTTTTTTTTTTTTGGTAAACTTTGTTTTGCCTAATTAAATCCCTCCTATTAGTAGGAGCCAGGAGGAACCTGGAAATCATTGAGACTTGAGCATGAATGCTTTCTGCTTCTTATCTATCAATTGTATAGTATCCTCTCCACCATCCTATCTTTAGACTTAACCCCACCTACTGTCTTTTACCTGTTCCTTTTCTGCACATTCTACCAGTCTGACTTGGATTTCTAAAACACCCTTATCACCCAAAAATCCAACCCTTCAACCAAACCCTGAAAAAAATATATCTGAAATATAAAAATATCCACTATGTTGTGGTGACAATTCAACGTGAAGTGGAAAAATGAGGAGTGAGGAAGTGAGGAAGTGAGGAAGTGGTGATCTGGGGAGGCAAGGGAGTCCCTGACTTTGATGCTTGCCTAACTTTAACTCGATAGGGGACCAGCAAGAGTTCACCTCCACACACACACTCACTCTCGCTCTCCTGGGGCTTATCTTTTTATTGTTTATTGTTTACATTTATGGCATTTTGCGTGCAAAGGACCATTTGTGGGTTTTGGTCACTTCTTTGTCGGATCCTTTTTCCATACTTTGAAGTTTGAACATTTGAAATGTTGACAAACGGTTCACTGTTCACATCTTCCGGCACGCAGAAGGCCTGCTAGCTTTCCATAAAAATCCGCATACGGGAAAGAGTTTTGGAGTTTTAGAAGAAAAAGAACTGTTGACGGGAATCTTTTTGTTTTGGTAAGAGTTAGACGGGAATCTTTATTACTGTTAATGTTAATCTTCCACTCTCCTTGTTTCTTCTTCCTCATTTCCATACTTTTTAAGTTTTAACTCGATAACCTTTCCTTCCTTTTTCTTTTCACCAAAGACCCTAATCTTGCAAGAAGGAAATTAAAAGAAGAATTTAAAAAAAAAAATTCCAATGTGGAAATCGCCTAGAGTATTCCCTACTGTCTATAACCTGAATTGACTTGAGAGGCCAACCTTGATCCATCAATCCATACTGGATTTCTAGGGTTAGCACACATTCTGATCAATACTGATCTCAATTCCATTATTTTATTTCTACAAATTTTGAACTTATATAACAATTCTGGCTCTCAGTGTCCCATTGTGACGAGCAGCAACAAACAATAATGGCTCCGTTGCGATGTGATTCAAAAGAGTAATTTCCAGACACCCAAAAAAAAAACAGAAGAAGAAGAAGAAGAAGAGTTTCAGCTTCACAAGTGGACCTTAATCTCTCCCAAAAGGAGCTTTTGATAATATATAATCAGAAGGTTACAATCAATGGCGGTACAATGATTATATAAATCAATAATGTTACAATCAATGGAGTACAAAATCAACCCAATCCTAAACAAAGGTTGAAGCGGAAGAATTGAATCACTTGAACAAGAATAAGAATCAAAAGGCAGATCTCCTAAACAAAAGTTCAATCGGGAAAAATAATGACCTGAGCCTAGGGCTTTCCTAGACATCGAATTTCTTGGGTTGATGCCAATGCGCCAAACTTCTTGCCAAAGAGCCAAGCAATGAGTTTCTGGGAGGAGCTCCCCTCTTCCCATATAGATGCTTTCCTCCCAAATCTGAAAATATTAAACCAGTGTCCTTCCTTCTGTCGATCTGCATTCAAGTAGGATATAGGTGACTAAGTCCTACATTTTCAATTTCGTTCTCTTTCCCAGCATTAAAAGAAGCCAATTATAAGGAACAACCAAGACAAAAGAGTCCCTAGTTGTAACACCTAAGTAATGGTATTGATTAAACGCAGAATTCTGTCATGACACTAATGTCCAGCAAGCATGAAATGTTGCTCTGCAAATTTAAGACTGAATGATATTGATATTCTGAAATCAGCATACCTTGCTTATCCTTCCATTTTTCAAATGATAACGGACACCAGACCAGTTGATGGACTGAGAAAAATGTGATCGTATTGCAGAAATAGGATATAAGAAATTGTCAACCAACGTTGCAATAAATACCTGCTCATTGAGAATAAATTACAACCAAAATTAGTCAGTTATTGTCTAAATAAATTTTAATGAAACAATGAGCCAAATACTAGCAATATACATACAAATACTAAACAATTTCTCTATCTTTCGGTTTATAATGCATAATAATTTAAGGCATTGTGCATGTGGACTTACAAGAGCCCAGTTATAGGAATCAAGTGAGACAGCAGGCCCCTCAGGAGACAAGATGTTGCAGAGTTCAATTTCCACCTTAGTCAAGTTCCACATTGAAAGAAGTTCCAAAATAGTGCACAGGGCCAGACAGCACACAAGCGTCAATCCTAGGCCAAAGCAATTCATAATAAGTGAAAGAATAACTAGAAAGAATGAACACCTAAATATTGTCCAACGGTCTTTTCAAGTTTGTGTTTACTTCCTAAATAAAGTGTATCCTCTTTCATTACTTTTTCCTTCCAGTTCTTTAGGAGTCATCACCACGAGACTCAATATGTCAGTAGAGGTTTGAGGACCCACTAAAATATCTTGAATTTCTTCTATGGGTAAGAAGTAAAATTAGATTAACACTTTCCTGCACGGGGATTTCAATTGAACCAAACCTACTCACAAGGGATTGTATGCTCACCACCAAAACCAAAAGATGTTTCATCAATTGGGTACTCATTTAGGTATACTGTTAGTGCTGCTGCAACATGAAACATTGCCATGATGTAGGGAGCAACAAATCCCCAGGAAAGATAGCAATGGGTAGAAAATAGAGCCCGATTCATTATCCAGTTAACTTTTGATGTATATGATTCCAGAACAAATGTCTGCTTCCTCAGGTAATTCCAGTACCTACAAAAAAAAAGGATTAAAAGTTAACAGGATAAACAAAGGCATCAGCATTGAGCCAAGAGGCAGCAACTTCACAGATCAAAAGATGGAACCTCCAATAGTGGAAAAGATCACAAACTCCCCTACATCGGTTGTATCCAAACAGTGAATAATGGATTTCTTCAGAGTTCAATAACTTCAGATGAATTGGATTGTCTATTGCTGTGACATTGCACTGTACCATGTAGTGGCGATATCTGTATTTTACTGCTATTGCTACCATACTTTTTTCCCTAAGTTAAAATTTGACATTAAGTTAATTATAGCCAACTACTTCTAGAAGGGGAAACCACCACAAACCTTGAGAAACTAAGATCACTGGCAAGGGGATGAGGGAATACAGCAACTGGTGGCGATGTTATAAGCCGCTTGTGTGCACCTACAAACAGGCAAGTGAATGGATGCCAATAAGCAACATTGTAAATGAAATATATATTAAAAGCTTATTATTGAATACCAACTTTAGAAAGGTAAGCAAATATTGGTTAAATCTTGAAAAAAAAAAACAAGAATAGTGTTTTAATTAGCATGGGATACTGACATGAAATTCCAGACACAGAAATTAGGTGTACAAAGTGGTGATTGAAGAAAACTTGATATTCAGATAGATTAGCATGGATATGTAGTTAGGTTGATGCGTATCTTCTTTGCCGTCCCTCACAATTAATTGCCATAGTTCCAGCATACTGGTATTGAATAAATGAAACAGTTTAAAATTCTATTGCGTTATCTAACAGATCTAGAAATGTGAAGAATCTCCAAGAAGGGGGTAGCCCGTCATTGCAGATTCATTTTTAATGTTCGTAAATATTTAACCGTTTGGGGTCTCACTGTCTTAGGAAGGCCTTGAAACATGGCAAATAACATAGTTTGCTGATTCTAATAAGGTAATAACCAATAGGAAAATCAAGACAATCTTGTACATTTGAAAAGCATATAAGCTAATACACTGCAATATGCACAACAGTTTTTTTTTTTTTAAAAGAAAAAAAGAAAAGAAAATAATTTAGGGGCACAACGTTCATCTAAACGGGTATCAGAGTTGCACTATGAGCAAATCACTGAGAAAAGTATTTATTCACTACCAAATCGCACAGCAAACTAATAAGCCAGGAAGTGCAGAATACATGCTCTAGCCACATATACACATAAAACAAGCAGAAAGGGGGAAGACAGCATTTAATGGTGCGACTCAATATATAGAATTACAAGTTTAGATTATATTTGCACCAAAATTTGTATCATCATTGTTTTATATTCCATTGCTGACTACTGAGAAAATCATCCACAATTAAGAATATCAACCACTAACACAAACAATCAAGTATTAATTGAACTCATGTAGCAACCAAAAGCAGTATCAGTATCACATTGCATCACTGAAGCAACATATGTGCTTAGATATCAAGGCATCATTAGATGGTAGAACTATAAGAAAGTTTCTAGATCTGTTCAACTAGGTTTTACAATAATAAGACAGTGGAAATTAAATTACCAGCTATAGCTGCCAGGGTCATATCATCAGAATAGCCACCATCTTGAAGTCCAGTAACCACACCATATAAATCACGTCTAAAATCATCTGCATGCATCTGAATATGAACTAAAGTTAAGAGCAACAGAAACGAATCAGAGTTGCAACACCAAAAAATTAACGTACAGAGATCATTTACCATCATGCAACCTCCCCACAAAAAGAATGTTCTTCCACCAGTAGCAAATCCCATTGAGCAGGGCTGCATTCAAGAGCAGGAAAACAGAAGTTGTAATTAAGCATGAAAGAGAAACTATTAGAGGAGAGATTTGTCACAAAACAAGTATTAGTAAACAAGATATCAATATCTTAATCAATCAAACCAAAGATGGTTGAATTGCTTTGACAAACTGATTGTATCTCTAATTTTAAGTGATTTTGAATAACAATGCAGAAAAAAATTCATACATTCCCTCTAAAGTCCAAATGTATTTAGATGTGGTTCTATCCTTGCTAACTAGGGATCATTTAAATTCTTGTCTGTAAAAGTGATTGTTAATGATGCATAAACACAGACATGAAAAAAAAACAATCAGAAGTTCCCACCTTTCAGATAATTTACAATAATCAATTGAAGTTGCATGTAAAATGCATTGGTTTTGTTATGTAATTTGGTACCCTTAAGGATAGTGCTGCGAAAATGCGCATATTATAGAAAATAGGACAGTAAAATGCCTATTTACCACAGACACAGAAAACAGCGGAAAACCATATACTGAAATTTTAAATACTTACATACCATATGGTATTCATAAATGCAGTAGCTCCCTAAACTTCCTGAAGGTAAATCAAGAGGGTATCCTGTTTGAATAAAGATCTGCACATAAAATAACTATCAGAGTAAAGCAATTGAAATGTTCCTACTTGATATTATGAGCATATGACAAAAACAACTGGAGAAGTAATGAGAATGAAATAAGCACAAAATTGCAATGACAGAGATACAAAACCACACCTCAGGATTTTTCTCCATCTCTGCAGTAAGGGCTCCTATGGTCCCAGGATGCAACCTAACGTCATCATCAAGAAACAACACATACTTGCTCTCTTTATGCATCTTCTCCACCCCAACCTACACATGTAGAAGAATAAGAATCATTGTACTTTAGGAAAAGTAATATATGCCAT
The DNA here is from genome assembly GCF_041222555.1 of Hakea prostrata. NCBI lineage: Eukaryota > Viridiplantae > Streptophyta > Magnoliopsida > Proteales > Proteaceae > Hakea > Hakea prostrata. The sequence goes on from NC_142602.1 coordinate 23,699,101, forward strand.
AATGCACAGTCCTTGCCTTGGAAAGAAACTGTGAAATGATATATGGATTTCACTGATGGACATACAAAACTCTAACTTAGAACCTAAATAACAACTATTTTCAGTCTGAGAGTGAAATTCCAAAATGAAAACTCATATATTGGCATGATAAAAATTATAGAACATCCTATAAAGTATTAAAGAATCCAAGCCACATATATGGAAGATTATGGCAGAAAAAGTTGGAAGCTTTACATACTAACTGATTATGTATTTTCTGGCTGCATGTTGTTGACAAATCAGCAACAACAATCTTTACATCAATGTTGTCCTGTAACCAAAAATGATAAGTCAGGAATAAAATAAAGTAATCAATAAAACAGATCCAAACTTTGAGTAATAGAATCCAGAAGAGCATTACCCCTCAAGAAAACATATTGTAGATATATACAAAAATAAGGGTGTCTGGGGTAAAAAAAAGGGTTCAAAGTAACGGTGTCTATCAGGACAGATTCCATCCCACTACTGGTACCAAAGGTGCCAATTTTAGAACCATCCCATTTAGTTAACAGGGCCAAACCTAGGTCCCAGTCCTGGTTATTAAGGGGACAAGACATACCAGTGGGTTTTACGCACTACATAGAATGGAGAGCTTTCTGGTTACTAATTGGATGGTTCCATTATTACTGTTGTGGATCCTTTCATATGAGATCTAGGTTGTAACTTAAAAATAAGAAACCATGATGAATTTCATGGTTTTACTTCTTCAAATTCCTTCCTAAGATCACATATAAGCTCTTCAAAATAACAATTCAGAATGAAATGACAAAATAAACAAGTACACGCATGGTATCAGCACCATCACATCTATAGAAACAAAACTAAACACTCATGAGTTGGTAACACCATAATAGAAATACAACCCAAATACACCAAAATGCAACCATAAAACTTGAACACCAGTACATGGAACATGCCCATCGAAATTGTATTGGCATTTTCATTACCTAATCAGTATTTCAGCACTAGTATCATTGGGAATCCCATTCCAAAACTAAGTCGTCCTGTCATATTTATTATTCAGAACCAAAATCACATCTCTTCACCATCTGTTTATTAGTGAAATGGTCCCACACTAGATGTTAGAGGAATGATTCTCAGTTCTGGTCCAAATTTGACACCGTTAGCTTAAGGAGGGTAGAAGTAGATACGGCAGTAACAGCACAATGCCCAAATGAGGTCACAATAGATGTATATAAGGGCTTAGGACATGTGGTTTACCGTGGCTAACCAAGTTGCTTAACAAGAGTAAAGCGCCATATGAATGAAAGAGACATGCCATGATTCTGACTTACAACAATTTAAGTGATCTCAAAGCTGCATTAACTATAGAGGCAAACAACTGACAAGCCATGCAATGGAATCATGGGAGATTGTTACTAAAATCCACCTGAGATGATGTTGTAAAAAACTTCAGAAAGAAAAAAAAATTGGAGACTTGGCAGGGAATGGAGCCGCCCTTTCCCCCATTCCCCTTGGCAGCCCCCATTAGCTCCCTACCCACCGGTGTCCCAGACCCGGTCAGCCCTCTTCTCTCCCCCCCCCCTCCAAAACCTCCTCTAACCTCTCTCTCTTCACTACTGCCAACCTCCCTCCAACGGCTAATCCCCATGCGCCCTATGTCCCTCGGAACTCTCTCTAAGATTGTGAACTAGAGTTCATGCCTAGTTGGGCATCTCCTTGGAGCGACACCACCCTTTCCCATTGTTCAATACTCCCTTCTTAAGCAATGGAAGGCTCAAGGAGCGATGCACACCTTGCTCCTCAACAATGGCATATTCATCTTCAAATTTTCTAGTGAGGAAATCAAGCTTCATGCTCTGGAAGGAGCTCCATAGTCAGTTGGCTAAAAATCCCTCTTCCTCAGACAATGGACTCCACAACTGCAGCTCAGGAAAATTGATCATAAGTTTGTCCCTAATTGAATAGCTTTGCCAAGCCTCCCATTTCATCTCTGGAACACCGAGTGCCTAAGCCGCATTGGTTCAATGATCTGAAAGCCCCTACATATGGATGCAACAACTGGAAGCATGGAAAGGTTGTCCTTTGCCCGTATTTGTATCGACATTGAAGTTGAAAACCTTCTGCCAAACTCCATTTTCATCTCTGATGAACATGGTAACGGGTTTCATCAACCCCTGGCATTTTGAGAATCCCCCCTAACTTGCACCTCTTGCAAAGTCTTTGGGCATTCCCCGCTAGAGTGCCCATCGCCAAGTAAGTCTTGGATTCTTCCTCTCCTCCTCTCCCTAAACCCTCCCAACACCCTCTACCCTCAGGCCCTTGCCATCTCCGCCCTCCCAATCAGGGCAATGCCAATGCTTGCCGTAGCAGCTAGCAGCCCCACCCTATTGTTAATTCCTCAAATTGGCCCCTTAAGGTTCCTGCAATGGCACCAGTAGCTTCCCCTCTTGCCCTTGCTACTTCCTTTCCTGTCATTGATTTGAGTTTTGCTTGGCCCTGAACTATTGACATGAGCCCCAATAGGTTCGCAATCCCCTCAGTTGAGGGTGATCCATCCCTGGCCCCTACCTCTCCCCACTCTGCCCCCTGAGATCCTGCCAACCTCGGCTGACAACCTCTACCCCCTCTCCTACGATTTCCTTTTCTCCCTCCCTTGCTTTTTGCCATCATCTTTGCCTCTCTCAATTTCCTCCCCTCCCTCCATTCCCTCTCCGTCACACGTGCCTAACATTGTGGCTCTTCTCCCACTTCCCCCCTAAAGCACTAGGCCTATCTGGCCCCCTTCCCTCTCTTAATAATTCCTCCCTTCATTTCCCTACCCCTAGGCCCACCTCCTTTTCCTCCCATTTTACTCCTAACCCTCTTCAGCCCAGCTCCCACTCAGCCCCCCCTTCTCCCTCCTCCTTTTCCCCCTCTTATCCCCTGACACCTTTCCCAATCTCTTCCTTACTCCCTTGGCCCACCCAACTCTCTTCCTGCCCTCTCTCCCCACCTTCTCTCTCCTTTATCTTCGGCCCCCTTCTTTGTTTGTGGCTTCCTCCTCCTCGTTTACCCCCTCTTATCCCCTGTAGTAAGGCCCACCCAACTCTCTTCCTATCCCTCTCTCCCCACCTTCTCTCTCCTTTATCTTCAGCCCGCTCCTTTGTCTGTGGCTCCTAGCCCCTCCCTCTCCATCGGCCCTTTCCTCTTGTTTTGATCTCCCTTCTTCCCCCCCCCTTCCTTTGGTTGGGTCTTGGCAATGGTGGTGCCTCTTTTGACACCAAGACCCCCTCCTCTCTTGTTCATTGCGGAAAAGCTCTTGTTCCACTTGAGGGTCGCTGCTTCCTTGAATTAGATTATATTGTGGAGCTTATGTTTAAGAAGAAGGGTAGAGAAAATAGGGGGAAAAATTTCTTCCCTCGTATTGTCTCAACTTGACTTTTCCCCATTTTTCTTTCTAGTTGTTTCTTAAGGTCTCTTTGGCTTTGTCTGGGCTCTTCGCCCTTTGCTTGCTTGTAATTCTCTTGAATCTCTTCCCTCACCCCCCCCCTTTTTTCTCCCGTTTTGGTAATGAATTTTTTATTCATCCCCCAAAAAGGAGAAAAAAGAAGAAGAAGAAAAAACCACCTGAGACAAGAAGCTACTGTCACAACAACAAATTTGATTTATACCAAGATAGGAGACTCATGCTAGGACCCAAAGATTGCAACAAAGATCTCCACATGGACAATTAGAAAGCGTTTATGATACAGCCCCTAAAAAGCTAATATAGAAAGTAGAGAAGATAAGTGTTTCAAGTAATTAAGTGGACATAATTGAAGAAATGGACAATGATGTGGCGACAAACGTAAGAACTGTGGGGGTTCGAAGAAAATTATCATAGTTCCGCAATATCAAGGAGCAACTTTAAACCGATATTTGTTTGCACTTATCATCGATGATTTGACCATAAGACATTCAAGATGAGGAGGTTCCTTGGTGTATGCTTTATTCTGAGATATTGTTTTGGTGGATCATGGAAAAGCAGGGAATAAAGCCAAGTTATAGTCATGGAGATCAACCTTAGGAATCAAACAGTTTTCAGATAGGTAGAACGAAAACATAGTATATGATATGTAATTTTAGTTACACTACAACAAATAATGATGTCATGAAAACTGATTCCGGCTCAATCAGAAATAAAGAAGACGAATATAGTATGACATCTTACACGACTGTGACCAGTTATGATATGTGGTACAGAATTTTTGTAGTTAAGGAGCACTACAAAGGTAAAATCTATGTAGCTGAGATGAGTATTTGAGACTTGATAGAGACGAGTGGCAAAACTAGGAAGGATAAAGTAAGTAATGATTATATTATAGCAAATCTGAGAGTAGCTCCGATACATGACACAATACAAGAAAGTCATTTGAGGTGGCAAAAACTGATGTAGGCTCAATCAAAAATAAAGAAGACAAATAGATTGCAACATCTTACAGGACTGCGACCAGTTATGATATGTGATACGGAATTTATGTAGTTAAGGAGCACTATAAAGGTAAACTCTATGTAGCTGAGATGAGGATTTGAGACTTGAGAGAGATGAGTATAGGAAGGATAAAGTAAGTGATGATTATATCAGAACAAATATGAGAGTAACTCCAACACATAACACACTACAAGAAAGTCATTCGAGGTGCATGATCATGTTCAATAGATGCTTTTAGATTCCCAAGTATAGACGAGTTATTTGATTCATATTGAAAAGACTAAGAGAGTCAGCGGCAGACCTGAAGTGACCTTAGGAGAAGTGAAGGAAGACTTGCATAGTTTAGGCCTTGCAGCAAGTCTGACCTTGAATAGTACTGACCACACAGCGAGGATTGATGTGACCAACCCCATTTAGATGGGACAACGCTGAGTTTTTGTTGGTAAAACAAATCCAAACAATGGCTACTACAACTTTATTGTAGTTTTGAATGCTAATGAAGCAGAGGGCACATGGTACATAAAAATAAAAAGTTAGGTCAGGTTTCAACATGACAGAAAAACATAGAAGATTCAAATTTCTTTGAAGAGTAAGCCCACATACTCAAACCGATAACTGTTCATATTCCAGAAAAGAAAATAATAATGGAATTCTAAGTCGGTTAGCAACTAATGCTTCCAGTACTCACAACCAACAGCCGTTTTGCTGCATCTGTCAATCTCTCTCTCTTTGACAATTGATGATGTCCTACAGCCAGAAGTTAATGAAACGAAAAGTGTCCAGCTTAAGGCTCAAGAGTGTTAGCTAGTTGAGGCAACAGGACAGTAGGTCCTATGCATGTAAATTTTAAAACAACTCTGGATATATAAATGCAAGGTTGCTGTGCCAAACCAACCCCTCAGATTGCAAGGCCAAACAAGGATTACTAATGACATTAACATGCAAAATCAACATTAGGAATTCTACTGAATCTTCAATTGATTTAAGAAAACTCTCACTGCTATCATGAAACCAACCCCATCAATACATGTACTATCAAGGACCTGAGATAATTCAAAAGTCATCCACAGCCTATACCAACAAAACAAAGTAGCAACCATTCATCAGAACCATTGAATCTTCAATTCTTTCTTAGCCTTCATAAATCAACATAAAGTTTTCATGATATATTAAAAAAATATAGTAGATGATCATGAAACAAAGAGATCCAATTGCCATGGTACCTCTGTCCTGACAGAAACTATGGGATGTATTTTGCAGCCTTGTTCTACTAAAAGGTAGGTGTTATGGTGAAAAGCAGATCAAATGGAAAGAATCATTTTTACCTTAAACTCAGAAATCAGCCGAGACACAGCATGAAAAGCAGGATCCTCAGTGCTTTCCACCACAAAAAGGAATTCCAGGGGACCACCATAGAGGGATGTAATCTGCATTAAATTCAAGAATCTAGAATTTATAAAAGCCAGAAAGTGATATGACTAGTGTTATAAGGACACAGGGACTCTGTAATGTCATCAAATGAATAAACAAAAGTATTTAAAGACCCAAAACTGACAATTACATTGGAACTAAATCCCAACTGAAACTGGCTGAGATTTGAGAGCTGTCTCAATTTTGAAGAAAACCAAGATGAGATATGGATGGGGATGAAAAATACCCAGGAAAGAGGTAGGTGAATGGAGCTGCTTGGAGTGAAAACCAAGATGAGAATGGTTAAAAAAAAATTAAAAGGAAAAAAAGTCAATCCCCCAGTTCAAGAAACAAAAACTAGATTTCAAAGGTAGGAGCAATTTCGACTTTCTAATGCAGGAGTTAAACCTAAGAATTTCATATTTTCATTCAAAATGATTTGCAGACATCAAATTAAGTTGGCCAAAAGATAACTCCTTTAATATAAATTAAGATTAGGCAATCTTAGATTTATTGGAAAGCTTATATCCAAAATTGCTTAGACCTGATTTATATTAATGGGGTTATCTTCCAGTCATACTTAATTTGGTGTGCACAAATGTTGTTCGAAATTGCATGAATGGATATATTTCTTTAGACATCAAAAAAAATTAATATTTTACCACTCTTTTGGTTTTTAGCAATGTTTTATCATATAAAGCCTTATGAAATTTTTAGATTTGAGAAAAGCATCCAAACTAGGCCACATACAAAAAATTAAATGTTAAAAATTATACCTAATGTTGAAAATCAAGTTTCTGTTCTTAAACAGGGGATTAAGATTTAGTTTTTCTTTTTTTTCCCCTTCTACTTTTATTAGCTATTTTTTTATCGGAATCAGTATTTATGAATAATATCCAAAAAACTATTTACCTAGACAATACCAGGCACAGTCTTTTCTTTTGGGTGAATTCATCTTGATTTCCAGCCAATGTCCAGAAACAAAGTTGGGCCAAAACCATAAGTAGCATTCTGAGTGTTGCTTTTTGTGAAAACAGTTCATGCACTGTGTTTAGAAGGTAAAAAATACACTACATACAGAAAACCAGGTTTTTTTTAATTAAATATAATAATTATCTAATAATAATAATAAACCCAACCCACCAACCATAGTTTCGACAGGATTTATCCATATCTCAGTTTCTGTCTGGTTAAAACCCGAGATTTTGAACCTTGATTATGAGAATATACAAAAGCAAGCTGTGTGACCAGGGATCTAATTATCCTTTTTCAAATATGGGTTCCTTTTCTCCCAAGGTCAGCAAAAGGAATATCTACTAGACAAATTAAGAAAGCTAACCGATCCTCTAGCATACAACAGTAGACTATGAAATTCTTCCAAAACACAATATAAGCTGAATTTTTCCTTTTCTTTTCAAGTCAAAGAAAGCTTGTTTCATTGAGTCAGCATTCTGACCTGACTTCTCCAGTTTTGTAGGTTGTGTTCTCCAAAACCCTTCAAAGGCATCACAACTGACACTCCTGGCAAATTGATCTGATTAGAATGCTCAAGTTCATCTATATCTTGACAAATAAATGAAAAGTGATTCCCACGTTTAATGCCATCCTTCATGCGTTTGATCTCTCTGTTCCTGTAAGAACAATAAGATGATGGGATAAGTCTCATCGTTAAACATGAGCTTCCCTATTTAAGTGAAAACAAACAAATGATCCATATGCTACCAGCGGCAACAGTAATTAGATTTACACAACAATATGAGATACCTGACACAGGAAGCAACAGCCCATCCAATGGCTAGAATAAAGCAGATTAAACACCCCTGAAAATGGAGAGAATAAGAAGGATTAGCCCTTTATGTAAGGACTATGAAACCAACAAGAGAACGCAATAGCCCTTTATATTTTTTCTGTGGGTACAACTGTGACTTGCCCTCACCAGCCAGCAAAGATAACATAATACAAAACCCTATAACATAATCCATTCCTAGATTCCATATATCAACCTGATGTTCAAACCATTGATGAATGAATGACAAAACATAATAATAGGCTCCAAATCATTTGAACAAGTTCCTATAAGGATTCATAGACCGATCTCATCACCTCATGTCCTAGTTTCATCTATAAAATAGCAGGTACTTCTACTATGCTACCATCAAAGGACTAAAGACTTACTTCAACTTCACTCCTTTATATGCTTAAAGTCGGAACACATTTCACCTATGAAACCATATTCACATCATTCTCTTCCCAAGCAGTAAACGGGCTCAACTAATGTCAAGGCAAGGTTTACCCATATGGATAATCCGTTCGTACAAGTTGAGAATACATTTGCATGGAAAATCATATGCACTGCAATTAATTACACACGGGATGCACAACACGTTGTCATTATTCCTTTTCCATTATACAGTTTCCCAAATATTAAAAAATAAATAAAAAAATAGAGAAGGAAATGGGTCTGCCCTCGAGAAAACATTACTAGACTTCCTTTGTTAGGCAATGTGTAATATAAGCAGTTTTAGCTTTGCAGATGAATTTACATCCTGGCTTGCTCAAACCGATTCTACGGGTACCTGATTTAATTCAAAACCGCCAAAGTATCATCGTTATCACCATATATTATGATCATTGTGGCACCGTTCAAAAAGAGTTGGAGCACTTCATTTGTCTGAGCCAGAATTTCGTTTGACATCTGGAAAGATGTAGTATTTCTACATTCAAATGCCAGATTAAAAAATGAAGAGATGATATTTCAGAACTAGTTTACAGTAAATCAGGTTCACCGTTCCCGCTAGCAAATAATATTTCAAAAACATGCTCGTTCTAATAGATAATCTTCTCTGCTGGGTGAAGATCACGACGGAACAACCAAAAAGTCAGACACAAAAAGTAGATAACAGTAACAACATAAAACGTTAACGTCTCAGATCCATATAAACAGAGATAGAGACGTCATTCATCTTCTAAAATTAGGAAGGAAAAAAAAACAATTCCTTCTTTAAAAAAAAAAAAAAAATCAATTCTTTCTCCTTAATAAACAAAAACAATTGAAAGAAAAGCAAATGAGTAAGAGATGAAGAACCTGGATCTGAATGAATACGGCGAGAGGAGTACAACAAGCTCTCCCTGCGGCCAAGAGAAACGAATCAAGAGCTCCAAACACCGCCATTGTAATCCTTACTACCTATGCCAAGGACGTTTCGCCCAGGAAACGCCCAATATATATCAGTTCGAAATGCTTTTTTTGCTTTTTCCTTCCGTTTTGAAAATTTTAAAATCGACACTAATGGAAAGCAACGATGAAGAAGGAACACAGGAATTGAGAAGATGAAGAATAGAGAGGAAGAGTGACGCCTCAATCTTGTAAATCTCTCCCAGACATTGACGTAACAGATCAGAACTTGCTCTGCTCTTTCAAATGGGGAGGAAATAACCCACGTACCGCCACTCCAACCCCCTGAATACGAGAAAAAAAACGAAATTTTTGAGAGAGATGGGGGCTGGGGTCAGACAGGGTAAGCACGGGAGAGAGAAAATGTTGATGGGTCGTTATTTATAGGTTAGAAGGTATGGTAGCTAAGCACGTGCGAAATCCACGTGTGATTGAATCATTTTGTGGGGAAGTTTTGCTCTTTAAATCTTTAATGTTGAACGAGAATCGAATACTTCATAAAGATTCTAAACTTCGGTTCGAATCTTCCACTCTTCCTTGCTTCTCTTCTCTTCTCTTCCTTTCACTTCTATATCTTATTGTCACTCTCAATTTTATCTTCACGCAATTGCATGCCATTGCCACGCCATCCATGAAAATCCCTAAATTAATTTTTTATTTGTTGCAAAATATTTATTTCAAACAAGCAACATGTCCTAACTTTCTACGCAAAAAAAAACTCATAGAATGACAGAGGCAAATTGAACTTTTACCCATTTTTGTTAATCCATAAACACGATCTCAAATCGAAATTGATCGATATCTTTTTGGAAACAAACAAAATATGAAAAACTCATGGATCACCTAAGCTCTCTCTAAGGTTTGCTTAAGAATAAGAAAGAAGAATCTCATGTAAATACCAAGAAATTAGATTTAATTCTATTCATGGAGATTTCGTAAATATCCATGATAGATGTTAGTGCTCTCTTCATACTTTTACACTACAATAAAAGTGAAGTCCATTAGAGTCTTACTTTTAATCTATTTTGTCAACACATAGAAGTGGGCTTTACTAGTATTGTGTGGTAAAAAAGTGTGACGAATATTTCCAATATCTTTTGTTTTCACAAGAAAGCCATTTTCAAACCAATTGATCAAATTTGTTTTTAATTTTTTTGTATATTTATTAAATTTAATTATTTAGCAAGTTACTATAGTCACTCATTAGTTGCCACGTTAGCAATGTTGAAATGTCCAATGTTTATGATTTATTCTTAAAAATTATTGAATCTAATCTTATCTAGAAAATTTTGCATTTTGAAGAATTATTAACATTAAAAATATTTATTTATAAAGGAATGGCTCATTAAGCAAACAACAGAAGAAATATACCAATGAAGAGTAATAAAGTAATACCTACAATTGGGAGCAGGAAATTTGATAAGAACAAGAAGAAAAGAGAGAGAGCTGTTGTCTTGCACTCTTCCTTAAAACATTCTTTGTTGTCATTAAAAGTCAACTGTTTCGAGAAACGTTTTGTTAAAATTACTTTCTGTTTGATTTAAAAGCCGAGGCGGGATTTAGAATGACATTTGTGAAAGTGATTGAAGCAGGAGAAAATTAGATGGGACCAGATTGTCAAAAGGGAAGTTGGGGTGTGAGTTGGGCCAGGAGAGATGGGAATCTATAGCGACCTTGATTGGAATTTGGGCCCCACCATGCTCCAAAATCTATATCTGGTTTTGGCTGCTTTTGGCTTTAACAGCACAGCATGCTACTTGCCGCCAGGCGCCAAAGATGGAATTTTTGACAACTAAGCAAGATACCCATCTGGCCATGTGGCTGGCCTTGATTGTGTGTGGACGCGCGTCTATGGCCCACCACCCACAAAAATTCATTAAATTTTAAATTTAAAAATATGGTTTGAACTTTGAAACCGTTCCCTTTATTTTTAACTCATTTCCTCTCCCTCGCATCTTCTTTGAGATTTAAAAAAAAACTCTCAGGCTTCAGCCATGAAGCACGAGAGAAAGATAGAGCACATGCCTCATGCCCATCTCACAACTACTAGTCTCTCAACTCTCTCAAGTCTAAACAGTCTTGCTCGAACCACCTTTCCTTCTTCCTCTGATATCATTTACAAATATTTCCTTCTGGAAACTATGACATAATCCTGATTCCTCGAACCATAAGTGCAGAAATGTCAGCCAAACACCTAGTCGATCATTCAGAATTTAGTATTGACCATATATATGAATAAAAAGTAAAATTTTGTTAAGTACTTGGAAAGTTGATATGAACCCAGAACCCATACATGAGCATGTTTCTGAGCTTCTGGAATTTTCTTATGATATCATCTCCTTTACCTGCTATGGTGGCTATGGATTGAAATCCTCCAAGTTGGGATTTGGCGACCTCATTCATGATCTGGTACTTTACAACCCAGGTCTGAGTTCCGATTGAACACAAATCATGACTTCTTTTTTAGATTTATTTATTAATGCTCTTATTTCCTTGAATCTCATATTTTAGAAAGTTTCTGAACTTATCATAAACAAGCAATGGCATGTTCCTTTTAATTGAAGACATCCGACACCTGAGTTCGGCTTGTGAAGAATGCTATTTTACTTTCGTTTCTAGGAGATTCAATCATGTATCGGATCACCTAGCAAGGAGGGCCAAGTCACTTTCAGGCATGACTAGTTGGCCTTTATCCACTCCTTGGCTTCAGAATCTTGTAACTTTGTTTCCTCGGCTTTGCCTTAATAAATTCGTCTGGTTTACCAAAAAAAAAGGCATGTTCCTTTTAATTATTAGGGTAATGACTAAATTCCTCCTACCTGGGATTCTTGCTGACCTCATTCTTCATGATTTGGTTTTTTCAGCCGAGATCCCCAGTTGTACAACACCATTCATGCCTATTTTCTGAATAGGTGGATGTTATCTCTTTGTATTCTTTTTTATCATAAAAAGAATAGGCAACCAAGATATAGTGTTAGGCGTGATAAATGATGATTTTTCATCATTTTTCTAATTGTCTCTAATTTGAATTATTTTCATATTATTTGTTCCTTTCATTTAAATTATTTTTAGATTATTTCCTCCTCTTGTTTGAATTCTTTTCATTCATCCTTTTCATTCAAATTATTTCCATACCATCTCATCGTTCCATTTCATCAGTATCCTAATTTGGCTTGATTCATTTTTCTATTGAATCCTTTCATACATTGTACTTCCATACAAACATTTCCATATATTGTATTTTCTTATTTTATATATTTCTTTTATTATTTATAGTTACCTAACAACATGAAATGTATGTTGTCTATATATTTGAGGTTCTCTCATATGAAACTATACAATCATTTTTACTATTGAAGTTATTTCTTAATAAATAGTTTTTTGGGTATTAGTTTTACACACACAACTGTATCATATCAGTGAAGCTCCATCAAATCTTTCTCTCTCTCACTGTCTGAAATGGGATACAATCATGTTCATTCTTTTGAAATACTACTATTTGTGAGGAGATCACATCCTGTTGGTCTTCTTTTTCTTCTTATTTGGATGAAAAATAATTTGTTTCTGAATAACTCACCTCAGGAACTAAGGAGAGGGTATTCACTCACTGAACAAGTGGGAGAAACACAGTACTTTCACTGTAAATGTGCCATAATCTGATAACCTGAAAATGGTCCATGCAGGAATGGCATTCGGATATAAAGTCTGGGATATACCTGGTAGGCCCGATACATTTGTTTGTTCTGTAAAAACAGAAGAAATGTTGAATCTCACCCTAACATCAATTCCGTTCCTGAATCAAGTGGCTAACTGCCAAAAAATTAAACACCTCCCCTGCAGCTGCCTCTTCAGCCTGCAAGTTCAAATGTAATTCTCACACTTAGTATGTGTTCGCTGCAATCCTGCCATTGTTGTCTACCACCACCGATTTTCACTGGCCCTGAATTTCTGAGTGCAGAAACGTTAACAGTTACCTTCAAAAACATGTTCTGATGGCCTTTTTCTGAGCAACAGCCTCCCCTGCAGCCACCATCGTAGCCTGGAAGTTCATATGTAATTCTCACATGCAGAGTATGTCGTTGCTGCAAACCTGCCATTGTTATCTACCACCACTGATGTTTCACTGGCCCTGACATTCTTTGTGCAGAACCATTAAGTTAGCTCCAAAACCATTTTATGGTGTCCTTTTTCCGGGCAACATGTGCTGCAGTCCAAAACAGAAACCGAAAAATGATTGTATCCAATCCTCCACTGTCCCAATTTGGTGGTATGACGGTGAACATGATTTAGGCTGACAAAATTTGCATAAAATACAAAGCTTGAAATTCAACTAGAAAGCCCCATAAGATAAAAGTTCACCAATCATGTGGCTGTGAGTGCACACTTGATAAAGGCCATTAAGAGTGAGACGAAAGAAAAATGGTGAGAATCCCTATCACCAAGCAAATGCTGAATATGGGCATAGCATGAAAATATCCTCCAAGGTAGCTTTACCATCATAATGTTTGTAGCAGGAATACATGAGCTGAATTAAGAGTATTAGTGTGGTAATAACCAATGAGACAATTTTCACAAAAAACAGATGCTGTTTTGGAAGACATTGAACATGCACAGCAATAGACATCACTGTAGTTGCAGTAGGGGAGGGGCTTAAAGGCAATAATATCAAATAAGCAGATGCCACAGATAAAAGGTCAGCAGATAAGAGGAATGGATCAAATATGTCTCTGTTAACAAAATGGGATACAAGGAACAGATGTAATGATCATCAAAATATGGGTCGTTTCTCTTGCACATATTTGATCTAAATAATAAACATGTACATTCATCAAATAGCCTGTGAAATGACACTCTGAATGGCAGTTAAGTAGTTAACTAAACTTGTAACCATTTAGATTATGGTCTAGACTGAAGTATGTTCTTTTACTTATTTATTATATTACTATTATTTCTTTTATGTATGGGGTCGGTAGTTGAGTGTTGACTAATATGTTTAATGATGTATGACGGTGTCAATGTTTATCCAGCAATGGCTGCCATAATCAGAACATACACCAATGGAGGAGTTACTACCGTTGACTGAATATTGTTACAAAAGCCAAAGAACACATTGATTTTTAATTTCTTTTTCTACCATATTTGGCATTTTCTCTCATAAGAAACTCGATTAACCAATAGTATTTTTTCTGGAGTTTTTAACATAGTTGATCATAACACACACACACACACACACACACACACACACACACACACATATATTCGTTTACCCACCGCTTCTTGTTTCACAATTGACAATTCATATAAGCAATACTCGTTGGCCTTGAAATCTTGAATGGAGTCGGTCTGCTTTAAGATATTAAGATAAACAGGCATCAGGACATTGCCTATCAAAAGAAAAACAACCTTCCTACAAAAAAACATAAGACAGTTGTCTAATACTTAATGTGGATTCTAATGAACTAAAATTGAATACAAGAATGTTGCCTAAACTTATCAGGAAGTAGCAAAATTTTCAACTGCAGTGGACCTGGTATTTGCATACTAAAGAAACAATTTTTAATCAAGATTTCCTAGTTCTTAATTTATATATTCAAGTTATGTCTTTTCTCAAGGCACCTGGATTTTGCTAGTTTATATTTAAATGAGACCTTCATAGCTAATGTAAGAGCACAAACTAATACTACAGAAAAAATAGAATGATTTCACCACACATAAGCTTCCAAGTGCTGGCTTACCGCAGCAAATTATTTTCTTAATGACCTTAGCAGCCAATAAGGATGTCATCCCATCAGGGTTTAGTAGATTTCCAAGAATACAATCACCTCCATGGAGAGTCTAGGTATTCTAGTTTAAAGTTCAAAGAAAGCATAAGGAAAAGCATCAGATTGGCAAGATCATCAACAAACTAGAAAATATTATTGAACCCCATCCAGATTCAAGGACAGACTGTTTTCAATGCACAGTAATGAACACCATCCAGATTCAAGGACAGACTGTTTACAATGTACAGTAATTCAAGTAGCTTGACATAAGTAGGGCTCAGTCACACTAATATCACATAACAGATATAAGACTACCTGCACAAATGTGCATAAATGTATGAGTACAATCTGACCACAAGCTGAACATCTCCTGCTGGTGAGAAGTACCCAATTGAGCTCAAATTTGAGGCAGATGACAGGGTGCCAGAGACAAAAGGAACGATAGATAATAAAGCATTTGCAGTCAAGAAGCGACACGCAGAAAAATGGAATTCTGAGTATAACTTCATTGCCAAGAAAATTAGTTGTTGGCCAGTTTTGGAAACATGAAGGAGCTAAAATTATCATGCTCCCAGAGTAACTTATGACACATGTATGGATGCAGGGAAACTAAATTACAACTGACGAATAAGCTAAAACCTAGCTCCTTTTCAAATGAAACTTCATACATAAGCTACCACATCACAAGTACCAATAACCTTATGAGTTGTCAAATGAGTTAACACTACTGAGTTACTCAATGCAACAACAGATACACCTCTGAGCTCAGTCAAGAATTCTACATTGACAATAGATACACCTCCAAGCTCAGTCAAGAATTCTACATTGATAATAGGCTGTAAGAAATCCACACAGGACATCAAATAATCATGTGGGAAATCGCTAGCACCAAGTGCATAGGTTTGCTTATCACCTCAGTGAAAATTATGGTTGCTGATGTTGTTTCTAGACAGATGATGAAGAAGCACGCCAGCTGCAACACTGACATTCAAACTTTCAACAGCCAAGAAGGACTGGAACTCCTCACCAGAGCACCCATGGTCTATCATCTCAGTTTCTTCAGCTTGGATTCTCCCAACAGGAACACTGTGAATGTTTCCTGGGATTCTTATCAGCTGAGTACAAGATCTCTCAACTAAAGGCCTCAACCCAGTGCCTTCACTGCCCAAAACAAGAATAGTTGGCACACCAGGCAAAACCTCGCCCAGAGGAACAGCTTTTGAAGAAACAGAACCCCCCAGAACCCTCCATCCATTCTCTGCAGATGATGTCAAAAACTGCATCATATTCTTGCAACATCTCATCTCCATCAGTTCAAGTGATCCTGCACTAGCTTTGCTCACAACACCACTCAAAGGAGCCGAATTTTTTGCACACAAAACCACCCCTTCAACACCAAAGAAATAAGCAGAACGAATAATGGCCCCTAAATTCTGAGGGTCCATGACCTCATCTAAAGCAATCCAGATAGGGGTCTTCTCTTCCTCCACTGAAACAGAATCGAGTTCCCGCATGGCTACCATCTCCAATGGGGAAGCATCTAATACCAAACCCTGATGGGGACGATTATCCACAATCATATTGAGGTCGTGCTTTGATGATTGTGTTTTGGTCATTCCTATTCTTTCTGCTATTTTTAGAACCTTTTCAAACCCCTTCTTGTCTTTCTTCTTCCTATTATTGCTGCTCAAATCCAAACCCTCTTGGACATAAAGAGTATAAAACTCTCTCCTTCCTGCTGATAAGGCTGCTAAAACTGGGCCAACACCGTAAACTGCTTCACCAACCATCTTTGGAATCGTTGATTCTGTAGCCTCCCTCCATGTCTTTCTACCCCAATTCTCTTGTCTATTCCACCTACGCAAATCAGGATTCTCCAGCCCAGACCCAGATTCTACATCGACAAGTTTCCTGTACCTATTTCTGATCTTATTCCACCTCGGATCATTTTCATTCTCAGCATCATTTTCTTCCGCTTCCACCATCTCATCCCTCTCCAAATGACTGCTACTAGTCCTACGACTTTCCACCATGTCTGCCATTCGGCTCTCACCTTCTCCATACCCAGCAACAGTATCACCATCATGTTTCTTTAAGAATGTGTTTGCGGATTCCTCCCAGGAAGAGCGACTAGTCTTCCCATTCGGCAGTTTTTCCAACCTTTTAGCCCTCTTATTATCGTAAGCTGATATCCAAGGAAAGGTTTTCTTACTTCCTGCTTCACTTCTACGTTCCAGCGCTTTCTGATGAGACCCATTTGAATGATTTCTGGTACCAATTGAGTTTCCAAGATGTAACGGAACTATGAAATTCCTGTGCTTCATTCTTCTACTCAACCGAGAGGTGCTGGGATGGAAACCAGTCGAGAAATTAACGGGCTTTAGCGCTTGGAGGATTCCAGTGGTCTGTTCACAGCACAAACCAGACATGTTCCTGAATCTTATCCCATTAGGGCTTTCCATACATATTGTATGAAACCCATCCATAAGCAATTGGGTTTTCATGTTGTGGAGGTGTTGAGCGCCTTGGGATCGGGATGAAACCCTAAAAACCAAGGGAAGAGCACGACTCTTTACGAAATTACAATTCATAACGGGAATCGACTACAGGAAATATGATTTTGCAGCACGAAAGAATTGCAATATTTGAAACAAAATCTAAGACAAAATGTTCATACACAGTACCTCGATTTCAGAACTAAATTGAGGAATTAGACAAAAGACAATCATCGTCTACGCTCCATCAGTTGCAGGATAGGGAAGCCTCAGGGTTTAGGGCTTAGGTTCGCCGGGAACGCCTAGCAGAAAATTATGGACTAAGAACAAAACCATTTCGAACCGGGCTGGCTTTTAGGTGCCTTGAACTCAGACCGGGTCCAAACGCCAGTGCAAGTAAGGGTGTCAATACGTTACCGAAACCGTTTAACCATACATTACCGTACCGTTTAAAACCGCACCGTACCATACCGATTCAAATTCGGTACGGTATGTACCGAAACTGTTTTCTGTAATTTGGTACAGTACAGTTTTTGTTTCAGAAGGTATACCGTTGGTACATACCGTATACCGTACCAAATTACTGAATACCGTTTTTAATGTTAGTTTTATAAATTTTGTTTAACCTTTAAACCCTAATAGGTGAATAACCAAGGTGCTAAAGGACTATAGTTGTAATAAATGGTTCTTCCATTTCTATAGATCTTAACCAGTTAGTCTCTAAACAACTTGTGTTAATTTAGGATTGTATTTCTATTATTTGTTTGCCCACCATACAAGTTGCCTACTTGTATAATAACCATTAACCTCCTAGTAGCAAAAGCCAAGAAAGCTAGTGTTTCATTTGTATCTGCAATTTTCCAAGCATTTCAAGTATGAAATTTACATGGGTGTTTCGTTAAATTTGAAGCATAAAAAATGTTATCTTGTATAGGAGAGAACAGACAAACATGTAGGCAAGTTTGAATTATAGACTAGCTAATATTGTCTCCATTTTTTTGTTTCATCCATGTTCTTTAGGCTATCTTAAGGGTATGTTTCCCTAGCTATTATTTGGCTTAATCAATCTCTTTTTTTCCCATTTATTGGAGTGCCATTCTAAATTAAGGTTCATTAGCAAAGTAATATGATTTTATACCGAATTCATACTGTACCATATATCGAACCGTTCTTTTTTTGTCGTACCGATTTCATACCAAAACCGTATCGAACTGCTTTTAAAATATCGTTTTCATATCGTACTGAATTTATATGGTAAAGTACGGTTTAAAATGCCGTACCGTACTGAATTACAGATACCGTACTATATTGACACCCTTAGACTTCTCTCCTATACAAGATAACATTGTTTAGGGTGCAACCCAATTTGACCACATGTACGGTTTAAGAGCACAAAATTATAGGGTTTCAGGTTTTTAAATCGGGAATCGGATTCACCTCCCCGCGTGTTCAACATCTTTGCCGTCTCCGAAGTCCATCTCATCGATTTGTAGCAGAGAATCACCCTAAAGCTACGTATTCTCTGATCTCATGGGAACTCCAGAGAACTCTCGGGAGCCATGCCCGGATCGAATCTTGGACGACGTCGGCGGTGCCTTCGGCATGGGTGCAGTGGGTGGTTCAGCTTTCCATTTCTTGAAAGGCATCTACAATTCCCCCCAGGGTGAACGCTTGATCGGTGGTTCTCAGGCGGTGCGCATGAATGCTCCTCGTGTCGGTGGCAGCTTCGCCGTATGGGGTGGTCTTTTCTCTGCCTTCGACTGCTCCATGGTCTACGTTCGCCAGAAAGAAGATCCCTGGAACTCTATCATCGCCGGAGCCGCCACTGGTGGATTCCTGCAGATGCGTCAAGGGTTTGGTGCTGCGTCCAGGTCGGCTCTGTTTGGTGGGGTATTACTAGCTTTGATTGAAGGAGCTGGAATCATGCTGAATAGGGTTCTTATCCCTCCTCAGAATTTGCCACCCATGGAGGACCCCATTCCCAATATGGCCGGTGCCCCTGGTTTTCAGATGGGTCAATTGCCAAATGCACCTCCAACTTTTCTTGAGACTCCTCCGACTGAATCTTCCTCTTCTCCATGGTTCGGAGGGTTATTTGGTGGTGGCAAAAAGCAGGAGTCGGGGACAACGAGTGGTGGTTCTGCTGGTGGGGGCAACACAGAGATTCTGGAGAGCTTTGACACACCAAGCACGCCTATCCCTTCTTTTGAGTTCAAGTGAGATGAATAGATGAATTATGTAGTGGTAAGACAGTTTTTGTTCTTTTACTCTTGAAACTATAGTTTGTAGCACGAGCTGTATCAATGCCCCTTTCCTCATTAATTTATTCATGTAGAGATGGGTCCATGAATATATCCATGATCAGCTTAATT
This sequence comes from Hakea prostrata, assembly GCF_041222555.1. Taxonomy (NCBI): domain Eukaryota; kingdom Viridiplantae; phylum Streptophyta; class Magnoliopsida; order Proteales; family Proteaceae; genus Hakea; species Hakea prostrata. The sequence goes on from NC_142602.1 coordinate 23,718,768, forward strand.
TTGTCATTCGCTTTACCTGGTTTTAGATGTATCCATCGATATAGTTCTTACTTGTAGTTGACATTTGATCATTCAGCATGTAAGGAGTGCGAAAATCAGAATCTCATTCTTGTAGGTCATTAATTATCTGAATCATGTCCAGAACACGTTTGTTTAAATTGTACTGGACGGGTACTTTAGTTTAATTTTCTATTCTTTTGGATTATGTGTATTTAATTAGCTTCATCTTTCATTGTGAGGAGTTCGTTACCATTAGAGTGTGCTAAACCACAATAGCTATATTTGCGGAAAAATTGTCCAGAGTTGTTGAATTTCTTTGTCTATCGTCACAGCTGGTACCTTGAACAGGCAGTGAATATTACCAGTCTTTATATGGTCGAGGCAAACGGGATTTATGTCAGGTGAAATGAAGACCTTTAGATTTGGAGTAATATCACTACAGGAGGCTCATGTTGACTTTAACATGAACATGGAAACTGCTGCACTGGTTTTTATTCTAACACGAATCCACTTTAGTTAGTTCCTCCCTTTCTAATGAGAAACTAATTTGCAATAGCCAACTAGACAATTGTTTGACAGTAGGACCGTTCTACAACAGTCTTAGACCAGATAACAGCAAGTATGAACAGTAGTTTGACAGAAAACCCTACTTGAAATTAATTACCAGGTTAGATGAGTTTTTTGGGCACCTTATGAGGTTGATAAGACTCCATTGTAGACTCCAAATCACAAGGATCAAAATTGCAGACCACATCTGGATTTACTCACAGATAGGAACTAAGGCTCAAGAAACGAGAGAATAAACAGCCTTTTAGAACAGCTTGGATGGTGCTGAAACTCTAGTCCAGTGGAATTTGAATAGGTCTTAGCAAACCCTTCAATTCTCTGCTCAAAGCAATGGCTAGAGCTGACATAGAACAACAGCTCAGCCTCGTCCCAACTAAACAGGGTTGGCTACTTGGATCCTTTCTGAACCAAGTAGCGAGAACTGCAACCACCAAAGAGAAATGAAAGAAAGAGGAAATATTATCAATAATGAATGACAAACAAATTGATAAATGAGAAATGAAAGTGAAAGTAAGAGGCTAGATGCTGACATACTTTGGCTAATGCTCCCATTGAAGAAGTTCCGATAGGACTGAACAAACCATCAGATTTTCAACTTTAAACAATGGCTAGGTGCTAAGATACTTGCAGGTCTCAGAAGTAGAAAGTAAAATTCAGTTTATATTAACCTATTACCACAGAGATCTTGGACGATGGGATCAAAGGTGCATCATATATAGAAGCTAACCCTAGATTTCTAATAAAATAAGCCTGTTTTAGTGATGAATCTGCATCAAATGTGACTGGAAAAGTTCTTGATCTTTAACTCCTTATTGGTTATCAAATTATTACAATGGAAATTTGTGCTTCAGGGTTTGCCCATCAGATTTAACTAAAGCCTCATGCATAGGTGGACAAGACAATTGGTGTAACCTACTACTATTCTTTGCAACTTAAACCCTTACCTTAGTACTCCTAAATATTTTGCTTTTGCAAAGGAGATGGGGGAATTTCATTTACGAGTGGTTCTCATCCGTTCTGTTCTCCAGTCCACCTATCTCTATTGGTGCAGAATCTTCTCAATTCTCAAATCCACCATCCATGTGATGGAATCCTTATTTTGTGCCTTCCTTTGGAAACGGCAAGAAGCCTTGTGCTTCATCCACCCAATCAATTGGTCCTCCATCTGTCGCCCTATCTCCGAAGGTGGCCTGGCAAGTCACCGGATCTCTGATGTTAACTTTGCCTGCCTTCTCAAAATTATCTGAAAAATTGCCTCAAAGCATGACTCTATTTGGGTTTGGAGGAAAATCCTATTGCTTCGTCCTCGTGCCATCTTTGCTATTTCGATCTCCATCTCTACTGGCTCACCCACCTCCTTTTGGCTTGACCCATGGCATCCGATGGGCATTCTCTTTAACCATTTCGGTCCCCACACAGTTTATGACACTTGTATCCCCAAATCCACCCCCTTGTTGGCCTTCATCTCGAATGGATCTTGGATCCCTACCCCCTTACCCATTCTCACACAGGTTTGGGAATCTCTCCCTTCTCTTTCTAACTCCTTTTGTGACTTCACCATTTGGCTCCCTTCCCCCACTAAATCCTTCTCTACCTCTTCGACCTGGGACCTCCTTAGACCCCACAACCCTAAGACCACCTGACCCCCATTGGTTTGGTTCAAAGGCTACATTCCCCATTACTCCCTTACCCTTTGGAGAGCCCTCAACCATGCCCTCCCCACCCAATCTTTCTTTTCTAACCGTCACATCCTTGTTAACCAAAACTGCATCCTCTGTTGGTCCGGTTTGGAAAACCTTGAGCATCTTTTCTTTTCTTGCCCTTTCTCCAGATCTATTTGGGGAAAGCCCTTAACTCCATATGGTCCCGTTCGAGGCGTTCCTTCGGGTTTGGTCGAGATTGGTCTTGGATTTTGAGAAACTTTTCAGGTTTTTTCATCTACGATCGGATTGGGAAACTAGTGTTTTGTGCCTTGGTCCATCACCTTTGGTGGGAGTGCAATCTTCGTAGATGGACCTCCAAATCTTGTTCTATAGACAAGATTTGGAATGTCATCTATTTTGATGTTTCTTCTAGACTGGTAGCTATTCCCCACCCCCTATTGATGATACCCCAAGGAACAAGCTCATTGTTGTCTCCTAGGGTCTTAGTTCCTCTTTCGGGTCTTCTGCTTAAACACCTTTTTCTCTTGTTTCCTTTTCTTTAATATAATTATTTATTTGTCCAAAAAAAATTCTGTGAACCAAGAGACAGGATTTTGGATTTCTTGCAAATGGAACGGTCTAGTTCTTTATTACCTTTTTTTTTCCTTTCTGTAGGGTGGATTTATGATGGCTGGAATATTTTATTGTTCTTCCATTTGTTTGTTGGGTTCACAACACATTGCAACAAGAAAGGATTTCTGTTTGTGTATTTACTACCCTCTTAGTTTTATATCACTTTGCTGCATTATTCTATTGTTGCATCTTGTAGAAGGCTTTGGAACTAGGGAAGTCTTTTGAACCTTTGGATGCCTTGTTCCTCTCTTTCACCTGTTGGAGGATTCACACCATTATCAACCATAGGTTTCATACATAATCTATTTTTTTCCTCAATGGTCTTCTGTATTTGGCTATTCTTTCAGTTGGTTTCAGTTGTTTGTTAAAGTGTAATCAGGTAGGGTCATAATCTACTTGTTGATGCGATTTTGCAGGACAAACTAATCATTGTTGGCAATGGGGAAATTTGATTTTAGGTTTGAAGTGGTACAAGTACATAAGAAGATTAGGATGGTAACAATAAGCATAGAAAGTTTATTTGTAGTAAAATGGTACGAGTACAGAATATGGGAGGGCAACAATGAGCCTTTAAATTTTATTTCCAGGAAAATGTGTTCCAAATGGTTAATTATTTGGAGTGGTGCAACTTCGTAAGCAAATAGTCATGTTTATAGTTTAATTATTCATTGTGAATGGTAAGAAGTTGTACAATGATGCTTGAAGAGTTGTTCTGGTTTCTCAAAGATAGGATGAGTCCTGAAAACAGAGGAGAGGAAATGTGGGGAAGGAAAACAAGCGCCTTAAGTGATTCATATGGAAAATGTTGCTTGTGCTTGCACCTTTTGATCCATGCCACCATGTTTGGGTTGCTGGGGAAATTGAAAGGAAGTTGAAGTGAAATTACTATAAAGTAGTTATCTCCATCCCCCATATATAGCTACCCGTTCCAGAAAATTTAAAATTCTAGGGTAATGATGGGTCTGGAGGAGGCCTCATCTTAACTAGGCCAGCATGCCCATATTGATTTCATAACCGTATAGTTTTGGTCATATAAGGGTTTACTGAGAACCCTTTGACATTTACCAAAACTAGTGAAGATTTTATTACACAGGCCCACATGAATGACTGCAAAGGTATGGAAGTTCAACTTAGGATTGGTGCAGTGATCTAATCCCAAAACCCTAAAAAAAATTCTGATAAAGGTTTGAACTGAAATTTTGTGATTGATTTAATCATAACTTTAGAGGACGTAATGGAAAAGAAGTAAAGAAACCTGCGATGGCTACAGAATAACCTCCTTTAATTTTCTCAATAATAAAGCCTTTTACCTGTGTATGCCTTTCTGGCTGTTGAGGTACTTCTGGATGCCAAGCGATCTGTGATATCCTGTAAAAGGGTTGAAACAAATTTTCTGCTGGTTGCCAAGGGTTGGGGTATTTCTTTTCTGAAATTGTTATTCCCTTTTCTTAACGTGTGTCGAAACCGAATAGATGGGAAGGGATTTGAAGATTTCTGTGATTTCTAACACAATGATTCGTATCTTGAAGATTTCTCTGATGTCTAACACAATGATTACTTAGATTATCAACTTCTACCAACCTAGCTCCTTGGCAGACGGAAGAGCTCTTTGAATTGCCACAGTTTCAGCCACTAATTAATGTGCTTTTGTGTGCTACATCCTCCGGCAAAACAAAAGGTCATTCTACCATTGCAGTCTCTAGCAATTACTCTGCACCCAACTTGATCTGAATCTGGGTTAACGACCCATCGACATTGATTTTTATCCAGCTTTCTTTGGGGTTGTTCTCTCACTTAATGAATTTCTCTGCTTTCGTCGACTCGAGAACTTTTCGTTTCAGCAATGATCACAAGTCAGTCACTGCTGTTAGGTCCTGAATTGGTGGTTGGCCAGATTAGAAGTCAGATTGGGGTGTTGACCCATGTCTTCGTGAAAAGATGGTCCGATCCTAACATTTTTTGCCACACAATAGAGTGGGATTTAACTGTGAATATTATAAAATTATTAGAAGTGAGACTTCAATGAGTCTTATGCGTCCCCCACCATTGTTGTGTGGGAGAGAAGTGTTAGGGAACCACATTGTGACGGGAGGTGATCTGGACCTAGTCGGAAATAGGTTCATGACATTGAATGCGAAGGCCCTAAGCAGTAGTAATAAGAGAGATAGGGGCCTAGGATCGGATCCCATGGATCCAAATTCTTGGGATAAGGCGCATATGGGCAGTGCACCCATTGAGGAGAGTTTCAACCTAATTGGGAAACTAAATATAAGCTCAATTGGGTTGTCCAAGATGGAGAGTTCAAGTTAGATGAGGGAAGTGAATACTAATCACACTCTCCATCTGGGGTTCTAACATGTCAAACAGTGAACGAATCACAGAAAGATCTAATGGAAAATCCTTGACAGGTTAATCTGTACATACACCATAGTTTAATGCCCACTAAAGATAACTGAATTCTATTCATTTTACTTGCACCTGGTTTATCATCTTCTTTGGCTTTGGAACTTACTCATTGATAGCCCATGGCACCCCATTTATTGGGGGAAAGGTGTTGCTTTACATACTGACTTGATCATTGAGGCAGTTATCTGACCAACATGGCCGACTTGCTCTTTGCTGTTTGTTTTTCTTGGTCAGGAGTAAGTTCAATCGTAAGGCTGATCCCTGAGCCACCCAAAAAGTCAATTTTAAACGTAACAAGACCAAAGAGGGTTGAGATGTAGAAATGTATTTTGCTGCTCTTGAAAGGAACTCGATTTCTTCAATATAAGTTGTTGGGTTTCCGCATGAACATCAACCAAATCTAGCAGCAGCTTGTTGTCCATCAAGTCCCAGGTTACTTGACCTGGAGAACATATAAGGATCATGTTCTCTGCACTCTCTTCATGAGCTCCACAAATTCTGCACTGGTTCAGAAATTTGAGTTTGGATTCTCTATCCTGATATATCTTTTCACCACACATTTATGAAGGAGACATACCTCTAAAAGCATATATGGTCTACTTTATCAATATTTAGAGGTGGATCCATTCTTAAAAATGTGATGAAAGTGTGAAAAGTACAATCTTCTACCTTAACTAGTGGATTCTGCATTATTAATCTCTTATGCATCACCGGGTAAATGCACCATCTTTCAGAACTTAAAATCATTGAACATAAAAGCACTCTTTGGTTAAAAATGACCAGCAAATTCAAGTCCCAATTAAGTTGCCCAGTGGCCAAAATGCTAGTCCATTTAAAGCCCCTAGCTTTAGTTGAGTTGCAAATATCAGAATCCAGTCTTTTCCTCGCTTGACTCATTTATGGTTCATGCACTTAAGAGTACTTAATTTTCTATTATTTGGAAGGAGATGAACGGCATATGGATTAGAAAAAAAGACCTTCAAATTTTTATTAATAATAATTAGATCAGACCTAAAACAAAGACCTGAAACGATGGGGGCCAGAAGGGCCTTTTCTATTCTCTGAGGGTTCCTAATACTTTCAACATCAACTCACATCAGATTGATATTTCAAGCTTTGAAAGTCAATGAGATTTTTTTCAGTCTTTTGGCTTGTTCATGAACTTGATTTTTTTAGTATTATAAATTTATTTTATTTATTTCATTGACTTGCTTGATGAAGTTGTTAAGTACTAAAACATGTTGTTTTGAGAAGCTTAATTTGTTTGATTCACTTCATTACATCAATCAAATTTGTTTGCTACATTGATCTATGAAAAAGATACATATTTTTGTTTCCTACAACATGTTCTTTTAAAAGACTTAATTTGTTTGATGCATTTATTTTTTTTCTTTCGATTAAATTTGTTCTAGATTCCCTAATACGTGTCATAGTTTTATAATGCACTATAGTACATGTAAAATATATATATCTCACGTGTCTTAATAGATGGGATTCGAATTTTCGGAGTAGTTAGAACCCAGATAACCTACTTCCATTAAAGTGATAAAATAAATTGAACGAGTAGAAGAAAACATTCATGCGCACACGGGTGGTCAAAAGAAGAACCCTAGATGCAAATTAATTATACTCTTGAATACTTAATTTAACTAGGTTTTTAGCTATTCCAAACTAGAATTCTCTATGATCAATAGTCAAAATCACGTTGTCATCTTGGCTTGTTGCTCAAACTAGTAATGAACCTGAGCTGTGAGTCGGAATCATTCTATTTAAAAAAGTTTGTCTCTTTGTTCTTTCATAATGTCAAACCTAAACATCCTTATCTCTAAAGTCCTTTACCATGTCTTTATTGATGAACCCACAATTTTGATTTAATTAAAATTTGCTTAGTTTGGGTTGGTATTAATCTGTCTTGTAGTGTCTTAAATAGTTGTTGAAACAACATGTATGTCCAAGAACCAAATGGGTTGATTAAAATTTTAAGCACCCAATACCAAATTAACAACAACCATGGGTGATTAATTAAACATGGTTGCCATGAATCTGATATTCTCTCATTCAAACCACAACTACCACTTGAATTAAACATTTTATTAAGGTGGCTAGATTAATGATTTGCTTGCTTAACTAGGGAATCAAGAACTTAAACTAGGCATTAGGAAGGAATTTGCATCAAATCTCTTGTTCTTTCTTTGAAATGGTCCCAAAGTATATCTAGCGTTTCTTTCTCTTTTGTATATATCTTAGTTGAATGGGATGGTTTACTTTTGTATAGGAGGAATATTAGATTCACAAATCATCAATATTATCTAATAATGATACTCATAATCATGCAAGATTGCACAGCAAAGGAGTATAGAATGTAAAGTGAAGAAGCAAAGCATGAGAATTTTCTCACTAATCCTTAGTGTCTATAATCAAAAGGAGATCTATATATGGGAACCACAAAGACCATCTTTAGGAATTAACTAGTTATATTCTATTACTATTCCATCTCTTCTACATCAGGCTAAAGCATCTATGATTCATCTTTTCTCTTTAACTACTACTATATGCAGGTACTTGATTCTTCCTTTAATCACCTGCAAATGATTCAATACAAAGCATGTCAAGTGGACCAATTGATCATTCGAATTCTTAACACAGAATCTCTTAATCAATTTTTATAAATAACAATCTCAATCATTTGATCGAATCGATCCATGCGTGGTCCAATTTATATTTCTAATTCCTATCTAGAAGTGCCTTGCTTAGCTTACTGGGGACTTCATGATTTTAAGAGTGTTTATGGTCCAGACTATTAACTAACTGCTACATGCATATAATTGTAGCATTATCCATTTCACTGTAAAACGATAACTCGTTCGTTGAAAGACCTGCAACTATGATCAAAGGTTGAGCACGAGAGAATCTATGAGAGATCTTCATTGGGTGGTGAAAGAGACTTTATGTTAAAAACATCTCGAAGAAAGTTTTTCTTTAGTAATCAAGAACTAAGAGAAACTCGATCACAGAAAGTAATCGATCAAATATCCCATCAGATCTAATCGATATAAAAATACCCCCTAATTGCAGTTGGATCGAGTAGAATATGTTTGATGCTTTGAATTGATTCATTTCACCTTTTTAGTCAGGAGAATAATCTCTCTTTGCTATCCATCTTTAGAGTTCATGGCACCACAAGAAATAACATTTTATGTGTTAATTTTAAACCATTGTTTAAGATCAAAATTCACTACTGAAAATATGAGTGATGATTATTTTATTCATGTCACACGACAAGAAAACACATTTGCTCCAATGGTGAAAATTTAAAGATAAAAGAATATTATATATATAAGAAAAGGAAGACCTAATATAGTTATAATACTCAATTGAGTTGCTTCTTATTTTTTTTTTATCAAAAAAATTGGGTTCTTCCATGACATATCATTAGAAAAGACCCTATAAGCCAAGAATGCTACTAAATCCAACATACTTATGCTAAAAAACTAAATACATTAAAAATGCAAACACATAATTATAAAAAACAAAGAGTAAATGACCATCATGTGGCCTTTGTGTGCATGTTGTCATGATGGTAGAGTGAGATCATGAAGGGTTGAATAGTCGTCTTACCTTACCCTGTGTCTAGCCTGCAGGGGCGGAGCCAGGATTGAACATGGAGGGGGGCCGAATGTATGTGAGCCAATGTGGGACTCGCTGTAGGTCCCATCTCAGAATATATTATTATAATTTAATGTAGAGTCTACATCAAAAATTAGGTAAATTAATAGAAAATTCGTGAGTGTGTGAGAGAGAAATGAATAATTTGAGAAAGAGAGAGTGAATATTTGATGTGGAGAAGATTTAGGAAAATTCTAAAGTTTGCTAACTACTTCAATATTTTGTGAGACGTGTGAGGAAAGAAAGAGAAAAAATAGGAATAAAAGAAGAAATCCATGAGAGAATAAATAGAAATGAAAATAGAAAAGAATATATAAGGAGAAATTAATGGATCGTAAATTAGTTTTTAATTAGAATTTAACATTTTATTCCTTAAAACTAGGGATTGAAGGATAACCATTAGATAGAGATTATGAATGACATTTGTACCCATCATCTTTATCTTAAATTTTTATCTTAAATTTTTATTTTTAATTTTTAGAGGGGACCAAATAGTGGTATTTCACATTTAAAGATAGAGAAATAAAGAAAAAAACAAGGATATTTCCAATTTCAAAAAATCCTGGGGTCCCATGGCCCCCTCCGGTCCCAACGTGGCTCCGCCACTGTGTCTAGGCATGAACGGGAATACACCATTCGATAACATATCACCTCATGTGATAATTTTCATTTGAAGTCCTTGAGTTTCGACTTAAGTCATTTTTTATTTAAAAGAAATGACATTTTCTTTGCCTTCGACATGTTATTTGAATTGTTTTTAAAGAAAGGGTAGATTTGACATTTCATAAATATAAATTAGAATTTACAAAATGAAAAATTGTCTGTTTTCCGTCAAAAGTGAAGAAACGGTGCGTTACATGAAGGGGTAGATTTGACATTTCAAGATTCTGATTCCCGTTTGCTCAACCTTTTGCTTGTCATTGTCAATGGTCAAACTAACCCAAAGACGAATGGACACGTCAGCTCGCATTTCTCAGGGAGCTCCACTCGATCAACACGTGTCGGTTCCCCGTAACCGTAGAAGAGAAATCCAAAATACTGCGCACGTGCATGATGACAACGTTAGCTTCTTTTCAATAAATTAAGGATTATTTCGAGAATCTCACGGTCACGCCTCTTTCGAAAACAATACTTAAAAGACGGCCTTGAGCTTTTACTTTTAAAAATAATTTAATAATAATTTTATTCGAAGCTCCCTTCCAACCATTTTAATAATCTTCAAAAAAAATAAAAGAAAGAAAGATACAGTCATCAGAAGGGGACCCACCATGTAACTTTTAGTTATTTACTCAAAAATTTCTACTCAATTTTTATTTTTAGTAGTCTCTTTCTAAATAATAAGTTTGTTGTACAATAGTGTATTTTCACTTTTTTGAATAAATCTATTTTAAATTATTTATTAATTCGATTGAGCAAGTTAAATAATCGTAATCAATATTATTTCTTTGAAATCTACCTAAAAAAATATTTATTTTTTTAATATTTTTATTGTAATATATATAACGCGTATTTGTAGTCATCATTAAATATTATTAATGATTATATCACATAACACAATATTAGACCATTTCACGTCATCAATATGCATTTAGGAGGCTATTTAAAGAAAATTTATTGAAAAAATAGTTGAATTTTCCACAATGTTATAGTTTAACTTTTCACTAATACATATAATAAAAAGCTATTCAAATAGAGAAAGCATCTATGGTGAAGAGATAAAGCGTGTGGGATCCGTGGCATGAAATGTGAGATGTCATTCGTTGAAATTTGCACGCTGGCATTACTTTGAAAGTCGATTGTGTTTTTTAAAAAATCAAAAAGAAAAAAAAGAGATACATCTCCAAAATATAGTTTCACACTATTAGATATGGTGGGAATTGTTTTCTTTTTTGTTAATTATGTATTATATTAAACAAAACAATCGAGAATAACTTGAGTGTAGAGAAAACACCTCACCATAGGGATCGATAAAAGACCAAACAGTCATACTCAGTGATTTAAAAAGAGCGTGTGGAATCCACAACATAGAATGTGAAGTGATTTTAGAAGAAATCCATACACCGGCATTGTGTGAATTCTTTATTTATGAATAAATTAAAGGAAAAAAAAGGCCATATTAAAGGGAAATTTGAGTATATTGAACTAAAACAATAATTACAAAAAAATAATAATTTATGACTTATTATTAGAGAATAATAAAAGAAAGAAAATGTTGTATATTAAAATTGAAGGTCTCCGGATGAAATTTTTTAAATTCTGGTGAAGGCATATTCTCCACAGGCGGGTGGGTGCACGTGTCGACGTCATCTTCTTCATCTTCTTGGGCCTTGGAGTTGGGAAAGTCAATGTGACTGTTTGTGAGTGACTAGTAAGTACGTGATGGACTGGACATGGAAATGGGCTAGAAGAACCCAATAATTGTAAACTTGCCACGTAGGCATGTTAGTATAAATAACGCGACTCAAAGGGTTTTTAGACAACAATTCGAATTCGAAGTGCTCAGATAAGAAGTGAGGAATATGAAGAAGCAGTGGCTAAAACCATCTCCAAAGATGGAAGGTGAGGTAACAGTGAGAAAGTATGATAAGGAGAGAGACAGAGAAGCTGTGGAAGAGATGGAGAACAGGTGCGAGCTTGGGCAGCAAGCAGCAGGGAAGCCCTCGCTCATCACTGATCTTATGGGCGACCCAACTTGTAGAATCCGCCACTCTCCTTCCTCTCTCATGCTGGTATATATTCATGTCGAACACTTGATGGGCTTCATGAATTCTCACTCTTCTTTGATTAATTGGGTGGTCTTTTAATATCCATGATTGCTGCTGCAGGTAGCAGAGTATGGAGAAGAAAAAGAGATAGTTGGGGTTATAAGGGGATGTTTAAAGACAGTGACCAGAGGGAAGAAGAAGCCAGTGAGCACCACTCACAACAACAACAGCAGCACCAGCAGCTTCCCTGTCTATGCTATGGTTGCTTACATTCTTGGACTGCGTGTTTTGCCCACACACAGGTGAGCTCATCTCTTTTGTCTTTCAATGGATATAAGCTTACTTTATTCTTATTATTCCCTTGCTGTTCTTGTATTTAAGAATACAATTCCATCCTTGCTTGAATCATGCATGAAAACTACCAAAGATTAATGTTTTTTTTAAGTTCCTCTTAACCATTTCACTTAGAACCAGAGATGGGTTGATTGATTTCTCTATCTCCCTCTCTCCTTCAAGGAAATTAATTATTTTATGTAATGATCATCAAAAATACGATTTAGATTCCCTAAAGACTGAAAAGAACAAGGTAAGAATGAGTGGAAAAGGCAAGGTGGTTCGCCTCCTCACATTGAGAATGAAGGTGACTATATCAAACCCAAAAGGCAAAAAAGAAAAATATAATAATATAGAGATATTTGCGCACGATAGCAGATAATTATGCTTATTTGCTAAAATGAGCGGGGTTTTTTTCCCTCAGGCGTTTAGGCATTGGAACAAGATTGGTAGAGAAGCTGGAAGAGTGGAGCAAGCAAGAAGGCGCGGAATACGCTTACATGGCAACAGAGTGCACAAATGAGGCCTCCATCAACCTCTTCACGCTAAAATGCGCCTACGTGAAGTTCCGAACTCCTACGGTGCTGGTCCAGCCGGTTCATGCACACTACAAGCACATTGGCTCGGGAATTACAATCGTCCGACTCGCTCCGCATCTAGCCGAGTCAATCTATCGACGAGTCTTCGCGAACTCGGAGTTTTTCTCCAAGGACATAGACGTAATTTTATCCAACAAACTCAGCTTGGGCACTTTCATGGCCTTGCCCAAGGGAACCCTACAAAGTTGGAATCCAAGATCAGGTCAGCTTCCACCATGCTTTGCTATCTTGAGCGTGTGGAACAGCAAGGAAGTGTTCAAGTTCCTGGTGAAGGGAGTATCAGCGCTAAAATACGCCTTATGCATAGGAAGTCGAATATTAGATGCATGGATGCCATGGTTGAGGATACCATCCATACCAGACGTGTTTCGTCCATTTGGAGTTTATAATTTATATGGGCTGCACATGGAGGGAGGAAAGGGTGCGTCGCGGCTTATGAAGAGTCTCTGTGCATTCGCACACAATATGGCCAGTGATGATCCAGGTTGTGGGGCCCTTGTGGCTGAGGTTGGAAGGATGGACCCAGTCAGAGAAGTGGTCCCACATTGGAGAAGGTTTTCTTGGGCCGAAGACTTGTGGTGTATGAAGAAACTATCTGCATCTCCATCAGAAGTTGATCAGGATGAGAGTTGTGAGATCCCTGATTGGATTACATCTCGTCCATCCTCACCAGTGATTTTCTTTGACCCCCGAGATTTTTGACTTGTTATGATAGTTGTCTATGTAAAAAGTATTGTTTTCAGAAAGAAGAAGAAAAAAAAAAAAATCAAATCCCTTTTTTCTTAAAATTTTTTATTTGGGTCATCTGATGAAACCCTAGTTTTGGTTTAAGTACCTTAGTCTAACTCTGATCTTGACCTTGACATGCAAGGCCGTGTTAGGTCAAGCCAAGTCATGACACTTAATTCTGACGTTGAGCTTAACAATAAATGACAAAATAAATCATTATGTTGTCTTAAAAATATCTTAAAATGTCGTAGGACTAAATTAGAAAGTGTCGATTTGAGTCAAACATCCAATCTCAACCTAGAGCTAACACTTGTCTAAGACTACAATAATGAATCCTTACAATACGCTCAAGGCCAAATTTTGATACCAAACTCTGCTTAAACTAAAGATAGATTAGGACCAAATTTGCATCCCTAACCCTTTATTATAGAGATTGTTTTTTAGAATCAGGCGTAATTTATTACCATTACCAAATAAATACTAAGCAAATCGGACCAGGGTCATGTGAGATTGATAGGTAGTATTATTATTAGGAAATTATGAAGTCATGTACATGCTGTCATGTTAAAAGTTAGGATGGCCCGGTCTATGGCAAGGAGGACTGTTTGGCTTGTTTCCGTTCATTGGCTTCTTGAAGCTTGTAATCAAGACACGTCTTAGGTTTTTCTTGCCCTCCTTTCAATTAAAAATCTGTTTATCAAAAAAAAAAAAAAACTCACACACATCTTTGAGTTCCTTGTGACAGTTTGGGTTTTCACCACCAAGCCATGTTCCCATTGTCTGTATTTTGAGCCTTTAGAGGAATATATTGAGAAATTGATGACAGTTAAGTATTAATGTATTATGGGAAGGAATTAAGTTTCTTAAATGAACAAAAGGCGAAAGAAAGGGAAGCGGGGGACCCTCAATTAGGCAAATTGAGAGGAAGAAAGGTACCAAACAACAACAATATGATTGTGGTGCTACTAAAAGCTTTGAGTGCGTTAGAAGAGTTCTATAAAGTGAAGAATAAATATACAAAAACAAATACAACAAGGTCTTCCCATCCTCAAGCAATTGTATGGACTTCCTTCATCAAGATTGGCTCAAAATTAACTGTGATTATGGTGTAAATGGATAACAGAAATCTGCTTCCGAATTCACATCCGCGTCCGTTTAGGGGTATCCAAATCCATCCGATTACTAATAGGATGCGGATATGATATATCCATTTCTTACCGATTATTATCCGTCATAATTCGTCCGATTAAGTTATTTATTTAGATTTATTTTTCTTATTTTATAAATTTTTTACTTGTGATATGTGACTATTTTTTAGATTTTCTACTAAAATTGCTACCAAAGTTGTTAAATTCTTAAATTTCAAACCTAGCCCTCACAAATAAAATTGTAAAAATGTAAACTGGTAGTCGAAAACATGTATTCAATCTGTATTCATATCCATTTAGAAGAATCCACTTAAGAAAATAACTATCCGATTATCATCCGAATCTGACTGAATCCGTTCGAAAACCGATAGGATGTTATCCGAATCGGTCTGAATATAATAGGATGCGAATATGGTATTACCACTATCCGATCCGAATCCGGTCCGTTTACACCCCTAACTGTGATGCATCTTGAAAGAAAGGTGAACCTAAGGATGTCTACATATTATTTGCAGGGATTTCAGGGAAGACCGATATTTGTCATATCTGAATTTCAAAGCTTTAGTAGTAGGTAAGGGAGGCATTGGCAGTTAGAAGAGCTTTAGTTGAAGTAGCTGAAAATGGGCAACAAAATTATAATACAATCAGATTGTTTTGTAGTTATCAGCCCTATTTCTAAAGACCAATGGTCCTCCTCTCATATCACAATTAGGCTCATTTTTAGATGATATCCTGTATCTTAAGACTCGATTTGAGTTTTGCGTTTTTGAGCATGTACCTAAGTTGGCAAACTCAATAGCCGATAACCTAGCTAGGAGCACGACTTTGGTGCTGTTCCACTCCGTGGTTGAAAGATCTTTGTAACCTTTCTTCTTCGAGCTCTGCTCTTAAATAAAATCCTTTTGAAAAAGAAAAAAAAAAAGTACAACAATAAGCTTGTTCCTTCGAGCATCAACAATAGGGGATGAAGAAGTAAGTGAGACTTAAAAGAAACATCAAGATAGATGACAGTTTCAAATTATATCCAACGATCTGGAGTTAGAAGTTTGTTTTCTAAGGTTGCGCTCACGCTAAAGATGCTGGACGTACAATAGCCCCAAAGGCCATCTTGCCGGCTATGTCACAAATAGATAAGCTGGGAAAGTATATTAAGATCCATAACCATCCCAAGCTAACCCATAGGATTGATGAAAGGAGGGGTCAAATGGAGGATAAGAACTTTCTCCAAAGGGAATTGGAGACAGGACAGGTAAAAAAAAAAAAAAAAAAGGTGGTTCATGTCTTCAATGCCATTCCAACAAAAGGTGCAGTGAGGGTGAAGGAGAATATGACACTAGATGATGAATGATTTAATTTATATACAAAAGGAACTTACTTTGATTAAAAACACCACTCTTTTTGTCTCTAATGATTCTTATATTGACTTTAAAAAAAAAAGGACACGAGAAGAAAAGAAAAAAGAGTATATGTAATGGTCGGTGAATCACATTTATAGCCTGAAGTTTAAAAGTATCAAAACAATTTGTCAGCAAAAATGACTGGAGTAACTCAGCTTAAGACAATTGCTCCCTCCTCTACACTTTGTTTGTGCAAAAGCCATGGAATTCACCCTTTCTTTAAGAAAAAGTCTGGTCACTTGCATATGAAAATGGAAAAAATATAGAGAGGATAATTAGTTAAGCACGAGGAAGAGGGGACCAGCTATGTGATGGAAATCCATGGACCACATTTCCATCAGTACTTGGGAATAATTTATCTAACTTAATTCAGTGATTCATAATTGCCATCAAAAGTAAAGAAGGAAGCAATGGATTAGGTCTGATCATATTTGGTTCTACTCCAATCCAACACTAGTGGCCCAAGGCCATCCATATCTTCTAAGGGTAAGACTGCATAAAAAATGAAGCTAGAGACTAGGAAAAGAATTAAATGATAGAGATATGCCTTAGCAATGCGTGGCTGTGAAACAAAAACATAAAAGAGCTTTCCCTTTGAGAACCCTTGTAAAGATTAGTCATTATTTAAAATACTCCATTCTTCTTCTCTGAGGTCTTCCCTGCTTGGGAAGGCTTCAATGAACAAAGAAGTACCCAGGCAAAGTTTGGGTATTCTGACTATTATGGTTAGTAACCAGTGTCAGCTTCTCATGTATAGCATGGGTTTTGCCTTCTCTATCTGCTTCAAGATACATGCTTCTTCTGAAAAATAATTAATGATGTAAATTAACCATCGTAAACCAAGAATATTTGATGGGTTGTGTTTCTTCTGGAATCTGGGTAAGTTTTACTTGTGTTTTAACATTGACAGCTCTTTCAGTTGGAATTTAGAATGACTTCTTTAAGTTGTTTCTTCAAGATAAAATGGAGTCCTTAAAAGAATTTGGAAGTAAATAATCAGTATTTCATTATATGATTTGGGGAAGGGGGGGAAGGTTCCGACTGAATCAGTGCACTCTGTGGAAGATGAAGTTACAAGAACCGGCAAGCATATACCAGAAAAGGATCCAAGAAGCTAATAACACCTTTTGGAAGCAACACTTGGTTTTGAATTACTATAGCAGGAAGAGATGACAGAAATCAGCCTTAGCTAAATATCACTACCCTTTACACTTTGATTCATAATCCGATCTTCTACACTTCACCAGAAACATATACATCTAAATGCTTCAAGATACAGAATGCCGTCTGTTTCTCGAGGAAGAACCAGAAGACCTAGTCTCCCCAGGATTGACTGAAGTTGGGCTCTGAGAACTCCCTGACGTCTCAGAGCTCTTGTTCTCACCTAGCCCTGTAACCCCAACCCACAACTTGTCAAAGAATCTTCTTGATCGTGATGTAAGCAACATAGCTCCACCTTTGTTTTTGCTTGCCTTGTATTTCTTCTCACCATTTCTCTGGCACTCACTGTCACTGATCTTTGTTTGGCTTATCTGTTTCTCAAGTGATTTGCAGTCCTCTGGCACTGTCTTCTCCCAATCTTCGGTGTTTGCAGTAGAACGTGAACTAGCACGAGAAACATTTTGAGGGGCATTAGGAACCCCAGCAGCTGCCCTGGCCTGTTCAAAAAAGAGGACCTGGACCACCACACGAAGTGGTAGAGAATCATTTTGTGCTGCATGCATGCATGCATCCATTGACAATTTTTTAACATCCATTAGTCCACAAATCTTCTTCTTGTCAATTTTCACCAAATTTGGGTGCTCCTAAACACAAGAAAATAAAGGGTTCAAATCTTCAATCATCACTCACAGGGATTTTAATATTTCAGCTTCCAGAGAATGACACAAGCCTAATCATCAAAATACATTATGGAAACATCAGGAAGAATAATGCCCATATGATGGGGAGAGAAAGGTCCAACTTAAAGAATGAGAAGAAACAGAACTAATGCAGGATCTGTAAAGAACACAAGTTTTGCTGTGTGCATCCATGCCTCCATGAATTGCTACAGAGGTTTCATTTAGTTAGGACATTCATACATTGAACTTGATACCTAAAGCCCATTGTCCAATATGAACATTGGATGATGCCTACCGAACAAAATATACTCTAATTGGATTATCTCGCTGCATACACTCACCATGACTTTTGGCATCCACGGTCAACCTATCTGATGCAGAAGAAACCAAAAATACAGTGTATTTGAAATATGTATGATTGCTTACTGCACCATATGCATGGATGAATCTATTGAAAATGCCCACACATGCTTCACAAATCAACAACTTAACTCAGACTCATCCTAACTATACTGACCACAAGTATCTTTTATCTCCAATCAACTCTATACAAAGTCATATTTGTTATTAAAGCAATGCATGCTTATTTGTTATTAGTCCTAAGCAAGGCATGCTTGCCTTGCCAATTTTCATAGTCATTTTAGGCTTTCCCCTGGCCCCTTAAGCACATCGTATATGAATCAAACCATTCCCTCTCAAGGTCAAGGTAAATAAAAGATAATTAAATGGTTTACCATGCACAAATGCTTACCTTCAGGTAGATGTCTATAGCCTTGTATAATCCATCATGGACTGGTCTAGCTGATTCAGGAATCAATTGTGAAAGGTCAATAAAACTAGAGACGGCAAGATTTGGATCAGATGCAATTTCAGCAAGATACCCATCAATCAGTTTACCAACATTCAGCAAGGACCCTCTCCCTAACACAAAATCATCTGTAACCTTCTCATGCTTCTCAACAAAATCCAAACTCTGCGTACGTCGGGTTTGCATTATGAACCGATTCACAATGTTCTGCACCAGCTTCACATCATAAATGGTAGCTTCTGGTGGTTGTGCCGGAATCAGTAGATCATTTACAGAAGCTTCATCCAACTGCCAACTGATTCTCTTCAAAAGCTCTTCCTTTGGTGCATCTCCAGCTCCAACTAGGATGGCAAATTTCAACAACTTCAGTAGGAAACTACACAAACATTCAGAACCCTTGTCAGAAGGCAATAACCAGATGATGGTTTCAACCAAAGACCTACTCCTCAAACAATAGTCAAAAGAAACCAGAGCATCAACTGAATCTGGCAGCCATCTGATGGCATATGCCTTTAGTGCCTCAGCAATCACATCAGCAGACATTCTTCCCTTTGACTTTATAACAATCATTACTCGTTTGTAAAGATCAATATCCAATTCACATATATCTTCAACCCACCAATCTTTGGGAACAGATTGAAATTTCTGTTGTAGCCTTGTCCCATTCTCACATATTTGATCTGCTGCTGCTAACTTCCGGTTATAAGTGTATGACCATGTGACATTTGATGGATCTACTGAGGTTCTAGACGCAATAGAATCTATGCATCTTCCAACCACCTTAAGATCCTCAGACCATGGTAGAAGAGACTTGGTAGTCTGAAGGACAATAATAGAATCTTTCCAACTGCGGAATACACTTGAGTTAAGAAAAACCTCAATTTTAAAAATTAGGTTTCCACGATCAGCATCCTCTGTCATCTCAAGGTAGTCTGCAGCACATCTGGCAGCAACAACATTGTAAGCATTTAGGGTGACCGTCATACCATAGCAGAATTTCGCACATATCTCAAAGGCCTTTGGTCCACCAGGGAAATCAGCCATGCAGACTTCATTGGTGTTTTCTTCATTGGCTCTCATTACAAGCTTTTGCAAACGATTGCTTTTGGATAACAGAGGAAACTGCACAAAGAGCTCAATGTTTGAGAGTTGGTTCTGGATATCCATGTAACATTAAAAGCAATACTTCATCAAGTAAACCAATCAACAAGCTCAATAGAATGTGTGCCAATAACTGCTCCTGCTGATAAGTACTTTTTAGACTTCAAAATTTTTTCTTCCACCATGATAGAGAATGAAAGAGCCAAAAAAAAAAAAAAAATCTGTCAATTTTGTCCGTCAATTTTGTCCTTCAGAGTTGTCAACAATGGAGTAGCATAGAGAAAACCACTAATGCAGAACAAACATTGCTTTAACATTATTTAGGATGATGATTTTTCAGACATTATTTATACAAAACAACTGAAGTTGACCCCAAAAAATAGAATGTGTCAGAAGACTTGATTATCAATTTTACAATATATAATTGCTACTAGAACATCTAAAATATTTACTGCACCACATGAATTCAAATCCAACCAAGATTCTACACATTTTCTCAGTTCATTTTCCAATGACAAGAAAAAATTAGTTCACATCAAATAATGCAGTTCACCCACATATAGGTCAGAAAATTTACCTTGTGCAGATAAAATTTCACTTCCCCAACAACTATAACAATATCAGTAGCCAGATCAGATGCTACAAACCTGCACAAGTGGAGGAATTATGACAAACAAATTGGGGATAAAAAGAAAGCAACTGCTTGAAAATAACCAAAATTTCCAAGACAGATCAATAACAAATGATGTCCAAGGACAAAGCACAATGAATAATTGCATGACTTTGACATGGAAATAATATTTAACTCCCTTACCTGGGAAAACATGAAAATAAAAATTACACACCCAGTGCATAAGGCTCCAGCCACCACAGGGACTGGAGAGGGTCATAATGTACGCAGCCTAACTAAAGCAATGTAAGGCAAGCGTCCAAGACCTCTTGGTTTCAATAAGCCAACCTTACCAAAGCAAGAATCTTTTTCTTCAAGTATATTAATGACACCGTTTAATAAATTTAATAATTGTGTGCAGTGATGAGAACTCAAAGACACCAGCAAACACAAGCCAACTCTCCTCTAAACCTAGGCCCCTGTTTTTTTCTGCATGAAAGGAGAATTCTTAACCAAAATACACCATCCAAGAGGGCAAGACAAATTCATCAACAGACACATCTACTCCTACGATTACGTAAACTCGAAGACCCAAATAGGAAGCATCTATTATAGGATCACAAAATCATGAGGGTTCATAACCATCAAATTGTCTCCTCTCAACTGATAAACCATTGGCTTCATTCTGAAGCATGTGCGAGTCCAAGTTCTTCTATCATCCAAGCAACTCATTATAGACACTGCAAGCAGTAATTTCATCACAGATGTTCTTCTTAAGCCTCAACTACGGAATGGTTCAGCTGGTAAAATTTTCAAAAATATGCTCAAGCTCCTTCCTCTTCAGGTATCCCCTAAATGAGTTATCATTGTTGTATGCCATGGATCACAGTAGTCACTATTGTATGCCATGGATCACAGTAGTCACCATTGTATGCCATGGACCATAGTAGTCACTATGCAACAACTACTAAAAGATCAAGTAATCAATTTTAAAGCCAACCTATTTCAAAATTTTATATCCACATAATAACTCACGTTATGGGTTATAGTATGCAGTAATGCAATATGTAACTTCTAACCTTACTGAACATTTTAAATTCCTCATCCACATTCTCAACGTGGGAACATAAACAACATGGAACACTAGTTTAGGAGCCTGATAGTCAGTTTAGGAGCCCGATAGTCAGTTAGACTAGAAAATGTAGATCCTCCAATATGCTAGGATTTCAAACAACATATTGAACTAATAAGAGTTGGGTCTCAACAAAATCAACAACAGCCAATAGAAACATGGAAATATTCGCAGTTAAACAATGACACATAGTCAAGTCAGCATATGACTTTTGTCATCTTGTTAACTTTGTTTTAACAAATCTTGCTTTGGATACTAAGTGACAACATCAATGACAATAAAGTTTCGTTTAAGGTTCTATACTTCAATGATCTTAAACCAAAATATGCACAGAAAACAGTCTCCATTGGTTCAAGAGCACAACTAGACTTGATTGCTACATCTTAGATCGTCCCAGGCTGTTAGACAATGGAAACCAGTGCCACAGAGCATCTCTCAACATACCCTTTAAAGGATAAAATGGTCCAGCCAAATGACCAAAATACCTAGAGATGCATAAATGCATTTATGTATGTATTATGTATGTATACTCTAAGTATTCCGTGATTGTCTATAGAAATATGCCTGCTCTAGCATATCTGAACAAAGGATCTGGTTCAAATGAGTAACACAGACAGAATGGGATCAATCCCTCAACGGTAGAGCTCCATAGTCTCCAAAAGAATGTGAACAAGCAGAAGATAAATTATTGAATTTGATAATTTGATATACCAAGTGGACTGAGTTCTGCTGCAAAAAAGAAATATTACAGGTGAGCGAAACAAATAAATGGCTAACTAATATGCTTCACATGTGCATGTTATTATTGAAATGGCATGAGATACCTCCCATTTGGTATTTTGTGACTGCAAACAGACAGTTCTCTTCCAAATCACATCATCTAGGTCCACAATATCGCCAATCAAAAGTTAAGGACAGTCCAATTCATGGACCACCACTTGATCAGATCTGATCAGATCTAAGCCTAGATCTAGACCTTACAAAATAATAGAATGCTATCCAGCATCAAACAGTTGTTTACCTCAGACTTTCACCTACTAATCGAATACAGGAACAAAACAAAGAAAACACTTCTCCTCTTCTTTCTCTTCCTCTGCTTCAGGCTCGAACTCAACGTTGTAAACAGATGACCCTCACTCAAAATTTTTTATGCCCAGTAGCAGTAAATTTGGAAACACAGTACTTATTACACATAAATACAAGAAAATATAAAGGAAAATATTTTCTTATGAATTCACCATTTTTAAAAGACTATTCTTCCAATGCAGTGCATGATCAGCACATGGAACTAGTATCAACCGGCATTTTAGGCAAGTTGGGGGTGATAGATCATGGGGAACACACTAGAAACTAAAAAAGCAAACCGACTATATCCAATACACAGAGACGAAGCAACGCTGCAAGTGATAAACAGAAGATGAGTTCACGCGAACATAGACTAAACAAAGTGGAAAGAAATAAAATAAAATAAAGAAAGAAAAAACAGAGGGAAGGGAAGGAAATGAACGAGCTTTGAGCCATAAAGAGATGAAATACAGTTAAGAAACAAAGAGGAATGTAAGTCTAACCTGATACAGTTGCCATCAGCTTGAAATGCATCTGGCTTTGATCCTAGCTTCATAAACTTCATCTCCCCAATATGCAGACACTTAAAACTCAAAAAGCTCAGTAAACCCACCTCAAAAACTGCTACCAAGCACTGCAAAAACAACTTTCATACCCAGCAAGAGTCTCAGACTCTAAACATGAACCACCAGCACCACCGCTCAACCCAAGAAGGTCCCAAACATAAAAGATACAACCCAACAAGACCCTCTCTTAGTCTTATGTTACGTCTCTAAGCGCCGTTCTCTGTGTCTCCTTTTAATTCGCTGACACTCAGAAAACTGCCTGACCATCCCTCACAAGCAAAAGAAGAAGAAGCCCACTCGAAACCAGAGCGGTTTTGGTCGAAACCACTGTTCCCAAAGCCAAAGGCTGATGATGATGACGACTGATTATAAATGAAAAAATATCGTGTGCCCAGAAGTCTATCTTCCTTTAGCCGCCTTTGCTTTAAATCACTCTGATCCCCAAAGATCTCATGGGAGTAAAATCTCGAGATCTCCTCTTCCCTTTACCTCTGAAACAGTGAAAATAGTCCCTACTGCTCTTCTCCTCTCCCAAAGAGCTTCTCTCTCTCCCTCACTCTCTCTCTCTCTTCCTGAGATTTGCAGAAATAAAGCACACAATACAGAGGTGTGCGAGGTGTGAACTGTGATTACTGTATCGGTATTGCCTGTAGTGTGAGTAGGGGACTACATTCCAGACGGGCCAGAGGCTTTAAAGAAGCTTTATGCCGTTAATGCACGCCATCCTCTTTAATGACCAAATTGCCCTTCCTTGTTCCCTTCGTCCAATTTTAAATTCCCAAACCCACCCCTCTTCACTCCCCCATGTGGTCTGTACTTAGTGGTTTGACCATTCCAGGAATTTTACTTCCCACCCAAGCCTGAGTTGCCCCGATCATCTGTTGCTGACCGTACACGTGGCTCAACTATATGCTGGTACGTCCATCTGGCTGTTAGGGTTTATGTCACGTACTTGATCATCCTTAATCTTGACCATTCATATCGAATCTCAGCTTTATATTTCTAACCGTTACGAGTATTTGAAAATGAATCCATAGGATTCGGTTTTTTATTTGTTGACCCGGTCCACGGTCTGGCCAATTAAGCATCTCTGCCACGTAATGACACCCTGGATACTGTCTTGAAAGTCGTGAAATGGCATTTTAACCCCTTGTGAGGAGGGAGAAAAATAAACTAATCAAACCACTGGCTAATAAGTAATAACAGACAAGAAGTATTACAAGTTTGGGCAATTAATTTACAGAAAAGAAAATTAAATAAATAATTCGAATTGTGAGATGGAGTTGTTGTCTTGAGAATGCATATTCCGTTTTTGGTTTGATCTTTGTCTCTTATCACGTATGTCTTGTGACTTTGTTTTGTCTCACTAATAAAGTTAGAAATGTTCTGATTTTGATGGTCACATGGTCAACAACATATTTGCTCATTGTTGGAATTTGGAATCTGATTTGCTAACAAAATGGATCAGAAGAAGAAGCTCGAATTTGGAAAAAAAAAATTACTTTTTCCTTGAACAAATAATAGTTGGTGAATCAGTATAATTTTATTTGTGATCATTTACTCCTCATCATGTGGAGTTTTGATGTATTAGGTTCCTCTTTAACCCTCTAGTTATTTGTATATGTTACCCATGAAGAGTACCCCAATGACCGATAAGATTCTCTTGTGCCAATTTGCACTAAGTAGTTCAGTTTGATCCTTAAGTAGTATCCAACCCTAACTAGACAAACTCAGAGTAGACCAGGGGCTGGACCTTTATTACATGATCAGGTTTAGTGGCGATAAGGTTGATCCAACGAAGTCTGGGCCTAAGGAGCACACCTCTAGACCTCGGCATACCAACTAACAAGGAAGGATATTGGTGCTTGGGAAATGTGTGATCGAACCTCCCAAACACTTCATTTGATGTCGAAGACTTTAAACATCACTATTCCATGTACTTGCATATATGGACAAAGCCCTGAGAAAAACTAGTCCGCTAATAGATCCCTGGATCTAACACCGTCTTTGGGGGGAGGGATCTGGCAACATATCCACCGCAAATGGCAACATATTAATGTTTTGGGTTTGTGTTTTTCTCATAACCTCTTAATTAGTATATATACAGGAAGAGAATCCACTTCTAATTTATTTTGTCGATATTAAAAAATAAACCTCATTTAATGAATAGGAGAGAGATAGAAAAAGACCACATGTAGATTATCCATACTCTGGTTTTTTTTTCCTCGGTAAAACATCTCTGTGATATGAACCACACATCCTTCACCATTTGCTACACTATTGAAAGCCAGAAATGTTAGATATTTTTGAACAGCACCAAACTTGGTATTTCTAACCATATCTGCAGCATGTTGTGGGGGATTTCGGTGACAGAAGAGCCCCACTTTAACTTACCATTTTGTGGCGAATACAAACATCTGAGAGTTCTGGATTGTCCAAGAGGACGACAAAATTTGTATAACAACCGTGTCCCATGCAGGGGCGGACCCAGGATGAAATATTGGGGGGGCCGAAGAACGAGCGATAACCCCGGGACAACGCACAGGGCCGTATAAGACATGAGGCCCACCAAGGGGACCCCACATATGAAAAAAAGGAAATTATGAAACGAACCGACAAAAATAGGTAAATTAAAGCAATAATATAGAAAAAAATATATATACAGACAACCCAAAAATTAAAGCAGCCAAACGGGGAGATGTAAACAAATGGGAGAGCAAACCAGGCAAGTACCACAACATAGATATATCACAATTCAAAATCAAATAATAAAAATGCAAAGAAAAAAGAAACATGAATATAAAATCAAATAAAAAGAATAAAAAAAAGAGAAAAGAGAACGATAAATAAATGAGAAAGAGAAAGAGACCAAGGGAGAGATTTTTCCAAATCAGCCACGCAGAAGCGACAGAATAAATAGAAAGAAAGAAAAGGAAGAGAATAAATAAGAAGAAAGAGGAGAGAGGAGAGAGAACAGAGAATAAAAGGGATGAAGAGTCCAAAGAATAATATTTGATTTGAAGCCAATAAGAGTTTTTCAAAATCCTTAACGGTTATAGAAACGAAGAGAATAAATAGGAAGAAAGAGAGAGAAAGGGGAGAAAAAAGGGATTGAGGAATTAGTTTTAATTAGAATAACAAGGCCCATTATTTACCTAAAATTATCAATATTTGAGGGGGAATGCGACATCCATATAAGAAGGAAAAAGGAAAAAACAAAGGAATTAGGAAATTTATATAAAAAATTTAATCCGGGGGGCCATGGCCCCTTGCCTCATGGTCCGCCCCTGGTCCCATGCAATTGAATTTGGAGACACTTTAACACAGAAATCAATGCATGGTGTTTTCTTTCGCGTTCAACTTTAATACTATACGTTAAATGTGCAGTACTGTGCTGCCAACAAATTTCGATATTGACTCTCCGTTTCATTTTTAATCACCTATGAGATGAACAGTCGAAATTGACAGCAAAAGCTTTGCATTCAATGCGCAATATTCAAGTCTCACCCTGTCATTTTCGGATTCAAAAGATTATATTTGAATGAAAAGTTCAACACAGAAAACTCAGAAGCAGTGGCATGCATTCTCTTGAATTGGAGCTGCAGCCACTCTAATTAAGACCCAACAGTGTGATATTATAAATTAGGCTAACTTTGCAGATTTCACCCACCTGATTTTAACCTCTTCTCAATTAATTACTCCACGACAACTATTTTTACCTTCCTTGTTGCATACGTTCTGGGTCACCCACCCCACCTTCTTCTTCTTCTTCTTCTTCTATTCTTAATTTTTTTACTCAACCATCGATCCGTACGTTTTCACCATTACCCATTACCCATTACCCTGTATGTATCTTGCTTGCTCTCTACTCTCTGGAAACCTATATATATGAGTGGCCCAAGGGAAAGCTCATCAACCAAATCGTTTGACTTTTTCCAGCAAATATCAAATTCAACTCATTAAATATTGGTTGGTGAGTGAATAAGTTCACGCACGGTACCAGGCCTGCTATGCCAGCATGCCTCAGACCAGACCTCAAACACAAGAAATCCTCATTAATATTTCTGCAAAATGGAAGATTCACTAAATTGCCGGCTGCCTGAGGCCCTGAGTTGCCTCGATATCTCCTCATTAATAACATATAAAAAAATTTACATTGCCTTACCAAAAAGATAAATAAATAAATAAAATAAAACAAAAAAAATAAAAATTTACATTGCAATCCCTTATCTTGGAGGGTGAAAAGCGGGTTGGATCCTTATATCGCAAATATTATCTCTCGGTCTTCTTCAAACTGACATCATTACAAGTAACAATAGAAATGAGATGAGATGACTATAATATCCTCAACTTAAATTAAAGGATAAATTACATATAAATTTCATGTGTTCATAATCAATTACATATATTATTCTTGAAAAAAATTAATTACAGATGTCATCTACTGTTAAAAATTGAAAGTTATAACATAGACAACTTCGTCGGTATGGTAACAACTTTGAATACCAAAAACCAAAACTAAAATCGTATTGTACCGAATTTACATAGGTACGATACAGTGTTGCAAAAACGATTCGGTACGGTTTTGGTATTAAATCAGTGCGGAAAAACGGTTTTAACATGGTATTTAGTGCGGTACAATTTTGGTACGAACGAACCTATGCCATTTTTGTTATTAGTTTATTAAGATCCTAATGAAATTGCGATCAAACAATCGATATAATCTAATATTAACAGAGCCAAAGCAAGTAAATATAAGATGATGAGTGAACTCAGTGAAGCACAAAGCAAGTAAATATATTAGTGTTGTAATTGTAAAATTACATTTATATCCCTTAATTCGGTATGGCTTTGGTACATATTGACGGTATGAGTACCTAAAACCGGAACTATACCCTAGAAATTCAGTTTCGTTAAGTGTCATACTGAATTTTGAATTGTGCGATATAGTGCGGTTTTAGACATCGCGGTTCAGTACGGTTAAACAATTTCAGCACGCAATTCACCCATAAGCTCTGCTGAAATTGTAAGAAAGCATTTGTAATTGATTTTTGTAAGGTTAGTAGATGTAATTGATTGCAAACACAAAAGGGTCTATGTGTAATTTGCTTTAAATTAAATTAAATAAAATTATAAATTTTACTTTTATACATTATTATTAAAAAATTGGACGAATGAATTCTCTCTTCACCTATCTTCTTCCTTCACCTTACTAGAAATCACTCACTACCGATCTCACTACTAAAAACCACCCATCACAAAAGGGAAAAGCCACAAAAGGGGAAAAAGAAAATTCTTAAACTTAATTATAATCTAATTAAGTGTCAATTAAGGGGTGGGTAGCTAAGTAAGTAATTAATGGACTTCCAGTAGTGGGCA
This sequence comes from Hakea prostrata, assembly GCF_041222555.1. Classification (NCBI taxonomy): domain Eukaryota; kingdom Viridiplantae; phylum Streptophyta; class Magnoliopsida; order Proteales; family Proteaceae; genus Hakea; species Hakea prostrata. The sequence goes on from NC_142602.1 coordinate 23,747,096, forward strand.
CCAAAGCCATGGTGATCCCATGAGGAGATACTCATGTAAGTCAATGATCTTCTTCATGTGTGTGCGAGTGTTTTAGGCTTTTTGCTTTTGATATAATCATATGTACATATGTATGTGTGTGTGTGGTGTTCTAGAGAGGCAATTATTGGGATTTAGGCGTGAGGAGAGTGTATCATAACTAAATGATGTTGATCGGTCACATTCTCATGATGGTTGGTAGTTGATATGCTCTATAACTTTCAAAGGGACCACTTGTCTCCTTCTTGCCTCTAGCCTCCTTATTTAATTTTCCACCTTTTTCATGTATCACTCTCCTATCTTTGTGATGCTATTTGGGTTCCCATCTAGATTCCCTCTAGGTTCTATGTTCTTTATAAAGTTGGACATGATTGAACCCACACATCACCCTCTGCCCCATATTAGGATTTAGGGTTCTCCCTCCCTCTCCTTCTCTCTCTCTCCTCTCTCTCTCTCTCTCCTCAAAGTCTTAAACCCTATTATTATTCTCCCTTTTTAATGTTAAGTATGAAAAGAGAGGAATATACGCTATAAATTTGTCAAAAAGCACCCCCAACTATGATATCTTCTCTCTCTTGTCTTCTATGGGACAAGGGGAGAAGCATATGTGTAAGGTGGAAAGTGGAATGTGTTTGGTTTACACTTGTTTAGTGGAGTAAATTTTAGTTATAATTAGATGGGGTTTATGGGATCTCAATAGCTAAGGGGGGTCCCACTTTAGTTGAAAATCTTGGTGCCAACTATAACTTGGTGAGTGGACAGCACAAAGGACCCACCATCCACACACTTCACCACACTTGTAAGTAAGATCATCAAAAGGAACTTCTCAGCTTTTTGCTCAAACCAAAAGGGCCACATTTTTAAGTCTCAATATTAGTTTGGATCCCAATTCCCAAGTCCCAATATCAAGTTGTTGGTGGGTATGGATCTGGGCTGGGGCCCAAAATAAATAAAAAAAGCCCAATACTTTTTGGTTGGAACCCCACTTAATAGAGTGCTCCATGTGGGTTACCAACCTTGGAAAGATTTTAGGCTTTTTCTTGCCCACGCATCTTGATTGAATAGGTACACCTAGTGTCTGTGCTGCAAGTTCAACTTTCCCGATATAGTATAAACATCACAAAGCAAGGATTAGTGTTATAAGTATGAGAAAATCTTATTCTAATCAAGGTTGAATAAAATAAGTAATCTTACTTTTTTGCCTTTTGCCAAATTTACTTGCTTTAACCTCATTTCTTTTTTATTCTTATGAAAGAATGAAGATGAAGAAGGGAAGACTGTTCAATCATCTATTGCAGGGATACAACAACTGATCCTTATGTAAGTTTTCAATAATTTTCTAACTTACAAAAAGATCCAATAAAGGCAAATATATATATATATATATATATATATATATATATATATATATATATATATATATATATATATATATATATATATATATATATATATATATTATATATATATATATAAACTAAAATGGTTGGTGATAAAATAGCAGAGATGTGAAAATGTTAAAGAGATTAGCAGAGATACAAGAATAATTTAACGTGGTTCAACTTCGAGGTGATGCGTCTACCATCAACCTCCCCCATTCAACCATGTTATGGGAAGGAGGTTTATTCAATTTAAATAGGGTACAAAGGAGATCAGTCATCATCAGTATTCTAGATATTACGGTCCTTGTACAACTCAATCTTATCTTTTAAATCCTTGCAACTGAAAGTTTACCCTTTTTCTTATTAGTTCGGGATTAGAGTTTTCTTTATTCCCACTAACAATCCCCCTCTAAGTAAGAGCAAAGATTTTGTCAAAGGTCAACTTGGATAGCATATTCTGAAACACGGTTTCAAAAGTGCTTTTGTGAACATATTGGCTAGTTGTTCTTCACTTCTAACATATGGTGTCTCAATAGTTTTATCTTGAACCTTTTCCCGAATAAAGTGACAATCGATTTCGATGTGTTTGTTTCGTTCGTGAAAAACTAAGTTTGAAGCAATGTGGATTGCTGCTTGATTATCACATAATAATATCATAAGATTCTTGAGATTATCAAGACCCAAATCTTTTAACAACGACTTTAACCAAACTAATTCACTTGTCATTGATGCCATGGCCATGTATTCTACTTTTGCACTGAACCTTGCCACTATGCTATGTTTTTTACTTTTTCAGGTTACAAAATTTCCTCCCATAAACATGCAAAAACCTAAAGTCAATTTTCTATCAATAAACTTCCAACCGACTCAACATTACAGTATCCAACAACCTCAACATGTCCATGTTTTTGCATTAGAATTCCTCGACCTAGACCAGATTTTAAGTACCTGAGTATTCAATCTACCAAGGCCATATGTCCCTCAGTAAGGGCATGCATGAATTGACTTATGTAGCTAACATCATAACTAATATCATGTCTAGTGATGGTTAAGTAAATCAATCGACCTACCAGTATTTGAAAGTGTCCAACTTCAGACACCCATGTAGTATTCTTGTCCAATTTGTTGTAATCCATGGGAGACTTTGTTGGAGCAACTCCTAATTTGCATGTTTCCTTTAGCAAATCAAGTAGATATTTCGTCTATGAAATAAATCTTCCCTTACTTGAATGAGAAATTTCTATGCCAAGAAAATATTGGAGTTGACTTAAGTCTTTAATGTCAAACTCTTAATTCAAATGTTGTTTATGAGCTTTTATTTCTGCCAAATAATCACTTGTGATGTTTATATCATCAACATAAATTGGAACAATTATTGTTCATTGGTCTTTCCTTTTCACAGATAGAATGATCATAATTTCCTTTCTTGAAACCAACACCTTCAAGAGTAGAGCTTAACTTTCCTTATCGAGCTCGTGGAGATTGTTTAAGACCATACATGACCTTGTTGAATTTACATACTGTACCTGGTTGTTTTCAAGGGGGTCAGGGGTGGCCAGGAAACAAATCCATATAAACTTCTTCCATGCAAGAATGCATTTTTTTCACATCCATTTGGAAGAGTAGCTAATCATAGTTTGCAGCAACAGACAATAAAACTTTGATTGTATCCATTTTTGCAATTGGATCAAATGTTTCATTGTAATCTTCACCAAAAGTCTGAGTATACCCTTTGGTGACCAACCTAGCTTTATGACGCTCAATTGATCCATCATCTTTATGTTTGATCTTAGACACCTTGGCAGCCTACTAGTTGTTTCCCTTCGGTAAGGTAGTAATACTCCAAGTATTGCTTTTGTTGAGAGCTTCCAATTCTTAATGAATAACCTTTTGCCAGACATAAGATTTTTGTGCCTTGAAAAAAGGTTGTTGGTTCCTTATACTCATCAATATTAGACAGGAATGCATAAAATTCTATTGAGATCCTATCAAAACATATATGATTTTGTATTAGATACTTGAACTCTGTGGTATGTCATAAATTCATTGAGTCTAGTGGAAGGTTTTAATATTCCGGTAGATTGTCAAATAGGGACAGCAGAGACAACAAGATCTTCAATTTCAACTGGTGGTGGATTCCCCAATTTGGGTAACGATGGAATTACCTCCTCCATAATAGGTGATGACAGTTCTACTTGGTCAGCATTATCATCAATGAGGCGATCTATTGCTAACGATAGAGGGACAAATTCATTGTGGTCCACTACACTCTCCCCTTGAATTTGAGTCCTATTGGGAAATAACATATTAGTTTTATCAAATGTAGCATCACGAGATATATAAACCCTTTTACTATTGGGATCAGAGCATTAATATCCTTTCTTTACACTGGAACAACCAAGAAAAACACATTTACGAGCCCGTGGATCAAGATTACTCCTAGAGTAATGAACAAAACATATACTTCCAAAAACTTGAAGATGAGAAATATCAATAAACCGAGCAAGTAATTTATCCATGGGAGATCGATATTCTAGCACCTTACTAGGTAGGCAATTTATCAAGTAGCAACTAGTAAGGACTGCATCGGACTATAAGGTCTTAGGTGGGTTCCCATGAAATAACAAGGATCTCATCACCTCCAATAGATGACGAATTTTTTTTCCCGGCCACTCCATTCTATATTTCTATTGAAGAGTATCAACACAAGAGGTTTGATGTACTATACCAAGACTCGTAAGAAATAACTAAATGGACTATTTGTATATTCATTTTCATTGTCAATTAAGAGTACCTTAATGTGTGCATTGTATTTAGTGAGAACTATAGCACGAAATTCTTGAAAACTTTGAAGAACTTGAGTTTTAGAGGTCAACATATAAATCCAAATACGACATGATTTGTCATCAATAAATATGATAAAATATTTATAGCCATCATGAGAATCAACAGGAGCACAAACCAATTCATTAGATCTATGAGAGCTATAGTAAAAAGGCAATGTATGGTGCTTAAAGTACTAACAAGTCTCACACGAACTAGAGTCAAGAGAAAATTCAAAATTTAAATGATGTAACACATTATCTGACAAATGATCATGCGCCAATTTCATAATTGAGCTTTAGTATATGTTTTTCTTGCAACCAATGCTTCACCAAGAACGTCAAAGACATACAAACCTTGATATAAGCATCCTTCACCAATAATCCTCCTTGTTTTTCTGTCATTAAATACAACCTTGTGGTGGAAAAAGCCAACGCTACAACCCAAATCTTTAGTAAGCTTGCTAATAGATAACAAATTAGAGGACAAATTTAAAACAAACAATATTTCACAAGATGTAAAAGAATATTTTCATTGTGCCACACCCTCGAACCAGAACATGAGTTCCATTACCTACTAATATAGGAAGGTGAGCTTCAGGAGGAAAGACCCAAAAATTTGAGAGTCCAATGCAAAAGGTGCACGTATGGTTAATTGCTCCATAATCAATAATAAAATATTGTTGTCTGGGGAACTAGGGTAAGAATTTTACCAGAGTGAGCAAGATTTCTAGAGTCAAATGGAGCTCCATTGGAGTGTAACAGTTTTGAAGTGGCAAAGCAATTTATCCTAAAGATTGTTGTAGATCTGAGTCGTATTCTGAGACATTGCTTTGCTTTCAGTTGCAAGTTTTGGATCAACCCTTTTAGTCTCTCGGTTAGGTTGTAGGTGAGGAAATAATGCCCAACAACAACTTTTTAAAATGCTCGTCTTTCTTACAGTGTTGACAATAGTACTTATTTCCTTGAGTTTTTTCTTTTACCTCTTCCAGATATAACTCGATTTGTAGCATGAGCAGCATTTTCAGCAAGTTCTCCAATGAGTAGAATTTACAGCAAGTTCTCCTCCAAGTTTAGATGTAGGGTTGCACAAACTCTTATGAATGATGGAAGGGTAGGGCATATTAAAATTTTTTTGTTTAATGTCCCCATAATCTAGTTTTATACTAGCAAGTAATTGAAATATCTGATCTTACTCTTTCCTTTTAACAAAGTCATTTATGGTTGGAGCAAGAGGTCTATACTGAAGAAGCTCCTCCCATTTTTTCTTAAAGTTTCCAAGGTGCTCAGTAAATGGCTGATGTGGTTTCTTATTTAGCCTAGGGTGCGTTGAAATTTTCTTTGAATTGGTTTGGTAGTAGACTTACCTCCCTTCATTGTTCAAACTCATTTTTATGCCTCTTTGTACATTGTTTTGGAGAGCTTAATATGAGAGTTCTTTTGAAACCCAAAAAAAAAAAAAAAAAAAAAAAAGAAGAAAGAAAAAAAAAAAAAAAAAAAAAAAAAAAAAAAAAGAAAGAAGAGAACCAATACAATGGTAATCCATAGCAAATTATAATCTCATAAAAACTCTCCCACCAACCTTAGTCACAATGGCTTTGAGGTGGTTAGGGAACACCAGGATCAAATATCACATCTTTATTGTTATTCATCAGACTTGCCAAAAGATTAGCACTTCTATTAATCTCACTAACTTTGGTGAACCACCTCAAATTGTTGCAGCTTCCCTATGGAACCAGAGGGGAGCTATTGAAGGGCCAAGGGGGGGGGGGGGGGCGATGGCCCCCTCAATTTTTAATTTTCTTTTTCATATTCCATTGATATTTTCCTTGATTTCCTTTTTGTATGTATGGAATAGAGTCTGTATACACTATTTGCCCCCCTTCGAAGAATCCCTAAACTTTCTACTGAAATTTTGATTATACTAATAGTAATTTAGACTTCATTAGAATTCAACCATTGATTTTATCAGATCTAATCATAATCATTTATTCTTTTTTAATCCATAAACTTCTCCTAAAATTTTAATTCCTACTAATAGCAATTTAAATTTAAAGTTTTATTAGGTGGATGTTTAGAATTTTAGCAATTTTCTTATATCAAATTATCATCATTGAATTTTTTTTACTTAATTTATAGAAATTGATTGTTACCCTATATTTAGTTAATAGACTTACGTATTTTTTTTCTTCTACAATTTCTTTCCCACCTTCTTTCTCTCATGATTTTTTAAAATTTTAAATGGTAATAAATCTAATCGTACAATTTAGCCCATGCTCTTTATTTTAATATATTTTAATAAATTATTTATAATTGTGTTATCTATTTTAGTTCTCCTATTAATTTACCTGAATTTTTGATGTGGGTCCCACGTCGGAATGTAACAAAATAATTTAGAGGTGCGTTCACCATGGGTCTTGCATGGGGCTCACATAATATGTATGGTAAAAAGACGTTAGTGCTCGCCCCTTCAATGTTAATCATGACTCCGCCCCTAAATGGAATGCCATATCTCTTCAAGTAAAAAGAGTATGTTCTAGTGAGTATTCACCATTCTCTTGACTAGGTCCATGCAATACTTCGAATCTAAATGAAGCACCATCTTCCTTGAGAGAACCTCTCTAAGGCCACTAGCCATCCCCATGAGCATCTTATGAAGTGATATCTTGTACCTCAACACCATCCGCTATAGCAAAAACACTATCACCAACAAGATTACCACATAGAGCACCATAACCAACCTCTATTATTTTTAACTGATCCATCGGTATTGAGGACTACCCAACCATTGTCTAGAGTATTCCAACGATGAAATGACGGCGATCGGAGATACCCTATGTTCACCGAGTGAATCCTAAACAAGCCCAACCCGGCTGATTTTCCATCTTATTCAGAAGCCTCGGCCCAAAAAAAAAGCCCACTAGTTCAAGCCCAGCCCATAAAGACAAAGTGCAATATGTATTGTTAAGATCTCTTTTCCTCTTCGTCTCTTTCTGTGCAAGAGCTTGAACAAGCCCAGCCAGTCTATATCTTCCAAGCTTTCACCAAGACATTAACCAAGCGTAATTCAAGCATGAAAACAGGTTAAATTTCTCTCGATTAGTCCATGAATGAGTGAAATCACAATCAAACCATTAAGGGTCTGTTTTGGTATCAATTATCATTCTCAATTATGAGAAATTTTTATTATTTTAAATTGCTTGGCATCTATTATTACTTTTATTTTTATTTAAAATAATAAAAAAAACCTTCAAATCCATAATAGACAAAATATCTATTATAGATTATGGTGAGAATTTCATTCTCTTCATTTATGTGTAAATTTACTTAAAATTTTATAGTTAAGATGAAGGAAAAATAATCAATGCACATCCTTTTATAAAATTCATATTTTCCCCCCTTTTTTTCTTACTTGTTTATTATATTTTCTAATGATTTTTTATTTTGACACCAAATTTATTTTTTATTCCATAATTTATTTTTGACAAAATTCATCAAACCATTTTTCATTCTTGACTAATAATAAAGTCTTAGTACTTATTTCTTCTAAATAGGCATAATAGAGAATGAGAATTGGTACTAAAAAGAGCCTAAGAAAATTCATTTTTTACTCAAAATAACTCTTTTCTTTTTTTTGGTAAAATAAATTTTACTTTTCAACGCATTGTGTGTGTGCGCGTTTTTTCTAGTGAAGATTTTTCAATGCCCAGTTGAAACACCATAATTCAACTTTCTTAACAAATCATAAATCCAATATGAATATTTTTCTTCTGAAATTCATCCAGGCTAGCTTGCACTCACATCAATTACATCCCTAGAGGGAGCTTTGTTATCCGCAAGGGTCAAATCCATGACTTCTCCACGGAGAAGTATGGATCTTACCACTCTACTAACCCTGCATTGACAATTGAGCAAATATGTTAGAAGGACAAAGCTCAACTGACCAATCAGCACAAGACGACCAATATTTCATGCTCACAATCAAAAGGACCTTTCGAGCTAGGACATCCACTATTATATTGGCAGTCCTAGAAATAAAAGAAAAAATACAATTTTCAAAATTTTCAACCACAAAATTGATATCCTAATACAATTTTAAAAAATTTCAAATTGAAAGTTGATACCGAACGTACCATACTAATCACATGGTTCGAACAAAGGTTAACAAAGTTCATAAATCTTGGATAGGGGCTTTAACACCACAAAGGGAGGAAGAGAATACTAATACTTACAGTCATCATAACTGTGGGAATAATTATAATTTTGTTATTCCCGGATTGACACTGAGAGGGGGGGTGAATCAGTGTCTTAAAAAATTCACCACAATGTGATTGGGTCTACCAGACAGTGTACTACCACTCTGCAATCAAGGCACTCCAATATGTGCAACAAAGAAAAATAAACAAAAACGCAATGCACCGAGTTTACGGGTTCGGCCAAATTGCCTACATCCACGGAATAATACCCAACCTAGGGTTTCGTATATTACTCAATACACTCTTAGATATTTTGCTACAAACAGTCCAGGAACACCAATCCCCGCTTAGTCTAAAATGCAATTCAAAAAAGGGCACCAACCCCAACCCCCTAGACAAGCTCCAACTTGCTAGGTCACAATGTAAACCAATAATTCAAGTTCCCCAAATTACATTCACGAGCTAGATTCTTCATCACTAAACATAACCTAGAAAATAATAGACAATCACTTGTGAATACGGGTTACCTCAACTTGTGTAAGATGCATGGTAACAATACTTGTTTCTCTTTTTCTCCAACTCTTTTTTTTTCTCTTTTCAATCTTTTTCAGTTTTCTCTCTTTAAAAAAGCCATACAATCATGTTCCCTTCTTTTCTTCTGCTGCTTCTTTTTTCTTCTCTTTTTCTCCAACTCTTTTTTTTTTTTTCTCTTTTCAATCTTTTTCAATTTTCTCTCTTTAAAAAAGCCATACAATCATGTTCCCTTCTTTTCTTTTGCTGCTTCTTTTTTCTTCTCTTTCACTTTCTTTCTTGTTCAACAAAACAAAAAACTTCTTATTCCCAAGCTTCAGATCTCCATAGCCAACCAACGTCTTTTGGTTCGACCTCCACGGTATTCCCAAGCTCCTCAAAACGTCCTCCTCTTCTGCTGGAGTTTGCTCTCCTTTTATAGATTAATTTAACTCAGAGTTTGAATCAAACTCGGAGTTCCATCAACTTAAACAAGGAGTGTTTAACTACAAATCGGACTAACTTAGATATCTCCAATGAACAATCCCACTGTTGGATTTGAAGATCAAGAAGTCGTGAAGCTCTCCTCCAAAAATCAGCTCAATCGGACACTGGATGACCATCCGATGAAGAGGTTGATCAAAACTGGACTCAGAGTTTGAGTCAAACTCAGAGTTCCTATCTAACTTAAACAAGGAGTGTTTTGATGTACCAATCAGACTAATTTAGAGATCTCCAATGAACAATCCCACCGTTGGATTTGAAGATCAAGAAGTCGTGAAGCTCTCCTCCAAAAATCGGCTCAATCAGACACTGGATGACCATCCGATGAAGAGGTTGATCAAAACTGGACAGAGACCCTCAAAAACGGGATTCTTGAGTTTTCTTTATTTGAATTGGGTTCTTTCTCTCAGAACCTTTTTGTATGTTGCTGTACCATATCAAAACCCACTTAAGTTGCCAACAATGACAACACCTTCATTTTAAGCCAATGGAACAACAAATTTGGAAGAAAATCTATGCAATAATACACTAACAACTGATAAATGTATTTTGTTGTGTGCAGGGGTTCTTAATCAACAACTAGGGATCATAGGATGGAGCGTGGGAATATACAAAGACAGACATATACAATATGTCAATTATGGAAAGCAAAAGACGGAAGGTGTGGTGAAGGAGATGCTTGAGGGACTTCAGATTGGAATGTCATCAGCTTCATAACGTGGGCTAAGTATAGATGAGATATGGACAAACAATCCAAAAATCGCTCATCTATTACCTAAACCTACAAAACTAAAGTGACCTCTGGCAGAATTAACAAGTCTTTTGGATTTAGCCAAAACCACAAACATGGTTAAATTTGATATTTTCTCAAACACTTCACTCCAGATGCGTTTTGAATATTTTGCTCATTTAGCTTTTAATCAAGAGGATTACCGTAATAACATTATATGTAGTACTTGTAAGTGTTTCCAGACTTAAGTTTAATATATCTTTCTTTTTTTCGATAAAAAAAAAGAGTTCATAAATCATTTTAAGTCTATTTGCTTCCAGTGTGACTAACATATCAGTTTTTATTTTTATTTTTATGACAATATCTATTTCCATATCATAAATTCATAATGCACCTACTCACTCCTCTCCAACCTATCCCTCTTTTCACGAACACTTATTATTTATTTATTAATGCCACCAAATGGGTGCAAACTCAAGACCTCCCTGTAGGAAGTTGAGTCTTTATCCGCTTTACTAACCCACAATTGACAATCTTATCAATTTTTTAAATGATGTTATTTGTAAATGGACCTCAATTTTTTGATGTAATGTTTAAGACATATCTATAATGTCCATTTCTTTGTATAGGATAATGGTTAGACTTAATAAGATAATAAGCCTCTATCAGATTATCACGACTCTGCCATTGGTTGCCAATAAAATCAATCAAAAAACAAAGGCTACGCATGGTCACGATTAACATGACAAGTAGTCAATTTAAATTATTGAATTTAATACGAAAGATTTCATGAAAAAAAAATTTTAGACGAAAAAAAAGGTGATGATAACCTTTTGCATTTTCTGCGGCATTAATATTAAGCTTCGCTGAGAAAATAAATCGTGGTGTGCAAGCAGGCCGGATGAACTTCAGTTCCAACTTCCAAAAAAAAAATAAAAAAAAATGCCGGCAATTGGGAAATTAATAATCTCTTAAATTTGGGCGCCGTTAAGTTAAGAACGTAGCTGATAGCTCCATTAATTTCTTCTTTCTTACAAAAAAATAAAAAAACCGAAAAATAGAAAAATAAAAAAATCTTATTTTATTCCTTTTCTTCTGATTGAATTGAATTTTTTTTTTGGTAAAACTGATTTACATCCTCCATAATCCATATCTTCATTCGGTGCAAGCTTTCCTGTCCCGTTTTTTGACGTGCGATAGTTTTATGAGGAAGAGAAACAAAGAAGAAACCAAGAAGAAACCAAGATTGAAAGAATAGCAGAAAGAGATCACGACGTTGTGGATCCAGATCTCCACTAACATTCTCCAACTTAAATTCTCTCTCTCCTCATCTGTGATGCTATGGAGATTCGTCGATTCTTAGTATGTAGCCTCTGGATCTCGACGCTGTTTCTGCTCTTCATCCATGGAAATTGCTTCTATCTTCCCGGTGTTGCACCGTATGATTTCGAAAAGGTCAGTTTCATCTCTCTTTCTTTTTTTCTTTGGAATCGACTTGATTAGTTTTTTTTAGAGATTTTCCCCCATTTTTAAACCATTGGGGATTACCTAAGGGTACGTTTCCTCAGTCCTGATGCGCTGGCTGATCTGTTCGATCTGCATTTGTCCTCGTGGATCTTGTGTCAGTGCTTTCAAGAAACGAAATGTTTTCCCGTTGTTACGGGTTTTCGTTTCCGAGGATGGCTTAGTTTGCTTTAATACATCAAACTTGAAGGAACTTCATGTCGCTGGTCTTTTCTGGATTGGAGAGATGGAGGTCGACGAATCGTGGTGTAGAGGAGGATAAGTCATGGTGAATTTCTAGCTTTTGAAAGAATTACAACTCAGATTTTAGACATTCATGGTGTTGTGGAACTTCAATTGGAATTAATTCAGTTCTATTGTTTTCCAAATAATGATGGATAAATTGGTGCTAATAATGTAAAACCTGTGGTGTCTAACAAGGGGGAAAAACGTAGACACACTCACGTACACAATGATGAATCCTTTTGCTTGGCGCATGGGGAAAGATTGCTACATTGTAATCACTCCAAGTCTGGACTTAGATTCTTTACAAAAGCGGGGTAAGGCTGCATATCTTATGACCCTTTCTCGACCTGCATCCACAGTGGTGGGAACCTTGAACACCTTTTTATTTTCTTGGAAGGCCTTGTCACAGCCTGACTTATTTCTGTTTCTTTTTATCGCTGCATTGGGTCATTGGCTGTTGATTATCTTCTGTTTGTATTTTGGTCATTTTGACATCCTACTGGTCACCCAGAAAATACTGATGCTCTAAGTTGAAGGATTGTATAATTTTCTCTGCTACTTCTAAACTCTACTATCAAATGAACTGTGAGGTGAAAATTGAAAGGAAACATAAATTAAAGGACACAACAGCTCTAGATGTAGCATTTAATGCTCCAAGATTCATATGCAAACAACCTTGGTTATAGATACAAATTTCATGTGAAAGTAACCTTGGTCATGGATAGCTCTGATTATTTTTTGACAAGTGGAAAACCCGAGGCCAGTTTTTGACTTATGTCCTAAAAAGTAAGGAGAAAAGAAATGGAGAAAAGAGGGTGAAGTATGGTCCTCTAGAATTCTTTCTTCTGCAGATCTGAATGGTCAATTTATCAGGAAGGACCAACTGATTGCATGACATTAGTAATGGTCCTGTCTGCCTGATTTATGACCTGCGTTGTATATTTCAGGGTCTAACTGATTATTCAAGACTGCAAATAATACTGATCTCTAATCTGATGCAAATCTGTCAGTCCTGCCGGATGCCATGTGATTTGCAGGTTTTCATATAACTGATTTGCTAGCTGCCTGCCTATAATATAAGATTGTACCTCTTTAAATGCTTTATTATGTTAAAACCACTAACAACAAAATATAGTAACAAGTTGCATCTAAACACAATGAAAAAAAGAACTTTTGAACTTTTTTTTTTTGGGATGAATGAAAATATTCATTAACCAAAGTCCCGTAGGGAAGAAAAGAATGTAAAAGAAAGAGAAGAGGAGAGATGAAAAGGGGGGGGGGGGGTTACAAACTACTGCGGTGAACTCTAGCTTCAGATATCTTTAATTACAATATAGTTGTTAACTTGTTTATTTTGCCAGGTCCATCTTTGTAAATTTCTCCACCACATTATTCAAAACCAAATTCTTGGAACTGCATAGGCTGATAATAATGCTATTTGTTCTTCCTGAACGGCCTGTGTCTTGGAACAATGAATTATAAAACTATACTATTGACCCCAAACAATATTAAAAAAGTTTAATCCAACGTAGGCTTCACAGTAGGACTGTCATCTTGCTAATTGGCTGCATCCCATGAGTTGGGTAAAGTATTTGCTAGTGCTTTTGATGTAGGGGAAACCCTAGAAACTAGGAGACCTACAAAGTGGGCTATACTAGACTCTTAGAATGAGACACCTATCCTTGATAGGTAATAAAAGAAAAAGGATTGCAGCACCTGGATTTGATTAAGCATGCATTTAAGACAGTTAAAGTAGAGAAAGAAGCACAATAAGTCCCAACTGATGAGCACAACTAAACAAGAATCAATAGAGAAACAAGGGGATGGGGATATTGACACCATAACACTAAATTGAGTACAAAAATATTAAGAAACTTAAAGAAAATTAAAGTTGTCCTAGTCAATATCAGATTTCTAACAAAGAATTCAGCAATTAAGAATGAAAAGGAAACCTTGGAAGTTCTGTTTTGAAGAAACTACTGCAAAAAAGAAGAAATAAAACAAGAAACAGTTAAGGACTGGATCTGGCTGCAAACAAGGTTTGGAAAATACCAAGGGACATAAATAATAGAAAGAAAGAGTTTTTGGGCAGTGATGGAACACCAGAATGGATGGTAGGGTTAGAAAGGAGAAATACGGTAAGGTTGCTGTACAAGAAGTGAGAATAGAGAAGGAGAAAAAGAAAAGAAGATAGATAGAAAGGGTACGACAGATAAAAGAAGAATTTCTGACGGACAAAATAGAAGAGAAAAGAGGAGAAAAGAAAGAAGAAAGAAATATGAGAGATGAATAGAAAGAGATGATAGAAAGAAAGAAGAGAGAAGATAGCAACTAGAGAAGAAAATGAAAGGAGAGAAGCCTAATTCACGTAAGAGAAAAATAGGAGAAGAGAAGAGAACTTACCTGAGAGAGTGAGGATTCACGCCAAGGGAGATTTGCACAAGAGAGAGAAAGCACCCCTTTTTTTTTCTTCATTCATGCCACCCAAAAATGAGTCCCATAAAAGATTTAAATAAAAGAATTGATCCCTCCCAACCCTACATGTTTAGTTCCCAAAATAACTCCAACCTAAATAGCAAATATAACCCAAACCCAAACTAATCCAAAATTTGGGCCAAAATACACTCTAGGCCCAACCCACAAAGACTCAAACATAAAATTAAAAAAATTTAATAGCAAATTATTACCTAACCCACTAAGACTAAGGAAAATAACATGATAAATTGCCTATGAGCAGTGCTCCTGATCGAACCATAGGACCCTAGCAATCCGATAACTTCCAAACTTGTCGTCCATCCACATAGATGTTGTCGTGGGATGATCTCTACGCCGTCGCTGGTAAACTTGGAACTGCCCACTGATGTCCTCATCAGCTTTCAAATGACTTTTCATATTTAATTCCACTGTACTGCCATTTGTAACAGCACTCTTTTTTTCAGTTTCACTTTAAATTGGAGGTGGGCTCATGAGTCATTACCGTAGCCTTGGACCCACATGTGCAGGCTTCTAGAAAATGTAAAGGTGATTAAAACAAAGACAAAGATATTGATGGTTGGCACTTCCGTGGGGAGGTTTCTGCTTTTGTAGGATAAGCTATAATATGGGGTTGCCGTCTGCAAGTGGGACTGTTTGGAAGTGTCTAGAACTTTGTAATATCTGTAATTTGTCTTAGGAAAGGGGTAGTAACCCCTTGAAAGTTTTGTTCTGCCATGCATTTCATTTCAGGAATTCAGATATGGTTTGTTCTCTTTACTTGAGCGTTATCTAGGAACCGTGGAAACTCAAGTATTTTATTAATTAGAAAATGTACAAGGTGGGGTCTGACTTGTCTTTCCCTGCACAAATCCACTGTAGCTTTCTCCCACAAAATTAATGATCCCCCACTCCACCCCCATCCCCCAAAAAGAAATTAAGAGAAAGGAAAAAGAAAATCACAGTTGGATTTGGAAGCTTAATGAATGCTGTTCTTGCGTGATTGTGCAATTATTTTTTGGGTGGGTTTACTTGTAAATATATTGAGAGTGAAAAGAAAGGGCTGAATGCTGAACACCAGCTAAGATTTTGTAATACTACACATGCATATCTTATAGGGCTTCTGATTTGTGTTAAACTAAATTTCTTTCTTTTCTGGGTTCAGGGGGATCTACTGCAGGTGAAGGTTAACAAACTGTCCTCCACGAAAACTCAGCTTCCTTACTCCTATTATTCTCTGTCCTATTGCCATCCGGAGAAAATAATTGACAGTACAGAGAATCTTGGAGAAATTCTTCGTGGTGATCGTATTGAGAACTCTCCTTATGTGGTTAGTTAAATATCTTGGATTATAGTTCATCTGCTTTGCTAGATTTTCCTAACTTGATTGGTGCATGGTTATTCCTCCTAATTGAAGTGGTTCTGTTGCAGTTTAAAATGAGGGAACCACAGATGTGTAATGTGGTCTGCAAGTTAAAACTTGATGAAGATTCTGTAAAGGCCTTTAAAGAAAAAATAGATGATGAATATCGGGTCTACATGTGAGTCACAATTTAGTTGGAATACGGCTTGTTGTTGGTGGTGTTGATGCGAGTCACTATTGTTAGAGGTCATGAGTCCTACACCTTTTTGCTTGTTATTTCAAGCTTCTAACTGTTTGGGGGGAACTATGTTACATGTTACAGGATTTTAGATAATCTTCCTCTGGTTGTTCCAATGCGAAGGCAAGATCAGGACTCTACTACGATATATCAGCATGGCTTCCATGTTGGCCTGAAAGGGGCGTATGCTGGGGTAATGTCTTGATTGGAATGTGACACACCACAAATTTATCATCACTCCTCAGGCTTCTTGATAAGTGCAAGCCAATTGCTTATTTTACTTTTCTTTGTTTAAAGGTCAAGGATGAAAAGCATTTTATTCACAACCATTTACAATTTACTGTGAAGTATCACAAAGATATACAGACGGACTCTGCAAGGATTGTTGGATTTGAGGTCAAACCATTCAGGTCAGTTTCTATGGAACCCTTTTATGCTCATTGTACTGATTCCTCTTGCCTGATGTAGCTTATGCGTAAGATATGATAATTTTGTTCTCTTGCTTTGTCCAGTGTTAAACATGAATATGAAGGTGAGTGGAAAGAGAAGAACACTCGGTTAACAACCTGTGACCCACATGCTAGTAAATTAGTAACCAACTCTGATTCTCCTCAAGAGGTTGAAACTAAGGAGGAAATTATATTCACATATGATGTTGCATTTCAGGTTAGTCCCTGGAAACGTAGTAGCTTGAAATATTAGCCATCTCTTGTACTAGCTTTAATGTTAACCATTTCTTGTCTTGTTCTCTCCTTCCTTTTTGGGACTGGTGAGATTATCAGTTCCTGATATGAATTGTTCATATAATCTTTTATTTTAGCCAAGTGATGTGAAGTGGGCATCTCGATGGGATACTTATCTCCTTATGTCTGATGATCAAATCCACTGGTTCTCGATTGTCAATTCATTGATGATTGTTCTCTTCCTCTCGGGTATGGTTGCCATGATCATGCTTAGGACACTGTACCGTGATATCTCCAACTACAACCAACTGGAGACCCAAGAAGAAGCCCAAGAAGAGACTGGATGGAAGCTGGTCCATGGAGATGTCTTCAGGCCCCCATCAAACTCTGACCTGCTCTGCGTCTACGTGGGGACAGGTTTTCAATTCTTGGGGATGATTCTAGTCACAATGATGTTCGCTCTTCTAGGATTCTTATCCCCTTCAAACAGGGGTGGGTTAATGACAGCCATGCTCCTGCTGTGGGCCTTCATGGGCTTGTTTGCTGGTTACTTCTCAGCCCGTCTATACAAGATGTTTAAGGGAACACAATGGAAGAAAATCACTCTCAGAACTGCATTCATGTTCCCTGGAGTTGTCTTTGTTATTTTCTTCATTTTGAATGCTCTTATTTGGGGGCAGAAGTCGTCGGGAGCACTTCCATTTGGAACAATGTTTGTCCTGGTGTTCCTTTGGTTTGGAATCTCAGTCCCTCTTGTATATGTCGGTGGCTACGTTGGTTTTAGGAGGCCTGCAATTGAGGACCCTGTGAAGACAAACAAGATACCAAGGCAGATTCCAGAGCAGGCCTGGTACATGAACCCTGTCTTCTCAATCTTGATTGGAGGCATACTTCCATTTGGAGCTGTCTTCATTGAGCTTTTCTTCATTCTGACGTCCATCTGGTTACACCAATTCTACTATATCTTTGGCTTCCTCTTCATAGTCTTTGTCATCCTTGTCATCACATGTGCGGAGATCACAGTTGTTCTATGTTACTTCCAGCTGTGCAGTGAGGATTACCTGTGGTGGTGGAGGTCGTACCTGACCTCAGGGTCCTCAGCACTCTATCTCTTCCTTTATGCAGCTTTCTACTTCTTCACAAAACTTGAGATCACAAAGCCGGTGTCTGGGGTGCTGTATTTTGGTTACATGCTAATTGGCTCGTATGTATTCTTTGTGGTTACTGGCACTATCGGTTTCTACGCTTGCTTTTGGTTCACAAGGCTCATCTACTCGTCAGTAAAGATAGATTGAGTGATCTAATCAGATGGGCAGGAGTTCGGATCATCACTCGGAGGAAGCAGAACATGTCATGCTGGATTGGATATTGGTGGCAGCTCATTCCTCCTAAAATTGGGAGTTAGTGCTTAGGTTCAGTTTTGCATATTAAAGGGCTCTTGATTCTGCTTAAATAGGGATTGTTCAATTACACCTTAGATTCCCCTATTTTTTCTTATCTTCTACAAAAGGTCGTTTAATTATTCTTTGTTTGTTGTACCTGAGAAAAAAATCTGTCACAGGACCGTCTGGGAACAATTGAATATGTTAGAAATGAAAGGATTCAGATAGCGCTGCTACTTTGTTTTTAGGTATTCTGCTTCATCAGGTTAAAATTGTCAAGTACGAGGAAAACGTTATTCGTTAAACTTTGCCGCACATTGAGCGTGCCTTTCCAATGTTTATTTATGCATTGCTTAAATGAGCTTTACCATGAGAAGCGCTTCAATATGGAAAAGATGTCGTAGAAAGCAATTTTTTTAGGGGAAAAAAAACCATCCCTGTTTCAGGAAAGAAACAAGGAAGTTTCTTTTTTGGATAAGCAATTTCTGTTTCTAAAATTTTCATAAAATGTGAAAATTATTAATGCTAGAAAATCTAATGGTGGTGTTGTTGTGTGTGTGCCGGTGGAGAGGCAATTGTAAGGCATGTAAATTTGGTTTAAATGTTTATGAATTTTGTGGGTAGTGACAAAGATCAACTTCCTCTCTCTTTCTCTTTGGGTTCAAAACCCAACTTTTCCTATATTTCTCATTTTGTCTTTGAAATAGACTAATTTCACATTAAGAAAATGAAAAGTATGAATCTTTACCACTCAACCAACCTTGCATTGGCATGAAAAAAGTAATTTAGTGATTATGAGATGGAAGAAAATGAAAATAATTCACTTCTCATTTCGTCTTTGAAATAGACTAATTTCACATTAAGAAAATGAAAAGTATGAATCTTTACCACTCAACCAACCCTGCATTGGCATGAAAAAAGTAATTTAGTGATTATGAGATGGAAGAAAATGAAAATAATTCACGTGTTCTTGGAAAACCTCCTACCAATACTTCCTCCCACCTGCCTGCAGATCCAAACATTTCTCCTCAACCGCCATTTCTATGTAGTAGTTCTTTAACGACTGCGGAAACAGGGACCGAGTGAACTTAAATCTCAATCTGGGTAGCTTCAGATTTTAAGCAGAGATTGAAGTTCTCTGCTGGGTCTTCTGCTTTTGGTAACCATCCCCTCTTATTAAATCATTCAGAATTTGTCGATAAGCCAGCATTGGCGTGAAGGTTAACGCTGTTTAGAATCGACTACAGTGACACTAAAACGGTTTTGATTGATGACCCAAATGGAGGTTAATGCTCTTTATCCCCAAACAGTAGAAAGTTGTGGCGAAAGGGTTCATCAGATCCATCACACCATGGGCGCCATTATAGCTCAAACTGAAAGACTCGGAACAGAGATGTGTAATGTGGTGCTTTCTCTGGTGAAAAATCCGTTTGCTCGTGACCCGTCGGTATAGACTGTAGTTACTGTGGTGTGGAAGCGCGTGTGGTTACAGGGCTGCTGGGCTGGTGAGGGATGACTCAGTCACGTCATAGTAGTGAACTGGTGAAAATGTGATGCAATGATGTGCCTGGGAGTCGCCGGTCGTTGCGTCTCTGCTACGGTTTAACGACAGGCAGGGAATTTAATGCACCAGATTGCTGACTGGATCCGCAAAAGGGAATAGCTTCTGACGTGGGTTTCCGATCCTATAAATACAGGCACAATTCTTACCAAAATAAATGTATGTAGAGAAGGAAGAATAGGAACCTTCAAACCTTCGCAGCTCTGAGAAGCTGAGAACAAACTGGGGAGACGAATAGAATCAAAGTAGAGAGACGGGAAATATTGGGCTCGTCTGGAGGAGTAATCTTAGTTTCAAGCATTCATTTGAGCAGTTGACATTGGCTTGATTGTTACAGAGATCAGCCAAGCAGCGGAGGAGAACCGGAGAGGGAAGTATTAGCATAACAGAAAACCCATAGCAACATGCTGTCTTTCCGATCTCATTTAGTAATATCGTATTGTCTAGCAGCCCGCAAAGGAAAACATAATGAAGTACAGAAGTAGACTCGTTGCTCTGAAAAGGAGGAATGGATAAGCCCACAGCTCAGTAATTTCGACCAGCCCAGAAACCAGGTCGTCGAATTTTGTGTTATCTTCAATTCCCACACATCTGTGTAAGTAAACTTACAGGCTAAACTGTTGCATTCCATTCCTGAATACCTATAATGAGTGAGTACCGTGAACAGCAGTATATGCACAAATGAGAAAAACAATCCCAAACCAGGGGAAAATGAAAAAGAAGAGATACCAGGTCATCAAATGAATTAAAACAATGTAGTAGAGTGGGAACACTCAAAACTGTGAGT
Source organism: Hakea prostrata (assembly GCF_041222555.1). NCBI lineage: Eukaryota > Viridiplantae > Streptophyta > Magnoliopsida > Proteales > Proteaceae > Hakea > Hakea prostrata. The sequence goes on from NC_142602.1 coordinate 23,767,493, forward strand.
ATCCGAGGCTTCTGATAAATGAAGGTTTTCAAGAATGAGATTGATTTCAAAATCTGACGCTTGAAAAGTGATGGAATCAGTTGTTTCACTCTTAAACTATCAGTTTTGAGATCCAATTAGTAGAATGTTGTTATGAGTACTGTAGCCTGCTAATCCTTCTAGTCAACCATTTTACAGCTACATGAACTCAAGAATTCCAAGAGGAGTATATCTTAATACCAAACCTGGTTTTATTTACGAACATATATCAGCAAAACAGGCAGACCTAATCGGTCAGATACTAGAGACTGGCAATAAGTTTCATGATCCCGGGGCAATGGAGTTCGTTAATATAACTTGTCAGCTCTTCACATTGTGGAAGCTTTAGCAAAACATGAAAATCTGGAAGACTCATCACGTAGTAGGTCTTGTGGGTTTCCTTGCTCAACCTATGCATGTAAAGAAGAATTAAGAATAAGACAACATGAAAGTATCAGCATCATCCAATACATTTCAAGTGTTACAACTTTAATGCACAGTGCTTGACTAAAAAGAAATGGGTGTAATTAGTATGCAGTGCAACGCCCAAATTATAATAGTTGGGTAATACCAGGAAACAGGAGAAAGTACGTAAATCTCTCAATTAGTAATTTACTAGTATCTATAGGATGAGAAGCTGAAGTGGCATTGCTAGTCAGGCTTGGCTTTGTTTTATCAGGTTCCACAAATTACCTTAAGCTTGTTGAGCATATGATACTGTATAAGGGTATTATTGTCGATCCTCGTACTCATTTGTAATGTTTTTGAATTAACTTTACAGATTTAGTAATACTTGAAATGTTAATAACTTCATCTTTTCTTTGTTATTGTAATGTGGCTGAATGGTGGTATTGTTTGGCAGTACATCAGAGAATAAAAGTAGAGTAGCAGTCAACATCCTTTACCAGATATGTTTAACATCTGGTTGCAGAAGGGATTGCAGTGCTTTTTCGCTAATCCACACAAAGAGGCAAAACCTACACCTTAATGACCTAGTATATGTATATTATAATTTGAGGCTGAAGATGCAACACGTATGTATGGGTACAGAGGATATTGACGAGAAATATGATTGATCTTGCTGATATTTTCTAGGTGGATGATGTAACCAGGATTGGCAACTATAGGGCCCCTCACGATTTCAGCCCAAAACAGGTCCCTATTGGCACACCCAAGTGCTGGCCGAACCCTATGAAGGGTAGTTTGGTTATTCCCCACCCCCTTGGAGCTCCAAAATGCTCCAGAAAAATCCAGAATAATTTTAGAAGCGAGGATCTATCTTTGTTTTTCAGTTGGTTAAGAGTCCTTGTCTGAGTAGGAGTCTTGGTTGGAATCCAATTTTCAATTAGGATTCCTTCTTAAAGTTGATTTCTTATTTTGCAAGTTGTATTTGTTTAGGAAATCTTAATGTAAGAGTCCTTTTCCTAGTTTAGAAGTTAAGTCTAATGGTACTAGGGAATTCTAATCCAAATAGGATTTCTTAGTTGAGTCCAAGTAGGTTTCCTTTGTTGAGTCCTAGTTATTTTCCCAAATGTAACAAGGCTATAAATAACCCCGGTAACAAATCAGTTTTGATAAATTGAATAAAGAAGAGCATTGAGTCCAAGTAGGTTTCCCCTTTTCATCCTCTTCCTTGCGGCAACCTGGGAAAAACCAGAAAACTCGAAAATCCTGAAACTCCTAAGTCGCTCCATCAAACTCTATATCCATGTGGGATCATACCCTCCTCACCAATCCCTAACTTGGGCTTCCACTCCTAACCCTAACCATCTTCTGGGACACATTAGGAGACCTAATTTTAGAAACCTTAGCATGGGAATCAAATCTGAAACTGGTTTTTCTGCAGAATCACTAATTTTTCAAGCCCTAACCCTGCTGGCAGAAACCAATTCCCTACCCCAAACCATCCCTAAGTCTACCCTAAACCCTAGAAACCCTATAAACATAAACCTTAGCTATTCTCTTAACCTAAACTTGGAAGTCAGTTCTGAATGCCAAATTACAGCAAGGTTTTGAACTGAATTCCATAAACCCTACAATCCTAAACCTACCCTAACCCTAGCCAACCCCTCCTAAAACCCTAGAACCATCTAACCAGCCCTGGACCTGCAACTGCAGGGTATATTTGACCCTAGACAGATGCTGCCACATCAGGATGCTTGAGTACAGGGATCCAAACCCTAGATTAGTTCATTACCCTCAGTCACAGGGTATATTGGAGTGCAACCAGCTGTTGTCCATTGAGATTGCCTACACATTGACCTAGGACAGCAGGGTTGAAAACCCTAAAACACTTCTGGTACTTAGAGAGAGATCCTGAAGATTGGCCCTGTAATCCAGGATCTCATCAGTGGACTTAGATGAAAAAGACCCTTCTATGGATTGGATGAGAGACAGAGGTGAGCCACTTTTGGATCACCTTGGAGGTAGGCCTGATCCCATTATAGCTGATGAGGCTATTACTGATGTTGATGAGGGTTAGATACATGCATTAGATAACGTTCCAGCCTGTAGGTGGAGTTGCTAGTGGATGATCCATTTCCTCAGTGCTGCTGGTGGTGATGGGGACCATAGGGTACAATCTTAGAGTTAGGCTCTGTTTGCAAGCTGACTTGAGATCCAATGAGACACAACCTCTTAAGTCAAACTCAGACTTGTAGTCATGCTAGTGGAGGTGATGGTGGTGGGGGTGACGATGATGGAATTCGAGAGCATTAAGTGGTTCCGCTGCTATATATGGAGTACCCCCATCATATTTATTTGGGAAACACAGTATACACATGCCAAATAAGATGAAGGCCATTGTGGAATACCTACCCATGCACAAGCCCTTTCCATCCACTGGGTTTAGGGGTTATAGTAGGGCCTTGTGGCCAATTCCAGCCTGGTAAATAGATTGATATGATAGATATTGATACCTTATCTAGCTCCTTCAGTGGGTTGAGTATCAGCAAGAAGGACACCAGACCAAGTGGGTATTGGTGTGCCCCATCTTTTGTTGACGATAGCAATACATTAATAGCACTCTTAGAGTGAAGTGGATCATATTTCAACCCATAAGGTCCACTAATTGGGACGGGGGGAGCATATGCTTGCTCCACTGTATCCTAGTTTTGATTATGGCTCACTCATTATCACAGGCATATGCCAATACTGGATTGTCTTTTGTTAATGAGATGTTCTCCCACCATACACAACCGACACACCTGTATGTGCTCTTGGCATAATCATATGATTTGTATGATGGTGGATTAGTGGGTATTAGTGCTATTACATCACAGTTTGGTGGCTATATGCTAGGAGGGATTACCTTTAGTAGTTGATGCAACACAGATGTTAGTAGTGTCAGATTATGTTTGGTTCCTCTTGGAGTTTATGATGTGGATTCATGTCACGCAATCAAACCGTAATGCATGTTGACTCTAACGGACTTACACTAGGGTTGATTCAGGCTAAGCAGTTTGATGAAGACATTAGTGAGCAGTTTCGAGTTTACCGGCGACGCCGACGTAGAGATCATCCCACGACAGCATCTATGTGGATGGACGATGAGAAACACTGCTCATAGGCAGTTTGTCATGTTATTTTCTTAGTCTTAGTGGGTTGGGTAGTAGTTTACTATTTAAATATTTTGATTTCATGTTTGAGTCTTTATGGGCTGGGCCTAGGGTCTGTTTGGGCCCAATTTTGAATTATTTTGAGTTTGGGTTATATATACAACTTAAGTTGGGGTTATTTTGGGAATTAAACATGTAGGGTTGTGAGGAATCAATTCTTTTATTTAAACCTTGTATCAAATTCGTTTTTGGCAATTTGAATGAAAGAAAAGAATTAAAAAAGCTCACGCTGCTCTCTCTCTCTCTTTCTCTCTCTCTCCTGGCGGTGTTGGTTTTCTCTCCTCTCTCCAGGTAAGTTTTCTCTCCTCCTTTCACCTTTGTTTCCCACTAGAAAACTTCTCCTTGCTCTCCTTTCCCTTCTCTTTGTTTCTTTTCTTTCTCTCCCTCTTTCTTATCACCTACTCTCTTTCCTAGGATACGCCATTACTTCAGAATATTATTTTCTCCTTTCTTAGGATTCCCACTTCTTCAAAATATTTTTTTCTTCTATTATTTATGTTCCTAGATGCTTTCTAACCCCTGTTTTGCAGCCAGGATCAGTAGGTAACATTAGCTCTCCTAAAATATTTCTCAATTATTTGTTTAAAACAAAAACTTCCTAAGACTCCCTTTATATTGTTAATTGTTGAATTCCTTGATAGAATTCTGATCTTGATTAGGATAGTTCTATTTTTCTTTAAGTTTCTTAATAGTCTTGCACTCAATTTAGTATTATGGTGCCAAGATCCCCATCCCCTTGTTTCCCTATCGATTCTTGTTTAGTTGTGCTTACCAGTAAGACTTATCGTGTTTATTTCTCTACTTTAACTGTCTTACATGCTTGATAAATCAGATTACAAGTGCTGCAAAATTCCTTTCTTTACTATCTGTCAAGAATAGGCGTTAATTCTAAGAGTCTAGTAGCCACTTTGTAGGTCCCCTAGTTTCTAGGGTTTCTCCTACATCACAGTTTCTATTAGTTTAGACTCTAAAGGTTTTTGGTTTTCCATTTCCTATACGACAACAACAATAAGAAGACACCTTATCCCAACTAAATGGGGTTAGCTATATGGATCCTTGCCTTCCAATTGGCTCTATTTGAGACATTCTAAATACAAGGTCTAAGCCATGCATATCCTTTTTCATCACTTCTCTTAAGGTTATTTTAGGTGTGTCTAGCTTTTCTAATTCCTTTAATCTAGATTAAATCACTTCTCCTTACAAGGGGCATTTAAAGGCCTTATTGGACGTGGCCATGCCACCTTAATCAACTTTCTCATAGCTTATTATTTATCAAAGCTACTTCCATACTAGCCTAACAAGATTATTCATTACCTTATCCTTCCTAATTTTTCCACTCGTCCATTTTAGCATCCTCATTTATGCTATACAAAGTTTATCAACATGATGCTTCTTGATAGCCCATACTCTGCACCATATAAATAACTGATCATTCGACGGTCCTATTAAGCTTTCCTTCAAGCTTTGGAGGAATACGTCGATCATACAAAACCCCAAACACATCTCTCCACTTCATCCACCTTATTTTAGTTATTTGGGAAACATCATCCTCTGTGAACACCATTATACATTTTAACTATGTCCATATATATACTTGCAACATTTCTCTTCTCTAATACTTGCCATACTAACTCTCTAGGAACTCTATTATAAGCTTTTTCTTGGTCAACATAGACCATATGAAGATCTTTTTGCATTCTTTTACCTTGCTTTAAGTATCCTATAAAGGTAAATAGTTTTTGTTGTAGATCTTTCCGGCATAAAACTAAATTGGTTCTTTGCAATAATGTTTTCTTGTCTCAAATGAGTTTCAATTTTTCTCTTCCATAATTTCATTGTACGACTTATAAGTTTAATGCCTCCATAGTTATTACAACGCTAAATATCTCATTTCTTCTTCTTCTTCTTTTTTTTTTTTGTAAATTAGGACCATGATGTTTCTTGTCTATTCATTTGACATTTTCCTAGTGCTTATAATCTTATTAATCAACTTGGTCAGCCAAGCTAGCCCATAGGTTCCTAAACACTTCCATACTTCTATTGGGATTTCATCATGTGCCTTGCTTACTTTCATCCTCCTTAAAGCTTCTTTTACTTCAAACATCATAATTCTTCGTATATATGTTTGAAAATTGGTGCTATGACGAATAATAGTCTTTTCGAGTCATGAGTACCTGAAGTATGTTCATTTAGTAGGTTAGAGAAATAAAATTCCCATCTATTCTTGATGTCCTCATCATGTACTAGTACTTCATCACCTTCACTTTTAGTACATCTAAGTATCTAACATAGTCAAGATATCCACTCTTCTTGTCCTTTATTTTAGTTGTCTTAAAAATAGCTTGTTCCCCTTCCTTTGTGCCTAGCTAATTATGTAGATCTTCATATTTCTTCTCCATTGCTTTTCCCTTAAGTTCCTTACCTTCATTTCTAGCTAACTTATAGTTTTGTATGTCCTCTACATCCTTAGTCTTTTACGATGACTTAAAGCTAGCTTTCTTATATCTTAATGGCTGCTTGAACTTCACCATCCCACCACCAAGTCTCTCTACGGGAATGGTGTTTTCCTTTTGATTCACCCATGATATCTTTAGTTGTTGTCTTAATACACATAGCCTTCTCATTCCACACCATATTAATGTCCACATCAAATTCCTACTTCCTTGTTTGACTAATTTGTTAATAAAATATTTCAAGTAGTCTCCTTTTAAGCTCCCCCACCTTATCCTAGGATTCTTAACCTCATACCTTCTATGAGTTTGTGGAGTGAGGCACATATCCAAAAACACTAGTTTAAGCTATGCTGTTGAGCTTTCCGTTGGTACCACCTTCCAATCTTTACACAATAATCAATCGAACCTTCTAGTTAGGAAGAATTCTATTTGGCTTCTATGATGTCCACTTTGAAGTAATTTAATGTTCTTCACTCTTTTTAAGTTAGTATTTACAAATTATGATAAGTAAATCAAAAGCAATACCAAAATCTAAAACTCACATCTTTTCCTCATTCCACTCTCCAAAACCATATCTTCTACATACACTTTCATAGCCTCTTTATCTTTCCCGAAATGTCCATTTAGATCACCCCCTATGATAATTTTTTCCCTATGACGGATTCCTTACATTAATCCATCCGTCCATGCATTAATTTTATTTGCAAATCTCTTTCTCCAGCACATGCTTGATAGATACAATCCCATCACCTCATCTTTTAACATCCACCAAATTGTTCTTTAAATCTTTAGCCACTATCATGCCTATTCTACTTTTATTATTTATATCCCCAATGTGCCAAAGCTTAAAGTCACCCAACTTCTTAGCTTTTTTACCCTTCCATATAGTCTCTTGAAAGCAAGCTATACTAACCCTTCTTTTTCTCATAGCATCTATTAATTCTAAGTTCTTACCTATTAAAGATCCTATGCTCGAAGATGCCACTCTGATCTTGTGTAGACTAACTTCTTTACCCACACTGCAAACCCTTGCCTATTTATCACCACATTTGGATGTTGATACAGTGTCCCTTATAGGGGACTCCCTAGCTAACCCTTGCCCACTTATCACTACACCAAGGGTTTATCAAGGAATGCCCTAGTACATCATTTATCATATAAATTTGTAGAATCCATGTAAAAAAAGGGTTTGGATGGGCTTCTCCAGTGTCGGCTGCCAACCTGACACACCAACCCTCCTCCTTTACATGAGCTTGGGATTGGCGGCAAAAATTGGCAGAGTTCGGTTTTTTATTTCCTATGATCCTATCAAAATTGTCATCTAGAATCTTAATCTTATTCTTATATAGTTGCACTTGACTTGCATTTCATATTTGACATTTTGATGTGTGTGTTATGCATATTTTAATATAGATTTAGTGTTTTACTTCATTCTCAGTTGAAATTTCTTACCATTCAAGTGAATTTATACTTTTAAGGATGTTTAGATGTGTGAAATTACATTCAAATTGGACCATATACAAAGCAAGCATCAGTGCAAATCAAAAGACCCATTATGGATTTTTTTTTTTAATTAAACTGACAATGGTTGTGTTCGTAGGCCTTTAAATAGGCTCTGCCGCCTAGAACCCATGAAACACACCACTGAAATTTGGCAAACCTCGTACCAGATTTCAGGTCATCTTGATAGGGCTGAGATACTGAGAATTTTGATTGTACCCATATATGGGATACCTCAAACCATTAGTCCACTAGTTAAAAGAAAAGGTTGTGAAGAGGCCAAGAAATTAATGGCCATACTCTATCCAACAAGGCCAATTACTTACTGCTGTACCTTACATAGGAGAGAATCAAAGATTGATCTATCCCAACAAGTTTTTTTACCTACCTAACCACATATTGTTAGATCCTCCTAAATGTAGATATCTTCTAATACTGTCTGCATCTCTGGTATCAGGAAGAAATAAATTTGTTAAGCTTACCAAGATTCCTCGGTCAAGAACAAGGATGTTGTCCATGTTTAGTACTGTGGAAATGCGGTGTGCAATTGTGATCACTGTCATGCCTTTACATTCACTAGAAATGGCACTCTGTAGAATTGATGCTGTTTGAGTGTCAACACTGGCAGTGCATTCATCCAAACATAGCACCTGCAAATTTTAATATGGAAAATTCTAACATTAATACCGGAAAATCTCTAATTTTTTTAGTTAGCTTTTATGTTGGTCAACCAATAATTGGTTTTGGACATCATTTGCATGTCTGTTTCATGTGAAAAAAGATATGCATGGCTTGGGCCTTGTATCAAGTATGATGGCCTCAAATAGAGCTGATTGGAAGGCAAAGATCCATCATCCATGTTGCAGGCCTCATTTAGTTGGGATGAGGCTTTTTCTTGTTGTTTTATATGGGCATACACTATGCCCGATAAGAGGAACATAGTGACATATGCTGCTTCAATTTAAAAGGTAGTGTTGGTTCTGTTACTACCACTTATCCCAAAAGCTCAAACTGATAAGGGCTGCAACAATGTTTATCAACGGTTCCAACATACACATGACACTATCACTTGGCACCGAGGGGCACAACAACTAACACAAAACCTACACAAGCCATTGATCGCCCCTGGTTCTGATATCATGTTATTACTGCTTACCTCAAGAGCTTAAGTTGCGAATGGATACAACAATAGGTTCCTTTCATATCCTTAACATAGTTATAATTTAAATTCCAATGCAAAGAATAAGTCCAATCCACTGCCGAGAAATATAATAGAAAACTAGAATTGAATAATAACGCAAAATCTGTAATTATATTACCAGGGAAATATAATAATCAAGTTACATAAACATCTAGAGTGTAATTTCTTGAAGAACCTCTATTGATTAATATGACCTAGCAGGTAGGCCTTTTCCGAAAAGAAAATTTTAAAATAATTTCAAATTGATAATTCAATTTTTTGGACAAATAAATTTTTTTTGGGATGAATAAATAAATATATTAAAAACAAGGGAACAAAATATACAAGCCAACAAACCAGCCCTCAAATGGAAGGGAGGGGAGGAGAGCTTATGCCCTAGGAGACAACAATGAGCCTATTCCTTGGGGAGTCAGCAACTGGGGGATGAGAGAAAGACGAAATCCTAGACAATACATCAAAATGGATGGCATTCCAAATCAAGTCAAGAGAACGGGATTTGGAAGTCCATCGCCTGAGATTGCGCTCCCACCGAAGATGATTGATGGTGGCACTGAAAACTAGTCTACCAATGCAGTCACAAATGGAGGAGCCAAAATTTCTCAGAATCCAGGACCAATCTCGAGCAAAACCTAGTGGACGCAGCGACCGGGGCTAGATGGTAGCAATGGCTTTTCTCCAGAGGGACCTAGGGAGGGGCAAATAAAGAACAAGTGCTCTATATCTTTTAGGCCATTCCAGCAAAGGATACAACTGGGGGTAGTAGGGATCTGATGGCCAGTGAGAAAAGATTGGGTGGGGAGGGCGAGGTGGAGGGCTCTTTAGAGGGTAAGGGACGGGGGATGTGACCTTTGAACCAAACCAAGGGGGCCAAGGGGGCTTGGGGGAGGGGGTACGAAGGAAGTTCCAGGCGGATGAAGTGAAAAAGGATTTAGAAGGGGAAGGGAGCCAAACAGTGGTATCAATAGGGGCATTAGATAGAGGAGGGAGGGAGTCCCAAATTTGAAGGAGATTGGGATGGGGGGGGGGGTAGAGTCCTAGGAGCCATTGATGATGAAGGCGGATAAAGGGGTGGATTTGGGGATGCGGGTGTCATAGACCATTTGGGGGCCAAGCAAGGTGAAAAGAATGCCTATTGAATGCTAAGGGTCTAGCCAAAAGGGAATGGAAGAACCAGACGAGATAAAGTTAGAGATAGCGGCAAGGGTCCGCAGTCTTAAAAGTAGAAGCTTTCTCCAAACCCAAGAAGGGTTAGAACTTAGAAGGCAAGGGGACGGTCCAAAAGGAGTTAGAACGAAGGAGGTAGGAGTAGACCCAATGAACCCAGATGGAATCTTGCTTGAAAGCAATTTTCCAAATGAGCTTGAGAAGGCAAGCCAAATTGACATCACGAATCCGGTGAATACCCAAGCCCCCTTCAAAGGTTGGATGGCAAATGGTTGACCAACTAAAATGGTGCGAGGCTTCTTGACCCTTCCAAAGGAAAGCAACAAAGAGAGACTCCATGGCATGGATGGTAGATTTGGTAATGGCGAAGATTCCGCACTAATAGAGGTACGGAGATTGAAGAATGGAGCGGATGAGGACTACTCGACCAGCAAAGGAGAGAAGCTTACCTTTCCAAAGTTGGAGTTTCTTCCGAATATGGTCGAGCATGAGAGAGCAGTGATGACGAGTGAGCCTATTGGGGATAAGAGGCAAGCCGAGATAGACAATAGGGAAGGAGCCAGGCTTGAAGCCTAAAGAATGGAGGAGGGAATCGTGAAGGTGGTTAGAAGCTCCAGAAAGAAAGAGAGTGGACTTGTCTAGGTTGACCCTAAGACCAGAAAGGGAATTAAAGAGGGTAAGGGCCGAGAGGATGGAGGAAATGGAGGAATGATTAGCTTTAGAGAAGATCATGGGATCGTCCGCAAAAGTGAGATGGGTGAGGTTCAAAGATTTACTTAGGGCCTGTTTGGTTACTTGAGTCTGTAGGTTTCAAAAATTTAGAGATTTCAAATCTACAGACTTCAAATCTCTAGAGTCATGGTTCGTAAAATTAACTGTTTGGTTAGTTTGAATTTTTGGAATGAAATTTCTAGATTTATCCTAAAAAAATATTTATTGAATTACGGTTCAAATCTTTAACGCTTTGATAGTATGGGTGAAATCTCTGGATTTCACCTCATACCCATAAATCTACAGATTCACGTTTTTAGTGTAAAAATGTGAATCTCTAGATTTCATGAATTTAGGGATTCACACAACCAAACAGGTAAAAATCTCCCATTTGTGAATCCAGAGATTTCAAATCTCTGGATTTGCTTAACCAAACAGGCCCTTAGGGATCGGGCAGATGAGCAACTGGTCAGTTTTGGATTGAAGGATTTAGGAGAGGACTTCCAAAGCCAATGTAAAAAGGTAAGGAGAGAGGGGGCAGCCCTGGCGAATTCCTGAGAAAGAACCCTGCAAGGGAGCCATTGGTAAGGAAAGAAAAGCGAGGGGTGAAGATAAATATCTCGACCCAATGGACGAAGAGAGAGAGGACCTCACTGATAAAGTCCCAGCGGATGGAATCAAAGGCTTTATGGAGGTCAACCTTAAGGAGGGCAGCAGGGGAGTGGGAGGATCTCTTAAAGCCGCGAACAACCTCCGCACAAAGGAGTATGTTATTCGAGATACTTCGGCCAGAGATGAAAGTAGATTGGTTTGAACTCACAAGGGAGGGGATAACGTTTTTTATCCTGTTCGCAAGGACCCTGCCACCCTAGAGATGAACTTATAGAGGAGGTTACAAAGGAAATGGGACTAAAATCCGAGAGAGAGGAGGCTCCTGGCTTTTTAGGGATGAGGCTGATGAAAGTTCGGTTGACGGAGGAAAGTGGGGAAGGGTTGAAGAAGAAGTTACGAATGGCATGCACTAGGTCCTCCTCAATAAAGTTCCAAGAGATGAGAAAGAATCCCATATTGAAGCCATCCGGGCCCAGAGCCCGATTGGCTTTATGAGAGCAAATGGCAAGAAGAATTTCCTCAGAGGAGGGGATAACACAAAGAGAGGAGGAAGAGGAAGGGTTGATGAACTTATCGAGTTGCCCGGGAGCAGGGGACGGGGGGAGAGGGGGGAGAGGAGACTCGAGAAGGAGATGACCTCCTCTTTGATGCTACAGGGGTCAAAAATCCAGGAGCCATTGCTAGAGAGGAAGAGGAATTTTAGTTGAGGTTGTGGCGGGCTCTAAGAGATCTATGAAAGTCAGCTATGTTTGAGTTACCAAGCTCAAGCCATTTGATACGGGCCTTTTGGTAGAGAAAACTCTCTTCATTGGAGGCGAGGGTGGATAGATCCGAAGAGAGAGCTTTTTCATTCTCCGCCAGGGAGGGGTTGAGAGGGTCATCGAGGAGAAGGGATTGGACTCGGAGAAGCTCTGAGCGGCAGGAGACAACTCTATAAGAGATATTGCCATACTTGTTAGAATTACAAAGCGTAGAGCATCCTTGGCATTATGGAGCTTACGAGCGAAGGCAATAAGAGGAAGAGAGTGACAGTGAACCGGCTTGAGCCAAGCTTTTTTGACCATAGAGAGGAATAAAGGGTTTGAAGTCCACATGCCAAAGAACTTGAAAGGCTTGGGACCAGAGGAGACCTGGGGGGGGGGAGGAAATGGACATGGTAGGGGGAATGGTCAGAGAGGCTAGCATGAGAAGCAGGGAAGGAGGAAAGCCAGGAATCATTAAAGAGAAAGCGGCCAAGTTTGGAGGCAATTTTGGCATTGTCGACCCGATGATTGTGCCAAGTGAGGGGGTGACCCGACCAACGAAGATCGGATAAGCCAGAATCGTCAATGTAGGAATTGAAGTCATCAATCGCGTCAGAATCTGGGGGGGAACCTCCAACACACTCATGGGAGTACCGAACAATGTTGAAGTCCCCACCGGTCCCCTAGGGGAGACCCTCAGTGGAGTGAGAGATAGAGCGAATATCATTCCAAAGAGGAGAACGATCAGGGGCTTGATTGAGGCCGTAGACAATGGTAAGAAAGAAGGGAGGAGAGAGACAGAGGAAGAGATTTTGAGGTGCAAGAATTGAGGGGAGGAATTTAAGAGGGTTATTTGGAATCTAGAGGGGTCTTATAGGATCCAAATATGCCCGTTGGGGGAAAGAGAGGAGTTGGAGAGGAATGACAAAGAGGGGGCAATCCGATGGGCATTATCAAGATGAACATGGGTTTCAAGAAAAGCACAAAAGGAGACCTTTGAGTCTTTAATGGTATTTTTGACTTCAGTTTGTTTCACAAGGGAGATAAGACCCCTTATATTCCAGATGAAGAAGTCAGACATTGTAACATTAAGGGAGGGCAACAACATCGCTACTGAGTTGGAATTCAGTGGGAGTAATGGCAGCAGCTAACTTGGTAGAGATGAAGGGAGGGGACACACACATGGAGGGAGAGATAGGTGAGGCAGTTTCAAAGATATCCGGTTCAACGGAGAAGTCGGATGTGGGAGAAAGCGGTTCAAGGGAGAGAGAATGGCGATGAGATAGGAGAGGGTCAAAAGAAGAAGGCAATTCGGTTTGGATGTGAAGGGGAGGATGGTCCAGAGAGCCAAGAGAGTTGGCCGAAATAGGCTTGGGATGAGGTTAAGGTTTGCGGGCTTCTTTAGATGAGTGGGTGGGCTGGATGTGGGCTTAGATAAAATGGGTTTATGGGTTAGGGAGCAGGTAGAAGGAGTCATAGAACTAGTGGATGGGTTGGGGTTGGGCCCAGGAGGCAGAGGGATTTTTTTCCGTCATGGGTATGGGCAAGGCGAGTAAAAGGCCCTAGTTCAATGGATAAAAGAAGTTGGTGGGCTTTAGAAGATGTATTTGGGCCCAAGGGGAAGGTGGGAGTAGGTAATAAGGGTAAACTGGGTAATGGTAACATGGAGGCTTCAAAAGTCGCATCGTAGGCAGGCGGAGAAGATAAAACCGGAGGATATGTGGGATTGTCTTTCACCGAGAGAAGAAAGAGGGGAGACGGTGATGGTTTTGCAGAGGTCGAGGCATCAAGGTTTGCATCAGAATGGTAAGCCAAAGCTCTAGGATCCATGGTTTGAGGTGACGACTCCACCTGTGACTGGAAAAGGTGTATTGGTTCTCTGTAGCTTCAGCGTCAACAGCGTACTGAACTTCTACTGTAGCAACAGGGACTGCGGTAACAGGGGGTTGACAGCCCTTGGAATAGGGGTGGTTCTCTTTCTCGGGAATCGCGCTAGCAGAGGAAGCTTTCTGAAAGTGATCGATTACATCGTCTTCGTCGCCGGTAGGTGTTGGCCACCGGCAGGGTTTCCATCAGAGATGCAGGGTCTGTCGGCGTGGCAGCAGTGCAGGCAGAATTCTTAGCGGAAATGGCCTGATTCCTATCTGATGCAATGCATCAAAGGTCTTTGATGCCATGGCTTTAGTAGGGACAGGAACAGGGATATCAGTAGCAGTCTTCAAGATAATCGTTGAAGCAGTTGCAGCACTGGCTTTAGGAGAATCCTAAATTTGCTGAAAATTTTCCATTGTTGCAGTCGATTCGGGGTCATCACCATTGCAAACCGGAAGAAGTGATGAGCAGTCCTTGGGGTTGTGGCTGAAACTGGAGCAGAGCTCACATCGATGTGGAACCCAGTCATAAACAATCACCATAATTCAAGCCATCATCATCCTCGATCGTGACAAAAGGAGGAAGAGGTTTAGTGGCAGAAAATTCATAGAGATGCAAGCATACGAGAGTCTCTCTAGGTCGAGAGTTTGAGTCAGAGTGAAGGGGTTTTCCATGGCTGATCCGATATGACTTAGTCGCAGTTCCAGAATTCCAGAGGTAGCCTAGGGAGATTGAACTACATGGGTAAAGTGCTGAAGTCAACCCTATGGAGAGGCATTTAAGGAGACCAAGATTTGATGAAGATTGGAGCCTTACCAACGAACCAGGGGAGCCTTCCAAGGCATGGGTTTTGCAATCCAGTGAAGCAAAATTGAATAGAAAGGCACCAAGAGTCCAGAAGGTATGTTTCCATGAGGCCATGGGCATTCCATTGTTTAGTGAGAGAGGCTTTGATAATGTTGAGAGGGGGGGGGGGGAACAGGGCCATGGAAATGACCAAGAATGGCAGTTTTCCATCGATTAATACTAGGGGCTGTAGAGGAGGAAGGGCAGTGTGCATAGGGGGCAAGACTGGGGGTGGTGGGAGGTAGATTGGAGAGTTGCAGGTCTGTAACAGAGGGACTGGGTTTAGAGAAGAGGGCTTTCCAAGTGCGGGAGGGGTTGAGAGTGGATGGTGGTGGCGGGTCAGTAGATGGGGGGAGAAGGTGAGATCAAGGGGGAGAGGGAGAGCTCCGGCGACAGAGGGAAGGGGGGTGTGAAGGGGGCATATTTAGGCAGCATCAATGTTCCTCTTGCCTGCTGTATCAACTTAACCTGTTGATTTTGACAACTTGTTTAACAACTTTCCATGGGTTTGGAGGAAAATCCTCTTGCTCCGTCCTTATGCCACCTCCGCTATCTCTACTTCCGTGTCTTCTGGCTCACACACCTCCTTTTGGCTCGACCCTTGGCATCCGATGGGCATTCTCTATAACCATTTTGGTCCCCGCTCAGTCTATAATTCATGCATCCCTAAATCCACCCCCTTGTCGGCTTTCATCTTGAATGGTTCTTGGAACCCTTGCCCTCTCCCTCTTCTCACACAGGTTTGGGATTCTCTTCCCCCTCTTACTAGTTCTCCTTGTGACCTTACCATTTGGCTCCCTTCTCCCACCAAAACCTTCTCCATCTCTTAGGCCTGGAACCTCTTTAGACCCCAGAACCCCAAACACCCTTGGCCCCCTTTGGTTTGGTTCAAAAACCACATCCCCCGTCATTCCCTTACCCTTCGGAGAGCCCTAAACCTTGCCCTTCCCACCCAATCCTTCCTTGCTAGCCGCCATATCCCCGTAAACCAAAACTGCATCCTCTGTTGGTCCGGTTTGGAATCCCTTGAACACCTTTTCTTTTCTTGCCCTTTCTCCAGATCCATCTGGGGAAAAGCCATTCCCTTCATATGGCCCCGTTCGAGGTGTTCATTCGGTTTTGGGCGAGACTGGTCTTGGATTTTGAGAAACTTTTCAGGTTCTTCCATTTGCGATCGGATTGGTAAGGTAGTGTTCCGTGCCTTGGTCCATCACCTTTGGTGGGAAAGAAATCTTCGGAGATGGACTTCCAAATCTCGCTCTATAGATAAGATTTGGAATGCCATCTATCTTGAGGTTTCTTCTAGATTGGTTGCTATACCCCAAGGAACAGGCTCATTGTTGTCTCCTGGGGTCTTAGTTCTTCTTTCCGGTCTTCCTCTTAAGACCTTGTTCTTTGTTCCTTTTCGTTTAATATAATTATTTATTCATCCAAAAAAAAGAAGTAATTAGTTATACTCATTTTGGAGAATTGGTGACAGATTCTTTTCCCCCTCTTGCTGATAAGCTATGATCTATGAAGTTCCTAAGATAAGGCTCCTAATGTAGTGAAATTATAGAAAAGGGTTGTTCTTCAGAAAAAGAAAAGAAAACATGAAACCACAAGACAAAGGTCTTGGTTAAGAAAGGTGCAGTTTCTTGAAATTAATGCTTGTAAGGAGATGTTGTATGCAAAGGAACAGTATGGTGTTCATTCTCGCATCTTATTTTCTTCAACCATGTATAACAGGTTGAGGTCTAAAGGATCAGCGCTGTTCACGCTATAAGTTTTGGAATTTGGAATACCTTAGAAGACTTCAATAATGCACGTGCAAGGCATAGGAGCTGCCGTTGCCCAACAGAGAATGTTGACCCAGCTTGTTTTACATAAGTATCCAGACCTCCAGTTGCTTCAACTTCCTCCTTAACATGACATTTTTCTAGAGCATGCCAAATTTTTGCATCACTTGTCATCCTGGATGGATCAAGGTTGTCCCTGCAAATGTACAATAGATAGCAAGTGCACTTGTTGGTTACAGGAACCAGTAGAACTCATTTTCAAATTAAATTTAACCCTTTGCCTAATAAATAAAAAGCATTCTACATTGAATGGAGAAGTGACAGTTATTCCATAAGGGAAAAGGATGAAAAAAAAAAAAAAAAAAAAAAAAACCTTAATGTTCCTTCAAATAAGAATGGGCATTGCGGAACAACTCCAAAATGTGAACGCAAGTCTCTGACAGCAACGTCTGCCACATTAACACCATCTACCAAAATAGAGCCCCCACATATTGGGCTAAGACGAAAAAGGGCATTTATGATGCTAGATTTTCCAGCACCTGTTCTTCCAACAATTCCAACCTGATTGGATAACACAATAAACCAGTGGGAAGGGGAAAAAAGAAAGAAATTAGAAATTCTGGAGGAATGGCAGGGTATAACTGGAGCCTAGACAATCTTTTATGTGGACTGACCTGTGTGCCTCCTGCAATAGTAAAAGTGACATCATGCAAGGCAGCAGGCGAATAAAGCATATATCTCAATGTAACATGCTGAAATTCAATCTGTCCTTGGAATGGCCAAGCTGCTTCTATAAGTTGGCATCCTTTAAGTTCTTCTTGAGGAACATCCATATACTGAAAAGAACAGTCAATATTTTAAAGATCAGCATAATAGTAATCAGTCAAATGATTGCTCTATTGATACCTGAAGAACCCTTTCCACAGAAACCATTTCCTTCTCTGTTTCAGTGAAACTAGATAAAAAGCTGCTGAGCAAAGAGACCAATGGAGCTGCATATGAGAGAGCCAAGCCAACCTGTATCAAGTTGAAGAATCCTATTACTTAAACAAATGAGCTAACTCATACAATGAAACTGAAAAGATGATAGATGATGAATGACATGTAAAAGTTGAGGCTTTGGAAATCTTACCAATCCAGGTGTACCAAAACTAACTAGGAAACTGCCATGAGATCCAATGATAGCCATTACAGCGACAAAAGATATAACAAATGCTGCTAGCAACTGAAAAAGACCATCAATCACTAATATAAAAGTCATAAATATTGTGCGTCAATATTGAGGAGAAAGTAGTGCATACTTGAAGGCGCAGTGAGAGCCACAAACTTGCTGTTATCTCCGAGTAGGAAGTTTGCTGATATACCAAAACATTCTCGGTAAACTTAGCCATGAAATATTCCTGCCAGTCGATCATTAAAAACTGCCATTATTTTCAGTACTAGGAACACAATTGCATCTTTAGAGGAAGGGGAAGTACTGAAATTGATTAGAAGATATTAATTTCTAAGTTGCCAATCAACATTCAAAGGGATATATGATATTATCACAACTTATTACATAGTGCATAACTGCACACATAGAACTCAAGCCTTATTCCAACTAAATGGGGTTTGGTACATATATCCACTTTCACCAATCCAACCCTAATAAAAACATAATTGTTACAACCGTCCAATGCTCTGCAAGTATTTCCTCACTACTTTCCCCAAAAACCAATTTAGGCCTCCCCTGGCTCTCTTATTTCCTTCGATTTGAATCATATCACTCCTCCTTACCGTATGTGGATGTGTCAGTAATGTATTGGGCCTGGCGGTTCTAATAACTTGATTGTTACAACTTATCTGAAAAGCTCTAGCTGTTAGAAAGGCCATACAACAATGTACACCAGAACCCCGTCCACAAAAGATCAAGCTTTTAGAAAGGGCATACAACTATTATATCAATCCCTCCTGCATCTGCAGGACACCCTACACACACAACTCGCATGTTGTACACTTGTACCCACACATGGCACTCGGTTTATAAAGCTCAAGGGCGCAATACATACATGGTGTACCTTGTATTTTTCTCCAAATTTTTTGTGTTTATATGGACTTCTACATGAACATGAGACAAAAGAATTTTACCATTTTACAATAGCAACAATAGTTGAGGAGCAAAATTAAATTTTGCAATTTATAACAGCAAATCTAGTAACATTATTCATGCTTTCAAATAATACTTGTGAACTGAAAATCAATTTAGCCCCTAAAAACAATATTATAATAACTTTTTAAAAAATGTTGATTATCAATGGGACTACTGTATTTGATATCCATAGAAAGACCTAAATATCAGAAGTTACCTCAGCCTTGAATGCTCTAATTGTTGATGATCCATCCAAAGTCTCAGTGAAAGATGCATAGATAGGAGATCGGGAAACACTGTCCAGTCTCCGTAGTTCACGTGATGTTGATCTATAGTAGAACTGGAGAAATTCTAACTTGATAAGCAAGGTTAACTCTACCGTTTAGGATAATTTAAACATTATGTTTACATGAAGCAGTATTTTTCTTCTAATATTTAAAGAAAGAGAAAAGGGAGAATTTTTTTTTTGATGAATAAAGAATTTCATTACCAAAAAAACCCCCGGAGGGGAGGGAGAAATGTCAACTTAACGCGTCAGAGAGAGAGAGAGATGATTGTGAAGCCATGTTCCTTTTATGGACCATCAATAACAAGTTCATAGAATTTCAATACAACATCCATCCAAATACTGAATCTTTTGTCATATAATATGATTGAAGTGCATAACAATAAAACTGCTTGATGTAGGTCCAGCATCGAACTGGCCTATCTTCCTTTGAAATCAACCTAAGGTTGATATGTGTGGGGGTTGGGCTTTTGTTTCATATGTTTATGTGGTCATGGGCCCCATAAGTTTACTATCTAGGCCAAGTACAAAAATAGGTTATTTATTTGGTTTAAATTAAGTCAAGTCTATTTAGAGTGATACATATTAATTAAATAGACCTTATCAGGGACCTGATACACATTAATTAATTAGTTTAATGAATAGTCCTATTAGGCTAATATGTATTATTAGAGTTACATTTCAATTTCTATTTGAGCACTACTAGGAATGCAATTACAAGGCTATAAACAAGCCCTAAGCATGTGATAATTCACAATTCAGACTATTAATAACATCATTTATTGCAGCTTATGTGTTTGTTGTTCCGATTCCCTTAAACACCAAAATTTCTAAGTGACATCTATGCCAATCTAACTGTTGAACTAACTCAAACTAGGAGGCAATGTTGTTAATAATGTAGGGATGTAATTACTGGCCTCTTCCCTGGTTAGATTAATTGGAATGAAATAGTATCAAGTATGATGCTAAAGTGTGGGAAGACCTAGCAATTAGATTAGCGTACATCTGACCTTGAATTCTGGGTGTCTTGGGAACTTTGTAAATTCAAGAAAGTTCAGGAAAAATATTAAAAAAAAAAAAGTCACGGGAAGGGGAGTGATTAGGCTGCCAATACTATCTGAATGGAGCCTTAAGGATGGAATACTCAAATTGAGAATGAAGGTTGAACTCTAATCTTCAACCAAGCAAACATCTAGGCTTAACTTCACCTTTAGAACCCTTTTCAGCCTCAGATCTTGAGTTCCCAATTGACAGAACAGGTCTTCCTAACATGTACAAGAGGAGTTGCTCGAAGAGAAGCTTCTCTTATTCAATATTCTATTTGATTTCTTCCTGTCGATTGGAGGGGTCTATTTTTACATAATATGCTGGAGTCCTAGTTTGATTTGGGCTCCAAGCTGGACTCTAACTCAAAATTAGGAACAAATTGACTAAGACTAGCACATTTAAGATTGAAGTAAAAACACAAGAAAAGACTATTCTCCCCTTATAATTTAAGTTAGGCAAAATTTAAACGAATTAAACTAATTTCATACTTCTTAGGCATTAAACTTTGGGCCCATAGAATAGGCCAATGACCATATAAACATATTAAATTAAGTCCCAACACCAAGATCCATCAAACCTAGGTTGATTTCAAAGGAAAGTAGCCAATTCGATGTCTGATCTGCATTACATTGTGTCACGATTCATGAGGGGAGGGCAGTTTGACTGCTGTATGCAGGCTAGTGCAATCTATTAAAACATTATGTAAACATGACCCTCTGTTCTTTGGATTACACTGGGTCATGTATATTTTAGTCTAAGAGTCCTTTTACTTTTAGTTTTACTTTTAACTATTTAGTCTTGTAATTAGAATCTAAGTAATCTATTACGGGCAATAAATTTTCCAATATGCTGAGTTGATTTCCATCCATATTATGTGATATTCTGGGATTCTCTTCGAAGCTCTATAATTAACGGATCATGGGGGAGAACTCCTGCATCTTGCGCAACTATCCCTCCACACCATTCTCTTCTCTCTTCTCTTTTAGTCTAGTCCTCAGATTTGATCTCATAGGTGTGATATGGGGACATGGTATCAAACCAGTAACTACAGATCCCATTCTGAAATTAGAAAGTTTCCAGTTTGAGAGTTGCCTTGGCGATATTTCAACTCTACATATTGCTACATATCAGCTGTTATTCTAAGAGACTAACTACTATTCCAGCTATGACTTATACCTTCTTATCATCACATCAAGGACTATCAAGATTTAATTGCTTAACTACCTCTTCTATGAACAGCCTGCCTACAGTTGCTGTGTACTTGAAGATTATGCTTATGGTTCTTGCTTTCGGGAAAAATTTCCAGATATTTGTGGTTGTTGACATCTTCTATTTTACTTCACTGAAGTGGTCGAGGTTTTGAGGGTTTCTCTTTGTCCCCACTAGGAGGAAGACTTAAGTTTAATTTTCCAAGTAACTGGTGGCTGCTCTGCTTGTTGAACCTTAAGTCTGGTGTCTTGCTTCTAATACTGTGACTAATCAGGGCTGCTAATCAGATAGAGTTTTTGGGAACTTGTTTTGCTTATACTACATACTCTCAAAGCCATCCTAGGGTCTGACATGAGTTTCTTTTGTTGGCACTTGGCAGGCTGTATCCAGTATAGGGTACAAATCAACCTTTCTACTTTTGATTTCATTTCACCGTGCAGTTTTAGTTTCTAGCAAAGTTAGTCCCCACCTTCTTCAATGTTTTGGTTTTGATAACCATGTATGATGAGATACCACTGTAATCATAATTCTGGAATTGTCACAAGTACTGCCTTTCAACTTACAATCTTCCCTTGCTGATTGTACAGTTCTTCCACTGGTCTTGACTACAGCTTGATTAATGCTTGCTTTAATACCTGTTTGTATGATGGCTTGTATAAACAATGTCCACATTAAGATTGCCAAAATCGAGTTAATTGGTGTTGGGTCTACATACTTAAGGTGGTTTTTAGTTTCCATAGATGCCCCTCTCATTCTCCTTATTTCATGAATATCCTTAGTTCTTTTTACTTCCACGTCTGCCCTCCTTACATAATTATATTTCTTCCTTGTCCATTGGACCATTACCCTTGTTTATTGAGTGATTTGTTTGTCTCCACCCATATTCGTTTATTCAGTTTTGTCCATATTTTGCATACCTTTCCATGTAGCTTCCACCTATCCCATTAATTCTCACCATATATTTACCATATTACATCATTCAATATCATGACGAGAGCTTGGAAATTGTGACTACTACAAAAGGGTGCATTGGAAATTGTTACTTGGAATCTTACTACTTGATTGCAGTGCTACTTTTGCTTATTGGATTTGTTTTTTTGTTTTTTGTGGTGCTCATACTTTGAGATACTGGTAATAGCTGTCATTTTTTCACATGTAATGTTACACATGAGGGGAAGATTGGAGACTTATTCTAATTCTATTCAAGACTTTTGTCTTAATATGGTATTCTTCAGCAACAAGAAGTACATACTTGGTCCGTAGTAACCAATATTGTCTTTTACCTACCTACTTGGTCCACAATAACCTAAACAGCTATACTGCCTATCTGGTTCACAGTAACCTATATTTTGATTGTAAATACCCAAATTTGAGGCTCTATTATTGCCTTTGGTTACCTACTACTTTCCTTCTTCTAAAGAGCCATGCGGAAATTGGGGCTGCACTTCTTACCTACCACTCTTTTGTGGAGATTCCTACTTGTTACCTACCTCTGTGATGCAGCCAATGGAGATGCTACACTTTCAAGACAATTCCTACTTACTACTACTGGTATTATTTGGATAGTGCCTTTGATATTATTGTTACTGCTATGCTTGTGGATGTGGTTCATGTTCACTATTGCCTACTGTTCTCATTACTTGATGGTTCATTCAACATGAAGATTTTCTTTTTAATATTTAAGTGTTGTTGATCATCTCTTGTGCTCAAGATTTGTGAGGTCTTTCAATATATGTTCTTACCATTCCAAGTTGGAGCCTTTTGTTAGTATGCTTTAGCTTAGGGGGGAGTATTAAACATTATTTAAGGGTACATGGCCCTGTGTACTGTGGGGTACCTTGGAACATGTACACTTTATTCTAAGTGTCCTTGTTTTACTTTTACTTCGCTTTTTACTATTTACCTCTATACTCAGAATCCAAGTAACCTATCGTAGCTGATTTTCCAATATGCTGATTTGATTTCTTTCCATATTATGTAATATCTAGGTATTCTATTCCCAACACTAAAAATTAAGGATCATGGCCGAGAGTTGCTGCATCTTACACAACTAATCCCTCCTCTTCATTCTCTACACTAAAAATTAAGGATCATGGCGGAGAGTTGCTGCATCTTACACAACTAATCCCTCCTCTCCATTCTCTTCTATCGATAGTTCGAAATTTCAGTTCATCTCGCCATCTCGCCCTTGGCTGAAATACCAAAATTTCGGCAAAAAACCAAATTTCAATGGTAGATTTCTGTGGGTTTTTTTTTTTGGGGGGAGGGGGCTGGTTTCGGGTGTCCAGCCTAACTTGTGGCCAATAAACACAATTAAGTGTTATTTTTGCCTGGCTAACCTAAAGGGGTGTTCTCACATACCGGCTGTATGCGGGAGAAATTACTTAGTCTCGAAACATGTATTTTCACAAATGCAAATATGGAAGGTATGCAAGACAACACTAAGATTTTCATTGAAATGCACCAACGAATAAAAAAAGTAGAATTTAATATACAAGTATGTGTCGGGCTGGATGCATCCCCCAAGTCATGGAGGGGTACTCTAAATATTGGACATAAGTAGGCCTTGACATGGTGAAAATAAAGTTATCCATATAGTCAGTCATTGCCCTTTTACAAGTAGTATCATCAACATTAAGTAGATATCTTACCCCTAGGAAATGTGTCGTACCGCCATGGACTGTAACCTAGTCGTGGAATTGGCATAATTGGCTATTTTGATCTTGATGGATATCCAAAGATGGAGTTCACAAATGATGCACCTGATCCATCTTCATACCCATATGTAGACATGCTACTGGAATTAGCACATGAATCACCATATGCTTCACCATATCCATAGTCATAAGCCCTATACAGTACAACCCCTTAAAATTTTCAAAATTTCACCGAAATTTTTGAGATTTCGGCAAATTTTCCGAAATTTCACCGAGATTTAAATTCTAATGAAACTTTGTAGACTCGAACTTGGTTTCATTTTGTTGAGTACCAAAATGGCAGATTCAGCGAAATTTTGCTAAATTTCATACTATGCTTCTATCTCCTCTTCTTCTTCTCTAGTCCTCAATTTTGATCTCTTAGGTGTTATATCGTGACACAGTCAATGTCCCATTTAATTTTCCATGTCCTCTTGTTCTTGCTGATGGACCAACGGTGATCATTCTGTTGGTCAGGTGTACTCAAGGACTTTGCATCCATTGCACAAGCAAACATCCCACTTTTCCAGTGCCCTATGCTTCCATTGCATTTTCACAAAAGACTACAAGGGGTCTAATTGTGGTTGTAAGTCAAAACAATGAATAGAAGTATATAACAGGATTTTCAAGACTTGGAACTAGCTGGAGATGCACTCAACTGAATTTGGTCGAAATAGGAAAACAAATTTATGAGTGGGCAATTAAAAGTGTGATGAGATATCTAGCCTAATCCAGTCCAATTAGGAAGATCTATATTTCCAAAGTAATCTCTATAAATAAAAAGTAAGCTTCAGATTAATACTATGAGCAACAAATAATTTTATCTCTAGTTAAGTATACAAATTAATTTGCCATGTTGATACAAACATATAAGACATTATACAATACCTGTAGTTTACTGTAGATATACAATAACGGCAACAGTAGAAGCAAGAACAAGACCTGCACACATCCTTTAATGGCTCAAAATCACATTTTTCAAGATGGATATTATTTAATGGAAATCAGAGAAACACCTATGATTTTGGAAGTACCTGTACATATGTTAAAACTATTGCTATCCCTATAAGGCCAATGAAATTAGCTAAAAGAATGTTGAGAATGAATGGAAGTGAATCGTCGATGGTGTAAAGATCTGAGGACAACCTGTAGATGAGAACCAATATGTAGAAGTGAAATGTTACAGGGCAAGACAATTACCGTAAAGCGACTAGTCTAACCTGTTCAGTATTCTTCCGATTGGTGTCTGATTAAAGAAAGATACAGGTGCATTGACAAGCTTATTAAGAAGGTTGTTATGAACCCTAACTGCAGCACGCAAACCACCAAAAGCAAATGAGAATGCCCGTATCAAAGTCAAAAGGGAATTTGAAATGCAGAAGACACACAGTATAACCTGCATACCAATATCCAGACGATCAGAATAGAAAAACACTTCTCACCAATTCAACGTTTACTGATTTTCAAGTATTTCTTTATGTTCTTTTATGGCACCTGATACGTGAAGTGTGCACACAGTGCACAAGGCTCCTGCCACTAAGGGATCTGGGAGGTCATTACATATGCAACCCTAACCCATGATTTTTCAGTGGTGTTTACTGATTTGAATCCATGACCACTTCATCATGATGGAACAACCTTACAGTTGCACCAAGGGTCATCATATTTAAATTTAATGCACCTGGTACTTAATATTGAATTTAATGCACTTATAAAATTCTAATAATAACTCAGTGTGTTAATTTTAATAAATTATCACTTTTCTATAACACCCAATGAAACAAATGATTACCAAATAAAAGGATGTGGAGTGCTCTGTATCATGGTCTCTTTTTAGACTATCAACCCAGTGAGAGAGCCACAAATCATTTCCGTTCCGAGATGCTTGCATTAGGATTGCTGATATGCCTATGGCTATGGCAATTGGCCAGCCAGAAAATGCGGCATAGTTCCTGTTAAATAATAGTCATGAGAAGATGGTCAAATTTTATAATCAAATTGAGTTTCTGACAAAGACCATAAAGAACATAGACAAATAGCATGCTTCTACTTGACAATAATCAAAACTACAATATTTAAGGAAACTTCAAATCTCCTCAAATAGAACATATGGCTCACCAGTGAAGAACAGATTTGCCTGATTTAACAGTTCAAAGAAAAAGAAACCCATCATTCGTATATGAAGGCTTAAATTCACCATTTAGCATTTCGTCATTATTATTAATTTTGAAAAGGAAGAAAAAAAAAGTTATATCACCAAACAAATATTCTCTAGGAAAGGATGTTAGAAGGAAAGAAGCCATTCTCCCTTCCAAGATATGGTAGTGATCAAAACATCATCTAGATTTTCTCTTGTATCTATATCCTTTTGAGTTTAATGTCCTTTCCCATTGGACCAGTGGACCATTAGTTGTGTTGAGATGTTGAATTGACAGGCTTTAAGATTTTGAATTTTCCAGAGATTGCAGTAGGGTAATACCCTATGAATTCTGGTTGGAGTTAAAGTAGCAGCCACAAGCAGTAGTGTATTATTCACCAATAAAGCTGATCAAGTAGCAGTAAATCGTCTCATAGGACAAAGTCTTGTTCACCAAGGAAAAAAAAATTTGGACCACCACTAACCCTCAAATAAGGCAGGAGCAAATAGATCAGGAGAAAATTACTGAAGCAGCTTGGAATCTCAGAATTGCAGTAGTCGCTGCAGCAATCCACTATAATATTCAGTAGTGGCACATTCAATAATACTTAGAAACCGAGTAGAATCAAACCAACAAGGTAGAGAATACCTAAGAAGAAGTGCAATAACAGTTGTTGCAGTAGCAGTTTACCCAAAAAAAAACAACAGCCACTATAAGTGAAAATTGGATTAAATTAATAGTTAATTAAAAAAACATCCCAGAGGTCCTCGCCAGTGCAGTCTGATCTTCAGAAGAAAATAGACATCTTGCGCTATACCTCGAA
Source organism: Hakea prostrata (assembly GCF_041222555.1). Classification (NCBI taxonomy): domain Eukaryota; kingdom Viridiplantae; phylum Streptophyta; class Magnoliopsida; order Proteales; family Proteaceae; genus Hakea; species Hakea prostrata. The sequence goes on from NC_142602.1 coordinate 23,794,335, forward strand.
CCATAGCAGCAAACTTCCGCTAGATTTGAAACTCTAACAGATCTCGATATGAAGGAAAAGTAGTCCTCTAGGTCTTTGTAGAAGTATTAGATAAAGAGAAGGCTAAACTTGATTTTAGGTCTTGCAATCCGAATTATAGGCATATCTTCGCAAGAATCAAGAAGAATCCCAGGACATCAGTATAGTGCAAATCGAACTTCAGATTTGCACAAAAAGAAGGGTAGTAGCAGCATCAGTTGAATCAAATAGGTAGACATATCCCCAGAAAGCCTGGGCCTTTTGTAGTATTAATACATAGATACTTGGTGCTTCAAAAGTCAAAGAAGAAGGACAGCCATTCACAATTACTACAGCAAAGGTTGGGGCTACCCTAGATAAGAAAAAGGGAAAAAAAAGAAGAAAAAAAAAACTGGGCAGCCAAGAGAGAGAAAACAGTCCCTAGGTTGATTAAACTTGCTCTGATGCCATGTTAGAAAACAAGCATTAAATAATCAAAACAGCAGCTAAACTTGAACAAAGAAAAGAGAGAAGAAGAAGAAGAAGAGAAGAGAGATGAAGAACCAGCAGAAGAGGCCTGTGATTTTAGCTTAAGAGTCTAGAATCACAAAGCCCTTTTATTTAAAGCTTCTAATGAAAAAAGAAACAAAAGATTACAGCTTTAGTAACTTTCTAGCTCCTAAAATAGAAAGTTCTGAAAATAGAAACTACCACCAAAAGAGAAACTATGCTTTTTAGAAACTCCCAAAACTTATGTAGCAAGACTTCTACATTAGATATAGAAAGTAAAGTAGCATCACTAACATTATACTGTTCACGTGAACAGTAACATGAATAGTACAAACTGTTTTTACTGTTCACATGAACAGTACTGTGAACAGTAAATAGCCCAAAGTGTGTATACTCCAACATGTTTCCTCTTTCTCCAACCCTTTCCAGCCACTTCACTGGCTCATCTCCCATCTCCCACCTCCCATCTCCCTCTGCAACTCCTCACCCTTGCTACTTATCCTTGTGAATATGTAAGCCTAACTAGTCCCACCTCAACTGTCACTTCTTCCTCTTTCACCATTGACAGATTACAAGAACAAAAAAGTAGAGGAAAAAGAGTATCTGACCAGGTCTTTTGGGAGAGAAGAATAGGATATCTCCAATCAACTCACTGAGTTGGAGTGAGAATTAAGTAGCATGCTAACCAGCAGTTTGAATGCCCCTAAAGGGCAGTCAGTAGAGGCCCTAGGTGGGGCTTTATGATCCCAAAGTCTTGAATGAAGCAGACCAGGGGTTTGGATTTAATTGAAGATCCACTATGGGCTGAAAATAGGCCAAAAACAGAGTATGCCACAGCTTAAAATCTTTGATTCTACAGATTCAATTCATAACCGAAAAATTCTTTTCCATGCCTGAGATAAATCTTTATTGGCCTCCAGATGACTCAGATATTGATACTTTAAGAGTTAAGATTGCAAGATAAATAATGCTTATGTGATGATAAAACCATTATTAAGTCAAAATTATAAACCCTTTAACCTCTCAATATTACCAAGGGGGGATACTAAGGAAAGAACATGAACACTTTAATTCCTAATCAACTGGTTGATCACAAAAATCTCAACAAATGGACCTTAATAACCAAAATAATTTACCTGTAGTACAAGAGAGAACCTTTCTCCTCTGATGGAGCACAAGAGTCCTATAAAGAAAGATATGTAAAACATTCATAAGAAAGACCTAAAGAAAGCTTCTGTAATTGATTGGTCTTTGCAAGATCTCAAGAGGTAAACAAGTAAAGGATTAATAATGTTATTAATTGCTTTTCTTGCCTTCTAAAAATCCACATCTCCTCAATCTCCCCCCCTCCTCTTCAAAATAAATAAATAAATACTCCATTTCCATGCTTCCCTCCTTTCTTCCTCTAACCACTTCTATACCACCATTATCTATGCTTTCAATCACCCTCCCACCAATCTCCCCCTTTGGGAGGACCTCTTGTCCCTCTTCTCCTTTGTCTACCTCCACTCTTTGGGTTACCGGAGGAGACTTCAATGTGGTTAGATTCAGTCATGAAAGATGGGTGCTCGCTTCCTTGGCACCTCTTAATGCCTTCAAAAGTTATTGAAGACATCACTGTGATAGATCTCTAATGGTCCGCTCCTCTTCTTACTTGGCACAAATGGAGATCTGGTATTGACCGTATAGCTTCTAAACTTGATAGGTCTCTTGTGAATGAAGCTTAGATCTCCCTCTTCCCTTCCTCCCATACTACATTCTAACAGCGAAATATTGCCAATTTAAGTTGAAATTTAGGTGACATTTTGCCCCATTTGGACGAAATTTCACCCAGAGCTTCTCTCTCTTCTCTGTTTCCCCATGTTTAATTCTTGCTATTTTTGCTCCGATCTTCGACATTTACCACTGGTTCTTGCTTCATTCTTGCTGGCAATTGCTTTCTTTGCATCGATCAAGCAGCGTTTCACATAGATCTTGGAGTTTTTTCATCTTAGAAGTAACCACAGTTTTCTAAATTGATTTTTTACAAAATGCATGCTATAATGTTGTTGGATGGATATGAAATTAAAGTATATTGAACACAATGGTAGATTTACGAACTTGCGGTGTCAAATTTTTTTTTCAGGCATAAAAAAATGTATTTTCCTACATTAAAAATGCTTTCTTTTTACGTGATATATGTCTTGTATGGTGATGGAAAAAACATGTGGAACTCCATGGGCTGATCTACAGACTCACAGAGCCGAAATAATTTTCCACCCAATAAATAATTATTTTACTATTAAAATATTTCTAAAAAATATAAACAATTATGAAAGAAAGGGGAAAATAGAGACAAGGGCTTCAAAAATTATAGAAAATTATGGAATAGCTATATATGCATTTTTCAAGTACTGCCCATGTAATTTCATCGTTGGTTTTGGTATGGGCAGCCTATTTTCTTGCCAAAAATTTTAAAAAATTCATTTTACATTAAAAAAAAAAAAAGGGCAAGGGAAACATTGTTAGCTAAGTACATAATTGTCTGCTTGTCTATAGAAAATTAATTTGGCGTTGAACAATGACTTATACAATCATTTTTTATGCAACAGTTATCATGTCTGCTAGTGGGATTTAGTGGGGAACTAGTTCATAGGGTAGATAGTAGGGCCAGGGACAGCCACAGCCACAGCCACAGCCACAGCCACAACCACAAGGAGATCCATAGAGAGCGGCAATAGGAAGGAGGGTTGACCTAGCATGGCAGTACTCTGTGGCTATTAATGGAAATAAGAATAAAACAAAATGTAATTTCTATGGGAAGAAATTGAACTCAGGTGGCCTCAGCAGGTTTAAGGCTCACATCACCTGAAGTTCAAAGGATTTGGACACATGCATAGAGGCCCATCCAAATGTAGTGAAGGCAATTAGGGAGTTAGAGAAAATGAAGGGGAAGAAGAAAGAGGAGAAGAGGAGAGTGGACAGAGACTAGATGATGCGGTGCGAGGACCGTCATCATATAGAGATGATTCAGATTCTGATCGGGATGTTGATCCCGTTGATGTTAGGATCCCTCTAGGCCTGTAGGGATTGGAGCATCTGGATTTGGGGCTAGCGCATTTGGATTTAGGGAGGGGTGGCATGCTAAGGAAATCACAGAGTTAGAGGGCGACTCCTCTAGCAGATCTAGCACCATGTGATTATTCACGCCGTGGGGACCCAATCCTAGAGTAGGATCTTAAAGTTTTCAAGATGAAGGGGGCTAAGTAGCCCAAGATAACAAGTATATGGAAATGTATGGGTAAAAAGGTTACAAGGATAGTGGCAAAGTGGAAGCTTTACAGTTCCATTTCAGCAAACACAACCCTATAAGCACATGATTGATACTATTGCATATGCAAGTCCTGAATATGAGGGTCCCACCCCTAAAGAGTTGATGATCACCTTCTTGCAGGAGGAGGAGCTGCATCAGTACATTGACAGTATGAGATCTTTCTGGGATACATATAGATTTACCATTATGTATGATAGATGAACCAGTCTGACGAGAAAGTACATCATCAACTTCATGGTGTACTATAATAGGAGGATAGTTTTCTTGAGATCTATGGATGCTACTAGTCATGTGAAAGACCACAAATATATACTTGGTCTCCTATAGAAAGTAGTAAATGAGGTTGGGAAGAAGGATGTTGTGCAGATTGTCACCGTAACTTTACGAAGGCGGGTGAGGTGTTGATGAATTCATCGGTTATCATCTCTTTTAGATACACCTGTGTAGCCCATTGTATCGACCTTATGTTGAAGGACATTGGGAAGATCAACATTGTCCAAGACACAGTGGAGACGGTTTGACAAGTAACAAATTTCATTTACAATCATAACACTGCTCTGGATATGATGAGGCGAACTTGTAGAGATGAGTTGGTGTGACTTGGTCCAACAAGATTTGTGACAAATTTGGTCGCCTTGGGCAGTATGTAAGAGAAGAAGTTGGGCCTGAGATCCATGTTTGCATCCCAGGAGTGGTTTGATTGGGTTGGATCCAAGTAAGATAACTATCTACTATTTCATTTTACAAAATATTATACGATAACTATCTAGTATCTTAATTTGTATGTGATAATTTAGTACCTCGAGTAGGCACTAGGCATAGGGCACCATCTCATCTGATGAGTTCTGGAGAATTGTGAGGATTTTGTTACAGATCTTGGAGCCAATAATAAAGGTCTTGCATATGGTGGACTCCTCCTTAAGGGGGCCGACTATGGCCCACCTTTATGCAGCCTTTGAGCGTACAAAGATTGCTATAAAGAGAGCAAACCGCAAAGGCTACTAAGCTTTCTTAAAGATTGTTGATAAATGATGGATTTATCATCTTATGCATTCGCTACATAGGGCCGATAAGTAATTATTGTGGCTTGTTCATTCTATCCTAACTTTAACTGTGCGTTTGTGAATTGTACAGCCTATTATCTCAACCCCAAGTATCAGTATAGCAAAAATTTGGGGTTGGACATAGGCATGCTTGATGCCGTGATGTAGGTGATTTCAAAGTTGGAGCCGGGCCCACAACTCCAATCATTTTGCCACACCGAGGTGAGATAGCAAGGATTTCAGACTTAGAATTTGCATTTGATTTTGAAAGAATTTAGGTAATCATTAATACAAATGATTGTCGATAAAGGTGTTTAGGGACACATTGGTTCCTTCAGTTCAAATGCTGCTATTGGGGATGAGAAAACGTTGATCTAGGTTATTACATTTTACAGAGAAGTAGATTATATGTTAAGTATTAAACTACTAAGTATTAACTTAATGTTTTTGTGATAATATAGTTGAGTGGTGGGTCTCTATGTAAGAATGCATCGAACCTCAGCAGACTAGCGATTAAGATCCTCTCCTAGACTTGCTCCACCTCTGGGTGAGAGAGGAACTAAAGTACATTTAGCATGATCCACTTCAAGAGGAGGAACAGATTGAGGAGCTAGCATTTGAATGATCTAGTGTTTTGCCACTACAACATGAGGTTGAAGAAACAACATGCCAGGGAACAGGCTGAGAGCAATCGGTAGGACATCGACCTCGACAATATATTTGAGGTGGGTGTAGAGTAGCAGGATCCCCTCATTCAGTGGTTGATGGACAGGGGAGCCGGTGTTGAATCAGCTTGGACTTGGAGGGATGCTAGGTAGGCACATGCACAGGAGGCAATTGCTATTATGGATGAGGATTGAATGGTGGCACTTGGCATGCACAACAAGATCCAAATGAAACACTCACTCCCAGTCCTAGTATGACTTGGAGGGATTCTAATGATGATGATGATAAGGATGGTGGAGGTGGGGATGATGACAATGGTTATGGTGGTGGAGGACTTCAGGAACATTTACATGTTCCATTTCCAGAGACACAACAACCCTTGCTGAGAAACACCAAGGAGTCTTGTTTCACACATGCCACCCAAAATCAGGATCATGGTGGTGAGCATCAGCGTGGTCGTACTACGGCCTACAACAAAAGGGGGAGGGGTCGTGGGAAGGAGCACAGAGGTGGTTATGATGATGTCACCTTTACACACGGATTGTATGGTTATTATGTAAATCCTCCAAGTCTGGATCAAACGGACAGCTTAGAGGGAGCGATGGGATCCATGAGCTAGGATGAGTCTATCAGTTCCACATTTGCTTATGGGATTATTGGTCTTTATGGTTTCTCCCATGCTCATAGACATTATGGTATGGGCATGGACATCTCTTCTAGTAGTTTGCACTATGGGCACAATGATAGATTTTATGAGTGGTCTCTGAGGGCCAAAGTCAATTGCAGAGTCCTCAGATGGCAGATAAACCTACCATATGCACACTTATTGGCACCAACAACACCACCACAACCAATGTAGCACCTTCCTTGACCCTATTCTTACTTCCTTTATATAGGAGTTCTCTTGGAGGCGGAAGCTAATTGCTATAGAGCCGCAGTTCAGGACTATGTGAACAACCATCAGTATGGAATGGCATTAGTCCAGTGTGTAGATTGGTTAGGGGAGAGGATGATATACACTATGAGTACGACGAAGAGTCAGGAGGAGATGGATCTACCTAAGCACAATACTTGGTATTGAGGTTTGAGATGATGGGATGACTACTATGTATTTGCCTACACTTGTATACTTATGTATTATCTGTACACCTAACTTGACTAGTTGTATAATGAATTGTAGACTTTAGTACTTCTCTTCTTTCTTGAAAGTTAATGAAGATATTTGTGTTCTCTTGCATCATTTACGTATTTACATTTGTTTAAATTCGTGTTACATACTTCTAGTTTGGCCCACATACAGCCGGACATGTGCTGATCAAGAACCCCCCCCCTAGGTTGGTTTTGGGCCCCCACCACCCCCCCCGCGGGGTGTCTCTGCCCCCCAGAGGGCGCAACACCAAACCCAACCAAACCTACCCCCCCCCCCCCCCCAAGGGCGGGGCGCCCCCCCCCCCCCCCCCCCCCCCCCCCCCCCTCCCCCCCCCCCCGTTTCGGGGGGTCTGCGGCTCCCCCCCCCCCCCCCCCCCCCCCCCCCCCCCCGCCTCCCCCCCCCCCCCCCCCCCCCCCCCCCCCCCCCCCCCCCCCCCCCCCCCCCCCCCCCCCCCCCCCCCCCCCCCCCCCCCCCCCCCCCCCCCCCCCCATGAGGTTACTTAACAAGGTGGAATAACTCAAGAAGAAAAATGAGACTTTGAATAAAAGTTGAATAAGAAACAATATAATCTACCAGCAGTAGGTGATTCCTACGGCTACCCAAGAGCAATGGCTCTCACATAAACTCTCTCTATATCCTTTCTACTCATCCTCCCCCCTATTTATAGCAATACATTCCTATCGAATTAATTAACAAAATCAGCCTACTTCGAGTAGGACTCTTCAAAAGAAACCTAACCGTAATGTAACCTAACCTAGATGTATTATGACTCTGACTCTCTAAATCTAATCTAATAACCTTAACGCGAAGGACTCTTCATGCTTCAAATTTGCCGCGCCGAATGCACTAGGACTCGCTGAAAACGACAGGACTCTCTTCACTCTTCAAACCGTCAATCGTTCCTCGGGAGTGCTTTCCTTGTCGAATATAGACTCTTGATATCGTGGGCTTATCAATACTCCCCTCCAAAAGTTTCACCTTGTCCTCAAGGTGAAAACTGGAAAGTGGGACCGTATTTCAGCATAAGATTCCCAAGTATTTTCACAAGGCGGCAGTCCTTTCCATTGAATCAAAACCTCAAGAACCCTCGAGTAGAGAAACGAATGTTGAGCAAGGCTTCGGTGTGAGCTGCAACCGCCATTTCCCGCAAACAAGTTGGAAGCGGCCGCGGCTTAAGGCGCCCCAGGCCGCCTCAACCGTGAAACGGAAACACCGGGTGGATCCGTGAATCATCGGTAAACGAGACGATAGGCGATCGGTCCCACCGGCTCAATGATCCGGCACGGCCCATAGAGCGATGGCCGAGTTTCTCATTGGGCCGTTGGCGAGTTTCGGAAGCGATAAGGTTGTAGCTTAAGAAAACTTCATCCCCCACTTGATAATGCACTTCCCTACGCTTTGAATCCGTGGAATTGCACATCCTATCTTGGGCCACCCGCAGATTTGTTTTGAGATCCTCCAACACCCGATGCGCTTCGGAGGAACACATCAACCTCATCCACTTTAGATCGACCATCCTCCCAACACGAAGAGAGGGGGGTCTCGCCCATACACAACCCGAAAGGGAGTCATTTTTGTGGCTGAATGAAACGTCGTATTGAACCAATATTCGGCCCACGGTAACCAATTAATCCAGCCTTTCGGTTGGCGAGCGCAAAAACATCGAGGTAAATTTCAAGGCTGCGATTTACCACCCGTTTGACCATCCGTTTGAGGATGGTAGGCACCGCTGAACTTGAGGTTGGTACCCGCTAATTTAAAAGCTCCATCCAAAAATTACTAAGGAAGACACGATCTCGACGGAGACGATGGTTCGAGGGAACCCATGCAAGCGGATAACCTCCTGCTGAACGAGATAGCCACATCCTTGGCGGAATAAGGGTGTGAAAGAGCGATGAAATGCGCGTATTTGGATAGCCGGTCAACTACAACAAGCACGGTATCTCCACTCTTAGTCCCGGGTAACCCACCAATAAAATCCATGCTAATGTCTTCCCAAATGCGATCCGGAATTGGTAGTGGTTGAAGGAGTCCAGCGGGTTTCATGGCTTGATATTTACCGCACGACAAGCATCACAACTAGCCACAAATTCGAGGACAGCAGCCTTCATTCCTACCCAAGATACCACAGCTGCTAATCGCCCGTAAGTCCTCAAAACCCCGAATGCCCACCGAATGGGGTAGAATGATACTCGAAAGTAATTTGGGAATTAATGGTGACCCATCGGGGATGACTAACCGATTCTTATAGAGTAAGGTGCCCTTTTGAAGCCGGTAGTCGGGGTAGTCCTGGGATCCCTTCAAGAAGGCTTGAACGATCTTCCGGTAACGGTCCGAGGCGTGTACCGCGTATCTAGTCCCTCACTTTCCCGCCAAGTTGCTGTTGTCATCGAACAAAGCCGCTTATCATCCCGCGACCTTCGCGAGAGAGCATCGGCGGCTTTGTTTTCGCACCCGGACGATACAATATCTCAAAATCAAATCCCAAAAGTTTCAAGACCCACTTTTGTTGATCGCAGCCACAATGCGTTGTTCCAAAGCAAATATTTCGGACTTTTCTCGATCCGTTCGTACTTTGAAATGTCTCCCCATCAAGTAATGACGCCATTTTTGAATGGCAAGTACTATTGCCATTAGTTCTTTCTCATGCAGACTTGGTTGGCGCGAGGGGACAACACTTGGCTCCAGAGGAATGGATGGCCCTCGCACAAAACACCACCCAAAACCGAAGCACGCCCACCAAAAACTCTCGGAAACGGCACCAATACCGGAACGGTTGTCATGGGTCTTGAGGGCATTAAACGCCGGTTGTGTACCCCACCGAAATGCATCTTTCTTCAATAAGTTTGTGAGTGGAGCGGCAATTACCATAATTCGGAGAACGGGTAATATCCGGTAATCCTAAAACCCGCAAGGCTTTAAGATTGAGGGGCACCCACCATGCACTAATCTTCCGTGGTCCGCCGTGACTCGCTTTAGATATGATATGTCCTAAATACTCCAAGTAGCAACCCCAAACATGCATCGGTTGACTACAAGGTGGGGTGAGAAGTATAAAGGTGGTTCGAAATGGGCACATGTTCCTCCATGGTCTGCTATACACCAAAATATCGTCAAAAACACCAAAATAAATTGCAAGTGTTCTCGAAATACCTCATGCATTAGTGATTGAAATGTGGCTGGAGCATTCGAGAGCCCAAACGCATCACCAGAACTCGAATGCCCATTAGTGTACGAAAAGCGCTCATCACCCCGATCTAATTTGGTGGTATCCCGCAAATCAAGCTTGGAAACACCGGTCCCCAGCCATCCAAAACAAGAGAATGGGAAACTGTCAGAACCGTGAGTTTATTCAGGCACGATAGTCACGGAAACCCACCGCACCCAACCAACGACGAGGAGTAAGGACCACACAGGTCGACCAACCCGCCAACAGACAACTCGACCTCGTTGAGAATGTGGGTAACGAAGGGTCGAAATAGGTGGGTTACCCCGCAACCGACCGGTGGGCGGGATTGGTTAGAAAAACGAGCAAAGCGTAATAAATGTGACACCGGACTCTCGACAACGCTCCGACGGATGGAGGTTGAGGAACACACCGAACCACAACACCTAATGTTGTTTAATCGAGAAGGTTGGATCCCCATTTAGTTCACGCGCCCGCCACCAAAGCCAGGTTCCAAGCGCCAATCGCGACTTCCCCTAGTGCGCAGCACTACGCCCAAGAATATCAATGCTACCCAAATTGAAAGGGTAAAAATTGCACAAAACCCCCCCACGAACGAACCGACAAACCCCGACCGCAATCGTCCCACGCCCAAAGCAACCTGAAATTTTGGGATTTCCAATCCCAAGCCACCAACCGAGCACAAATTGGCGTTGCTCCACAATCGATCGAATGATGACTTCAAGCCATTTATTTGTCCCGTTAGTTCAGGTGTGTGAACGATCCCCACCAAGAGGTATAGAGTGCCAACACCCCAACGCATCAGACACCCCCGAACCGGACTATCATCGCGGGAGTAAAAGAACCAGTTGCTCGAGGGCAGATGGCCGGAGTAGGGAAGAAAATACCCTTCATATCTTGATCCGGATAACCAACGGACGCGAGGGAGCGAGTGAGTGAGATTGGAAGAGGAAGAGGGGTTCACTATTTGGTTTGGAACCAACCTAAAGCTTCATTCCCCCGAACCGATTGGTTCCTTAATATTGGTGTTGGGTGGTAAGTTAATAACACGTGAGGTTAGATTTTGGCGATGAGTGGGGCCAAAAGAGGTTTTATTTCCCCAAGTCCTCCACGGGGTCCATTATTTGGCCCAAATGGTGAGCCCAAAAATCGAACTTCAGCCCACTCATAAACCAAAAAACACCCCAACACCCACACCCCGCAATCAAACCCAAGAAACCACGCTGTGATAATCAATGCTCTGGGGAGTCTTCAGCGTCGAGTTAAATCGATAGATCATGATTCTTTCAAGTTCTCCATGATGACAATGGGCAGCAAGCGATCCATCCAGGCGCACCTTCAAAACAAAGGGGCTGAGTCTACGCGAGTTTGAGATCAAAGTACCACGACCACAGGACCCCCGTGAAATTGGACCAAGATGCAGGAAGGAAGTCTTGGTCCGGTTCGATCGACGTGCGAACGAACAGGAGTACCCATAAGGATGACGCTGATTTCCTGATAAAGAACCTAAATCCAAACTGCATGGCTTTCTCCTCATGTTTTGTGCTAGGAGTCCCATTGACTGAATCTCTTCAGAACCCAACCACCCCGCCCACGACGACCACCCCAGAATGATGGTGATGAATTTGTTAAGACGAAGAGGTTACTTAACAAGGTGGAATAACTCAAGAAAAAAAGAGACTTTGAATAAAAGTTGAAAAAAACAAATAACACAGAGAGGTGAAGAAAAGAATGGTTCAAAAAATACCCCCCTATAAATGATAATAACAAAAAAGGACTCAAAAGAAACCAACCGATGACACCAGATGATAGAGACAAATAATAAAAGACAGAAAGAGAAAGTACTAACGTTCTGGGAGGTTTCCTTTACCAACAAAATCTTCCTCTGCCTCATCCTCAATAAGCTAGATGCCTCCTTCTTTTCAAACTTTCGGCCCATCTCTCTCTGCAACCTCCATTACAAGTTCATTGCCAAATTCTTGCCTACAAAATCAAGGTTGTCATCCCTTCCCTTGTCAGCTTCATATTGTTTGAAGTATTGCTGGTAACATCCTCATATGTGCCAATACTATTCAAGGATTTGGATGCATTGTTGACAACATCCTCCTTCATGTTGAGATTGTTTAGGATTTACCATTCTTCACACTCCCATACCACTCTATTGAACATTGACCTCCACAAAGTTTCAACTCCAGCAGATGGGGACTTCATCCTTAATTTTTGGTCCCCTCCCACCTTTGTTCATTGGTTGAGTCCACATTTGCACTTCCTCCTTCTCTGTCATCACTAACAACTCTTTAACGGCCTTCTTTTAGTCTTGTATTGGTACATGTTAACTGTTAAGGTTGTACTCTTTCCCCCTTCACTCTTCTCCCTACTCCTGAAATTTCTATCCACAATCATCCAATCCAAAACTGACCAGCACCTCATCACCCCTATCCCAAAGTGTAAAACCCTTGAACTAACCTAGCTCGCCTTTGTTAATTGATCTTATAATCTTTCCCTAAGTCTCCCACCCTTCAATCCCTTCCGTTCTCTCTTCCCTCTCCCTCATAGAGTCTCTCTTTGGCCTCTAAGTCAACTTGGAAAAATCCCACTTGTTTTTAGATGGTGTCTCCTTGATAACCAAGGCCTCTCTCCTACAACTCACGGGCTTCCCTTTGGGTTCCCTCCTTGTCACCTACCTTGGGCTGCCCATCATCCCTAGCAGACTCACCAACATTGTTCCCAAATGCTCGAACAAATCCGTGGAAAGCTCCAACTCTAGAAAGGCAAGTTACTCTCTTTTGCCAGTAGGGTTGTCCTGATAAGAAAATACTCTAGTACTCCTACCTCTATGGATGTGGTATCTTCTTCATCCCTAAGGCCACTATCCATGCCATGGAAGCCCTCTTTTGTGCTCTTCTTTGGAAAAGGCTAAGAATCATCTTGCTTCCTTCACCTCGTCAGTTGGTCCATTGTCTGCCTCACCAATCTGAGGGTGGCCTTGGATTTCATCAGATTCGTGATTACGACAATAGCTTTCTATTGAAACTCATTTTGAAGATCTCCACTAAGCATGCCTTCATTTTGGTCAACTAAGTTTACCCCTACTTGTTGAGATCAAACTCCATATGGACTCTCCCCTCCTTCCCCCTCCCCCCCACCCCACCCAAAAAATAAAAAAAATCTCTTGGGTCTAGAGGAAGCTCCTCTTCCTAAGACCTCTTTTTCTCCTACAATCTCCACTCTAGGTCATTGATGGATTGATGGTACCCGCACCTACTTTTGGTTGGACATCTAACACCCTTTAGTGTCCTCTACAATCTTCTAGGCACCGCTAGGTTTACGCAACTTAAATCTTGAAATTGACTTTATTCTCTGACTTCATTTTTTCAACTCCTGGGTTCCCCCCTCTCCTCCCCTCTATGTGTCACTCAAGTTTGGTCCATCCTTCCGCCTAGACCACCTTCTCCAATGGCACCTTCTACTCCTCATTTGCTTGGAACCTTACCTGAACACCTATTCAACCGATTGCTTCGTGGCCTTTGGTTTGGTTCAAATGCCACATTCCCCCCATACCTTCACTGATTGGAGAGCCTTTTTGTCACCTTTGTTTCCCTACCCAGATATTCTTCATTCACCGACGCCTCTCTGTCAGCCCCTATTGCATCATTTGTTGGAATTGCCCTAAAGATGTCAACTACATCTCCTCTCTTGCCCCTTCTTGCAGTCCTAATGGAGAAAAGTCATTGCCTCCATTTGGCCGCGCTATAGATGCTCCTTTGGATTCTCTACGGATTGCTTATGGCTCTTGAGATCATTCTCCATCTCATCTATCTATGATTTGCTGAAAAAGTTGGTGTTTAATGCTACAATCTTACTTATGCTGGGAACGGAACCTTATAAGATGGACCACCAAATCCAAATATCTGGACTTGATTTGGAAAGCCATATTCTTTGATGTCTCTACTAGGCTTTTTAGATTCTTCCCCACCCCCACCCCCCACCCCCCAATTTTGGACACACCAAGGAATAGGTTGATTGTTGTTACCTACGGTCCAAGCTCTCCCCTATTGCTGCCTAGTCGGTTGAAGCCCTTTTCCCCCTCTTCTTGTACAGTCCTTGCTTTCTTCCCCTTTGGGGTTTTGGTGATGAATTTTTTCATTCAAAAAAAAAAAAAATAATTGTTTCATGGTTGAGGAGTGATGGGGCTCTAGTTGTGGTTCACAGATTAGGAGGCATGGATACTTCAGTACTTCAGGGTTTCTAGTTTTGGGGGATAGATTTACAAAGAGGAAACAGTGGCTAAGGAATAGGAGAAGGAGATAGGGAGTTCCTTCCAGTGGTTCTGCCTTTGGCTGCAAATCATATCTCTGCAGATTGTCACCATCATCGAGGTTGTGGCGGTTGGGGAATAGCAGGAAATAAGGAGTTAATAGCAGTTGTTCTGCCGCTGGCTGCGAAACATATCTCTGCAGATTGTCATCACCATCAAGGTTGTAGCGGCTGGGGAATAAGAGGAAACAGAGAGTTCCTTCCAGTGGCTCCGCCCCTAGCTGCAAAACATATTTTGTGCAGATTTTTGTCACCATCAAAGTTGCAGCAGTGGAGGTGGTCAGAGGTTACTACAGTGATCCCAAAAAAGGAAGGACCCAAAAAAGAAGAAGTGGGTCCCACCCTTTTGTATTGAAAAAAAACCACAGCAAAGGATAGGCAGTGTTGATTTTTACAATCAAAGGTAAAATTGTCAACCCATAGTCTCATATTCTTTTGTAACACAGTTAACTAAAGTAGATACAGTAGTAATTGTCAAAAATGAAGGGTATGTTCATATAATTGTCAGATAAGCCAGCGAATGTCCAGTAATTTAATCAAATTCTATATCAAAGTCCAAGCAATAAGAAAAGAAGAGAAAAGAAAAAAGGAAAAACTAGTACTTGTATACGCTGAGCTCAACTTTTCCCTCTTTTCTCAGCTCAATTTCAATCGACTCTTGTGCTTCCCCAGAAATGTTCACACCAGTTTCTTCTTGGATATTTTCTTCAACTTCAGCCGAAGTGCTTCTGCCACTTTCTTTTCTTACAATGGGAGATGAAATCTCTAATTCTTTTGTTGAATAGATTGTTGAATAGGGAGATACTGAAAACTCTGATAAGCTCCCCACCCACTTCAAATGTCCTTTATCCATGATCACAATCATGTCAGCAGAAGATATTGCCTGCAGTATGAACACAAATAGTAAATATCTTTTGCCAAACTTCTTAAACGGATATACTATATTCCTGATGAACATATGCACAACTCAACCAGATCTTGCCTCATTTACCTAACCTTGGATGTCTAATGATCTTAGTCAATTACGTGATAAGAGCAAGCTTACCATGATCACGAGAAGCACATTATCTTGAAAGGAATACTTATGGCAAAATTTGTATGAGACTTGCAACATGATGTCAATTATACTTACAGAAGGATTCTGGATAACAGGGGAATAATTATCTGAATGATTGCTATATTCTGACCTAGCCATACACTAATTCTCTAGCAGGTGCGAAATTCCACCCAAAAAAAGTAGATGAGAAACATGCTACATATCAAGACTGTTGAAGACACTGACCAACATCTATTATTTGCTACAGATGTATTGGTTAAATGCATACCATGGAACTGGATGCATGGATTTTTCAGAAGCTTCCTAGCATATCATTGAAGCTTGCTCCCATTTTTCATCTAAATGATTCCCACCACATCTTCCTCTACCCAGCCAACCATCTATAGATGCTGCCAGCAGCATCATGTCAGTGTGGACCACTGGGTAGTTCTTCACAGTTTGGCCTTATTAATGTAGATTCAAACTGGTCCTTAGCAAGAAGTCTAGGGCTAGGTTTTATATTTGGCCTTTGATCCCAAGGGTCTTCAGTTTAATAGGTCACCTTTAGGGGGGCTTAAAGTAGGCATAGTTAGGTTAGTCACATACCAAATATCCTTTGCAAACCTTCATAAGACCCAAATCTACCATACATCAACATATCATCCAAAAATCAAGATACCTTCACTAAGGGACTTCCCATAAGTTGCCTCGCATAGTAGCATAACCAAGATATCAATCCTAACCTTAAATTTGACATAAAACACAATTTTGACCATTTAGACAGCACGCCCGTAGAAGGTCTTGGAAGAATTGGCTCCAAATTGATCTCCTACCATTTTAGGAATGTTTAGAGAGTATCTCATGGTTGAAGATTGGGAACTAGGAGTAGACAATGCATTCAAGACTTTAGAAATCAAGTTTTTGGATCAAATTCTTTTATGCAGCTGCATAGATCAACTATTGTCAGGGTTTTGGTGTCAATTATCTAGGTAAAAAATTGACTTTTACAACAGGTAACTTGAAGGTGACTATTATCATCCAAAGTGGTTGGAGATTAATCTTGCTTCAAGGTTTCAAGATTAAGCATCAAGTTTCAGGGTATTGGTTATTCCTCTTTATCTTTAGTACACAACGCTTATCCGGAGGCCTCCAGCACTGGGTTCGCCCTTTTAGTACACAATGCAACTTTATTTCATTTTGTGTTAGATTAAATGTCTGAACCATAAAAGAATGTCATCAGTGAAGGTTGTTCCCTTGGGGAATGCTACAGTAAATTATATTTGTAACAACCTAAGGATGCTAAATATCTATGCTCCTAAAGAGGGGAGTGTTAGTACTTATTAGAGATCATTTAGTGTTTGATTCTAGTCAAAGGGCTGTCTAGGGATCGCGTTTCACTTGGATGATTCTTATCTCCATAATGTGCCACTTCATACAAATTTAATGAAGTGGGGCTCCACCACTATTCTTACTGTTCTCTTCCTCTTTGCTTCTTCAGTTCTTCCTCTCTTTTAATATTATTTACAAAGACGATAGGAAAAGGAAAGCCAACTTAGACTAGGAAGCTACCTAGAAAATAAGCATAACAGTGCTAAGGACTCATATGGAAACAACTTCCAATTGTGGGTTACACACAATACTCTACTGCTGGCTATAGGAATACAGGAATCAAGTAACAGCAGCACACAGGACACTCTATGGTACCGACTACAATATCTCAACATGTAGTTCAAGAATGAGTGTAGACATAATGCCCCTGAGCACATGGAGCTCTTCTTTTTTCCCCTTTTTTTTTTTTTTTTTTTTTTGGGGGGGGGGGGGTTTAATATTTTGTATCCATCAAGGACTTATACACAATTATGTCCAAGTTCTGTCCTTGGCAGTTATTATGGATTTTGTCCTTACATATATTTACTGTTAATTGATCCCTTGTAAATAAAGGTGGACAACTCAGTTAAAATCACTTTAACTGTAGGTCCAGTTTTGCCTCTTCTTCTCTTTCCATATTTCTCCACACAGGTACTGGTACATCCAGTTCTGATACAATAACAGGCTCAAATCCAATTCAATTTTTGCATTACCATCAAGAATCATATAAACATTTTGTTTATTACATTTCTGCCCAATTTATTTAAATGGAATCTAATATGTCTAGACAAGAAGACATTCTATGTGATCTAGGACATTCTATACTACATACAGATTAATTATAGCTCAGAAATAGGCCTTGCTCTAATAGGTTACCTAATGAAATACAACCAAATAAGAAGAAACTTAAGCAGATAACCATAGTATGTTGCCTATAATCAACATGTATTCACATCCATTTGTACATGTACCTCCCAAGAGAAGGTAAAAGATTCATTACAGTTCCATACGGCTTACTCTCAGTATTCATGTCAAGGTGGAAACATAGTTTTGGATGTGCTTCATAGCACATAAACTTAGCTCATGTAGAAGTACTTGGGTTTTTGAAGGAAAAACCTGAATATTGTGAGTACAAATAACTCGTGTACTTTTGTCCATTAGAGGACCCTGTATACAATTGTATAATATCCAATGAGCCACTTGAGAGTCAACTGCACTGAGAACATCATCAAGCAAGAATATGTCGGGTCCATGATACACAGCCCTGTAAATTTCATGATTAGTTTCATGAGAAGGATCTTAGTAAAAAATTAAAAACTTATACTTTAGTGTTAGCTTGTGTAAAATTAGCAATAACAGAGTAGCAGAATGTGAAGTATTCTACCTTGCCAGTGCAAGACGTGCCCTCTGACCACCTGATATGTTAACTCCCTTCTCCCCAACATAAGCTAGGTCTCCACCAAGCATGTGTGAAATATCTATATCCAGCGCACATGCCTGTAGTACCTCTTTATATCTTCTCACAATAGAAAATCAAGAAAAGGAACAAGCTTCGTATCAGGTTTTTCCTTCCAAAATAATTTTTTAAGCCACCAATTAAAAAGATAGCAAGGGTCTCCTACTTCTATTGCATATCATAGAATCATATGAGAACTAGACTTCTAACAATTGGAGACTGGGAATAGAAAACAAAGAAAATGGAAAAAGCGATCCAAAAATGATAAATATTTTAAATTGATGCATGTCAACCTTTCTGCATGGTAGTCCTTCCCAAGCAAGACATTATCACGTATTGTGCCTGACAGGATCCACGGAACCTACAATATAGATATGAAATACCCAATAGTAATTTCATGTAACAAGAAACAAAAAAAACAAATGAGGCTATGCCTAGAGGATATGTAACCTGTGGAACATATGCTATCGATCCAAGTGAATGTATGGATCCATGGGTGAGTTGCATTTCTCCCAAAATTGAATTCAACAGGGATGATTTACCTGAACCAACCTGATCAAGGATATTCATAGCCAAAAGTTGAGGTGAAATCAGTGGATGTATTAAGAGTTCTTTACAAGCAAACTACAAAGAAATTTAAGATAACCAGTGAGCTAAACAAGTGCCATCATTTTTTACAGGGACAAACCATAACCTTATCCCATCTCAACGAAGTTGGCTACATGGGCCTCAGAGAGACTGATAGTAATAAAAATACGAGAGCTAAAGGGAACTAAAAATGACATAGAAAAGAGATCAGGTAAGGGAATAAGTCAAGAGTAGTAGTCAAAGTAGCATCCCACGAACATCGGGTTGGTTACACGGGCCTTTTCCTCCAAACAACTCCATTCACTATCATACTAGGATCTAGCCCTATGCCGCTACCACATGCATGTCCTCACCACTTCTCCAATGGTCATTTAAGGTCTAGCCCGCCATATGTATTTCATATCTTACATTCCATATAAACAGAATGTGAGGACTCAAGTCATAAAAGTTAGAAAATCTAATAACTAAATGCATATAGGCCCGAGATTGAGTAAAACTTTGGAACAGAATTCACATGGCAGAATTCAAATAGATGTCAACTTACAGCCAACCCACCCTAATTTCCATCCTACTGATAGAAAATTAAACTCCAATTTCATTGCACTCCAGGTATCTAACCCAATCAAAGCTATAGAGATTGGGTCTTTTGTTTTTTTTTTTGTGTGTGTGTGTGTGTGAGAGAGAGAGAGAAAGAGATGACAGACTGTGTGTGTGTGTGTGTGTGAGATGACAGACTGAAAGAGAAGAGTGCTTTGCTGTATTCACAATGAGATGTCAGAATGCAGAATTTAAGAAAGAAGACAAAGTATAGGGATCAATTACCTCTCCAATCACTACAATAAAGAAGCCCTTAGAAAGGTTTAGAGTTATTTGCTTCAACACTGAGCTCTGTTCATCATCACTTTTTGACCAACAACAGCATGCATCCCTGATGACAACCGCATTATGTTGAAAGGTGCAATCAGGCTGGCCAATGTGGAGTAATGTTGATGAAGAACCAGCTATCTGTACTGATTCTGAACTATGTTCAGAGCAGGAAAGGAAGCTGTTAAGCCGCCTGGTAGATATGAGGGCCTGGATTGTGACACAAACAAGGTGCATTTGAGTAAAAAAGCTTTAAAATATTGTGATGGCAGGCTATATTTGAAAACAGCATGGTGAAAACTCACATCAATCAACCCATTAATGACCCATGGGAGTGAATTTAGTGGAGAGATCAAGGTATTGAATAGAGCAACACATGTGAACACCTGAAAATATATCAAGAGATGCATCAGTTTGCAGAAGCATGATATAATTTTCCTGAAGTACTGTTTGGAAACATCAAGTTGATAGCAATACTGTCGCAGCATCTAGTGTATTCCCCATCAATGTGAAGACTCCAAATGTGAAGAGGGAGAAAAGTGTTGGAGTAGTTGCCCAAAAAAACACACACCATGCATCCAAATACTTTCGTGTCTGACAGGAATTGTAAACAAGTATTAGAATTAACTCTTTATTCAAAAGAAAGCTGGATATTTTTCAATTGAGCAGAATGGAAAATCTGAGCATTGGTAATGGTAACATACAGATAAGTATTTCACTTCCATGGATCTAGTCTCCATCAACGAATTGGTAAATAGAAGTTCCCAGCCATACATCTTCAAAGTACGAATATTTGTCAAAAGTTCTCCTGCCCTTCTGACCCTGTCTTGCAGAAGGCATGTTATTGAATGCACAATTATTGGCCTAACGCGATGTTTATCGGTGGAGTTCTTTGAATATTACACTGAATATAGCATATGAAGTACACGATGGTGTCAACTTGTGAGATCCCCACATTGGATGTGAGTGGTATTGTGGTAGTACCAACTACCAATCACATTCTTACTTCGGTATGGGAAAAAGTGGCACATCACCCCCAAACTAATTGAAACTCCACAAGCATCCTAAACTGAATAAGTTTATTCACCATTTTGAGATCTAAAGTCTGCAATAAAATATGATGCTTTAGATTCTTGTTGGATCCCACATCTGCCATGAGTGGAATCCCCATTTGATTTATATTGCTAATAGTACCTCCACTATATAGATTGGCCAATTATAGAACGGGGGAAAGATTTTAATATTCAAATCTAGATGTCACAGCCAAGGACCATAATCTCTTTTTTGTTTTCTTTGGTGATCAGTACACATTGCACAGGATGAAAAGCCATAAATAGCCTTCTTCTTGAAAAATACAGAAACTATCAGAAAACCACCAGTGAAATTGTCAAGAACAAAAGAGGGTTAGTTTCTTTCTATTTCCATCATAGTTATCAAAACGTCGCCTAGCATCCAGGTGTTCTTCAAGGGTCATGGAGTGCAAGCGCTTTATAGAAAAGGCTCTATTTTAATTATTTTTTTTAACTTTTTTGGTTTTATTCTGTGTACTATACTCTTACTGGTTTTTTCTAGCTGCTTTTCATACTCTATGATGCAACAAATCATTGAAAACAAAATAGAATAAAACTATTTAACCTTTCAATCTATTTTATAGTTGTTAGAAAATAAACTTTAATCAACCAAAACAGTGCAATAACAAGGAGAACTGAGAAGAAGAAAGAATAAGAATTAGTAACTAACATAAAATATAAACTATACTTTATAGAAACTCCCAAAACTTGTTTAGCAAGATTTCTATGTTAGAAATAGAAAGTAGAGTAGCTTATCTAAAAAGGAAACAAGCATCACTGGCATAATACTATTCATGTTACTATTTACGTGAACACTAAAACAGCCCATTGTTCTTTTGTATACTTCAACACTCCCCCTCAAGTTGGAGTATACACAAAGAAACTCCAGCTTGCACAATATGAATAAACTTGAAAGGTAGCACCAATCATGAATTATGTAGCAATAGCAGACGTCGACAAACCACCAATAATGAGAACAATTGGTGATCCATAAATATAATAACATCAACGGCACTATCCAAATAATGCAATAGTAAGGAGGAATATCCACACTAATTCTTCAAAATTACAGCTCCATTGTTCATATAAGCACTTTGCAAGAAGGCAAGTAGTTGGTAAAGTATGGGTAGGTAAAAGACAGTATTGGCTAATGTGGACCAAGTAGGTACGTAAAAGACATTATTGGTTACTGTGAACTAAGTAGGTGAGTAAAAGACAATATAAGTTACTACAGACCAAATAGCTAAAAGGTAGTATAGGTTATTACAAACCAAATAGATAGGTAATGGTAGGTAGGTAAAGGTATCTTTTAGAATCTCACTTGGGAGGACAAAGATCTTCACACATAATATCCTTCAGCACTCCACGTGGACAATTAATAACAACCAATTGTCCAATATAAAAAGATCCTAGGAAACAATTTCCAATGAGACCTCTATGGTAGATATAATCTTCATTCTTCTAGCAAGTCTAAATCCAAGAAACAACTTCCAAACTCTCCCCATGATAGAATAAGATAATGGTAACATTGTAATAAACCAGAATTTTTCAAGGGGTTCCTGGTAAATATATAAGTGCAATGGCAATTATGTAATAAATTAGATTATCAAGAGGCTAGATGTAAATAAAGAAGTGATGGACATAAAAGGAACTAAATTTATAAATGGAGGAGACATAGTTGCAAGCCTAAATTTAGGAAACAAATACTAATGGAAACACAAAATAAAGCAAGTCTGGAAATTATCGAATTGAAACAGAAATCGGAATTAGGAACAAAAGCAGAAACTAGAAGTAAGAGAAAAACCAGAAAACAGAATAAAAAACATAACAGGGAAGCAGAATCAGGAAACAGAATAAAAACTCACCAGGAATTGGACCAAAAGTGATCCCAAAACTGAACCAAGAAGTGAATCTAGATTTGAACCAAAACTGTCCAAAAATTGAACCCAAAACTGACCCAACATTGAACGAATATGAACAAAAAACTAACCAAAACTACATCTTCTTCCTCATGGAACAAGAGAAATATCAGAACTTTTAAAAAAAATGACATATTAATCCTAGAGGAGAGGGAAGGAACGGAGGGGAGCAGATTGCACAAATTGCACAAAGAGGAACCACCAGCACTGCCACAGCCAAACTAATTGCTAAAAGCAAAGTCAAAGCAAGGACAAGAAAGACTAGATCTCACAAACAGATCGTAGATCTCATGAGAGAACTCAAAGTCAGCTTGCAAAAAATTCATAAACCAGAAAATATATTGCAAAAAACTCAGTACGCAAATAAGATATAGAGAACCAGTACTTCCAATCCAAGCAAAACTTCCATTGGAAGGTCAGAAAACAGAAAACGAACTACTGAATTTCATTATACTTTTTTATTATTATTATTATTTTGAATGTTAAATCTCCATGGGAACCCCAGTTCAATTAATAGTTTGTCATCTTCCTTGAACTAGGGTTCTGTTATTCAAACTGAAAATCTAAACGGCTCTCAAACCGGTAATCATAGAGAGAAACAAATGTTGATTAAACCTACTCTGATACCATGTTAGAAAATAAACTTTAATCAACCAAAACAATGCAATAACAAGGAGAACTGAGAGAGAGAGGGAAAAAAAAAAGGAGAAAAGAAAAGAAGAAGAAGAAGAAGAAGAAGAAGAAGAAGAAGAAGAAGAAATAATAAAAATTTATAAGAATCACATAAACCTGCAATTCTAGCTTAAAACTCCTAGAATCGCAGCCTCTTATTTATAGATATCAATAGTCTAAGATTACAACTTGAGAAACAAGCCATCTTGTCCTCTAAAAAAGGAAATAAAGAGCACAACTTATGGACATAATTTTATAGTCTTCTAACTCCTAAAATCTGTCCAAAATAGAAAGTATTGAAAAATGAAAGTTCTAAATTAATAACTAACAGAAAATAGAACCTATGCTTTATAAAAACTTCCAAAACTTGTGTAGCAAGATTCCTACGTTAGAAATAGAAAGTAGAGTAGCTTATCTAAAAAGGAAACAAGCATCACTGGCATAATACTGTTCACGTTACTATTCATGTGAACAGTAAAACAGCCCATTGTTCTTGCGTATACTTCAACAATATTTTAAACTTGTCAATGTTATGTGTGTACATTATCTCACATAGAATCATCCAAACAAACAAGAGCGAAGAGAGATGCTCCTCTTGCCAAAAGAAAACATCGAATTAGAAATTCCATATGTTGTTCCTACACATGTTCGACCACTTCTTATTCAAAGAAGAAAATTAAACCACTAGTTTTATTCTTTCTTATACAGTCTTAAGTTCCATTTCTTCTTTCTTATTTTGATTTTTTTCCTGTTGACTAATATGTTTAGTTTTAGTGAGTCTATGAATGCTTTTAATGATTCTTTCATTTTTTTTTTTTGGATGAATAAATAAATATATTAAAGAAACGAGAGCAAAACAACAAGGCCTCTAAGGAGAGGACCAAAAAGCAGAACTAAGACCCCAGGAAACAACAATGAGCCTGTTCCTTGGGGTGTCATCAACAGGGGGATGGGGAATAGCAGTCAGCCTAGAAGAGACATCAAAATGGATGGCACTCCAAATCCTATCTATGGTTCGGGATTTGGAAGTCCATATCCTAAGATTACGCTCCCACCAAAGGTGATGGATCAAGGCACAGTACACTAGCTTACCAATCTGATCACAAATGGAAGAGCCTGGAAAGGATCTCAAAATCCAAGACCAATCTCGAAAAAATCCATAGGATCGCCTCGAACGAGGCCAGATGGAAGAAATGGCTTTTTCCCTGATAGATTTGGTTTTTTCCCAGATGATTCTTTCATATTATTTAGAATATACTGAGAGATATACTATATAATATTTATCATGTTAGTTTGCAATAAAAATTATTTATATACAGTGGCAGGCCTTGGTGTAATGGCTCATGGACCATAGTTATAGCCCCGAGGTCAAGGCATCAAAACAACCTCTCAGTAAAACTGTTAGGGTAAGACTGCGTAGGAAAACGATCCCCTGGGATTTTGCTCATGAGGAAAGCCTTAAGCATCGGGTTCGCCTTAAAAATAACACTAAAATGCCTTGTTCATCGAGGTGATGCCTTATGGCCTCGATATTGCCAAAGTGCTTAGGAAGACCTCAAACACCACGGTCACCATAACTCCTTGCCATGAGATCCATTCTTCACTCTTGATGAAATTATGTAACCTAATAACTACCAAGTAGACTCAACAGAGATCAGCACTCCTCCAGTTCCATTTCCTTAGAACTCCTAATTGGACATCAAATGATGCCCCATTCGCAAATCCAAATCATTAACTGACCAACATAGCAGGAAACATAGAATCAATAGACATGGGCATTTGTCAAGTACTGAACAAAATTGATGCAAATATTCTCAGTGGGTAACTCATCTAAAATTTCATTATCACTTCCCATACATTCTGAGGGACTACAAGATGTTCATAGACAACTCGTGATCTTCTTAAATTGCGCATGCCAAATATCTTTGTTTACATGGTATGTTTGCTTTTAAACCACTGGATATACTATGCAACTACACTAGTAATTTAGGAAAGATTGTGGCAATGTTTGATTATAAGCACCACCATGAAATCAGTAGGATAACAAAAAAAACCCAAAAGGAGAGAAGAGAAACTATATATACAAAAAGGGGGAGGGGAGGGAAAAACCCTTAACTAGTGAACTATAGGGAAGAGCCTAGACCCCAGGCAACAACAATGAGCTTATTCCTTGGGGAATACTCAATTGGGGGAGGGGGAAGCATCTGCAATTTAAAGAAGACACCAAAGTAGATGCTCCAAATCGAGTCCAAAGACCAGGAAATGGAGGTCCATCTACTGAGGTTTCTCCCCCACCACAAGTGGGGAGCAGCAAGTAGCAGCTCCAAAAACTAGCTTACCAGCAAAGTCACAAATAGAGGAGCTAGAGAATGATCTTACGATCCAAGAGCAATCACGAGCAAATCCAAAGGATTGGTAAAAGCGGTCCAAATGGAGGCTAAGCCACTCCCCAAAAGGGAACAGGTGAAGAAAAGGTGGTCAAGGACTTCCTTATAGTCCCAATAAAGGACAGGTATCTGGTGGTGGATAAGAAAAGTCTAGGTAGGAAGACAGTCATTGAGGGACCTCCAAATTATAATGGTTGGTGTGGGATGTGACCTTTGAACCAAACCAAGGGGGTCCAAGGATTTTTGGCTAGGGGAACAATAATGTTCCAGGCAGAGGTGCTAGAGGAGGTTGGGAGCCAGATGTATCTATCATAGGGGAGGGCATAAGGGGGGGAGGAAGGAACAAACCTGTGTGAGACTGAAGTGGCAAGCCTAATCATATAGTTGAGACTTGTTGGTCTAGGCATGCAAAGCCAGATGATCTCGATAGTTGGCCAATCATGGAATGCCTGATGGTGGTTCTGATATTTTGCCTTCCAATGCTAGCAAACTTGACCTGTCTTCAGGTGATTTATTCTCCAATTTCCATTAAGAGGTTCCTCAATTGATGCATAGGTTACAAAATCTTGAGACATCCACCTCTTTGTTGGGACTTCCAATTCAGCTGCAACTTTGGCTCATGCAGATTCACCTACTTTCTTGACTACTACATCTGAACCCTAAATTATGGATTCATGGGCTTCTGCACGTATGACTAGTAAATATCATTATTTGATTCTTTTTCTGATAATCCCCACAATACACCTGTCATTCTTGCAAATGGCACATCAAGTCCAATTACTGCCTGATATTGATAGGAGGTCTACCGTCTACCACAGGTTATTGCATGTTCGCTGGTGGCAACCTTGTCCCATGGAGAAGAAAGAAGCAAAAGACTATGGCAAGGTCCAAAGTTATGGTTGAGTATAGATAGAGCCACAGATCAGGCAGCGTCCAAGTTAATGTGGTTGTCACTACTTCAAAAGTTGGAGTTTCAGCTACTAAAGTTATGAAGATGTTCTGTGAAAATTAAGCTGCAATCAATATAGCAACCTAGTATTTCACAAGAAGACAAAACACAAGTTGATTGTCACTTGGTGATGGGAGAAGTCTTGAAAAAGGTGGTTGATACTCTTTAATTTTCTTCTGATATATTGGATGATATATTTAAAAAGCCTATATCTTGTACTGCTTGCTGGAGAGGCTGTCTAAGCTGGGCATGAGTGAGTTATATGCTTCAGCTTGAAGGATAATGTTCGAATTATCAAACCAGATATTTCAGCATATAGTTCTGGGTTTAAGATCTTTTATGCAATTTTTAGCGCTCATGGGCACAGTTGTACTCTTCTAAGTGGTCTTTTACATTTCTAATCAAAACTACATGCCTGTTTTCTCCTGAAGACTTCCGGCCTTCTCTCCTCTTTCTCTTGTCTTACTAACTCCTGTTACCTGCATTTGATAGTCTTTCATATCTTTTCTAATGCAAATCTTTATTGATGTCAGTGTTTCCAGACATGAAGAAAAAGTTCAAAAAGATTCCAACTATAAAGCAAGAAAAATCAGGGTTAGACCAATAATAGTGTTGGTCAATACATTAAGACAGATCCTTCAAACAGACCAAGGATAGCATACCTATTGAGACTTGAGAGGACCTATAAATTGCCACAGAACTGAGGAATACAACATGAACTCTAACATATAGAATAGAACATTATTATATACCTCTCATCCTTTTGTTTCATCATCTTCTCTGTTGCTCTTGCGATCAATGTAGCAATCCATCTGTTAACTGCAAACAAGAAGTAAGGATTTCAAAACCCTCAGCCAGCCAAATATGCTCAAACAACATTACTGAAACTGTAAACTGAACATCAGCTTCATTGATTATCACTTCCCACTGTTCCAAGAACAATTAAGGTCCAAAGTAATTCTGGTTTTTCCCAATATCAAAGTTACATCATATTTGGAAACCTGTGCAAGGGAAAACCTTGAGTAATGGCATAGTTATTACTACCATCAAGCTGATCGTCAACCAGTTGGATGTGACTTTGCCAGAGTTTTACAGCCCAAAGTAGTTCAGGAAAAACTCACCTTTTTTTTGGATGAAAAAACTCACCTTGTTTCTCCTAATCTTAAGGATAATTCTTCCAAATGTCTTTTTAGTGTATCTTGTGTCTCACTGATACAATAGAAAGAGAAAAAAAAAATTCCCATCCCACAATTGAAGGGTCAACATCTTGCTTCAGAGAAGAGGTTGTTTCCATGTTTTGAATGAGTAACAAACATGCATTCCTTCTTTTGAAATGTTTCATTTGTTATTAAGACAAAGGTAACAAAACTACTCATCACACAAACAAAAAAAAACAACAGACAACAGGTTGCAATAACACAATTTAACCAATCTGCCAAGTTTCCGTCTCAGATATAATACATTCCTTAAAATCCTAGTTCTAATACAATAGTCAAATAAAATTTGTTGAGACTATCAATTATGGTAGAATGGCTTGAATGAATCAATGTGATTCCCAAACCCTTTATTTATATTGATACAAAGAATTTTAAGTTATGTAAATACTAAATACCCTTACTTAGGCAACAAGAAAATAATAAATTGAATGAGTAAAAAGAAGCAAACCAACCAACACTCACCCTCAAGTTGAGGCAAAGATGTTAGTCATGCCCAACTTGCCTACAATAGGGAAGAAGTCTCCCTCCTTCAAATCGTAAGTGAAAATATCAGCCACTGGGTCTCAAGACCTTACAAAAGGCATACAGATCAGCCCTTATTCTAGCTTTCCTTTGACAAAAAAGCTATTGATTTCATTGTGTTTGGTTCGATCATATTGCATAGGATTATTGGCAATACTAATGGCAGCCTTATTGTCACAATACAACATCACAAGGTTTGGTACTTCAACTCCAATGTCTTCCAGTAGACTTTTCAACCACAGTAACTAATAAGCTCCACGAAACATAGCTCTATATTCAGCTTTTGTGTTCAACAAAGCTACCACATTTTGTCTTTTACTCCTTTAAGTAATTGAGTTACCTTCAACAAAGGTACAGTAACCAAAAACTGATTTCCTGTTAGGAGATCTAGCCCAACCTGCATCAGTATATGCTTCCACCTTTAAATTATCTGTCGGTGATAATAGTATCCTTTCCCAAGAGTTTCCTTCAAATATTGTAGTATTCGAGTAAATATATTTATATGAGCTGAATATGGATCATGCATGAACTGACTTACTAGCCCGACGGCATAAGCAATATCAGACTTGGTATGGGACAAGTAGAGAAGCTTCCTTACCAGCCTTTAATATCTTCCTTTGTCCACTAGTTCTCCCTCTTTCTCCTTAAGTTTAGCTCTAGCCTCAACAAGGGTGTCAATTGCCTGACCACCCAACATTCCCATTTCTAATAATAAATCTAGAACATACTTCCTCTAGGATAGGTATATACCCTTCTTTAATTCGGCCACCTTAATTCCTAAGAAGTACTATAGCTTTCCTAGATCTTTAATCTCAAAAGCTTTGCCAAGAAAGTCCTTCAGGCCCAGTATTTTTTCACCATCATTCATTGTGATAACAATATCGTTCACATAAACAATGAGAAGAGTGATCTTGGTACCTGACTTCTTGACAAAGAGTGTGCAATCAGCATTACTTTGCTTGTACCCAATAGAGGTCACTACCTTCTGGAGACACCCAAACCAACACCTAGGAGATTGTTTCAACCCATAAATTGACCTCTTCAATCGACATACTTTCCTTGCAGTGCTGTCATCAGAGAAACCGTGTGAGATCTACATATAGACTTCTTCCTCCAACTTCTCATGTAAGAAAGGATTCTTCACATCTAGTTAGTGCAAGTTCTAGTCTTTATTCACAGCTACTGACAACAGAACTCTAATAGTGTCTAGTTTAGTTTCCTAATAATTAATCCCATAAGTCTAGGTAAAGCCCTTTGTAGCCACTCTTGCCTTCAACCTGTTGACCAATCCATCCATATTCTATTTAACCACAAACACCCACTTGTAGCCCATGGGTTTTTTTCCCCAGAGGAAGTGTAACTAGCTCCCAAGTATCATTCTTCTTCATTGCCTGCGTTTCCTCTGCCATAGCTGCCTTCCACTTTTTATTAGCATAGGCTTCCTGCCAACTCTTAGGAACGACAACAGATGATAAAGAGGATATAAAAGCATGGTAGGAGTTAGACAAAGAATCATAAGAGACATACTTAGCTATGGGATGTTGAATACAAGATCTAACTCTTTTTCTAATAGCAATAGGAAGGTTATAAGAAGATACCTTAAGGAGAATAGTAGAATCTAATGCAGGAATAGGAAGATTGGAGTTGTAGCACGCTATCTTTCTCCACCTGTTTGGGCCGATTAGGATACTTCCTCAAATAAGTTTGCACCTCCTTGTTCTAATCAATTTTGTTTTAAAAGACCTCAATAGTCTGTCTCACAGAAATGGTCTCCCCCTTACCAAGATCCCCACAAAGTTCTGAGGAAGGATGGGAATTGGAATCCTCGGGTATGATGGCCGAATTCCCCATGGTTAAGAATTTCTTCTTGAAGTTCTAAGTTTTGTGTGTGCGAGTCTGTATGTGTGGTAAGAAGGGTTGGAAAGAACACCTCTCCTCTTGGACTCTCCCCCTAAAGAAGTGTATAGTAAGGGCAAGACTCACTAAAAATGACATCTATAGACACAATGATTGTCTTAGAAGGAGGATGATAACATTTTATACCCATTCTGAGTAACAGAATACACCAAAAATATGCAGTGTAGGCCTCAAGGAGCCAGCTTACTCTAGTGGGTTGTGATTCTGGCATAACACACACATCCAAGAACCTCTAGAGGAATAACAAATTTATAGTCTCCCTGGAGAATCTCATTAGGACACTTAAACCCAAGTATTCTACTGGGCATCCTATTCACAAGGTAAAAGGCAATGGGTATAGCATCACTCAAGTATTAGTCAGGGACGTTCATAGAAAATATAATAGGACGAGTTATCTTTAATAGATACTGGTTCTTTCTTCAACAACCCCATTCTGGGCAGCCGTATTAACATAACTAGTGTGGTGTATTATGCCAAAGTCAGAGAAATATCTCTAAAATTCATCATCAATATACTTTGTGCCAATGTCATTACGAAGGATTTGCACAGTGGCATTGAACTGAGTTTTAATCACATTATGAAAATCTCAAAAACATCGAAAAACTTCAAAAAAAAATTCAAAGATAAATCTAAGTAGAACGAGAGTGAAAATCAATGAAAGTAATAAAGTATCAAAGATCAATAATAGACATATGGGCAACAAGGACCCCGCACATCAATATGAATTAACACAAAAGGAATAGATTTTCTATTATGAAGGGAAGGTAAATAAGTAGAACGAGTCCGCTTCACAAAAATGCAGGCTTCACAAAAAAAAATCGTCCTTATTACAAAAAGAAACTAAATCAAGAAATACTTTCTTAAGAGTTTCTAGAGGGGGGTGACCTAGCCTACGAACTTGATGAGAAGATGCAGCCAGAGCAGAAGTAAATCTCCCAATCGATTCCAGCAGATAAAGTTCATTGTCCAGTTTACCACATCCAATCTCCTTCCTCGTTACCAAATCCTGGAAGACACTGTAAGATGAGGAAAAAATCACTTTACATTTTACAATTCAAGTCATGTGTAAGACTACTGATAAATAGCAAGTTAGTAGAGAAAGAAGGAACATGCAAAACTTTAGACAAAGAAAGTGATGGAGAATGCTAAATGATCCCTTTTTCAGAAATAGAAGAATAAGTGTCATCAGCAATTTGAACTTTATTTTTCTCTGAGGTTTGAGAATAATGTAAGAAAAAAAAGGATGAACCTGTCATATGATCTGTGGCTCTTGTATTAATGATCCAAGGAGTAGAAAAAGAAGAAGCATGGAACTTGTAAAAGTTTTACTTGGTGTCGCAAAACAAGAGTTGGTATGAGTCATGGAAGGAGCAATAGTAGAGGTTGCACTAGTAAAAGACTGCAGAATACGTCGCAGAGTAGCTAATTCCTCTAATGAAAAACCAATGTTTGCAGAGGGTATCGTGCAAACAATCTCAGAAAGATTAGCCTTCGGTTTTCCCTTTCTTTGTGCCCTTCTTTGCTCAAAATCAGCAAGGCTTCCCATGGAGCTTCCAACAAGTGGCCTTGATATGATATAGTTTATGAAAGTGCTCACACTTGACAATCTCCTTGGTCAAATCAAAGTTGGTGCTAACAGATTATAGGGCTGATTTCTCCATAATAAGAGCATGAAGCATGGCCAAATGACAGTTTTCCTCTCACTAAACAAGATCATAAGACTATTCTAGTGTAGGAAAGTGAGAGTGACTCAATACTTGCACCCTGATCTGATCACATGGTGGGAGATCTCGCTCTCGAGCGAGATCTAGACCATCTCGGCGAGATCTCGGTCGAGATATGCCATTTTTTGGGCGTCAACTCGGTAGCCCATCTCGGTGGGTTTTAGGGTCCCAGTTAGGCTAAAACTTGGTATTTAGCCTATTTGATGCCTTTTGAACACAGTAGTGGCCTTGGATTTGTGAGAAAATAGCCCTAAGTATGATTTCTAAGTCTACCCATATTGTGAAACCGAAATGCTGTAGGATTAGAGAATGCAAGGTTATATAACATATAATATAAAACCATTAATATTGTAGGATTAGAGAATGCAAGGTTATAAAACCTTAAGGCATATAAATGAAAATCATGTGTATCAAATACATCAAATAACTTAAATGTCATCAAGATAACATTCATATGAGTATTACAATCTTAACTTTCGAGAATAGAATGATAAAAGTATACAACCGTTAGAAGTTTTATATAAGTCATTAACGCATAAGTTCATAAGACAAGTAGAGGATGATTGAGCTTTCTTTGATGTTTGTAGATGTGCTAAGAGTAGTTGCAAGTGAAACTTTGGCTAAAATCTACAAAAAAATTGGTAAAAATTGAGAGATCCAGCGAGATATGGCGAGATTTGGGGCGAGATATAGCGAGATATAGCAAGATATGGCGAGATATGGCGAGATCTCGAGCGAGATATCCCATCTCGCAGATCTCGCCCTTGATCTCATCTCGGTTTATGAAAAAACCGAGATATCTCGCGAGATCTCCCACCATGTCTGATCATACTCCACTTTCAACCTAGCAAAGAAGTCATATACCCGAATCATATCAACATGCTTCCTATAGGCAGCCACATCATCAGAATTCGTGGGTGATAGTCCCCATAGTGATCCAACTCCTGCCAAAGAGAGCGTAATTCAACATAGTACTAAGCTGTAGTCAATTCCTTATGCGTTGTCTTATGAAGCTTCTTCTGTAACTCATAAACCTGTGCATCATTCCACGACTGTCCATATGTTTCCGCAGTAGTCTTCCAAATATAGGCTGCAGTATTAAGCAATAGGTGTCCACAGGCAATATTTGGATTCGTGGAATTCAAAAGGAACGACATGATAAGAGAGTCATTCAAGATCCATTTCTCCTAAGAAGTTCCCGCAATTGTAGGCTTGATGCTAGTGCCTATAATGTGTCCAACCAAAGCTCTTCCGGCAATAGTTAGGTATGCAATTCGAGGTCAAATCAATAATTTTTTCCATCAAGTCTTACCGAAAGAGAAGGAATAGTGGGATAATGTTTGGAGCCAATGGGAGCAGTACTACTTCAATGGTTGCAATGTTTGCAAAAAAAAAAAAAAAAAACCCTTCCTGTTGTTCTTTAGTTTTCTCTATTTTGAAACAAATAAAATGTCGCAGAATTGAATAGCTTGACCACCCAAATAAATTTAGGGATTCATAAGGGAAGGAACAATATCATCCTTCTTTTTCATTTATTTATTTTAAAAATGATGGTATAAGATGCATGGGCTGTTTGTCACAAGAACTACCATCCTAGGGTTATTTGGGTTTTTAAATTTTTTTGGTTCTGGTTGGGTCTGATTCTGGTTCGGTTCAGAGGGTTCTATACCCTTTCTTCTTAGGGTTCTATACCCTTTCTTCTTACTTCGACAGGGAAAAATACGAAACAAAAAAGATCCAATGAGAGGGGAAAAAACGAGACCTCTAGATTGGGCTCAATTGCAAAAACAAGTTGAAGAAGAGTCACTAGTTTCAGGTTACAGGTAATGGAGAAGAAGAAAGAAAAAAACAGAAGATGATGGTTCTGCAATAATTTGCTGGTTGCATCGATGGGAAAAGAAGGGAAGGTGGTGGGTGATGGCTTGTTAGGAAGTTGCAGGTCAAGGCGATGGGTTTTGCAGGTCTGCGAATGGTGGTTACAGGTCAGCAATGGATTGTGGAGTGGTGTAGTAGCAGCGGTGATAGTGATTGCAGGTCAGCGATGGTTGAGAAACAATTTTTATTGTTGTTATTTGCCTTTCTTTTTTTTTTTTCTTTTCCTAATTGGTCCTTGGCTCTAATGCCATGTTGAGACTATCGGTTATGGTAGAATGGCTTGAATGAATCAATGTGATTCCCAAGCCCTTTGTTTATATTGATATAAGGAATACAAAGTTACGTAAAAGCCCTCACTTGGGCAGCAAGAAAATAATAAACTGAACAAGTAAAAACAACCAAACCAACCAACAAAATCTTAGTCATGACCATTGACACAGGACAATTTTGATTAGCAAGTCAAAAAGTAAAGTCAATACCTGGTATTAGCAAGATAGTTATTGCAACTCCAGAAATAAAGGCAAATTTGACTTGTGTATACAACAGATAAAGGGCCACTCCAATTTGTAAAGGCAAGCTGAAACATCCAGAGAAATTTAGTCAAATAATTTCTTAAAAAAAGTTGAAGGGCGAGCCTGGCGCAATGGTGGAGTCTCTCCATTGTGCGCTGGAGGTCGCAGGTTCGAATCAGCCTCTCTGCAAAGCAGGGGTAAGGCTGCCTAGAAAGTCCTTTCCCCAGACCCCACAGTGTGGGAGCTTCGGCACTGGGTACGCCCTTTTTAATTTCTTAAAAAAAGTTATCTTGCTTAGATGTACACCAATTGCTTTGGTACTTGGATGATAAATGTATTAACCGATAATTTTACACGCATACACAAGAAATTCTATAATAGTTTATGGAGTATTTGTTAAAGGAAATTATTTAACAATCATTGACCAAAGATAACAAAAACATAAGCAGTAATCAATCCTTATTATAGAATTCAATACATTAAAGGAATTAAAGCAATGCATCAATGAGAAACTATGATGAAAATAACCTTGTATGGCACTAACAAACATTAAATGACAAAAAAATTGAAGGATAACACCATCCAATTGATGCCGCTCATACAATGGTTACCATCTTGTATTGGCAAGGACAATGAAGTATATGTCGGATTTTCATGTCAATTGCTGCTGAAAATAGGAGCATACAGTGGAATGTGAATTATGTAATCTATCATAGAAACTCAAATCATACTTTATTTTTTCTTAAGGAATTTGTGAATCAGGAGGAGTTTGACAACAGCTTTCAAGGATTTATGTCACTTGGCCAACATTGTGCTGGGATGAAACTTGACATCTGGGCAGGGTTCAGAGTTTATCTTTTCATTAGATTTGGGCCTCATTCAACAGGCAACATGAAAGATAATTTGGGTGATCAGGAGAGGTTTGTCCTAAGGGGCAATTGTGGATAACTTCACACAATCTATAATATGCATATGCAAAAAGAAAATCATTAGGGACTGAAAAGAAATCAGTATTCAAATTTGATCCAAGTAATGTAGAACCAGACATGTAGTGAAAAGCTTATAGATGACTCCAGTGCCATCTTTGGTTGGAATCCCCTCCATTTAAGGTTCTAGGGGATTCCGTATTCTGTAATATCTTCTTCTATAATTCAAAAATTACTTATCAAAAAAAGGAAGAGGACAAGAAATACTAACCTCCACATATCATGGAAACTGTTAAACAAGTTTACAGTACGATCAGCATCAACTGACATGAATGTCTGAATTTCCCCCTCCGAGAATTTGGTTCTTTCTGCAAGGCTAACATGTAGGCACTGTCAAGGGGGAAAAATCCATGAGAATTGTGGAAAAAGCATATCAAGTTCCTTGTTATAGAAAACAGAAATTATGTGATGGATGGAAGGACCATTCAGTCCCTACTCTCACAAGTGAAACTTGGAAAAGTGTAAAAAGGAGTAAACCATCGGCCTTATGTGAATTGTTATGATAATCATTGAAAACTGAAATCATAAGCCCAAGCATAATGTTCGACTGTCATCTTTCAACCTTTGGCCATTCATTCAAGAGAAAAGATCAGCATGGCACCTAAGAGTAACTCCAGTAATACATGAAGGCTAAAGATAGTAGGTATGACTAATGGAATTAGAATTTTAGGATAGCTGAATAAAGAAAGCAACCAAACCAAATTTGCAGCAGAAAAAAATTTATTGGTACCAGAAGATTAAACTAATATGTGAAATGGACTTGTTATCACCTTGTGAAACCAATAATTTACTCCATTGTGAGACAAGGCAACAAGCTAAAAGAATTGTCAGTCTACTCAACCTTTTACTCTTGACCATTACATAAACAAAATAATTAATGACAAATTTCTCCGTGCATGACAACATGTGTAGTTTACATAGGTACGTCAAGAAAATCTCAGGGAAAATTGATGGTAACCTTCTGGTATATGCTCATCATGATACTTGACCGTAGCTTTAGCTTTAGTTTGGAAAGACGAAAAGTGTACTGAGTATCCAGAAATGACCTGTGGCATTAGGGCCAGATACATAAGGCAGTGTAGTACAATTTGGTTACAAATAATAAGAAAATTTGTTTATGATAATTCAATGCAATAAAGTATGAAAAGCTGGAACTGCAGAACAAGCTGAGGAGTACCTAAGCATATTACTCAGGAAACAAAGAAAGATGGCTGATTCCTTCACAGGCTTCTTGTATGTCACTCATTATGTGTTAGATTGTGTGTAGTAAGGCTGTTTTACAGGCTGATTCTGCTGAGATCACTGTTCTGTGAACAGTACAAGATTACAGTTCATTGACATGTTTTTAACGGATTTCAAAAAACCGAGTTTTGGTAGTTTCAACAAGTTTCATTTTTCAACCAGTTTAGATTAGTTCATCACATGTGGAAAACCTTGGTCATGTGATATTCTTTCCTTCGTAACCGGAGCAGTTACTATTCCATGAATAATACCTGATTTTTTAAACCCTTTTCTGAACCAGCCTTTGTTCTCCCTCATCCTGGCTTTTTCAAAGCTTGGGCCTGGCTGATTATAGTCTCGCCCTTCTCTGTCCAACTTGTACTAACTTTAAATTTTGTCGACATTAACTGTAAAGGGCTAATTGATAATTAACACCCCATTTATCGAGAAGTCATCATTATTCATTACTATACTTCCCTTCATACTAATAAGAATCTAAATCAGTTATAACATTGACATTCATAAATCCTTGCCTTCTCAATCCTCATTTTTATCCAAACTCATTTTTATCCAAATGATCGAATGATGTCTCAACTGTTGGAAACTCCTAATAAAGTAGCAATTATCAATATATATAACAATAGAATTTTATTAGGATGTACTCAGAGCCTTACATACGTGAAGAAAGGTAATAAGAAACAGAACAACAATTACTCACATATCTTTACACTGACAGTGTATAAACATGTTACCAGATATGTTTCCATATACTATCAAAAGAATATTGTCCATTGGTCACATGTTAACCTTGCTCCCCTAAATATCAGCTCTTTCTAGCTTATCCCTTTAGATATGGGGTTCTTCATGAAAGGAACAAAAGACCTATTGCCGGGAAAAGAGAGAGAAAGAAGACAGAAGGGAGAACTTTAGCATGGCTAATTGGTTTTATATGTTGACTCCTAGCTGACCATGCTGCTGTGTCCAAAGAACTTGAAGATATTAATGTCAAGACTCTTGGAGATAACTGGTGCCATCGCTTCATGACAACTTTCGGTTTCTTACAGTTAAGTTTTCCTGCCTTGATTTTTCTTTTTATTTTATATTGTTTGTTAATCTATGCACTGTACGCTAACTACAATCTATGTTCTTTGCACATTTTAAACCTTCAAATTCCAATAATCCATATTTTTTGGTACAGAAACAAAAGGAGATGAAGACATTCTCTTTCCTTCAACAACTGCCTTTCAGGAACCAGATTTCTGAATAAATAACTACCATCCTAGATTGGAAGCAAAACAGGGATTAAAGCAAAGATGAAAAAGACGTAGTTGAATATTACAGAGCAAAGTAAAAAAAAAAAAGAGTCACATTGAACAGGAAAAGGAACAGCAACATAACAGCCCACAGAAACAAAATGTAGCAGTTCTCAAGAGTTGCCTCATGGGAAAAGGTAGACTCGGGCACTTTATATGTAAGTGATGAAGTTCAGGAAGTAAAATACAAAGTTCATATGGTATGATCAAAGTGAAGAACATACATACTTTAATATGGAAATAAGGCCCAAGGATATTGCGAAAACATAGCCTTCGAAATTACTTGAACCTGAAGGCCACACAAAAAAGGGCACCAAAATGTCATATGCTTCTGTTCATTTTAAAATCAATACCTCATACTGGAAGTCTGGAACTATTTACATATCAGAGGCAACATTATCTAAGCCCAAAAGATGGCATAAGTTCCAACATGGCATACACTCATATTGTCAACAAAAGAAGTTACTGAAAATCTTTTTGAACAGCAGCTTGAATAGTTGAAGATCTTCTTTGGGGGAAGAATGAGAAGAAAGGTGAAGAAATCAGGTTTGGGATATCAATTCCACATGCATTGCTTTATCCAAATCATCTCCAATTGATAGGGATTCATTACATATCTATAGACCTGAAATTCCTAATTTGACTCATGAAAGGACTACTAATCACTCTAAAATACTCAAAATAGAACTAGGATTCACTATCAAATCCTAATTAAGAATTTAAGATTAGGAACCAAAATAAGACAAAAATTAAAATCCTAGCTAAAATTAAAAAATTCCTAACTAATAAATCATGTGCATTGTTTGACCCCACAATATGGACTTATAAATCAGGCCCATTGCATCAGTACAACAAAATAAGAAGCCTAAGACTATAGCACCCAAGCATGGGCCAAAATAAAGTCTTCTGAGGCCCAATTGACCCATTTGAATAATGAGACAATCTTGATTGCCTAAAATATATAATTTAGTCTGAGCTCTCGTTCAAAAATCTTCAACATTTTTATTGAAGTATATATAAAAATATTCATGTCATAAAAAACTTGTCTGGAATTCCATTTGGTGAAAATCATTATCCTGATTGTCTAAAGATGATAATATTTTCCATCAAGGAATGAGAATTTTGACAATAACATTGAGAAAAGCGACAATTATACACCTAGGTAAGAATTAGAATGTGTACATCCATGTTTGCTTCATGCATTAACTACGTAGGAGAGGCCTCATTAAGTTGTTTTTTTTTATTTAGGGAATATTTCAGAGAATAATAAGAAAAGTTATAGGAAACCTACACTATTTTTTAACAAGATAAATTAAGAAGGTAGCCCCATGGTAAAAATACAAAACTGGTTTGAGCTGAGGAACATCTAAAGTGCTTCTTCAATTCTGACTGAAGAGAAAACAACCATAGAAAAATGAACTCATCAAACCTATCAAATACTTGTTTACCTTGTTGAAGAAACGAGATCAATTTATTGAGAAGCAAGGGCCCAAGAAAACCTAAACAATCATTTATTACCTATAGAAATAAGAAAATTGGTAATATATTAATTGGAAGAGCATTTGACAGTCAGACAAAATCAAGATTAGTACATCTTTAAATAGTGTGACTATAAATAAAAATATATATAATGTGTACGATAACATTATCAATATCTAAAGCAAGATGATGTTAAAATTTAGTCAGTGATTTTGTCATTTTGGCCATTGCTAAAATTCCAAACACTTCAACGAAAAACAAGTCAATCTGTTATAGCAACTCATCTAACAAAATGAAACATCCACATGCAGGTTAAATTAAATGACCAGCCTGAAACAATTTACTTACCACTACATTTTCCTCAGTATCACTGCCTCAATCTCAACTATCCTAATCATTAAATCTAGATTATTTAATGGTGGCTAAGTGTCTTCTGGACAACTCAAAAGATGAAATATACAGTAGGTATATGTGTCATCTGTTATCTTGTAAGTAAAGGATAAATCAAGTTAACAAAGGCAATAACCCTACAAAAGAAATAAAGGAACCTTGGGAAAAAGTACCTTTAATAGACCTAAGAGGAGATAAGGCCATCCATATGCACAACATACTGCTCTAAACAAAGATGGATGAGAGAGATTTTTACTTTGCTCAGCTACCCAACAGCATTGCAGTTTACAGTAGCAAGTGGAAGGATTCAGGTCGATGGGTAGCTGAATTAGGTCTTCAAAGTCCAGCTGCTTAAGCACACCACGGTCCAATACTGAATTGATAGACTTGAAAGTGAGGATGTGCCAATAGCTCTGAGTGTCACCCTAAGACAAAAAAGTAAGCCAGGAGGAAAAGAAAATATTTAGTTATGATTAATTTCAATAAAAAAAGTTAATAACACAAACAAAATAGAAAATTGTATGGCCCATAAAGAAGGCCAGGGGTTCAGACAGAAAACTTGGAGCCATCTTCAAGAGGACTTATAAGGTGAAGAGAGAAGCCTTCTCTAGAGGAAGTGTGGCAAAGCTGAACTGGGAGCTCCATCAAGGAGGAAGCTGCAAAGTGAAGCAGGTTGGCAGGGGAAATTGGTGAGTGAAATGGATTGCTAACAGCAGAGGTGGTAGTGGAGTGGGGCTGGCAGGGGAAGGGAATGAGAAGGTGTAAATCTCATCCTTTCATCCTGATCATTTGTCTTGAAGTTGCTACGAGTTCAAATATGCTGGTGTTGATGAGTTTCTACTAGACTTTAGATTCTGTTCTAATAGGGAAGTAGAACATAGTATGCTAAACCAATGAATTGAAGAACAGCTGAAGATATTGCAACTTAAAATCTTGTCACAAATCAATTGATTGTCAATGAGATGAACTGTGGTAAGATCCCATAGGCATTCTTAATCAATTACATCTCTGTCTCTGGTATCCAAATCCAAGTACATAACTCCATCGACAAAGTCAACAAGAGGACCCTCCCTCAGCCAATCATCCAACCAAAATAATACATTTCCTTCTCCGACCAAGATGATCATTTACACACAAGGCCCAGCCTAGTTTTAGACCCCTTGATATCACCCTTGGCAAAGATTATATGATTGCTTTTCAGAAATTTTGCTCAGAAAAACCAGTTCCATTTGTAAATTTTTTGATGAAATCCACCATTAAATTTTTATTCTCATAGATAGACAAAATTCCTCCAGGGATCAGATACCAATATCCCCTTCCTCCATTGGTCAACACACCTTATGCCAATTTACTTAATGGTAGCATTTTCCAAACTTTGACTCCCTCCACAGGAAATTGATACAAATAAAGTAAAAAATACTCGTTGCCACTTGGGAACATCCAAGCAAACCAATACAACAATGATACATATCTATGTAATGACATGATAACAATGATGTGTATAAGCATGAAACAAATGATGGTGGTTATGTCCATAAAATGGGAAGAGAAAGAAACTGAAATATATGAACTGAAAGTTAATTCAATAACAGTACCCCGTATGCCATCCCTCTTTGGTAGGGGGTGTTATGTAGTGAATGAGGTTTTATTTGATATTAATTCTAAAGTACATTCCCTTTGGAACATATGGTCTGGTAAAAAATGTTTTTGTCTTGTTTTTGGCAGAAAAATGTCATAAATTGGTAATAGTAGAGCATGATCCTTCTAGACATGTGGTCTAGGGAAAACCAAAAAAATTCCAGAGCATGTTCCTCACAGACATGTGGTCCAGTTAGATAAGTTAAAACTGGAGCATGACCTCATGGTCTTGTGCTATATCCAAGAAGAGCTGCTACATTCCTTCCCAGGCTGCAGTGACTGGGATGCATAATAGAATAGGTGATGGGAGCCCTGGCTGAACTCAGCTATTTTTGCACATTCAGTAGTTAGATAATAATTGGACCTAACCAACAGTGAACTATTCATCATTGCATAAGCACAGATGCACTATTTGTGTTATAACATCTTCACACCACAGGGCTTTTAGCTCATCCCAATTTTGTTGATCTTTTTTTCAGATGACAAGGCCGAAGGGTACATACGTACAACTCCTGATATTTTCAGTTACAAGTGCCAGGATGCTTGATTTTTTGAGGATAGGACTTGAGAGGCCTATCAGAACTGTCCACTTATACTTACATGTAGAAATTGATGTATAGGATGTTAAAAGGATCAGAAATGTAATAACTTACCACCATTCTTACTTTTTTACTTTATGCATTCTAAGAAACTCTCGTGTTTACCTTTAATTTAGACTACCAATGTTTATATATGTATCAGGACAGTGACTTTAATTGGATGGTATGATGGATGGTCATTTGACCACTGCCTGTGACGTAGTGCCTTTTAACCCTAACCGGGTTTGGGTCATTATAGATAATGAAGGTATACAGGTTCAATCTACTTTTGAGGACACCTAACTGACAATTTGAAATACTTATCTATCAACCAAAAGAGAACGCATTGCTTTGCTCAGAAGTAAATAACTGTAATTTATTGTAATTCTAAACACCACTCCAACCCCCCCCCCCCAAGCAGGAAAAGGGAAGGGAAAAAAACAGAAAACTGAGAAAATATCTTCAAATAACATTGGAAATTGTAGGTAACAGTAAAAAGACATACAGAATCTTCAAGATCATCCTCTAGTTCCGAGTTGCATGAGATAAGTGAGTCTTCTAGTGAACCATATTTTCTGCAATTATAGATCACCAAAAAGTCAATGGATCCTATATTGGAGCAACAGAAGGACCAAATGCTTCAGCTTTCAGCGACACAAAGACTGTTAAACATTGTTATTGTAAAGGGGCATGATCCTTGTGTATCTGGGGGGTTCACATGGGTCATGCACAATGGTCATTGTTCCTCCCTACTTTAGTTTCTTTCCATTTCAATTTGTTTCCTTTCCTTTTTGTAGCTTGGGTATCAAGCACGTCTAAGTAGGATAATAATAATTGAAGATATTAGAAGATCTGCTAACAAGATTTGATGATATTTGAAGATCTCTCTAATCTGGAAATAGTATTTATTTTCTAGGAGTACTGTCTACTTCCTTTTTTTATGCAACTCATTTTAGGAAAGTATTCTTAGACTGAAATTGGATTTTTTTTTTTTTTTTTTTTTGGGACTTTAAATAAAGCATGTGTGGGGAGTAGAGCATCATGTGAACTTTCTCTCCCTCTCTCCTCATTCTCCTCATTCTCTTCTCCTTCTTCCACTCTTCTCTTCATCATTTCTACTGCTCTGACTTTCTA
Organism: Hakea prostrata; assembly: GCF_041222555.1. Taxonomy (NCBI): domain Eukaryota; kingdom Viridiplantae; phylum Streptophyta; class Magnoliopsida; order Proteales; family Proteaceae; genus Hakea; species Hakea prostrata. The sequence goes on from NC_142602.1 coordinate 23,837,333, forward strand.
AACTGCAAGTTCAATTACACGGTATATAGCCATTAATCTGAGTTTTGCGTTCTTAGTTTCTCCTGCAATTTTGAGAGTTGTCTTTGGGGATATTCAGATTCTACCAGTTGCTGCCCATCTGCTGCTATTCCAAGGGACTAATCATTGTACCAGCTATGACTTAGACCGTCTTATCTTCACATCAAGGATTACGAAGATGTAACCATTTTACTACCTCTTCCCACAGAAAACCTGCCAATGGTTACTGAGTACTTGAAGATTATGCCTATGGTTCTTGCTTCTGGGAATTTTCTTTAGACATTTGTGGTGCTTATACCTTTAAGATACTAATCATTAGTTATCATAATTTGTCCACATAGTGTTACACATGAGGGGGAGATTGAAAACTTGTTCAATATCTACTCAAGATTTTTTGAAGTGGACACTTTTATCCTATGATGGTATTTTAAAACAACACGAGTAACCCATATTGTCTTTTACCCACCAACTTGGTCCGTAGTAGCCCATATTGCCTTCTACTTACCTACTCTATCCACAATAACCTATACTGTCTATTACCTACTACTTGCCTTCTTACGAGGAGCTTACATGTGGACATCGGAGCTGCACTTTTTATCTGCTTATGCGGATATTAGAGCTGCACCTTTCATATACTTGTGTGGATGCTAGAGCTGCACTATGATCTACTTGTGTGGACATTGGAGCTGCACTTTTGTCTTCTCTTGTGGAGATTCCTCCCTACAACCTATCTCTTATGAGGTAGCCACCAGAGATGCTACACTTTTGAGACAATTGCTACTTATCCTTATTGGTATTATTTGGATAGAACCTTTTATATTATTGTTGCTACTATGCTATAGCTTATCATCTCATTGTTGGATGGTTCATTTGACATGAAGATACTTAAGTTGTTGTTGATTATATCCTAGGTGAAGTCCTCTGTTTATCGATGTTTGTATTGCCATCTGTGCTCAAGACTATGAAGTTTTTTATGTATGTTCTTATTATTCCAAGCTGGAGCCTTTAATATGTATACTCCAGCTTGAGGGGGAGTATTAACGAATATCATTGTAAAGAGGCCTGATCTTTGGGTACAGTGGGGGTTCACATGGGTTATGCACATGCTCATTGTTCCTCCCTTAATAGTTTCTTTCTATTTCAGTTTGTTTCCTTTTCTTCTTGTTGCTTGGATGTCAAGCACGTCTATTTAAGATGGTAATATTTGAAGATCTTCCAATCAAATTGGAGGATATTTGAAGATCTCTCTAATCTGGTAACTTTTTGAGTAGCTTCTTTTTTGTGGGTGTGATATCTACTACTTTTTTGTAACTCAGTTTAGGAAAGTATTCCTAGACTGAGATTGGATCTTTGACTTCAATAAAACATGTTAGGGAGAAGAGCATCATGAGACCTGTCTCTCCCCCTCTTCTCATTCTATTCTATTGTAAACTATCTCAGGTCATAAATATAACATTTTACATTTGATAAAAGATAAACACAAAGGCCACTTATATAGTAAAATCAAATAAATAAATAAAACTCATTCAACTGTGAAAAGTAAGGTTTTGATCAGCTCAAGCAAGGAGCAAGAAGTCGCAGTTAAAGATGGGAGAAGGAGATAAAGAATCGAATGTGTGAGTACATAAAACACAAACACTACACCTATTTCTTCATTAGTAATAAATCTTGATATTACATAGGCCTCCCTAGTGGGTTAAAAGTACAGAGGAAAACTAAAACTTGTTATGACTTATAAAAAGTAGCGACACAAGTACCCATTAAGACATAAACTCGAACAGCATGATTATCATGAATGGAAGGAGATTTTGAGAACACCGCTTAAAAGAATTAATACCTTTTGCTGGAAGATTCCCTCATTACTCTTCCTATGCTAAGATATACCACAAATAGGATATCCAGCACAAAGGAACAGCTCTCTTTGAAAACTATAGCAACCTGCAACACATTCCTTCTATAAATTCTCATGCAGTATAGGGCACAATGAAACAAGTAATTTTTGTTCTGAAGTATGTAAATCACATTACATCACTAATGATGACACGTTGGGCAAAAAAACATTTTGTTAAGCAGAAACATTTTGACAAGTCACTCAGAAGAACATTTTCTCAAGAATGATGTTATGAAGCAGTCACGGCCAATTTATTTGATCAAGTTGAGATACATCACCTCCATATTTTGTGAGTAATTCCCATGACAGTGATTAGGTGGTAACTAATTTTATCTCAAGCTTAACATCTACACGTTTCAAGGCAAATAGTGGCTGCATAGTCAAAAGGATAACTCATCTGCCAATTTACAGCTGAAAGAAAAGCATAGACAGACCTTTTTCCTTGGGAGTCAGTAATACAGTTCCTCTGACACTACACAAAATAAAGCACCCGTAATAGTACCTCACATGAGATTCTAAATGATATCTAGACAAATGTTGGTCAAGGAAATGGCACATATTTAGTTTCAATAACATTCATGTCATTAAGGGCAGCATTCGCAATGGTTGGACCACAGCTGTACCTTGAGGTCAAGTATCAAAACAGCCTCTCGGAAAAAAAAATTTGGGGTAAGGCTGTGTAGGAAAAAGCCCCCCCCCCCCGGAGCGGACTCATCTTGTGCGGAAGCCTTTGGTACCAGGTTCGCCCTTTTGATGTCATATACTTATAAATTCTATAAAAAGTTAATGGAAAGAATCTCTAGAAGAGTACTTGCAGAAAACTTTCCTAGGTAAGGATGATTCTTATCATATAGCAAATTGACTTTGCTAGCATCAGACTGACCAGATTGTGCCTGCTTGGACATATGCTTTTGGCTCAAGATCAAAGGATGCATCATACTCAAAAGAATTCTAAAACCTTTAAATGTCACACAATAAATGTAAGATTACTGGAGCACACATCTGACCAACTTAAGACAGCCACCATAAGTCCATAGCTGGAGCATCTGGTGCAAGAAGGCATAGATTAGAGCGGTGAACTGCCTGGAAGGAATCAAGAAAGGCCTAGGTACTTAGCCATGAAAGTAACCAAAGAGAACCCATATGTTACAAGCAGGTCATTCTTAACTACTCTAGGAACACTGGTGCTGAAAAGAATGGATATGAGTGGTTAATCTGAAGGACAAACAGGATTCCAACTAGCATAAACAAGACAAAATGGAACCAACAGATGATGATCATCTTTGGAAAATGTTATGAGAACATCGGCAAATGCAAGGTAGGAGTACGTCAGGGCCTTGTATTTAAGCATGGCAGAGATTAGGCACTCATCCATACTAGACTGAAGAGTCCAGGATAAGACTTCAAGGGCCATGGAGAAGACATAATGGGAATGATCCGAACCAGATCCAGGGCCGAAACAGGGCCTAGGGTTGTTTCCCCAAAGGCCCAAACCCTGTGGCCCCTAGTACCAGCAGGAGTATTTTGTACCTTTCGGTTGAGTCTACTTAGGGTTTAGTTGGGTCCAATATGTTTGTGGGACCCTTGATCTACTTTTGTTTTTTAATCTGGGTCCATATTTGTTAAGTTATTGAAGAGTCCTTGTTAAATTAGGATTCTAAGTTGTGAAGGAGTCCTTTAGTTTTATCCTATTTCTTGCAAGGATTCCATACCTACTCTTAGATTTCAATTCGGACTCTTTTAGAGTGAGATAGGAAGGATCCTTGTGTGAGTAAGAGTCCTTTCTCCTAGTCAAAGAAGTTTAAGTTCGAAATGTCTTTTAAGTAATAGTCCTAGTGTGATAGACTGATATCCTTCTAAAACCTATAAATAAGCCTCATAATATTGTAACCAGCCGAGTTTATGATTAATAAAATTGATTGAGATTGAAGGAGCAAGGACTAGAGGTCGTCGGTTCCATGGAGGAGACTTACGGCAGCCATTGAATGAAGACCTCTGCAGAAATTTTGAAATTCCAGCATCCTTCTTTCATCTCCAAAGAAGTGCCAAGGTCCCACCCCAACACCAGTCTCCGTTCCCTCTTCTCCTCTCTCATCCACAACACTCCCCTCCAAACCCTAATTACATATTCCAGCCCCCCCCCCCTGGGCAAGCCCTCATGTCCCTCCCCAAACTCAACGGCACCTCTCCCCCATCCCTAAACCTTAATTCCCTACCCACCCCTAACCCTAGACTATAATCCCAGCCCATCCTTATTCTCCTTTCTTCTTCCTTTTCCCATTACAGCTTGCAGCACTTCTGGAAATTGCAGAATTTTTAAACCCAGAAAACCTAACCTAAACCCCAGACTTCCCTACCCAAGACCTAACCCTGTTAGGAGATTAGGATCCCCTCCCCTAACCCTACCCTCAATCCTAGGTTTCAGTGTTTCCTCTCCCCTGTAAACCCTAGATATTCCAGCAATCTCCATTAGAAAACCCTAACCTTAGAAACTTCAAAGACCTATAACTACTTAACCAATCAACCCAATCTTAAACCCTTTTAGGACTTGCAACCCCATCACTCCTTGAACACTTGACCTAACCCTAGGCCCCATCCAAACCCTAGAAACCCTAATACCCATAAAATCCTAAAATCTAAAACCCTAAACTTGAAGAGTCAGATCTGAATTCAACAGGACAGCAAAGTTTCAAACAAGAAATTGTAAACACTAGCTGAACTTAGCCCTACCCCTTTCTAAACCCTAGTACCCATTAAATTACCTTCAACTGTAGGGTATTACAAACCCTAGAAAACTGCCGATTCTCCTGAAGAGGATCATGTGGGTGGACTTAGATCTAGGGCTTTACTTCAATCTATCCAACCCTAGATCCCGGTTCACATCAAGGAAAGGGGACAAACCTGATGGATCCCACTTTGGTGAAGAATTCAAATGGACTACCATTAATGAGCACAAAGAAACAGGGAGAACACATGAAAGGTCAGTTCCAATTGACAAAGGCAAGAAGGAACATTTTGTGTAGCAACGATGATATGAAGTCCCGAGACAGAGTCAAAAGCTTTATGAAAGTAAATCCTCATACAAACAGCATGCCAATGACAATGGTGATTAAGCCTCTAACATGCACCTTATAGAGAAAATGTTGTCAAAGATACATCTACCCAAATGAAGATTGATTAACTATCACTAACAAAGGAACCAACTACCCTTGAAGTGATTGGCAAGAACTCTTGTAATGAATTTGTAGAAATGAGCCTAGGGAGACAGAAGAAGTAAAAGAAAGAGGAGACACCTTCTTTCTTTGGGATGGAGGGAGAGGAAGGATTGGTTGATACCAAAGAAAATCCTATGGATAGCCAAGACAAGGTCCCATTTTACGATATCCCAATAGGAAGTGAAGATGTCAATAACGAAGCCATCTGGACTGGGGGGCTGCCCTGGTTTATGGGAGAGAATAAAGAAGAGACTTCCTCTTGTTGAAGGGATAAGATGCAAGGAGGCAAACAGAGAAGGATGGATAAACTAATTGAGAAAGCCGTTTGGGAAAATGAACCTGAAGTTGAGGAAAGGTTTAAGGTATTGAAGAAGAAACAAACAAATTCAAATTTGATTGCTATCAATAGGAGCCGTCAAAGGTCAAAAGCTTGGAGCAGAATATAGTTCTGGATTAGTCAAAGTAAGCAGCATTGAAGTCACCTAGGGACAACCATTTGATTCAGGATGTTTTTATACAGGAAACTCTCTTCTTGAGCCAGAAGATAGAGGAGCCCAAAAAAATAGATTTTTCTTCAATGCTGAGAAGGCTATTGAGGAAGCCTGTATGTCCAAGGAAATGGCATGATAATTAGCAACATGGGAGGAAGTGTTGCCAAAATATGAGGAACTGCAGGTCTTGAGAGCAATATTGACATTCCAAATCTTCCAAATAAGGCAATGAGGGGAGAGGAGTGGGCAAGGACAAGATGACTCCAAGTGTAGCCAACAATGCCATAGGTATCAGGATAGGAACCACATTAAAAAGTTTTAATGAGTTAAGGCCAAAGGAGGTGTAAAGCTGGATTGTGAACCATCAGCAATACGAATAGCAAAATGAGAAGAAATAGTAGAATAAGAATGAAAGAAAGAGTATGAAGCAATCATGTGATCGGTTGCACCATAGTCAATAACCCATGAGAATGGACTTGAGGACACACTGTGGCAACCGGAAATAACACCTAAGGTGGAAGAAGGCTCAGAATGGGTAACTATGGCAGAAGCAACACTAGCACTAACATTTACATAAAAGAAGACAACTCAAGCTTGATCACCAATTGACAGAGATGTTGGAGTTCATCTAAAGAGAGAGGTATCAATGCACTAGAGTCTTCCAAGTTGGCCTGATGGGCCGCCACCTGTGAAGTCCCATACCCAGTAGTACGACCTACTCCATAGAAGTAGGTAGGCGTCCATAAAGTTTCCAACATTTTCCTAAGTGTGACATTCATGCCCACAACAATCGCTTGATGGGAGCACCAGAAGGGCCACCAGAACCAGTACCACAACTCTAAGAGACAGGAGAGGAATGCCATGGAAAGAATCACCAAAGCCAGCAAAGAGCTGACTTTTCTATTGCAATAGTGAGAACATGGTGTTCGTTCGGCAATCTTCAGTATTGACCATAGCATTGGCTTTTTCCAGAGAAGGGAATGCTCACGAGAAAGAATCTAGGCACAGGTCTAAACACACTCCACCTATAGACCCGCCAACAAAGTCATAGGTAGGGAGCTTATCTTCCCACTTCTGATAGGCTACAACATTTATCACACAAGTTTGGGTAAATTTCCCATAAAAATATAAGTTTTGATAACACCCTTAGTGTATATGTAGTATTGAGAAAAGGTAAGTTCCTTCTGTTGTGACTGGTGGATTTTTCTCTTACTCTCAAAGCACTCTACATTCTTACCAACCTTGGAGTGTGTATCCTTAGCAACTTCCCATACAACAACAGCATTGGCAAGAAGAAGGTAGCTTTCAGCAATATCAAGTTCAATAGAATAGAGCAAAAAACCTATGACAAGATATTCATTAGTTTCCCACTTATATTGAGCTAGACCAGACATTGTAGGCTTGATTGTTGTACCATGAAGAATGACAGATAAGACCATGAGCACCCATTGCAAGAGCAACAAAATGAGACCTGTTGAAGTATATACACTTGGGCTATTTACTATTCACGACACTATTCACGCGAACAGTAAAAAAAATCTGTTTTTACTGTTCACGGTACTGTTCACGTGAACAGTAAAATCTATGTTACTGTTCACTTGAACAATATATGCTAGTGATGCTACTCTACTTTCTATTTCTAATGTTGGAGTCTTGCTACATAAGTTTTGGGAGTTTTTAGAAAGCATAGTTTCTATTTTGGTAGTAGTTTCTATTTTCAGAATTTTCTATTTTAGGAGCTAGGAAGTTACTAAAGATGTAATTTTTTGTTTCCTTTTTCTAGAGGACAATTACTTGTCTCTCAAGTTGTATTAGATTCATTAGAAGCTATAAATAAAAGGGTTTTGTGATTCTAGACTCTTAAGCAAGAATCACAAGCCTCTTCTACTAGTTCTTCATCTCTCTTCTCTTCTTCTTCTTCTCTCTTTTCTTTGTTCAAGTTCAGCTGCTGTTTTGATTATTTAATGCTTATTTTCTAACATGGCATCAGAGCAAGTTTAATCAACCTAGGGACTGTTTTCTCTCTCTTGGCTGCCCAGTTTTTTTTTCCTTCTTTTTCCTTTTTCTTATCTAGGGCAGCCCCAACCTTTGCTGCAGTAATTGTGAATGGCTGTCCTTCTTCTTTGACTTTTGAAGCACCAAGTATCTATGTATTGATACTACAAAAGGCCCCAAGCTTTCTGGGGATATGTCTACCTATTTGATTCAACTGAGGCTGCTACTACCCTTTTTTTTTGTGCAAATCTGAAGTTTGATCTACACTATACTGATGTCATGGGATTCTTCTTGATTCTTGCGAAGATATGCCCATAATTTGGATTGCAAGACCTAAGAATTGTCTTCCACTGTTTGTGCTATAAGTTCTGCTACAAGTCGTATACTAGTAACCCCTGTTTCATTGAATTTCTCTCTTCTGAAAAATTCTGCTGCTACCTTCTTGCTTTACTACTACTTCCGTTGTTTATTTTAGAATCAAGTTTAACCTTCTTTTTATCTAATACTTCTACAAAGACCTAGGGCACTACTTTTCCTTCATATCGACATCTGTTAGAGTTTCAAATCTAGTAGAAGTTTGCTGCTATGGTCCGAGATCTGATAATATCTACTACTGCAACAACTGTAATTGCACTTCTTCTGAGTGGATTGCTGCAGCGACTACTGCAATTTTGAGATTCCAAGCTGGTTCAATATTTTTTTTTTTCCTGATCTAATTTGCTCCTGCCTAAAGGTTAGCGATGGTCCAGAAATTTTTTTCCCCCTTGGTGCACAAGACTTTGTCCTGTGAGATGATTTTCTGCTACTTGATCAGCTTTATTGGTGAATAATACACTGCTCTGTGGCTGCTACTTTTCCTTCTTGGGTTTCTTTTGTGCTCATACTTTAAGATGCTTGTCATTGGTCATCATTAATTGTCCACATGTAATGCTACACGTGAGGGGGAGAATGGTACCTTATTCTATATCTACTCAAGATGTGCTGATGGATATTATTTGTGAAGATCTTTGTCCTCAACTTATGGCATTCTACAACGATATCATTACATGTCTTTACCTATATTGTCCTTTACCTAACTACTTGGTCCGTAGTAACCCATACTACCTTACCTACTTGGTCCGCAGTAACCTATAATGTCTTTTACCTCACCTACTTGGTCTGCAGTAACCCATACTGTCTTTTACCTAATCTATTTGGTCCACAATAACTCATATTGTCTTTTACCTTACCTACTTGGTCCGCAATAACCCATACTGTCTTTTACCTTATCTATTTGGTCCATAGTAACCCATACTATCTTAGCTACTTGGTCCACAGTAACCTATACTGTCTTTTACCTACCTACTTGGTCCACAGTAATCAATATTGCCTTTTACCTACCTATACTTTGCCTATTACTTGCCTTCTTGTGAAGCATTTATATGGACATTGGAGTTGCAATTTTGAAGATTTAGCGTGATATTTCTCCCTACTACCGGCATTACGTGGATAATGCTTTTTGCCTACCTACTACTTGCGTTCTTGTCAAGCATTTATATGGACTTTGAAGTTACAATTTTGAAGATCTAGTGTGGATATTTCTCCCTGCTACCGGCATTATATGGATAGTGTCTTTGATCCTGCTATACCTATGGACTTTGTTCGTCTTCAACATCGTCGATTGTTCTCAATATTGGATGGTTCTATTGACACGAAGAATTAAAGTTTTTTTTAAGTTGGTGTTGATTATCTCCTGGGTGAAGTTTTCTCAGTGTTTATTGACATCTGCCATTGCTACACGATTCAAGATTGGTGCTACTTTTCAAGTTTATTCTTATTGTGCAACCTGAAGTTTTCTTTGTGTACACTCCAGCTTGAGGGGGAGTGTTGAAGTATATACACTTGGGCTATTTATTGTTCCCGACACTATTCACGTGAACAGTAAAATCTGTGTTACTGTTCACTTGAACAATATATGCTAGTGATGCTACTCTACTTTCTATTTTTAATGTTGGAGTCTTGCTACATAAGTTTTGGGAGTTTTTAGAAAGCATAGTTTCTATTTTGGTAATAGTTTCTATTTTCAGAATTTTCTATTTTAGGAGCTAGGAAGTTACTAAAGTTGTAATTTTTTGTTTCCTTTTTCTAGAGGACAATTACTTGTCTCTCAAGTTGTATTAGATTCATTAGAAGCTATAAATAAAAGGGCTTTGTGATTCTAGACTCTTAAGCAAGAATCACAAGCCTCTTCTACTAGTTCTTCATCTCTCTTCTCTTCTTCTTCTTCTCTCTTTTCTTTGTTCAAGTTCAGCTGCTGTTTTTATTATTTAATGCTTGTTTTCTAACAAGACCATTTTAGATAATTTCTCTAGTTGAGTTTAACGTCGTCCATCTGGAAAGACGAAAAAACACGCTCACAAATAACTGGAACCTCCTCCACATCAAACGAATCAGTAGATACGGTAGTAGTAGATGCAATAGATATTGCTAATCTGGAACCAGAGAGTCAAACAATGAAACAAATAAAAGATCATTGACACAAAAGGAATCACACCATCAATGGGTATAAATAAATCTTAGTGGGAGAAAAGGTGCTCACCACCAAGGGAAAAATGTTAAAGAGAAGAGCGCGAACTGCGAAAGGTCAAAAGAGAGGAGGCAGAAGATAGGGAAGTTTCTATGGTGGTGATGATAGGGTGGCGGAGGGAAGCAAGGCCCTAGGGGTTGTTGCTACAGTCGAGCGATATCCTAGGCACCTCATAGCAAGGTGGCAAAGGGTGGTGTTGCTAGGGTAGGGTGATGTCCTAGGGGTCCCACTGCAAGGTGGCAGAGGGTCTGCCAGCAGACACTATCAATCTTTATTTATAATAATAAGAGTGGTCTTTGGTGGCTAGCGGTGGTCTGTGGTGGCTGGCGGCAGTTAATGGTGGTGTTCTCTAGAAAATTATGAAAGGAAAATTTATTTTTTCCAAAAACTCCTCAAACACACGAGACATCAAACTCCATAAACTTCAGCTCTAATAACATGTTGAATGGTCTGAGAACTTCTGGCTTGTGTCAAGGAGACGCTATCAGTCTTTATTTATAATAATAAAAGTATAGAAAGAATAGAAATTCTCTTACATAATAATAATATCCTAGAGATTTTCTATCTTATATACCCAGAATTACAACAATTTCTTTCTTGGATCATCTTATAATTCAGCACATTAAAGTATTGGTTTCAACACTGATTTGTAAAAATTTATAATGGTCTTGTGTTGGTAGAACAGAATGGTAATTCTTGTGGCACTTTGGATTATTACGATAACGTCTCTACATCTACACCACATGTTTGGAAATCTTATGAGCTGATGCCCTACCAGTCTCTTAGATAAGATAAAAAGCCTTTATTTCCAGTTCAGCATTTTAAGATGGAAAAAATGCTGACATAGTTTGTAAAATTAAAAGCTTGAAGAGGAACATGTAAGGACATGTCCTTAAGCTGCTTGATTTTGTAGAGCATATATCATAAAGCAGCTAATTCCTCTAAATTTTTCAAACATGCAATTGTTATAAATAATTATTATTATTATTATTAATTAATTAAAAAAATAATTATGGACAACTGCAGAATGCATTGAAGTTCATTAGAATTTGACAGGCTGCAGTCAAAGCTAAACAATATGGTTTAATTCAATTCTGGTGCAACTTAAGGGTTGGGATGATGTCAAATGCAACCAACAGGGATCAATTTTAACTGGTAGGGCCTGAACACCTAACTGTCCCGATGGTGGGCCCATGTTGACTAATGCTGTGAAGGGGAGTTTTCTATTGCCATTGTTGTAGATGATATTTCTCAATACTTGGATATTGTTGTAATTTGGTACATCACCTAGAATTTAGTTGTGTAGGTTTCAGGTTTGAGCCACTCATTGATTTACTTTTATCTGACTAGATTCCAGAGGGTTTAGATAACGTAAGTAGGTGGTCTGAACAAGAGAGAAAAGCTAACCTTTCCTTAATTGAGCAAGTGCATTACAAAATCAGCCAGCCATAACTGAACTTATGTGTTGCTAGAAATAACAATTTTATATTAGTAGAGTAAATTTTTGCAACTCATCTTTGTGCGGATACTTGGAATTCCAACGGTTAAAATTATACAGGCTAAAAGCTGGCTGATAAATTTTCCTATCCATCTTACACTGTCCACAAGAATTAACACAAAATACCAAAGACTAGTCAAGTTCAAAGCGAGAAGCTAGCAGTGATCCAAACTTAATGCAGAAGAAAGAAATCAAAGTCGACTCTGGTACCTTTAACGAGGAAAACACCGTCTGTAGGTGTGGGATTTCAAAGATAGGTTTTGCAATCCACCAAAACATAAGGATGCGGTTGTAAAATATGAAGAACCAGATGTCACACTTTGAGAAAAGCATAACAGTAGTCTACAAAAAGAAAAAGAAGGAAAATGTTTCAACAACTTTCAGTATATAGACCTCATGGAAGCCTCACCAACAACTTAAGTTCAGGAATCTTACCCAGACCGAAAACTGAGAACAACTGAAAAACCACGCATGGTACAAAGTACTTTGTCCTTGAAGAGCTCTCTTTAACAGAAAGGTTATATCACACAAAGGCAAAAATGCTCCAATAGCAGGTACCAGGTTGAAGAAAATCTTCTCTGAATGATGTTTCTGGGCAATCTGAAGCAGTATGTAAAAATATGTTAACTTATCACATGGTAATCATAGGATAGTCCTGGAAGGACAAAAGCTATGCTTCTTTTACCAAGGATAAGAGTCGATTTTACTAGGGTTCCAGTTTTACTAACCAACAATCAACATTGTCAACTACAAGAAACCAGTTCCCTCAACAGGTCCAAGAAGAAAACACAAGCACTTCAAGATTATTTTTGAAACATCAAGAAAAAAACAGCTAAATAATGACAGATCAGTCAAGGTACCAAAATCCTAAGTGGAAATTATGTATCAATTGTATCATAAAAGAAATACTAATCAAGGAACAAAAGGAGAAAGAATATCAACAGAAAACAAATCAAAATCGTCAATACACAGATTTCAGCTGTGAAGAAATGCTAAATACTTCAAGTGAACTATAGTATAAGATCAAGCAGCAAACCATTGTAGGAAAACTGGTGTCTTATTAAAAAATCAGACTGCATTTCAGGACAGCATGAAAAGAACAGTAAACTGACCCAAGAATCTCAAGCCTCGTGCAGAAATAGAGGATAGTATCCATTCAACTGTAAATCAAATTTTAGTAATGTATGATGGCCCAAATTTCATGATATGGAAATAGTAATCAGAAAATACTAAACCAGCAATCTCAACAGCATAACACTAGATAGAAGCCTAAGTGTATCACTAGAAAAAGTAAATCATCTCAAATAGTTCTTAATTTCAATAACAGAAACCAACTAAACCTGACCCAAATACCTAAGCCCTTATAATATTGTTTTCGCTCATACACAACAAATCCAGTCCCCACCCCGCAAAAAAAAGGGAAGAAACCCCTGTCCCAAGCTCGAGGACAAAATACATATTCTTCTTTTTCCAATCCGTGTGATCTCAAGAAGTTTGAAGAATCTCTGTATTTTGTTGCAACTCTCCTCCATTTTCTTGAAAAAATTAATATTCAAAGCTTTCTCATAATAGCAGATTACAACATTCCCGTCCACAGCACAATATGTTAGGAATATACTGTTGGAACATTACATATTCTTCCTTTGGCATCTAAGCAAATTCCAAATATTATGCTGAACATTGTACAACCAAATGATAACCTCAATGCTTTACACCACCACCCAAAAATGAATAAATAAATAAAATAAACTATTTCTCCTGAACTAATTTCAGGCCATCTCTTTCTGATGTCCACCACCTTGATATCTTCATCAGGTTACCTCTTTCCAGTAAAATGTGATGCATTAAAAATGATATGGCGCTTCATCATAAAAGGTTTCCAACTAACTAATTAAGGCTATTTCCATACGTCCAAAGGATTCGCATGATATCCAAATTAGCAACATTCCCTTCAAGATTCAGATTAACAAAATTGCTCTCCCTGTTTTCCTTCCTATCTGAGTATGATCATTTTTAATCCAAAACTTAACTAACTAAAAAAATGGTAACATGGACCACATTGTGTTTTGTAGAGCTGTTTCATACTTCACTTGATATTCATTCAATGGATGAGCTAACCCCAAATTTTCTGTGATAAGGCCAAGATACATGTTGTGTAGTTATTCATCAGGTTTACTGATATGTAAGAGACTTAAAAACATGGTAGTATCATGCATCTATGTCTAGATAGCCATCTATAGAGAGAAGTGTATGCGTATCTGGTTCATGTAGTACAAATGAATACACAAAGAAGGACCATAAAACATAAATAATAAGTCACAACAATCCTACCCTTGTTCTTCTTTTAGCATTCCTTCCACTTAATCCAAGTACCACAATCATAACTATCGAAACAAAATTCACGCCAAAACCTAAAACCGTGAGTAGTGTTAAGGACAAAAAAGAATATCAACAGCTAAACAATAAAATAAAAAAATCTAAAAATCACATTCTTTTTTTTTGGTGAAAAAAATCACATTCATAACAACTTAACAAGAAGGATATATGTGCTCGAAACATTCGGAGAAGCCCTTTCCATCCCACACCTGTAAAGTATCAACCAGAAAATGAGAAATGAAACTCAACTAAAAACACGCGAAACAAATGGTTAAAGTTTCGATGTATGACTTTTCTTTGAAATTCCATTCATCATAAAAGAAAGACAAAGAAACAGAGTGTACAAACACTTTCACGTCACCAAAATAACTCCAGAAAATCAAAGAGCGAACTATTGAAAACCATTACGAAGTACGGAAAGCAACTACTGCGCAAGGATCGGGCATGGAAGAAACTTGAAGCAAGCAATGGAGAATTAAAAGAGGAAATGCTTACAGTTGGATGCCTAGGGCAGATGAAACTCATTAACTCCATGCACGAGTTCTCAAGGCAGAAGGCTAAAGATACAGGAGCCAACAGACCAATACAGAGACGAAGAACAGGAGAAACGGTTTCAAGTAACTGCAGTTCTACCCGACTTTTGTGCTTCCGTTGGTTAATGCTTTGCCACCTTTCCTAAAGAGAAATAAAATAATAAATCTCAGGTTTCACCCGGACGCATGCGTGTGTTACTGTGACTAACTTTTACGCTGGCGACTGGTGCGTCGAGACAAACAGGCAGCACATAAAAATGGGTCTTGTTTGGGTGCTGAGCAGTGAGCACCACCGCATAGGGTACGGTCGAGATTGAAACAAGGAATGCGATCGCAATTGTAAGCAACATAGTACCGTACATTTAATGCACATCATCCAAGCCATTTCTCATAAAAATATATTTTCCAAACAATACTAATCAAACCCTTCTTTTTCACCGAGAGGGGTATGGATGTTATTGTTATAACCGTGTCCAAAAATCATTGGATCATATTAGTCAAAATGTGCGTGGAGTATGGTTGGCACTAGATTAGTTGGTTATGTCCCCATAATGATTGGGACGCATGATCGTATACCATGCACAGAGACCCTAAGCCTCAAGATCACTCTTCCACCAAAGGTGTCTTTCGGGAGTTTGGATCTTTTATCTGTGAGATTGGTTAAAGGTTAGTATTTTCTTCATGCCGTTTCACCACATATTAAAAAGAAATGCCCAATTATGAAGTTTAAATCAGTGCTTGGATCACTAGTGATTCCCTCATATCTTTATTTTATTGTGTCATGGAGAGGTGTGAAAAGAATAGAGAGAGCTTTACTCTAACTAGGATACACAGAGGACTCACTAGATATTATATCTTTGATTCATTTGGTCAAAACAATGTACACCTCCCTCATTATATTTGGTGAAAGCATGAGGAGAATACAATAGAGAATATGGAGTCACATCCCGCCAAGGCTATCCACTAATAAATCCGAAAATCCAATGAGTAATTTTTCACGATTTTGCTAGGCTAGTGTTGCCGTTGTTGTTGCTGTGGTATCTATAGTGTTTAACATTGGATGAATGTCCTATGGACTTTATTAAATTTTAGCCACTCAAAACACCACGCATACATATATCCAACTTAAAGAATAAATCAGTTTTTATTTAAAACAAATCAAATGATATTTTGGGCGACAAAAATTTAATAAAACCTACATAACATCTATTCCAACGCGAAGCACAATAGACGCCACTACGTGATAGTCCGAATCAGCTACCTGTTGGAGGAGCACTCTGTGCCCTTCCACGGCTTTACCACCATAAATACAGGGGGACCCAGGGGTTGCGTGACAGATTTTTTTTCTTCTTATTATTTTTATCTATGAGTCCCACAAAATTTATGGTGGTAAAATTATCCTGGAGCACAAAGTGCTTCCGTGACCACGTGATGATCTGGATTCACATTCACCGTGTCAATGGTAGCAGCCTAGCAAGATCCAATTTTTGGCACGGGTAGTGGAATTTTATTCGTTCCATTTGTTGATTTGGTGCTAGAAACACTAGCACTGAAACAATCATAAATGGGCCCACAGAATATACCTAGTTACCTTCCCTATCCCATGCACTTATCTGTCAGCTTTCCTTTTGCTTTGATGGATCCCACTTATCTGTTTTGTTATGGGCGCGAATGTGCAATACCTGATAGATCCTAGGATCTTTCGCCTCCCAAATGTCACTGTCAGAATCCACAGGAGCACTAGAAGATTCGCACGCGTTATCATCTTCTTTACACGTTGCATATGAAAGCACCAACCTGACCTCTACGGTATCCAAGATAAGTTTCCTTACATGATTACTTTTTTAAGGAGTTGGGGTGCAAAACTGCAAATAAAATAGAATCAGGAATTAGTGAATTACCACTAGGCCGTCCGAAGAATTTCAGATGTTCTTTTGTCATCTCAGATGCTCTTTTGTCTTCATCTGAGAAACGGAAGACGTGGGATTTTACCTGTAATTGATGGCATGAACATTTGAGCAACGTTAGTTCTGTTAGAAGTTGAACAAATTTTAAATAAGATTCTATCTATCTTCATTTGTTTTAGTTTATATTTCGTACATTGAACAAAATGTACTCCAAAAAAGATTTGTACCAAAATTCAATTAAATCTTAAATTAAAAAATAGTAATAAACTCTTGCATACTCAATCTTTTTTTTTTTACCATGTGTACTAACTACTCCGAGTAGTTAATGATGTTTTATAATTGTTGCTCCATCTTTTGAATCCTTAATTTAAGATTATTACAAATTAATCCAACTATACCCATAATGTAGCATTTCTAATCTTTTTTCACTTGAGGTTGTATACTCAATTTATAACTTCTTTCTGTAATATTGATTATTTATTTAGAAAGGAAGAAGAGTAAAATAATTATAGTGGACATGACCATCAACTGAAGAATATACTCTTCTTCTTCTTCTTTTTTTTTTTTTTATGAAATCTTCTTTTTCGATGAACCACAAAAAAGGTGTCTACTTTGAGTTTGATACCATTAAGGAACGATATCTCGCCGATGCTGTAGCCTGCTGCTACTTTTTCTCTCTTTCTTTATTTCTTCTTCTTCTTCTTCAATGATCCGGTCGCCGCTGCTACTACGGTTACACAGAGAGAGATTCTAACAGATCGTTTTAAATGAACTGTTTCTTTTTCTCTCTCTTTCTTTCTTCTTCTTCTTCTCCTTCAACGATCTGATGATGTCGCCGAGCCATTGCTACCAGTGTCTTCTATCTCTTTCACGATCGTCAACAAAAAAAAGTTTTGAAGTTTAGCCGGAAAATCGTCGATTTTCCGGCGAAATTTTGAAATATTGATATTGTTGGCTTTTTTATTTCGCCAGTTGGCTAACTGGGCGAAAAATAGTTCCTTGGATACCATCATCTAAAAGAATAGTTTCTCTCATTCTTATGGATCTCAATTCCCATTCTTAAGTATCAATTTTGAGTTTTGAGTACCATGATTTGAAGGAACGGCTTTCTTCTTCTTCTTTTTTCTTTTCTCCTTATTTTAAGATTTTTTCCTCCAAAAGATGAAAATATGTTAAGCTCTCCATACTAAAGTTTCTGAAGGCTATAAAATTATTGTCAATAACAAACATGGGTGGTACAAGCCACCAAGATCAAGTTAAAGAAAAAAGTCTTTGTTCCATGAGCCCAGAAATTTGCATATGCATTATTCTGCCATTCAAACAATTCATGGTTTCAAACTCATAATATCACAAAAGCTTTTATACGAAAATCTTTGTCAAATAACTGACAACAGGTTAACAGCTAGCTCCAATAAGAGATCATTCTTTGGTCATGTGGGTGTATGTCAAGTGTAATTTATCTCATTGGAGAACCTGCTTAGCAAGAATGTTCTAACTATCCCTAATAATAAGGCAATGAAATGAAATAATTCAATTCTCCTTGGGCAGCCAAGTTTTGTTCTAAATAAATGAACTGTTTGTCAACTGAATATGGGACCTCTATGACACAACTTGCATTTAAGCACACAATTTATGCGTATGATTCATTCAAGGCTTGTCTCCTTTGATCATCTAGATTCAGCCATGCAAATGTGTACAAAAACCCTAAACCTTAAAATGATCCAAAAGGCCATTGACCACATTTTAACAATAGGATTCCTACCATATATGGTTTCCAGTATCTATAACAAAAGAGTTCAGGTTATCTATCACCTTTGAATTTCAACCTGTATTGAGCCACTGTAGAACCAATTCTATTTCTTCAGTTTTCTGTCACCGTAGAGGATTCAAGACTCTGATTTGATGGAGTTTTAACTTCAAATTTTGAAATGAAAAATAGGCATGAATTCACTTTTATACGGCTCAAAGTGTAAATTTTAGAAGAATAAGAAAAAGCATCCAATAGTCTAAAATTAAATTTGGTTTAGGTTCTTGACTACAGAAACCATGGAGGGAATTAGGGAAAAAGGTTTAAGGTGACTTAAACGACTAAATGGCAAATGCCACCCTCCAGTTGGGCTGTGGATTCACATTGAATAAATCCTTTAGGTCCAAGAAGCTGGCTTGCTTAGCAAACGTGAAGCTACTAAAAGGCCCAGGCCCATCGTTGGCTTGACTAGGAGCTTTAAAATTTTCACCACTCATCCTTTCTCGAGGCTGGATTAGACGAGTCGAGATCCTCTATCCTGTCAAGTTAGAGGTATATGCTTCTCTCATCTCTCTCTACTACACATTAAAAATGGATTCTATGTTGAACCTACTAAGAATTTACATTTGATTGATTTTGTCAGTACAGTAAGTTCTACCTCTAATGTATAGAGAACATAGACCTTTATCTGTGTGGTAAATTTCAAACTTGATTAGGTTGCCAGTGATTTCACTTAACTCAAAGAAGGGATAGGAAAGAGAATTTTAGCTTTTTTTTTTCTTTCCCAACAGACATTAGCTTTGAAGCCAAGAAAATCGAAACAGAAATATTAGGGAGTTTCCTTATCATGAATGCTATCATGAGTTTCATTTTATAATATTTTTCTTTTTCTCTTTAAACTCATAATTTCCAACATAAATGATACCTATGATGATTAATCACATGGCAAACTCAAACACACGAGATCTGTTGTGGGCCATGGTTTCTCTTATAGTCTTAGTACTTCATCTAGTTATTCATTTCACGTGTATTCTACTGACTAACTTATGAAGCAATGCATTGTCCTCTGTACAAACGCCACCTTAACAAATAATAATGTCGTATTTTTTTTATCAAGTTGATGTAAATCATCGTGACTGAAACCCACAGGCCTTTTGGGGATGGAACGAGGAAAAAGTATGAAGAGACAGATATCAAACCATAAACATCCTAAGACTTTAGGAATCTCCTAATGTACTAAAAACACATTCACAATAATGTTGTACTTGACATATCCTATTGTATAATGCAATAAACTCTATAAAAAAAAAAAATTGATAAATCTTTATACGTGAAACAACAAAATTTTTAATTTTTTATAAATATTAACCATGTGGAGTCACGTCATCCAATGGCAGATGGGTCCCACCATAAACCCGCCACTGCAAGGGGGCTCCACACGGCGACCCGTCGTGTTCTTTTGCCCGCTAACCGCAAAGCAAAAAGATGAAAAGCTTAAAGAGATAGTGCGCACTACGCATCAGAATGTATAATAGCAGAACCGAGAAAATTTAATTACGGGTTTACCAGTATTTAGCACTAGAATTCTAGAACCGATCATGTCTTCAAAGTGAGTTTGCTCTTCACAGCTTTTTGGTTACTTCAAGAAGATAGAGAGATCATAGTCAAGCTTTTGCTTTTAGTCAAAAGCAGCTTCGACATTAGGCCCTACTATTATTTTTCGAAAAATTAAAAAAAAAAACCCTAATTATTTCCTAATTATTTCTTATTTTTAATTAGTTAAGATAATTCTTCGGTTTTCCAAATGTAAAGCTTTTGTATACTACTTCGGTGGCGGAGATGAAATTTTCGTCCACCTCCTCCACCACCGCCACGTCTCTTTCTTTACCACCTTCTTCTACTCCGGTGATCAATTAGAAAAATGCCTTCGAGACCCTTCAGTCCAAACCTTAATCCAAACCTAGGTTCAATACTGAGGAGCAGAACATTTTTACTCGCTGTGACTATCTCATCTTCTGTTCTTATCTTTCTTGGCATCTTGTTCTTGCTCTGCTACCTCTGGTACTTTCTGTTTAATCGTTCTCGCACCAGCCCTTTTGACTCTTGTGCTCCTTTAAGGTTGCAGAGGTTCTCTTACAAGGAGCTTAAATCGGCGACGAATGTATTCAGTGATGGTAATTCAATTGGGAAAGGTGGATCAGGTGCT
Organism: Hakea prostrata; assembly: GCF_041222555.1. Taxonomy (NCBI): domain Eukaryota; kingdom Viridiplantae; phylum Streptophyta; class Magnoliopsida; order Proteales; family Proteaceae; genus Hakea; species Hakea prostrata. Next base: position 23,857,776 of record NC_142602.1, read on the forward strand.
GTGTTTCGAGGTATTCTTCGTGATGGCAAGTCTGTTGCAGTTAAGAGACTTGATGCAACTTCTTTGCAAGCTGAAACAGAGTTTCAGAACGAGTTGCAGGTTCTTGGGAGTCTTCGATCCCCGTATGTGGTTACGCTCCTGGGTTATTGTGTTGAGAAGAAGAAGAGATTTCTAGTGTATGAGTATATGCCCAACAAGAGTTTGCAGGAATTGCTTTTCGCAGAAGCACCAGGGGTTCCAATTCTGGATTGGAAACAGAGGTTTGATATCATCATCGACATTGCTCGAGCACTTGCTTTTTTGCATCTGGAATGTGACAACCCGGTCATCCATGGTGATATAAAACCAAGTAATGTTCTCTTGAGCTCGGATTACCGTGCGAAGCTTTCAGATTTTGGTCTGTCGAGGATTAAATCGGAAGGTGAGTTTGGAGTTGAGTTATTTAGTCAGGAATTGGGTCGAAGTCAGGAGCTCTGGAAAAGCCAAGAGCTTTCTGGTAATCTAGCTGTAGTCCCTCCAGAAACTCCAACAGAGAGTGCGACTGAGGTGGATTTCGCTCTGGCTTTACAAGCTTCGTCTTCCAAGAATAGTAGAATTAGCTTCAATATGAAATCTTTGAGCTCAAATACTTCTACTCCTAATGCCAAGGGGAAGGAAGTGTTCGCCATGGATATCGGTGGAGAAGATTTTGATGATGATCTCTACAGTATTGATCACAGTAAGGAGTTGAACTTCAATGCGTATGTGCCCATGGATGACACGACGATTAGTAATTCTAAGCAATGGGGGAAGGACTGGTGGTGGAGACAGGATGGAAGTGGTGAACTGTGCAGTAAAGATTATGTAACAGAGTGGATTGGAAGCCAGATTTGTCCATCCACAAACCCTGATTGGGATGAAAGGGGAAAAAGCTCACCTGGAACAGCAATTAATATGCATAATTCCACAACACAGAGAGACCAAATACAGAATGCCAACGAAAGCCAGTTCCCCAACAAGTTTGAGAAGAAAGAAGACAAAGGTGGCAAGAACAGAAACAAGAAGAAGCAGAGGAAGATGCAAGAATGGTGGAAAGAAGAACACCTTGCAGAGATTACTAAGAAGGGCAACAAATTAAAAAAACTCGAACCCAGTTGCAAAAAAAGGCTTCAAAATCCCACATTTTGATCTGGGTAGGAGGTTTCGGCCCAAGAAAGCTACTAAAGCTACTACTTTTGGGGAACAGATACAGAACGAAGACTGTGATCCCAATGTGGAGTTCAGCTTTAGAAAGGGCTGGAAGAAGAAGAAGAAGAGAACACAGAGCAATGGTAGTGATATGTGGAGTGGAGATCTATTCAGCCGTGAGCTCAGCAGTACAACAAGCATGAGAGGCACTGTCTGTTATGTAGCACCAGAGTATGGTAGTTGTGGGTATTTGATTGAGAAAGCTGATATCTACAGTTTAGGAGTTCTGATCCTTGTGATTGTCTCTGGTAGAAGGCCTTTACATGTTCTTTCTTCACCGATGATTCTTGAGAGGGCCAATCTGATAAGCTGGTGTAGACAATTGGCTCAGTCAGGGGATGTATTAGAGATTGTAGATGAGAGATTGAAAGGTAATTATAACAAAGATCAGGCAAGTCTTTGTATAAACTTGGGCCTCTTATGCATTCAGAAGATGCCGGAATTGAGGCCAGATGCCGGTGAGATTCTAAAGATTCTGAAGGGAGATATGGATCTTCCTGTACTTCCGATCGAGTTTTCACCTTCCCCTCCTTCTAAGCTCGCCAGCAGATCCAGGAGAAAAAAGAAGGTTGATGTAGAATAAGTTGTAGTTTTCATCGTACACTTTAATGTCTTCTTGTACCCATAATCCATTTTGTGTTTATGCAGAAGCTGATGAATCCTGCAAGGTGATTTCAAGGATTGGTGATGTAAGAACATATTGGTGTAAAAATTCAAATGAATGATTTGTTTCTTTCCTTTTCCATTTCTTTGAAATAATTTTTTTACTTTGGAATTTCTGGGCAAGCATGAAATGGAAACATCAAAGATAGAAATTATGTGGAAACGTTGAACGCCTTCAACTCTGGGGAACTTGGAATTAATGGAATTGAATCTTCCAGGCTCCAGGCTCCAGGCTCCTGTACATTTGCTTTATGCCTTTAATGAGCCGTACTGAGTTGGTTAGGAAAGAGCAGCGGTAGTGTTCATATTAAAGTTCATTCATCCAAAATCCATTAAAAAACAGAGTTGGGTTCTGGATTTGTACCATTACTGGGGAAGACAGAAAATGTTGGAATTCTGGACTCTTGAGGCTGGATTCTGCATCTGGAGGTGGACCACTGGACCAGTATGGATGTAATACATTATGTGGAGCTCGCTTGGGTGGATTCCATCTGTATGTAAAATTTTGTTCTTAAGAGTTAAGACATAACAGAAATGCATGATTTGGCCAAAAAATAAAAACAGAAACGCATGCATTATGGATAATAGTGCACATTAAAAAGATTTTACCTAACAATCACCATGAAAACCAATGATATCATGCTACAATACGAATACGAATAGGGATAGATATGGATTGATTCTTTTTTTTGTTAAATTTAACTTCTTCTTTTTTTAATATTTTTTTATGAGGTTCATCCGGACCAGCTTGCGCGCACCATGATTACATTTTCAAATTAATGCCGCCCAATGGGTGCGAACCCAAAACCTCCCTGTGGATTGATTCATAGTAGACACGGCCCTTTTTTTAAACTAAAAATAATGAAAATTTGCTTTTATCTACTCAAATATTTAGTGCATTACGATTAGAATTTAACTTTTTTTGTTATGTGCATTTTTCTACTCTTCATAAGTATAAAGAGATTTACAGACGGGAGAAACAGTCATAGGTGTTTTTTTTTTCTTCAGAATTACCATTTTTCGTTCCTCATAATAAAATCATATAACCAAAAAACCATCAGAGAGTAATCCAATTTATTCTCCATCTTACTAAGGATAAGTGTTTTTTATATCTTAATGATTGGTGCTCACATTTTATATATCTTAATGATTAGTGCTTACATAACTCTTACAATTAACATATAAGATTACAAAATTCTTATATAGGATGTCACATAATAAAACAAGAATTTTGCAATCTTATATAGTTATTTGGTTATTCTTAAAAAAAGAAAAAAAATTATGTGGTTATTTTAAATAAAATAATTTATGGTGAATATATATATTTTTAAATGTTTGAAAGAAGAATTTAGGAGAATAATGGAGAGATATTAACCAATTAAATTGAGGAATAAGAGGTTGAAAACATAGACTTCTTTACTAACTCTTTTATTTTTTTTCTTTTTTTTTGGGAGTTGAGGTTCATCTAGGCTAACTTGCGCACAGCTCAACTATATCCGTAAAGAAAACACCTCAACGAGAGTCAAACCCACAACCTCTTAACTAAGAAGCGTGGGTTTTATCGCTAGAGCAACAGAGACTTCTCTACTATACCAAATGCCAAGTGATCAATATTTTTATGTTATGTGAGGGTTTCTATTTTTTATCCCTTCCCTATTAGAAATTTTTTTTTTTCCTTCACAATTATAAAGATCATTTTATATTAAACCGCAAATTTGTTTTATTCAAATTATTTTAAACAAAAAGAATCAAAAGAACCTCAATAAAACAAAATATTTTCACTAAAATGAAGTTTATTATTGGTAATTTATGACAGATTATGAAGCTGAACCTAATAAAGAAGATAGATATGGTCAATGCTCATTAAATTATTTGGACTACCAGACATAGACGTGGGGCAAAACCATTTTTTCTCCTATTTCAAGGTGGATAGAAATCATAGAATATTCTCAACAAAATATTCAACCTCTATTATTCATAGATTTAATAATAAGAATTTATTAATCTCAAGAGGGTTGGCTAGTTGTCAAAAACCAACGCATCATTCTTTAGCAAAAACTCGCCATGACATTTCATTCCGGTCCATAACTAATTGGAATCTTCTATCTACAAGGGTAGAGGGAATAAAAATTTGCTAGGCTAGTGCCATTAAGGTGGTGGTACCTCTAGAACCAACATTTGATGATCATCATGTGAATTTCATAAAATTTTAGCTGCTCAAAACACCATGTGCACTTAAAACCAATTTGACTGGAAAAAAATTGATTTTTCTTCAAAAAGAAGTAAACCATGTTTTGAATGGCGGGTATTTAATGGAAACTATGTGGCCACCATCTAACGTTGGGCACCACAGGCATCAATGTGTTATCACCACTAGCCTAGCTAGATATAGATGATTGTGCTCTTTTTACACTTTTCTACCATAGATTTAGGAGAAAAATCTACTTTTAATATGTATTATCAATATTTAGAGGAGGCCTACTCCTAAATGTCTGAACAAGAGATATAAGAATTTACAGTCTTTTGTCCCTATCAATAAAAGATTCGGACACTTCCATAAAGACTACACAAAGGAGTTTTATCAAGTCTATTTCTTTGTTAAAAATGAACCATCTATTTCCCTCTAGATGAAAATATATATTTATCAGTCACATCCAAAGGTTGAGGTAATATTTAGAAGATATTAATTTTTTTTATTTTAATTTAATCTAAATCTTTGGATGTGACTGATGTGCATTTGTCTTCCATCCAAAGAAAATGGATGGTCCACATACATAGACCTGATAAAAATCTGTAAAACAAGACTTTTTCAATTACTGTAGTTGGAAAAGGCAAAGTGAAGGAAACATGGCTCCACCAATCAAGGAAGAATTGTACCCATTTTCATGACTTCAAGGGCTAACATCGGGTAGCCATTTCCATTTTGAGTGATACAGCTTGAATTGCTGTTGGAGAATAGTAATGTTATTCTCTTGTTTTTGGTAGAAGATGCCATTCTCTTCTCCTTCTTCATGTTCATTGCATAAGAAAATAGATAAAAACCCCTTTTTTTTTTCTTTTTTATTCTTTTCCTTTATGGTTGTGACCAAAATAAATATCCATCAACCATAAAGGATAAAGACAATAGTCCCTTAAAAAGATGAAGTCCGGCCCCACCAAAACCCCCCATACAGATGAAGCTAAGCAAAAAACAATGAATAGAAGAAAAAAATTTATTATCTTAAATTTTTTTTTATTAAGACATTGTTTGTTTGCTGAATTTGATGTGGAGTGTTAAAAAAAAAGAAGAAAAAAAATTCATGAAACTTTTAAACATGATTTGTTTAGTTCACTGTGTTAGGAAAATGGACAGACTGTTTACGTGGCGGATCACTATCCCACCTTACCTCCAATCCACTAAATTAATAGAACTTTGTGAAACAGTGATGAAAATATTAATGTAGGATTTACAACTACAATTTTTTCACATAATTATTTCTTTTTCTTTTTTACTTTCGTCATCCCATTACAGTAAGTCTCAGATATTTATTTTTTACATTACTTTATATCTAGCAAACAAACGATGCTTAATTTTATTAAAAAAAAAAAACCTAATCCACTTTTTGAACGAAGGGTGGGCTTGGCTGATAAAGAATCCTAAAGCATTTGAATCAGTCTAATGTCCTATCCAAAAAAATTTCGTAATCTCTAAAACCACTTTTGTCATAACCAGTAATTATGTCAAGGACCATACCTTTTGAATTTCATAGCTTTTATGATTGTAACTTTCCTTTTTAATGTTCAACCCAAAGAAAAAAGAAAAAAAGAAAAACACTTTGCTTTTGATGAATCAAACTACTCTTCCAAGAGTGTTAGCTTTTGTAAAATAGTCTTACAATTAATATCGATTTAAGAGTAGCTTTATGTTTTAGTGGAGTAGCATTAGCCTGTCTGCTGACAATTTGGTTCTTTTCAACTTTCGTTAAAAGTACATACCTACTTTGTAAGTATTTTAAGGCCTGGTTGATTACATGAATCTAGAAATATACCCGTTTGGTTATATGAATCTCTAAAGTCATGAAATCTAGAGAGAATTCACCTTTACTATAAAAGCGCTAAACATTTACGCATTCACCAAATCACTTTGACAGAACTCTCCAAAGATTTAGGTTAACCAAACAGTTAATTTTATGAACCATGACTCCATAAATTTAAAATTTCTAAACATTTGAAATCTCTAGACTCAAGTAACCAAACAGACCCTAAATAAAATCTCAATAGGGTTTATAAATCATAAGATGATGGCAATGTCGTCGATGGGTTTATAGGCTATGAAAAATAATCCAAGAGTAAGGTTTTGTTTATATCAAAAATTCAAAAATAATCAAAGAGAACAAAAGACGTACAAATAAGATACTTTCATTTATTTCATGCTTTTCATTGAACTTGATGGCAGTATCTTCAATTGTACATTTCCTAGGAGTTTTAGTTGAAATGAGTTTTGTTTCTTACTTCTAGTTTTCAGTATTGTGAGGCAGGGGTTTATTGCTAGAGAGGCCAATGATACGGCTGATAATTTAGCCAGACATGACTTGTCTTCTGGGAGAGAGCCTATAGTGGTTCTGTGCTTGGAAGAACTTTGTATTTTTCCTTCTTTTCTTGAATAAATTGACTGTTTACCAAAATAAATAGTGAGTTTCCTTTGAAAAATGATGAAAATATCTTTGATATTGAGTGCAAAAATCAAATCAAACAGTTTAAATTTTGAACCGGATGTTTGACATGAACAAAGAGAAAACCATTCTTCAACTATGTCAATAATTTCAAACAGTTTACAGAGAGAACTTCAGTCCTTGTCTATGTCTGTTAATTCACAATAGTTTTAGGATCATATGGAGTGGATTTTGACTTTTTTTCTCCTATGCTGAAAGTGGATATTTATATTCATTAAAAATTTTGTTATCTTTTTAGCACAAATTTTCTTATCTAAAGTTAAAGTTGAGAACGATCAAAGGGTATCATGAAAAGGATATAAATAGGGGTCCACCTACTTCGAACCTAGTTTATAAAGCTTATCCTATTTTGTCATATAGTGATTACCTCTGCTTTTGAAGTTAAAATGGTAAATTAATTACAAGTTTTGAATATTCCTTTCGTATTTTTAACTTGATTCTTATTCATGGTTGACTCACTATCTCTTTGGTTTTCCGTTTGAATTGTGAAGAAGAAAAGATAGGTAGAACGATTCTCATTGATTGTGTAAAATGGCAAAAAAAAACTTTTGATTTCTTAGTTTTATCACTAGAGTCGAATTCAGGACCTCTTCACTAAGAGATGTTGATTTCAACCACTAAAACAACTTTACATTGACAAAAATGTGAGTATTTCTGAATAGTAAGAATGAGCTATGACAATCTTGGAATTAGCTTTAAGTGACAAATGATTTTTTTTCAAAACTTGAAATTCTTTGTTGAATATTCACAAGGAGTGGTTGCAGGAAAAAAAATATACATATATAATAACCTTAAATCAGTGTTTTTTTTTGTTTTTTAGTAATTAACCTTAAATCAGTGTTAATTGTTGAAATTATTTGTCAAGCAAATGTTGACGTTACATGTTTTGTTGTTTTTTTGTAACTATCACTTTTCATAACCTTTATTGAAATTATACAACGTATGGAGAAACCAAAGTCAAAGAAGAACAATAATGGTTAAAAACTACACCGAGATAGGTTTGAAAGACAAAAATCTTGTCCATGCTGAACTGCGTGCAGGATTCAAAAATAAACTCAATTTTTTTAATAGAAAAATAAACTCAAGTTTTTTAATAAAAAAAAAACTCAAATTGTAGAGAAAACTTTCCAGATTTAAATCAGTACTGGTGGGAAATTATGATATAAACCGTGGAATACTACTTTCATGGCTCCTAATGGAATGATAGCAATCTTATAAACATCAACACTTCTTCACTAGTCCATAGTTCAAAGTGGCATGTGATATTTGGAAAAAAATTCATTGCAGGGCACATATCTCTGCAGTGAACAGCAGTGTACCATTGAGTTGCGACATGTGAAATATTCTAAATAGAAGGTCGAGATCAAAAGGCTAATCATAAGTGGAAAAACCCATTTTGAATCCCTTTTAACCTAAACCCACCCATTTCTAATATATACCTAGTTTGTTCATTCACACGTCAACTCCCACAACTTTCTTCTCATTTTCATTCTCATTGTCTATGGTTTTCTTCCTCCATCTCGCACTTTCTTTCTTCATTGTTATTACTCCGTGTTCTCAACATAAGTACTTGACAGTCTAACTCAAAATGAGGCTAACCATCCAAGAACGAGGAAGCTACAAGTAAAAAGAAACCCTAACATGCTGATACATATCCAATCATAGAAAAAAACTAAAGGCCCCGATGAAGATAAACTCGAAGCATCAATATAGCAAACTTGAAAGAGCATGGAGATACAAAACTACTGAACTGATGAATTTCCAAGGTTTTTAATCCACAGCACTGACAGCATGTTACCCCATAGGTGCTTAGGTATTACAAGAGAAGTAATATGCAAAATAGTCTCAGACTCAAGACCACAAAGGCTACAAATTGAATCAGCAGGAGACTATCTAGAGATCTAACCTTAAACAGGAAACCCATCATGAAGAATTTTTAGGGGAAAAAAAAAAAAGATTTCATACCTCGGTAAAATATTGAATTATCAAAAGAATCTTCCAGCGCAGGTGTCAATCTCCTCAGAGCCAAATTGATGGCGAAAGCTTACTTGTCAAGAAATAGGGGCCTTTATATTTTTTACGATTAATGATCAATTTAAGGGAATATCTAGGCTAAGGTGCCCTGTTTAACCCCAATTCAAACCAACTTAAGCCAACTGATTGACAAGTAAAGTTGAGAGGGGCTTTGGAGTTTGATTTTCTATGCTTCCTCTGTAAATCATATACCTGACTCAAAATACCAAATAAGCTGATAGGAGGAGGTTTCATGATAGCACATGAAAACATAGAGGAATAGTAATTGTGAAAGAAAGCAAGAGATGGAGGAGGAGAACCATGGAGGATGGGTAATGAGGAGAAAGTTGTCAAAGTTAAGGAAGTGTGAGAATGAATAAACTGGGGATCTAGATTGGGCCGAGTACGGGTATAAGCTAAATGGGTTTCACAAATGGGTTTTTTCCACTTAAAACTAGCCTTTTGATCTCGGCTTTCTATTTGAAATATTTCATGTGTCGTATCCTGGGGGAGGACTTTTTTCCTGTGATATTTGTATTGTATTTTGGTTGAATTTGGATGGTCAAATTAGAAGATACGAAGATTCTTGTTTTGGGTGTTTTAGGGAGTACAAAAATTTAAGAAAATATATTAATATCTTGAAATAAAAAAAATTAAAAAAATAAAAAATTAAAAAAAAGAGGGAGGGGAAGAAAGAAGAAGAAGAAGAATGTAGGCTGCCAGATACTTTGGATGGGAGAGCCTAGATTGAGTAAAGCCAGAGTTGTACACTGTCTTGGTTGGTCAATTGGTCTAGCCCAATAAATCAGACTAGAAAATTGAATCTTCTAAGCCCAATCCATCCCTAACATATATATCCTATGTTATAATAGGATACTAGCTTATAAATGTTGGATATAACCGATACATCTCTCTATTAGATTACACTAAAATATATTGGCCAGTACAATACAATACATGATACGAGATGATTCACTCTTAAAATCACAGGACTGATACAATACTTAATACCGATACTTTAAACCTCACTTCTAAATCCGACCACTCCCAACTTGCTTTCTTGAGACAATGAAGTCAATCTGGGCTAAGTTGCACAAGATGGGCCAACCCATTTATCTTGGGCCAAGTTTCTACTATATGGGCTGTAGAAAATTTGATGGGCTCAAGTTCTGCAACAAGCTGGTCTTGAAAGTAATATTCTTTTGAATGAGTAATTGCGAGAAAGACAAGTTCTATAATCTCCAATTAGGAATGGTGTTTACACCATAAACGTCTATATTACCAGTGTGATAAAAAAAGATTAATACATTTAACGAATGAAAGGAGCTGAGTCAGCAACTAGGAAGTGAGCCGACAACCCGGGTTACATTTTGCCCCCAAATTGAAATTATAGACTGTAGAACCAGATCGAAGCCAGCGAAGCAAGAAAAGCAACCAATACCGGCGGTGCCGGCCGGAATCTAGATTGATTGGAGCTGGAGGATTGAGATACGTTGGCAGATTTTGCACCTTGAGGTGGCGGCGGCAGCGAATGAACCACTACAGAGACTTTCATTCCGTTGAAGCAACCACCAGTACCACAGATGAAGTAGTAGCGTTTGGCCTTGTCGAGTAAGATGAAATCCTTACCGCTGCTCCAGTTCCCTGTGGCTCCTTCAGTGGTGCAGTTGTCGTAACCTGTCTCGTTCACTTCGAACACATTGTACTGCGTCTTCATGTATCGGAAAGCTGCAAAAAAACACAAGCAATAATGTGAGATCTGAAGCTATTAGTTAGGTTTTTTTACTCGAAGATTGGGGGTTTAAGAAGGTTTACAGATAAGGTCGCCGACGTAGAAGGTCTGGTTGTTGGCCCAGAGTGTGTAGTTGATTCCGGGGTTCCAGCCTTTGTTAGCTCCTACAATGTGGTCGGTGGCGCCGACGAAGGTGGTGGCGCAAACGAAGAGGAAGAAGAGGAGGGTTGAGCGATTAGAGTCAAACATCTCTCTCTGCCACCGGTTTTGGATAACGAGCAATCGCAATCCTCCAGATGGTTCTCCCTGAACGAGGTAAGAAGCTTTGGGGTTAGCACAGATACATATATAAAGAGTTCTTACATTCCTCAAAAGCACCACACTATTTTTTTAGGGTTTAGTTTGCTAATTTTGTAAGCACCAATCTCCAAAAGTCTCCAATAGTCATTGAGTCATGGATTAGGTCAAAGTGATTCTAACCAGAAATAGGGAAGGTCAAAGTAATTATATCCAATAGTGGTGGCTTTATTAAATTAACGAGAACTTTAGAAGAGGGAGAAGAGACACTCCAGATAAATCCCAGTGTGGTTATAGTTTGCAATTTTTTTCTTTCTTCCATTTCTTGAATTCCAAACATAACTTAAACTTGTTTGTTTAGTGAGATCTCTAGAATGGGATTCCATGGTGATAAGCAGTGTTGGTGAAGGGTTTTCTCACATATGATAAGTTGAATTAGTGCTCAAAAGGGCTGATGATCATTCATTTTGCTTATACTCTAGTTTCTATGTTTATTTATGTATGAAATGCCGTGTATTTCTCCTGTATGTCGATTTGATGGATATGTTATTATATCCATTTCTATCATGACTAATTAATGTTCAACATTGTTAGGATTAGAGCGATCAATCACACACAACCGAATCGAAAACAAGGAAGAAAGAGATACGAATCATGACTAATTAATGTTCAGCATTAGGTTACAAGAGAATATATATATAAGCGCAAAAAAACTTGCCACAGTTATTCATGTGCCCAAGCCCAAGCTGTAAAGAAACTCTGAGACTCATAGATTTATGGATCCTTTATTCATATTCGTCGACAACACAATGTGAAGCATGAACGATACTCAACAAATATGTAATATAAACAAGGAAATGATAGATAAACCTTATTTAGGTCTTGTGTATATATGTTTCCTTTTTGAAGGCATTTCCTCTTTCTTCTTCCTTCCCCACATCTTTGTTTGCTTTTACCTCAATCATACATACCTGTTCACCTGTTGGTCCTACCCACATCTTTGTTTGCTTTTTCCTCAATTATACAGACCTGTTGGTCCTACTTTGAGCCCCTTCAATGAATGATATTGTTCTGTTTGGGTTATTTTACTTCAATCAGGAAGCCTAGCTGTTTCTTGGTCAAAATTTATCAAACCATTAAAAGGTGCGATGTAAATTGAAGACGTTATTATGCCTAGGATATTCTTCAAAAAATAGATTTTTCTGACTTTATTATCCTTTTCTATTTTGTGTAATCAATATTGTATTTATTTCACCACATTGTATAACCAATGCATGTCACCCATCCAACTTTAATACGGCTATCTTGAGTCATGCTTGTGTCGCATATATGTATTTTTTTTGTTACAGTTTGGCATAGTTCAAAAAGTTATAAATAAAAAAATGCATACACGAAATGAATGGTCGAGATCGAAATCTCGACCACAAGTTTCAATCCTCACCATTGGTTGCACTTGTGCTGCGTATTGATTGCACAACACTGAAGCAATTCACCCTGTACCCACCTAATGACATTACTAATAGCGATACAAATAAAGAAATAATAATCTATCCCATGGAACATTTGCATGCGCTACGAGCTATTCACTCACCCTAGTTGTTTTGTGCAGAGGTACTCAAACAAACTTTTAAGTAGGTCAGGATAGAGTGTGGGGATAGCATGGAATGGACAAACTCATCATGTTTGTACCGGGATAATGGAGCATGGAAATGCAATGGAGTCCTTATTGATTGCCATAAATAAAGGTGTAGGCCAATCATTAAAATTGAACGTGTAATGTTGCGAAATTTGGTGCAATTTATAGCAAGTGGTCGGCCTACTACCTAGAGTCCTAGACCATTGCAATCTGAATGCGCATGATCATCAAGCTGAAATTTCGGCCGTAGGATCTGAAATTTCGGTCAAGATTTCGATCTCGACCGTTGAATTTCGACAGTTGAAATCGAAATTTCGACCGAAATTCTGATCCCACCGCCCAAAGTGAATGGCTTAATAAATGTGCAGGACACAAGCAAGGTCCGCTCAGGGTTATGACTCCAGTTTTGATTAATATTCTAACAAGGGGCATCCTTTTTGTACCTTTAAATCCTCAACGCTAATAGATAATTTCAATAATTTAGCATGGATAACGGCAAGTAACTATTATGATAGTGTGTAACCCTCACAACATTTGCTAAATAACGTATTTTCTCCTTTACTTTTCAAAAAATAAGTAAATAAACAAATTAATGGTAGTGAATTTTCTTATAAGGTGTTTGGGTAAAGATGTAGATAATTTCTCCTCTTTTGTGTCAATAGACAAAAAAAATACTCTAAGATAATTGGCAAAGAAACATAAACGTTCTAAAACTATGCCGGATTAACAATTACCTTAAGTTTTAGGGTTTCATAATACTTGTGTTAGATGAGCGTCATGCATTGCATCACTACAATGGAGTTTCAAATTAAGACAATGATCAATTAACAAAAAAGGTGATGCAACCTAAAGGGATAAGGTAGGGGTATTCTCTCAGCCCCTATATATTCATTATATGCCAGAAAGCTATATCCAAAAGATTAAGTTCAAATTTGAGGATTCCAAAATTACTAGGAATAAAAAACTGCTAGAATGGATTCTTTATTTACAGATGATTGTATGATGTTCACTTCAGCAACAAAGGAGAATGCACATCACATCAATATTCAAGAATACTGTATGTCTTGGTCAGCACATCAATCCGTCAAAATCATCAATCCTGTTCTGTAAAAACACCACAGCGGTCACTCGTAGGATGGTATCTTCAATTCTGAGCATCAACGAGGTAAGCTCACATGGGACCCATCAAAGATTACCTTCTACTTTGGGAAAATCAAAAGTAAAGTCTTTGCATCCTTTAATGAGAAAATGAAGAAGAAACTAGCTAGGAGGAAAGAGAAAATACTTATCTGCATAAAAGAAATCCTTATTAAAGAAGTGGCCACTACTCTTTTTGTCACATGCCATGTCAAATTTTTATTACCTAAAGGGGTATCCCAGGGAGGGATGTTCTTAAAAGGAGCTGCTTAGGGGTATTGGGAATGGGATGGACGCTTTGATCTACGAGGATCCATGGGTCTTTACTTTACCTTCTAGCAAAATATATAATCCTCCAAACCTAGGGGGCCATCTAGAGTGAGTTAACTTATTCACTGATAAATTTTTTAATGGAATTATTCACTTTTAAAAAATAAGAAATTTATTTCCAGATTAGAAGTGGCAACAATTTAAAAAATTCCATTAAAATGGGAAAGATAAGTGGATATGGAACAAAACACTCCAATGATATTTTTGTGAAACTAAATAGTTTGGATGTGTAGGGAAATAGGGCATCTTCATATATGGAGTAGTTTTTTGGAAGAAAATTTGCCAAGTTAAGGCCCTCGTTAAGGTAAGACCTTTCCTTTGGAAAACTGAAAAATGAGGCTTTCACAACAGACCTGGCATTATTCGAGAAAGGGTTTAGTCAATCCCTCTTTGTTATTTATGTAAAGGTGCATGCTAGTTAATAGTTCATACCTTATTCAAATATATTTTTGGAGGACAATGTTGGAGAGCTTGCCCCTTAAGAGTTGATATGAATTAATTTGTTTGGGGGAGGGGGAGAATATGATGGATTAGTGGGATTTTATTGAAGGAAGTATCAAAACTCAGGGAGTATTTTTTTTTTTGGGTAGAAAAACTCAGGGAGTATTGTTTGCATACGTACTATGTGGAGTATGTTGAGTTGGGAAATTTGGAAATCAAGAAATGCTTTTATGTTTTAGACATATATCCTAGTTTGCATTATTCAACGACCAGTTTTAATAACTTGATAGGTGAAATGAAAGCAATGGGTGACTGCAATGGAGAAGTTATTGTGCCATAATAGACCATAAGAACTGAGGAACCAAGGTTTTCAAGTGAGGTACAATTAATGGGAAGAGGAGAAAACGCACCACCCAATGTTTTTAAAATATTTACTAATGGATCGTGAGACTCTAGTGAAGGAATGGTTGGCAGAGCGCATTTGGCTACCCGATGGAAGGTTTTTAGCACCCAAGACAAGAGGAGGTTGGGCGGGATACTCTCCAGATTGCTAGCACAATTGGAATTAGAAACAAGTTATTTTAAGTCTCTGGGGAAAGATAATTCCTTAGATTGTTGTTGTTTTTTCTTTCTTGAGGGTTTTTTTGTGTTGGTGTTCCTAGGTTTTTTTTTTTTTTTTTTTGGGTAATCAAACATTCATTCAAGGAAACAGAAAACAAGTTACAGTAGGGCATCCAAGGCACAAGCGTCTTGGAGCCAAGAGGTGGAAAGCGGCCAAATCAACTCGCTCGAGAAAGAAATAGCCTTCCTAGCGTGAAAATCCGCAACTGAGTTGGACTCCCTATAAATAAAAGAGAAAGAGCACCTAACGAACTGTTGTTGTTCCTAGGTCAGTTAACAGATGCTGGTTTATTAGCTAAAAGGTCTAGGCAGCTAAGGGTTTCTAAAGTTTGGTGGTTACAGCCACCTTATGGTATAAAAAGCAGTGTATCTTTTTCAGCTTGGAGATTCTTCCTAGAATGGCCAATGTAATAGTTCATTAAAAATAAAATCTTAAAAAAAAAAAAACCATCAAAGGAAATAAATTTAAGATTCTATTTTAATAAAAACCAACATTGTAAAATTACAAGAACTTAAGGACAATTCAATAATTATTAAATTATCTACCTATGAGAGTATGACTTAACAAAATTTGTCCATAGAGTGTACACTGTGTACTGTGTAACTTTAAAACATATTTTGGATGTCCATGAAATTTCCTCTAATAACTAAATTCATCAGTTGCCCTGAAAGACCTAAATCCCTTTTCATGTGTGTAGCCATAACAACCCTCTACCTCATCCAACAAACTCAACCCATCCGAGCCAAATTGAAATCGAACCAAATCTTGAATTTAAGCCCATCCAACAAGTGTCCAAAGTTGTGAATAAATTCTTCAGAAACTACTGTGACACTGTCTCCAATTTCTTGTTTGTTTGTGCTGCACATTATTTAACCTTGCAGGTGCTGCACCATTCTCGTGACCACTGACCCCCAATTTTCAAAGTGTCTTTTAGCCTTTCGCAGTGTCCCATAAGACCCATGCTTCCATGTTTGCCCAGTGCCCTTAAAACCCTATCATGATTAAAGCTGCCAGGTTGGTTTCGCTTTAGCTAGCTTCATGAGTGACCATAGAAACTCACTTTGCTTTAATAAAATTAATGATGGCTTAGTGCTAAACCATCTGGGGGAAAAAAATTCACATCGCTCGAGGTGGTTTTTCGCTGTTGGTTTTCTCTGGTCAGAAACCGGTGTTACCCACCATTCAACGAATCTAAAACCGAACCTGGGCTAACAGCTTAATGCAATTATGCAACGGCAGTTTCCTTTGCCATCCCTTATATAGAGGCAGCTCCTGAAACAGAGTTCCACATTTTCTACACAAAGTTCTTGCTCCCATTGCTTTCTTAGGAGCTCTACCTTCCTCTTTCCTGCTTATATAACTTCTCTGAAGGAGATTTTAGTTGGTAAGAAGAACGATGCAAGCATCTGACTCTAAATCTCTTGATGGGTCGAAGCATCTAGTTTCCAGTTAGACGATTTCGCTTGGTAAAATGTAATATATGGCTTAGGCCCTGCTTCTTTTCTTCTGTTCCTCTGTTTCTCTCATAAACACTTAATTTTAACTATTATTTTGTTTTTGATGCTGGGTTTCCAAGCTCCGCTTACAGGGGTTCTATGGAGGAGATGGGCGATCTGGGAACTTCAAGTTCAAAAGCCAATTTGCAATTCATAGGCTTCTCAGTTGCAGCCGTGG
Organism: Hakea prostrata; assembly: GCF_041222555.1. Taxonomy (NCBI): domain Eukaryota; kingdom Viridiplantae; phylum Streptophyta; class Magnoliopsida; order Proteales; family Proteaceae; genus Hakea; species Hakea prostrata. The sequence continues at coordinate 23,874,260 of NC_142602.1, forward strand.
AAAGGTGACGAGGGATGTCTTTATTTCTTTTCTTAGAACATTCCGTTTCTTATAAGCATTTGGCTTCCTCAATATCGATTTGAGGAGCAGTGGTTAGTGATGGTAACCAAGCTCCAATCCTACGCATTAAATTAGAGTCCTGCGAGATTTGGATCTTGACCAAAATCTTGGTCCGATGGTTTCCCAAATCTCGTAGAAAGTTCTTTCTATCTCTAAATTTTACGAGATAGTAGATCCAGGATTAACAAAATGGAACCCCAAACTGTCTAAGATGCATGCATGTGATCTCAACAACAAATTTAAGAAATGTGATTAGGGATTTTTATTTTCTTTGGTACCAGGGAGCATTTTTATATATAAGCGATGGGATATTACGTATATGTTAAAGTTAGAGTTGAACCCATGACCTCTTCATTAAAAGGTGTTGGTCATTACTAATTGAGCAACCTTACGATGGTAGAGGATTATATTAGGCATCATCTTATAGGAATCCAGACCCAGAGCCTTTACCTCGATGGGTAGAGAATTGTGCTCCCTTTACACCCTCTATTACACATTTAAGAGGGGAGTTCATTTCTGAACATTTATGATATATTTTATCAATGTTCAGAGGTGGACCCCCTTCTTAAATTTATGGTGAAAGAGTGTAAAGAGAACATAATTGAGGTAAAGGATCCCAACTCATGTTATGTAGTAGTATATGAATTTTTTTTCTTCAAACTTTCTGAATTTTTGGTTAAAGAAATGGGATTGTGTTATGTGGAAGATGAGCGAATCCGGATCTTCTCCCCATTGGGGGAGCACCCCCATGGCTTCCTGATCACAAAAACCAGTGGGTCCCACTGGTGAAAAAGTTTTTTTTTTTTAAATTTTTTTCAAAAAGTGTTTTTTACCGTGGGCCCCACTGGTTTTTGTGGTCAGGAAACGTCGGGGCTCCCCGTCGGGATCGCTGATCCGGACTCAAGATGAACATGTGCTAAGTCAATGGGAGTGCTAGAGAAGGTTAAACACATTTCATATATAGATGTAGAGTGTTGGAGAAGGGAGAGGGTGTGAAAAGGCATCTGATAGCGCTTTCTCTTATCTCTTCATCCTCTTTGTCTCTTATCTGACGAATTGTGTGACAAACCCTTTGTTCCCCCCTTGACTTGACTTAGGTTCAATCCTATAGAACATCCTAATATTCTAAGCCAAAAATTACATTTTACCAATGTTAATGATCACACACATACTGTTGTTGACTCCCTGGACAACAATGTGGCGAAAACTTTGTAATGTTCTACTTAGTTTTTTTATAGTCCCTATGTCTAGAGACAGGATCGCACAAAATGATCATTGCACTTCCATGAAAAAAATTAAAATCTTTAGGGGTGTAGTGGTCATTTCGTGCGGCCTTGTGTCTAAGCACAGGGGTTGAATTAGACAACATTCTTTTATTCAATCACAAGCACTGAAGAAAAAATACCCATGTGATACCGCTAAAGTTGTCTATTCAAATGGACTGAATTGGCTTTTACATCAAAGTAAAAAGGGATTTTGTCTAAATTTATTGAGTTTTATCTATGGTAATTTTTTTTGATGTACTTGAGGTCTGTTCGTTAGTTATTATGTCTCGGGAGAACATTACTATCTTGAGAATCCGGATCACCTCCCTTGACGGGGAGCATAAAGTGCTCTTCGGATGCTTTTTAACCATAAAAATGCAGGGGTCCACAGGACAAATTATAAAGAAACTTTTGAGGTGAAATTCTTAGAGTGTTTTCTGTGGCTTCTCTGTTATTTTTGTAGTCAACAAGCGTCTGGGGAGCACTTTGTGCTTCCTGTCAAGGGAGTTGATCCAGACTCCTATCCTAACATCCCCTCCATCACACAGTCAGGTGGTTGTCCTATCTTTAAAGTTTTTTAAGATGGACCCCCCTGAATGTGTGGTGGTGGGGGGTTTAAGATAGGGTAGAGGACCTACACTTGTCATGATTGGGTAGGATGTATGTAATATAATAAGGGAGGAGTAGTAATGAGTTTGATTCTCTTTATTGGATAAAATATTTCAATTTACCATCAAAGGGTTGTTTAGTTGGCAATGATCAATACCTCTTAGTGAAGGGGTCATGGGTTCGATTCTCTTAAATAGTATATGTAATAGTTTCTATTCCTTGATATAAAAAGTTACTCATTAAAAAAAAAATCTATATATTTCCACTTCTTATCGTTGCACCATCCAACTGCCATCATAACCATAATAAAAATTGTATAATTGATTCCATAACATGCTTGAGATGGAATCTTAAGAAAATATCCAAGATGTTTCATCTTTGTACCATGTTTGAATTGGAATCATAAATTTTTCTTTTGACTATTCTATGCTGGTCATAGTGACTTGAGCCCACAGGCCCACCCATTGTGTGGTGTGGAGCTATCCCCCCTCTCCCCAAGATAGTAGATTTAAACTCCATGGGGAGGGTTAACAAAATGAAATCCCTTATATCTGTATGTGGTTTTTATATATGACTTATGTAAGAGATGTGGTTTGGAATTTTATTTCATCAGACTTCATCTTATATAAGTTGGATAATTGTGTTCTCCTCACACTCTCCATCACACATTTAGGAGGAGGACCCACTTCTGAGAATTTATGATCTATTTTATCAATGCTTAGAGGTGGATTTTCTTCCTAAATGTGCGGTGGAGAGATGTGAGAGGAGCACAATTGGGATAGAGGATTCTAAATCATCTTATATAATCATACACGATTTTCCCTCAATTTTTCTAACTTTTGGTTAAAGGAATGGGACTATGTTATGTGGAAGATGAACGCGTGTCAAGTCAATGGGAGTGTGGGAGAGGATGAAACACAATCCATATATAAGTGTAAAGTGTTGAACAAGAGAAAGAGTGTTGGTAGGAGAGAGAGAGTTTGACAAGGTGTTTGACAATGCTTTTCCTTGCCTATATTTTGGAAAAACGATGATCATTGTAATCAACAATCATTTTTTCACATTCTCTCTCCTTCCTAATGCTCTCTCTAGTCAACCTTCTCTCTCCCGTCTGATTAACCGTGTGATGCTCCCTCTCTTGCCCCCTTGACTAGATTCTATCAGAGATTACACTTTTGAACTGTTTTATCAGTATTCAGGCATGTACCCCACATCTATTGAGTGGTCAAGAAACATCAAGGGAGTAGTATATATGTCCCCTAACATGGAGGTGATCCGAACTTCATAATGAAAATGTTCATTCAATATGGGTCATGATGGATAGTGAGATTGGTATAATAATGAGGGGAGGGGTAGTTTGGATATTTGCTTTATAGAAGGATAAATAATAGTACAGTAATACCTATATTGATCATTTTCAATTTTCCTATATATATTACACTCTTATGGGACAAATAGTCAAAATATTCGCTCTTCCTTCATCATAATCATTCTACTGTTGGTCACAATGGAAGAAAACATGAATGAAGAGTCCGAATCGCCTCCTTATTCGAGTATGATAGAGGTATGTTCTCTTCTCACGTTTTTTCAGTACATAATAAGGATGTGGGATCCATTAGAAATCCTACTTTTGATTAATTTGTATTCATATATAGGTTTCATCATCCTTATTGTGTGGTAAAAAAGCGTGAGGAGAGTACATACTTTTATCGTGACGAGTAGAAGATCCAAGCTCATAAATAAAGATACGAGATCAATTAGAAGTCTCACACTTGATTCATTTGTATTCAGACATAGGTTTTTTTTCCAGGTTCATGAATGAATACTTACAAATTGGTACTGTAAGTTGCTGAAACACTTGAGCCAAGCTAACTACATGATTTGTGCATCCGTTATGACTTGTAATGTTGAAAGTGATCAAAGAAACGAGGGCTTCTTCGAACGGCAGACCATTTTTATTTAATGGGAGAGGTTTATGTGAGCCAACAAGGGGCACCATTGTTCACGCGTTTGGTTCATTGAGAGGCACCATCTTCTCTTGGTTTCATCGTGGAAGTCTTCGTGAGACAAAAGAGATTATGTGGAAACCAGAAGTGGCACACAGTAAACATTTTTCTGCAAAATTTGGTGGCTTTGTTATATGTATCTCATCTTGTACTTTATTGATTTGATTCATTTTCTTGAAAAGTTGATCTGGGTATTTATGTTGTTGGAGATAAAAGACAATGAATCAAAAACTCGGAGTATATTTCAAATTCTTAAGGTAAAAAAAAATATATATGTAACAGAAAAGTTAAAAGATAACTTAGTATTAAGTTCTCTATATTGAAAGCTTAATCATATAAAATCTTGTTTATCTTTCTTTTTCTTGTTCTCCTTGTTCTTTATTGCATGAGAAAGGCTTATTATTCTCTTGTAAATTAATTTTGAGATTTGAGGTTTTCTGACTTATGACTCCCAAAGAAAAGAGCTAATTTTGAATCATAAGCTTCGGTTTCTTTTATATGCTCATACTTAGGATATGGGAGGACTTCTTGTGCATTGCAAGAATTAGTTGAAATTAGATCAAACCAATTGTGATTAAGAAAATGAATTCGATTCCCATTTTTCAGCTTAGATGACCAATTTCCAGCAAGCTCAACATATTGTACAAGAATTGACATGAAGTGCGAGATTTTTACAGCTCAAGATGTATACTATGTTTATCAAGCACTTGATCATCAATTCCCATTATTCAAGTTCTCATAATCTTATAAATTTTTTTCTTTATCCCAAATTGGTTTATGATTCTTGGATGGCGGTATGTGGTATTTTCAAAATTTAAAATCTTTCACTTCTTAATCACAACTCTTGGATTTCGGAAATATCATAGATTACGATATGAGAGCCACACAAGAGTATCTGCACAGCAGAACACAAAGACTCCCACTTTATTGCCAAAGAAGCCAAATCTGGTCCTATGTCTCAAATCCATATTGGGAATAAACCAAAACAAGTTGGAAGCAGATTTTACCACCTGATAAACAGCGTTTCAATGAGATCTCTTCCCTCATTGCGTATATGTGGATTGCTAGGAATGATCTGATCTTCAAAGGCTTGCAGTGGTCACCGGAGCAAGTTGCAGAGAAGGCTGTGAAAGACGCCGACGAATATGCTAGGGTTTTCGTCGACCAGGGTAGATCTGAGGAGACGACTCAAATGGGCTTCGATTCTAACTCTTCGAACTGTTGGACCTGTCCTCAGATGGGCTTCATTAAAATTAATGTGGATGCGGCCCTTAATGGTGAAGGCAGTGGCCTGGGCATCGTTTGTAGAGACTCTATGGGTAGGCCCATAAAAGGAGTTATGATCCCGGCCCAGTTTGAATCAGCTCTTGAAGGTGAAATTTTGGCGTTAAGAGAGGGCATCTTAATTGCTGTTGAGGAGGGGTTTTGCGATGTCCTGATGGAATCAGATTCGCTTGAAGCCATTAAGTTTGTGACTACGAAGGACTTGATTCTAGTGGACATCCAAAACCTAGTCTGAGATATTGTGTCTTTAGCTTCTCGACTTCAAAATGTGTATTTTCATCATGTTAAAAGGGAGTGTAATGCAGTAGCTGACTTCCTTGCTGGTAAGGCTGTGTCCGTAGCGTGCCGGACTCTTTGGCCTATTGTTGATCCTTGGTTTCTCGATTTTTGTAATCTTGATGCCTTGCGTGGGTCACGCGTTAATATATAGACCATTTTCTACCCAAAAAAAAAAAAAAATGTGATAGGTGTCTCAGTCTGCACCGGCCAAACCAAGTAATAATCCCAATGTTGAATGTGTCGGCGATATATCACCATGTTGTTGGGGGGCGACACGACTCTCTCTAGCGAAACGATTTATTTAAAAAATTGCCCATATAAATATTGTGAAAAGTCGATTTTTCGGAGATATTTCCCCAAATTCACCATATTTAACAGAATTTCATTTGGTTTTTCATTTGATTTTTACTAAAGCGGTACCCCATTCTCATCGGCAACAAAATGTGAAGCATGAGCCATACTCAACATAATTGTATAATGAATTGTAGACTTTTGTACTTTTCTTCACTAGTTGTGTATTTGTGTTCTTTTTGCTTGTTTACGTTAGTTTATGAGTTTTTCAAACTTCCAGTTTTACTCACATATGGTCGGGCATGTGTCAATTAGAAACTTTAGCCAAAATAATGCTTCCAATGTGTTTATTGGTTTCAAATTATGTTACACAATAATATTCAAGCCAAAACGACCCTAGATACCCTCCGAAACCATGGATCGAATTTTCATCAGTACCATGCCAAAAGTCATCGACATGTTGGCGAAAGGTCGTAGTGTTTGTGGTGTCACCATCCACCGACATGGCGACAAAATCCGACATTTCATACTTTGTAATCCATTGTTGTTATCATATATCAACCATGTCTCAGCCATCATCTCAGTCGTTGGATTGGGGTTTGGAGGGTTTTAGCTCAAAACTTTTAAATATAAATCATCCAATGGCTAAGAGACGTGGGAGATGTATAAGGAGTGTTGATACTGATCACCTAATGTTTCTCCACCCAACAATAAATCCATTCATCTTTGCTTCTTCATGGGATTCAACTTGATCTTCTATTATCTGATGTTTGGGTAAAAATATTGATAAATATTTCCCTTTTTTGTGTCAATAAAAATAGAAAAATTTTGAAACACGCTAAGATTGTTAGACAAAAAAATAAATATTTTAAAATTATGTCAAATTAACAATTCCATCATTTTCGTGAGAATTGTAAAAACTTGTGTGAAGAAATGATAAAAATATTCCTAGTTGTATTATTCTATATTAATTAATAAAAAAATTAAAAGTAGAACCAACATCGTAAAGTGACAAAAAAATTAAGGATAATTTATTATCTAACTATGACGGTATGAGTTAACAAAATTTATCAATGGGGGTGTACTATCGTGTAGCTTTATTACATTTTTGGATGTCCATGAAATTTCCTCTAATAAGTAAATTCATCAATTGTCCTGAAAACCCTAAATCCCTTTTCATGTATCCTCATTGGTCCCTACATGTGTGTGGCCATAACATCACTCTGCCTCATCCAACAAACTCAACCCATCCGAACCAAATCGAACCAAATCTTGAATTTAAAAGCCCATCCCACAAATGTCCAAAGTAGTGAATAAATTCTTCAGAAACCACTGTAATACTGTCTCCACTTTGTTGTTTGTTTGTGCTGGTGCACATTATTTACTCTTGCAGGTTCTGCACCATTCTCGTGACCCCCCAATTTTCAAAATGTCTTTTAGCCTTTCACAGTGTCCCATAGGACCCATGCTTTCATGTTGCCCAGTGCCCTTAAAACCCTATCATGATTAAAGCTGCCAGGTTGGTTTTGCTTTAGCTTCATGAGTGATCATAGAAACCCACCCACCCACACCTTGCTTTAATAAAATTATGATGGCTTAGTGCTAAATCGTCCTTTAATAATGCAACAAAACATTTCACATCGCTCGAGGTGGTTTTTAGCTGTTGGTTTTCTTTCTCTGGTAAGAAACCGGTGTTACCCACCATTCAACAAATCTAAAACCAAACCTGGGCTGATAGGCTGATTGCTTAATGCAACGGCAGTTTCCTTTTCCATTCCTTATATAGAGGCAGTTCCTGAAGCAGAGTTCTACATTTTCTACACAGTTCTTGCTCCCATTGCTTTCTCAAGAGCTCTACCTTCCTCTTTCGTGACTTCTCTGAAGGAGATTTTGGTTAGTAAGAAGAACGATGCAAGCAGGAGGGGAATTTCTGAGTCTGAATCTCTGAATGGGTTGAAGCATTTAGTTTCCAGTTAGACGATTCGCTTGGTAAAATGTAATCTTTGGCTTAGGTCGTGCTTCTTTTCTTCTGTTCCTCTGTTTCTCTCATAAGCACTTATTTTAACTATTATCTTGTTTTTTGATGCTGGGTTTCCAAGCTCAGCTTGCAGGGGTTCGATGGAGAAGGGCGATATGGGGCCTTTCAAGTTCAAAAACCAATTTTCAATTCATAGGCTTCTCAGTTGCAGCCGTGGAGAGGTGACGAGGGAAGTCTTTCTTTCTTTTCTCAGAACATTCCGTATTACGTTTCATTAATTTTGATTTGAGGAGCCGTGGTTAGTAATGGAGCTTTGGTAAAACTCTACCCACATGGAATCAGATCTACCACCTAAGGAAAAAGGCAGGGAGTCTGGTGGAAGTCTTATTTCTAAATTAATGGATTTTAAGTCCTAAATGGAAGGACTCCATCCATTGTCTGGTGTGGAATTGTTCCCCTCCTGACCAAGATAAGAGATCCAAACTCCATATGAAATGGAACCCCGATCTATACAGAATGCATGTCATCTCTATAACTCATTTGAGAGTTAAAGATGTAGTTAGAGATTTATTTATTAATTTTTTTTATAGGTACAATGTAATTTTTTTTTACATATAGAGGATAAGGATATTATATATACTATCAGCCAGAGTTGAACCCATGACCTCTTCACTAAAAGGTGTTGGTCATTACTAATCGAACAACCCTATGATAGTAGAAGATTTTATTAAGTCTCATCTTATGTGAATTCAAACCCTCTATCTCGATGGATAGAGAGTTGTGTTACCCTCACATTCTTTATCACACATTTAGGAGGGAAGTCTATCTCTAAGCATTTATGATTCATTTTATCAATGCTCAGAGGTGGGCTCCCCTCCTAAATGTATGGTGGAAGAGTGCGAAAATATTTAACAGAATATATGAATTTTTCTTCAATCTTACTAAACTCTGGTTAAAGAATGTAATTGTGTTATGTGGAAGATGAACATATGCCAAGTCAATGGGAGTGCGGGACGTGGTCTGTATATAGATGTAGAGGGTTGGAGAAGGGAGAGAGTGTGAGAAGGCATTTTACAATGCTTTTCCCTTATCTCTTTTATCAGACGCATGATAACCCCTTCGTGCCCCGTTTTACTGGACTTAGGTTCCATCTTTTATGGCATCCTGATATTCTGAGCTAAAAATTACGTTTTACCAATGTTAATGATCACACACATATTGTTGTTGACTCCCTAGACAATAATGTGGAGAGAAATTTTGCAATATGCCTACTTAGTTTTTCTACAGTCCCTATGTCCAGACACAGGATCGCGCGAAATGATCGTCACATTTTTAGGAAAAAAATATTTTTGGATGTGTAGTGATCATTTCGTGAAGCCTTGTGTCTGGGCACATGGATTGAGCTAGATAGCATTCTTTTATCTTAATTTCTTATATCCACGTGCAACTACTATTGTTGCTTATTCAAATGGATTGAGTTGGCATAAAGGCATAAGTATTGTTGTCTAAATTTATTGAGTTTTATCTATGATAATTTTTTTTAGGTTGAAAATTCATAGGTTAGTTAGTTATTTATTATGTCTTGGGAGAATATTACTATTTTTGAGAATTCGGATCACCTCCCCTGATGGGGAGCACAAAGTACTCCTTGGATGCTTTTTAACTATAAAAATGCGAGGGGCTCATAAGAGAAAAATTATAAAGAAGTTTTAGAGGTGAGACTTACAATGTGTTTCCTGTGATACTTAATTTTCGTGGTCAACAAGCGTTTTGGGAGTACTTTGTGCTTTCCGTCAGGGGAGCTGGTTCAGATTCCTATCCTAATGCCCACTTCATCACATGATCATGTGGATATCCCATCTTTCAAGTTTGATAAGGTGGACTCATGAATTGTGGTGTCGAGGGTTAGGAAAGGATAGAGGACCTACACTTGTCATGATTGGATAGAGGACCTACACTTGTCATGATTGGATAGGAGGGGGAGTATTTTAGATATTTTTGTCTTATAAGTTTAATTGTCATTAGTGGTTATAAGTTTGATTCTTTTAATTAGACATAATATTCTAACTTACTATCAAAGAGTTGTTCGGTTGGCAATGATCAATACCTCTTAGTGAAGGGGTCATGGGTTCGATTCTGGTTGATAAGATATAGTTCCTATCCCATAATGTAAAAAGCTATCAGTTAAAAGGAAAAAAATTCAAACTTCTCATCCTTGTACCTATCCCGCTGCCATCATAATCATAGTAAAAATCTTTATCATTGATTCTTTAACATGCTTGAGATGGAATCTTGAGAAAATATTCAAAAATGTTCCATCTTCTTACCATGTTTGAATTGGAATCATAATATTTACCGAAGTGAAAAATTGGACACCTTCATGGGTCATGATGGGTGGTGAGATTGGTACAATAATGAGGGGAGGACGATCTGTGGCCCTCCCAAGTTCAAACACCATTTTGCAGTTATAAGCTTCTCAGGTGCAACCATCGGAAGGTGACGGGGTGTTTTTGGCTTTTCTTAAAAAATCAATTGTTTGAGGTGGGACATAAATAAAAATTTATATATATAGTGAGTGATGGAGTTTTCATGAAATTCTGGTATGTGAGTTTCGATAATTGTGCTTTTTCACATGTTTCACCACATATTTAGGAGGAGGACTCACTTCTGAGAATTTATGATCCACTTTATCAATGCTTAGAGGTGGATTTTCTTCTTAAATGTGTGGTAAAGAAGTGTGAGAAGAACACAATTGGGGTAGAGGATCCCAACTAATCTTATATAGTTATACATGATTTTCCTTCAATCTTTCCAACTTTTGGTTAAAGGAATGGGATTGTGTAATGTGAAAGATAAACTTATGTCAAGTCAATGGGAGTACGGGAGAAGGTGAAACATAGTCTATGTATAGGTGTGTAGTGTTGGATAAGAGAGAGAGTGTCCGGAGGAGAGAGAGTGTGAGAAGGTGTTTGACAACATTTTTCCCTTACCTATATTTTGGAAAAAGGATGATCATTTTATTCGAGAATCATTTTTCTCACATTCTCTCTCCTTCCTGACGCTCTCTCTCTTCATCATTCTCTCTCCTGTCTCATGAACTCGGTGACCCCCCCCCCCCTCGTGCCTCCTTTTGACTAGACTTGGGTGTTATCCTATATAACATGAGGATATTACATATCATCAGTGAGAATTGAACCCACGATCTCTTTACTAAGAGGTGTTGGTCATTACCAATCGAGCAATCGATGATATATTTATTATGTCTTGGGAGGATATCACTATTCTGATGTCCCCTCCACCACATGTTCAGGTAGATGGGCCATCTCTAAATATTGATTAAATGGACCCTCCTGAATGTGTGGTGGTGGAGAGATTAGGATAGGATAAAGAACCAAACTTGTTTATGAGAGGATGAGTGGGAAAATATGGGGAGGATACTTCAATTATTTTGTCTTTATAAGTTTGATATAATAATTATAAAATAAATTATTTTTATTAGATAAATACTCAAAATATTTTAATTTCTCATCATTTTTGGTATCCCATTGCCATCTTGACTCATGATAAAAATCTTATCATTAACTCTTTAACATGCTTGAAATGGAATGATATTTCTTATTCCTGGATGTGGTTGGACAAACATCCAAAAATGTTTTACCTACTTAAGCATGTTTGAGTTGTTTTCTTTCTTCTTGATAAGATGTCAGATTTGGAATGATGGTGAAGGGTTTGGATCAATTTCTTATTGATGCTTTTTCATCACATAATAGGGATGGGGTTCATGTGAGACTCACTAAGAGTCATTCTAAATTATTTTATCAATATTTAGACATGGGCTCCACACCTATTGTGTGGTGAAAAAGTATCAAAAGGATTATATGTGGTACCCCATGGGTAGGTGATGTAAACTTGATAATGAAGCTGTTAGTTCAATTTGGGTATGATGGGTAGTGAGATTGGTCATTGGTATAGTAATGAGGGGAGGGGTAGTTTGGATATTTTCTTAATAAAAAGATGAAAAATAATACATTAATACCTATATTGATTATTTTCGTTTTTCCTTTATTACACTCCTATGGCTACAAAATATTCACACTTCTCTCATTATGACCATTCTACTGTTGATCAAATGGAAGAAAGGATGAATGAAGAGTCTGAATTGCCTCTTTGTTAGGATAGAGGTATGTTCTTTTCTCACGTTTTTTCACTACATAATAAGGATGGGATTTATTGGAAGTCATACCTCTCATATATTTGTATTCAGAGGTAAATTTTACTCTTATTGTGTGGTGAAGAAGCGTGAGGAGAGCACATACTTCTATCCTGATGAATAGAAAATTCAGGCTCATAAATGAATACTCACTAATTAGTATTGTAAGCTGCTGAAACACAGACTTGAGTTGAGCTCACCACATGATTTGTGCATCTGTTATGACTTGTAATGTTGACAGTGATCAAAGAAACGAGGGCTTCTTCGAAGAACAGTCCATTTTTATTTAATGAAGGAGGTTTATGCGAGCCAACGCCATTGTTAAAGAGAGACCTGCTTCTCTTCTTCGTGAGACAAAAGAGATTCCCAGCCTTTGATATACAAGAGATTATATGGAAACCAGAAGTGGCACCTGTGATGATACAACAGTAAACATTTTTCTGCAAAATTTTCTGGCTTTGTTATGTATGCCTCATCTTGTACTTCTGACGATTGATCTACTCATCTACCCTAATATTTTCGGGTAGTTATCTGATTCATTTTCTTGATGAATTGCTGTTTTCCGATGGAGATAAAAGACAATGTGTCAAAGATTCTTAATATATGTAAGAAAGTGTAAATAAGTACTTGATGAGATGACCTTTTATACTCTGGGTAGCTTCTCTACCTTGGAAGCTCAATCTGAGTAAAATGAACACGCAATGGGATATCTTGATAATTGTATTTCAATATCTTGGAAGTTGCAACAAAAACAAACAGAGCAAGAGGAAAATGAACACGCAGTTGTGATTTCATTGCTCCATAGCAATATCCTAAATTTAAGTAACACGCTTGCACAATTGGATTCTTTGTCTATTAATATATGTGACTATGCGAGATTTTTTATATCAGTTTTATAGGAAAATGTCTAATTTTTGATAGTTGAGAACATACAGGTTTCATCTGTGGCTGAGTGCAAATCAGTCTTTTTTTTCTCTTCTTTTCTTGCCTGAAATTCTTCTAAATTCAATTATTGCTGTATTCTATCGAACTCTTGAAGTTGCTAAGCTTTGATTGCTTGCAGGTGACAAAGAAATCCAGATGATTTGGTTTCAATTTCGGCTAGAACCTTTAAGGATGAAGTTGGACCAGGGGTTTTTTTTTTTGTAAATTTAAAAACTTAAAATCCTTTAAGTATAAAAATCATATTTACCAACACATTAGGGGCAAAATGATCATTTTAGTTCCAAACCAAAAAGTTAAGGCTGGTTAAATCTTTCCCTTCTTCTTAATCACCACTCTTGAATCTCGAATCTCGAAGATGTCATTGATCGGGATCCAAGAGGGCAAAAGACTCTCAATTTATGGCCAAAAATGCCAATTCTGGTTCTGTGTCGAACCCAAATTGAGAATAAACCAAAATGTAAAAGTTAGATGTGCACCCAATGCTTATCTATCATACAATAGGGTGGGGTCTATGTGGAATTCACTTAGATGTCGTATTTCGGCCGTAAGATTCGAAATTTCGGTTGATCTTGACCGTTGAATTTCGACTGCCAAGATCGAAATTTCAACCAATTCCGATCCTACCGCCCAAAGTGCATGGCTTGATGGTCCTGCGCCATAAATGCGTAGGATGGCGTAGGACCCAAGCAAAGTCCGATAAATATGAGCATGGGAAGGTGATCCAATCAACCCTCGTCGCCGCTCTGCAACCCTCGTCGCCGCTCTGCAACTCCTCCCGATCGAGCAGCTTGAGGCGGAGAGACTCGCCTGAGTAGTCTCTCCGCCTCCCCTGTCCTCCTTCCGTTTCCCGCTTCTCTCTCTTTCCCTTCGTTTCTCCTTCCCGTTTCTCTCTCCCTTTCTCTCCCCTGCTCTCTCTGTTTCTCTCTCCCGTTTTCTCTCTCCCACCCTCTCTGTTTCTCCTTCCCGTTTTCTCTCTCCCGTTTTCTGTATCCCGCCCTCTCTGTTTCTCTCTCGTTTTCCCTCGCTGTTTCTCTCTCCCGTTTTCCCTCTCTGTTTTTCTCTCTCCCGTTTTCTGTTTCTCTCTGTTCTCTCTCTCGCCTTCTCTATTGCTCTCTCCCGTTTTCTTTGTTTCTATAGGTTTCTCTCTCCCGGCATCTCCTGCTCCTCTTTCCCGTCTCCGCCTCCCTCTTTCCCGCTTTCTCCGTTAATAACCAGATCTAGGGTTTCCCCTTAGATCTGTGGTTGCAGTGCTTTGTTTTTGTTTCTTGTTTTCTTTTTATTTTTCTTTTTTTTTCATAACAGCTCCTTTGGTTACAGGTTTACAGCGTTTCCTTGTGCACGTAGCCGAGGAGCGTTTTCTTTGGTGCACACGCGGAACAACTCCAACTTTGGGTACAAGTTATTCTGCGTCGAGCTTGACTAGTACGCATATACGGCAGAGTCGGATGGCAGGTCTCCACCTTCTCCGCACTTTCGTTGCTACCATTGTCATACCTGTAGGAGTTTTGTGTCTGCCCTTGCGGCGTTTTGTAGGTTCCCCTATGTGGGTATTATATGTATCTCCCCCTATGTGGGTGTTTGTATTTCCCCCTATGTGGGTGTTTGTTCTAAGGATATTGTGGACACGATCCATTTTGGGCTTGACCCAACCCTTACCCTGGCTGGCCCTGTCAATTGCATGTACGACAGTTTGGTCATATGCCGCTCCTTGGTTCGTTTCGAACTTTGTGTACTCATGCAGCTTGTTTTTAATTATTTAAAAGAAGTGCTGTTTACCAAAAAAAAAAAAAAAAAAAAAAAGGGAAGGTGATCCAATCTCTCGACCAATAAGTCGAAATCGAACCGGTTCAAGGTTTTCGCTCTGCGCAATCAGCACTTCTCTTCCCCGAGGCCATTGCCATTCTTCTCTGCGTCTCTGTATTCTCTAAATCCTTACGATTCAATACCTTCAGAGCTCAAATTGATAAGGTTTAACTGGAGAAAAAATATCTTTTCTTTTCGATCTCTTTAATCAGATTTCGTTGTTGTTGAGCAAATCCACTTGGATTCTTCTCCTTTAATTTAAAGTTGGTCGAAGCTCAGAAGTCAGACTAGACCATGATCAATCCTTAAGAAGAGGAATTGCTTCACGCATATACGCTACTTGCAGTCGTAGATATGGCATTAGTGTTGCAACGCCTCAGTAAAAGCAACTGTTTTTTCCCTACTTCATTTCTTCGTCTCTGCAATTTGATAAATAGCCGCCATTCTGACTTCCAAAACCCTAATACAGAAACTTTCGTCTTCAGTTCTCCTTTATCTCACCTTTCGCGTCGTTCTATTTTCTCGTCCACCTCGCTTCTCTGTGATCCTGGTGAAAATCCTGATATTCTGACCTCTTCTTCAGAAGATCTCATAATGTATGACCGTCTTCCTCGAACCCGAACTCCAATGGAAAAGCAATTTGAGACTTGGATTGACAAACTTAAGCCTGGTTTCACTCCTGAGGATGTCGATGATGCCCTCCGTTCTCAATCAGACCCTGATCTTGCCCTTGATATTTTCCGCTGGACTGCACAGCAGCGTTGCTATAAACACAACCATGTCACTTACCACACCATGATTGACATCGCCTTGAGTGGGAAGCGCTATGGGCATGCAGAAACTCTAATTGAGGAGGTCCTTGCTGGTGCATGTTCTGGTAGTGTTACTCTCTACAATTCAATGATTCGGTTCTGTTGTAGCCAAAAACGACTTTTCAACCGGGCATTTGACATTTACAAAAAAATGCAGAGATTTCCAGATTGTAAGCCTTCTTTAGAAACCTACACAATGCTCTTGAGTACCATCCTTAAGAGATTCAGTAAATTACATGTTTGTTATGCTTACTTGCACGCAGTCCGATCTCTACTGAAACAGATGAAGGCTTCTGGTGTCATTCCTGACACACATGTGTTGAATATGATCATAAAAGCTTACTCAAAGTGCCTCCAAATGGATGAAGCTCTCAGAATTTTTCGTGAAATGGGTTTATATGGTTGTGAACCAAATGCATTTACATATAGTTATATTGTAAAGGGTTTTTGCGAGAAGGGGAGAGTGACCCAGGGTTTGGGGTTTTACAAGGAGATGAGGGGTAAATGTCTGGTTCCAACTGGCAGTACTTATATGACTCTGATTTGTAGCCTTGCAATGGAATGGATGTTTGAAGATGCTATTAACGTTCTGTATGATATGTTGGCTAATTCTATGTCTCCCGATCTTTTAACATATAAGACTCTGCTGGTAGAACTCTGCAGGGAAGGGAAAGTAAATGAAGCTCTTGAGCTTCTTGAAGAATTGAGAAGCAAGGATGTCTTGATGGGGGAGAAAACTTACAAAACCTTGTTGAAGGAAGTACATTTCCAAAGTGGGGACTAAAAAGTTCGTCCATGATTTGATTTCCATTATTGTAATTGTAGTTTTCTTCCAAATTATAGTATGGTCATATGTATCTCTTATTTTTTATTGCAGAGCTTTTGTGTGTAGAACTGGTAGCTTAGGAAGAACATCACACTTGTTCAGTTTATGTAATGATACAATCAAGAAGAATCTATATAAATTTCTGCCATTTGGGAATGGCCTGGCTTTATTGAAGATACAGTCTAGGTTCAAGCTGATTGACCAAGAAGATCCTGTGTAGTTTTAATCTCAAATAAGTAGTTAACAGAGATGTTTTGTAGCATAGAAGAACTGATCAGAATCCAGGGATGCATTGCTGGCAATAATTGTGCAAGTGATTTCTTGAAGCATCGGAAGTTTTGTGAGATGAAAATGGTAACCGATATTGCAGCTTTGAAATATCAAATGTTAGCCCTTGTTTGTGGATGAAAATAGTTACGGGTATTGCTCTGTCAACAATGGCATAAAGAAATGGTGATTGTGTGCCTGCATTTGGTAGCACTCTCTGGAAAGGGATTTCAGATATATCTTGCTTAGCAGGGTTAAATTGCAAGTAAGAAACCCTTAGGAATGTCGCAGCTCCAATCCCCTCCCCCCTTCCTGTGTGCCTTTTTAACCTTACAGAGGGCAGGTTGTTTAAAAGGTGCTCACACACACAGCATAAGTTTCTGCACCAACAATTGGAATGGAATGGACTCAACTTGAACCTCATTGCACACTCCTGTTCCTCTTCATTGATGTCAAACAACACACCAGGTATAATCTCCATCTTTCTCCCTCTGTCTGCCCATCTGATATTCAATGATTGTAATCTCTTAATACCTATTCTGAGGAGTTTGTATTCTGTTGCTGCCTATTCTAAATCTAAACCTCTGGTTTTTCCTT
The DNA here is from genome assembly GCF_041222555.1 of Hakea prostrata. Lineage (NCBI taxonomy): Eukaryota > Viridiplantae > Streptophyta > Magnoliopsida > Proteales > Proteaceae > Hakea > Hakea prostrata. The sequence goes on from NC_142602.1 coordinate 23,891,492, forward strand.
GCTTGATTCAGTTGAAGTGATTAATATGTAATCGTCTAATCTTTCTCTTTGCTGAAATTTGAAATCTATATGTGAAATTTGTACTATGTAAAGGCACAATTTCTTGTCTTTCTATGTAATGCTTCAGTGAGGGTATGGTTAGCATCATAAGATTGTACAATCTTGTATGTTGTGTAATCTTTGCAAAGCATGGGTGGTAGCCACTGAGAAATAACTGTTGCTGCTAGAAATGCTTGAGTGGGGGTATGGTTAGCATCATAAGATTGTACAATATTGTATGTTGTGTAATCTTTGAGCTTGGGTGGTAGCCACTGAGAAATAAATGTGGCTGCTAGAAATGCTTGAGCGATTAGTGCAGGTTGTTTAATTCTGAACTGTTTAGAACCTTCCATCTATAACTTTATATTTGTATAAGCTTTTAAAAGGCTTTTGTGTAGGAAAATATTATGTAGTTGATTCTATTTCCCACAACAAATTGGATTGTTGAGACCTTTTCAAGGGCAGTGCTATTATTTAAAGGATAACATGGGATAGAGAGGGCACTCCAGAACCACCATTGGAACTTCTCAACCATGGGGGATTCCTCTATGAGGAAATGTTTTATTGGATGATCCTTGGGAGTTTGGAGAATAGAATTGCTATTTTACGCTGTCTTTGCTGAATTTAATTGTAATGGTTTATTACACAAGAAAAGCAAGAAGAAGGCAACAGTTTTGAGAATATGAAAACATTGATAGATTATCATGTTTGACTTCTGATTCAGATGATGACAGCATTCAGTGTGGATACCAACTGGCCCTACCACTTAACATGATTGAGGAAGGGAAATGAACAATCTTAGGATGCAAATTTCTAGTTAACTGGCAAAAGACAATCAGATGGGAGATGTTATTAGTGAATTATCTCTTACACTTCCGGTTCCAAATGTTCTATTTCACTGTGTCTATGTGCAATATTGTTGTACATTTTACTGTTTGAGCTGGATACCAGGTGTAACTAGTATTTAGTACTGTTATTAGTGAACTTTTCTCTTACACTTAAACTTCCAAAAGTTCTATTTCACTGTATATGTGCAACATTGTTGTACATTTTACTGTTTGAGCTGGATACCAGGTGTAACTAGTATTTAGTACTATGTAATTTAACAGAACACATGAAGGTAGTTGGAATGTTTTTGGTGCATGGTTCTTCTATATACTTCATTGTTTTGTATTTAAAGTTTGATCCGTTTTCACCTGAAAAGAAAAAAAAGTTTAATCTGTGTATTTGGTCTAAGTGCACTATTTGGTACTATTTATTGGTGTACACAGGTCATGTGTCCATTCAGAAATGGGAATATGATCACAAGGGTGATGGCATGGATAGGGGGGGAAATTGGGTGTAGTGGAGTGTCATGCTATGATGTGTGGTCGTCTATTCGGATTATTTGGATTGTTGAGTGTCATCTTGGTGGAAATGTTAGTTTTTCCTTAGCGATTTCTGTCTGTGTGGTTTTAACAGGTTGCCAACTAATGGAGGCCATATTCCATTCCAGATTTTAAAACCGCTCCAACCTTCAGTACTAACGAAGTTCCAAACCACATTTGTCGTCCTAAGGTTGGAATATGAATTCCATCACTTAGTTTGAGACTAGTGGGGTTTTGAATGGAAAACTGGCTATTGGCTACTGAGCAAGAGCGTGAGGCAGTCTGCTCTGTGGACTAGTAATGAGTTTCATGGGAAACAACATTTCTAGTTTACAAGCAAAATGAAGGGCCAGAGCACATGAATTGAATGGGAAACAACATTTATGGTTTACAAGCAAAATGAAGGGCCAGAAGCAATAGCAAGAAGGTGGAAGAGACTTGGTTGCAGGTTACAACATGCAGCAGATTTATTTATTTGTTTATTATTTTTTATTTGGTAATAACATTCAGCAGATTGAGATGACCTGATCCTGAGCAATAACACCACCTACCCTTTGAATGATTCATATGGAACCACCGCAAACACATTGTATTTCTGCTACTAAAGGATTCTGAGGTTTAGGTTTTTCAATCTCTGCATTCCCCCTTGTGATCTCATTGATGTGGCCGTTGTCTGTATTGAGAGTTCCTTGAACTATTCATATGGTTTGTACCATAGGCTCAGTAATCGTGATTATTCATTATTTTTCTTTTGTTGGAACTGACCCCTTCATTTCATTGTTTTGCAGGATTAAAGCATCAGTCTCATCCCTACCACTCCGACCCAACTTTTCCACTGGGTCCCTCCCCCTTTCTCCAAGCTGAAGCTTAACTGCGACTTGCAACAGATGTAGATTTGGGGATAGGTGGAATTGCTTGCATTCTTCGTGATCGGGATATATGGCTGGCATTCTCCTCTCCTTCCTCCCCTGTATTCCTGTTCTCTGAGGCGAGGCTTTAAAGCTGGCTTCCTAGAGGTTTGCGTGTAAAGATGATTCGTGGAGAGTGGTTGGTGATATTTAGTTTATAATGTCTCAATCTAGGGAGTTAGGTGGAATTGCTTGCATTCTTCGTGATCGGGATATATGGCTGGCATTCTCCTCTCCTTCCTGCCCTGTATTCCTGTTCTCTGAGGCGAGGCTTTAAAGCTGGCTTCCTAGAGGTTTGCGTGTAAAGATGATTCGTGGAGAGTGGTTGGTGATATTTAGTTTATAATGTCTCAATCTAGGGAGTTATATATTCAGTTTTGTCCTTGGGATGTGAATACTGCATCTCCTTCCTTTCTAGGAGAATCCTGTCATTGGCAAGGAGGACAGTATGGGCAATTGCCACTCAGCTTCTTGACATATGTTCCCTGATGCCTTGTGCTCATCTTGCGTTTCCTTGCAATAAAAATGCCTTTCACCGGTGAAGAAAAAGCATCACTCTTACCAAAGATTACATAGAGAGGGCAGAGAAATCAGAGATTGAAAAGCTATCTTCAAGTACTCTTTCATCTCTGAAAGATCTGTCCAGGGAAAGGACCAACCTTTTTCTTGGGGAGTTGTGTACTTATGTGGTCTCTTTTCTTAGAATAGTTAGAGAGAACCATTTTGCTATCTTCTTCCCAGCTTTCATCACTGTCAGATACTGTATGTGTCGTCATCCTTCAGAAGAATATAACCCTGTGATGGACAAAACTATTTTGGTTTCTTGCATTGGTGGGTACTTCGTTGGCGTTCGTGTCTCGCTGGTTCGTCTTACGTGTTGGCTTCTGTTTTCAGGAGTGTACCACCATCCCACCGTGGGCTTATCGGGTTCCTCGTACTCTCGCTTTCCCTCTTATACATACCTTCAATCCTCTCTTCCAAAATAACCAGACATCTAAAAAGAATGTTTATTCAAGACTCCAACTCAAGCATAAGAACTCAACGCCTGTACTAATGTGAGCAGTAATAACAAGCGCCGGGTGTTCTAATCGATTAATCAGCAGATCCTATGGGATTTTTATTTGCGGCAGCAGCTGCTGCTGCCGACGGTTCTCAAACTGCCACATCATTAGTATTTGATCGGACGGTTGAAATTCAAGTGAAAAGTTATCGGTAAATATTGATTTTTGTTTTGTATTTTAAGGGCTTCGATTTTATTAATTTACAAAAAACTCCCTCATTTATCCAACAGCCAAAACCCTATCTCATTCTCACGCCATTTGGGAGCACCGGCCGTCATTGGCTAATTCGCCGATCATCGCGCCGGAGATCTTGACTGCTGCTGCTCCTTCAGCCTCCGACGACAACATTACGACGCTGCTCGAAAACCACGGATGCAAAACATTTGCTTCGCTCATCCAAAGCTCTGGAGTTGTCAAGGTTTATCAGTCAGCCATGGCTAAGGTTTAACCTCGTTTGCACCGTCGGATGAATAGTTTGAAGACCACCAAAAGTCCAATCAGCACTCTTGCGACCAACGGCTCCGGAAAGTATGACCTCACGGTGAAAACAGCCGGAGATTCTGCGACCTTGGACACCGGTGTCGATTCCTCGAGAGTTGCTGACACGGTGATTGATAACACTCCGGTATGCGTTTTCACCGTCGACAATATTTTTCTTCCGACCGAGCTGTTCTGGAAGGCGCCTTCTCCGGCACCATCGCCAGCGCCTGTTTCTTCTCCATCTCCCACCCCCGCAGCATCTCCAACCCCAGCTCCGATAGCCGTTGAAGCACCAGGTCCATCTACAGTATCACCACCCGTGCCGGCGACATCCTCTCCGGTAAGTTCTCCAGGAGGAGCACCAGCGGCGGAGGCAGAGAACAGTATAGCAGGTTTTGGAGCTGCGGATTTGGGATCACCCCTAGTCACAGTATCTGCAATTTTCGTTGCCTGGGCATTTTTATTGTAAGAAATTATCACTTCCACAGGCGTGCTGAGCCTCTTTGTGTTCTCGATGAAGAACGGTTTGTTTGAGCCTGCCCGTATTCTTGAAGGGGGAGGGCCCGTCTCCAGCGACGACGGAAAACACACGCTGTCGATGTTGATGAGGAAGGAGCGATGAGATGAGGGATTTTTTTTTGTAAATTAATAAAATTTAAGTCCTTAAAATACAAAATAAAAATCAATATTTACAATTCAGTTTTCATTAATTGAATTTCAACCGTTTGATCAAGTACTAATGATGTGGCACTACGAGGACTGTCGGCAGCAGCAGGCAGCTGCTGCCGCAAATAAAAATCCGATCCGATGCAACTGGGCGTTCTAATCGATTATCGCTGTGATGCAGGCTGCAGCTCATGCTCTCCTATGATGGTTCTCTTATACTTCGCAGGGATATCACCATTATTAACAAAATTGTTTATTCTGAAACATTTTGATATCCCATAAAATAAAAAGAATATTAAACCTAGATAATAGCAGCAGTTCAAACACTTATTCATTACATGTTACACGGAGAAGTCTTAACGGGAAAAAGAAGATTTTGAATTGTACAAAGAGGCTACCCAACGTTTCCCGGAAGCAAAAATTAGAATTTTCGTGTACAACGGCGGGCACAGCAGATCCAGCCTTTTACAACATGGGGTTTCTATGCCCAAACAAAATTTAACTGAATCATACAAAGAAGGGGCCAAAATGCCTTTGATGGAGGGCTCTCTAACTTGGCTCTCACATCATTTCCGACTCTGTCCCTTTTATTATTTACAACGAGCATGAAAAAAATCACCTTCCATTTCCCTATTTTCTTTTTCTCAACCTACATGGGCATCAGTCTTCTGTACTTGAAAAACAACAAAAATGAGAAGAATATAACGACCCCTGTTATTCCAGTGATTACAAGAACCCACTTGAATGCACTTGGATCATCAAACAATGGTATAGTGAAATTCATGCCAAAGACCCCTGCTACCACACCGAAGATTGCAACAACAAATGTTGCGGTTGTAAGCAGCAACTCAAATTGGATAAGCTGGTTCCGGACATTATCCTGCAAGAGTAGAAGGAAGACTTTAAACAGAACTCATGAGCCTTTTCGTTGCACGAGAGGGAGGGAGTTTTCTCTTCCAAGACACCCCAGGTGCATCATTTGGTGGGGGAAAAATCAATAAACCAGGTAGGAACTACAGGTTCATAGGGTGGTAATGACCACTATCCAGTGAGTCCAACATGTTATGGTAGTGGTGTAATTCAGTCCTTTCCCATGAGCACCTTCCATATACAGGGCAAGAGGGACTACTCCCCACCCTCCAGGGAACTGGGGGGTGGGGTGTGGGAAATGCTGTCTTAGACTGCCAGGCTAGAGAAAGGGCAGAAGAAGGGAAGGAATACGAACCAACTGAATGTTGATGAAGTCCTCTGTGTCATCAATGTATTCCTTCAGCTGGAAAGAGGACAGCAAGTCAGAGAGCTAAATATTTCCACTCACTCCCAAAACATAAGTAGAAAAATAAGAGAGTGGGGATGAGTGAATTTTTACAGATGTCAGCTTGTTAAGGGTACTGTCAATAACTACGAAGTAAGCTTCTAACAGCATCTCAAGCTCTTCTATGTTTTCAGTGGCAGTTTCTGAACTCCTTGTGCTCTCATGCCTGCTTCTTGCGATGCTCAAGCTCTTTTCAAGCTTTCGGCCATCAGGAGGGGAAGAAACAGGAGAAACTGGAGCAGACACTGAGAGTGCACCCCCAGCTGAGCTGTACCCCATCAAGGACTGATCACCATAAAATGACGATGACTCCATTCGCCTCTTCTTCTCAGTTAGATACATTTCAGCCATGTCACCATCATCATCCATTAACTGCTCTATCTCATCTCTTACCTACACAGTGAAATCTATAAAATGGTCTAGAAGTGTTGGCCAACAATGTTTTGCTAATGAAATAAAGAAAAATGAAGAAGAGGTTGGGAAGCACCTTTTGAACTCTACGAGTCAAAGCAACAAGTCTACTTTTCAAGCGACGAACACGTTCCAAGTTCAATGTACTGATCTTCGAAGTCAATTCATCTAACAATGGATATGCTTCTATCTCCAACTCTGCAGCCTGTTTTAACATTGATAAATTGCATATCCTTGAGTTTCTAGCTTGAAAGATGGGAGTATGAATGACTTGGTTGTGACTATTCTTTCTTCCAATAACAAGCAAACTATAATGACTTCAAAGTGGTTAAGTAATTAAAACCCATCATCGTGGATAGCTTCATATGAGAAAAGAAGCAGGATCAGAGAAATTCTCCATGATAATATTAACTACAGGAAAAAATTTCATTTGAAGCTCAAGATTATTGAGAATAAACTATGATAGTTCCTTCTCAACAATCAGTACACAAAGGGGGAGTATCCAGATAATAAGACCCCAGTATTGGTAATGCTAATTCCAGACAAACATGAATCATAATATACAACTCAACCTAGTCAATTATGCATTATCCTCAATATGGAGTTCAGCTGACAGAATTATGTTTTGCCTTTCACTTTTGAAAGTGATGCTCCAACTGGAAACAGAAATATAGGCCCTTCTTGAGATGAGGAGGAGCCATATCTTCAACAGAACATCAATTTCTTTTCTCTTGTTGGCTTTCCCTTTGAGATCTAGTGCTTAATCTCTCTTTCTTGAAGGGCAGTCAGATGAATTATTTCATCGCATATTGATAAATTATGAGTTCTATCCATTCTTAATACCAGACTATTGATTTCACTAAAGAGCATTATCCTAAGTATAGAGTTCAGCTAAAGGATTATGTTTCATCTTTTACTCTATATGGTCATGTCTTCCATCAAACACTCATTTCTTTTCCAACAACCATAAAGAAAGCTCATGTCATTTTCCTCTAGGACTTTGATTGTGCTTAATCTATGTTTCAGAGAGGACAGTAGTCATTGTTCTGCATCACACATCAAGTAGTTACTAGCTCTCTCCTTCCTTACAATCACACATGCTACAACTGATTTCACTACAGAACATCTATGACTTATAGTTCAAGATTATTACTTATCTCACTGGTCTGAATACTTTAATTTTATCCAGGTCTTTGAATGGCCTGACCTGTAATATCACAGAGATCCTTAACTTTTAGTATCTGGTTTATAGTGCACTCCAAAAATATCAAGGCTCTAATCCTCTTTCTCATTTTCAAATCAATGTATAAATGATAAAATTAAACATTTACTAGAACAAATAACCCTTCACTACTTAGAGCTGATTATACTATTTCTAAGGAATTGGTACTAATAAGTAATAACACATAAGAGAAGTAGAATTATGACCACAATTAAGTTCCTGGTGATACAAGCATTATCACTTATCAGAGGCACAATAACAAAAGTCTACAGACAGAGTTACAGAAAAAAGAACTAAAAAAGAAAAGAGAGGGGGGGGGGGGCATCCTAGTGCACAAAGCTATTGCTACCGCAGGTTCTGAGAGAGGGCCAAATGTATGCAACCACAATGCTTTTCACGGGAGGCTGTATCCAAGTTTTCAACCTGCAACCAAGAGGTCGCAATGGCAAGACTTAACTGTCACACCAAGGCTTTCCTACTGAAGTTGCAGAAAAAGGGAGTAGTACGAAAACTTGAGAGCTGGGGGCTGTAGTTGCCTCGGAAATACCAGGTTCATCACCTGGTCAGCTAGTACTTAAAAATGAAGAGGCAACTTATCAAACAGATATACTAAAATCTATCTTGCAGAATGGCCAAAATCATGATGCAAGTAATGAAAAGAAATTCTGGCCTGTTTGAATGGAGAATATTTGCTTTCTCATTTCAATTATATGATAAGGAAAGAAAAAGTTCAGGCTTCATCTTCTGGTTCCATGATAAACGAAGAAGATGCTAGGTTGTCTTTCTAGGAGAACTATAGTTACACTGAAATGTTAGGTTATAGTATCAGCTTCATCTTTCCTAAGTTCCTCATCAGTTAAGTTGAACATTTATAAAGAAATGAAATGTTAGGTTAGCAAGCAAACCAAAGACAAACAGCTCTAAGCCTAAAACTAATCCAGTTTGTTGATAAGAAGTGTGAAACACCACCCTAAAACTAGAATCTAAAAAGATGAATTATTACGAGTCAACTAACTAAGCATATTTTAATAACTGAAGAAATTTTAAACAAGCACTCCACACCTGACGATATCAACTCTCAATTCTAAAAACCCTGAATAAGAAAGGCTGAACTTTAAATACCATGGAAATCAAGAAAGAGCGGACCAGCAAAAAAACTAAACGCAATAATCTTGAATCAGTAAGACCAACAACTAGTCCATTTCTATTTAAAAAAATAAAGCCCAATGAACCAATTGAAGCACCTGAGCATCCAGAAAGGTACAGGCAGCCTCCAAGGCTATTTCGAGCGCCCTAAATTCGAAGGGCAGGTAATCCGGCGACGAGTCTCCATATACGTTATCGAAATTCCTACTACCTCTGTTTCGAATCGAATTGGACCCATCGGTTTGCCAAACCTCCCCAGCCGAAGGCATCGTCAAACGCCTCTGAAGCTCCACTACATATTGCAATACATACTTATCGAGTGAATTCAAAAGCAAAACCTCATCAGCCGTAATTATACATCGAATCTGTTCAAGATTAACAACAATCGCCTTCTCTCTGCCAAGAATCGTAGATGGGTAAACAAAAAGTGGGTCAAGCAATCTGAGGTCCCGTGCAGGAAGATCACAACGGCGCATCATGGTAAACTTATCGACCTCTATAATCTGAGAATTCCCCGAAGTGTCAACGCGAATCCATGATCTAAGACCTTGGCCTCGCTTCTTTAACCCAAGAAAATCCATTCCTTGCAGAAGCGGACGACCAGAGGCCGAAGGCCGAGAAGATTGTTCTCTTACATTAATAGACGAAGAGGGTCTTCCGGGGAGGTTTATAGACGAAGCTGGCCTCGGCGGAAGGAGGCGTTCTTTGAGGTCCGCCATTAATGGAGAAATTCCCAACCTACTGCTTCTGTAAGACAAAAACACGCAGAGCAACAGACGAAGCTTTTCATTCACTTCATTGTGTAGAAGTAGAACATGCTCGCGAAATACCGAAATTCACTAGCGATGTTCGAGGAATGCCTTGCTTCTTATAGATTTTCGCATCTCATAATAGCATTGATTGAGGAATCTAGAAATAACGGTCTGTGACAAATGCGGGTCCACTTAATCAAGATGGACAGTTGACATTGTTTAGAGATTTCATCAAGATGATTTGACTCTCATTCAACGGTTGATATCTAAGCAGTACGTGGGTTTTCTTTTGAATAATTTTGATTGTGTTTTAAGGAATTCGACAATGATTTGTTGATTTAAAACAGTTAGTGGAGACTTTTTTGACCGACTAAGGCCTTCTAGTCTGGGGAAGTCGCTGACACGAAGGAAGGTAAACATCATCGCGATTAGCAAGATCAACACCTCTTAATGAAGAGTGTTAAGACTATTTTGTCTAACGATATATTATGTAATATACCGGGATTGTATCTTCTAAAAAAATAAAACAGAAACTATGAGGTGACGTTGGTTCTCTTAACTGGACACCATATATTTAATGAGAATGCCAATGTTGAGAGATGGATCTTTTCATGGCAGAGAATTATAAGAATCCCAACTTGTAGGGAGTGTATTTGCATTTCATTATTTATTAAAAAGTTTTATTTTCATAGCATGATAATTTCCTAATATGGCATGCAATATGCATGTAGATGAATATGACACCTTGACTCTTGAGGTTATGTCTCCATCTAAAAGGATGTTTGATATATAACACCATTTATTCCATTTTTTTTTTTTTTGGTAATCCCATTTATTCCATTGAATGAGTTATCTTATATCAAAGTTTTATCATCCATGCATTTTTTATAAAATGATTCATGTTGATTGTAGTGCGTGAGACTCATTATACTTTGCGTCCAAGGTGGCGGTTAAGTAGTCGTGTATTGCTAAATAATTGTGTTCTATTTGTTTGAGTCCATATAAAACGCTCTCATGTTATTTTGAGTGTGATTAAGACTCTAATTAAGACAAATTAAGAAATTAGGATAAAGGGAAAAAAATATTGTTAATAGAGGGAAGAAAATTTCTTATTGCATCTCCATTATTGTAGTTTGCAAATTTGAAAGGGTTGAAAACAACAAGTTTAGTAATACAAAAAGGGAGATCAAATGAACGGAAACGCAAATAGGCACCTTCTGTGTTTAAATTCATTACACTTATGACCTCCTAGTATGTGATCTTACACCCGTTTTTACAGTAATTGTTTAACAATTCAAAAGATACTTCTACCAAATATAAAAGGAATTGTGAAACTTTTGTGAACACATAAACCAAACAGTTGCAAAGTAATTTCTTTGTAATTTAGGTTGATCCTCGATTCATTTGGAGGCAAACACAAAGTTCTAAGCTCATCTCGAGAGGCTTTTCTTGTCAACTCTTTTTTTTTTTATAAATTTACTTCCATATAAGTTCACACAAAATCGTTTTTTGTCCTAAAATAATTAGCGAGCGTATCATACATATAAAAGCAAATTGCATGGCAACCTAAAATGGAGGCCTTAAAGCACTGACACCTCACTTTATGTTTAAAAAGCAAATACCCCAAAATTGGATTTTCATTGGATATATTTGTTAAATTTATTAATGAAATAGTTAAATCACTGTTTATTTTAAAAGATATCCCTATAATAAACATTGTCTGAAAAGTTTTCAGTGACAAATTAGACAATATATCCAATGAAAATCTAATTTTGGGGTCTCTATGTTTTTTAAACATAAAGTGGGGTATCAATGCTTTAAGGCTCCATTTTGAGGTGCCAGTGTAATTTGCTCTACATATGACAACTAGTTATTCTATCTAAATACTTGATATAAAACTATCACATATATAGGTTAATTTGGATCCTCTACACCCAGTCTGCTCATACAATTATATCCATCTTCACATAAGTGTAGGATCTATATTGCCCTACTTTGATATGAAAATCTCATTTTTTGTTTGAAAGTCAAAAATAAGACCAGCCCGATTTCTCATCTGCTATTTACTGATGATACAATGTTGTTTTAGAGGTCAATCTACAGGAATTTCAAAATATTAAAGCCTGTCTTGACCTCTACTGTTCTGTCAGTGGACAACAAATAAACCAGCAGAAGTCATCTATTTACTTCAACCCTAACACTGCTCCCAAATTTAAGAGATGGCTATCAAGAACTATTAAGATTTCATACGGGGTCCACCAAAAAAGTATTTGGGGCTCCCATCGGAATTTCAAGCTTCTAAGAAGGAGAGCTTCAGAGAAGTTCAAGAAAGGACAAGCAAGAAAATGCAAAGCTAGAAATCAAGTTTTCTATCTATGGCTGGGAAAGAAGTTATATTGAAATCTATTGGGCTCACCATCAACAACTATATAACATCCCATTTTATTCTCCCTAAATCTCACCATGATAAGATTAGGAAAGATGCTATAAATTTATTATGGGGAGAAAAGGGGAATAAGAGGAAGATTTGCTGGGTGTCATGGGAAAGACTCTGCCAGTCTAAGGACAGAGGAGGCCTAGGACTTAGGGATCCATATTTGCAGAATTTGGCTCTACTATGTAAGCTAGCTTGGAAAGTATGAAGTAACCCGGATACATTTTGGGTTAGATTTCTTAAACAGATCTATTTTCCAAATTCAGACTTCCTTACTACCCTTGCAGGTTCAAACTCCTCTTGGGCATGGAAAAGCATTCTAGAAGGCAGGAAAATACTAAAATCTGGTCTAGTATGGGTTGTGGGGAGTGGAAATTCTATTTGAATATGGAAGGACCATTGGATCCTCTCAAATCCAGATTTCAAATTGAGAAGTTGCAACAAAGATCATAAGGGCCTGTTTGGTTACATGAGTCTGAAGATTTCAAATCTATGGAGTTATAATTTATAAAATTAGATGTTTGGTCGTGGAATGAAATCTGTGGATGCATCCTAAAAAACTATTTGATCGACGTGATTTTTGTGAATGTGCAAATGTATAGCTTTTTTGAAATCTCTGGATTTCACCCCTTACCCATAAATCTATAGATTCACATTTTTAGTGTAAAAAATGTGAATCTCTAGATTTCATGAATCTAGAGATTTTTACAACCAAACGGGTATAATTCTCAGATTCATGAATCCAGAGATTTCAAATCTCTGGATTCATGTAACCAAACAGGCCCTAAGGGAATCACTTGGGTTTCTGATCTAATTGATGAAGAATCTAGAGCTTGGAAAGAGGAATTGATTAAGGAAGTGTTTGATTTCAAGGGGATGCCGAGGCTATCTTGAAGTTGAGGATTAGCATGACTCCTAGGGATGACAGAAAAATCTGGGGTCCTGCAAGAAATGGAATTTTCTCTGTGAAGTCAACATATCACCATTTGCTCAATATCAGGGAAAGGGAAAAAGAACTCCAACCTTCGACATCAGGGGGTTCCAGAAGGGCAAGGATCGATTCTATGGTATGGAAAAATATTTGGAAATGTCATGCAGCTCCAAAAATTAGAAACATGTTATGGAGGGCGTGTGTAGGGGCTTTACCTTTGAGTGAGGAGTTTTCCAAGAGAATCGAGTACTTTGATCCTAGTTGCAGCCAGTGTGGAGCTATGGAATCGATCGATCATCTTCTGCTGGATTGTGACTTCGCTCGAAGAGTTTGGTTTGCCTCTCCCTTTTCTTTCTCTCCTCTGGTGAATTCATTGATGTATGCAATGATCTTAGATTGGAAGAAAAGTTTACCAGAGGATAAATTGAAACTCAAGGAAGTGTCGTCTCTCATCGCGTATATTTGTTGGAGAATTTGGAAAGCCTGAAACGATTTGATCTTTAAGGGCTTACAATGGTCTCCTGGGCAAGTGGTGTATAAAGCAGTGTCAAAGGCGATGGAGTTCTCCGGAAGCTTCAATCCTCCTCTTTGGGTTGAGGAGAAGGTTCAGGTGAATGAAACTTCCAGGGCTTTGATGCGGTGGGCTTGTCCTCCAATGGGTTTTGTTAAGATAAATGTTGATGCAGCTTTGAACGATGGTGGAAGTGGGTTGGGCATCATGTGCAGAGATTCAAAGGGCAAGCCCATCAAAGGGGTGGCGATCCCAGCCCAATTCGAATCTACCCTAATGGTTGAGATTCTTGGTGTAAGACAAGGTATTTTGTTGGCCTTTGAGGAAGGCTTTTGTAATGTCCTGATAGAATCACATTGGCGGAGGTGATCAAATTTGTGACCAAGATGGAGCTGATTCAGTGGGACATTCATAATGTAGTATCGGACGTGGTGAATCTTGCTTCTCGACTTCAAAATATCTTTTTTTTTCATGTTAATAGGGAGTGTAATGCTATAGCAGACTTCATTGCTAGTAAGGATGTGTCCATATTGTGCCAGACTCTTTGGCCTATTTTTGATCCTAGGTTTCTTGATCTTTGTAATCTGGATGCTTTGCGTGGGTCACGCATTAATATATAGACCATTTCTACTAAAAAAAAAAAAGTCTAAATACATGTAATGAGACCATCACATAAATAGCCATTACTCTGTTCACCTATATACCATATAGTGAATATCCTCGTTTACAACCGTCACTCTACTTTTAACTCCAAATAATTTGAGAATGGGCGCTGATTGTCCGTTTCTACCTCGATCTACACATTTTTTGTATGTCTCTCCCCCTTGGAAAGGCTCCCTTGAAGGGTTGCTTTCGTAAGGAAAAATTCATTGCTTCTCAAATTGTTTGGCCTTTTCTAATTCTGATCGTTTATTCCAGAATTTGGATTTCATAGATCAATGATTTAGAGCTTTCTCCATATTTAGTAGCTTGGAAAAAATTTTAATTATGACCTAGAGCTTTGTTTCTGAACGCAAAAATGGCAATGTCGGATGGTGTAATGCAAGAGAAGATTTCTTCTACGACGTCACTATAATGTTGAGTCAAGGAAAACTACAGGATATGATTTACTTGAAACTCGCTAGTCATCGACAGATGCGTACTGGATTTTCCATTTTTGGTACAAATAGGTAATGGATTTTCAAACGCTAGGCGAGGAAGAAAGAGAGTGCAAATTTTGTTTTACGCGAACTGGAAAAGAAGATTTAGGTAAGCAAATCTGTTTTTTCGGTTTTCGATGGAAGGGAAGAACGGTTCCTTGTCAAAGTCTCAAAGATATCCAATTTTTTTCCTTCTGTTTTTAAAGGTTCGTAGTGAAGTGAAGGAATTGAAAAACCCTCTAATCGGGCGTTTATCCAAGAGTTGCTTCTGAAAAGAATAAGACACGCTCCACGTTTTCGTAAGTAATCTATCTTGAAATCTATTAAGCCATTTTCCGTGTCACTCATCTTTCATGTTTCTCTTCACGCTTTAACATCTGAATTTCAATGGTGTTCTCAACTTTGAATTTTCAATTCTCACGAGTAACTAGTTAATACTTGTTCATGCTTCTAAGTCTAATCTACGCAACGTATCTAACATGTGAATTTACTGTAAATCCCTATTTACCGTTTTTACTCTTTGAGTAGCCTCTTCTCACCTTGCATCCGCCGCTCGCCTCGCTGCTGTTGCGTGTGACCTTTGATTGAAGAAATAATATCGGCCCTCGGATGTGTGAGAAATCGATTGAAGTTTATGCTTTTCGGTTTTTAAAGTTCAAGTAATTCTCATCTCTCAGGGCAATCGATCAGTAGCCACTGTTTTTTCTCGAGTTAGAAGGAAGCGCATTGAACCATGTTTCTTTTTATTTGTAAATCAATGAATCCATTAATTTACAGAGCTGATGAAAACAGACTTTTCAGTTGTTCTGGAAAAGAAACAAGAACCCATCGGGAGAAGACAAAATTGCAGCCAGGGTGATAATTGCAGTTTTACTTAATCTAAGACTTGTTTTTATAGTCTTAGACTTGGTGGGAGTGGGGTTTTAGGATTTAGCAATTACCTTGTGTTTATTCCAGTTTCAGGGGTTCCTTTTTGGTCAATTTGCATCCTACATTCTATTATTTCTTTGTTAGATGAAGAATTCAGCCGCTGCATTAGAGAATATGTCCATATTTTTTGCATTGTTAACCTCTAGCTTCCTAAGCAATGTGGCCCAAGAAACTTTAATCATCCCCATTTCATTATAGTTACTGTGTTATTGAAACTAAGCAATGGCTATACCCAGATCATTCCTACTTGCTTAGGAAGCTTATAAATCTCAGTTGTTGTTTTGGTAGAGTTAATGAATGGCTGCTACGGGGGGATCACTGTAGCGGAATTCCTGCAGGTAAGCTTCTTTTTTCAGTTTTATATTTACACCCTACCTCCCTCTAAGTGCAGAATATTTACTTATTTGAGTGGGAAAAAAAAGGATGAAGAATTTTTTTTTAACAAATGTATGATTGTTTTTCATTTTTGCAGGGTTCACAAAGGCAATACATTTTTCCACAGAGGAGTTCGAGTAAACAGATACAGTGTTTGCTCTGGGGTTCCCGTCGGCAACAAAAGTATACAAGGAGGATATTTCATGGAAGTGATGCAACTGGGGTTCGGCTGGATGTAAAACCCAGGATTGTAGCTTCTGGAATGGTCAGCAGTTTGGTGAATGAAGAATCAAATGTGACTGGAAGCACCACTGGGGAGATCATACATTTTTATAGAACCCCCCTGCTTCAAGACAATGCAACCGCAGAACTTCTCAAGAAGGTCCAATCCAAGATTTCTAGTCGGATTATAGGTCTGAAAACTGAGCAGTGTTACAATATTGAGCTTAGCTCTGGGATTTCAAAAGAAAAGCTTGGAGTACTAAAATGGCTTCTCCAAGAGACCTATGAGCCTCAGAACTTGGCTACAGAGAGCTTTCTTGATAAGGAAACTCAGAAAAATGCCTTCACTGTGGTGGTTGAAGTTGGGCCTCGTCTGTCTTTTACAACAGCTTGGTCTGCTAATGCTGTATCAATATGTCAAGCATGTGGATTGACTGAGGTGAGCCGCATGGAAAGGTCAAGGAGATACTTGTTGTATCTTAAGGCAGAGTCTGTTTTGCTGCAGGAACAGGACATTAATGAGTTTGCTGGAATGGTTCATGATCGAATGACAGAGTGTATTTATCCCCAGAAGCTAATGTCATTTAAGACTAGTGTAGTTCCTGAGGAAATTTGGTACATTCCAGTCATGGAGAGAGGACGAGAAGCACTGGTAGAGATCAATGAAAAAATGGGTTTGGCATTCGATGAACAGGATTTGCAGTATTACACAAGACTCTTCAGGGATGACATCAAGAGGAACCCAACAAATGTGGAACTCTTTGATATTGCACAGTCTAACAGTGAACACAGCAGGCACTGGTTTTTCAATGGGAAAATTGTTATAGATGGCCAGCTTATGAGTAGGACTCTTATGCAAATTGTGAAGAGCACCCTGCAGGCAAATCCAAATAACTCTGTTATTGGCTTCAAGGACAACTCAAGTGCAATCAGGGGATTCTTCGTGAAGCATTTGCGGCCAGCACATCCTGGTTCAACATCTTTGTTGAGCATTGCTAGTTGTGACCTTGATATCTTATTTACTGCAGAGACACACAACTTCCCTTGTGCAGTGGCTCCTTATCCTGGTGCAGAGACAGGTGCTGGTGGTCGAATTAGGGATACCCATGCTACTGGGAGGGGGTCTTTTGTTGTGGCCTCCACAGCTGGTTATTGTGTTGGCAACCTTCATATTGAAGGGTCCTTTGCACCATGGGAAGATCCATCTTTTACTTACCCTTCAAATTTGGCTTCCCCTCTGCAGATTCTTATTGATGCAAGCAATGGTGCATCTGACTATGGGAATAAGTTTGGTGAACCATTGATACAGGGATACACCAGAACTTTTGGAATGAGACTTCCAAGTGGGGAAAGGAGAGAATGGTTAAAACCCATCATGTTTAGTGCAGGTATTGGGCAGATTGATGATATTCATATATCCAAAGGTGAGCCAGAAGTTGGTATGCTAGTTGTGAAGATTGGAGGACCAGCATATAGGATAGGAATGGGTGGTGGTGCAGCATCAAGCATGGTCAGTGGCCAGAACGATGCAGAGCTTGATTTTAATGCAGTACAGCGGGGGGATGCAGAGATGGCACAGAAGTTGTACCGTGTTGTTCGTGCTTGTGTTGAGATGGGGGAGAAGAACCCAATTATCAGCATCCATGATCAGGGTGCTGGTGGAAATTGTAATGTTGTCAAAGAAATAATCCATCCAAAAGGTGCTGAGATTGATATACGGGCAATTGTAGTTGGTGACCAAACAATGTCAGTTCTAGAGATATGGGGTGCCGAGTACCAAGAACAGGACGCAATTCTTGTGAAGCCTGAGAGCCGTGATCTTCTGCAATCAATTTGTGATAGAGAAAGGGTGTCGATGGCTGTTATTGGAATTGTCAGTGGTGAGGGTCGAATTGTTCTTATAGATAGCTTAGCAAGGGAACACAGTCTTTCAAGTGGAATTCCTGAGCCTCCTCCTGCTGTGGATCTTGAGCTTGATAAAGTGCTTGGTGACATGCCTAAGAAATGCTTTGAGTTTAACAGGGTAGTCCAAACTTGTGAACCACTTGATATTGCCCCTGGAGTCACATTAATGGATTCTCTAAAAAGAGTTCTCAGGCTTCCATCTGTTTGCTCAAAGCGCTTTTTGACAACTAAAGTAGATAGGTGTGTGACAGGTCTTGTAGCACAGCAACAGACTGTTGGGCCATTGCAAATTACGCTTTCTGATGTTGCAGTCATTGCTCAAACATACAACGACCTGTCTGGGGGTGCTTGTGCAATTGGGGAGCAGCCCATCAAGGGTTTGCTAGATCCAAAAGCAATGGCAAGGCTTGCTGTGGGAGAAGCACTTACAAATCTCATATGGGCGAAAGTTACTTCTCTTTCTGATGTGAAGGCAAGTGGAAACTGGATGTATGCTGCTAAGCTTGATGGAGAAGGAGCTGCAATGTATGATGCTGCTATTGCACTTTCAGAAGCAATGATTGAGTTGGGCATTGCAATTGATGGGGGTAAGGATAGTCTTTCCATGGCAGCCCATGCATCTGGTGAGGTTGTCAAGGCTCCTGGAAATCTTGTTATCAGTGTCTATGCCACTTGCCCAGATGTAACATTGACAGTGACTCCAGACCTGAAGCTTGGAAATGAAGGTGTCCTGCTTCACATTGATTTGGCCAAAGGAAAACGGCGCTTGGGTGGATCTGCTCTTGCTCAGGTTTTTGATCAAGTTGGAGATGAATGCCCTGATCTTGATGATGTCGCTTACCTCAAAACAGTTTTTGAGTTTGTTCAGGAACTGCTTATTGATGGACTGATCTCAGCTGGCCATGATATCAGTGATGGTGGGCTGATTGTTTGTGTCCTTGAAATGGCATTTGCTGGGAACTGTGGTGTTGTCTTAGACTTGAATTCACATGAGAAGAGCCTTATTGAAATGCTCTTTGCGGAGGAGCTAGGTCTCATCCTTGAGATTAGCAAGCAGAACTTGAATATAGTGATGGAGAAGCTTCAGATGGTCGATATTTCCTTTGATGTTATTGGGCATGTAACTGATTCGCCCACTATAGATCTAAGGGTTGACGGGGCAATCCAGCTGAAAGAAGAAATGCCCCACCTTCGAGACATGTGGGAGGAAACCAGTTTTCACCTAGAAAGGTTTCAAAGATTGGCTTCTTGTGTTGAATCAGAAAAGGAGAGCCTGAAGAGCAGGAAAAAGCCTTCATGGAAGTTATCCTTTACCCCTACATTTACTGATAGGAAATGGATTGAAGCAAGTACAAAACCAAAAGTAGCTGTGATAAGAGAGGAGGGTAGCAATGGGGACAGAGAAATGTCTGCTGCATTTTATGCTGCTGGTTTTGAACCTTGGGATGTCACAATGTCAGACCTCCTCAGTGGGGCAGTCTCTCTACACCAGTTTCGCGGGATTGCGTTTGTCGGAGGTTTCAGTTATGCTGATGTTCTGGACTCTGCAAAAGGTTGGTCAGCCAGCATAAGGTTCAATCAACCTCTGTTAACACAATTCCAGGAGTTCTATAACAGGCCTGACACATTCAGTCTTGGAGTTTGCAATGGGTGTCAGCTTATGGCTTTGCTGGGGTGGGTCCCAGGATCTCAAGTTGGAGGGACCCTTGGTACAGGTGGGGACCCGTCTCAGCCAAGGTTCATCCACAATGAGTCTGGAAGATTTGAATGCCGCTTCACTAGTGTGGCTATAGGTAACTCACCTGCAATAATGTTCAGAGGAATGGAAGGTAGTACATTGGGTGTATGGACTGCTCATGGTGAGGGGAGAGCATATTTCCCTGACAAAGAAATCTTGGATCATGTCCTTAATCTTGACTTGGCTCCACTGAGATACTGTGATGATGATGGGAGGGTTACAGAGTGTTATCCTTTTAACCCAAATGGGTCCCCATTGGGAGTAGCTGCAATCTGTTCACCAGATGGGAGACACCTCGCTTTGATGCCTCATCCTGAGCGATGCTTCTTGATGTGGCAGTTCCCGTGGTATCCAAAGGAATGGGATGTTGACA
This sequence comes from Hakea prostrata, assembly GCF_041222555.1. Lineage (NCBI taxonomy): Eukaryota > Viridiplantae > Streptophyta > Magnoliopsida > Proteales > Proteaceae > Hakea > Hakea prostrata. The sequence goes on from NC_142602.1 coordinate 23,911,417, forward strand.
AGAAAGGCCCCAGTCCGTGGATGCGGATGTTTCAAAATGCTAGGGAGTGGTGTTCTTGAGGGATGTCAACCAAAGGTTAACTTGGTGGAGAATTAAATGTCTACAAAGCTTTCAAAAAACAGAAGGCAGATCTCTTTTTCCTAGAACTGTTTCCAATTTAATGCTTGTGTCTTAAGCTCATCTGAAAAGGTTTTAGAAAGTGTAGAAGAATCTAGATTAGCTTTATCAATAAATCCTTCTTTTTTAGCATTTCTTGTGTTTCCTAAAATTATAGCATGCTTTTTCATTAGTAGCACAAGTCAAATCCGAGTAAAACCCATTTGATAACCCACCCAATGTTTGTGTTTCAAAGAAGCACCAAAAATAGTTTACATGTTTTCGTTCCCAAAAAGAGATTCTTAAAAGTGTTTTGCTTCTAGAAATATTTTCAGGGTTCAAAGCTGCAAACTTGTGAAAGTTCTGCATTTTGTGTTTAGATGGAAAATAACTATGATAACCCTGTTACAACTTGTTTCACTTGAATCCATGTGCCTTGAGTCTTTGTTTCAAGAAACAAACTTGACATAAAAATTGGCATAAATTTCAATTTGTATTTCCAAGATACCTAGAAACAGAACATGTGAACAATTTTTGAGTGGGTTATGAGACCTGCATTTTCCTATTTTTAGGTGTTTGATGTTTGGTAATCTGAGTAGAGTGAACCCTTTGGTTATATGATGATTCATGTAGTTAATACCATGAGCAGATCGAATCTGATTGACGCTCATAGAATCTTCGAATAGATTAGGTGGATCTAGTATGCATATCACGACCACTATTCCTCGAAGTTATGTTCAAAAGAAACATTGTTATTTCATACAACTGCAATGAGCAGAGCAACTGAGATAGGTTGATGTTCAATTCCAGGATGATTTGTATGATATGGATAGTTTGACTTGAATGCTAGCACAGTAAATCAGTTCAGGCTGCAAACCTGTAACTAGGCTGGTTTGTTGGTGACATACTAGCAGCACTTTCGTCCTACATCCAGAGTACAACATGGTCATATAATCCAATTGATTGTCTTTCACATGCAAGGTGGGAATATCTGTATACTTAATTTCCAGGATCAAGGTCTCAGCAAGTTGCGAGTTCATTGCAATTGAGGATGCTGCCTGGTATCGTTTTACCTAAAGAAGCAGCATCCCATGTGGCAGGGCATTCACAGGGTAAATATATGCATCCCCTATTCTTGATAGAAAAATATATGCCGTCTTTGTGGGGAGGCTATTTCCATGAACTTTCAAGCATAACTAGTAGTTGCAGTATCTTTCTGCCTCTAGAGTACAAATTTACAGGAATAATTCACCATGTACTCGAATGGTCTTTTAGGTATTTTAGGTATATTAGTTCATTTTTGAGAGTGCTGAACAAGTTCACTGAGTTGTTTTTGTAGGCCACAGCGGATTTAACTCCTCTTAATACAAGAAAGGTGGTTGTTAACTTTGTTTATTTCAAAATTTTGGCTTTGGGAGTTATTTCCAGTTGTTGACATCAATTAATTTGTCAGAAAAATTTGATGTATGGTGGTGATGGTTTAAGAAAATGGAAAGCAATTTCTTCCATGTTATTGATGTGACTTTGTATTTGATATTAATTGTTGATAATTATGAGTTATAATTCAATCAGGTTCAATTTGGTAAAGTGGTTTTTTTTTTTTTGGGGATGGGTGGGTTGGTTCTAGTCTTCCTAGTGTTTATCTATTTCTGGTGGATATGAAATGCTGTATCTATCATATATTTTCATATTAGGAGTAGTATTATGAAGTTTCATCTAATGCTTATATTTGAAGTCCATTCTGTTTATTCTACTTTATAACTCAATTCTTGGCACACTAGAAAGATTTTAGTTCTCTTTCTAACAATACTGTGCTCTTTCATTTTTTTAAAACAAATTTCTCTATTAAGATATCTAATCAGTTTTGTAGCACTGATGAGAATGCGTATGATTTTATTTTATTTTATTTTTATTTCTTGAATCCAACAGGTATGTCCTTTCATTTCTCTTGTGATACTGCATTAAAATGAATGGATATTGATCGGTCGTAGGTTTAATTGAGGAAATAGGATATTAAGGCATTGTGATGAAATGAGATTCTGTAGTTTTGGTTTTTTATTTTCTCCCTTTTCTTCCTCTTGTTTCCCTTCTACATTTAGGACGTCTGCTTATGTATTAGGTTTTCATAGATAATGTCAAATATGTATCCAGGCAGAATTATTTGAAGTGTAGCATTCTATATTTGAAGGATTTGATTGGAATTTGAAAAAAAAGTTTGGCAATTGATATTCTCATTGGAAGAGGTTGGAAGACCATTAATTAGTGTATGTCATGTCCTGAATTTGAGGACAACGTCAATCATTGTGCAAGATACAAGTTTGCAGCTGCATGTGGTAAGTTACCTGGTGTTTTGGATTAGATGGAGAGCCTTCCATAGCTTGATATGTGGACTTTGCTCTGTGCTGATTCCTTTGGAGAAAGCAATCATCCTTTAATTTTGGGGACATGAAAAACTGACGAGTAGGGAGTTGATATCTTTTTGGCTTTCCGTTGTCCCAGAGCTTGGGGGATAAAAGCACCTATTGAGTAGCTTAAGATTGGGATGAAGTTTTGTGTGGGAAGGGGTGACTTGAATGGTTACTGAACTATTTCTTTTCTGAATATGATATTATATTTTCTTACATTGCCCAAATAAAGAGTTCTATTTCTGTTCGACTTATTAATTATGAATTTTATGTTATTCAGATACCTGTTACGGCACCTGAAAGAGAGCTCATGGTGAATTTGAAATCACATACTTGGATGAGGAGTTGCTGTAAGTCTAGATAATTATGTGCATTCTATGTGATCTTGTGTGTCTTACCATTTCTTGTTTTTGCAAATCATTAGCTGACAAATGTAATCTAAATGTCGTGCCATCTTTTCTTGAACATAAAGAGAGAAGGGGTTGGAGAGTTTTTCTCTCTTTTTTATTTTTTTTATTATTTTTTTTTTTTGGGGGGGGGGGGGGGGAGGGGGTATGGCTTGGGGAGGATTTGAGGAACTATACTTGAGACATTGTGACCATCATAGTGTTTAAGACTAAATATCATGATTCACGGATCAGAGTGGTGGTTGATTTTATCCTCCTGATGCCCCAAGTTTTCCTTCCAAACTTGGCTAAACTCAGGTGGATTGTCTGGTTCCAATCTAGCCGTGGATCCTGAATTTCAAAACTTCAGTTTGGGGTTAAATTTTTGAAAAGGGTAGGTGGGCGTGGTGAACACTGGCAAATAATGTCTTTAACATGAGAATTAAGTTGCAAACATACTAAGCATTTGTCTACAGAACTTTCTCACCTGTCATTGCTTTATTTCACAAAGAGATGACATGTAAGAGTGGAATGCCATTGTAGCATGGCCAGGAAAGTGAATTGGATTATTTAAAATTTATCTGAAGTGGCAGGCAACAATTTTTACTTGCAGATTTTGTTTTGTACACTTGGTATATTCATGAAAATAATCTTTGAAAATGATTAAACTTTTAGTGGCTCTTTAAGAAGAGAAAGGTCCAGAAATTCTAGAGTAACTTAGAGTTTGCTTTCTATGTCTCTTTTTGTGTTGATATTCATTGTTGTGGCCCTCATGTAACAACTCAAGCTTTTGGGATAAGCAGTCATAACTCATGACTTAGTATCAGAACCAGGAAGTTGTGTTCGATTCCCTGGTTAGCGTAAGATGTGTTGTGTTATTTTGTGCCCCCATGATGCCGCACGCATGGTGGCTTAGAGTGTGTGTGGGCCTGAACATGCCGGGCGTGGTGTTATATGTTGATATACTTCGTTGTTGGCTCTTGAGGCGTTAACAGCTCGAACTATTCGAATAAACGTCGTAACACTTAGGTTTCTTCCGGGATAGATGAGAGTATTATTTTCTACATGGAGACATCGGTTATTGTACGACAGATGAGGGTAACGGGCGGCAAAATATTGATGCTGAATTTTCTCTTCCTACAGAGGATTGATTCGTTCCTTTTCAAGATGGCTGGCTTACAATCTGGCTGTGTTATGTTTTGTATAGATATACTCACCATTTGTGAAGAGACCAATTAAATATTCTGCCTTGTGGAAGTTCGGTATGTAATGAATCTTCATTCTATAAAGATGTATTGGCAAGCATTTGTTTTATATTCTGCTTATACAAGATAACGATGGAGTGCTAATGTTGTTCAGGCATACTTGTTAAAGCATATGAGTAGATTTTCTGGGCCAAGCAATACCCGACAGCACTGGCCCCAGCTTCAGCTCCTCTCTCTCTCTCTCTCTCTCTCTTCTCTCTCTCATCCGTTCGCTGCTGGAACTGGGGAAAAGGAATAGAGAAGCAGGAGCTACTAAGCATGGCACTGACTGAAAAAGCTAGCCTAGGATTGAAATGTCTTCGGAGAAACTAAATTAAAATTGCGAGCACAGAAACCGGACTTGGGCTGAATTCTTCAGTTTCAGTACTTCTCCACCTAATTTATGGCAGAGAAGGTATTTACAGCCTTCATTTGTGCAATGAGGGGTATTCACAAATATTTGAATTCAATCAAATGATCGAATCATACGCTCATCCTGATTTTTCCATGTCTTCAACGTGCGGTCCCATTTAGTATCAGAATTTAGTATTCATATTATCATATACTATAACCTGTATACACCATTTTTTCATGGATCGTGTTTTATAATATGCAACAAACTTAGATGTCTCTTAGAAAAACCAGCAGTTTATTAAGGCAGCATAAATTAGACACTTTACTCTCAAACAAAGACAAACAGCCATTTCACCTTAACTGTCAAACAGATGAGGTCATGGGGGATTCAAAAAGTAGCAGCAGCACAACGGATTTTGAATGGAATGTAGAGGAGAAAGAAGTAAATCACTTAAGAAGGGTCTTGACAATGGATTTGACGTTGAGCTTCTTGAGATCTGTGTAGGACTGTCCACAACCAACGAACATCACTGGTGCTCCCGAAATATAAACCATAGAAAGTGCGGCACCAACCTGTTGTAATTGGTTTCAGAATTTATTATATAAGAACGAATTAGGAAGCACAATTTTAACCATGCAGATAATGTGAAATTCCCAGGACAAAAAAAAATCTGAGGGCAAACCCAAAGCCACTGTATTTGGCAATATCAAAGTAATGATTGGATCCAGAAGGAAAGATCTCATACCTTATCGTCAATGGTGTCAAACTTTGTGAGCAGGATTCCATCAATCAACCTGGCACTTGAAGTAGAGAGGTCTGCTAGTTTCTGTACAAGGGAAAGTAAAGTTGTTTAAGCAGCAAGTTAACTTACCAACAGAAGAAGAGTGTTACAATTCAATAAAATATCAAATCGGCTAACCTGATCGAACTTAGATAGTTGATCGACAGCATCATTCCCAACCAGCGCTTCTCCAACAAATAGGACTAAATCTGGTTTGTTAAGGTTGATGAGCTTTGAAAGTGCCCTCATCAGTGGTTCATTGTCCTAAAAAAGTAATATAACTGAATAAAAATTTTGATATACAAAACAGTTTTCATGTCATAAAACAGGACAGAAATGTCCAATTTTGACATTGCCAGACAGGTGGGACTCAACGGACGAATTTTACAAAGCCTAATCATCAAAAACTGAAATAAGCCCTATCCCATAATATACAGGGTGGGGGGAAAACATAATACAGGACATGTTAAGAATGGTAAGGAAGCTGGTTGAACCTAAGTATGAATTGAAATTTGAGCTGGATGATCACAAGTTATGACCAACCCCCATCCAGATATTCAAAGCCAGAAAACAGCAAATAATGCAATTCTCTCTTCCAGTGATTCTTCCCCTGCTATGCCTTCAGGCTCCATTTGTTATTTGTAAAACAACTTCAATTTAACTTTTTACATGACAGGGGATTTATATCCATGGATGGCATCACCCCGATCACATGGCAAGGTTCTCTCCTTCACTCAAGGATTGCAAGAAGGAAGAAAGAAGAGAAGAAGAGGGGGAAAACAAATAATACTATAAATAAGCTTCATAACAAAAATTGGTTCCCTGAATCTTCCCCTCTAACAGATGGAACCTTCCTGTTCCATCTGTGTGTACAACATCTATTATCACCAACGAGAAGTCTGATCGGCTATAGCTCTACAATCTAAAAGTTTATAGTTTACCTGCATCCTCCCTGCTGTGTCTACAAGAACAACATCTGAACCATTGCGCGCAGCCTCCTGGATGGCTTCCTTGGCAACAATTGCCGGATCTTTCTCATAACCCTTCTCAAATATAGGAATCTGGAGAGAGAACATTTTTCAAAGTCAGATTGCCTCAAAGTGTCAATTTCCCATTGCAACACAAGCCATTCTAGGTACATGAGACAACAAGTAACAAATTTGAACTGTGATCCCTATTACACCTGAAGCCTACGGGCGTGAGTTCGAAGCTGCTCAACCGCTCCTGAACGGAATGTATCACAAGCAGCCATCATGACACTGACCTTGTGCTGTAAAAGCCAGTATGCAACCTGCAGCATTGCAATTGAGAAATACATTACTTTTTTAACAATGAACAGGGCTACATCTAACAACAAGTTTGTTAGTCATCGTCTCTAATTTGATATCCCAAAATTATATTCAAGTAAAAGAAATGAAATGGTGTAGATTAACTAACCTTGGCAAGATTGGTGGATTTTCCTACTCCATTAACACCAACAAAGACAACCACATAAGGTTTCCCTTGCTCCTTGGCAACATGTACATCCCTCAGTATATCAATGGAGCGTCTAGGAGTCAAAATACGAACAAGAGCCTCCTCCATTGCTGTCTGCAATTGTTATTAAGTACTAAGAAATAAAGCTTCCAAAAATGAAAATTCAAAACATAGCCTAAAAGAGAATATACAAACAATTATCTAGACCAAAGAACTAAGCTTACAAACCTGAACTGTCGAAGATATCCTTGTAAAGGATGCTTGCTTTTTACCTTCAAGACTAGCTGCTACTGATTCACATAGTTTCTCAGCAATTTCCTCAGCCTGAGAAGATGCCATAACAGGAAGACAATCAGCTCATGTATCGAGAATTTATCCAAAAAAAGAACATGTCTGGAAAAGTTAATTCTTATAATGCACAAATCAACATACCACATTCTTGGTCATCAGCCTGTCCTTAAGAGCTTTGAGAGCTGGTTCTAAGTCTGACTTCTCTAGATTTGACTTCCCAGCAATGCTGAAGGAAAAAGAAAATAGGATGAAGTTTTGCATAAGAAAAAAACAAGTTCCATTGATATATAATTGCATTGTACTCTATTTGCAAAATTTCATTTAACAATGGAAAAAGAAATAAACATACAAATAGACAATCCACAACCATTTTAAACAGGCTTATTGAGTTCCTGATCAATGATATGAATACATAACGCAATCTGAACCCTCAAATTTTGGGATTGCATATCTTTCTACTCATCAGTCTTGTTCTGAACATGACACTTCCACTGCATTTCCTGGAATAATCAAATAATAGACGCAGAAAGAGGGATGAAAGAAGCCCACTTGTGCCTTTGTCATAGGCTGTCTAGTTTTTCAGGTTGATTAGTTACACAAATATTTAGGATCAGAATATTAACCTAATCTTTTGAGGTTCCTAGAATAAACTTTTCAATTAATGCATTTGTTTGCATTGGAAGCTGGGCATGGAGTTTCATTTATGGAAGCAGCAAATTTTAGAATATTTTCGAGACACATTTCATATCTAGGAACCTCTGCACTTGTGATGGAGACATTTCAGGCACAATGCACTGGTTATAAAATGTAAACAAGGATCCCACTTTCTGAAACCCCAAATTATGCAACAGGAATGTGACTCATTTTACATGTCTTCCTACACTTGCAAGGTTACTCTTTTGTTGTATGAATTATCTATCTGTTTACGGGAATTCAAGGGATATGATCAAGAATTATACTTGAAAATAATCATGTCACAAAGAGAGAAAAGCAGAAACCAACTTGGAGTTATTTATTCAGTCAAACTGTCATTATTTTGATGGCACTAAACCAATAAGCCCCCAACCCACCCCCCACCCCAACCAAAAAAAAGAAAACACAGGCACACACAAAAAGAAAAACCCAAAGATCTAAATTTCATCCTTTAAGCCAAGGAAGTCATTCTGTCAGTAAAACATGGCCAACTTGGGAATCATCATCCCACACCAATGCTACAGGAGTTCTCCTTCCCTTAGGTACCCACATGTACTTGCAGAATAAAAAAAGTAAACATATTCATAATATAGTAGTAGAGCTAAATCTTATCTACAAAGGGTTCATTTTTTTTCAAACTCAAGGTCCAGAATATTATAATTGTAAGCCAAGGAAATGGAGGTCACACAGCAAATAAGTTTTCTCCTTAACATGCTAAAACTAGAAAGATTAAAAAAACTGCAGGAAAAGAGCATTCTAATGATAAAAACCCAAGTAAAGGAAAAGAGAGAATTCAAACATCATGCTAGGCCACAAGGAATTTCAGTCTAGCATTATACTCTTCACAGGGTATGGATCCAGACATGAATACATGATTAGGACTAATTTACAAGTAACTCTACTAGCTAGCTAAAACTTAAAATCAGACCAACAACAAATAACATTTACAATGCAGTCAACAAATTCAAAAATTTCCACCAATCAAACTGTTTAGGGAACTAAGGCATAAAAATTTGTTTGAGGGTTACCTTTGGAACATTGAGGAAAACCATCCCTTCTTCTTCGCATTACCCGTGTTGTCCTTCTCTATCTCTTCATCTTCTTCCGATTCACTTTCACTGCTAATAATTTCTTCTTTGTCCATCATACTTTCACCCTGATCTTCCAAAACCGCTATCTTTTCGTCCCCTCTCTCATCTACAGGATCAGTAAAATCCAACTTTGACTCTTGGGGTGATTCGTCCCAAACTCTATTTTTCTTTGTAACCTTCTTCTTTGGCTCCTCCGCCTTAGAAGCCTTGCTAACAGTATCTGGTTTCTTTCCAACTTTAGACCTCAATTTCTGAAGTTTATTTACATCGAAAGCCCCATTTTCGGAACTTCCATTCTCTTTGTTTTTTACAGCACCAGTCGCGTGAGATTCGTCAATCCCAATACCATTGGAATATCCATTCTCCGACTTGCGACCTTTTGTATAATCGCCATCCCCGCCATCCTTTCCTGACGCACCTTTCTTTTGTCTAGCGCCACCTTCCGATCCAGCCTTCTGAGCGGCAGACTGCCCCTGTTTCCGACTCAAATTGCTCACAGGCTTAGCAGCCTGCTTCGATTTCTTAATTTCTTCTGCCCTGGCTTCAGCCTCCTTTCGAAGTTGCCGAAATATATCATCAAAATCACTATAGACTGTTCGTTTTGGATCATATATCTGTGAAAATTCGCGCTTCACCATAGACAAAAGATCATCGACGTACAGAAGATTAAGAATCCGCTGGTAAACAGCAACAAAGATCAGACCAAGCTCGTTGTGGAAATTCCATTTAAGCGTGTATGCCACCCCGGGAGCATCATAATTGAAAGAAGCATCGCCAGATCGTTCCTCCAAGAGGCAGGATCTGATCAGAGTATCGATTGGAGATCCCTTGAGAGCATTGCCGAGTTCCTTACAGGTCCAGAGGATTAGACCTCCTCTTGTGAATATCAATAACTGCTCTAACATTCTGATCCTAATTAACCTAAAACCCTGCGAATGAAATCCAAAAAAGAAACTCAACTTGATGAGAACCGAAATCAAACCTTGAAGGCAAATCAATACGGTAATCAGACATAAATTTCAGATACAAAGAATCTACAGCAATTGTGAACATTACCTAATTTCTTTTGGCTTCTACCCTCTGAGAAACCCTAGAAACGAAAGAGAAGAATAAAATGGAAAGCTAATTAGAGATCTAGGCGAAGACGAAAGCTCAAAAAATGAAACAGCTTATGATTCTTGTCAACCGAGCGTATATATAGGAGTCGCCCACCTGGATTGAATTTGTTGAAATGGTGGTCAGACGGGAACACGCACGCCACAGCTCCGACACGACCGTCTCGCCTCTTAAAATGTGGAAAAGCGCGTGAAGCATAAGTATTGTGGGTCGCGCACCGGAACACTCAACGCACCACGTGTTGCGGGACATGGAGAAAAGTTACTTTCATTTTTTGCAAAGTAAATTAAAATTAGGGAAATTTTCACCTAAATTTCCCTTCGCATAATACGAATTTTCGGCTAAAGTTAAAGTTTTGAAGGCGTATTTTATCTATCCCTCCCTCAAAGTTATGAAGGTATATATTTGTGTCCAGCTAATTTGTAACCAATAAATATACTGAAAGTATTATTTTCGTCTAAAATTGAACATAAAGGGTGTTTTCGATTGGGTAAAATTAGACTTCATGAGGAACGTAGATGGACCCATGGAAAATAAATCTTTATCTAGTGATTTTGTAGATCAATCCATGATGTTTAACATATATTAAATTCATACCAATCTAACTATATTCTATCATGCAATTTAATAAAAATGAAGTTTGGAGAAGTGTGATTACCTCTAAGATGAGAATATCCAAGATTTGAGCCAAATGCCGTTTGACCGACGCATTGCACACGTATGCTATCAAACTATCACACAAAAACTACTCCCAAATGTCAATAATCAATGTAAAATAGTAAGAATAATATACTGAAATAGAGAGAGAAGCTTTGGGAAAAATTTTAACCGGATAAAGCAAAATGTTGCCTAAATGAAAGCTTTATTTTGCCCCTGATTGGACAATATATTGAATTTTCATTTTCCGTAGGGGTTTCGTTTTGTTATACAAAAGCATTGAAATATTGCTAAATTTTGGCGATATATTTTACTATGAATTTGAGAAACATCTCAATTGTAATTGAGGTTATTATCAATGCATTCTGTCCCAGAATTCTTGTTAAGGCAGTTTTTTTTTTTTTTTTGGTGGCCAATCTGTAGCTGATGCAATTTTGTAGGTGTGACGCCCGTAACTTGTAATAGCTTTTTTTTTTTTTTGGCCAAAACTTGCAATAGCTCAAATGATCTGTGTTTTTAACCTCCCCCCGCGCCCCCACCCAAAGAAACAAAAACACAACACCAAGGAAGGCAAGGGTTCATGTGTTCCAGGCCCAGGGTTCAACCACATTCATTGGCTCTTTAGTTCCTCCTCTTGATTTACCCAAGGTTTATCATACTAAACTTTCTTCAAATATTCTGTAAAATCAACTATAGTTCAATTTTCAGCTTTTTACTTTGATTTTAACCATAATTGGCATTACATGTAGAACTCCAAATAAATAGATGAAAATTTTATCTTGGGTGAATTATTATAAACAAGGACTCAACCATACTTGATGCTAAGATTAAAGCACCAAATACTCCGCAGTCTGGCCTGCCTAAAAACAAAGAAGTTCCTCAAAACTCAATTTTTAAACGGAAAAATATCATCTGTTGTGCATAAGTCTCTGCAGTGCACATATATACCAAATGATTGGTTGAGAAAACAAAATAAATACAAGACTATTGAAAATTTTAAAATTAAAAATTAAGTTTTTAATCTCAACCAATCATTTGGTACAAAAATGTACTGCTATGCACAACAAATGATTTTTCCCTCCTTTTAACCACTTTGAGACACTATTGAAGTACATGTATAAGGATATATGATTCAAAATGGCTTCTTATGTCTACTATAGTTAAAGATACGTTTTATTACCAATGTAGAAAACGGCGACTACTATTTACCCTCACAAATCAGATTGTTAGATTGTACAATAGACTCCAAAATATTTAACTCTAGTGGGGATGATAAATGTTATTCACATGTATTGGGACATTTATCAAAAGTTCAATCTAGTGCAAAACCTTACATAGAAAAAGAAAGAGGAATTGAAGATTCAAAATTTCAATCCAAATTTTATACATGAGCATTTTTTTTATTTTGCTGAGAAAAGCACATTAGCATCGTAACAAGTGCGGAAATTTGACTGAGTCCGATCGATGAAGCGTTTGATCGAAATTGAATAGAAACATTCAAAAGTGGAATTTTTCCTTCTTCCTTCTCTGAATATAATTATTTTCCCTCTTTTTCTTTCTTTAATCAAATCCCAAATAGAAAATAAGATACTGAAGTGTGCAAAGACTCTTTTCTCCCTTTGGACTATCTCAATAATATCATTGTAGATTTGATTGATAATTTATAATCTCAGCCATAGATCAAATTTGCCTTATTTATCTCTTAAATATTTCGGAGTTGGCCCACAATCACATCTCTAGCCCATCATGCTCCAGATCAGGCCCATTTTCACATTCGAGAATTTGAATGGATCTCTTGACGTGTAAAATTGCATGATTCATACCCAAAACTCCGAATATTTGTCTAAATCTTGAAAAGTCCTAAAATCTGCAAAAAAAAAACATAAAACCCAAGACAACTCCACTCTAAGTGTGTAAAATGTATGCTTTATACCCTAAAATTTCACACATAAATGTGCTCATCAGTTCACAAGGTAAGTGGTGGGATCCTATAGACTGATCCGACTAGAATGGTTAACGGTCCAACTCTTTTATTTATATTATTTTTTTCTTTCTTGACCAAATAACAGACCTAACTCTTGATTACTAAAGAATTCTGCAACTACCCAACAAGCCATATACACAACCACCCAACCCTACGCAGGCAATAATATAAAGCCCACAAACTAACCAAAGAAATTTTGGAATTGATCGCTCTACTTTAACAATGTCACCTGACATATTGCCTCAGGCAAATGTGTTTATAAATTTCTTAATCCTCTCATAATCCCCCACGAGTAAAGTGGATTTTTGTATGCATCAGCCTTTAATTTTTCAAGCCAAATGTTATGAGTTGACAGGAACATGAAATCTGTATAATGGAAGCCAGATAATTTAGCAACATGTTGATCAAATAGATAGCCTTGGACATTAAAGTAGTAAGGACAAAGATTGCAGACTCTCCTACCGTTCCATAAAGCATGAATAAATTTTGATGAGATTCTGATGGCATGAACATTGTAAATGACCACCTCAGCAGACCTAGTATACAAAATTGAAACTTGCTCCCACCAGCATCATGGAATACCATCATCACTTCAATCCTTCACTAAGACCTTGAGGCATTCCTAAACTCTGTGCAAGGTTACTCATCCTCTCCTTCATAGCCTACAGCAAACGAGCCTATATTAATTCATTCACAAAAAACACACACACACAATGGGGAAGAAAAATGGATTATCATGAGTGGTTGGCACTTGGCACTTGGCACTTGGCACTAGGCACCTCACCTGAACACTTTTCTGGTGTGCATCCTTGTATGCCTCTGTAACTAGGAGCGAAAGCTTCTGCATGAACAATTATGATGAATGATACCCGTGAATTAATTATGTATGATCTTAGTACACAATTTAGGCTATGTAACTGAGAGCCAAGTGCATAAAAAAAAATTCATCCCACAAGAAAAAAAGGAAGATTAAAGCAATAATAACATTTAGTGAGTTTCTACTTGCATCTTTTCTTCTCTACACTAATAGCATAAGTTAAAGGATCATGGACAAACGATATTCTGTTTATATTGAAGGTTGCTTTTCATCATACTTCAGATTATATTTATCAGAAACAGTAGCATAAATGATCTTTCAGTACTATGTGATTAATTACATGCAAAAGAACAGACTCTGAAATTATAGCTGACCAACAAATTACGAAACTTCAAGCAGTACAAATCAGATTAGGCTTGCAAGCAGGTGTAGTTGGACAATGCATTAGTACTTGAAATAAAGCAGGAGCTTAAAAATATGCCTCACCCCCATCCAACAGTGAAGGCATGACCATGTACATATACAGTCGTGCATAAAACTTTCAGCCAATCATTAATATCCTCCATAATATTGTTTTTCCTTTTCTGTGGGAGAACTCCACAGTTATTGTTTTAAGGACAATTTGTTTATACACTGTTTTATTCCAGCATGAAGGATGATGGTGCTTCACAATTTCAAGAGGGGAATATAGAGATAAAGGAAATTAATTTAGAAAACCAAATGGAAAATTTTATAATCACAAGTCATGATTGCATTTAACTTAGAATCTTGATGGCATTTTTATTCTCCCATTCAGATTCAATGAATATGGTTCAAAAGTAACATTTATTTACTTTACTTTGTTATACAATTATTGTTGATAATGATTGTCAAAACTTTTCTTTACCAAAAAAAGTGATTATTTGGTAGAGGGGTTGGTTTTAATTTCACTTCATGTTCACTAGAAACTGAACAAATCCTACCATCGAAGTTAAACAAATGGACCTACAGGATCTATATTAACCAGGATTGTTCTATTACTCTCCAGTGTGAATAGAGACATCAATCAGATACATAATATTATAAACCATTAGAATAGAAGTGACATCCCACAGCCCAAATATCTGGACCAACAACATTATCAAGCAGCTCCAACTGTGTTAAATTGTGAACTTTTACAAGCATGACACAAGGAAGGTGAAAATTTCATCCCTTTCTTTTTGGTAAGCGTGAAAATTTCACCATTCATCAATGTAGAAGAAAAAATGGAAGCACAGGACTTTGTGGTGTTCAAAACTGTGTAAAAGTAACTATCAAAGTACAGTCCTCGTCATTCCATACACCTTGAGTTTGATGGTGGGTCAAGAGTATATTTTTTCAGTATGGATTGAACCATGGAACTCCAAGTCCACTTGTTGATATGGTAATGATTATTATTCAGTAATGCATAAGAAACTTCAGGGAAGGAAGAAAGGTTGTAAATTCTCCAAAGATTGAGACAAGGAAATGCATAAGCAGCTTATCAAAACAAACATTCACTTACTTCTGATCCTAGCTCCATTGCAGCCTCAGTTATCTCAGTGCGTACAGGTTGCTGGTTTCCAGAAAGAGTAACCTAAAGAAACTTCCAACTATAAATAAGAGTAGAGTTGCTTACAGAAAAATGAATAAGTGAAACAACAGTGTGACATAAAAAAAAACTAAATCTTTCATGTTCAAATTATTAAACACTGTAAAATGTCTCAATCTGATGTTACTACAATTTTTTAAGCAGCAATGGAAATCTTGGAAGTCAGATAAAAATGAAAAAATGACAATATTCCCCTCTTTTATATACTACATTCTCCAAATTCACGAATATGAGAAGAAAAAGAAGCGCCAATGAGAAAACTGAGATTTAAGAAGAGCATGTATGAACTATTTATAAATCCGAGATGACATAGGGCAAATTTAGATAAATTCAACTCCTAATGCTTAAAATGGTAGCAAATCCTGAGCCAATTGAGCCTAACTTTGTTTGAAGCAATTTTTAGATCATGATAAAATCTGACATACCTTGATTAATTCACCTTCACAGTAACCATCAAACTCTGCTCTGCAAAATAGAAAGAGGCCACAAAAAACAAATTAAGAAATTCAGTGCACACCAACACAAAAGCATTATGATGTAAAGGGGGTGCGATAATAGTACATACGCAGCAAGTTCTTTCTGTACACGCACTGCTTCAACCTGGACAACCATCTGTGCCTTCTTAACAGTTTCATATAGATTTTGCATATTTCCCAGAATTCCCGCCTATAATAAATGAAAGAAATGTTAATTTTCCCCGAGAAAGCTTCACAGTAAAAGGATGTTTTGTCATTCTCCATGTAAACCATTAAGATTTTAAAAAGAATTTTGCAATTTCTACCCAAAAAAATATAATTTTGCAATAGACTCAGGATACATTAAAAGTAGATTTTGCTGGAGGTTGGTGCTCTGCCAGATTGATTTATGAGGACATCAAGGGACACTTAAAATAATGATATTTAGAATTAACTCAGAATTAACTTAAAAATAGCATATGATAACCCATATAATACCGCTTCCTAGAAATAACATGGATTACTATCTCTAGAAGAAATAATGGGAAAGAAATGAGCCATTCCCTATCATAACCATTTTTTTCCACATATACCTGAGTTATAGAAACATTTCTTTCTTTGCCATGAACTCCCCCCCCCCTTTTTTGGGTATGTGGGCGTGATTTATATGATGCCAAAGAGCCATACCTCATATGAAGTCTCTTTGTAGTCATTGTAACCTGGCTCCATGCACATGGAAATAAAGGCATCTGGGGTTTGGAGTTGGTGATCACAAGTAAATGATCTTTGATATTGGGTCCATGGGGATGGGCTGAGGGGCACATGAAGGGACCATTTCAACAGGCATCTTAGATGATGTTCCGACTCTTTGAGCCCAACAACCATGACGAAGATATATATATATATATATATATATACCCATGTCATATGTATGCATCAAACATGCTAACTTATCAAACCAGCAAAAATCGAGCCTATAGAGCAACAGAGAACAGACATTGGAAAAGAATATTTAGATGAAGCATCTTGATCAAGAATCGTACTTCAAAAATGCTGGCAGAATTCTGAACCAAATATTTCAAACCCGTGAGTTGAAACAGCTTACAGAATGTTCAAACCCAAAATAAACTATTTTTTAATGAAATTCTAGAAATTCTGGTCATTTCGTTTTGGAACTCACTCACTACAATCTAAAAACACTTTTTTTGGTCAAAATCTCAATGACTCGGTAATTCACTTATCCAACCTGTCACACCATGAAATGGCCAAACAAAATACTCTAAGGCTGCACTTGTATAGAGGGGACTTAGCTAAGGAGAGAAAATGTTATATGGCAACTCTAAATTCCACCCCAACCTTGTTTTATCAATATGTAGTGTACTTACAAAAGCTAAGAGAATATCATTACCTGCTTCGTCTTTTGATCTGGCATTTTCAAAATCCAAACCCCATGCTATCTAAAGTCCCACCAATCATTCATGGAAAAAGTAACTTGGCATTTCCACCCCTAACAAAACCCCACAAACAATCGCAGCCCACCTTCCCTTCTGAATTAACAAGGCTGGGAAAAATATACAATTTTTGGGTGATATCAGTCCAGCCAAAATTGGCACTCAGAGATGAGTTTGCGAACAATGTCCAGAGTTAAAAGGCAGAACTACATGCATTCCTCCATCCAAGCATTCCCATCTTGGTTCAGAACCAAAACTCGATCACACCTAAGGGTCCTCAATCTCAGTTCTGTGTCCATCTGACATCTTGATGGTTGGATTTCTGAAATCATTCAAAAATCTGGGTTTGTGATTTCAGATCATTCTACATTGGTAGTAGTTTCTATGTCTCAGATCTGATTCTCCACTACTGGTCATTCTATTGAATTAGCATGTATACCCAGTTAACCAGTTCTCCTTCTGGATTAGAATTTATTCATCAGATCTGGACACCAATTATACAAGTTCCGCTGACCAGTTCCTATTTGTAGTGCAGCTATCTCCTATTTTAACTTCTTTGTGATTGGCTTCTGATTTCTTATAGATATATCTGTCACTCCCCTTAGCCCATGGGAGATTGATGGGTGAATCACCTCAAATTTTTTTCTGTTGCCACAAATTACTACAGCCATAGAAAAGCAGGTCATACCCAGCACAAGGCTCCCACTAGCAGAGACTGGGATGGTCAAATGTATACAGCGTTATCCCTATTTCTGCAGTGATGGTTCAGGGACTTGAACGCATGACCAAGTGCTAACCAATGCGTCATGCTCAACCTTCTAACAAATAACCGCAGTGATAGGCAAAAGTTGAGTCCAATGTCTCTATGGGAAGTTTCAAAGTGGAAAGCAAACAAGGAAATGGACATGAAACTTGCAATCTCCTACAGTAATTCAACATTTGTACACGTTATAAGAGTATCAATACATGGAAATGTCTGAAATGCAGGTGAAGGCAGCCATGAATAACAGGAAGATAAGGTAGCAAAAATTACTTTTGATTGCCCATCATCATTATTATCCTTCTTTCCTCCAAATAAACTATAAACCCGAAAAGATTTTGGGTTATAAGATCTCTTGCTTCCAGGCCAGGGCAAAGCTGGTATACCAATTGGACCAGTGGTGTTTGGGTTCAATTTATTACCTGAAAAGCAGAAAATATATTAGAAATTGTCTCTGTTAGATAGCATAAACAGAATCTTAAAGCACGCATCCTTGGACAAAATAATAGCCAAAATCAATCTTTCACCATCGCTCGATATTCATAATCAAAAGTATAGCTACATTATAACCATAAAGAACTTCAAGTTCTAGGAGCATATTGCCTCAATGATAATATTCAAATTATAAAGAAGAGTAGGGAGCCATAGGGTTGATTCTTGATGTAACCCAACCTTAATTGGGAACTCCTTGCCCTGCCTTCAGCAGATCTTACATTAATCACCATACCCTCATCCATAGTTTTAATTACCTTATATGTTTACTTAATCCCCCTCCCCTCTCTTCACAATTACCTGCCAATTAAATCTCTAGATACTCTGTCCTGGGCTTTCTCTAGGTCAATAAAGACCTTACGAAGATCCCTATTGCCAGTTCTACACCTTTACATGAGCTTCGTCAATAGGCAGATAGCTTCTTTCGTGGATCTACTTTGCATAGAACCCAATTGATTTTTTAAGATATGAGTATATCTTCCCAGACTGGCTTCAATAACCTTGTCCCCAAAGTTTCATAGTGTGATTCATTCGTTTTACGTTGCAGCTCTAGTCTACATGTCACCCTTATTCTTGCAGATAGGATATATAGTGCACCTCCTCCATTCATCTAACATTTTACTTCTGATCATAATTTTGCTAAAGAACTTAAATAACTAATAAATCCCACATATTCCTAGAATCCTAGGACCTTCTAGACTTCTCTTCGGATCTCATCTGAACCTGAAGTCTTGCCTACTTTAGCCTTTCTTAAACTCTCAGACATATCTAGAATGTATGGTGTCTTGATGAGTAATGCAGTTTACCGGTTCAGTTGTCTTCGAACCCATAAATATACTCTTCCCACCTCATGATGTCCTCATCCATCATAAGTGCTCTTCCATTCTCTCCTATTTTACATCTTACTTGGTAAAAATCTAAGTCATTACTTGCTTCATCCCTTTGCTGGGCTCAAGTCTTCCTTTCTCTCAGTTTAGATGTTTTATATATAGTTTTTTCCTCTTCCCTTGTGTTTAGATTAACATAGAGC
This sequence comes from Hakea prostrata, assembly GCF_041222555.1. NCBI lineage: Eukaryota > Viridiplantae > Streptophyta > Magnoliopsida > Proteales > Proteaceae > Hakea > Hakea prostrata. The sequence continues at coordinate 23,930,606 of NC_142602.1, forward strand.
TCTTCATATTTCCAACCAGTGCTATCCCCACCATCGTCCTAGCCTCATTTTTTGCCTCAGTACTTTTTATATCATCTATTTCTTTAGTCCGTTAGCACCTCTTAAACCTCTCTTTCTTGGTTTGATGGCTGCTTGGATCTCCTCATATAACTCTTTACAAAGTTAAATATTGAATCTCAAACTCTCATCAACTGCACAAAACTGGATATTAACTCCTCTTAACTGTGGGTTAGTTGGAGTGTTCACACTTCAAATAGAAGAATCTGCCTTAATATACTATAATCCAACCCAACTACCTACATTATTTAAAGAAAGTATAATAAATTTTTTGAGAGACCCCACAATTCTGGTTTTGGGACTTGGGTTGTACCAGAAAACCCCCTAATGTAAGACTGTAGAAAGGGCCATGTTTGGGATTCAGAGGAGTGGCTGATGGGGTGGATCTATGCTTCAAAACCTAGCACCTTCGGCAAGGGATTATGATGTAATCAAGCTTCAATTGTTGCAGAAAAAACAGCTTGCAGGAACAGCAGCAGAGTCACTTGAATGGAGCAGCAGTAGCAACAGCGACTCTGATGACGAATAAAATCAACGCAGACTTTAATGGCCCTTTACAGTGGTTGCAACATTTTCAGTGACAGAGCACCAGTAGGTTTGAATGAGAAGATGGAAGAGGAAGGAGAAAGCAGGATGGGCTACTCTCAGCTGCTGAACATCATTACTCCAAAGCAAAGGTAACCAGCAAATTTAATTTTTGAGACAACAAAAAGCAAGGCGCCTATTAATAGTTGGAACTTAGCTTGACAAGAAATGGAAACTATAATTTCAAAATTAGAAACTACTTTGTTGAGGAATGGATCTTCTCAACATTTACATAGAAACTAAATCACTAACTTAAGAACCTAAACTCAATTTAGAAACTACGCTTTGTAAGTCGTCCAACATGCAAATTAGAAACCAATAATTATGGCAACTACTAAGATGCTGCAAAATCTACAACTAAACCCTTACTTTTGGGTCCCACCAAAATCTTCTATTAATATTCATACCAAGACAAAAGATGAACTGCGTCACTGCTCAAGTGATCTGTATTTTGGCCTCTTTTCTTCATGTTTTGTCTCTTGTAGCAGTCAAGTTGACTGGTCAAAAACAGTGGGGGCAAAGGGACCATCTACGTGGGCCAGCTGGTCACGAATGCTGGTTCAAATCTGCCCAGGTTCTACATCAGCCCCAAGCTATATGCTTGATCCGAACAAAGACTGGTTCAAAAAGGAACCACGGGCCCTTGTTCATCCTTGCATCGTTTCCTATGCAGTTACTTGCATAATTAACTCCTCGGATCCACATCAACTGATTCGTTGAATATGAAGCCCTGATAACCATCACAACAGCCCCACATCCACTTAGTAGAGCTCAATGGTAAAACCAAGCAAATCATATTGAACCAACCAAGTCAAATTGTCCCACAAATGGGAGAAGACAAGAAATCAATTTCTGGATTTTGAATAAATAATAGTAGATAGTAGCCTCGAATGTCCGAAAATACTGACACCGACTTACGATCCTAAGCTGGCATCACATTTACCAGTATCATATATCAAGTAAAAAGATTTAACCATCCAACAGACAACTTAATGTTCAACTTTCTTGATATGAAAATTTCGTGAACTAAACGCTCCAACCGTGTATAAATTTGTAGGTCATCAAAAGCACAATATCACATGGTCTTCAGATTATAGCTTTAATGTATGTCAAAAAGAACTCCTCAACTGTCTGAATAAATTTAACAGAACAGACTTCAGAGCAGAGAAGAAAAGCCACTGCTGATTCAAGAGCGTGAAACTAAATACTAGAGAAGCTCCAGCTACTTAAGAAAGGAGGGCTAGACGATCCAAGATGCTAAAGATACCATGTCTAAATGGTTTAAAGTTCTAAATCAATACAACGCACAAGAAAGAAAAAACATTCCTTATGCATTAGCAGAAGCAAACCAACCATATAATTTCATACAAAACATCCAAAAACCATTTTAATAACAAATTTCATGCAAATCACATGCGCTTTGACATAAAATGTCAACAGGAGTGTTATATTATTCATAAGCTGAATTTACTACCCTCGTATTCACACTGCAACTGTTTTACATGACAGATAAACTTGTAATTCCAATATCATTCCCTTTTCTTCCTCACAAGGACCACCAGAGTGCATCTATGCAGCTCAACTCTCTTCTCTCCTCATCTCTGCGAATTGAAGGCAAACACCTATATCGAAACAGCTATATCTTTGGCAAGACCAGTGATAAGCAGTGATGGCAGAACACAACTTCTGCAAATATTTTAGGTTAAGTTTCCTCGTAATAGACAGCAACTCTCCAGCAGCATTTCTCCAATGACATTTATAACCTTTTAATTTCTTCAATCACACATACAGTTAACTTTTCGAAGGTCAGGGTTGGAATTTAAGTCTAAGTTCTTCACTTCTTCTTACTTATCTAAGTTTCAGGTTGTCGACAGGAAGGCAGAAAGGGAGAAGACGGCCGATTTCACGTTTCACAATTTATGGAAATTCAAGGTTGATTATATGCTTCGATTTGAGAAAATTTCGTAATTTCGGTAAGACTTCATCAGCAATGGCGGTTGTTTAAGGTTTTGACCAAATGAACATGTTTACCCCTATAAAGATATGCTAAAATAAGAACGCGGGTATCCAAGGTCAGGTAAGAATCTCATTTTTCAATGACCCTAACCCTACAGTTTTATTGATGAATGATGAAGTCGAATTGCTAAATGTTACAAAGAAAATCAGTTAGAACTTAATGCAAAATAGAACAAGAGAAGAAAGACTTACAGAAGGAAATAGAGGATAAGCTAGTAGGGCTTTTCCGTTCATTGATTCTGTAAAAGTTCGAAATATGAGCAGTTAAAGTGCTAGCGGACGCCATTAAAGAGGATCGAAGCAGAGAGATAAGAAAGAATGAGACTGAGATGAGAGAAAAACAGCTGAGATTTTCGAGTTCTACGAGAACGATAGCTGAGATTTTTCAATTTTCCTTTTACGTGGTTAAAAATGCCTTAAATATTTCTAGAACAGTAGTAACCAGGAAAAGGCGTACTGATGTGAGAACGTTCTTTAACTGTCCGATTGGGATCTGAATAGATCGACACATGCCACCATCTTGGCTTTTGGGATATTTTCTTTTTTCTTTTTTTCGCTAAGAGGAAAATTTTCCTGTCTCTGCTGATAGAAGTTTGAGCTCCATGTATTCTCTCTCAGTCTTTAATAAATAATGCTTCTATTTGCCAAAATTTTTAAAAACAAATAAATAAATAAAGTTTGAACTCCTTCTATGATCATTCTATTTTGCATCAGAATCCCGCAAAATACCCTCTAGTTTTTATATAATAACATTTATATCTCTTAACTTATTTTATTATATTTAAAGCCTTTATGTTTTATCTTATGTGTCAACCATATCTCTATAGGAAAATAAAATTAAATGATGAGTTGGCATATATTGTGTTTACAAAAATTTCATAGTACTCTTTTTGTCTTAAATCCTACAAATGAATGACAAATGAAATGAAGAAAAAAAAATGATTCCACTTTAGGTTGCAACTGTTTATTTATCATTGGATCTCCTCAATGCTTCTGGGCTTTCATTTTTTAGTGTTTTGTTGAGGTTTCAACAAGAGAAAGACAAGAATTGCATTTTGCCATTTACATGAGTGGAAGAAAATTGAGGAGACAACAAAGAATCTACAATCAAACTTTACCTACAACTCACTATTGAAAATTGTTTGGTACCATTAAAGCAAACTTTTGAGGGTTTGATAAGATCATTTGGATGTATAAAACCATAAAGAAGCAAAGGCCATGATTTTTTCCTATGTTGATCAAATTAGGGTAATTGAAATAAGACAACCTTGTAATATCAATGTAAGATAATGAAGAGAAAAGAGGTTGAACCTCACAAATTAAGATTAGGAAAGAGAAGATTAGGGTAAGGAAGGGGAAACTGCAAGTCTTATAGCCAACAAGAAGTGTCTTTCAAAACCCATTCCGCTCTAGATTGAATACAATAAGAAACAAACTTCATTCTGATACAGAACTCCCAACTCCCAAGTTTAAATAATAGACGACTATTCAAATTAAAGAAGAAAAAGTGAAAAACCAACTGAAAGTTTGTCTGTAAATAGACTCAATAAGCTTATCATGCAGAATTGTACTACAATATTCATGTTTAAAGAGATACCCATTCTCAATCCCAACTACTAGCCATATGGTTGTAATTATATTATTAAGATTCAAATTAGGATCACTATTATAATAATAATAATGATAATAATAAATAATAATTTATTGTTGACATTTTGTGCGTGACCAACAAGATAAAGGTTGACATTGAAATTTTGGGGTTTTATATTTTTCTGTCTCTCTCCAGTGCGCCCTTCACTTGGGCTTTTATAAAGGTATCATTACTAAGCCCACTACCACAATATCGCCATTGGCATTGTAATACTACTTGCACACTTCTTCTTAATCAAATAAAAATAAGAAAGGTGGTGGCTGAACGGGTGTGTAAATTGCTTGGCTGAACGGTTCTAAAAATCCTACCATTAAATTTGGTGGCGTGTGGTTTGTAAACCCTTGGGGCTTGTGGTTTGTATGCCCTTGGGGCATGTGTTTTGTCTGCCCTTGTGGCGTGTTCTATCTTTGCCTATGAGGCAGTCGTATGTAAGCCCTTGGGGCGTATGGTTAGTCAGCCCTTGTGGCATGCTGGGTTTTCGCCTTTGAGGCATGGTTATGTCTGCATCGGTGTCTGCCTGTATGGTGTGTCTCGGCAGGCGGTGATGGTGGTTATGTTTATCATATCCATTAGGTTTTTTGGTTCTGTGGTTGTCACAACCAGTATTCTGAGGGTTTATTGGGTTTGACCCATCCTTTAGTTTTTATTTTTTCTTGTCGTTCGATGTTTGTCTGTGTTATCTTTCAATTATGAATGAAATGTTTGAACTTTTGACAAAAAAAAAATGGTAGAACTTTTTTATAAAGCCTTTCAACTACATTTATGCCATAAAATTATTATAACTTAGACCCTGAAGAGTCAAAGAAGTCTGGAGCATCGGCATGAAATAACAAATGCAATATTATATATGCGGGACTCAAAACAATGCAAAAATTCCAGTGTTCCTAAACCCACTGGCACAATAAGCTTTGCCCAGTTTTAATGATTAGCCTACCATGCGATAGCACTCACTTCCCCTGATTTCCCCATTTAATGATTCCTTCTCTTCTGCCCATGAAGTCTCATGGATGCTTCTACTGATGCAAATATGAAGGGTTTAACCTTGGCGAACAGTTGAATATCCTGTAAATAATAATAAATAAAATGCCTTCAAACAAAAAAAAAATTGAAAACAAATGAATTTTTAAGTATAGTTCCACAGCTCATGTCCGTACCAGGGTTTAGTTTTGTTTTGTTTTCCTGTGTCTGTGGGTCATAGAGTCTTATAAATTGGAATTGATCTTCTCTGTTTATGCTCAGACAATCCAAACTGCCTACGTCTCTGACGTTCCTTCCTCCTTCATCTTTCCCTTCTTCTCTTTCTGGGTTTTCGGCATTACAGTTGATTTGTCTCTGCTATTATCGATGGGTGAGATCTCTGAAACTGGTTCAAGGCTTTCAAAACCCACAGAGGAAGTCTTTGTTGTTGTTAATATCAAAGAAGGAGGTGATCAGGTCATACAGCCTGAAGAGGACAACAATTCTCATGTTTCTGCATCAACAATCAAACGAAAAAGACTAATATGCTGCCCTATCCCTGTAACTCTCTTGCAGAAGGTATCTTTTTCCACTACAAATTAAAGGCTTTCTCATATGATTAAAAAGGTTTTCATATATCTTCTGTCTTTGATATTCCATTGGAACTACTGCAGTTGCTAGCAGAAATGCTGGGTGTATATTTCTTGGTATTTGCTGGGTGTGCGTCGATAGTAGTAAATAAGATCAAAGATGGTCAGATGAGTCACCTTGGGATATCAATGGTGTGGGGACTTGCTGTGATGACCATGGCCTACTCTGTGGGTCACATCTCCGGCTGCCACATTAATCCTGCCGTCAGCATCACCTTTGCTACTCTCGGGAGATTTCCATGGAGACAGGTAAATTAGTTATATTTGCATTCCAACTCATCATAATCTCCAGCAGTTTTGTAGTCTTTAAGCTGAAATAATTTCAGATCAGTTGTGTGTAATAACAAAAAGAGCACACAAATTACTCTCACATTCACGGGCGAGACCTGAATGATGCGTATTAAATGTGAAGAGATGAACTCAATATGGATTACATATGTTTTCTTGTAGGTACCAGCCTATGCAGCTGCACAACTATTGGGATCGATACTTGCAACAATAACCCTTCGATTATTGTTTGGCACAGAGGAATATCTTTTCTTTGGGAATTCACCATCAGGATCAGACATGCAATCACTCGTGATGGAGTTTATTGTTTCTTTCTACCTTATGTTTGTCATATGTGGTGTTACAACCGATAATCAAACGGTGATTACTTCTAAACACCTTCACTTAATCAAATTACTTTTTTTTTTCTTAAAAGACAAAAAGAGAAAAGCATGAAAGAGTACAATCAAACCACCCAAAAGATTTCTCCATCAACAACATTGTAACATTGAGAAGCTTGAACCATAGAACAACCCAAATTCTAATTTTAGAGTTTTTTCTTGTGACACAGATTGGACCCCTTGGTAAGCTTGTAATTGGGGCAGTAATCATTGTGAACGTGCTTTTTGATGGGTAAATATCCAATCTCTACTCTTGTGTTTCCTTCATTGTATATAATTGCATTAGATTTCTACTTTATATTGGGTTATAAGCTACATTTTGTTACTATTTTGATGAAAGGATTATGTGACTTTGATAGGTTTACTTCAGGATCAGCAATGAATCCTGCAAGGAGTTTGGGGCCAGCCATTGTTTGGAACCGCTACAAGTCAGTATGGGTGTACGTAGTGGGACCCATATGTGGGATGATTTGTGGTGCATGGACTTATAATCTTATCAGGTTGACAAACAAATCGTCTCGCAAAACCAAAAAATGTAGATCCTCTTCCAAGATTGTAGCCTCGTTACAGAAGATCTCCAAGGCAAAGAGAAAAAGTAAGAGAGTTAGTTATGTAGATCTGTAACTCCATTCAATTTAAACAAAATTAAGAAACTAGGGTTTGTTGGTTGACACGTAGGCTTGTTTTACTTTTCTTCCTATCGATGTCACTCTTTTCTTTCATGATGGTAATATGTTGTCATTTTACGTATTTATTTTATATGTTCCAAGACAGAGATCGCTTTTGAAAAGGATAATGACAAATATTTTTGAATTTTTTAAACTTGAATAATTTTCACCAAAAAGAATGTTATTTTGAAAAATCTTTTTATCCCTATCTTAAAAACTCTTGGGGCCGAGATAAATGTCAATAAAAAAGAATTTGTATATTCTAATGGAGGCGGGTGTCATTGATGGGTCATAGGTCACGTAATCCTTATACCACTATGGGGAAGACTTAGGTCTTCTATTACACAACAAGGTGTCTAGCGCACATTGAAAGACGTCTCTGACACCAATATATAATCAAAGTGCATTTGAAAGCAAAAACGTTTGGTATGACTAGTATAAATTAATGTTTGTCCAATATAATATCAATTTGAGACAAAGTATCGATTACACAACTACACTACCACCACAATATTGTGCCTAAAACCACACTTCCAATTACTTGATTCACATATGAAAATAAGCCCCATGTTTTCTTTTGGTGTAAGAGCTCCATGTTTATAGTACTAGTGTGTATGGTGAAAATTATCACCCTCTTGTGGTGATGACAATAGAATATGAAACCCTAGATGCTTGACCTCTATTAAGGACACTTCTTAATCTCAAAGACCTTAAAAAACAAAATCAAATAACCCCATTTTTCTTTCGAGTAAACAACACATAAAACTCACGATGTTTGACAAGATTGGACAACACTTGATGCTCCCCCCATAATGCTTGGGAAGCCCAATTTGGTGAGGGGGAACCTGATAATGTTGTGGGTCACACCAAATTGATCTCAACCTAGACAAGTTGGTTGGTACCCCTAGGCATCGTGGGCTCCCACAATTCTAACGACTTTTCTATACTACTCAACCCTCCAAGCTCTATAAATGGCCAAATATTCTCATTTTAACACCTCAATGGTGTGGAAAGAGCATCAGGACATTACGTTCATAATTACTAAAGATAATCTGTGCATCCCTAGTCTTTTCTAATTTTTTTATTTTATTTTGATGTTTTTTCTGAATATATATATATATATATATATATATATTCACCTTTTTATGTTTCATATGTAAGAGTAAATATTTTATCTTTAATACTGTCTAAATAATAAACTAAATTCTAGAGCATCCTCACTTCTCCTAAAAAACTATGAATGATGTTCTCTCTTTGTAATGGGTATATTTGCTTGAAACTAATCTCTAGTGCAATAAGTAAAAAAATTTCAATGGTAAGAACTCATTCTTCAATCTTAGTTCTCTTTAATCTTTTCAGGAATTCGAAAGGAAACCAAGCAAGCTAAAGATGTAGATCAACGACCTGTTTTTCTTTTATTTATCTTAATTTCATAAATGAGGATTTGAGATGGCATGTCTACAGTCATGCGTCTACCATCTCCTATATCTCTTATAAATATTATACTGTAACATTTATGGTTAACAAACATTTTGAACAAATTAAAAGAAAAATTAGAAAGATCATAAATTATAAAAGATAAAACGAAATGCATAAGAAGATGCTTATAAAATTTCAAATAGAGATTATATATTTTTTTATTTTGTGGTAAACAAATTGAGATTTTTGGTTGGTAATATACAAGAATATACAATATTTAATAAATTTAATTAAAAATCTACATTTTATTAAATTAAAATATACCCTGAATCTATTGAATAAAGTGTATTCAACACAATTGAAGGACAATAAGAATGGGTAATGGCATTTGGTCTTAAAATATATATTATTTTCTTCCCCTTTTTATGTTTTATATGTAAGAAATTCATAGAGTCTAAAGAAGAAAACTGAATTACAGAGCATCGTCACTTCTCCGAGTGTAAAAGGAGTAAGTGAAGAGCATCGGAGACTGGTTGCCTGGTTGGAGATCTGGGAAGAATTCTCTCAGAAAATTGCATTTCTGCCGCTTCTCATTCTCAATGGAGTACCGTAAAATCAAGGATCAGGTATCCTTTCTCCTCGATTCTTTTAGCTGTGTGTTTTCTCCTGTCATCCCTTATCAAACACGCAACTATCCAAATCGAATTGAAATGTTTGCTACCACTACATTCAATTCGAAATCAAACTATGCAATTTATGTCTAACAACAGTCGTTCTTGGTTGACATCGTAAATTAAATTGTCCGGGGTTTGTGTTCGGTTGGAACTCAGTGATTAGTACGAAGTATAGGAAGTTGGATTTGGCTGCGTCTAGGGCGAAATGGCTAAACTATTGTTTCTCATACCTCGGAAGGACAGGGATTCCATGCTAAAACTTATGATTTTTCTAGTTAATTTTTCCAATTTTTATCTGGGTTTCTTGGATCAGTACAAAATATAACGTCGGTGCCATTTCTAAGTTGCTTCTTTCTTGAAACTTGAAATATATGTCAGAACATCTTTGTAGGCTACCAGTGTCTTTGGGTTCTGGATCAGGCAGTTCCACAACTGGTTGTACTTGAAAAATTAAAGTGGGAGCTGATTCCTTTCGCAGGTTTCAATGAATTTTCGGTGTAGCGTCTATGTAGTTTGAAGTAAGGGTTTACTGTTTTTAGTAGATACTCTACGTCTAGTTGCTGTACATTTAAGTTGTTCATTTTCTGACTTGCTTCTTAGTCAGCCAGTCAAATGGATGATTTTCCTGGCTGCTCTTTCCATGTATTTCGATCCAAGTTTCCCTTACTTTCTCTGCCTTTATGAAACTAGAATGTGTGTTTTTGTCGTTGATGAACATTTGTTTGTGGGGATTTATCCATGGGAGTTCCTGTGAATTTGAAATGGATATACTTGAGCGTACTTATATGTGGACTTCATTGTTCACTTTTAAATGCAGGAAATAAGAGCCATATTCGTGGGAACCATTTATTTTGCATCAGTTTGGAAATATAAGGCACTTTATCAAGTTAATTTACCATTTTTTCAATTACAAACTTTGAAACCCTTGAAATTTATTGGGCTCTTTTCACTTTTCTGCTAACCATGATCTGAATTTTCCAATGAAATATAACTTAGGACAAAGATGGGGATGCAGGTGAAGATGATATTGAGAGCTTACATGGAAAGCCTCATTCTACTGGTACTTTTATTGCTTTGGATGGAAGCTTAAAGCAGCAAATTCCTCTACATTCCTCTGTCTCTTGCTTGATGCACTTATCTGCCTTACCTAAATCCAATAACTTCTACTAATTTGCAGGACCTGTCAACAGTGTAGCCACCTTGAGCAACCGCTCCAAATGGAAGCTAAAGTAAGAGGTGCTTAGAAACATAATAATATATAACATGGCCCCAGTAAAGGTTATCAAGATGATTTCCTTCTTGTTTTCCTTGATGCAGGTCTATTGTTACAGTCACATTGACTGTACTTACAAGCTCACAGGGAATATTGATTGTCTGGTCTAAAAGGGCTGGAAAGTATGAATACAGTGTGACGACTGCAAATTTCTTGGTGTGCACCATATTAATTTCCTTTTTGAATGACGTCCATAGAGCAGAGTTTCACATTTTAGACAGTGGTCTTTCTTCCATAGCAGTCTATGTTAATATTGATCTTTCTTTCCCTATTTGCATTAGGTGGAGACACTAAAATGTGCGCTGTCACTTGCAGCCCTAGTAAGAATCTGGAGACGTGAGGGTGTTACTGAAGATAACAAGTAGACCCTCTCTCTCTCTCTCTCTCACACACACACACACACACACACACTCATTCACTTGTTAAATGCTCCAATTACTGAATGTGGTCTTATTTTTTCTGTGGCACCATTTCCGTGAACACTGGGTGATAAAATGTATTTTCTTGAGCTGTAGCATTAGATATTAATTTGGTCGGCTGGAGGATTCACATTTCTTGATTTTGAAAAATCTCATCCATTAGGAGATGTGAATGCTGTTGCTGTAAGATGTTTTTTCCCCATTTCCTTTAATTTGTAGATGTCAAGATGCACGTCAGCGCTATGTTGAGAGATATGTAACTTTCATCTTCTAGCAATGCATCTCAGATTCTTATTTTTGAGTTTTTGTATGTTGAAGCAATCAATTTGTGTATACCTTCTCGTGGCACTGTTCTCATAGGGTCCATATTTTTCTGGCATTGCTTTTATCAGTCCATGTTTTTGGCTTTTAATTCACCCCAAGATGTATTAACTTTTTTTTTTTTGGGTGAGCTTTAAGTGTTGCTAATGCCTAACAAAATTTGATACGTTAATTATCTAAACATGTTATTGGATGGTTTTGTTGGTTATTGTTGGTATTTGAATCTTGATGTCCAAGTTATTATATTCTTTTAAAGGGATTTTAATGCAGATTAATCAATGGATCTGCTGCTGGTGGGTTTTGTTTTAAGGTAGAAGGAAAGAGACTGCTAGCAGTGGAATTGCAAGAATTGCTAGCATGAAAGGAAGAGAGAAGGGATTGAGAGTAAGGCAACGGCCTTAATATTGGCTAAAACTAACTAATTTTTCATTCCGAAATTCAGAATTCATGTAGGATTAAAAACGTGTTTTCAAAGGTCAAGTTAACTGACTCTGGGACTCTAAAACCAAATAAGCAACTATTCCTTCAAGCTTTCTAAACATAAACTAACTTAAAACAGACCTCCCAAATTTTAGAATAGGTGATCATTACCCTAAACATGAACTAATGCAAACTGACTTTGATTTGATGGAAATTGGAAATTCAGTTGTTCTCATACAATGGAGCAACAGTCTACTTCCGGATGTCTAGGATCTCTAGATGGAGAGGAAAAACAACCATCTTGATCTCCTTATAAGTAAGGCTAAGTGGTGTCACTCAAATTGAAATATATTTTTGGGCATCCTCATCTTATTTGGACTTCAATTGGCAAAGTGGTAGCTATCTTCAAGTCTTGTTGCTGCAATGTTGGTTTCACTTCAACTAACTTTAAGGAGGTATCGTGCTGCAACCTTTCAAGATGTGTAGTAGTTAGTTGGGAAGGCTCTAAATTAATGAGTTTTCCTTCATGATCAAAGACAATCAGGATGCTGTGCTTGGAAGAAGGAAATACATGGCATCTAGCCCTATCAGAGTATGAAAAAGCTGAAATGCAATAAAACATTACCATCTGGTGAATGATAATCCCATCTTTTAAAATATCATCCCTGCACTGCAAAACAGAATTATAAGTTTGCCCCTCGGCAATGAATAAAAAGCAAATTTTCTGTTAGGCAAGGAAACAAAGAAGAAGAAAAAAGCACGAACCTAGTGGCGAAGGCCTCTGCGCAAGCATGAGTCCTTTGGGGGGGGGGGGCAGTTTTCCTATGCAGTCCTGCCCCAGCATTTTTTTTTTGTTGAAAGGTTATTTCGGTGCCTTGACCACTGGCTACAACTGAGGTCCACCAACCATTGCACCAATGCCCTCCCTTTAGGCAAGGAAACAATATTCTTAAAAATAAAGGTATCCACGGCCAGGTTAGGCTCTGATACTATATCAGATTGATTAGTGGATTTTCTGGTGATGGGTTTTCTTTTAAAATGGAGACAAAGAGACTGCCAGCAATGGTGCGACAAGGATAGAGAAGACATGGAATCATAAGGACAAGGATAAGGGAAAAGGCATGGGGAAAACAACGAGGAGAGAGAAAGGACAGAGAAGCAGCAGAAACTTTAAGGTTTACAAAATCAAACTTTTTTCCATCTCAAAATTCCACAAATTCTTGTGTGTTTCCAACTTTTGGATTTCTAAACCGAATAAACAACTATCCCTTCAACTTGCTTGAACAATTTAACTTAAACTGATAGAATACTTGCCTTTGAAGACTCCAGACAACATAAACTACCACTAACAGTAAGTCATGAAAGTTGTTCTTTCTGGACCTGACTTGTTCAATAAAATATGGATCCCCACAATTTTATTGATATACTTCTATCCCTTTTACAGAGTGAGACATCTAGTATGAGTTTATTTAAGAGGCCAATCAATATAAACTAAAATATAAGAAGCCTAGGATCCTTAAAACCGAACAACGGGCTCAATAAAGTCTTCAGAAGCTTGATTGACCAAATTGGACAATATATAGGTGAAAAAACTATGGAAAGGTGAAGCAAGAAGAAAATGGATAGGAACAAGTCTGGCTGACAGATTTATTTCTTTACTTGGTTTCATGATTTTGTGGACTTTTCGTAGATTGGGATCAGAGATGAGGTACTTTGTTTTCTTATATGTCTCATTATGTTGTCTCTCAGGCTAAGTACATCATTCAATGAGGTTTCTGTTTACCCTATTCCTGCGGCACTCTATCTTGTTAAGAACTTACTTCGGGTAGCATATGGACTTTCCTTCTTTTCTTTTTTAGTCTCAGCTCTGTATTTTTCATTGCTTTCTATTTTTTTGCATAAATAAGTCATATTTTCTAGAGGGAAAACTTGATTAGATCTATTTTCTGTATCTTGTTACAGTACTATATTTTTGCATATGTGGATGCTCCTGGTTACCAGATATTGAAGAACCTGAATCTTATCAGTACTGGAGTGTTATACTGCATCATACTAAAGAAAAAGTAAGGATTCCGTACCTTTCCATCTGATTTTTTGTTTCTACCTTGACTGCATAAACTGTTTTTATCATAGTCCCGCTGGTAATTATTGGGCTGATATCTTAATTGATGTTGAAGTTATGAATGCCATCGAATCAGGGTCCTTGACCAAAAAGGCATGCCCAGTGCATCAGGCTCTTGCCTGTGGGCTCTGGGACGGTCATAACGTATCATGTATGCAGCCTTACCCTGCTTTTGCAGATGGGCTCTTGCCAGACTCAAATCAGTGGCTTGGTCACAATGGAGGGATCTTTACCAAAAGGCCCACCTTCAATTCAAGGTTCTTGACCATCATAGAAATTTTTTTTAGGCATGGAAGTATGTTCTTTTATTTTAAGGGAGGGGGTTTTGAAACCAAAACCCATTTCCCAATTGGATTGAGAGTGAATGGAAAAAAGTGCAAAACTTATCTTCAAGCTTAGCTGCTTTGGAGACAATAGTTGGGGGAAAATGTGATTCTGACTCTTGTGAGAGGTCTAAAAGAAAGGATTGTTATTTTTATCAATACAAGGAAGGTAAATGAAAAAATGGGATCCATCGTCTAAATGTGGAATGAAAAAATAGAACTTAGTCACCAATAGTTCATATTAATTTTTCTTTCAGGTTAAGTGAGATTCAGTGGGCGGCTTTTGTTTTGCTATGTGCAGGCTGCACAACAGCACAGCTTGATTCTTCGTAAGTGTTCCATTTACTTTGTCCATATGCTTGTGTTGCCCTATGTTAATTTATAAGATGTAATTTTGTGACTTATAAGCCTGAACTCCTTCAAGGTACCACACTGATTTAAACAATCATTTCAATATTCAGAGAACCTGAACTATCTAGTTAATAATTGGTTCTTTGTAATTTTTGCTTGGTACTTTTGTAGCTTTTGTAGTTCATCTTTTTCCTAAGCTTGCCCTCCAGGTGTTATTCTGTTTCATCACTTGGGAACTCCTGATTGATGCTTATATGTCCCTTGTTTGTGCTTTATGCTTGAAGGGTGGTACTTTTTGTAGTTAATTTTTTTGCGATACTTGCCCTCCAGGGGTTATCCTGTTTAATCACTTGGGAATTCCTTATGGATGGTTATATGTTTCTTGTTTGTGCTGTAAGCTTGAAAAGTGGAATGTTTGTTTTTCTTTGGATTAAATCGAAAACTTTTTAGTAAATATGCTTGCTTTCTCTAGTTACTACCATTATGCATGATTCAGCTCCTTTATCTATTTTGTATGGAAAAGACAGGACAGTGTGATACAGGAGTTTGGCAACAGCCATATGAGTTACAGGGGTTTCAGGGTTTTAAAGTCAACCTTTCTCTTCTGAGTTATGAGAGGTTTATGTAGACTGGGGAACATAGATTACTTCAATATACAGGAACAGTTATAAAGGTTTTGGACGCTCCAAACTGTCAAAATCTTTTCCTATCTTGTTTCTTCTAATTTTCTAGTGTAATGTCTCTTTTTCTGCTGCACTGTTGCTTTTTCAATGTTGAGTTGTCATCTTGGTTGTGGATTGTTGTGGTTCCTTGCTATTCTGCTGCACAATGTTTTAAAAGTTTGGTGATAATTTTTGCACCTGAGCCTGCATTTTTGTCATGCACTTCAAATTTCTCTCTGTGCCTCATGAAATAGCATTTTCGTGCAGTTCTGATCGTGTTTTTCAGACTCCTTTTCAAGGCTGGATAATGGCCATTGTGAGTTACCCAATAAGCTGAAGGAAGAAAAGGAATTATGTTTAGGATGATTTGATCAATGAGATATCCACAAATTTTCTTTTCATTTGCAGGTCATGGCACTTCTAAGTGGCTTCGCAGGTGTCTACACAGAGGTACTAGTTGAAGCATAGAATCTGAAGCTTTTAGGGTCTACAATTGTTTATAGAGAGTTGTAAATACAAAAATATAAGGCCTTAAAAGGATGTAATTGATGAATACTCAGATTGATTTAGGTGAAAATATTAGTTATGATTCGTCCAAATAAAAAAAAAAGAAAAAGAAAAAGAAAGATATGTTCATGTAACAATTATTCTTTTCCTTTTCTTTTTTTTTTGGGGGTGGGTGGGATGGTGTAAAAGATCATGGAACAAGATTGAAATGTCCTGATTTGATGACACAAAATAGCTCAGTAGCAAAAGTATGTGGGTATTCCCACAGATACTGTTCATGCAAACAGTGTCATGAACAGTATTAGTGGATATTGTTAACATGAATAGTACTCGTGAACAGTAAGTTGATTATTTATGATGAATTTCCTTTTATACCCCAACTAGGGTTATATCTTATTGTACGTTAATTATTTATTATTAGATATAGTAAGAGTCTCAACCCAAAGTTGCACTAGCTATTGCATTCATCTCTCTCTTGTTTTCTCTCTTTTCCTTCTTTAGGATCCCTACCAGATTAGATATATTGGACTGTTTAGCCTAGCAGAAATCTATTAGTGTAAAATGAAGCTGTTGCATTTCAGTGCTCTGCATCCTTGTGGTGAACCTCTAATCCCCTATATAGTGTCATTTCATTTTATATTGACAAAGTTTTTGGACTCTAAACTGCTTGATTTGAGTGATCATGAATTTAGTCAGTTTCCTTGTGCATTCTGCAGGCTATAATAAAAAAGCGCCCCTCACGAAATATAAATGTACAGAACTTCTGGTTATATATCTTTGGGATGATCTTCAATGCTATTGCTATTTTTACTCAGGATTTTGATGCAGTCATAAACAAGTAAGTTTGAACTAATAATTTACTTTCTACTGGTTTACCATCTCTTATGTTAGTTAGGAAGCTGGGTAAGACGTGGATGCTTAGGGGGTCAACATGAGAAATGCGTGAAACCTCACATGGGCAATCTATAGTATCAGATGAAGTAACAGAATTTTAATTTCTTTTTGTTCTTTACATTTCTGTTTTATCTCAGACTCTTGAAGTTACTTGGATTTCACTAGTCTCTAATATCATATTTGGTCCATAAGAGCTGTGAGAACATGCTTAGCCACCTTAGGTTGACACTGCTGTGTAGGCACATTTGGTCCATCATGAGAAATGTGGGAAACCTCACATGGGCAATCTATAGTACCCGATGAAGTAACAGGATGAAGTAACAGGATTTTAATGGCTTTTTGTTCTTTTTACATTTTTTTTCTTCATCTCAGACCCTTGAAGTTACTTGGATTTCACGAGTCTAATATAATATTTGGTCCATCGGAGCTGTGAGAATATGCTTAGCCACATTAGGTTGATAACTGGTATGTAGGTACATTTGTTAGCTGTGATTTTCTTGTTCTTTTTCTTTTTTTTTCCCCTGGGTTAAAGTTTGTGCATCACGTTTATCACTATGTGTGAATTACTGTATATGAAGGAATTGAGC
Source organism: Hakea prostrata (assembly GCF_041222555.1). Classification (NCBI taxonomy): domain Eukaryota; kingdom Viridiplantae; phylum Streptophyta; class Magnoliopsida; order Proteales; family Proteaceae; genus Hakea; species Hakea prostrata. The sequence continues at coordinate 23,947,830 of NC_142602.1, forward strand.
TCAATATTTGGATCTGACCCAAATCCAATTTGTATTTACAATTTAAGTATGGTTTTGGATCTGGAATTTGATCTGCATTACGCAACCCAGGTCTTGCAAATTTATGCCCAATCAAACTGAGAATTGGCCCTGTTGATGGTTTTGATGCCTGGTCTAGTTTTCATAAATAATGCTTGTAACCACTTATCTCAGCTGCTCTACAAAAGTTTAACCTTTCAATTTTCAGGGGATTCTTTCATGGATACTCATTGATTACCACTTTCATGATTCTCAACCATGCCCTCAGGTAATTTACATTAGAAGCTTCCTTTTTTTCCCGTTAGGCTTAATCAAGTGTAGCAGAAGCCTTATTCATTAACTGCCCTGTTGTATATCAATATGACTGGACATGAACTTGTTTGGTTGCAGTGGAATTGCTGTATCGATGGTGATGAAGTATGCTGATAATATTGTGAAGGTAAGGCATCAAATGCCACATTGCTTTTGGTTATGCACCCATGGAATATGAGAATTATGTGTGGGCATATATCTTGGTATCTTCTCTTGCCTCTTAATCAGTATATGATTGACAGAGGGTGTTGGTACATTTTCAATTTGTTTTCCATCAATACCACTGAATGAATTATGTTAGTGTACTTGCAGCTGAAGTTGTGGTAACTCGGTCACTACACATTATAACATTTATGCAGTCATTGTATCCCCCCCTCCCTCCCGCCCGCCCTCCCTCCCTCTTTTCTGATAAGCAAATTTATATTATTCAGGAAACAAGTACACAGAAGGGAGTTTCTAAGAATCCTGCAGATGGGGAAAAACTCTTGACTCAAAGGCCCTTCTGGCCATTATCTCAAACTCAAACAAACACTGAAACCCACTTACACTCTAAAGTAGATTTGTAACTCTGGCTGCTTTCTACTGAGATCCAACAGCTCGACAGGAAACCCCACAGGGTCCATTGGAGCTCTGTATCCACAATTTTTCGTGGCTGGTTTTTCTCTCTCCATACATGCATAATGTCCTTCCATCTTAAGCATGGAGATCAACTGATGATTTTTACCTTTCACTGCTCGCACCTTCCAAGGCCCTTGAATGTTGCCACTAATGGTGTCTACTGCCAGCTTGGGGTCTGATCTGATCAACGCATCCAGCAATCTTCCAATGCATAGTTGAACTCCCTTATAAGTACCTAGCATCTCCATGGCCGGAACTGAAGTCTCACCCTTTTCCTGCATATGCCATCATCGAATCTCACTTTGCTTTCCAAATTGGCTCCCTAGAGGTAGCATTTGAATTGGTAAGCCATCCATCAAAATGCAAAGCAACCATGTTTTGCATTTGTCTATAACCGGGGAGCAGATCTTGGGAACTTAATTCTCCATGAGGATTGGCACCCTCTAATTTTCATAAATTCTCTCTTTCTTTTTTCTCATTTTCATTTTGTTCTCTGGTAAGAACTAATGGCCCACGTCTAGCTTCTACATCTCGCTACTACCCGCTTGATCTCTTGTTCTAGTCTAATTTTGAGAAATTTTGAAACTCCTCTCTGTCACAGATGACAATGGTGGCAGAGAACACACGCTTCCCAATAGTTCCAATGCTCCTTCCCTTTCTTCAAAAAATTGCAAGCCCATATGGCAGCATCTTTTGCATTTTTCTGAGGTCTTCCCTCCTTGGATGATTTTGCATAGATATCCTTCCAAACCATCGCACCAAAGGTGCACTCCTAAAAGAGGTCATCCCAACTCTCCATCCTCACCCAATTAGGTGCACTTGAGTGGTTCTTTTGATCAGTTGATCTCTTGAAGGCAAAGCATCCTTAGGCACCTCCATGAAGTTAGGGAGTGTTTAGAGAGATTACCCGAGGACCAGATAGCTCTTCACCAAGTTACTTCTACCAATTTTCTTCTGATAGCATCCCAGGCAGACTTGGTTGTGAGCTGACCATTTGCATTGCCTTTCCAGGTAATCAAACCTGATTGAGTGTCGTTCAACCTTCTAGCATTTTGAAGCTCCCTGAAAATGAAGGACAAAGCTCTACAGACATTATTTAACTTTCTAATTCTAAGATTACTGCTTCTCATTAATTTCTCTATTCCACTTTGGTTTGTTCTCTTTGTTACTTTCGAATCTGTTATTTACAGTGTTGTCATCCAATTACTCATTTGAGTTGTGCATTTGGAGTTGGGCCCATAAGCAATCCAAAAAGGATTTTCAGAACTCTGGATCTGCATCACAATGATACACCATTCGGCAAAGACAAAACTAGTGTTCATCTTTGTCATAGTCTTTGATAAAATCCTACCTTATGGAGCCATTGCCTTTCTGATTATTGAACTTCATCGAAGCTATAGAGGAATGAAATTTGCCAGATATATGTGGAATATGGATAGAATCTTCAGATATTCTTTACTAGGACAAACTGAGTTTGTCCCAGAGATTTGACTCTGCTGGTACTGTGAGGGTGAGGTTTGCAAGTTTGAAGTGCTTGTGCCCAGCCCAACTTTATGATCTCAGGCTGGAAGCAGGTAGGGTACATGTTTTGGTCATGAGTGAAGGTTTAAAAAATCATTTTCAGGATTAGCTAATTGATCTGAAAAATCCAATCTCATGTTTTAAGATCCCTACCCATGCAATAGTCAGATACTTAACATGCCTTCCAAAGGCATGAGCAGAGAGCATGGCTAGTGGAAGGCATAAGAATTGGATCTGTGCCTCTTAAGAACCGGTCTCTATAGACATAGGGTATTCTTGTGAAGAAAAGATATTTTGCCTGAATTATGATTCCATGTAATTGTGTTTAGCGAGTCCCCAGAATTTTGTCTGTTGGTTCATCTATTTTTCTCCAAAATGGGAATTGATAGCTGTTCCATTTTTTGTGTTAATGCCATGATCCAATCATCTTTCTTGTCAATGATTGGTGTCCAGGTCTCTTTGAACTTTACCGACACAAGAAATTCTCTACTGACATGTTTGTTTGCCTATTAATTTGCAGGTTTATTCTACTTCTGTGGCGATGCTACTCACTGCTTTTGTGTCTGTTTTTCTCTTTGGTTTTCATCTTTCCCTTGCGTTTTTCCTTGGGTCACTGTAAGTTCCGCTGGTTCCTTGTGATGTTCATTCTCTGTTCCTGTTTCATATGCCTGGCTGTCAGAAGCACTTGAGATTTAGTAGGACCTGTGTGAATTATGATGGTCTTATGCGCTGCACGCATGATATACTCAACTAGCATGAGGGGAACTTTTTCATCCCCACTGCCTTTAAAAATAAAATAAAATAAAATAAAAACAAAACTTGTTGGCAGATTCTCCCATGTCTTTCAATTGTGAATCTGCATATATGATTGCTCTCACCCGTTTTCTTTTCAGGGTAATATCTGTCTCTGTGTATTTGCACTCAATTGGGAAGTTGCAAAGATAACAGCGTTCCTGTCATCTCTCCGATGAAATTGGAAGTTGAAAGAGTAAGGCTTCTGTGGTTTTGTTCATACTGTTCTCCTCACCCTCCCAAACCCCCTCCCAGAAAAATTAAAAAAAGAAAAAAGAAAAGACAGTAATGTTCCAAATCTTCTGGGCATCAGGCTTATGTGTTTTTTTTTTCATATTGTTTAGTACAATTATCATCTGGTCTAAAAGGCTTGTTAAAACAGGTCTTTTTTTTTGGTAACTGTTAAAACAGGGGTTAGGTTCCAACATCGTGGGCTGTGCAAGTCTATCAGGGGTAATCACAACTATCCATTCATAGTTGCTGGGTATTATGATGGATGGTGCTCGCCGTGCAGTTTTTATCTCCAAATGGCCACCATGGACTGACAAAGACCGAACCCATCGCTCCATGGATTCTCTATGCAGATATTGTCTGGTTGTAAATGGACTCGATTGTCTGGGCATTCTACTCTACCGATTGCTCACCTCATATTTTTATCTTTCCAGAAATACTGTAAAGCAATGGGTCTGATGGCCTGTTAATGCCAGATCTTGAATTCAAATATTTTTTGTCAGTTCATCTCTTTTATGGCAGTTTTTTAAATTCGTTCTATACTTCTATGTACACTTCTTCTTTTTGGGTAAGCATTCGCTGCATTCCATCTACACTTGTTTTCTGCTATAAAAGGCCATCATTCAATTGGTTGCAGAGGTCTTACGCAACATCATCGACTGTCTTATGACTCTTATCCCATCCAAATGGTGTTGCCCAAAAAAAAAAAAAAAACCCTTTACCGTTGGAATTTGAAGACTTAGAAGTGAACAAGTTTTGCGATTCATTATTAAAAAAAACGAAAAAAAATTCCTGTGGACAATCCAAATCCGCGTGATTTCATCAGATTTGCTATAAATTTTGTTTCTTAAGTATTGCTTACTGGCCTATAAGGAGAAAAGAACAAGACTTTCTGAAACATCATGGTGGTTGTGATACCAATAATAATTCTGATTCAATCGCTCTCATGGTGGGAACGCCCATCGTTCTCCGGGGTCCCTGTCAGCGGCAGAAAAATGTCTCCATCTTTAGAGCATCAGTACTGCAAGCAAGAAAGTTGATACTGTAATCTGGAAAGCGTGGATCAGACCTAAACGGTAAGCGTGCAATAGAGCATATAAAGTATAAGCCCACAGAGCCACAGAGAAGTAAAACGGCATGTAACCGGCAAAGCTGAAAGCTTTAGCACCTTTCCCCAACCCTATTTCTTCTTTCCCTGCCACCTACCCCCCTCTAGAGATTCTGGGTTAGGGTTGGGGTAAACAGCGAAATATAAATTATTGATTACAATAGTAATTCACCTTTACCCTTGGGAACATGGAAAAACGAAAATCTTTCTGGGGTTTTCTCAATTCTGAACTCCATGCAATTTCAAAAATTCATGAATGGTAAATAGATTCCTCCTCATAGTCCACGTTGGTAGAAGAACGAAGATTTGCTTTTTTTCTTCTTCTTTTCTAACAGAGGTTTCTAACGAAGATTAGGTATTTAGCTGGTGTGTGGTTGGATTTTGCTTGCAGTCATACTATAAAGAGGAAGAACGAAGGAAAGGGACATAATAGGTAAGTGGGCTTTTTCATTTATGTGGAGGAGAATGACTTCTAAGAGTTTAACTTTACAGATAAGATACAAGCAAAGAGCCAAATTAAGAGACAAAAATGGGGTTTTGATTTTTAATAATTTCTTAAAGTAGAGTCATATATGCAAATAGAAAACTCCATGAAAGGAAGAAAAGGAAGAAGAGAGAGGGAAAAGGAAAAAAAATAAAAAGAAAGAGAAACATCAAACATCACACTGACCACAACCGATCAGCATCAATAGCAGGTGAACACACCAACAAAGGCACGCACAAAGCTTGTAATAAGGTACAAAGGCAATACTGTAACATATCAGAAATCAGCGGCCATTTATCTGCTCTGCTTTTTCTGCACCCTTATGTAATGTAAGTCACTACTCGTAAACCCATTTCTCCTTTTGTTTCTCTCTCTTTACCAAACCCAAGCAAACATCACCAAAGAAAGAGAAGAAGAGAAGAAACAACAACAGATCAGCCCCTCAAAAAAACAGAGTCCACTCATGCAGCAAGACCGTTCCCTCTTTCTCTCCCTTTCTCTCTCATCCCTAATGGCCCAGCTGGACCAAAATTTATGTAGAAGAAAAACAAAAAAGAAGAAAGAAGGAAAGACGGGTAGAAGATGGAAGGAAGAATGTCTTCTCTACAAACCTGTTGCAACCGAACCACCTCAAAAGTTACTTTCCCAGTTATACCCTTCTCTGCTGTTCTGCAACCCCCCCTAACATTCTATCTTCATCACAGCCCAAAAAAATTAATTGCCGATTTATTTGGGCTTTTCTTGTTTGTCTCGGTCAGAGTTTCACAGAGAGATAGAGAGAGAAAAGGGGAATCCTTGTTCCTATAGATCTCTTCTTTTACCTTTATTTCTCCTCGTATTATTCCTCTCTGTTACTCTTTCCTTGTCTCTTCTCTCTGCATTTAATTGATTCAACGTATCGTATTCCCTTCGAGCCTTCTTTTCATTTCTTCTCCTGGTGGGTTTTCGACTCTTCTTTGCTTTTCTTTCTCCGCATGAGATATCATGTTGAAGAAGATGAAGAGGGTTGCTATGGATTCTTCTCCTTCGTACAGGGTTGAAGAAGATGCTCGAGCAAGATTCAAGCATCAGAGTCTTATGCAGGATTACCAAGATTTGCTTAGGGTAAAGATCCTTTCCTTTGATATTTGTTTCTATTGAGAACCTGGTTTTGCTTCAGATCTGTTGAAAATCTAGGGTTTCATCCTGATCTATAGAGGGTGTTATTTTGCTCTGTTTATGGTTTTGCGTCGTTTTTGTTCCCTGGTGGCTTTTCCAGAAATTATATCTATTAGGTTTTAAATTTTGCCTAGATACTCTTGTTTAACCATTATAGATTTCTGTGGATTGTTTTAGTCACGGAAATTCGTTGCATGTATGTATTTTTGCCATTCTCTGCAACCCATGGAGGTTCTTTAAAGAAATTCAGGTTTTCCTAATGAATATTTTGAGATTGTTATAAAAGAAGTCTTAAATTTATTCTTCGAGATGTACAGGCACAATCCCCATCCCCTCATGATTCAGAGCTTCAGTTTTCTAATATTAATCCGGTTAGCAGGATAGAGACGCCTTAAAGAGTCAGCTGCAGAAATCAAAACAGGATAGATCAGCTCTCAGAGCTGAAGTTAGGTACTTTTTTTTTTCTCTCTTTCTAATACTATTTTTAAAATTGGGTTAGTTAATTGTGGTGTTCTAAACTCTTAATTTTCTCTAATCAGTTTCTTGAGGCGAAGGTATAAACATCTTATAGCAATCCAATTGCCAAGAGCCCCAACTGAGCTAGACCGTCCAAGACTCTTGAATCGTGAAATACGAGGGGAACCTCTTACTGAGAGGAGTTACAGGGAAAAGGATGCCCATTCAGTTTTTGATTTGAACCAGGTTTCGGTAAGAATATTGAAAAAGCAAGTCTGTCAAAAGGATATGATTTGAGGTTCTTAGTGAATTTGTGCTTTATTATGTTGTGTGATGCAGAGAGCTGAGGATGATGATGAATATCAGATTTTCGAACCAATGAGAACAGAAAAGAAGCTGATGAACAATTTGGTGCCTATGGGTGTAGGAGATGAGCAACTGATGACAGATCTAAACTTGCCTGTTTGTAGAGAGATCGGAAATGGGTCTCGACCTGGGAAGAGGAAGATTTCATGGTCGGATCAGGTGGCTTTGAGGGCTTAGATAGGCCTTCAGTTTTTGTTGACTGAACATTTTGGTCTTGTGCTGGAATGGTTTACCAACATCGCTAGTTGGAGAGCTCTCTATTTTTGTTATCCTCTTGTAAGTTGTATAGAGGAAAGAATGAAATGTTATAGCTCCAATGGTTTATAAATGGAATTTGATAAAACAGGTCTCTTCTAATCAAAATTCAGAAATTGTTCATAGACCTCTCTTACTATGATCTTCATTCCTTTGTATGTGGAAAGCTTAGCACCAAAGAAAAACCGGTGTTGCCATGTTGGAATTGTTAATGGGTTTCTAGTTAAACGATCAGTTTGCCTTGGCATTTGGGGAAGAAAGTAGATCTCCGGTGGAATATGGATAGCTTCATATCTAGCTTTGAGGATTTCATGGTTAAATGTGTGTGATTTGCATTGTTCTTTTCTGTATTTGTTACTAATTGATATTCGTTTAGTGTGGTTAACCATATATCCTTGAACAGGGAAACTGCAAAGAACAATACCCCACTGAGGAACTACAGTTTGATGTGCTTTTTCGTAGTGGAGTTTTATGGAACAACACCCATTAACCATGATTCATGATTCTCCTTTTATGTTTCACTTTTTCTATGTCCGAATGGGCTTGATAAGATTTTTGGAAGGAAGATGCCATTGTAGGTTTCTTGGAAACAGGATCGAGGAAGTCAGGACTTCCACTAATCTTGCTGATCCATTTGATTATACTCAAGTCATTGACTTGGGTTTGCAACTTGTAAGACTTTGCTTTTGTTATTGATTTAGAATTTCATGACAAGTTGAACTGGGTTCACCTAGAAGCAACCTCTTCTGCGGGAATTTAAATGTGTTTCTAGAGGAAGTCAAGACCTTGAAACCTTGCTCCTCTTGTGCAACTTGGGAAGTTGGAGTTGCTGGAAAGGAATTGTTGGTGGTTCAAGAAGCTTATCAGCAGGGTCTTCTTAATATGAATGTAGACATGCTCTTCTGGTGAAAAGATCAACCATCTCAGGGGAAAGAAAGGCCCTCCTTCAATTTCCAAAAGCGAGTAAAAATGTGCCTTTCCAGAATGCCTTAGAATGGTTTACCAAAGAAGTGGATCGGAATGATCTACAGGACATCCGTGATCAGTCTAATTTTTCATTTTTCCCTTGTGGGAGGCCATTGTGGGGGCGAGTTTGGTTTTGTATGTTTGGGTTAATTATAGGGGAAAGGTTACCAACGTAGGGCCTGGAAAATTGTTACAAAGAGAAGGTGAGAAGCAAGGGAGCTCAAATTTTGTCTGAAAAAGAGAATCAACATGGCCCCTACAACTCATTAATGTGAGAAAGGTGTATGAAAGAACCTGAAACTTGGGTTTGGGTAATTTCTTTTCAATATTCCACCCAGTAATTGTTATGTGAGAAGGTCTATGAGGGACCCTTGCACTTTGATTTGGAGGTGTTTTTTCTCTAATTAAATCTGGGGAGAAGTGGACACTTATTTGTTGTATACGTTGTTGACAATTTTAACAGACAGATCTAAAATAAGGTTTCTTGTCAAGTACTATTCAGAAATTATTTTGATAAATAAGACAATTGATGGGACTAATGCAAAGTTAGAATTAGGGAATCAAGCTTGAAATCAAAAGGCATTAAGTCAAAAATAGAACAGAGATAGAAATATGATTTGTAACTTACAGTTAAAATTGGGAGAGGCAATGAAGTAGTGAGATGCAATAGGACTGTTATGAGATGAATTATTGCTCCTGAATTCTGGTTTTCAACTATTAATAAAGATGGTGATGTATGTTTTCCACTAGATGAATCTTGGATTTTAGCTGTAACAAAGACAGTGATATAAAAGGTGATGTTTTCACTAAATGATAATAGGATGGATAAAATAGAGAGCTACAGACACTAGCTTAGTAGTGTAACATAAAAAATATTTGCTTAGTAAACTTAAAGGGGAAATTCTATACGATAGAAACCACTTTTCATTTATGAGGCTAAGTGTTACATTGACGAGCATGGTTAAGATGAGGATGCTGAGAAAGATGCAAAGCATAATTATTCTTGTTAATTGAAGGGTCTTATTATTATTATTATTAAAGCAAATTGCACTGGCACCTCAAAATGGAAGTTTTAAAGCACTGATACCCTATTTTGTGTTTAAAAAGCCCAGCGACCTCAAAATTGGATTTTCAACGGATATATTTGTCAAATTTATCACTGAAAACAGTTAAATCATTGTTTATTTTCAAAATATCCCTATAATATACAATGTCTAAAAGGTTTTCAGTGACAAATCGGACAAATATATCCAATAAAAATCAAATCTTTGGGTCTCTGTGCTTTTTAAACATAAAGTGGGGTGCCAATGACTTTAAGACCTCCATTTTGGGGTGCCAGTGCAATTTGCTCTTATTATTATCATTCAAAAAAGAAAAAATGAATATCACAACCAATATGTAAATTGCAGTGGACTCATATAGTCATACGTATGAGATCTTACACAATTTTTTTTTTTTTTTTGACAGGTGATTTATATATAGGAGATAAGGGTATTATATAATATAAGGTCGGGTTTCTTTTCTTGATGATTTTATATATTGGAAATGTGGGTATTATATAATATCAGACCATGTCTCATCCTCAACCTAAGGAGATTTGAACTTTGACTTTTTATTTGAAAGTGTTGATTTTTCACTTAACTAGATCACCCCCTCAAAGTTTGACCCTACACTATTCATCCTCTTTAAAATAAAACCCTATTTAAAATATCCAATTTCCTATTCTCTCAACAACTTCCTTGGTGGGAATGCTACCACTTTCATGTCTCTCTTTTCTTCTTATGGAAGGACTTCTATATCATTTACCAATTAAAGGACTTCTATATTCATATGTTATTAGGATTTTCTCAGCCAGGAAAATTTAAAAAAAATTCCAATTGTATGTTATTTTTCAATACATAATCTATTACTAAGAAGAAAAAAACATTAAGCAGTCCACACCTAATTCAGTTTAGAAGTTAAGGGCCTGTTTGGTTACTTGAATCTAGAGATTTCAAATCTTTGGATTCATGAATCTGAATTACCCGTTTAGTTGTAAAAATCTCTAGATTCATGAAATCTAGAGATTCACATTTTTACACTAAAAATGTGAATATGTAAATTTATGGGTGAAATCCAGAGATTTCAAAAAAACTATACATTTGCACATTCACAAAAATCACGTCGATCAAATAGTTTTTTAGGATGAATCCACAGATTTCATTCTACAACCAAACATTCCATATTTGAAATCTTCAGACTCATATAACCAAACAGGCCCTAACGGATTCTAATATATTTCCCTCATTGGTGACTTTTTCAACCAAATTCATGAGAGAAATACTTGGAAGATACTTCAATAATACCTTGGTATGATACCAATCAGATGGTGCAAAATACATAAACCATATTAAATGGGCCTTTGTATTTCTTGACGAATCCATTCGATTCCAACAAGTGAAGCCTCAAAGACAGTGGCTTTAATTAAATTAAAAAAGAGAAGAAAAAAAAAAGTGACTTTCTCCAGAAATATGTGCAGGTAAGACCCCTTGTTGGGCTTACTGAAGCCACATAGAAGCGGCAGGTATAAACAAATATGAACCACAGAGAGATTGTTTATGGTGAGCATAGGTGGGAAGCTTCAGCATCAGCAATCAAAATCTGTACAAAGATTAAATGTAAGGGTTGATGTGAGAAGAGTAATCACGAATCCCTGCGCCTTCCCATCCCATCCATTCTTCCCATAAATCCTCTGTATCGCAACAATCGTATTCCTCATATTGATCAATTGTGTTTTCTTCATCTCCTCTCAGGTAGCTCATCACCTTCTGCAAAACCAAACCAAATCAAACAGGTTAATGGATTGATCCAAACAAGAATACAAATCTCAATATTTTAGTGCTTACATCGTAGGCTTCGTTAATAATTTGGAATTGACTGCTGCAGTTGTTTCCTTTGCACACATCTGGGTGATACTGAACATGGATGATTTTAACAAATCAGTACATGTGAGGAGAAACCCAGAAAGGTTTCACAAGAAAAACAAGTGAAGAAATGAACCTGTAACGCGAGTTGGCGAAAGGCCTTCTTAACTTCGCTCTCAGAAGCACCAGGTTGGATCCTAAGCTTCTTATATTGATCTGTTAAGTTAGCAGATAAAGCAACACAGGAAAAATTCTTCTTTCCCTCGTTTATGTACTTCATTGAGCTTCTTTGAGTCCAGGAGAACCCATCATTCACCAATCCAACAGCCATAGCCATAATGTGATCAACAAAAACAAACCTTTCTTCTTCTCTCACAAAAACCAGCAGAACCCAAGAAAGGAAGGTAACAATTCAACCAACACAAACCTATATGAATAGGAGAGATAAGCCTGGCTGTGCAGGAAAGATTGAATTTGCTGGTTAAAGTTAACTTATTGATGGGTAACCCATCTATATTTATAGTTGAGGATGATTTAGTTAAGGGTTTGTTAAATTGGATAATCACCAGAGAAAATATCGCAAGCTTGGAGCCAATTTGATGGTTGAGAGGGAAGAATATTTAGGGATGGGTGAGGTGTCAGAGAGGTGCTGATGTCAAATACCTTCTTAACACTTATCCAATCTTTATCCACTCCCATTTTTCTGCTACTTTCCCGATGTTGGGATTCTTCGGAAAACCAGTGCAGTTTCACATCTGGCGGTTGAACGGTTCAAAACGAAGATGCAACGCAGTTTATGGAGCTGGAAATCTAGGATAGATCCATCCACAAGTCAAGCAGCAGAAATTTTTTTTATCTTCAAATCAATATTTTTGACTTCTCATTTTGGGAGAAAACTCAGTCAAAACCCAATTTTCCAGCAAACGTTTCCCAGCATGAATGATGATTCCATAATGTAATCGCATGTAGAAATTAAAGAAGCCACTATTATATTGGACAAATAACCCAAAAAAGTTGGGACAAAACAAGGATTGCATAGCACTTGATTTTAATTTACAAAGAGGACTAGTCTGATCCTCGTGCAGAGATCCAATCCATCATGGTTCCAACTTCACACGACCAAGTTCTCTTAAAGACATTCACAACATACATTAAAGCTGGGGAAGAAATAAAACTACCAGTAAACATTAAAGCAAGGATGAATTTTAATTCATATGCCCCTTGACTGCACCCACGGCAATTTAAGATGGGCTTACTTGATCCTTTGGTAACTCCAACGCTTCATCAAAGCTTGATCTGTTGTCACCCATGTCTACTTTGCCTAATTCATCTTTGTTTGCATCACCTTCCTCTCTGCTGTCAACCATGTCTATTTTGCCTGATTCATCTTTGTCTGCATCACCTTCCTCTCTGCTGTCAACCATGTCTACTTTGCCTGATTCATCTTTGTTTGCATCAACTTCCTCTCTGCTGTCAACCATGTCTATTTTGCCTGATTCATCTTTGTTTGCATCACCTTCCTCTTTTTTATCGGTTTCTACAGATCCATCTACTTCCCGTTCTACATTTTCTGTGATCTCATTTGTCTCTTCAGCTTTGGTGTCTACATTTTCAGGCTTCTCATGCGCAGACTCTGATAAGGTGGTTGTGCCTGGAATGGATCCATTTTCCTTCTTCAGTTTCCCCAACAGGAACACATGCTTCTTTCCCTTCTCGTGACAGGTCATAACCTTCCGGCCGTGGGTACCCACCTGACACATCTCACACCAAAATTTGAACTTTTTCCTTGAAGCTTCTAGCTTCTGCTTTTTGTGCACTGGTGCATCTCCATCTTGCTTGACATGCTGCTGCTTATTACCTACATGTTTCTTTCCCTTCCTTTTATTTGAACTCTTGCTTGTATTTGTAGTCTTTGTTGGCTTATCGGTTGCCTTTGTTGAAGGAGTTGAACCACCAGTGTTCTTGCTTGTATTCTTACTTGCTAGAAGAGCAGCTTCCTTGGCCTTGTGCTTTCTCCCTTGGACATGATCATTCAGACCCTTCTCACTTGTTGCACTAACTTGACACAGAGCACAACTCCATTCCTGTTGTTTCTTCTTTGAACCAACCAAAGGAAGCTGACCTGCACCTATTAGGGCTGATGGTGGTTCCAAAACTTTCCTCTTCAATCCAGCTAGACTAGAATGTGTAGGCTTTGCCTGCAGTCGGACATGGAATAACAACCCATAATTGCAAAACAACAGATTCATTAGGCTGTCACAAAGTTCCAAGTGTGAATCAATCCCTGGTCATAGATACAATACATAATGCATTTCCACATAAACAAAAGATTCATTAGGCTGATACAAAGTTCCAAGTGTGAATCAATCCCTGGTGATACAATACATAATGCATTTTCACATAAACAAAAGATTCATTAGGTTCAAACGAAATTCAAAGTGTAAATCAATCCCTAGTCACAGATACAATACAGAATCAGGGAGAATTCATTTTTCAGCTTTTTTAAAAAAAAAGAAAGAAAGAAAGGAAAATACTGATATTATATCATATAAGACTCCAAAGGGAACATGATCAGTTGATACTTAATGAAGACAATACAGTTTGGAACTTAGTAAGGAAGATGATCTAAAAGGAAGTACCATCAAGATGCCTTTCATTCTCCAACTAGAAACTGAACTGCAGTTGCATTTTTGATGTCATCAAACCATCTACCATTCATCAATGATAACAAACTAAAAGGGAGGAAATAAACAGAAAATAAAGGGAATGGGGCTAATTTTCTGCCCAAAAATTTTAAAAGAGGTTATGCACTATTGTTCAAATTTATCCCAATAGGATCATCTTTAAGGCAACATTTGTGAATTGCCTTCATTCTGAACCATAAAATCAGTGTAAGTTTTTCATGGACTACATGGACAAGAGTAAGAAACTCATGTACTAAAGGAGAACAAGAATAACTAAAGAATGTAGGACCCAAATACAATTGGCAGTGTGGCCCTTTCTTTTTCCTGTGTGTGTGAATGGTAATCAAGGCGGTAAGGCGACCATTACATTTGGTAGGATAAGAGACTATGGCCATACCAACAAGTCTGAAAGAGACACCCTTTAAGTTTCCATGGTACTCAAGGCGACCAAGGAACTTGGACGCCTAGGACACTTTGATAACCATGTGTGTGTCTTCTTTATTATTATTATTATTATTCTATTTTTTGGGTGGGGGAGAGATGGAAGAGGAATGCATCATGACAGGAGACTGCACATCTATGCTTATTTTCCTCCACATTTTCCTCCCTGCAGAATTGCGTTTCTTTTGTTGGTCCACAAGTTTAGGTTACAGACCACACTTTAAGAGATGGATTTGATATGTAGAGTGGAATCAACAGCTTCCTTTGAGAAAGAGCTATACTGAAGTAGTGTTGGACTTTCACAACTGATGCTTTATGTCATGGACTGAATGACCTCAAAACAGTTATAAGGCAAGCTCAAAAGCGTCCATGAGGATGATGCCAAAATTAAGAAGGCAAAGCTTCAGTCTCATGGGCACAGGTGGACAGCATGGAGGTGAATGAGGAAAGTACTAAAGGCTACATGTTGAGGATTAATGAAGCTGCAAATGCTACCAGCTTAGGGAAGAAAAAAGATTCTGTGAAAGTGAAGAAAGTACTTGGATCTTTACCTCCCAGATTTTATTCCACAGTCCCAACCACTGAAGAGGCAAAAGGCTTGCATTTGTTCAGCATGAATGAATGTGTGAATCTCTTAACTACTAAGGAGATGAAGATTGGTAGAACCAAACCGACAAGAAAGCACCCAATGTACAAAAAAGGCAAAAATCAAGTAAAAGTGATGATGGAAGCTGTGAAAATTAGATGGAAGTAGACTTCATATGTTTGCAGCAAGTTGATAAAGGACAAAGGCAAGTAAAGTGGATGTTACCTTTCAACTACTTCAATGTTGGAGGCGTAGGACATTTTACTGCAATATGTCCACTCATAGGTAAAGAGGACAAAGATACATTTAAAGGAAGCAGGAGAAGACCGCCCGAGAGAGACTCGCCACCGAAAGAGAGACTCGACCACCGGGAGACCGGCGAGAAACAAGCGCAACCGGGGCCCACCGGGGGTTTAGGGCCCAATGGGTGAAACGGAAGCAAAAGGCCTGAACACGGGGGCCTGGATTTGTCAAAACAACCCAGATGATTTCTAAGCACCCAAGGGAAACCGAAAGAGAGGAAGGAAGCAAGATACAACATGTAAA
Organism: Hakea prostrata; assembly: GCF_041222555.1. Taxonomy (NCBI): domain Eukaryota; kingdom Viridiplantae; phylum Streptophyta; class Magnoliopsida; order Proteales; family Proteaceae; genus Hakea; species Hakea prostrata. The sequence continues at coordinate 23,963,275 of NC_142602.1, forward strand.
AGAACCTTAAAGCATAAAATGAAAAGCAAGATATCAAAGCACAACTAACCAAGTTACAAATCCACCAAGAGTACAAACCAATCAAGAATAAAAAAACAACCATGAAGTCATATAAGTCATTAAACAAAATCATAAGACAAGAGAGAATGATTGATCTTCCGTTGTAGATGTGTTAAGAGAGGCAGGAAATCAGCCAAAACCACAAAAAAGGCAAAATGAGAGTCCGCGAGACCGGGCGAGAAGGCGAAAGGCGAGATAGGCGAGATATGGGGTGCGAGTGGCGAGATCTCGGCGAGATTCCCAACTCGCGATCTCGACCTCAATCTCGCTCGCCAGGTGGAAACGAGATATCTCGCGAGATCTCCCACCATGAAAGGAAGTAGTGACAGAATATTGCAAAACTTCAAAAGGGGTAAACCCAGAAGAAGAAGCTTCCTCTCAAGGAAGCATACCCTGAAGATGCTTCCAAAAATAATGGGAATGAGGACCTGCCAATGGCCCTTGAAGAAGTAGTAGAAACAAGAAGCTGAAGTTACCTTGAAGGTGAAGTAGGTCTTTATCCCTATTCCCCTACAAATAACAGCTACAATAAGCCAATATCTACCCCCCTGGCCACCCCGAAAAAGGGAAAATTTATGTGTACTACCCCCCCCCCCTTGACTTAAGCTAAATTAAGAACAGGGACATGATTTGGAGAAATCACCTTGTACACCCTCTAATTTCCCCAATAAGATGGTACATAAGTACATTAACCGTTCGTTAGACAGTGGCTCTTCAGTGATGACATGCTCCGAACATGGGCTTGAAATGACCTTTCCACCCTCATCTTCCCCCATTCCTTTATTCTACATTAACCCTGTTTCTGTCTCTCTCCATAAATCCCTCCAGAAACTTCCCTTGTTTTCCAGAAACCATTTTACAGGTTTGATCCCCATCAAGCTAGGCAGATCTGGAAAATTCTTGACACTTGGATCTCTCAAAAACCAACTCTCTGGGGCTATCCTTCCTCATCTGGGAAAGATAAAGTAGTCACAGACTTTGGACATGTCCTTCAATCCTCTGGGTCTTGTGAGCATACCAGAGTGGTTTGCAAGAATAAATCTTTTCGGACTTGTGACAGCAGGAACAGACATCGCGGGAAAGTTCCCCTAATGGTTGTAGTCATGCTCTGCATCAGTCCTCGATCTATTGAGCAACAGGTTGACAGGGAAAATGCCTCCTCGGATAGAAACATGACCAATTTACCGTTTCTCAAGAGCCTGGTGCTTCTGATGGACCTGGATGTCCAGGCCAACCGGTTCAGAGGCAACTTGGGATTAGTGTTCTCCATTAATTCACTGGGGCACTTCATCTCTATCGGCATCTCTTGTAATAAGTTACAGAACCGATAGATGAGGGCATTGAAGATAAAGTCTTGGTTGACCTCCATCGAGTGACTGGCAACATCTCATAGTTGGGGGCTCAATACCAACATCACCGGGGAAACTGAGTAGGTTGAAGGAGCTGGAGATGGCAGAGAACAGGTTGTCTGGAATGATACAGTAGAGATTAGGCAGGCTAAGGAGTCGGCATCCATCACTTTGTCCAAGAACACTAGACACTGAGGGGAGTTTGTTGAGGAATTCAGGAGATGACGGGAAACAGGGTCAAGGTACAAGAAAGAAATTGAGGAAGATGAGGGTACAAAATTCATTTCAAGTTCCAAGTTAGAAGCCATTGTCTAATGGGCCGTTAATTTAGTATTTTAAAAATAAGAGGATGTGCAAGGTGATTTCACCAAACTTCGTCCTCTTCTTAATTTAGCCTAACTCTAGGGGTGTATGCATGATTTCCCCAAAAAAGTAAATGAAAAAAGATGCTATATCAAAAAATCAAAGAGAAAATAAGACAGATGAATTACTACAATATGCAGAAATCAGAAGATGCCCGTTGAGATTTTTCATATATGTGGATATTTCAATAGATAGCAATCCAACCTGGTTCAACCAATTGAACAGAAAAAAGAATAGCAAAAATAAAACAAAGTACGTCAAACAAAAAGGTCAACTTTTACACCAAATGAATTTTTTTGCTAGCATATAATGTTGCTTTTTCCCATGACTCCAATCAATAAGATTTATTATAGTACGTGCTCTTAAAATAAATAAATAAATAAAATTCTCTCACAATAGAATACCTTGAAAATGGGTCTACAGCCTAACTGGTTGGTTCAACAGTTCAGTTTGTCAATTCATCTGTCTAATGTGGATAGTCTTTGATGCAGTCAAAGGTTTCAGTAAGCATGTGACATCTGGGGTTTAGGATGATGAAAATGATTGATCACAATTCTAGCAGTCTGACCATCTATGCTCAGGTGTGGCCTTCAAAGACTAGCTAGAACTGTATGATCTGCACATTTTGCAGCCATACTAAACCTCAATACCACTAGTTTATGGAAAGCATTGACTTGATCTAAGACTATCCAGACGGGATTTGTTTAACAAACAAACTGAACATTTGAACCATTCAATCAGACCCTAGGCACACAATCAGGATACTGTAGAGTAAGAGAACACAGGTTAGATAACAAATTTAGAAAGCCTCAAGCTCAAATCTTCGTATTTGAGCAAGGTTCAGATTTGTATTTCCTTCACCCTAAGCCTATAATCCCCTACCCACAGGGTTTTGTAACCCTAGCCAAACCTTGATCTCTGCTGTAACTCTCTCTGCGATAATTTTATTCATCAAAACTCACGGGTTACAAGCGATAGGCTGTGATTATAGCCTTTATTAGACAAACGGTACTCAATTTTGAAACATACATTAAAAAGGACTTCTACTAAACTCCTTCTAGGCTGAGTCAAATAACAATGAGAATTAGACTCCTAATAAAATTTTCAATGTAACTAGACTCAGTTGGGCTCAAATTGAACTGCTCAAAGTGACAAAAATGCCCCTGCTGTCAAACCATGCTGCTTGGCAGCGCCCTGGGCTGCTAGGCAGCAACCCCTGCAACTGCTTCCTCCTCAAAAGCACCCCCACCCTGCCTGCCTGTGTTTCAGTTGGTTCCAGCTTTTGTTTTATGATTTGATTAAGAGTCTTTCTTCCTTTTTCTGTGTCTGTGAGCACTCGTGGAGCCAAACTTTTTTTAATTTTGAATGACTGAAATAATTCCTATGCTGCTGTTGCATGCCAAAAGGGCAGTCTGTACTGATGTGATCCGTTTCTTTCATTATACTTTCTCAAACTCTTCATCCTAGGTATGGTTTCATCATTAACTTTCTGTTAGACAGGTTTTTCTTTTTCTTCTTTGCTGCTGCTCCTTACTTTCTCATATCTTCTTAATTTTTTTAATTGTTATTTCCTTGTTATTTATGATGCCATGAACTGGGGAATTTACTAAACCAAAAAAAGAAACTGTATATGACAGATTGGTAGATATCTTCTCCGAAAGTTTGCTCATAAAGATGCCATTACGGATTCATCAATTATGCCTCAAACAACCGCAATGCCTTTTCTTCACAAAAAATTGATTCTTGTTGTAATGATTTTGTGAAAATACATTAAAAGGAACAAAAGCATCTTCAGCACTGGCAGGAGTTGGATGAGCCTCATTGGGGTCTCATGTAACTTTGTGGGACATCAGGTTTTTTGGTTGCCTTCAGTCGAGGATGGTTGCAGATGTGACTCCCCAGTTGAAAACTTGAAATATACTAGTGTGGAAGAAATATGATTTGATTCTTTACTTTTCTTTTCGATTGGAAGGATAGAATAAGAACTTCATGTCATAACAAAGGTAGCAAATATATATTAAGAAATTAACCTTCTGACATTACTACTTCACAGCCATTCATTAATGGTAGAGGGTTTGTTTGTTTAATTGTTTTACTCGATAAAGGGAACCACTGGCACATGAAATACTTACTGGATTACACTAAGTTACCTCAAAGTGGCATTGATAGTTTGCAAGATTTTTGTTGTAAGCTTGCTTGTTTTCTGTTTAAGTAAAACACTTTTTACAGTGGACATGAAAACTTATCATTTCATATGAAAGAGCAAGCAAGATCTAGGGAATGCATAACGATAAATCACTTTCAAATTATTTTTCAAAACCCTATTTTACTCTTCTTAGAGAACATGGGCGACAAAACAAGGGGTGACCAAAAGAAGCTTACAACTACCCAATTCAACATTTCGGATATAACTATATGCTTAAAAATTTGTTCTAAATTCAAGAAATATGCATCCTAAAGTCAATGCCATTGGCACAGAAAACAACTGCAAAAGATATGCCAGCCTTAAGGTGGCATCCTAAGCCTATACAGAACTTAAAAATAACGTCCAACAGATCTAGAATAGTGTAAGAGAGACCATTCCTGGCCCAACATTTCTCTACACACGAGGAAGAGTTTAAGTTAAGTCACCTCTTCCAAAAAGTAAAAAAAATGTACATATTTAAGTGAATCCCAGTTTGCATTTCAATGAAAACAAAGTGTACAGAAGAAGAGACAAGCATAGGGCCAGCTCGAATATACTATTAACTGGAAAAGGGGAAAAATGAATATCGAAGCTCAGCATGGCATGCATGAAACAAAACTTATCAGGAAATAATACCATTGTTACGACAGTATAACAAGAACATTTACCTAAAAGCAAATACTTGAGCATCAAACAGTTCAAGGATCTTGAGGTAATTGTAGTATAAGTAAAATAAAAGAACAGAGTTTCATAATTACAAATACAATTTTAAGCTTTTAACGCAGAACTGAAATATGGTAGTGATCTCCCGTCAAAAATAAAAAATAAAAAAATCAAGAAGAGATTGAAAGTGTAAGATTAGGCACTCACGAAGAAAAGAACTGGGGTTTTGCAGCCATCAGAAAGAGGCTTAAAATCTGGCATCCTAGGCTCTGTACTTCTCTGTAGCGGAAGTTTCTCCAAGGACCCAACATCAGAAGGAGGCGGCAATGAGAGCGTCTCCTCAAGCTTAGCTCCCTCAGCTTGGTGCATGCCAGCATCAGCACGACTAGAAAACCCAGAAAAACTCTCGTCGAGCTTATTACTACCCTCTGGATGAAGCATCAAGGTGAGCCTTGGATCAGCCCTTAACACTGAAGCTGAAGAAGCCAGTAAAGGAAAACCATGGGAATGAGCTCTTCTTTGCAAAGCCAACTCTCGCTCCATGAGCAACTCTCTCCTGACCTCTAGTTCAAGAGCGCGCCTCTCTTCAGCGATTATCTCCTCTCTGATCCTCTCCTTCTCGAGCTCCCGATGAAGAGCTGGTTCAACATTCATCAGATTTCTCAAAAAACCATCTCACTTTTCATATAACCAGTTGAACTAAAAAATTATACCCCAAAAACAGAAGAATCTCCCGGAAAATCGAAATCAGATTCTTTTTCAAAAAGAAAAAAAAAAAAAAAAAGAGAGGAGTTTATAAGTACCGCGCAATGCTTGTTCAGTGAAGTAGCCATCACCGGAAGAAGCAGAAGAGAAGTATGGTGGAGGCTTGTCGTTGTCAACCTTTTGATTGAATTCCATGGATAAGTTGCAGAGGATTCTGAAAGATAGAGAAGTACCCTAGAGGAATAGAAAAACAGAAAACTAGTTTGGATTCTGAAATGAAGAAGTAAATAGAAAGTAGAACAGTAGAAAAGGGAAAGTGAAATGCCCTAAAACCAGGAAAGGCTAGGGTAGGTAAGATGAAATACACCGACAGTTTAAAACTTAAAACGTATATATAAGGAAGGTAGTTAAAAGAAAATTAAATTTTGTCTCCGTACACCCGTGAATGATGTTATCTACTCTGACAGCGTTTGGTCAATCGAGGTCACTATTTGGTCAATTGGACATTCTACTTCTGGGTGGACATTTAAATGGTCCCCACTCTGTACAAAGTGGCAGCCTTTATACTGAAATCTAGCGTGTGCTCAGATCCTCGAAATTTACGTTCGGATCTAACGGCAAATATTCCAGTACGGATTGCTTGGACGTTTTGATCATCTGACGTGTGTAAATGGGATGGATAACCTTTTCCTTTTCTATCCATCGGTGAGGTTTGTGGTAAATTATGCTTACCACATATTTCTCTACTGTCCATTTCACTGTACATTTCGGAAAGGTATCAGTGCTTGTAGAGGCAATAAAGCAATCTTACCAAAAAACACAAAAAAGGCAATAAAGTAAAGAGGTCGTGGTTGGAGCTTTATCGGTGCATTTTAAAATTTTACCATTTATGTTTTTGGGAAGAGTAGCTGAGAGCACGTTTGAATTTGTTACCAGAACCATCCTAAATTTCTACCGTCAAAATTTATTAACTAAATCTAAATCATTCTATAAAATTTCTATTTTTTCTCATCATTTATATGTTAATTAAGATAACCTTTTATCAGGTTAAATTTATAAGAATAAATAAATAATAAAAAAACAAGGCTGATGGTTAGAGTAACGGTTAAATTTCTTCTTCCCTCTACACCTTCTCTATCTTTTCTTCTGTTCCCTTTCCATCTCCATCTCCATCGACTCTTAAAATTCTTTTATCTGCATTCGTCAAGTTTGGACCCTTTAATTGTAGTAATTCTTTTGATGTCATCTTAAAGAAGTGAAAACGAAAATTTTGTTTTTTCCACTGTTTTTTGCAGATGATACGTTCTTGTTCTGCAAAGCCGATATTGAAGAAGTGTTGGCCCTAAAAGCTGTCCTAGAATTATTCTTAGATTTAACAAAACAAGAAGTAAATTTTGAGAAAAGTGGGGTGTTCTTTAGCAGGAATGTACAGAATGATGAGAAACGGGGGATATTATCAATCTTAAGAGTCTCATAAATCAAGGGAGAGACTATGTATCTTGGATCAACTCTGATGCCAGGAAGGGCGAAAGCCAGATTACTACAATCAATGGTGGATCGGATGACCAAGAAGATGTCTTTCTGGAAGGTGACCAACTTATCGTTTGCAGGGAGGGGAGTTATAATCCAAGCATCCATTCAGTCTATGGTGCTCTACCAAATGCAATGCTTAAGATTCCCCAAGAAGACATGCAAAAAAATCGATGCAATCTGCCAAAGATTCTGGAATGAACAACCTCATAAAACCAACCATTTAAATCTCATTGCATGGGGAAAGTTCTGCCAACCAAAATCATTAGGAGGAATGGGTTTTTAAAAAATGGAAGACTACAACTCTGCGTTGTTACTGAAGCAAGGCTAGAGAATAATTTCTAACCCAAACGCGGTATGGGTGCTAGTCTAAAGAGCAAAGTACTTCAATAACCGAAGTTTCTTTGATCCTAAGGTATCGGGGAAAAAAGGGTCTTGGGTTTGGAACAGTTTCACAAACATTATTCCTTAGCTAAAGAATATGGTGACTCGAAAATTCGGGATGGTCGGACAACATCATTTTGGTTTGATCCATGGAACCACCAACAAACAAACAATGGAATAAAAGAGAAGGATTTCGACAGATGGCCAAGATATGCAACAATGGCAGACGTGGCAAATGAGCTACATATTAGGGAGATATCTTCTACTTCTTCTATCCCAACCCCTATGATTACGATGCCAACTCTCTATGAGGACCAGGAAGACTCTTGGTCTTCGTCTCTTTCTCCAAATGGAGAATTTTCGATTAAGCTGGCATTTTGTGAAATTGTGAAACAACGTTTCACGACACACAAACACCAATTTACAAATTGGTGGAAAAAAAATGTGGAAACTACCAATACATCCCAAATTTAAAGTTTTCTTCTGGCGTGCTTAAATGCAGGGTTATCGGTAAGAGCAAAGCTAGATCAATGGATAAACATTCAACCAGAGTGCAGACTTGCGGGAAAGAAGATGAAACAACATGGGCATATCTTCATCTCCTATGAATGGGGAAAAAGAGTATACGCGGCAAGACCACTGGCGCTCCGTACAGAAAATTGGGCGGATACGTCCATGCTAAGCTGGTGTCACAATATGGGTGCATAGTTAGAAAAGGATAATTTCCGCTGGTTTATGTCGGTCTTCATTATAACTTGCTATTTCATCTGGAAAGAAAGAAATGGAAGGGTTTTTAATTTAAAACAACCTAACCCAGCGCAGGTTTTAGGAAACCTAAATCATTGGATCCAACTGTTAGATCTAAAAAAGGAAAATGATTGTGCACAATTAACTAGAATCTACAATAATGCTAATCTACAAGAACAATGTCATAGTTGGTGCAAAATCATACCAAGAACTAACAAAATTGTTTTAATGTGTGCAAGGGTTCCTAACTAGCAGTTAGATGGAGCAGGCTAGAGCACGGGGTTATGTATAGATGGACATATACAGTCTGTTAATTTTGCAAAGGAAATACGAAAAACATCTTGGAGGCGACTCTAAAAGGACTACAGATAGGAATGAACAAGGCTATAGGAATTGGATTACAAGTACAAGGAATTTGGACCAATAATGCACAAGTAGTAGCACTATTACCATGGCCCTCAAGAGAGACATAGACTTTAGGGGAACTACACATGCTCATGGATTACAAGTACAAGGAATCTGGACCAATAATGCACAAGTAGTAGCACTATTACCATGGCCCTCAAGAGAGACATGGACTTTAGGGGAACTACACATGCTCATGGATCTAGCCAAGAAAACCAAGAATGTGAACTATCATATATTCCCAAACCCAATGCTTCAGTCATATTTTGAAAACTATGCTACTATATGTGTTAATCAGATGGATGACTGTAATAGAACAGCTAATATCTGTAACTGCTTTTAATTTTTCTTAATGCATTTTTATTTTCATCAAAAAAGAAAAAACGAAAATTTTGTCTTCTTTGAGATCTCATGACTTTTTCTTGTTTCTAATTCCATCTTAAAGAATACAAACAAGAGATTCTCACATATTTATGTTCAATGAATCTCCCACAATTAAGTGAAACCTTTATGCCTTTTGGGCAACTAAATTACCTATTTAACCCCTATTTAATATCTTTTCATGTCCAACCTTAGATGTGCCCATCTTCTACCTACACCTTGCCAGATCTTTTTCGAAAAACATGTCCACTGTCTCTGCAAGAACTCTCTCTCTCTCTCTCTCTCTAAGTCTGCAAGTGGAGTTACAGGCAGATGGAGAGGGTTTCTAGATCTGGTATTCTGGATCCCAAGTATAAACACTAGATCCCTTTAATTTTCACTTTTTTCAAAACCTGGAATGAAATCCTAATTGCTGGAATTTCAAACTCAAATTCAAACCTTTTCGAAACATAATCGAAAGAGAGAGAAAGGGGAACATAATGAGATGAACCTGATTTAGCTCAATTTCACGATCTGTTTCCATGACTACTTGTGCTTAGGATTTGGTGGAAAAACTAGCAGAAGTTCTGGTTCATCAAAGTTGGCATCGTAAGAAAACTAGGATTTCTTAAGAAAATGGAGTTCATAGACAATTGGGCACAGGAATTTGAAATGAGAAGAGGGAAGAAACTGAATCACATAGGGGTGATCCATTGCTTCATGAAGAGTTGATTCCTTGCCAAAAGCAAACACAATCAAGAACCAACCTGTTGACGATTTTGATGGGTTCTTTTGGTTTCTTTCTCGCCCAGTTTCCTCTGATATCGAAAACTAGAAAGCTTCATCAATTGGTCGGTTCTAATATACACCAATGTTTCTTCTTTCTTAAGCAGCTCCGAAATACTCGTTTGGTTTTAGCAAGGAATAAACTCTTCATGAAGCAATGGTTCTCCCCTAGCTGATTAAATTTCTTCCCTTTCTCATTTCAAATTACTATGCCCAATTGTCAATGAACTCGCCATTTTCTTAAGAAATCCTAGTTTCCTTTGGGTGCCGGCTTTGATGAACCATAGCTTCTGCTAATTTTTTCCATCAAATACTGAGCACATTATTATTATTTTCAATCAATCACTACCTATTCACGTACAAGAGAAGAAAAAAAACGTAATATGTAATAAGAAGTATTCCAAGGGGGCAGAACACAACAAAGCCGATACAGACAAATGCAGCTGAAGGTTAGAACACTAAAAAAGCCCAATGCAGATAAAAGTAGCTCATGGCTAAATCTTTTTCTTCAGTAATCGATGATTCACTATTAGGGTAATAAGGATCCTCTATTAGGGGAAAGAATACCACTACTTCGAGGTTCCTTTCATTACACATTCAAGATGGTCACCTACTCTGAAACTGATAAGCTAAATCTCCCTGAATGTATAGTGACAGAAAGTCAGGCTAGTGATTCCAGACTTATGAACCTATCTTCTTCAGAGGTGGAGAATAACACAAGAAATACTGAAATAGACACCCTAGGTCATTAGATACAGCCAGGGAGCCATCACAGGAACTTTGCTAATTTATAATCCGTTGTTTATAGAAGCTGCTGGTCAATGGGATCTGTACAAGTCCTATTGCAACAATCCTGAATCCTGATGTGGTAGCCAAAGGAAAGAAAAAAAAAAAAGGCTAGACAAGTTATTGGCGACCACAAATACAAGCAAAAAAAACTTGCTAAACATTCCTTTACTCAGTTTCCACTAGACTATCCACATTTACAGATATGATGATATGTTGTAAGAATCAAAGTCTTAACATGTCAAGAGAGAAACAACTCCTGCTTCCTCTTACTCCTCCCCACCCACCCTCTACCCTTCTTTTCTTCCTCCCAGTCCACCAGAGATCCTGTCAACTGGAAATAGCATCCAACCATTCAGTAAGCATAAATCTAATTTGCTTCATTCTCTGCAGGCTTTGGATCAGCCTCCACAGGTGCTGGATTCGATTCTGTCGCTTCAGATTGCAATGACTCCTCTGTGGGTGCCACAGGCTCACCTGGTTTCTTGAACTGAACCAAGATCATCGTCATATTATCACATCCGTCACCACCAACCGTAGATGGTGCCAAACACTTGTCCAATACTCTTTCACAAACCACAGACAGCTTGCTCTCCTACAAAAATTATGATTTATATATCAGAAATAAGCATTCCACTGGGACTCACTTTGAATAGATATTATATTCACACTCCTAAAGCAGGCATGGTACAATGGTACATTGACCAGATGAATGAGTAGCAAATCAAACAAAAATTGTCATTTCATATCAGAGAGGTCTGGAACACTCACAGTCTTCAGCTGTTCATGAACAAAATCAACTAGTTCCTGGTTTGACATGCAATCCCTGACAGAAACCCCATTATCAGTTACATGTTATAAATGACTAATATCTATTCAGGCAAAACAATATAAGCAAGACACAAATATACATCACAACAGCATCAGAGAAAATATTATGGTCCTTCTAGTCTGTTTTCCAGTATTCATTTCGCTTCAACCTTTACAAGCTGCAGGGGCTATAGAAATCGTGTCCTTGGGGTAAAAAGGAAGCCGATCTCATAGCTGAACAAACAATTTTCCATCTGATAACAGTTTTCTGGAGACATTACCATCTTGTCAGGAACCTTTGGTTACTATGGACAGCCTTTATAAGCTTACAGCATCCATGGCAAGAGCTAATATATGTAAAAGACTTCAGTTCTTCACAGATCATTAAGGCCCTGCTAGGAACTTCTCAACACAGTGATAAATCCCTACATTTCCAAAAGAAGGGATCAAACAGATTGAGCCTCAGCTTCAGGTGAACAAGAATGAGATGTGGGAACTCCTTCTCTGTCCTAAAGAAGTGGAGCGAAGGGGGCGAGAAAACTACAGGGGTGGATTTGGGTCTTTCAATGTAACTATATAATTATTACTCTGGATCTTTTTAAGAACTCAATTCTTAATGAAAATGATTGGCAAAGGAGAATCTAGCATTCAGACAAAGATGTGTGCACTTTGACCCATTGACTTCTTCCATCATCTACAAAGTCTTCATTGACACCACTTCCTGCCATTAATAAAGAAGGGATTACGGGGTACACTCAGCCAAGGGGTAAACTAAGATTAATTTCAAGTGTGAGACATGACAATCCCCTTCACCCCAGTTTTGAGATTATGGTGCAACAAGCATTCCTATGAGTACTGCAGTTCAGGGTTCTAGAAACCAGAAACACAATCATACCAAAAACCTATCTAAATTGCAAAATCCACAAGGGAGAGGAAGAACATACATTGGATGAAACAAAACAGAATTAAGGAAGATTAGCAATCTAGCAACCTGAAAATCTAGCCAGAAAGAAATCAAAAGGAAGAACAGTAGAAAAAGAGAAAATCATTAGATAAGACCCCGATAAAGCAGGATAAAGCAGATTAGGACGACGAAGAAATCAGATTTGGCATACAAATCCTGTACATATTGCTCAACAATAGAAAGCTCTTCAAACAATCTCATATTTTTTCTCAAATTGTCCTTAATTGGTGAGACGGCTGACATTAGCTATTTGGTGAGACAGGTGATCATAGTGGTCAAGGGGATGGCAGGCAGGCATCAAAGGCACCGTGAATAACCTCAGGCACCTAGATGCTGCAAAAACTGTGTTGTATTACATGTATTAAGATCTTCAAAAAACCCTTAAATTAACTCAGAAAATACTTTCCTATGCTGACTTTATAGAAACTAAAAACAGTACTCTTAAAAACTCATTAAGATCCCATATGTAATGTAAAAACTAAATTACCCACTTGGGATTACAAAGTAGGCCCAGTATAAATGTAACACCCCTTAAATTTTAGCCAATGGAATGCCACCAGCACTCCAACCTTCCAGAGCTTCAGACCCGCTTAAGACTAATGCAACTGCATCACTCGGCACGACATAAGCCGGATTCCAAGAATCCGCAAAAGCAGAAGTGACAGATCCTTCATTTCTGGAGCGGCCTCTCACCCAGAAGCTTAGCCACAGATACCCCAGAGTTCAGGGAAACACCTTTGATTGATCTTCTGCGTGTATAGTCAACTATCAGGCTAATTGATTAAACTACGTGGACCTTAGATACTAGCACGACATTCATTCAAAAAGAAGGAAAAAAAACTAGTACGATGCATTTGTTATTACTTTTTTCCACCACCTCCATCACATCTTACCATTTTTGGAGGGTGTATCACACCTTACCATTATTCAGTATTCGACAATGACTAATCATATCCACTGCTAAAGAGGATACTGGGTTTCTATTTCCTATTCATTGGATGCAGTAGAGGTTAATTCAAACTTACTAAATATGAAGAAATCAACTTACCAAATGCCATCACATGCGAGAACGATAAATTCATCGTCATCACAAAGTTCAACCTAAGAAATGAAACAAACATAAAAGAACAGTTGCAGTCAAAACAAAGCCACTTCAATAAACAGGGAGAGTTCTACAATATATAAAAGTGCGACCAAGGAAAAGGGGAAAAAGATGAATCAAAACCCCAAGTCCATCAGCCAGGGATTGGGAATAAAGGGCTAAATGTATCAATGCCACTTGATCCTGCTAAAAGCAAGGCAAGATTGGGTCGCCCACCATACAAAAATTTGACCTTATAACAAATGGGATCAGCCCAAGCTACAAATCAGATAAAAATGGGAGCCTATCTTATGATGCTACATGGGATGGAAATGACTTGCATTTCTAAGTTTCATTTGAGCAAAATAAAAGTTAAAGATCAAGCAGATGAATCACAATTTTTCACAATGAGAACTTGAGAAGAAAGACAGTAGAAAAATGTCCCCTAACTTGAGGCAATGAGAGCCACAAAATTATCGAATTCTTTTGGAGAATGATAATTGTTATAGATGGAAGACTTCCAAGTATGGTATACAAGCTGCTTGACCAAATTCATGGTTGAATTTACTTTAACCTGAGTGATCCCTCAGGCCATATCCAATGGATTTTACCCCAAAAATCCCCATTACAGGGGGGGTAATGGTACTTACAGTATTTATGTCGGGATTGGCAGTGACTACTTGTTTTTCAGCAGGTAAATATTTATTTTGCTTGAATTCCATATCTCCTGCAATCAACGACATCCTAGAATTTAGAAAGGCATAGGAAAAAAACAAAACTGCCAAATGCTCCATTCCATTATATTTAAGCAAATAAAGGAGAGTATTTAATCAATGGTCATCCTTCTTATTACCAATAGCTCTAGCTAAGTTTAAACTTCCATTGACTCGTCCAGCATGAATGAAACCGCCAGCCTTCAATATCCTTTCTTTTTCAACCTCAAGGTCAGGTTTGTGATCTCTTGATAAATGGAATGCCTGCACAAGAAATGGCACATCAAGTACTGTGCAAATTCTGTCCATGTATTTAAAGGCTAATTTAAGGGTTGATATCACTGCCCTTTCTCCCACCACCCCAGGTAGAGTAAAGACCTAGTGAGGCATAAAACTTAAAATTTGAATACAATGACAAGGTCCAAAAAGTGGAGCGAATACATTATAATTCCCAAGTTGATGAGTACTAAATATCTATTGAAAATTAAAATCCACCATGGACCAGTTCATGCTGCTTGTCATCAAAGCCATCCCTCCAATGGTATTTTATTGTATATGCAACTTACAGAAATGAGCTGCATTCCTATTCCAAATGATTCATACAATTAAAAAAATTTGCAAGAAAGGGCAAATAAAGAGAAGAGGAAGAAAAACAATTGGAGGACATCTCACCTAACAAACTGAAGACAAAGCTGAGTATTTTGGGGGGATACAAATCAACTTGACATAGGGTGCAAGAAAAAAGGGGAAAAAGGAAAATAAAAAAGAAGAAGCTCCTTTTGCTTGAGTTCCATCATGAATGGAGTATGATGGAGGAGGATGGGGAGGCAGGTCAATTTATGGTGAGAGAACATTAATATCTTCTTCATATTATCTTACACCATCATATTATGGCAACACTAGGTTGAGAATTTCTTAAAAAACAATGAAAGCCAGCAAATGGAAATTACTTGCTACTGATATTTTTGGGACCAATTGGAGACTAAGACAACAGAACCTCAGACCTTGATACAGAGGTGTATGCTTAAACTAAGAAAGGCAGAACTAAAAAATAATGGTGAATAGGTTAACTACTTCCCTTGCCTCGAAGCAAACTGAGAATGCCTTCAATAACATGCTAAAATTTTACTAAACCATTCACAAAAAGACCAAACATTTGTCACACAAGAGAGTTGCATTATTGATACTGTGTATTTTGAGTTGCATCAAAGCCAAAACATTTCAATGGCAAGTCACATCTTCATCAAGCCATGATACCTGTGATATTACGCTTAAATGTTTCCAGCATGAACCACACAGAAGAATGCTCTACACAGTCTGGCCTTCTAGAGTTGTGTGTGTGTTTTTCTTCTTCTTCTT
Source organism: Hakea prostrata (assembly GCF_041222555.1). NCBI lineage: Eukaryota > Viridiplantae > Streptophyta > Magnoliopsida > Proteales > Proteaceae > Hakea > Hakea prostrata. Next base: position 23,978,525 of record NC_142602.1, read on the forward strand.
TTTTTTTTTTTTTGGGGGGGGGGGGTGTGGGGGTGGGGAGGCTTTCATAGATTGAATTGTTGACCAAGCCACATGGCTTAATATTTAATTGTGATTTGTCAGAGAATCATATACAGGAACAGAAAAATGTGACAGACGATAGATATTCGCTATGTGAACATCAGCATAGATTATGAACATATTTTTCTGCCTAAATTATTGACTACCAAGAATGTAACCACTTACAACAGTTCCAATGATGGGACAAGATGAACATCAACTATTTCATTCAAGATAACCTACAGTTGTTGACATATAGAATACAGTATGGATCAGAAAACAAGTTACCTGCCCCTTCCTAGATATTACACACCGAGAGTCACCAGCATTTGCAACGACAACTTGTTTGTTTCGGATAATCGCGACACATGCAGTGCATCCAGATGTTGGTCCAGAAAAATCAGAGTGGGGCCCCTAATTTCAATGTGAGCAAATAAGCCATGATCTTCATATTCTAAAAGTTACTGAGAAGACCAGACACATATCAAAGCACCCTTGCTTGAGGGCATGTTCAAGCAAACAAGAGATGTTTGATTACAATGCAAAATTGTAAATGCTTAACTACAGTAGGATACAATCTTCCAAAAAATAAAGCTCGCATTACAAAATAATTTCACACACAACACATATTGATGTAGTTACATTACACATTGTTCCTGTATGGAAGCATAGACGCAAGTTTAAGGGGCAGTTGAAAGTCCAACAGGATGAAACTGTACTTTAGGTAGATATGTATAAGTTGGGTATTTATTGTAACAAGCCTACTTTATAATCTCATAAAGTGGAAGTAAAGTTGATACACAGGATAAGTAGTACAAAATTTAATGAGATCATGACAATGGTTAACTATCTGAAAATTCTGTTTTAAGTCTATTAAGTCATATCAGCCTAAGAGGGTGAGTACAAGTCCTTTTACAAGTCTAACTAGGAATGTCTAATATAATAAAGTTGGGTATTTATTGTAGAAAGCCAACTTCAAAAGCAGACAAAATGGAGAAAAGTTGATACACAGGATTAGTAGTAACACAATTTAATGAGATTACTTTACTAGTCAAATTATATCTGAAAATTCTGTCCTGACTCTATCAAGTCATGTCGGCCTAAGAAAGTGACTAGAAGTTCTTTTTTTTTTTTTTTTTGGATGAATAAATAATTATATTAAACGAAACAAGAGAACAAGGTCTTTAAGTAGAAAACCGAAAAGAAGAACTAAGGCCCCAGGAGACAACAATAAGCATGTTCCTTGGGGTATCATCAACCAAGGGATGGGGGATAGCTGACAGTCTAGAAGATACATCAATAGATGGCATTCCAAATCCTATCTATAGAGCGGGATTTGGAAGTCTATCTTTAAAGGTTGTGCTCCCACCAAAGGTGATGAATAGAGGCATAGTACACTAGCTTACCAATCCGATCGCAGATGGAAGTACCTGAAAAGTTTATTGGAATCCAAGACCAATCATGAGTAAAACCAAAGGAACGCCTCGAACGGGGTCAAATGGACGCCACGGCTTTTCCCCAGATAGATCTGGAGAAAGGGCAAGAAGTTCTTTTACAAGTCTAACAACAAATGTCTAATATAATTATGTATATACTCCCCATCAGTTAGACATGACTTGATACTATAAATTGAACTATTCTTCTATCGTTCTACTTCTTCAAGTACTGATGATTCTATTGCAATGAGTTCTCTCTTCTATTTTTCTTCTCTTACAAATTATTACTTCAGATCTGCAGAACCTTTGATGTTTCTTTAACTACTGATATGTTTACTTCAAATTCAAGTATTAGTTTATAATTGGGATAATTACTATTGCCCCCCTGTACTTTGATTTTATTACTAATGTATCCCCTGTATTTTGCAAAATTACTAATCCAACCTTTAACTTTGTCTATAATTACTAATGCCCCCCTACTGTTAAGTTCCGTTAGTTTACTGATGATGTGGCATTTCCATATTTTTTAAAAATCCCAAAATACCCTTCTACTTATCTCTTTACTTATTTACCCTTTTGTCAAGTTACAGTAATACCCTTAATTAATTGTAGAGAAAAAAATAATCATAATCTGTTTTACTCTAAAAAAAATCACCAAAATAAAGAAATAATAATTGAATAAAATTAAAATAGAAACCGAAGAGGAGGGAAGATAGAATTCAACTCAAATTTGGAAACTGAATATCACCTACTTCGTTAATTCCTTCTCTGGCAAGATTTTGTGGTTTCGTCAATGGTGGGTTAGTAAAGTGGTTAAAAGTTTAAACTCCCATGGGGAGGTGTTACGTTTCGTTTCCAATATTAAAAAAGCACCAGTCCCCCCCCAAAAAAAAAAAAAAAAAATTTGTGGTTTCCTTCCCTACGTATGCTAGAGGAGAAGGTGGGAAACCAAATCGAATTTGAATTTTGCCAATTTCTTTAATTCAAAATAAATAAGTTTAGTGAAGGTGGAAAACCAATATTTTTTTAAGTCAAAATAAATGAAGTTAGGGTAAAATTGACATTTAATCTGGTTTTTATAAATGGGGTAGTATCGTCTTTTGATTTCTTAATTTTAATGAAGGACAAAGTGGACATTACATATTCAAACTTAACGGCTACTTAACACCGTTATAAGAAAGGGGGGCAACAGTAATTTTGTAAAGAACAGGGTTTTATTAGTAATAAAATCAAAGTACAGGGGGGCAATAGTAATTATCCCTTTATAATTTCATTCTCCATAAGATTCTGATTCTGTCTAATAAACAATTCCGATTAATATTTCATTCCAGTTTTGCTACTTATATCCTAGTTGTACTGAGGGGCTTCAGCATAACTTGTTATTCTATCATCAGAACCATTTTGAACATTCTGTTGTAAGCCATAAACTTTCTCTTCCTGTTCTGTTTCTACTTTACTTGTCCTGAGAAGGCTGTTACTGGATTTTTATTTCAGGATTAACCTAAAATATAAAATAACAATGAAAATTTTAAAGCATGAAGTTTGAAAAAAACCATGCACACAGATCCTCTAACATACACAGAAAGGATGTACAGAATTTCATTACAGTACTGTTAAATAAAAAAGGTTTTGTCAAAGTAATATGTTGATGTGTGTATGCCAGAAGTTTCTGTGCCGGGTAACATTAACAGCTAAGAGGATAGAAAAGAGGGAATGCACAAAAAAAGGCTAGCTGTTTTAACACACCACATCTTACACAGCTTGGGCCTCACCTCCCCAGGCTGGCAACCAATTAAAGTATATAATGTATTAAAACTATTAACAGTGAACTTCTAACTCTCTCTCACTGTCTCTTTTAGTAGAATCTCAAAGAAGTTTTTTGGACTCTCTTTTCTTTTCCCCTTCTTTTTTTTTTTTTCTTTCCCTGTTGGGGGGGGGGTATCCTTTGAAAGTTACCACAGCACAAGAAACAGATACAGAAGATCCCAAAAGAAAGAGCACAGATAATCCTAAACTGTTCCATCAAACCACAAAGAAATAGATAACATATTTATCATTAAAGCAGTTTCTTCAATTAATATACCTCCTCAAAAGCCCAATCATCAATTAGGTCATTAGGTTCCCCACTCTTTGGAGACCATATCAATCCTTCTATCATGCCACTGAACTTGTTTATCTTGTCTCCCAATACAGCTAACTCTCTCCACCCTCTCTGTCCTTGCATCATCTCATCCATTCTATACCAAGAGAAGTAAAACAGAAAGGAAAGAAAGAAAATTTACCCTGAGTTACAGCTGCTTAAAGGCAACCAAAAAAAACAGTGCAATAAGAGTATATAATTATCATTTATCTCATTTAAGCTCTCCTGCCATATCCTGATGTACATAGTCAAGCCGGGTTTCAAACACCTCAACTCATGAGAATCCCTTCAACATGACTTACACATTTGAGAGAGATTTTCTTTTTCCTTTTTGAGGTTCCCGGGGGGGGCAGGGACTGAGGTGGTGGGGTGTGTGGTAGTGCAGAGTACCAGGGTAAAATTAGAATAAAACCTGAGAAAAGCTTTCTGGATTGAAGTACCCAAGTCCCCTGCTGAAGATGCTTCATTTTTGAGGAACTGCCGGTGAAGGAACTTTGCACAGAATTTAGCAACTACTTTACCTGGATATTAGAGGAATATGTGAGACTAACAATATAAGAAAATGTATTACAGAGAAATATAGTAACAAGTTAACTGAACCAAGCTAACATTCTTTAATGAATCAATAAAGCATCAAACTATGAATGAGTTCACATACATCCAAGCACATGAAGGCTGCTCAGAGTCAGAACAGCAACTGAGTGAGGTTCATTTGAACTACAAGCTGTCAGCATTCTACTGTTCCATCATATTCTACTAAAAGTGACATTTTTTCATAGCTCACTCATGCTGTTTCTCACCAAGTGAAGATGTAGCCTTAATTTGATGAGGATCAACTATGGTATCAGTCATAAGATCTCTAAACAGAACCAGCTCGAACTGGGCTGGCTATGGGTACGTGTAGCCCATAATCGACATGGGTGTGTTAGGGTTCGTTCCCAAAATAGTATAATTGTTTTGGTGATGAAGAAGGGTGTAAAACTGCTCTTTAAAAAGGATGATTAAGATGTTTCACTTGGAGTGAGAATCTTCAGAAATTTACAAGAATGAGATGGCTATGGTGTCAAAATGGGGTATCTCAATTAGAGATTTGGAATGAATGATCAACTCAAGATTAATTGTGTGTGTACCATGGAATGCAGTAACAGTACAACAACAACAATAAGCCTTGTCCAACTAAATGGGGTCGGCTACATGGATTCTTGCCCTCCAATCAGTTTTGTTCGAGGCCATGCTAGATACAAGGCCTAAACTATACATATCCTTTCTCACCACTTCTCCTAAGGTTATCTTAGGTCTACCCCTAGCTCTTCTAGTTCCTTCAATATGGATTATATCACTTCTCCGAACAGGGGCATTTATAGGTCTCCGTTGAACGTGGTCGTGCCACTTCAAACGACTTTCTCTAAGCTTATCACTTATGGGAGCAACTCCATACAACTCTAATATGATCGTTTCTTATCTTATCCATCCTAGTTTTGCCACTCATCCATCTTAGCATCCTCATTTCTGCTACACTGAGTTTATCTATATGATTTTTTTTAACATCCCAACACTCTGCACCGTACATCATAGCTGGTCGAACAACAGTCTTATAAAATTTTCCTTTAAGCTTTAATGGAATACGCCGATCACATAAGACCCCGGACGCACCTCTCCACTTCATCCACCCTATTTTAATTCTTTGGGAAACATCATCCTCTAAATCACCTCTTTTACTTATGATTGAACCTAGGTACCTAAAACAATTACTCTGAGGAATCTCTTTATCGTCAAGTATCACCACCTCATCATCTGCCCAATCATGACTAAAGTTACAAACAATTACAATACGTGGAATTATATATATAGGGATTTAGGGCAGTTAGTTGGAGTACACATGAACGAAGGTTGCAATGGTTAGATGGGCTGTCACTTGTATCAAGGGGGGCGGTAGGGGGGGGGGGGGGGATCATTCCAATCTTGGGGGTTCTAATGGTTGGATTGAACTTGATCTAGGTAAGAAATAAGGGTTTCTTTGGGAATCCAAAAAGTCAAAGAAGTGCTGGAAGTTGGGCTTTTAATGGCTTGATGTAGCTGCGACATAGATTGATTAAAACTCTAAACATAAAACAATGTAAGAAGTTACTAGCCAATGCGCATGCAGCCTGTAAAGCCCTAATTTAAGTTCTCGGAAGTGGCTCATTAAAAGGCTAAACCATGGTACCAAGGGCCAAAAAATATACATCTCTCATCCTAGGCTTATCCTACTAAAGAGATGCCAAATTGGTCATGGATCTGCATCAAGTGATCTCAGGTCATCTTGGACCTCCCATTATGTTTCAAAAAGATAAAAAATAATAATAATAAATAAATAACATCGCAAGCAATTTACAATAATATGTGATGTCAATAAACATATAGATGAACGGCTATCAGCTCTTGAACCCAACAAAAAATTCCACGAAAACAATAAGCCAATAGCACGAGTAACACAAGGATTCCACAATAGTCTCATTCTCAAAAAAAAAAAAAAAAAAAAAAAAAAAAACACCCAGTATCCAAATTAGGAGCCCAGTAAAGTGGAATTAGGATAGAGTGCACTGTGGAGTAGCTAAAGTGAAAAGAAACAGGAGAATTTGCATTGACAAAGAAATTAATACTAGGGGATTATGAAGAGATGAGTGTTGGAGAGAATGAAAAGGCAGTATGGTTTGAGAAGGATGTCTCGCTCAATGGCTAGAAATTATTTTACCATTGATTCACTCACGATAAACAGAAATTACAAGTAAACAAAGTGTACAGATGGAGCTGTTACTTGTTAGAACTATTGCAAGGATATTCTACAGTCCAACGGAGCTGGTTTACAGCGTGAAATGAAGTTAATTTGTCATAAAGAATAAAACACAGCTATCTAGTTTTACATCTAGATTAGGCTTCCATTAAATAATATGTTAGAACTATTGCAAGGATATTCTACAGTCCACTGGAGCTGGTTTACAGTGTAAAATGAAGTTTATTTGTTATAAAGAATAAAACAGGGCTATCTAGTTTTGCATCCAGATTAGGCTGGCTTGCAATAGTTCTAACATATTCTTTAATAGCCAGCCTAAAGTGTGAAATTAAGTTAATTTGTTATAAAGAATAAAACAGGGCTATCTAGTTTTGCATCTAGATTAGGCTGCTATTAAAAATAGGAAAAACAATAATTCCCAGGAGTCCCCTTTGAACCACTGAATCTAGCAGGGTTCTTCTAGGGTTCAGTGAAGCTTTTTATGAGCGTGAAATGAAGTTGCTCTGTCGAAAAGAATACTAAAGAAAGAGGCTGATTGTGTCAGGAAAATGTTAATATGAGCTAAAATGAAAATTAGAAAGCAAAATTTAATATAGGGATAACAAAGGATCCACATCAAGAAAACCTGTGATTCTTGCAGCATAAATATTGCCAACTCAGGTGAGAATAATAATGTCCAAATACATGAATGGGTACAGCCTCACTAGTGTTGCTATTACAGAGAATGGGAACTAACTACAAAAAACCGACTAGCTCCTAACAGCCAAGCACTTTTAGGAGCTCTATAAGTTCCAAATATGCCGTATTTTAGCCTACTAAAGAAGAAAAGAATAGGCCAATTAAACCTCAGATAAGCTAAACTATGCTCAAATATAAAATAAAACTAACTTCAACTAATATAACCACTAATCTACTCCACCTATGATAAGATCGTGTTAATTCCTATACGTATTATGAGCCTAACAAAAGATAAACATTCAAAACTTAAAGCTTCACGTAGGATCCGAAAGCAAAACAATCAACTCTCACTAGCTGCGTGGTAAACCAATATAGGAGGATTCAACTCCGGTTCTTCTTCTTACCCTCATTAGGAAAACAACATTTTCACTTGCAGAAATGCAAAAGCATTGTTGAGTAGGTAACCTAATCAAGAAATCTTTTGATAAACACAAAACAGATAGCCACGAATACCCAGTAAGGCAGAGTTACAATGTGAGGAATAAATATCAAACTCTTGTACCATGAATATCTTCATTCACCTAGAGCTTCTTCAACAAAGAAGGAATTAGGCAAAACGTAAATTATGAGAAATGATAGTTCTACATCTCCATAGGGATAGAGCATTTTTTCTGTACGTGGGTAAGGATGGGTCGTGCCGGTCCTCTGACTACCTAAAATTCTGTAAGATAGTAAGGAAGGCAAGAACAAGAAGAACAAAAATAATAACCTACCAACCTTCTTATTATTTTTCAAACAGGATCAAATGCATCATTCATGTAATTATTACTGTTAAAACATTATGAAAAATATAGCTCCACACAGAATAATGCACTCCTGCACCAACTTGATTGCTTTAGCATTGCAGTAAGTAGAATTTGAATTCTGAAAAAAGTACTCATCTCGGAAACCAGTATTCTTTATCCATCTATGAGGAAGTACTTGAACACAATAAAAAGCAACAAATAAGTAGGAAGTAAGTTCTGCCAAATTTCTTGAGACAGCATAGAACTGAAACAACCGTGCCAATATGAATAGTTTGTGCATGGGCTATTTCTTTTTCATTTACAAATTACAACTTCAACTAAAATCAAACTGAGGATAATAGAGAACATATACACTCTACAATAAGTATTTGAGAGGTACAAAGAATAATCCTTACCCCCATGACCATCATAAACACCAAAGAAAGATGTGGAAGTGCCCAGATCTGGATATGCTGCATGCTATTGAATACAAAACATAAGCATCACTAAAGACAAAGTTTATGAAAACATTAAGTGGCAAACAAATACTAGTACTAGAGAATAAAATGCAGGTTTAAATAATGACAGTTTCTCCACCTAACCGAATAATGACAATAATCATGACAAAAATTATTCAGGTCATGATGTATTGCAACATTAGGCTAGTAAAAGACTATATAGGGGGTTTCTGTACATGCAAGACCAATTAACGATGCCAATCTGATCCCATGTTACGATAGTTTTGACAGCATTAAAGGTATGAACTAACAAAATCAAAAGACAATGGGATTGACAAACATGAACTTTCACAAAAAAGCATCCTTAAAAGGAGATCCTATACACCAAATGATGAAGCATTTCTTTACTAAACAGGTTCAAACAGCAGTCACCTAGTTGACACTCAATAATGAGAGAGAGAGAGAGAGAGAGAGAGAGAGAGAGAGAGAGAGAGAGAGAGAATCCATCTGGATGACATCTGCTGTAGTCTTGTGATATACAAGATTCACCTCTTGAATAAGAGGTGCCGGTCATTACCAACTGAGCTGCCCTTCAATGGTAAAAATGCATATTTAGAAAACAAGAGAATTTACAAGTACCCAACAGGTGATCACTTCCTTGATATAAGCCAAAAATTGTCAGAATATATTTTGGCTTAGGCTGTCTGACAGAATACTAACCAATCCCTTCTCGCTTAGTAAGCAAAAACATCTCTCTAGCTATCTAACTTAGTTCACAACATCTAACACAAATTACCTTGCTCACGGGCCACATGCAACTACATCTTGCAAATGAGGGATGGTGAAATCCACAAATGGAGTGAGAAGGACAAACAATCGAAAAGAAATCACAATAAAAGGAAAGTTTATGTACTTGTTCATCCGGCGGTAAAAAAAGGTTAATGTACTTGAAAATGTTTTGAAAATCCAATTTATTTCAAAATGTGAAAAAAAATGCAATCAAGAAATAATGAGGTCGGTTTCAGCGAGTACTCACAGCATCTTCCATAGTTGCACGCCAACCTTGCATGGAGGATAAACCATATCTAACTCTGTCATTCTCACCATCTTCAGAGAATTTATCAGTTTTTGGGGTACTGAGATATATACCCATTTTTAACTATCAATACTGCAACAATCAAAAGAAACCAGTGGTCAGTTGCCATAATAAGCTACAACTTAAAACACAAACAAGAAATTCCTTACAACAGGATCATCCTCTCTGAAAAATGAATCGCATGTCACCGAATTAGAAAAACCATCAAAACAATTCTAGCAGTGCTTGAAATCAAAATGTTTCAACATCATCGAAATGGTACGAATTTATCAACTACCACAAACTTCGCTTACAGCATGTCTCAAAATCTCAAAAGTCTTAAACCCAAATTTGGGATTCAACCCACTACAATAAACCAACATAACTGAATCATCCTACGAACAGCCAAACCAAATGATCCAAGATTCAAAAGTTTCCAAAAGAACTACCCAAAAGTAATCATCAGATCGACCAAAATAACAAAGAAAGAAGAAAACCCAGAAGATGAAGTAGTAGAAGTTTTCAGGGTAGTACCATAAAGTACTAACGTACCGCGTTGGATGTCGAATCAATGCTCTAACCACACCCAAATAAGAGAAACACGAAAGACGAAACGTATCGAATTGCAATGGAATTCTTTCCTCAGTTGAAAGAATACCGATCAGAAAGGATTACAGATGAACCCAGAAGCAGATTCATCACAATAAGCAAAGAAAACGGCAAATGAAATCAAGACAGAGAAAGAAATTTGGACTTTGGGCGACTTTTCGTTAATTTACAGTTTTTTCTTGAGATGTTATCGGAAGCGAGAGAGATTTGTTCCGGTTTGACTCTTCGGCTTTGCTGGGTCTGGTGTTTGCTGTCTGTGCTTTCAAGTATTATCTCCACTCCAATCGCAGATAGCGGTTTTGGCGATCTCTAATGACTCTGATTGGGTGAAAAATCCCAAGGATTTCAAATCTTAGAAGGAAATTAGTTTCCGCTAATGGGCTTTTATTAGATTATTAATTAATAATCTCGTCCAAGAGACGCGTACATGAACGATGCCGCATACCCAACTCTTCGTCTCCGTCCATTTAGGTTCGTTGTACACGTGGTAGATTATGAGAGATCATGTGGTGATCCTTCAAGGATTCTCACATGATTACCGTTTCTGATTACTCTAATCTCAATCCTATTCAAGAATAAAAGTGGAGCCCACCTGGGGATTATTCTCAACTAATTTTGGGTTTTCTTGTACTTCAATTGTGCATTGATGGTTGGTAAACCAAAAAGGCCAAAACTGAACATCAAATGATTAGGCGCAAGCTGTGAAGTATTCCACAATACAATACGATGCTTGTACATATATATTTATATTAGATACAAAAATTATACAAAGAATCTGATGTATTTCAATACATTTCTCTACTAAATTACGCTAAAATACATCGGTTGGTGTAATACAATACTCAATATAAGATAATACATCTCTTAAAATTACCAAATTGATACGAGATTCGAGACCAATACTTAAAACCTTAATTAGTTAATCTTTAAATCTTCTAATTTTTATTCCCGACGACATATTCTACTTGTCATCATTTTTATGAATATATTTGCATTGTGACAAGAGCGTTATGTGGTAGGTGCATTCATGTTCTTATTTTTGTCATAATCATAAGATAAGGTGAAAATCTCATCCAATAAAATATTTCTATATAAGAATCGTTTTCATTGACATTTTTCTTTTTCTTCTTTTATGGGGGATTATTAATTAATACAAAATTATGAAATTCAGATTTTGATTGCATCCAACATGAGGTATTGCTCTAATTTTCTGTCATTAATTCCAATGGTTCTGTAGCATGAATTATTTTCACATAGTCGCAAGAAATAAAGACATGCCATATTCCGCACAAAACACAATCTTCTTGGACATTTGCCCATTGAAATGGTGTTGCTCGCATTGGGTATTCTTGCTTACAAAACACACAAAAAAAAATATATTTAAATTTTGGGTAGATAGATAACTTCCACGTATACTTCCACCATTTTGAGAACTCATATCTTTGAGATGTGAAGCGCTAATTCACTGAGAATTCCCCAGTTGAGAAGAGTTAGGAAAACCACGAACCTAGTTGGTCAAAAAGTGATATTGACAATGCTATTAGAGGGCGAGAAGTAGAGGAAGGTGAAGATGACTCCCTGTTCAAAGCTTGAAAGTCGTGAAAAACCTCGGCCACTGTTGTCTCTCTTGGCCAAAGAGAGAAAACTTGAAGAGATGTCAGTCGAATCCTTATTGATGATGTACAAGGATCGAATCAGAAGGAGGTTTGTGTTCCATTCCCTATTTTTTAAACCACCATTGTCTGTAACTGATAGAGAATGCTGGTAATATTGTTTCATATACAGGATCTCTTCTTTGTGGAGACTTTAGGATAAAATAGAGATTGACCCTTAAAGTATCTTATCTTAAGACTCGAACCGATGGTGCTTCCAAATTAGTGATAGTTGCCATCCCTACTTCAGTAGCAATGTTAAGTTGTAATCTTCCATTTTCTTAAAACCAATCCACCAAATTCCTTTGGTTGACTGCATTTTTCCATGATATTAAATTCATTTGCCTATTTGTGTAGATGGCCGTTTTAAAACCTTTGACAGATAGTATCTATTGAAGTGCAGCTTGCATCAATACACCTTTTATTGTATACAATAAATTTATTGCTTTCTAGCATGTCAATGTCCTTGTCATTTTATCCATAATTGCCTTTGCTTTCCAAGTGCCTCTTTAGCTTTTACATTCTAATCACAATCGTTAGAATTTATTAATATAATTAATAAATTAGATGCCCAAGGGCAAATCTGAAAACTCACATATTAGGGCGGTTACAGAATATAGGTTATATATTTGTTACCACCGCATCACTTGAGGAAGAGTGATTTCATTTGTATGAGAGTTTTTTTCGAAAAGAGGCGGCTCTATCTCTCTCCCTTTCTCTAATAATCTTAAGAAGGAGAAACTCATGGAGGTTTTCTTCCTTTGCTTTAGATCATTCATCCATCAATTTTCCACACGCATTTGGGTTGTTGAAATAATTCTCTTTCATAGTGATTGTGGATTCTCCCCGATAGATATTTGGTGATTGAACGAGAATGTGGATCCAGATTTACTTCCGTTGCGTATACTTCATATTTGGGAAAATGAATCCAAATAAGGATATTTCCCTTGTCAATTAATTAAATTGAACTATTTGGAGTATAACCAACAACAATGATAGAGATAAATGATCAATTAAAGTAACAAAGTCTTTTATCATATTAATTTTCTTTATTTATTTTTTAAACCCTAACATTATAATAAGAGTCCCACTTGGGCTTAACCAGATAAAGAAAAAAACGAAAAGGAAGTTTTCACTTGGACTTAACCAAGTATAATAATATAAATTTAAGAGCTCTCCAATAAAATGTGGTGGATCATGTACTCACAGTAAACAACATCAATGGTTGAACTATCATGATGCAAAACTAATGATACATATACAAGTTTCTTTGTTGATGCAGGGTTGATAGAGTGGTAAGATCTATACTTCTCAGTGGAGAGATCATTGGTTTGACCCTTGCGAGCGACAAAGCTCCCCCCTGAGGATGTAATCGAAGTGCCCGCAAGTTGGCCCGTCTGAACCTCTGACAAAAAAAAAAAAAAAAAAAAATAAATAAATAAATAAATAAATAAATAAATAAATATATATATATATATATTATATATATATATATATATATATATATATTTATATATATATATTTGTTGAGAGTGATGTTATTGTGTGGATCACACATCATCCAACCCCATTAAGATTAGATATTCCATAAAAAAAAAAAAAAAAAACTAAGATTAGATCTTTATTATTATCAAAAGAAATAAAAAGATTCATGCATAAAGATTAGATTATTTCACCTGAGTAAATGAGATTAGTTGTCAAACATAAATCTAGGTAAAATTAACAAAAAATTAACTGAAATTATCACTTAGTGGCAGACAAGAATAGATCTAAATCAAAATTTGATTGGGCGGTGGAAAATATAATATTAGAGTTTCCTTATCCGGTGGTATTTCTATTTCCCAAGCCATCCCTTCTACATGAAGAAATACGTTTCTAGATTTGATGCTTAAAATAATAATTAGATAATGTTGAAAGGCTAACATGATTTACCATGAGATTCTAAATCGATGGTAACCAGGACACCATATGTAATTTTTTTGTTTTTGTTTTGGGAAAGAAGCAATATATAAATAAGTCATATTTATATGAAAATATTCTTTTAATTAAAATATGCATCGAAAATAACAATATAAGCTTTTCTATATCTGCTGTAATCAGATTATTAATCTAATTGTTTAATGAATAATTAATAGAGCGAAAATCAAAGAGTCAGGTTTGGAGAGGATTAGAGGAATATTTAAGGACCCAAAATCTACAAACTTATCACAAAGGTACGTCTCTAATGTGCGGTTTAGAGTCTTAAGTATGTCCTATTAGTAGCTTTTAATCATAATTAATTATTAGAAACACATATGTTAATGGCACTTCGTTATAGACACGATCAGGCTTCTTGATCTACTCACACAATGAAATCTCTCTTTCAGATTTTCTTTGTTAACTTTTGTACTTTTGTCTTTTAATATTTATTTGTTTTTGTCGGTTTATAATAATTTATTTTCTCTTTTTTAATTGAGATTCATTTGGACTAGTTCACGCATAACTTGACTATGTTCTTAAAAGAGTAACTTTATATATAACAGAAGGATAATTTTTTATAAAATATATTTTATAGAATAACTATTCGATTCTAACAGTTCATATATATTTTTTGGTAGCCAACATTTCATTGAAGTGGAGCAAGAGGGGAGGGTGAACATAATTCCACCAACCACTCTTTGGAACATTAAGCTCTAGCCACATCTTCATGTTAGAAATCCTCTCCATTGGATTTCCAGGACTTAAGCAATGTTAGAGCCTAGAAACTTTGAGATAAGGATTTTAATGTCTTGTACAACAACTAGTGTATAGTAGGGAATTGGGGAAGAACTGTGTAAATATTTCATTATTTGTTGGTTATCAGGTCAAGTTCATCATAATCATAACTTTCTACTAAAGCCTATAGAAGTCCAGCTCGAATTGCTACTGCTTCCCCTTCAACCACCATGGCAAAATTCATTGGTTTTGCACTTTTAGAGAAGTGTTACATTTCCATACTTCTCTCCAATGCTGTTCTTGAATTTCTTCTCCAATATGTAGATTTGAAGTTGAGGGGGGAAGCAACTTGCCTTCTTATTGTAATTTGTACGCAGCCTTGATTGTGAATTTATCATCCTTTGACCTTCCCCAAACCTTAAAATCATCATTTGGGAACAATACGAGCTTTATATTATGTATGGCCTCAGCCTCTAACGGGGGAACCATTTTCTTACTTCCTCTATCCTCCAAGATCTTGATTGCTGGTCTATAAGGTCTGCCACATTTAACTACATTGCAGTTTATTAGAGGTTTGGTGGTGACTTTTAAATTCTCAAGAGTCGGTATCCACTTGTCTTTCCGAACCATTATTTTGTGCCATCTCCTATACTTAAAATGAGGTCTTGTTAAATTATTTTCCTTCCTTCTAAGATTCTCCGCCATTTCTTGGTCACCTCTTTCTACATATTTTAACAAGTTGAAGAGTAATGGTGTTTGGTCTAAAGATACAAATAAAAATGGTATGAGTGTGGCTCGTTAGAGATCCTACACGTCTTGTATTATAGCTTTTTATTGTAGCCTCACTTGTGAGTCATCTCTTTGTGGTTGAGGCAAAGATTTCTTTATGTTCGCCAACATATGATGTTGTTTTGATGTGAATGACTTAATTTTAGTACAAAATGGTCAACCATTCGCGAATATTGAACGATGTTGATTGTTCATGCATCAAATTCTATAATCAAATTTAATCTCATATTACTTTCAATAGTACTTTGTTTTCAATCATTTTTAAGGTATTTTTGTTTCCATTTTCTTAACAAAATTTGATGTTATAATTAACATGCCACCAAATAAATTGATATAAAGTGATACACCAAAGTCTTCCTATGACTATGGGTGCATGCATCATTTTATGTTTTAATTAACATTTATTTTACAGGATAGGAAAGATTCTCTACAATCATTGAGAGATCTAATGAATAATAACAGATAGATTAGGGAGGGGACCTCTTTGGTTAGTTTCCTTTAATTGGACCTTATGAGTGATTAGAAATCAAGCCTAACCCTAAGAGTTGATCTTCTTCTGTATTCTATATTAAGGAACCAATGACATCTGCCTCTTAGTTTATACTACTATTAAATGACCAACTCATTATTAATTTGTAAGAACTTCAAATCCATTGGGACCAGGTTGTTCATTAGTTTGGGTTTGATACCATTATTTCCCTTGAATGTAACATATGTGCTCAACAACCATGTAAGATGTATTATAGAAACAATAATGAAAGAAATAAACACTCAGGCACAATTTATTTGTTGAATCTTAAGGGGGGGGGTTTGAAAAAGTAAATTTCTCCGTAAAATGCCAAAGTGTATGAGAAAGTTGGCAGACAAATTTCATTAGATGTGGCATTGAAAAGTAATAAAAGTGAAATCCACATTTGAAATTTTTTCACAAAATCCTTTACTTTCCTTTTCTATTCACCACATCATTAGAAATGGGTCCCACATGTTTATTTTTCTCACTCTACCTTTAAAAACAAACGATACCTTAAAGGTTCAAAGGTTTATATTGGTTTGACCATAATTAATCCAAATTTTATTTCACTTGTCACCAAACAAATCTCTCTTTTCAAATGGATTTGTTTTATTTCCTATCTTTTTATTTGGATGCTTGGTCCTTTTCAAAGGATTCTCTAATTGAAAATATAATTATATTAAATAATTCAGGGTTTTTTGATATGTTTGGGACCATGAGAGTCTTTTTTTTTTTTTTTAAAATGAAAAGAGGGAGGGATGTAGTAGTGGCAATCATGCGCCTCTCGCTACACAATGTTCGAACTTTCGAGTTTGACCTATGGCAACATTAGCTCGGTGAACTACTAGCGCAAACACTGGCCCAATCAGCTTAATCTATCGGAGGCCTAGTAAAGTTCACAGAAGTCGATAGTGATTTCATGCCTAGGCCAAAGAGCACACAACTGTCCAATACGAGAAATATATAAGCAGAGGTATTCAAACCTAGGACATAAAAAGTCAATTGGAAGTGAGTTTGGGACTACTAAACCACCACAGGGTTTTCATCTAGAATCAAGGGAAGCATTATTTTGTCTGAATTCTCCACATATAATATTGTTTGTATTATACATTGCATGTGTTGAACCAATACCATTACAAAGCGACTAATTTTTGTTGTTGCTCCATGGATTGGGGGGGGGGGGTTGTAAATTGTCATTCTTCATTGAATTAATGTTAAGGATATCAACTAGGGTTAGGGGCTCCAAGGGTTCAGTTAGCCCAAATTGAACCCGTGGCTAGGTTCGTATATCTTAGGACAGGAATGTCCTTTTTGGGTGGTTTTATATCGTTTTATCATTTTCATGTCGTTTTAGGCCGGACAATTATCATTGCAAAGAGAAATTTTCATTAAAATGGGCACTATCGAATTTTATTTTTATTTAAAATAAGAAAAACCCCAAAACCAAATGAACGCCAAGGAATGATGAGAATCATTACTCATTGTAAAGTTACTAAAGTTCTATAAGTAAGAGAGGGTAAAATAGTCACACATCTTTATAACAACCATACTTTTCCTCTTTCTCACTGTTTACTATCATTTTTAACAATTTTTTATTTTGACACCAAACTTATTTTCCATTTCATAATTTATTTTCGATAAAGTTCACCAAACCATTTTTCATTCTTGACCAAAAATGAATTCTTGTACTTATTTATTTTAAATAGGCATAATAGAGAATGAGAATTGATATCAAAAAGAGCCTTAATATAGATAAAATTTTCATTATATTGTTTTTTAGGCATCGTTGCCATGTCCTTTTTTTCCTGGATCTTCTACCCACAAAAGATAGATACTTGTTTTCACTTAAACCCATGTAAGATTGAGAATATGAATTCGTCCACACACAACCATCCAAAAAAGAAATTTGAAAACAAAATATTTAACATAATGACTGTAAATTTTAGGAATATTCCAAGATGATTGGCAAAAAACACGAATATTTGGAAAGTATGCCAATTTGGCAGTTGCTCTTGTTTTGGTTAGAACGATTAATTAGTTAGATGAAGTGACAAATTTACCCTTAATTGTGTTATTTTTATATCTTGTCTTATCTTATAATGTAAAATAATGAAGAAAAACAGAGAAGGAACTCATGCGGAAGAAAGAAGATGGGAATTCAAGATCTTATTTTACTAGGGACAATATTATAAAATACCATGACATTACGAATAATATAGGAATTATGAAATTATATAACCATGACTTTTTTTTTTTGGTAAACATATAACCATGACTTAACATAGATTTGTTAATGAAGTGTAGTATTGTACAAATTTAGAAGACATTTTTAGGGAATAATTTTGGGAAGTCCATGTTTTTCTTCAATTATGGTGGGGTTAGACCCAGGGCTGCAGTAGAGTCGGCTGGATGGGACTTTTGCAATCCCAAGTCCAGTCCTATATATTATAATCTAAGCTCATTCCAGCCCGACCTTAATTTAGGGCCAAATGATTATCCTTGACCTTAAACCCTATAGGGCCAAGCTAAGCCAAGCCCATTCCTGCCCTGATTAACCCTGTCCCTAGCTCTGATTGACCCTATCCCTAGCCCTAATTGACCCTATACTTGGCCCTGTCCTTGACTTTGTCTTTGGCCTTGTCCCTAGCCCTGTCATTGGGACCTATGCTTGTCCATGTTCCTAATTCATTGAGATCAAGCATTAGGGACAAAATTAGGACCATAATTAGGGTTAGGGCAACAAATCAGGGACGGGTTGGGACAGGCCTAGCGAGCTAAAGAGGAATCTCATGCCAGCCCTTGATCCTAGTCAGGGTAGAATATTTTGCCCTAACTCGCTCTCGGGCCAAAATGTTGAGCCCAAGCTCTATTTGGGCTCTAGAGAGGGTTTAGGGCGGGTCAGGGCCAAACTTGCACCCCTAGCTCAGAGGGTGTCTAAAATTTTTGCAAATAATAAATATAGGCGCTTTGAGCTTGGGCTTGGGCTTGGGCTTGAGCCCTTTCCAATAATGCAGGCAAGGGCAAGGAGAGTAAACGAAAGTGATTGAAAGGACATCCACGTGATAGAACCGCCTATCCTTAATAGACAAGTAAGAAAGCATTTTACAAAATTACCCTTTTCATGTCTAATAGACGTTGATTCGAATCGAGTAACTCCCTGCTCGTGAATCGTGACTATTTTAAGCCGTCAAGATCTCCTTGATGGATAAAAAGTATGATCTGTCATGTACCAAATAAAAACTCAAATCAATTCATAAAGACCCAATAGTGCTTCACCGTTCACAGTTAGTTGACGCGCTTGGTCTATCTTCTATCTCCTCCTCTTGCATCTCGATCTTGCCGTGTTGTGATCTGTAATCGAGAATCAGAAATGGCAGGCAGAACAGCGATCTTCTGCGAGGTCCTCCTTGCGATTTTGCTTCCTCCCTTGGGGGTTTTCCTCCGACATGGCTGTTGCAGCGTATGAACTCTTCTTTTCTCATGTTTCTTTCTTGTTTTTGCTGCATTTTCTAGGTTTTATTAACAAAGTAATCGCTTTTCTTTTCTTGTTTGTTCTTTTGATTGCAGTGTGAATTCCTGATTTGCTTGCTCTTGACGCTACTGGGTTACGTCCCAGGGATAATTTACGCCGTGTATGCGATCGTGGTTGTTGATCACGATAAAAACCGCGCCGATTACTACGAGCCGATCAGATGATCTAGCCTCTGCCTTCTCATAAGTATTTTTAAACCTTTATTTTTTATGATTCTGGGTATATAATTTGTCATCTCCGGTTTCTAAATGTAAACTGAATTCTTGTATCAGACTCTCTATTAGTAATATGACATCGAAATCATCTTATTTCCGTCTCTCTTGTTTAGGGCTTTGAGCAGAATATTGGATTACTTTCTCTTTCCCCTCGTTTTACTCCTAATTAATAGAATAATTAAAACTAGAGCCTTGATTCTAAATAAAGCTGGGTTCTTTCTTGTCATATTTTTTATTTTTATGGAAAAAACTTTTAATTTGATGGATGGGTGCAATCTTAACATATGATTCAATGGTTGTTGGTTCACAGATTTTAGTAAAGTTTTCAGATTATGAATGTTCAAAAGCACCCCATTTTAGCTCAACATTTGATTCAATGGTTGCCTCAGTAATTAAAGTTGTCGGATTCCTTTCCTCCTTACTTTTGGATGATTAGTGATTTTTAATCAGACAGTAATTATTAATGCTGTGTGAGGCTCTGATCTCCCTATGTATTCTTCTGCTTGGGAAAAAATAAATAATAGCAGCACTGTATTGGTTACATATTTTCAATGATTCTATCTTTTGCATTTTAGAGCTGTGTTGTATGAATATTCTCTCCAACTTGTTAGCATTCAGGAAATGTATCAATAGCTGCTGGGTTTTGACATTTTGAAGATCCAGTAGTTGTGATTCTTCGTTTGTGTGATTACAAGCATATGAATCTTCACATTAAGATAGTTCCCAATTGCTTGCATGACCCTTTCGCTATCTGTGGAGCAAGTTCCCTGGTAAGTGCCACCACCAAAGCCTGGCCTCCACTAAACCATAATAAAGCTGCTGCAGAATTCAAGTGCAAAAGGCTGCAGTTTCCCCTGTTCAGTGAATAACATCAAGGGCTTCTTCCCCCTGCTGAATAGCTGGTGGCTTCTCAAACCCATACGCATAGATGTTCTTCAGAAGATTTCTCTTGCAATTCCATAGCATCAAATTTGTGATACACTTCGTCATATGATTTAAAGAACTCATGCCCGTTAGTTCAAAGCAATTTGTTCATCTTGGTATGATATCAAAGAGCATCGTGCTCTGATAGTTCAGGTGGCACTTCTGCCATGACTGAGCTCTAGAACGAGAAACTTGTTAGTAGTTGCTTTGCCGACTTGCAAAACTGTGTAAAGAATAGTATGGATATAATCACTCTTGGATTAAGTATTATTTTTATCATTTTTTGGGAACTGTTGCTTTTTGGACTAAGGTTATTAAGGCAACCAAAGTCATAAAGGTGCTTGACTATAATGAATTGCATAGCCAAAAAAAAAAGAAGCTCTAATGAATTGCTCGAAGAGATATACTCTTCTGTAATTCATTTCCCTGTATATTCCTGTAATACATTGCTAGGATTTTGACACTTGAACATTGTATTATCTAATTGTCTCAATTAAGTACTTTGGAAGAAATTTTAAGAGATATATGGGAGGTAGTTTCTAATTGGATTTTAATTGTAATCATTGGATAATAAAATGCCTAGTATCACAATTGTAGTAATAAGTTAAAGGGTAACCTCTCAAACTTTTTCAAAGATAATAAAATGAAAAGAAGATGGCACATAAAAAAGATTGTTAGGGAATTTAAACATTATAGAGAACATATTGAAAGATGATAGGTTAATATTTATGTTCGATAAATCTTAGCCTAGCTCAACTTAATAAATTGTTTAAGTTGCAAAATAAAAAAAATTAAGATGCAACTGGTTTTGATTTCCCATATTTGTAATCACAGATATGAACCCAGACTGTTGGGCAAGTTCCCTGGTATGTTCCAACACCAAAGCCTGGCATTCCACCAAACCATAATCAAGCTGCTGCGGAATGCCAGAGCGAAAAATTGCATATTTCCTGTTCACTATGCTTGCTGAAGAACAACAAGAGCTTTGCAAAACGGCACAATTGCATAGATGTCCGTCGAAAGATAGCATAAAAAATGCTATATACTTTCATCGTATGAAATAAAGAAGTCGTCAACGAAGAGTTGCTCTAGCAATAAGACTAACACTAGCATTTCCAATATATAAAATCGCATATTACAAAAAATATATATAATAATAAGAAATCTTGCCCATCACTTCCAAACAATTCATTCCTGTTGGGATCATATCAAAGAGAGTCTCATATTTGTTCCAGTGTGTAGAATGTGAGCTTCAATGATGCAGACATCCTTCATCAAATAGCCTTTTGATTGATCACTTAAACCACTGAGAGCCAGGCAATCAAAAAAACCAATACATTTGCTTGAATCCTTAAACCAATGCTTCCCTGCACCAAAAAATTGACAGCTTGTAAACATGCAAGAAAACGAATGAGCAAGATCAAGAAAGGGTTTAAGATACATTAAAATCCACTGCTTTTATTCTAGAAAATGCGTTACACTGAACAATCATGTGGTTTAAATTGTGTATTACATTATTTCCAATGTCAAAAACCCATTTTCACATTGTAAGGCTAGTGGATTAGAATAGTAAATAAAGACTAAAAAGGATTTTCCATGGTCTGAATAGAATAGAGAAAGAAAAGGAAAAATCAATGGAAAGAGTTCAAGAGTTCTATGCAGACTTAGAAGGAAAACTCCAGAAAATGGAATTAATCACGATCATCTTTCCATTAGGGGAGCAGTTTGTGCTCCAGCTGCTCCTCCAAATAATTATAAAATATTTTATAAGAATGACCTATCATGAGTATTTGATGAGTCTTCCTATTTCTGTGGTTAAAAAGCGTCGGGAGAAGAAACCCCAAGGGGGACCTGATCCAGACTCTAGAAAATTGGTCTATTTTGCACCAAAGAAAAAAGAAAAAGGAAAACATGTCTACTTTAATAAAATAACCCTAAAAACATTTCCAACCATGCGATTGTAAATATCCACGTGGTGTCCAGAAGATTACACTGTTGTGCACTGCAGACGATCTAAATCCATATATGATTGAGCAAATATGTGGAAGAAGCAAACTAGTGCTTTCAGTGTATGATGGCTCACATTTATATTCCGCATGTTTGCCGTTGAGCTGGTCCATTATTAGTAATTTGAACTCCCTAAGTACTCCTGCTGCTGGAAGAAGCTTAGTTGGACCATTAAACTCCAGAAACAAAGAAAGGCTTTTGCCTTTGGATTGACCGTAACCTTTGGGATAAATCTTGATTCTCCTGAAATCAGCAATTTAAAACAACTCATATTTCAACTGTTGAGCAGATGGTGAAGAGGTGATATGTAAAATTAAAGGATATATGCAACTTTAAGTTACCAATTATGACCAGCAGCAGTAAAAATATCGGAGCAATGGAATTCCTTAACCAACTCAGAGAATTTCTCTATCTTCCAAGTATGAATGCAACTCACAGACTCGGCTGGCATCAAATGTTGCTCCATTTTAGCTATAACACTCTCTTTGTGGACAAATACTTCAGCACCAAAAACACAAGCATCCTGCACCAAGTACCCATTTTTTGGATCATTAAATTGTTCCAAGGAAATTAATCTGTCGAACCCATATTGAGTTGTTGTTGCACGGAACCTTCTTGGTCTTTCGTTGCTATCTATGTCAAGTATGATGGGTTTTTTCAGCTTAACAAGTTAGGCAGCTTTTGGTTACATAAAAAGCAAAAGAGTTGCACACCAGGTTCCATCTTTAATATTTGAAGTTTGTGATTATCAAAACCAAGACTCTACGTACCTTGGAGTGTTAAGTAGTTGTCACTAAGTTGGTCAAGCACAAACAACCTGAACAAGGCATGAACCTCCCAACCTGGGGATAAGGAGTCCGTTGCTACCATTTCCAAGTATAGAGATATGTGCCCTTCCCCATTTTTATCCTTGTTTCCATTTGGGTATAGGCAGAGTTTCCTGAAATGCACCCATTAATATGCATGCATGTGTCAAAGTATTTAACATGAATCTAAGGTATTCAGATGAAGACATGATAATCTGGACAAGAAGGTGTACCATTTGTATCCACCGGCTTGAAAATTTCCAGAGTAGTATTTGACACTGGAAAGGAAAGAAAATGAATCGATCCTAAGTAGAAAGTGGGTTGGAGGTTCATCTCTTATTGTTCTTTGAAACTTCTGCATAAATGAAAAAAATGAAAGTAGATATTCAAGTTCAAGAAAAGGGATTTAATACATTGAGCAATTAAATAAGTAGAATTAGCCTCTTGCCAACCTGCTTCTTCCGTCTTTGTCTTCTTTCTTGGAGCCATTTGGATTGGAGTTCAATCTCCTAAGAGCAAAAATATTGTTCTCCAAGTGGAAAAGGTACCTATAGAGGATTTATATGAGAGGGTGGAGACAAAGAAATTCTAAAATGAGAGAAAATAGAAGAAGCTATTCTCCAGTAGAGGTCGTCTTTAAAAACTTTCAATATAAATCTTCACAAAGTTCATATGGAAACAATCCTTCCCTAGTGTCTGAGAGGTATCATGTTGTACAAAATATTTAAAAAATAAATTAAAAAGATAAGTTTGGAAGAATCCCAAAATATTAGTCACAAACTACAATTGCAGCTATATCACCTTACATATTCGAAAAAACGATATCAAATTTCCCAAGAAGACTTTTTCCATATGTTTTGATGGTTAATCAATTCTGTATTGGAAATTGCAGCTTCTCCTCAAGCACACAGGAACAAGTTTTTGCCTCGTACAACAACTTTGCTCAGATTTAATTTCTAATTATTAAACAATTTATGCAAATATGGGTTCAACATCATCATATACCTGAAAGATGTAGCTTGAATAAACCAGACGGCGTTTCTTTGTGTTTCCTCTTGATCTCTTTTATTTTCTACGTTCCAAATCCAGAATTTGAACGGTTTCTCTTTTTCTTCTATTTATTATATACTCTCTCTCAACCCTAATTGCTTCTCACTTATAATCAAAGAGTCCAACCGGGACTCTTTTTCCTTTTTAAGACCACTTGGACTCCTTGGACGGTGAACCATTTACGACTCTAGCATTTGGTTGGAAAGAAATCCTCTCATATTTTCTCGAATTACCTTAAACAGCTGAAAATTCCTCTTTAAGATCCTGAATTACACTCTTGGCAGGTTTCTGATCTGAAATATATTTAGAAGTTTTTTTTTTTTTTTTAAATTTTTAAATTTAATTTTTAAATTTAATTTTATTTAAATAATCTTAGTAAAAAGAAAACTACAACAAACATTAATAGAAAGAATGTGGAAAGAATATCATAGTGATTGAAAAAAAAAACCTCAGCTGTGCACAACAGTGTATTTTTGTACTAAATGATTGTCTGAGATTAAAATCTTAATTTTAAATTCTCAATAGCTTCACTTCTCTATCTCACCAGTCACCACCATTCCACCCCAGGTCCTTTTGACTCACTATCTCCCTTTGTGCGTGTATTCTAGGACTGTCCTACAACAAATGAAAAACCATTGGATCGAGATCTCGGTTGAAATTTTGATCGAGATTTCGATCTCGATGTTAAAAAACAAGTGGTCAAGATCAAAATCGTCCGAGATGTTCATCTGACAGCTTGTTTTCTTTCTGAAATGTACATGTCTAGTACGTGTCTAGTGCAGGACTGAAGCTCGATCCGTCCTCCTCCTGCTCCCCACCTTGTGCCATCACTGGGCCCACAACCCCTAACCTCAAACCCATCTACACCTCATCCTCTTCTCCCACCTCCCACACACTCGAACTTAGTTTTTGGACGTTACCAACTAGAAAGAAATGGATTCTTTTTACTTTTTAAGGTTTGGTGAAGAGGATCAGCTTTTTCAACATCATGGTTAAAAGTGTACATTTACCCCAAGTAGTTGGCTCAGCCGATAAAGATTAACATTTCATAGTATAAGGTTAAAAGTTTAAATAATTATACCATTTTGAAAAAACCATAATCACTTCTTAGCTTCAGGAAATAAATCGTAATCCCTAATAAGTTCAAATCACCTTCTCAATAAAAACAGACTTTTTAAATATGTTTTCATAGTTTGCTCGATTTTCTATTGGATTTGCAGCTACCATTTATATTTAATTTTAAAGTTCTACTTAATCTAAGGCTCAAACACATAGGGTTATTAAAGGCTCAAACAAATAACTACCCTTTTTTACCAACCAAAAAAAAAAAAAAAAACCCTCTTAAAGATGTAATCCAGGTGACAAAAAAAAAAAAAAAAAAAAAAAAAAAAAAAGCAATGTCCATTTGTGTGTAACTAACTTAGATATAAAACTAAGTGTCTTGTATAGGGATGAAAATAAATCATTCCGGAGAATTTGAACATATATGGGATAGGGATATTATGTATGTTGTTAGCAAAAATCAAACCTATGATCCCTTCACTAGAATGCATTAGTCTTTACTAATGTACAAACCCTGTATTAACAGGAAATGAGTTTTATTTATACTTGTATTCTAGAGCACAAGTGATACAAGTTGTATTACATGCAAACTTTCATGGTGGTAGAGTTTCCATAGGTTTCTACCAACTACAAAGAAGCACCTCAAACCATTTTGAACTTGTTCAAAATTTCAAAGGTTGTATGGGTTTTGAATATGGGTTATGAGTTTGGAAAAGTATGGATTACGGATAAGTCTTAACAGCCCACATCTAGATGATATGGGTAGTTTGCATAACTGCAATTTATTGTCACAAACAAATACAAATCTGGTAGTTGATAATGGCTTTGTCTAGATATTTGCAAGCTGATCTTTGTGGAGATAAATTTCACTTCAAGTAGGCCTTGGTATCTTACGAAATTGAAGTAATTAGATTGAGGGATGTAAATGGATGATTGAAATCTATCTTCATATCCATTTAAGAGAATTTGAATCTATTAGAAATTTAATTAGGTACATACATGGTATCCATTATTCAACATATGTACCTTCGATCTTCAGCTGAAGAAAGAGACTTTGCATGTTTCTGATATTACAAGTAAAGAAATGGATTTTTTTTTCAGAAAAAAAAAAAATTCTTATTCTTTTGGTGCAAAGGAATCAGCCTTTTCTACATCATGGTCAAAAGTGTCCATTTGGGCACTAAAGAATTAATTGGATTAAAACAATGTTGCGATTAACTAGATACCATCTTTGATTGTGGAATGTCAAGATTTTGAATTTATATACATTTAGGAATATTCGAATTTATATGAAAATTAATTAGAAGTAGATATGATAACCAAATTGAGGAATGTAAATGGATAATCAAAATTTTCATTCTTATCCATTTATGGAAATTTAAATCCGTGAGATAATAAATCAGGCGGGGATATGGTTTTCATTATTAAACCGATTTGATTATGTTTGATTAATTCTAGAAAAATTAGTATAAGCTAAAATAGAGTGGTTATTTTTTAAAAATAAAATTACAATAAACAGGAATAGACAGAAAAGTAAAAGAATCAAAGATTGAGAAAGTAAAAGAAAGGAATGTTGATAGATTTTAAAATTTGAAGCAAATCAGTATCAGGTGTCTTCCATGCTTATAAGCAGATATAACAAAATACCTAATTAAGACATCGAACAGCATTTGAACTCTCATTCTGATTTTTCAATTGTTCCGATAAGTTCAACGTGTGCTTCAATGATGCAGACATCATTCACCAAGTAGCCATTTGATTGATCTCTAAAACTGCTGAGAGCCAGAAAATCTCTCCAACCCCAATCCTTAGTTGAATCTTTGAACCAATGCTCCCCTGGAACAAAAATTAAATGGTTGATCATGGAGGTGCAAGAAAATGAATCAACAACTCACAGAAAGGATTCAGGATAGAAGAAATTTTTTCATTTTAGACAATATCAACAATGCACTGTGATGTGATCTTCTATGGTAATTAACCACATGGCAATAAACACGAATGCCTATTTTAACTTTGGAGTGCTTGTAGATCGAATCAGACACAAACTGGTGCTTTCAGTGTATTATGGCTCACCTTTCAATTCCTTGTGTTTGGTGTGGATCTGGTCCACTATTTTTAATTCATACTCTGCATATACTCCTTGGTCCTTTGTAGAATCATTCAACTCCAAGAACAAAGACAGGCTTTTGCCTTTACATTTAGACTCTCTTTTGGGATAAACAAGGATTCTCCTGAAATGGACAATTTAAAACAGCCAACATCTCAGAAGCCGGAGAGATTACGTAGAAAGAAAAGATGTGTAAAATTAAGAGAAGGATTAACGTTTAGGTACCAATTAAAACCACCAGCAGTAAAAATATCAGAGTAATGGCGTTCCTGATTCAAGTCGGAGAATTTATTTATCTTCCAGGTATGCTTGCAATCGACTGGTACAGATTTCATGAGCAACCACTCCCCACGGCTTGGAAAATTCTCTTGGATAAACACATCAGCTCCAAACACACAATTGTCGTCGACCAAGAACCCCTTTAAAGGGTCATTGAATTCTTTTAGGGTAATGAATCTGGTGAATCCAGCAGATGGGTTTATTGATGCACGGAATCGTCTTGCTCTTCCATCGGCAACTAGACTCAGTCATGAAATGGTAGGAATAAGAGATAAGTTACTTAATTCCATTGAAATACAAATGGTTGAAAAGTTTTTGAATGATAATAAATAGCTAGTTGACAACTGCTAGTGTAGTTAATTGGAATTTGAAGAGGGCAGCAACCTTGGAGGGTTAAGTAGTTGTCTCTGAGTTGGTCAAGCACCAGCAGCCTGAAGAAGGCACGGACTTCCGAACCTACAGAAAATGTATTTGTGTCTGACATTACCAAGTAAACCGAGAGGTACCCTTCACCTTGTTGACTCTTGTTTCCTTTTGGGTACAAACGGAGTTTCCTGCAATTCAAATGTTAATGTACAGATGAAGAAACAGGCAAAAAATTAATTAAATTGAAAACACAATGAAACAAACTGACTGATGAAGACACAGTAATTAAATTTAATAAGAGCTAGCTGAATAGATCAGTAACCATTTGTAGCCACCAGCTTCGAAATCCCCAGACTCGTAGATTTCAAGGGAGGACTTTGAGAGTAAAGAAAATGACTTGATTCCCAGTGTGAAGTGAGTTGGTGGTTCATCTCTTGTTGTCCTGAGCACTTCTGCAGAACATGAAATAGAATCAACTGAATTTGATGAAAATGAAGTGTTCAGGAGGGAGGAATTGTCTGAAATTGTTGGCATATGGTAACCTTCCCCACCATCCATCTGCGTCTAATTTGGTTCCTCAATCATACCAATCTTCTTCTCTTCTCTGCAAGTTTGAAGTTATTGTTCTGGACGAGGAAGCAGGGTTAGTTTTTTATTCTTTTGTTATACGCAGGGTGAAGTGAAGGGAGAAACTAAAAAGTCGTGGTGGTTCTGGGCTGTTTTAATGCAGCGTTACAACCTCACGAGTCACGAGTAATAGACGATTTACGAGGACCATTGATAGAGTATTCACCGTTTCTTCAAACTTCTTGAGCTGCCCCAGCTTGATCCCTTCTGAATTCTCTGGATTCCTTCCTTGAGTTTGTGTTTGCTTTATTCTTCTTCTTCTTCTATCCCATGTAGAAGAATGTGCATTTGGGTTTCTCCCTATGTGGAGAGTTCTCAATCTTCCTAAAACAGGATTCAAAGAACCATGACTTGAAAGCCCAGGAAGGCATATTATACAATTTATGATCTTGATGCTCTGCTGAATTTTTATTTATTTATTTTTTTGTGTATTATATATAGGAATGGGGATATTATGCATTGCTGTGTTGATTTAGATTGCTGTTCAATGTAGTTAATTGATAATATAAATACATTATATATATTGTTAATTAATAATGTAGATACGTTATACATGTTCCCCTCTAGTTTGTTGGGTAACCTTTGGATGGCACACCGAGGCGGGAATGTAGGGAAGGGAATTACGAGGATGTGAATCCTCCTCGATTCACATCCGTAATTCCCGTCATTTCTGATTCCTCATAAGATTGTGCCGCCGTAATCCAACGGTTATCTAATTTAAAATAAATTAAATTATTTAAACCCATCCATAAATTTGAATTTTATTTAAACTCTAGTTTGTTGGGTAACCTTGGATTACTTAAATGCCACATGGCACAACCTGAAGGAATGCGGGAATGTAGGGAAGGGAATTACAGAGGATGTGAATCCTCCTCGAATTCACATCCTCTGTAATTACCTTCCCTACAATTTCCTGTATTTCCCTCATAAGATTGTGCCATGTGGCATTCAAGTAATCCAACGGTTATCTAATTTAAAATAAATTTAAATTTTATTTAAACCCATCCATAAATTTGAATTTTATTTAAACTCTAGTTTGTTGGGTAACCTTTGGATTACTTAAATGCCACATGGCACAATCCTATGAAGGAATTGCAGGGAATTGTAGGGAAGGGAATTCCAGAGGATGTGAATCCTCCTCGAATTCACATCCAAATTCTCCTTTCTTTCCTCATGAGATGGCCATGTGGCATCAAGTAATCCAACGGTTATCTAATTTAAAATAAATTTAAATTTTATTTAACCCATCCATAAATTTGAATTTATTTAAACCGTTGTTGGGTAACCTTTGGATTACTTAATGCCACAGGCCAACCGGGGCGGGGGGGAGGGAATTCGAGGATGGAACCCAATCCCGCCCTCCACCCGCTCTCTCGGACCCACCACCTTATTTCTATATGAATTCAGTTATTCAGATTAGCCCCTCATCAATCTACCATCCCCACCCTCGTTTTGTAAATTTTTCATAAAATAGTCCATTTGGGTCTTTTTTTTCCTCCTATTTTTTAGGTTTTTCGCCATCTTTTAGTGTGAAATATCAGTACTTTGCCGCCCCCTCTTATTGGAAAAAATGTAATGGATAGAATAGTTATTATGTCCCCCTCTCCCTCTTGGGGCAACCCAATGCTGAACATTGACATTGCCCATGAAACCGTAATCCAACTTTATATTTAATGGTAAATGAGTTATAGGATTTAACTAAGTATGATATTCTAATCCGACGGTATTCATTGCATTTATCTTTCTTGAATAAAAAATAAAAAAAGAAGAAAAGAAGAAGAAGAAGAAATCATACAAGTCTTGTAACTCATTGAACCCTCATTGAGAGAGTCCTTCTTTGGTTCGAATTCAAACCCCCTTGCCCTCTTGTATCCCTTGTCTCTCCCTAACACTTGGTTCCTCCTCGGACTCCCATCTTCCTCTCTCGAAAAAACCCAATCTTCACTGCCAAATCCCTTTCATCCACCGATCACCACCAATTTTCCACCCTCATCAACAAACTGACATAATTGGAAGGGAAAAAGATAAATAAAACCTAGATCGAATTTGCCATACATTTCCACTTTCATTCATGGTTTTTGTTCATGAATTGGATTGGATTTAATTCCAGATTCTCCACCCATGTAGATTGGAATTAAGGGTGGATGGTTATCGAGTGTTATTTTGAAAAACATAATCCATTTTTTAAACAAGATTAATATAAATAAACTTGATGGTATTAAACAAATAAATTAATTAGTTTTAAATATTCTATGGCTAAAGTGTAGCTGAACGTAAGTGTGAATAGGTTAGCTGAACGGCTTTGAATATTCACCTTAGATTTGTTAAATTAAATATGAATAATCTAATAACATTCTTATTTTTCCTCTTATTATTTATGGGTTAGTTAAATTTAACCTAATATCACCGGTTTGCGGTAACATCTCTTTCTTCTTCCTCTATTTCTTCTCTAATACACTTCTTCTATAGGTTCAACACTTTTTTCTTCCTCGTTTTCTTCTCTAATATGGTTCTTGTACAGGTTCAATACAATTGATTTTCTGGAGAGACTTAGAGGGAAAATGCTGGTTTTTGTGAGAGATTCAATGAACATAAATATGTGGAATCTCTTGTTTGTATCCTATGCAAATGAAAGAATTCTTAGAGCCATGGAAATGGAGAGGGAACAGAGGAAGAAGAAATTTAACCGTTACTTTAACATATTCACATGTCCATTTAGCTAGCCCCTTTCCTTACCCATATTCTATTGACTTAAACAATAAAATTTAGAATTTTTCGCATGTGGGTCCCCTTAGTGGACCACAAACTATTGTTGGGTCCCATTAGTGTAATATATTACGTGTGGATCCCAATCAGACTAACACCATTAGCCAGGGTTAAGTGTATTCAAATTTCAAATGTGGAGGGACCAAACACAAAGGGGTTGTCGGAAAAGATAGAGAACTGCATTGCCAATGGAGGGGGATGGTTAGGAACTTGACTTCTCATTGGAGAGGTCGTTGATTCAACCCCTACCGGCGGCATATGTAATATCCCTATCCCCTATATATAAAAACGCCTTTGTAAAAAAAAAAAAAAAAAGAATTGCATTGCAGAGACATGCCACTATTACGGGGTATGCTTGGGGTATTTTGGTAATTCCGCATAAGAGAGGGTATTTTCATAATTTTACTTCAATTGTGTGATTGATAAATTTATAGTGAGGGTATTAGTATAATTTTGTGAATAGAAAATGGGGGTATTATCATTATATTCATACATAGATGATATTTAGGTAATTTGAAAATCAAATTTTATATGCTTTAAATATAAGTAAAGGAATTTTGGTCATTTTACACGTCTACTTAACTGAAAATGTAACTGTGGGTAATTTGTAATTTTGACTGTGGGTGCTTTTAATTTTATTATTACTTTATTCCATGTACTTTTTAACAAGTATCACGCTATAGCAGAGATCATTGTTGTTTTGTTCTTTTGTGTAAATTTCAAGAATTATAATACGTACACACATATATTTATTTCTTTTCTCTAAGATCATTGCACTTACTGTTTGAACTTCAATTTATACTGCGAAAATATTCATCTTCACCTTGATGCATATTTTGATGGAATTAAGGGCAAAGAAACTAGATCTCAAAAGGTAATTTGTTTACAAATTTTCTTTCAAATCCAAAATTGATTCTAAACTATAATATTTTAAGGATATAATTGACATTTCATATGATTTCTATAAATGAGAGTAGTGTCATCTTTTTTACTTCTTAATTTTAATGAAAGGCAAAATAGACATTACATATTCAATATTAACAACTACTTAACACCGTTTAGAAGTGAGGGGCCAATAGTAATTTTATAAAGAATGAGGTTTGATTAGTAATAAAACCAAAGTATAGGGAGCAATAATAATTATCATTAAAAAAAAAGTATTTTCTTCCCCATTTTGGGAAAAAAAAATCATTTGTTGTGCACAACTCTCTGATGTGCACATCAGTGCATTTTTGTACAAATGATTGGCTGAGATTAAAAACTTAATTTAAAATTTAAAAAATCTTCAATAGTCTTTGTATTTATTTTGTTTTCTCAGCCAATTATTTGGTATATATATAAACACTGCTATGCACAGCAGAGACTTGTGCACAATCGATGATGTTTTTCCCCCATTTTGGGTGCAAGGAAATATAACAAATCACCATCAAGTACAGTTTCCATGTTTATAAACAGATATATTACTCAATTGTACCAATGAGTGTAACATGTGCTTCAATGATGCAAACATCATTCAACAAGTAACCATTCGATTGATCTTTAAAACTATTTAAAGCCAGGAAATTTGTTTGACCTGAAGTCTTACTTGGATCTCTAAACCAAATCAATATGTTTCCATAGTTGTTTGATTCTCTATTGGATTTGCCACTTCCATCGTATTCAATTTCAAAATTCTACTTAATGCTGGAGCACATAGGATCATCTTTTTAAAATATATACAAGTTGCAGACACCATAGAAAAAAGGAAGTAATAGAAGTATGGAACAACATGGGACAGCACTTCTCCAATGGACTCCCCCACCACTTGGCTTTTCTAAAATAAACACAGATGCGGCCTTCAGCAAATCTTCAGGTAAAGTTGGTCTTGGTTTTATCATTAGAAATGAT
Organism: Hakea prostrata; assembly: GCF_041222555.1. Classification (NCBI taxonomy): domain Eukaryota; kingdom Viridiplantae; phylum Streptophyta; class Magnoliopsida; order Proteales; family Proteaceae; genus Hakea; species Hakea prostrata. The sequence continues at coordinate 24,011,792 of NC_142602.1, forward strand.
GGTGGTCAACATTTACTTGCCAAATTGATTCCATCCTCTTTTCTTGACATTCTTGATGGAGAAGCACTAGCGATGCGTGAAACACTTAAAGAAGCAAAAGATAGGGGTTTTCTTAATGTGGTAGTCGAAGCTGATAGCAAGGAACTGATTTCACTATTGAGGGATACTACCAAAACTGGTCCTCTATCTACACAACCACTAATTTCTGATGTTTTCTTCTTGGCATCTCATTTTGTGAGTTGTAGTTTTACTTATATTCCTAGGATGGCCAATGGTGTGGCCGATAAACTAGCAAATGTGGCTTTGTCGATTCCGAGCTCGACATCATGGCCTAATATCACTCTGTGGCTTGATGACTATGTGAACATCCCCATGTGTTTGTCTCGGTTCCTTGAATGAAAGAGTTTCATACCAAAAAAAAAAAAAAAAAAAAAAAAAGAAGAGAAAGAAAAAAAAAAAAAAAAAGAAAGAAAGAAAAAAGGAAGTAAACGAATTAATATTTCAAAGTAAAAATATTGGAAAGAGAAATGAACTCGTACCAACCTTTTTATGCAGAGAAATCAGTAATCCTGTAAACCAGTAATCCAACCTAGCTGATATTTTGTAGGAGTAAGTTGAAATGGAGAGAGACAGGTAATTTAGTGGTTGATGAGTTGTAGGACTCAATCACATATAATATTCTAATTTAACAATAATTCAAATTTAAGTTCAAACTCCTTAATCTCGGAGTGAACTTGAATGCTGCGCATTAATGGACAGCATATGCTGCCGATGGTTGAGATCAAATCTTGACTATCCATTTTGAAGGTGGTAAAAATTCAACCGATACGCCCCACTCTTACCACCATTAGACCCGATCTCCATTCCCACTCACATCTCCCTCCTCCTCCCCCTCCCCCCAACCTTTGTGCGTGTCACTATGGGCCACTTTTGGGCCAACCTGCCTTCCATCCTTTGATCATGTATGCATATTCTTTTAGAAATATAAAAAATAAAATAAAGTAATTATTTTTTAAAACTAAATTTCTAGTAAAAAATTTATAATAGACATCAATAGAAAGAGATGTAAAAGAATCGAAGATTATAGAAAAACAGAAGAAAGGGATGAATAAGGATTGATTTCTCCTCCAACTGTAAGATGTGATCCCATTTTAAATCTTCTGGATATAAGACCGATACAAACAGTATGAATTAAAGAACCAAAACAGGGACATAAAATATTTGTCTTTGAATCTCTTAGAAAGATGTTGAAACCAGAAAAAATGGTGGAAAAACAAGAAATTTATAGAAATCCTTGGTTGTGGTTCATACCCTCTAGTTATTGTTAAAAAGTCTTTTATTATGGATCCCAATGCTGTTGCCTCAGAGAATTCAAGAGGAAACAAAGATCGAATCTCAGGTGGGTCTGAATATTTCTGAGTACTCAACGGTGATGGCTGTAAATAAACCATTTTTCTGCAATAGCCTTCTCTTCTTTGGAATTGCAGTGGATGAAGATGGTGACTCGCTTCCCGAACCAGAGTATTGAACAAAGAAGAAAGTCTACCATACTTGTATGGGAGAATAAGGTGGAATAGGTAGTTAGGTGAGTCGGAGCTTGATTTCGTGTTTGCTCATATTCTGTCTCTTTTCCTGAAGCTTGAAATTTGATCGCCGAGGTCCGACGATGTCGCCGGAAAGAGATGATCTTGTAGCTAGTTTATCTCCTGTAGATCCTCACTCGCTAGTTTGTCCTTTTTCTTCAGTTCGCCGGTGTGGGCCAGAAAGTGGTGGTAATCGGTGGCTGGAGGGGTTTGGTGGTGAAGATGGGGGTTTTTTCATTCAAGGCATTTTTTGTATTTCTGAAAAATAATTAATTTATTTACATCTAAAACTTGACTGTGACTTCTAAATGCAAGAGATTTGATTGATAAACCGACGAATTTTGCTGGGGTATTGCGTAATTAATGCACAACACCTATAACGAAAGGTGAATATTGAAATCTCGATCATCCATTTTTTAAAAGTGTGTTTTACACTTTTGAAAAATTGCAGCACAAAGATGCGCATTTAATACGCAACACTAAAATCAAGTCCTAAATTGAGTACCGGCCTTAATTTTAGGATAACTCAAAAGGTGGAGCTGAAAATTACCCTTTGAATCTATAAAACCTGCATTTTTCCCCCCTAAAAAGTCTAGCCCTTCAAAAGCCATCTAGTAACAAATTTGGCAGATCACTACTACGTGATACTGAGTTGGACAAGAAGATATCATAGACCTTGATTGAGAAAACTAGTGTTGCCTTGACGCATCATATACTCGTTCCTAATTTAGTCAAGTACAAATAGCCAATAGAAGGCATGGACCTCTAAGCACGAGAGAGGGAGTTTGTCTTTGACATTACAATGTAGGGTTGGTAGAGTGGTAGAGATCCATGCTTTTCAGTGGAGATGTCACAAGTTCAACCCTTGTAGACAGCGTCTCCCCCCCCCTCCCCAAGAATGTAATCAAGGTGCGCACAAACTGACTTGATGAACCTTAGCTTCCCAAAAGGAAAAGAAAATAAGTTTTTTTTTTTTCCTTCCTTGGAGAACAAAGGAATAAAACAAATCACCATAAATATATTTCTCTGAATATATTTTTCAATTGTACCGATGAGTCTAATATGTGCTTAATGATGCAAACATTATTCACCAATGAACCATTGGATTGATCTTTAAAACTACTAAGAGTCGGAATTTGTCCAACCCCAAGCCTTAATTGAATCTCTAAACCACAGCGTGCTTGCATCAAAATTTAAATAAACACTCGTGAAGGTAGAAGAAAATGGACCAGCCACTTAAAAAAAGGATTCAAGACAGATTAAAATCCTTCATTTTACACAGTATCAGCAGTGTGATCTTCTATGATAGCCACATGTCACCTTGCATCATTTCATAACTTAAGACCCATTTACACTTTGTAGTGTGAAGCAAGCACAAATAGAAAATAAAAGTTCTAATAGGTGTGAATAGTATAAGGAAAGAAAACGGAAAAAAGGGAGGAAAGAACTTAGAAAGAGTTCTAAGAGTTTGATTTAAAAACGGGTCACAAGACAGCATCCACCCAATTAACTATTCGTTATATTTCACTATCATATTTAATAGAATTCTTGTTAAACTAGGTCTGTTATAATTCCAAAGAAATATAAGCAAAAAAGTTTTGCTCGAGCTCCATTACCAAAAACAGAAAACATTAAGTTGCATGACAAGTCACTACCACATAGACTGTCAACAAAATTTTCTAACTAAGAGATAGACATAGAATGGCACTAAACTCACTAAAAGCTTGAACCCTTTGCTCCAGTGAGTTGAATGTTTGCTTCAATGATGAAGACATCTTTCACCAAGTAGCCTTTTGATTCATCTTCAAGACTGCTCAGAACTAGGAAATTCTCCCAACCCCAACTAATATTTTTACTGTTAAACCAATTCAGGCTGCCTGCAATGAGAATTAAATAGATGCTTGTGAACATATAATAAAATGAATAAGAAAATGTAAGAAAAGGGTTTAAGACGTAGAACGGAATCTACTATGACATTAAATAATCCTGTGGTTTAAATTGTATTGTGTCGTTTCAAATGTTAAAATTCTATTTTCACTTTGTAGTTCTTGTGGAACAAAAATGTTCTTGTTGTACTAAATAGGAAAGACAAGAAAACGAAATAAGGGACATGAAGAGTAATAAACCGTCGAGCCCCAAATCAGTGTCTAGCTAAAAGCTGAGATCATTTGGATTGGCAAGGGAGTTGTTTATGGATACATCGGTCATTGAGAATGAATAGGGAGTCTGGGGAGGAAGAAAGTAGCTAGCTATAAATTCCATCTAGAACAATCTTATATTTCATAATCTTCATGAAATATAATATGGCAAAGCAACATATATGTATTTACATAAGGAAAATCAAAGGAGGGAAAAGTTCATCAACAGATATCCGACTTTACCCCATTCCCATCTCAAAAGAAGAAGAGATATTAATTATGTAGTGCTTGTTGTTTGTTCCTCGCTTAGCATGATAGAATATTAGAATAGTAAACCGCAAAACATTGGGTAAATGGGCTACTATCAAGTCGGACCAGACCAGAATAGACCAAACCCAACTTGATAGGTTTCTTAAACCCCCAAACCATATCACTTCCAATAAGCCTTGGTTTAGGCTGGTTGGAGCCCTATCAGATTGGTTCTATTTGGATTTTAACAGTTCGATTCAAGAATTAATACCCATAATTGAAAATGGGCGTCTTTGTTTTCTACCGTTAATATTTCTCAAGGTAAAAAAGAGCAGAGTATAACCAAAAGACTGCACTCTTTTGCAGAGTAGTCAATCGATATCCATTTTACGGCAAAGCTAATACTTTTTCTTTTTTTTAATGAATAAATAAATTTATTATCAAAGAGTACAAGGAGATAAGCCCAAACAAGCAAGCCAACGAACTCAACTGACAAGCAAAGAGGCCTAAAGCCTAGCTACCACTTATGAGCAACAAAGAAAGCAAGAGGACACAAGATACCACTAATACTTAGTAGTGGAGGAAAGCAAACTAATGCTACCTACTTATGATGGCTTACTTGTTTTTTCCACGTCTTTGCCGTTGATTTGGTCCATTATTGAAAATTGATACTTTGCATATACTCCTTGGGCAGGAAGAAGCTTAGTTGAATCATTGAACTGCAAGAACAAAGAAAGGCTCTTGCCTTTCCCTTTACCACAACCTTTGGGATAAATCAAGATATTCCTGAAAGCAGCATTTAAAACAGTTCATATTTCAACTGATAGATAGATAGATTGTGTATTGGTGGAAATCTGTAATATTAAGAGATTCATAACTATGAAGGTACCATTTTCTACCCAAAAAAAAAAAAACTATGAAGGTACCATTTATGACCAGCAGCAGTAAAAATATCTGAGGAATGGCATTGTTGAACCAATTCAGAGAATTTATTTATCTTCCAGGTATAAATGCAATCCACAGCCACAGCTGTCATCAAAAGACGCTCCACTTTAGCCGTAACATTCTCTTTGTGGACAAATACTTCAGCTCCGAAAACACAAACATCCTTCACCATGTACCCATTTTTCGGATCTAGAAATTGTTCCAAGGTAATCAATCTGTCGAACCCATGATGAGTTTTTGTTGCACGAAACCGTTTTGTTCTTCCAATGCCCTCTATTGTCAAATATGAAAGTTTTTAAGCTTAAAAATTAGACATCATCATTTATATTGAAGGTTCTGATTGTCATAATAACTAACTAAACAAAAAGTAGTCAACATTTGATGAAAGTGCAATCAAAGAAAGCTACCTTCAAGTGTTAAGTAGTTGTCTCTGAGTTGGTCAAGTACAAAAAGCCTGAATAAGGCATGAACCTCCCAACCTGGGGGTAAGGAGTCTGTCACTACCATTTCCAAGTATAGAGAGATGTGCCCTTCCCCATTTTGCTCCTTGTTTCCATTTGGGTATAGGCAAAGTTTCCTGAAATATATGCACCATTAATATGCATGTGCCAAAGTAGTTAACAAGAATCTGGAATATTGAGGGAATAGATGAAGACATGATAATCTGGATAAAAGGTGTACCACTTGTATCCACCGGCTTGGAAATCGTCAGAGTAGTATTCTGTGAGTGAGGAACTTGCAAGCAAAGAAAACGATTCGATCTTAAGTTGAAAGTGGGTTGGAGGTTCTTCCCTTATTGATGATCTTGAAACTTCTGCACAAACGAAATTGTATGTAGATATTTTAAGTTAATGAAAAGTGAATTAACACATAAAACGGATTGAGTGGAAGTAGCCTACTGCTAACCTGCTTCTTGCATTTTTATCTTCTTTGTTGGGTGAAATTGCTCAAACGTCGCCATTTGGGTCTAATTTTGTATTCTGAGTCCAATCTGCCACAAAGCTAGAATGTTGTTCTCCAAGTGGAAAAGCTACCTATAGAGGATTTAAGAGGGTGGAGAAGGTTGATAATAAACTCTCAGATAAAAAAAAATGGAAGAAGTCATTGTTGAATAAAGCCTTTGCTGGTCTCCCTTTTCAGTTTTCACTATGTCCATGCAGAAAAAGATCCACCGATAGGTACCATGATGGGCAGAATAATTTGAATGGAAATGAAAAGTTGCAGAAAAAGTTTGGAAGAATCCCAAAATATTAATTACACTAGGAATAGAAAAGAAGATATATCATTTAACAAATTCGATAATTAATCACTTCCCGTCTGATTAGCAGGAAATTCCAAATCCCTATTATTCCGTCTTACTTAACCCTAACTAGAAAAAACTACTCCGACCAATAAGTTCAAATTACCATAGTAATCAATTTTAAAATTCTACCTAATTCAAGCACATACAACAGGACGAATGCCAGTGACAACTCAGAGAAAGAGAAAAGTAAACCAATATTCAAAGTAAATAATAGAAAGAGAAATAAAGAAAGTGCTAACCTTAACTAGTCGCCTGGGTGTGTAAACACGGCTGCTTTCTTAATATATATTTGTGTCTACCACAAACAAAAAGAAACTCCAGCCAGTTTTACAAGTTGGAAGATTGTTGTTTCTGCAATTACATACAGGGTAAAGAGTGAGAGATGGATCGAGCTTCATGAACACAAGTCATCAGATCACTCCTGCGCATTTTCTGAAGCAAAATGAGTGACCGATGAAAACCCTAAAAGATGCACAGGGTAGGGCTGCGTTGAATCGAACTGTATGCATTATTGATTAAAATATTACAGATGATTCAACTTTATAATTTATCAAACACTCATCGATCGAAAGAGTCCAACCTTATATGAAGCACTTTTAAGGATGTTTATTTATATAAAACACTTCTAAGGATAGAATCGAACTCCCTTTATCCTCTCATACAGGTCTCTCTCTAACACTCGGTTTCTAAATTTACAAAAAAGAACCCCTGATTCTACCAAACTCTAATTGCTCGTTCACAAGCCCTAGATTGATTAGTATTTGTTGCAACCAAATATTGTGAACTTTGTGTTAAAGTTAAGCAAAACTGGTTCATGACATACTCCTCTCCCAGTTCTCGCCACTTTTGTCCCTGCAACCATCAAAACTAGGGTTCATCTGTAATTCTTTCCACTCAATTGAGTTCAATCGAAGCCATGTCATTGTTCTTATGCTTTGGAGTGTTAGGGTTAGGTTTGAAATTTGGACATGCCTTGAAGGTCCCTTTTAGGGTTAAGGAAATGCTCCCAGTTCTGCCTCACCGGATTTCATGGCCTGTGCTTAATAATCTTCACAGTGCTGTTGATCTATTGCCCATTTTTGTTGGGTCGGTTACTCCCAACAATGCATCCATCGAGTGGAAAGGCTCTGGTTTTCAAGGTAACGATGCTCGGTTCGATTTAACTGATTTGGAAAGCGATGAACAAGGATTGGGTGGAGGGATTATTTACCTTTTTAAGGTCTAGTTTGTGCTCCAAGTTATCAGTTTTCAACTAATTACTTCTGATGCGCTTAAGAGTCGTTGCCAATTAGTTTAGTGAATTATTAGTCGAGAGATTATGCAATTGAATCACTAATTTGGCAACATCTGATCGTCCGGACCTTGTTTCGGCAAATTGATTTCTATCAAGCAAATGGAGGAAGACCCAGAAAATCCACTACCTTGGGAACAAAACAGCTTTTCAGCTCATTGAAGATCGACTTGTGCAGGAGAGAAAACGGGTTCATCTCTTGAGAGTACTGGTTGGTTTTATACTTTTATTCTTAGAGGTTGCTGCCTTAACAATGGACATAATGTCCCGGATTTCAAACTGTTCGATCGTGGTTTAATACATAATTTCATATAACAAGGACGAATGCCGACGAATTGGTATTAATGCCTTGTTTTACCTTAAAAAATTAGGCTAGTTTCTCTCAAACATCAATTATGGCTTGCTAAACGAGCGATTAGAGTTGGGTAGTATCAAGGGTTTTGTTTGTAAATTTAGAAAATTTAAAACCTTTAGTGCAAGAAAGAAGAAGTTATATTTACAATTAAAATTCCCATATTTTCAATTGACACCGTTGGATTGTAATTTGTATACATGGCAATATCTAAAGCGTTCTATTGGCAATAGCGGCTGTTGTAAATAAAAATCAGAAAAAAGTCTCTAAAGTGGTTGTATGGCAATGATTCTATGTCAATGTTCCCAATTCGGCACAGAATGAACTTTCTGTGCTTCTATGCCGAATTGGGCAAATTGGGCACATAATCGGTATTGAAATGTTGTATGGTTGGAGACAGATTAACATGTTTCTTTGGCAAAATATGCACAAAATCTTGTATGATATGTACAAAATCAAGATACAAAATGGGTTTCGATTGTAGAGAGAGGGCTTTGATTTTGGTTGCAGAGTGCTGAGAAGTGAAGCTTCACTTGCTTAGGGCTTGAGAGGGACGAGAGTCAAGAGAGAGATGAGAGAGTCGAGAGAGACTCAGATGTATTGTTTTCGGGCTTTTGAAAATAGATGGGCAAATGACATGATACTCGATTCACCGTCAACTTTTCTCTAATGCCCCGCGTTTTCTACAAGAAGTGCTTCTGTGCCCAAAAAACTCCTATTTGGAGCTTTTTGTTGGCATAAAATTGTGCGTGAAACACATAGTTCAACACACTTTTGCTGAACACTACATATAATTTCAGACAACTTTTGTGCCAAACTGGGCAAATGACACATAATTAATATGTTAGAATCATTGCCACACAACTCCTAAATTATTCAACTCCAAATACAAAGCAAGATTTTTATCATTATGTTCAGCAAAACCTTAGGATTAAGTACAAGCCTCCCGGAATAAAAAATTATACAACTTTTGACAACTTGAGAAAATTTGCTATTTCCCATATACATTTTAAGAGTTCGGGGCTTAACTTTCATTATTAGATAATCTCTATTTTGCTTACAATATTCTATTTCTAGGTGAAGACTTCTACTTTGAACATACAGGTGTCCCCTACCAGAGTCTCTTAGTTGGGTCGTTAAATTCATTCTGGGAATTGAATTTGTAGAACTCAGCTGCAATTTTGTTTCGCAGAACGGTTTTGGTCTTCAATAGACATCTAGGTTACAAATTTGACAGATCACTGCAACCTAAAACTGAGTTGAAGAAGAAGATACCTTAGATCTTGATTTGAGAAAACTAGTGTTACCTTGGCGCATCATGTACTTTTTCTTGATTTAGTCAAGGACAGATAGCCCATAGAAGGCATGGACCTCCCAAAAAACAAACACCAAGAAAATAGGAACAAAAGTTTCCCTGTCATATTTAAAAAGTCCTACCGTTATTAAACTTGCTTTGCTTATGTTTTCATACGAAATTAGGATGAAAAGTTTTGACAGTTGGTTCCATTACACCTAAAAAAAAAAACAATAATAAATTAATGTCAAGTACAATTTCCATGCTTATAAGCAGATATATTTCTCAATTGTGCCAATGAGTGTAATATGTGCTTCAATGATGCAGACATCATTCACCAAGTAACCATTCGATTGATCTTTAAAACTACTTGAAGCTAGGAAATTCGTCCAACCCCAAGTCTTATTTGGATCTCCAAACCAAATCTTCCCTACATCAAAAAATTAAATAGATGCTCATGAAGGTAGAAAAAAAAAAGAAAAGAACTAACTATTAAAGAAATGATTCAAGACAGATCAAATTAAATCCTTTTTTTAACATAATATTAGCAATGCAATACTAGGATGGAAAGAGTTGTAAGAGTTCGATTTAAAAATGGGTCTATGCACCAATAAAATGAACCTGAAAGGAATTATAATTGCTTGATTATAAGTTTTCACATGGTGCCTCATGAGACTCTACTGCAGACATTATAAATCAATTTTTGTCGGACTTAATACTTGGAAGTGGAGGAAAACAAACTCGGGCTTTGAGTGTATTATGACCCACCATTTAATTCATTGTGTTTGGTGTTGATCTGGTCCATTATTCGTAATCGATATTCTGTGTATACCCCTTGTGCAGGAAGAAGCTTGGTTGAATCTTTCAACTCCAATTCCAAGAACAAAGAAAGGTTTTTGCCTTTATGTTTGGGATAAATCCTGATTTTCCTGAAATCAACAATTTAAAACACCTCACATTTAGGAGCAGCTGGAGAGATTATGTAGAAGTGACTCTAAAACTAAGAGAAGCATTAAGTTTAAAGTACCATTTAAAACCACCAGCAGTAAAAATATCAGAGAAATGGTATTCCTGAACCAATTCAGAGAATTTCTTTATCTTCCAGGTATGAGTACAATCCACAGCCTCGGTTTTTACCAAAAGGCGTTCCACTCTGCTTGGAACATTTTCTCTCTGAACAAATACTTCGGCTCCAAAAACACAAACATCATTCACCAAGTATCCATTCTTGGGTTCTTTAAATTCTTCCAAGGTAATCAATCTTTCGAATCCATGACTAGTTTTTTCTGCACGAAACCGTCTTGGTTTTCCGTTGCCATCTATAATCAAATATGACAATTCTTTTAAGGTTATCATATTAGACAGCTTTTGACTATAGAAAAACTAATAAAGAGATGTAACCCTTAATTCATCTATATTTGAGGGTTGTGATCAAAGAAAGCAGCTACGTACCTTGGAGTGTTAAGTAGTTGTCTCTGCGTTGGTCAAGTACAAATAACCTGAACAAGGCATGAACTTCCCAACCAGGTGATAAGGAGTCCGTCACTGCCATTTCCAAGTATAGAGAGATGTGCCCTTCTCCATTTTCCTCCTTGTTACCTTTCGGGTATAGGCAAAGTTTCCTGAAATAGATGCACCATTAATTAATATGCACGCATAGGTCGAACGAAGTGGTTAGCAAGAATCTACAATAATAACGGAGCAGATGATGAAGACATAAAATAATTATTTGAATAAAAGGGAGTACCATTTGTATCCACCGGCTTGGAAACTGTCTGAGTAATATTGTACGAGTGAGGAACTTGAGATCATAGAAAATGATTCGATCTTAAGTTGGTAATGGGTTGGATGTTCTTCCCTTACTGTTCTTGAAACTTCTACATGCAGAAATGAAAATGTAAGTAGATATTCAAGTTCAAGAGAAAAGAGTTAATAAGTAAGAGCGATCGAGTGCTTTAATCTTGATTACCTGCAGCTTCGTCCATCTTCGTCTTCTTTTTTGGACGACAATGCTTGGTGGCCACCATTTGAGTCTAATTTTGTATTCGAGTAAAATCTGCTACAGAGTTACCGTTGTTCTCCAAGTGGAAAAACAATCTACAGAGAATTAAAGAGAATGAAGAAAGGATGAGAGAAAATAGAAGAAGCCCATTTCTAATACACCCTTTGCAATTCTCCCCTCTTAAGTCCTCACAATATCATACAGAAAAATGATGATCACTCCTTTATTGTTTTCAAAACATCCCTAATCAACTCAGATCAATAAGTTCAAATTTGACCCCAAAAAATCGAATTCCCCAAAGAAAAAACAGACGTTTTTAATTTTAGAATTCTACCTGATTTAGATTCAAGAGGTATGGAAAGAGACGCTTAGAAACAGGTAAGTAAACCAATACTTAGGAAGTAAATAATGGAAAGAAAACAAGTTAGAAGATTGTTGCTTCTGTTATCATACACACAGGATAATGAGAGAGAGAGAGAGAGAGAGAGAGAGAGAGAGAGGTACAGAGGATAAAGTTGAAAAGTAACGAAAATTTACAAGCAAATGAGTTACAGAATTCGACCACATCTAAAACTCTAATATAGCGCTATTTGCTTGCTAGATTTATGTTGGCTTTGAAACTAAAATAGTTTATACGTACAACTGAATCTTATCTTATGTAACTAACTCATTAAACGCTCATTTGGAAGAGTCCTTCTTCTAAGGGTCGAATCCAAACTCGACCACTCTCTCTCCAATCACAACTTACAACACTAGGTTTCTCCCGGACTTACATTGCGGCCGCCGCGCGGCCGGCCCCGAGCACTATGGATCGAATGGTGAAATAAAGGATAGGGTTTAGTGGTAAATATAAGTCCACACAAAAGTTGATTTCAAATTACAAAGAAATCCCCTACTCTGCCTCCCACACCCCCCCCTTCCCCTCAAGCACTCACAGCCCCCCCAGTTCTCAAGAGAAATCGTCGCAACCCCCCAGTCCAGCAAGACAACCAAAGAGAAATGGAGGCTCAAGATGAGACCCGCCGTAGTGACGCATGGCTGGCCGTTGGCGGTGGTTCAGAATGTCGAGCGAAGCCCAGCACCGCTCCCGCCGGAAGCCGCACCGCTTCGTCCTACCGTATTCGTTCTTAATTGCTCTTCTAACTCCCTCGGAGGAATAGAAGTTGGACTCGTGATGGTAGATACGGAAGACTCAGATATCGATTGCTCCAGATATCTACGTGATACCAAGTAATTGAGTTCACAATCGATAACCTCCAGCAATTATGAAGTCCTAGGAAAATATACTACTCTTGCCCGAACAGGTAAAAGAGAATAAAAAAAAGCTCCCATCATGGGACAGAATCTTGTTTTCTAGAGGACAGCATAGCGCTAGATTAGCATGCTCAACCAAACGAACACACACGACCGGAGTAAAAGAAAACGATGGTACCGCTGAACCTGAAGCAACCAAAACCACGGAATGATTTCATAGACGACACAGAGAAAACACAGGGGACGATAACGGGATTGTGTCAATGAGTTCGAGAGGTGAAGGAGACCAACGCTGGAAAATTAATAGAAACAAACGCCCAGCAGCCCCCAGAAATGTCAAGTAACAAAACCACGATGAATAATAACGATCCCATCTCATTTAAAAACGAACAGTCAGCGCACCAATGGAGATTCAGAGGTAAGACAAGCCGAACACCCCTCCCGACCAACTGTTACCAGCCACCAACACGACAAGCAAGTACATAGATCGAGATCGAGGAAAGAGTAAGAGGGATTTCTTTTGTAAATTTGAAAATCAAAACAGTGTAAAGGAAAACTTATTTCCCTACCCTATACCTTTATTTCAACCATCGATCATATGCTTCTGGGCCGGCCGCTGGCGGCCGATATCCGTTTCTCCCCAACACCAACTCCAACTCCAACTCCAACTCCCTCTCTATGTGGGCCACCCTCTCTGGGCCCACCGGTGGACCCCACGTCCCTCCAATCCACATCTCCCTCCTCCACTTGTGCGTGTCATTTCTGGGCCCACTTTTGGATCCACCTGTCTTCCACTCACCACTTCCTCCTCCCCCACTCTGCGCGCCATTCGTGGGATTTTGGACTCCTAAACTTGTAGAAAATTTATTTACAGTTTCAAATTATCAAAATTATTTAATGCTCTCTTCAGGTACATGAATCCGGAATTTAAAATAAAATGAAATTTCAAATCTATAGATTCATAGTTCACAAAAGTAACTGTTAGTGTTTTTATATTAATCTCCGATTCATGAATCCACAGATTTGAAATTCTTAAATTCGGATAACTAAATAGGCTCTAAAACAACTCTGAGATGAACTAGACACAGATTTAAGTTGTGTCAAATGAAAAGTGAAAAGTGCGGATACAGTGACCATTAGACTTAGAAATGTAAATTTGAATTCATACCCATATTGAGGAATTCAAATCCATCTAAAAACCAATCAGCTGTGGCCTGTGGTAAACCATTATTCAACCGATTTGGATATGCTTGCTTATTTTTATAACTATATAAGCTGATAATATGATTATTTTTCTGCAAAGTTTCTATTTGGAGAACTAAAATAGTCCTATTTTTGTTTGCGGCTCGGCAAATATCCTCTGCGCAGCCGTGGGATGATGACACATGTCATTTGAAAATTTCAAAGGTTAGATCTTATATTTTAGCTTTTTAAGTTGAAAAGGTTTTCAAAATTATAGTTACACCTCTCTAGAAAATATTTTTATTTTCTTAAGAAACTCTTTAGATATTAAATTTACAAAACAAGCCCAATATTTTCTCGTACACAAAATGAAATTTTTTGTTCTACACCTAACCCTAGGCGCTGTTCTACCCTTATCTCTGGCAACCCATCAGCCACTTCATCTTCTTTGGTGCCCTCGTCTTGGTCTATCAAATCCTTTGTTGCAACAATTTTTTCGTTTTTGAGAATGTTTTGTGATTTTAGGTATTAGTGATGGAAAAGAAAAAGAGGAAGAAGAATGAGAAGATGGATAAAGACTCAACAAAATCCAGCAACTGTGGGTTAGAATATGAGAGATAGGAAGAGTACAGAAAGAGAGAGCAGATGAAGGAGTCTCGAAAGACTACTGGGATTTAAGGAGATAGAATGTTGTGGGCCTCATTTTTATTTGAGGGTTGTGATTGTCACAATAACTAAACAAAAGTCGTCAACATTTGATGGATGTGCAATCAAAGAAATCTACGTACCCTGGAGTGTTAACTAGTTGTCTTTGCATTGGTCAAGTACAAAGAACCTGAACAAAGCATGAACCTCCCAACCCAAGGATAAGGTGTCTGTCACTACCATTTCCTTTTAAGATCCCGTCCATTTCCAAAAAGTGTTCACATTTTTGCAAAATGGACGGTCGAATTTGAGATCACTAATAGAAAGCCCTTCATTTAATGCACAACACTAAAATTGAGTATCTCAGAGTCTGGCTTAAATCTTATGAATACCTTTAGGGGTGATGCCAAAAATTACCCTTGAATCTATAAAACCCAGCTGTATTTTTGTTGTATTTTTGTTTCCTAGAAAGTGTCTTAAAAACTATCCAGGTAACAAATTAGCAGAACACTACTACGTAAAACTGAGTTGAAGAAAGAAGATATCTTATTCTTGTTCCTAATTTAGTCAAGTTGAAATAGCCAATGGAAAGCATGGACCTCCAAGCACGAGAGAAAGAAGATATCTTATTCTTGTTCCTAATTTAGTCAAGTTGAAATAGCCAATGGAAAGCATGGACCTCCAAGCACGAGAGAGGGAGTTTGTCTCTGACATTACACGTAGATTGGGGAATAGAATAAATTTAAAATTCTCTTAAAGTTCTAATAGGTGTGAATAGAATAAGAAAATAAAACGAAAAAAAAGAAGAAGGAAAGAACCTGGAAAGAGTTTCTAAAAATTAGAAACGGGTCACAAGACAGCATCCACCCAATTAACTATTCGTTTATATTTCACTATCATATTTAATAGAATTCTTGTTAAACTTGGTCTGTTATAATTCCAAAGAAATATAAGCAAAACGTTTTGCTCGAGCTCCCCAGAAAACAGTGACAACTCACTACCACATAGATTATAAACAAAATACTCTAATTAAGACACATAGAATGGTTACCAAACTCACTAAAAGCTTGAACCCTTTGCTCCAGTGAGTTGAATGTTTGCTTCAATGATGCAGACATCTTTCACCAAGTAGCCTTTTGATGCATCTACAAGACTGCTCAGAACTAGGAAATTCTCCCAACCCAAATTATGATTTAAACTGTTAAACCAATACTCACCTGCAACGAGAATTAAATAGATGCTTGAGAACATATAATAAAATGAATAAGAAAATGTAAAGAAAGGGTTTAAGACGTAGAACGGAATCTACTATGACATTGAATAATCCTGTGGTCTAAATTGTATTGCATCGTTTCAAATGTTAAAATCCTATTTTCACTCTGTAGTTCTTGTGGAACAAAAAGGTTCTTGTTGTGCTAAATAGGAAACACAAGAAAACAAAATAAAGGATAGGAAGAGTAATAAACCGCCAAGCCCCAAATCAGTGTCTAGCTAAAAGCTGAGATCATTTGGATTGGCAAGGGAGTTGTTTATGGATACATCGGTCATACAAAATGAAGAGGGAGTTTGGGGAGGAAGAAATCGGCTAGCTATAAATTCCATCTAGAACAATCTTATATTCCATAATATTCATGAAATATAACATGGAGAAAAACAATAAGAAAAGAAGTGACAAAGCAACATATATGTATATACATAAGGAAAATCAAAGGAGGGAAAAGTTCATCAACCAATAACCGACTTTACCCCATTCCAGTCTCAAAAGAAGAAAAAAGAGATTAATTATGCAATGCTTGTTGTCTGTCCCTCGCCTAGCATGATAGAATGGTAAACTGCAAAACCTTGGGTTAATGGGCTACTATCAAGTTGGACCAGACCAGAACAGACCAAACCCAACTTGATAGGTTTCTTAAACCCCCAAACCATATCACTTCCAATAAGCCTTGGTTCAGGCTGGTTGGAGCCCTATCAGATTGGTTCTATTTGGATTTTAACAGTTCAATTCAAGAAGTAACACCCGTAATTTGAAAATGGGTGTCTTTGTATTCTACAGTTCAATTAAAAAAGGAGCACAGTAGAACCAAAAGACTGCACTCTTGTGCAGAGTAGTAAATCGAAATCCATTTTATGACGGAGCTTTTTTTATTTTTTATTTTTTTAATGAATAAATAAATTCATTACCAAAGAGTACAAGATACAAGAGTACAAGGAGCTAACCCAAACAAGCAAGCCAATGAACCCAACTGACAAGTAATGAAAGAGGCATAAAGCCTAGCTACCACTTATGAGCAACAAAGAAAGCAAAAGGACACAAGATACCAATAATACTTGGTAGTGGAGGAAAGCAAACTAATGCTACCTGCATATCATGGCTTACCTGTAAACTTCACGTGTTTGTTGTTGATTTGGTCCATTATTGAAAGTTGAAACTCCACATATACTCCTTGGGCAGGAAGAAGCTTAGTTGAATCATTGAACTGCAAGAACAAAGAAAGGCTCTTGCCTTTCCCTTTACCACAACCTTTGGGATAAATCAAGATATTCCTGAAAGCAGCATTTAAAACAGTTCATATTTCAACTGATAGATAGATAGATTGTGTATTGGTGGAAATCTGTAATATTAAAAGACTCATAACTATGAAGGTACCATTTATGACCAGCAGCAGTAAAAATATCCGAGGAATGGCATTGTTGAACCAATTCAGAGAATTTATTTATCTTCCAGGTATAAATGCAATCCACAGCCACAGCTGTCATCAAAAGACGCTCCACTTTAGCCGTAACATTCTCTTTGTGGACAAATACTTCAGCTCCGAAAATACAAACATCCTTCACCAAGTATCCATTTTTCGGATCTTGAAATTGTTCCAAGGTAATCAATCTGTCAAACCCATGATAAGTTTTTGTTGCACGGAACCGTTTTGTTCTTCCATTGCTATCTATTGTCAAATATGACAGTTTTTAAGCTTAAAAGTTAGACATCATCATTTATATTGAAGGTTGTGATTGGCATAACAACTAACTAAACAAAAGTTGTCAAAATTTGATGAAAGTGCAATCAAAGAAAGCTACCTTCAAGTGTTAAGTAGTTGTCTCTGCGCTGGTCAAGTACAAAAAACCTGAATAAGGCATGAACCTCCCAACCTGGCGATAAGGAGTCTGTCACTACCATTTCCAAGTATAGAGAGATGTGCCCTTCCCCATTTTGCTCCTTGTTTCCATTTGGGTATAGGCAAAATTTCCTGAAACATATAAACCATTAATATGCATGTGCCAAAGTAGTTAACAGGAATCTGGAATATTAAGGGAAGAGATGAAGACATGATAATCTGGATAAAAGGTGTACCACTTGTATCCACCGGCTTGGAAATCGTCAGAGTCGTATTTGATGAGTGAGGAACTTGCGAGCAAAGAAAATGATTCGATCTTAAGTTGAAAGTGGGTTGGAGGTTCATCCCTTATTGATCTTGAAACTTCTGCACAAACGAAAATGTATGTAGATATTTTAAGTTAATGAAAAGTGAATTAATACATAAAACGGATTGAGTGGAAGTATCCTACTGCTAACCTGCTTCTTCCATTTTTATTTTCCTTGTTGGGTGAAATTGCTCAAATGTGGCCATTTGGGTCTAATTTTGTATTCTGAGTCCAAATCTGCCACAAGCTAGAATGTTGTTCTCCAAGTGGAAAAGCTACCTATAGAGGATTTAAGAGGGTGGAGAAAGTCGATCATACGAAGGAAAGAAACTCTCAGGAAAAAGAAAAAAAAGAAGTCATTCTCCAATAGAACCTTTTCACTATGTCCATATAGAAAAAAATCCACCGATAGGTACCATGATGGGCAGAATAATTTGAAAGGAAATGAAAAAGTTGCAGAAAAAGTTTGGAAGAATCCCAAAATATTAATTACACTTGGAATAGAAAAGAAGATATATCACTTAACAAATTCGATAATTAATCACTTCCCGTCTGATTAGCAGGAAATTCCAAATCCCTATTATTCCGTTTTAGTTAACCCTAACTAGAAAAAACTACTGCGAAGTCCGACCAATAAGTTCAAATTACCATAGTTGCTCGATTATTGTCTATTGGATTTGGGGTTTCGACAGTATTCAATTTTAAAATTCTACCTAATTCAAGCACATACAACAGGACGAATGCCAGTGACAACTCAGAGAAAGAGAATAAGTAAACCAATATTCAAAGTAAATAATAGAAAGAGAAATAAAGAAGTGCTAACCTTAACCTTCTGCTGGAGAAACCAGTCGCCTGGGTGTGTAAACACGGCTGCTTTCTTAATATATATTTGTGTCTACAACAAACGAAAAGAAACTCTAGCCTGTTTTACAAGTTGGAAGATTGTTGCTTCTGTAATTACATACAGGGTAAAGAGTGAGAGATGGATCGAGCTTCAAAAACACAAGCCATCAGATCGAGAGCAAAATCTCGATTGAAATGTCGACCAAGATTTAGATCCAACGATTTTTTTTCTTCTTTCTTTTTTCGCAGAGCAACCCTGCGCTTTTACTGAAGCAATATGAGTGACCGATGAAAACTCTAAAAGACGCACTGGGCAGGACTTCGTTGAATCGAACCGTATGCATTATTGATTAAAATATTACAGAAGAACCTTATATAAAGCACTTTAAGGATAGAATCAAACTCCATTAAAATATTACAGAAGAACCTTATATAAAGCACTTTAAGGATAGAATCAAACTCCCTTTATTCCCTCTGCTCTCTCTGTCTCTTGGTTTCTCCAACGGAAGGTTCGAAAATTTGATTAAATTTAGGCTTTCGGTGGCCAGCGAAACTAAACCACCGAAACCTTAAATATTACCGACATTGAAAAGAGTTAAATTTAAAATACTGTGGTCCCGTCATAGAACGACTCATATTTTTCCAAAACCTTTTACCAAATTTTTTTTTTTCCAAAACCACGCATGGTTGTAGTCTTTCAGATTTATATCCCCACCACCAAAAGGCTAAGATGTCAGAAGCCTTACAAGTTCCATCCTCTCTCTCTCATCTCAGGCCTTTATTTTGCAACTCAATCGCCATTGATGAACAGAGATGAAGCTTAACCATTGAAGAAGAGAAAGTCGTCTTTTAGACAGAGACTTAAAAAGGGTTTGTTCTTGTGCATAAGATTTTTGCAAATAGAAGGAGAAAAAGATAGAAAAGGGGTTTGTTGTTCGGTATTTTGTAGAATGAGAGGCAGACGGAGAAACAGTGGTGGGTTGCAGCGGTGACGGTGACGGAGTGACTCGTGTCTTTGAGCTGGTTTGAAGTGCTTCCTCTGTTTTCTGGCAATTCTAATTCTTAATCTACTGATTTACGTTTCACAAAAGAAGCAACAACAGAGTTAGCGGAAGTAGGAGAACAAGTGAAAAAATTCGACGGAAAATACAGAGAAATGACGATTCTTACCAATTCAGTGAAATTAGTTGATTTATCAACGAATTTCCGGCGATTTTTAGTAAATTTCGTATCGCAGGTTGGATTCATGCAGGTCTTGAGTGACACACCGAATTTCTTACCGATATTTCTGGTGACATATTGTTCCTTGCTCCCACAACTCCCGTCTTCTTCTCAGTCTTGCTTCCTCACCATGCAGCCCCCACTCTCACCACCAAATTTACAGCCAACCTCCATTCCCCATTCACATCTCCCTCCCATTTTTGGACGCACTTGGTAAGGAATAGCATAACAATTGGTACTCACAAAGTGCAAAACACTCGTAGGCCTGGAAAACTATACAACATTTGACAACTTAAGAAAATTTGTTATTTCCCAACTACATTTTTGGAGTTCGGGGCTTTAACTTTCATCAATAGATAATCTCTAGATCTTTTGCTTACAACACTGTATTTCTGGGCAAAGATTTCAGCTTTGAACATACAGGTGTCCCCTACCAAAATCTCTTAGTTGGGTCATTAAATTCATTCTGGGAATTGAATCTATAGAACTCACCTGCAGTTTTGTTTCGCATAACAGTCTTGGTCTTCAATAGGCAACTAGGTAACAAATTAGGCAGATCACTACTACATAAAATTGAGTTGAAGAAGAAGATACCTTAGATCTTGATTTGAGAAAACTAGTGTTACCCTTGACTGTTGGCTCCATTACACCCCAAAAAATCAATAATAAATCAGTATCAAGTACAATTACCATGCTTATAAGCAGATACATTTTGAAACAGACCACATTAAAGAAAGAAAAAACAAACACCAGCGCATGAAAACACAAGGCACACGAACCAAGGAGCGGAAAGCGACCAAACCGCAACAGCAAAGACAGGGCAAGAAGGGAGGGCAAGCCCACATACCCAGAAATAAAGCGCAACAAACAAAAGCACCCACAAAGGGGAACAAAAACACGCCCAAGGAACAAACACGCCCCAAGGGCGGACGGACAAACGCCACAAGGGCGCACACACACACACGCCAGGGCGGACACAAACACGCCCAAGGGGACGGACAACACGCCACAAGGCGGACACACAACACGCCCAGGGCGGACACAAAAGCGGTCTCGCAGAGCACAAAGTGCGGAGGCACCCCCCAAGCGCCAAGCGCCGCAGAGACGGGGCACCAACGATCGCCGGAACCAAAGAAACCGAAAAACGAAAAAGGGAAAGAGAAGACGCAACCGGGGAGAGAGGCCGGAAAAACAAACCGACGACAGCAAAAACACGGACCGGGGCCGAGCAAAAGGGCAGAGGCGGAGAAGGAGACGGGAGGGAGAGGCGAAGAGGAGACGCGGAAGAGGAGACGGAGAGAGAGGCGAGAGGCGAAGACGGAGACAAAAACGCGGTGGTGGAAGAGGCCGAGAGGAGAGAGGGAGAAGGAGACCCAAGATCCGGACAGAGGAGAAAAATCGGGAAGAACAAACACGGATCAAGGGAAAAACCCACCGGAACAAACCGAAACCGAGAAAGGAGAGAGGGAGAAGGAGACGGGAGAGAGGAGAGGGAAGGGGAGACGGGAGGCGGAGACGGGAGAGGGAGACAGAGACGGAGAAGAAAAGAGATGAGGCGGGGATGAGAGAGAGGGAGACGAGAGAGCCGGCGGGAGAGGAAGACAACCGGGGAGGCGGGAGACAGCAGTCCTCCGCCCAACGGCCGGAACTGAGAAGGCGGAGGTTGAACAGGAGTTGTTGCGTCTGCCAAAACCTAAAAAAAATTTTGCCACACGTCAATTTTGTGATCAAGCAGATACATTTTTCAATTGTACCAATGAGTGTAACATGTGCTTCAATGATGCAGACATCATTCACCAAGTAACCATTTGATTGATCTTTAAAACTGCTTAAAGCAATGTAATTTGTCCAACCCCAAGTCTTAGCTGAATCACTAAACCAACCCTTCGTCCCTGCATCAAAAAATTAAATAGACGCTAATGAAGGTGGAAAAAAATTAACAAACCAACCATTAGAGAAATGATTCAAGACATATCAAAATCCTTTTTTACACAACATTGCATTATTTACACAACATTAGCAATGCAGTACTGGGATGGAAAGAGTTGCAAGAGTTTGATTTAAAAATGGCTCTATGCACCAATAAAATGGTCTTAAAAGAACTCTAATCGTCCGATTATATTAATTTTTCAAGTGGTGCCTCATGAGACTATACTCCAAAGGATATAAATCAATTTTAGTTGGAATTAGTGCAACTCTGTGCTATGAGAAAGTGTACTATGACCCACCATTAAATTCCTTGTGATTGGTGTTGATCTGGTCCATTATTCGTAATTGATTCTTTGCATATACTCCTTGGGCAGGAATGAGCTTAGTTGAATTTTTCGATTCCAACTCCAAGAACAATGAAAAGCTTTTGCCTTTCCCTTCACCATATCCTTCCGGAAAAATCTTGATTTTCCTGAAATCAACAATTTAAAACATCTCATAATCATCAGCAGCTGGAGAGATCATGTAGAAGTGACGAAGTTTGAAACTAAGAGAAACATTAACTTTAAAGTACCATTTAAAACCACCAGCAGTAAAAATATCAGAGAAATGGTATTCCTGAACCAATTCAGAGAATTTCTTTATCTTCCAGGTATGAGTACAATCCACAGCCTCGGTTTTTACCAGAAGGCGCTCCACTCTACTTGGAACATTTTCTCTCTGAACAAATACTTCGGCTCCAAAAACACAAACATCATTCACCAAGTATCCATTCTTGGGTTCTTTAAATTCTTCCAAGGTAATCAATCTTTCGAATCCATGACTAGTTTTTTCTGCACGAAACCGTCTTGGTTTTCCATTGCCATCTATTATCAAATATAATAGTTCTTTTAAGGTTAACATATTAGACAGCTTTTGACCATAGAAAAACTAACAAGAGTCATCTATATTTGAGGGTTGTGATCAAAGAAAGCTGCAGCTACGTACCTTGGAGTGTTAAGTAGTTGTCTTTGCGTTGGTCAAGTACAAATAACCTGAACAAAGCATGAACTTCCCAACCAGGAGATAAGGAGTCCGTTACTACCATTTCCAAGTATAGAGAGATGTGCCCTTCTCCATTTTCCTTCTTGTTACCTTTAGGGTATAGGCAGAGTTTCCTGAAATGCACCATTCATTAATATGCACGCATAGGTCGAACGAAGTGCTTAACAAGAATCTACAATAATGATGGAGCAGATCGATGAAGCTGCATAAACTAATCTGAATAAAAGATGTACCATTTGTATCCACCGGCTTGGAAAATGTCTGAGTAATATTGTACGAGTGAGGAACTTGAGATCAAAGAAAATGATTCGATCTTAAGTTGGAGGTGGGTTGGATGTTCTTCCCTTACTGTTCTTGAAACTTGTACATGCAGAAATGAAAACGTAAGTAGATATTCAAGTTCAAGAGAAAATAATTAATAAGTAAGAGCGATCGAGTGATTTAATCTTGATTACCTGCAGCTTCGTCCATCTTCGTCTTCTTTTTTGGACGACTCGCCACCATTTGAGTCTAATTTTGTATTCGAGTAAAATCTGCTACAGACTTAACGTTGTTCTCCAAGTGGAAAAGCAATCTACAGAGGATTAAAGAGAATGAGGAAAAGATAAGAGAAAATAGAAGAAGCCAATTTCTAATACACCCTTTGCATGCAATTCTTCCCTCTTAATCACTTCCTTTATTGTTTTCAAAACATCCCTAATCAACTCAGATCAATAAAATCAAATTTGACCCAAAAAAATCGAATCCCCCAAAGAAAAAAGACGTTTTCAATTTTAAAATTCTACCAGATTTAGATTCAAGAGAAATGGAAAGAGACATAGAAAAAGGTAAATAAACCATTAATACTTGGAAGTAAATAATGAATTAAATAAGGGAAAGGGAAATGAACAAATGCAAACCTTATTATGCATGAAATCAGTCATCTGCGTACTCTAATCTGAATTACAAGTTGGAAGATTGCTGCTTCTGTTATCATACACAGGATTGAGAGAGAGAGAGAGAGAGAGAGAGAGGTACAGGAGAAAGTTGAGAACTGGAGAAAATTTAGTAGGAGATGAGTTATAGAATTCTATCATTCTAATATAGCGCTATTTGCTTGCTTGTTAGATATATATCATGTTAGCTTTGAAATTAAAATAGTTTATACAAAATCTTATGTAATTCATTAAACGCTCATTTGGGAGAGTCCTTCTTCTATGGGTCGAATCCAAACTCTACCACTCTCTCTCCAACTACAAGTTACAACTTACAAGTTAACACTAGTTTCTTTCTCCCCCAACACTAACTAACTCCCTCCCTCTCTATGCGGGCCACCCTCTCTGGGCCCACCAGTGGACCCCACGTCCCTCCAATCCACGTCTCCCAGTCCCACCTCCCCTAGTGCGTGTCATTTCTGGGCCCACTTTTTGGACCCACCTGTCTTCCACTCACCACTCCCTCCTGGCTCCTCCTCCCCCACTCTGCTCGCCATCCCTGGGATTTTGGATTTCGAAATTTTAGGGCCACCCCCCCCCCCCCCCCCCCCCCCCCCCCCCCCCCCCCCCCCCCCCCGGATAACATTACCTCTAACCCTCATTGTAACACACAAAAAATATTTTGAATCTTATAATTTAAACATAAATTTAAAATTCCAACAAAGGGCTGTTTGGTTACATGAGTAGAGCGATTTGAAATGAATTGGGATTTCATAAGTAAGAATGTCTGAATTCACGTTTTTAGAATAAGTACTATTTTTTTGGGTATGAGAATAATTACGATTTATGGAGGCTTTTCTCCATACACAGCATCAAACTTCTTGAGGTGCCATAGCCTCCTTATTCTAAATTCTAGCTGTTAGCACTTCCATGAGAGTATAAAGTATGGTTTGCTCATTCTCTACATTCCTTGAGTTTGTGTTTTTTTGCCTTTTAACCCTATGTAGAAGAATGTATCATGTATGTGTTGTTTTCTTCTAATGGGAATGGAGTATAGATTCTCTATCCGTTATGATAGAGATTTGTGTTCTCTTTATATATTTCTATTATTCATTAGAGGTAGAATCCACTTTTAAACAGTGACAAAATAAATTAAAGATGGGACCCCATATAAGTTCCACATGAACCCCATACCTAATGTATAGTGGAGTGCTCTGAGGGGAACATAGACCTTTGCCTGGCGAATAAAGGATCCGAACTCAAAGCGAAGGGTTCTCAGAGTTTTTCTTGGCAACATGGGAGATTATTTCTCCCAACCTCTCTTGTTCCTCGAGAAGCTACTGAGATTAATGTTGATCATTGTCAGGATCCCGAGGGTGCTCTTGACATTGATGGTTTAGAAGAAGCAAAAACTCTACAAATGGGTGCCACCAAACCAATGGAGACTTTCATGTAGACTTCACTCATAGAAAGGAGAAGACAAAACTAATTTAGGTTCAGCTGTGTTTGCCTTTGGTTCGGTCTTTTGTGCTCCCCCCTCCTCTTCTTCCTAATTAAGAGAATAATTAAAAGTTGAATCCTTGATTCTGAATAAATCTGGGTTCCTTCTTGTCATAAACCTTCACATTGAAATAATCCCTAAGATTGGACGACCTACCAATCTGGTGAGCATATTCATTGGCACCAAAGGCAGGCACTCAACAAACCTTATTGAAGTTGCTGCAGAATTCAAGAGCAAAAGGTAGTATATTTCCCTGTTCATTGTGCTTGATGAATAACACCAAGGGCTTGGCAGGATTGCACAATTACCCTCTGTTGTATAGCAGATGGCTTCTCAAGCCCATAGCATAGATGCCCTTCAGAAGATTCTCTTGCAAGCCCATGGCATCATAGTGAAAGGGTCTACCATTATTAAACTTGATTTGGTTATGAATCCATAGGAAAAAAAGGAAGAAAAGTTTTGATTCTTGGCTTCATTACACCTCAATAAAAAGCACAACAATCTGTGTTATAACAAATCACTATCAGGTAGAGTTTCCATGCTTATAAGCAGATATATTTCTCAATTGTACCAATGAGTGTAATATGTGCTTCAATGATGCAGACATCATTCACCAAGTAGCCATTTGATTGATCTCTAAAGATATCGAAAGGCAGGAACACTCTTTGATCCCAATTAAAACTTGAATCTCTAAACCAATGCGTCCCTGCATAAAAAAATTGAATACACAGCTCATGAATTCAAGGCAGAAGAAAATGAACCAACCACTTAAAGAAGAAAGGATTCAAGACAGGTTAGAATCCTTCATTTTACACAATATCAGCAGTGCAGTACTGTGATGCGATTCTCTATGGTAGCCACATGACACTTTGCATCCATTCAAATCTTAAAGACCTATTTTCACTTTGTAGTGCTTGTAGAAGCAGGCACAAATAGTCAAAAAAAAAAAAAAAAAAGGGTTCTATTTGGTCTAAATAGAATAGGGCAAGAAAAAAGAATGGAAATGGTTCTAAGTGTTTGATTTATAAATGGGTTTTTCACAAAAATAAAATGGCCATCAAAGAACTCTAATCATACTATTCTAATTTTCAACATGATGCCTCATGAAACTGTACTGCATTGGATGGAGTTAATGCTTGGCATTGGATTTCACCAAAAGAACAAAATAAATAAATACTTGGCACTGGAGGAAAGCAAACTAGTGCTTTGAGTGTACTATGACCCACCATTAAATTCCTTGTGTATGATGTTGATCTGGTCCATCATTCGTAATTGATACTTTGCATATACTCCTTGGGCAGGAATGAGCTTAGCTGAATTTTTGGACTCCAACTCCAAGAACACTGAAAGGCCTTTGCCTTTCCCTTCAGCATATCCTTTGGGATAAATCATGATTTTCCTGAAATCAACAATTTAAAACACCTCATATTCAGCAGGGGCAGCTGGAGAGATAGATTATATAGAAGTGACGACGTCTAGAACTAAGAGAAGCAAGTACCATTTAAAACCACCAGCAGTAAAAATATCAGAGTAATGGTATTCCCGAACCAAGTGAGAGAATTTCTTTATCTTCCAGGCATGCTTATAATTCATAGCTTCTGTTGTCACTGAAAGGCGGTCTACTATACCTGTAACATTCTCTTTATGGACAAATACTTCAGCTCCAAAAACACAAACATCATTCACCAAGTATCCATTTTTCGGGTCTTTAAATTGTTCCAAGGTAATCAATCTTTCAAATCCATGACGAGTTTTTTCTGCTCGGAACCGTCTTGGTTTTTCATTGCCATCTATTGTCAAATATGACATTTTTTTAGGATTAACAAGTTAGATAGCTTTTGACTACAGAACTAACTAAAGAAAATTCTAAAATTTTGATGAATGTGGAATCAAAAAGAGCTACCTTGGAGTATTAAATAGTTGTCTTTGCGTTGGTCAAGTACAAACAACCTGAACAAGGCATGAACCTCCCAACCCAGGGATAAGGAGTCTGTCACTACCATTTCCAAGTATAGAGAGATGTGCCCTTCCCCATTTTCATCCTTGTTTCCTTTGGGGTATAGGCAGAGTTTCCTGAAATGCACCATTAATTTATATGCATGCATAGGTCGAACGAAGTGGTTAACAAGAATCTACAATAATGACGGAGCAGATCAATGAAAGCATAAAATAATTATCTGAATAAAAGAGTGTACCATTTGTATCCACCGGCTTGGAAATTGTCTGAGGAGTATTCTACAAGTGAGGAACTTGAGATCAAAGAAAATGATTCGATCTTAAGTTGGTAATGGGTTGGATGTTCTTCCCTTACTGTTCTTGAAACTTCTGCATGCAGAAATGAAAACGTAAGTAGATATTCAAGTTCAAGAGAAAAGAATTAATAAGTAAGAGTGATCATCGAGTGATTTATTCTTAATCACCTGCAGTTTCGTCCATCTTCGTCTTCTTTGTTGGACGACATTGCTTAGTCGCCACCATTTGGGTCTGATTAATTTTGTATTCTGACTCCAATTAATCCTCTGCTGCAAACCAAAGTTGAATGGTGTTCTTCAAGTGGAAATAGAAAAAATCATTCTCTAGTAAAGCCTTTGCAAGTCGTCTCCGCTCTCCAGTCTTCAGAATCAATATATTCATATGGAAACAAATCCTGCCATATTGGCAGGTAATCGCTTCCATAGTATCTTCGGGAAATCCCTAATCAACTCTTATCAATAAATTCAAATTTTTCAAAAAATATTCAAATTTCCGCCCAAAAAACACACGTTCAATATGTTTCCATAATTTAGAAATTGAATCCAATAGAGAATCCAACAATCTATGGAAAACATTTCCTTCGTGCGTGTCATTTCTCGGCCACTTATGGGCCCACATGCCATCGACTAACCACTTACCTCAGTCCCTCCTCCTCTCCCTTTTGCGGGCCAACCTGGGCCCACCACCACTAACCCCGAACCCATTTTCTCCAGCTTTCCCACCACTCGTTCCCTTTCAACACTGGATGGGGCTAGGCTTTGTTGAATGTGAATCGCCTTTTTGATTTTTCAAGTTTGGCCTTCTTTTGTAAATCTACTCTAAATCAAGGGCCTGTACTTGTAAATTACAAATAATTTTGTAATTTAAAAGTAATTGTTGTTCATAAAAACCGTTGATTAAATGCATAATATTTCTCCCAAAACCGTGCCAGCGGAGCGGATATCCTCACAGTCGTGAACAAAAATCCCACTCCTTTTAACCCCATCCCACTCTCATCTATTTTCCAATTGTTTGCTTGAAAAATTTGAAAGGTCAGCTAAAGAATGGCAATAAAAGCATCAATAATAAATAAATAAATAATGGAATAGAAGGCCAGAGTCTCCATTATTGAGAAGCCTAGAGGCACGAGTCTAGATTTTGTGCTCTCATCATAATTTTTCATCACGCGATATGGTGGATTTCATTCACCTCTATTCATTTATCAACATTTAGAGATGATTTTTTTTTCTTTTGGGCCAAACTTAAAGATGATTTTTACTCCTATTATGTGGTAGAGAAATGTAAAAGATTATAGACCTCTACTCTAATAGATAAATAATCCAAGCTATAAAGCCATGACTGTATAGATTTTGTTATTGTGCAATCGAACATTGAGTTTCTTTTTCCCCTTTATAAAAAACAATCGAACATTGAGTTCTTTTTTCAAATTTAAAAGATCGAACATTGAATTTTTTTTCTTCTTCCCCTTAAATAATCGAATGTTTATCTAAGAAAACAAGTTCATAATTTATAATACTGGAGGACTGAGTTTTATATAGGTCTACTTTGTACTAAATTAGCTGTTTCTTTTTATTTTTTTCTTATTTTAGTTCAAAGAAAGAAGAAAATTAATATGTGATACCACTGCATGATTATTCGATTGGAAATGACCAACACCAGTTTATAAATAAATCATGAATTCGACACTCATTGATGGTATATATATATATATATATATATATATAAAATGCCTTTAGACTAGAATTAATATATGATAGGGGGAAAAGTGAGGCTGATCACCTTTATGTTTCATGCGAATGCTGCTGGTCCACAAGTCGGAATTGGTACTCTGCAAAGACTCTTCAACATCAAGATCTCCATTGTCCTTGCCTACTTGGCCACCAATTTGCTAAAACTAGCTCAAAGACTTTCTTTTTTTTTTTTTTTGGTTCGCCAACCCCGGTTTCCAAGGCTTTGCCCTGACTAATCCGGTGTTCGACCCGGGTCGCACACCTGATTGTGGTGGGTGAGTCTCCCAGCGGGGATTTTTTGCATTCACAAGATTTTGATATCGGAACCTTGCTTAAGCGGACCAAGCTGCTTACCACTTGGACCAACTCCCGTTGGTTAGCTCAACAATTTTCTAATGTAACTTATTATGATATTCCTCTGCCCAAGTTACATGATTTCTCTTTAGTCTTGCATCCTCTGGAGGTACAACAATTATCATAAGTTTCTGATGTACTCCAAGAATAATGAAATTTGTATGGCGCACAAATGATTATAGATGAAGTTTTACATTTTACAATGAAAGAAATCTCAGCCAAAACTTAATCAGATGTTTAAGTTGTAAATTAAATAATGAATTTATAAAAAAAATATAAAATTACATAATAAATTAGAAGTTAGGGTTGTCATTGTTATATATTGCGATCACAACCTGCGCCCAATTC
The DNA here is from genome assembly GCF_041222555.1 of Hakea prostrata. Classification (NCBI taxonomy): domain Eukaryota; kingdom Viridiplantae; phylum Streptophyta; class Magnoliopsida; order Proteales; family Proteaceae; genus Hakea; species Hakea prostrata. The sequence goes on from NC_142602.1 coordinate 24,041,584, forward strand.
AAGTATTTAGTTATATTTTCTTATCATGTTTAAAAGGCTTAGAAACAAAATCTAATTCAAATTCATAATTAAAAATTTTTCAAATGCAGAAGAAGGTAACAAACCTTATGTGAATCACTGTCAAACTCCAATAAATTAGAAACGGCTGATCTACATTTGAACTCTATCTTCTACACACCTTGTATTATTTGAATTTAAATAGTTCCTGTGACTGTACAAGTAAATGTTTCCACATAAGTTTTGAACGCAAAAAACCTTCATATTCTAAAGGAATTCTTTTGAACTGCTACCCCAAATTCAATCTATTCAATATAAAAATAAGAAAAGAAGTTTTGATTGATGACTCTGCTACCCCCAAAATAACAAAAGAAGAAAAAAATCTGTCTCATAACAAATCACCATCAGGTAGAGTTTCCATGCATAAAATCAAATATAACAAAATACCCTAATTAAGATATAAAACATCACTTGAAGAGTTGAATCTCCAAAAGCTTGAAGTCTCTCATGTTGATTTCTCAATTGCTCCAATGAGTTCAATACGTGCTTCGATGATGCAGGCATCATTCAACAAGTGGCCATTTACTTGATCTCTAAAAGTACTGAGAGCCACGAAATTACTAAAACCCCAACTCTTAGCTGAATTATTAAACCAACGCTTCCCTGCATAAAAGATTAAAAACAATCATGAAAGTGCAAGAAAATGAACCAACCACTTAAAAAAGGGATTCAAGACAAATTAAAATCCTTCATTTACACAATATCAGTACTGCATTTTGATGCGAACTTCTCGGGTAAACCACATGACAATGAACAATTAATCCTGGTAAACACAAACTAGTGCTTTCAGTGTATTATGGCTCACCTTTAAGTTGCTGGTGTTTGTTGTTGATCTGGTCCTTTATTCGTAATTGGTATTCTGCATATACACCTTGGCCAGGAAAAAGCTTAGTAGAATCATTCGACTCCAGCTCCAAGAACAAAGAAAGGCTTTTGCCTTTCCATTCAGAATTTCCTCGGGGATACATTAAGATTTTCCTGAAATGAACAAATTTAAAACAGCCCATATTTCAGCAGCTGGAGAGATTATGTAGCAGTGATGTGTGAAATTAAGAGAAGCATTAAGGTACCAATTAAAACCACCAGCAGTAAAAATATCAGAGTAATGGCGTTCCTGATTCAGTTCAGAGAATTTCTTTATCTTCCAGGTATGGGTGCAACTGACTGGTACAGATTTCATCAGCATCAACTCCCCACTGCAGAGAAAATTCTCTTTATGGACAAACACTTCAGCTCCAAACACACAATTGTCGTCGACCAAGAACCCCTTGGAAGGGTCATTGAATTCTTCAAGGCTAATGATTCTGGTGAACCCAGCCGACTGTGTTCTTGATTCACGGAATCGTCTTGCTTTTCCATCTGCAGCTACACTTGGTCATGGAATGGAAGGCATTACAGATACGTTACTTCATTAAGATAGAAAAAAAAAAAGAAAAATGTTGAAATGCTTTTGAATGATATTAACTTGACAACATGCAAGTGTAGTTGAAGAAGCAACCTTGGACTGTTAAGTACTCGTCTCTGAGTTGGTCAAGCACTAACAGCCTGAAAACTGCATAGACTTCCCAACCTCGATGGAGTTTATTTGTCTCTGTTATTACCAAGTAAACAGAGAGGAACCCTTCACCTTTTTTACTCTTGTTTCCTTTAGGGTAGAAACGGAGTTTCCTGCAATGCACCAGTTTAGAAACATACTTACACACACACCAAAAAAAGAAAAACAGAAAGAAACAAATGAACTGATGAAGACATCGAAAATAATATATCTAGAATAACCATTTGTAGCCACCAGCTTCGAAGTCGCTAGAGTCGTATTCATCGAGGGATGAACCTGAGAGCAAAGAAAATGACTTGATACTAAGTTTGAAGTGAGTTGGTGGTTCATCTCTCATTGTTCTTGACACCTCTGCAGAAAATGAAATAGAATGAACTGAATTTGATGAAAATGAAGTTTCAGGAGAGAGGAATTGAGTGAAATTATTGGCAGATGCTAACCTTCTTCACCACCGCCAGTGTAAAAGGCCATCTGGGTGTAATTTTGTTACTCGATACCAATCTTCTTCTCTGCAAGTTGGAAAGCTTTGTTGTGGAAGTGGAAAGGTTAGTTTCAGTTCTTATATGGATCTACACCGATTTTTCAATAATATTCACATCCCAGGGTGATCAGTGATGACTACTTTGTTGGATTTTGGTTTTAAAAACTAAATAATATATTATTTAGATAATTTTTAAAAACATTAAAACACTATCTCCCTAGGTTTTAGATAATTTTTAAAAACATTAAAACTCTACCTCCTAGTTTTGTTTTAGGACACTCTTATTTAATTCTTATTTCATAGGATTATTTTTAATGTAAAGATTTTAATCCAAGTATTTTGGCAATTCGACATATATATAAAGTAATCTAATTTACCATATTTGTTTAGTTCCACATCAGATGGAACTAATGATAATATCGATTATATATACATTGATTGCTCCTATTTAGGGTAAATGCTGGTAAAAAGTTAAATATAGATCACTCTGCATGGGAAGAGTCGAACTGTAGACCCTAGTCAAATTAGGCCATGGGATATAAAAAGAGTTTTTCTCTTTGGTTTTTAGTAAGAAAAATTATGTTTTGAAAGGTGAAAAAATTTCAATTTTGCTTTCTTCCTTCTGTGTTGGAGGTGAGAACTCCAAGATCAAACCCAACACTTAAGGGGCATTTAATCACCTTAAGAAAATGTATTATACTTATGCCTCAACTCACTTTGTTTTAGTTCATGTACTCTACATACGCCTCAACTCACCTTGTTTGAGTTCCTATTGTTTTAGTTTTTGCTTCTTCAATTTTTCAGGTATGTGTTTCTGACATAAGATTATAATAATTTGTGTGGTTCTATTTCTTATTGTCTAATATTGCTCTGTACAATGCCTCTGGTGTTCTGATACTAACATACTGTCATGCCAAATTCGTTGTAGTGGTAGAATATATGGCTAAAAAAAATTGCACAAATTTTGGTGTTCATTAAGCATTGAATGGGTGATAGTACAGAAGAGAAGCAGCAAAGAAATTCGTATCATAAATAAATAAAAAAAGAGCTTACCAAGCAATGCGATTCTACCAACTCTGATTCATCAAGTCTCGTTTAATCTTGCTTGAAATGATCTAGCTAGCAGCTTCTGAGTTGATCCTTATCCTATATAACAAAATCCTGCTACTTCTTTCATCTATATGTGAATTAGATGCAAGTCTTTGAGTTCAGTCTAAGTTAGGTATGCCCAAAATTGCGAGTCTTCTTTTATTCTTGTTGGTAAAAGACTTGCAGCAAGTTTACTAAAAGGATCAAAAAAAGCATTAACATTGTTTGTTTTAATCAAAGAAAGGACTCCAGATGGCTTACGAGAGAAGATCACATATAAAAGAGGCCCAAACAAGTAATTCAGAGCCCATGTTTCAACCAATCAATAAAGAAAGATTTCAATCAACGAGTGTTAAAAAAATATATATATATATGCTTCTTAACAAGAAAAATAATCTTCTATTTTTAGATTTCATAATCTTTTGATTTAAGAATCCGTAATCTTCTATTTATCATAATCTTTAGATAAATCTTTTTCTTAAGAGAAAGTTTATCTTCCATTTTTTTATGGGTAAATATCACTTACCTCCTCTCTTAGCTGGACAAATAGCACTTACACCCCCTCTTAGTTGGATAATATCACTTACCTCCCCTCTTACTTAGCAAACATATCAAACACCTCCCCTCACTTTCTCAGTTATATTTAACTTTTACCGTTAAATATTTTTCAAAAACCCCAAACTACCCTTGGCTAAAAATATTTTTTATTTTAAACCCTAAATTATCATAATCACCCTAACAGTTAAAATACTAAATTACCCTCAATTAATATAATTGTTAAAAAATCAAAACAACATAATTAAAACCCAAATTATCTTTAATTATTAAAAGCAACATACTTTTTTTTTTTAAATAAATTTATCAAACGATTAGAAAAACCCAAAATAGTACTACGTGTTTAATTTTATCAACATACCCTTTTTTTTTTAATTGCATTTTTAAATTTACTTGATAGTAGTACGTGTTTTTTAATTGTTTCATTAAATTAAAAAAAGAAAAGAAAATGGTATGTTGGGCTTTTAATAATTAAAGATAATTTGATTTTTAACTATGGTGTTTTGGTTTATAATAATTATTTTAATTGAGGGTAATTTAGTATTTATTTGTTAGGGTGATTACGGTAATTTAGGGTTTAAAATAAAAAATATTTTTAGCTAAGGGTAGTTTGGGGTTTTAGAAAATTTTTTAGCAATAAAAGTTAAATTTAACCAAAAAAGTTAATAGAGAGGAGGTGTTTGATATATTTGCTAGATAAGAGGGGAGGTAAGTGATATTATCCAACTAAGAGGGGGTGTAAGTGCTATTTGTCCAGCTAAGAGGGGAGGTAAGTGATATTTACCCTTTTTTTTATTGATATACATTGATTTTTCAATAATATTCACATCAATATTCAATCAAATCTAAATTAATAAACTTCACTCTTGATTTTTAAAGAGGCTTCAACCAACAGGGGTTGGTCTAAGTGGTAAGCAGCTTGGTTCGCTTAAGCAAGGTTCCGATATCGATTCCTTGTGGATGCAAAAAATCCCCGCTGGGAGACTCACCCACCACAGCCAGGTGTGCGACGCAGGTCGAACCACCGGTTTATAAACCGGGGTTGGCAAACCAAAAAAAGAGAGGCTTCTGCCCATAGGCTTTCCCCACATCGTGAAACTTCTTGAGCTGCCATAGTCCGATCATTCTAAATTATAGCTGATTGGTACTTCCATAATGCTATAAAGTTCGTTTTGCTTATTCTCTCCATTTCTTGAGTCTCTGTGTTTTTTTTCTTCTAACCCTATGTAGAAGAAAGTATGCGTAGGTTTTTGGATCTCAATATGTAAAAGTAGAGGTTTCTGTTCACTCTTCTCCATCACATATTAGGAGTATGACCTACATTTGAGTAGTAAAAAAAGGGTAATTTTCATCTGGACCCCCTAAGGTTTGGTCTATGTCATTTTTAGTCCAAAAAAATCGAGACTTTGCATCTGCCTCCCCTGTACTATAGATTAAGTCAGTTTAAGGACAAATTATTACTTTTATGACTAATGCCCTTTTTACTTTTTATTTAAGTAAAACTTTATTAGGATGGATGAAGAGATTCCTCCTCCACCCATCTTCATGATTAAATTGAGCAAAAGGGGGAAATTTATGTTCTCAACAGTGCGCAAAGCCACATTTGGTTTCTTCTTCTATGGTGATTGCTAAACTCGTTCTTGAAGAGAACAGCCATGGCAGCTAGAATTCCCGTCGCTGCGGGCGCTAAATGCTCCTACTTGATCGAAATCAGTTCCTTTTTTTCCGAAACCTAACTCAGTTTTCTGTTCCTCGTCTGTCTCATCTCCAATCGTTCACCGTCCTCCCAGTGTTTTCCAGGCGAAGAAGAAGATGAGCTTGATTATTTGCTCTGTCATGGAGCAGGAGTGGATAGGTAGTACTGAAGAGAACAACGATGAGTTTAATATGATTTCAATGCGAATTGTTGAGAGATTATCCAGAAAGAAATCGGAGCGGTTTACTTACCTGGTTGCGGATGTCATGTCCAGTTTAGGAATCACTTCCATGGCTATTGCCTCTGTTTATTATAGATTCTACTAGCAAATGGAGGTTATTTCTCTCTCTCTCCATCCCGATCCAAGTTTTGGAATTTCTGGTTTCATAGCAATTGTCATTGGCAGGAAGAAGAGGTTCCTGTATATTTGCTCTAACTGTAGGCGCTGCAATAAGTATATTTTCTCTTTTTCTGTCACCAAAACTCAACTCAAGTGAAGGAGGTTTTGTAGTTAATCGATGGATTTCTTGAGGGACCATTTGATAGATTACACTAATGGTGTTGAGGAATTTCAGGTGGGAATGGAATTTTGGGCTCGATGGGTGTATGTAGGCCATTTGCTCAACTCAACAAAGAAGATGGGTGAAGGGAGAATCTCTTCATCCATCTTGCTAAGATTTTTCTTAAATTAAAAAATAAAAATTAAAAAGGGCAAATTAGTCATAAAAGTAATAATTTGTCCTTAAACTGACTTTTTCTATAGTACAGGGGAGGCAGATGCAAAGTCTCGATTTTTTTGGACTAAAAATGACATAGACCAAACCTCAGGGGGTTCAGATGAAAATTACCCGTAAAAAAATAATATAAAGGTAAGACCATGCAATTGATTTCATGTAGACATTATAATAAATATGTGGTAAAGAAGTGTGAGAAGAGCACAAACTCGAAAGGAAGGATTCTAAGGCTTCCTAAAATGAGAATCAAATAACCATTAAGTTAAAAGAGATTAACTTAAGTTTTCGAAAGAAAAAAATTCTTGAAAACCTAAGAAAGCATACTATCCTTTTGCTCGTTGTATTTTTTTCCCCTCCCTCTTTCTCTCTTTTGATTATTGAAATTTTATTTTTCTTTTGAATTAATGAATTCTGTATTCAACTTGATAATCCATTTCAAAAACCCGGCAGTTATTAGTAACATGCTAATAATTGATTTTCAAGTTTCAATTTTCCCTCAACAATCAGAATTCCTATAGACTTTTAAAGCTATGACATCATCCAAAATAAGTGTATATAGGCTTCAAGAAAACCATTGAGACACCCAAGGCCATCTTAGAAAAGAGGAGTTCGAATTTCCCAGTTGCTCCAGTGATTTATTGTATTAAATTATTTGAAATTAACTAGATAATAATTTAGATTGTCTTAGTTAGAAATGTAAATGAATAATTAAAATTCGTATGCATTTAGAAGAATCCGAAAGATGTTATAGAGCACAAGTTAAATGACAACAGATTAATAATTTCTAGCTACATTCAAATTGGTAGAATCCTTGTCAAGAATGACTAAATCATATGTTTATGTAAGTTACTATTTATATCATGAACCACAAGAAGTGACCTCACAACAATTCAACTAATCATTTGAAGTATAAAAATAAGGAACCAATACAATTTCAGGTACCTAACAAAACAGTACTAGGTAGAGTGTCAATGCTTATTAGCAAAGATAACTATATGTAGAACTCTCATGTTGATTTCTTAATTGTTCTAGTGAGTAGAATGCGTGCTTCAACGATGCAGACGTTTTTCACCAAGTAGCCCTTCGATTGATCTCTAAGACTATTAAGAGGTAGGAAATCATACCAACCCCAATTTTTATTTGAATCATTAAACCAATCTCGCCCTGCATAAAAAATTAAATAAACAGTTGTTAACATACAGGAAAATGAATTAACAACATAAAGCAGTACTAACTAACATTAAGGATGCAAACCTTAATGGTTTTTGTGACACCATACTCCACCAATAGCTTTTGTATTTGGCATTTCAATCCTCTTTAGACTATAGAAGGTCAAACATTATAGACCCTACTACCTTATGTATTTTGGGAAGGACAATTGAAGTATGTCAATACAAGAAGACTTTGGGAGGGGAAAATCATTGAAGCTCTCTTATGTGGGATGAAAGATGGGATAGACCAAGCACAACTGTACAACATTCAAGTAGAAGAGATTTGGTGCATTGAAAATGAAATGTTTGATCTACTCTCACCACTGAATCACAATAAGTGGCCGATAGCTTATGTTCCAATTTTGGTATATAATTTGTAAAATAGTAAGCATTCTAACCTTAAGGAGTTTATTCAAACCACACTCTAGCAATATGGCTCACTTATATAGCATATGTATCCTCCTTAGAATATCAAAGACACTAGCTGTAATAGATACTACTACTCTATGTATTTGAGAAAAGAAAAAGAAAAAAAAAAAACAGTCCATTACTTGTACAATAACTAGCTGACCTTTTTATTTCATGTGTTTGCCGTTGAGCTGGTCCACCATTTGTAATTCAAACTCCGTATATATGCCTTGAGTAGAAACAAGCTTGGGTGAATCACACAACTCCAAGGTCAAACAAAGGCTTTTGCCTTTCGATCGAGCAACACCTTTGGGATACATAATGATTCTCCTGAAAGCAGCAATTCAAAACATCTCATATTTCAGTGGCTGGAGAGGTGATGTGTGAAATTAACTCATTAAGGGAAGCGTAACTTAGATACCAAGTATGATCACCAGCAGTAAAAGTCTTGGAGGCACAGAATTCCTGAACCAATTCAGAGAAACGGGTTATCTTTTAGGTATGGTTGCAATTGCCAGGTACATTATTGCTATTGCCAGAAACGGATTTCATCAAGAAACACACCCCTTTGCCTGTAATACTCTCTTTGTGAACAAATAATTCTGCTCCAAAAACACTAATGTCATTTACCAGGTATCCATTTGTAGGGTCCCTGAATTGTTCTAGGGTAATTAACCTATCGAACCCATATTGAGTTTTTGTTGCTCGGAATCGTACCAGTCTTCCATTGCCATCTTTGCCATCTGTTGTAAAATATGACAGTTTTGCAAGCTTAACAAGTTAGACAGTTTTGTGATTGTCATAAGAATCAAACTAAAGTGGTTATAAATTTGATGAAAGTGCAATCGAAGAAAGCCACCTTGAAGTGTTAAGTAGTTGTCTCTATGTTGATCAAGCACAAAGAACCTGACCAAAGCATGAACCTCCCAACCAGGAGACCATGAGTCTGTCTCTAACATTTCCAAGTAAAGAGAGATATGTCCTTCCCCCTTTTCATCATTTCCTTTAGGGTATAGACAAAGCTTCCTAAAAAGCACAAATATTAACTAAAATATTCAGGGAACATACGAAGAAGGCATAACAAGATGGTTAAAAGAAGGGATGTACCAGTCATATCCACCCGCTGGGAAACTGTCAGAATAGTATTTAATAATTGTAGAATTTGAAAGCAAAGAAAACGATCCAATTCTAAGTTGGTAGTGGGTTGGAGCTTCATCCCTGGTTGTTCTTGAAATATCTGAAAGAAATGAAGATGTTAATGGACATTAAAGTTGAGGAAAAAAAGAATTAATGCAAAAATATTGGATTAATTAATGGAAATACCCCACTGCTAACCTTGTTCTTCACCCTCCATCTTCATCTTGTTTTTTGGCAAGATTGCTCTGTGTCCGCCTTTTGAGTCTAATTTCGTATTCGAGTTCAATCTGCTACAACTTATAACGTTAATTTGAAAAGGTACCTGTACGTTAATTTGAAAAGGTTCCTGTAGGTTATTGACGATTTAAAGAAGTGAAAAACTGATTGATACCGAGAGAGGGGGAGAAATCCTAAAACGAGAGAAACTCTCCAGAAGAGTCTTTGCGAATCTCGCCTCTCTCACAAGGCTCATTTATAGAAACAGATCTTCCAAGAACACTTTGAAATTTAAAAAGTTTGAAGAACCCAAATAATTTAATCACTTCCAATTTTATTTTCAAGAAATCCCGAATCCCTATTTTCGCGTTTTGTTTACTAGAAAACAACTCCAATTGATACGTACTTGCAAATTTTGCTCCTCTCTCTCTCTCTCTCTCTCTCTCTCTATATATATATATATATATATATATATCATATTATACTATCATATCATATGATAATCTTTTTCTGTCTTTTTTTGTCCTTATCATTGTTCCAAATACCAATAATGTTATAATATTTGTTATTACTTTACTTAATTTTACAAGGATAATTTAGACATTTTAGTCATAAATTATTATTAATTTATCATTAATTTTAATCCCACTTTTAATTTCTCTCTCAATTTCTCTCTCGACCTCTCTCAATCTCTCTCAAAGTCTGTTGCTCTCTATATCCATCTCCCTCTCGAATTCTCTCTGAATCTCTCTCAAAGTCTGTCGCTCTCTATATCCCTCTCCCTCTCGAAGATATGAAATCCCGAATGTGGAAGATTTGCCAAAGGAGTTTTTGGAGGAACGAAAAATATTTTCCCCATTTCCCAACTGTTATCTCTCGATGCGTTCTTGTTCTTCCCCAACCCCTGTTTCTTCTAATCCGCTTTTCTCTCGTCTGAATTTTTTCTCTTCTCTCGTCCAACGATACGGTAGACCGGGAGTAATCATCTCAAACTCTAACCCTAACTCACAACCGACTCCATTCAAATTCAAATTGGAAAGTTTTGTTTATTAGTAATCATCACAAACTCTAACTCTGACTCTAACTCACCCCATTCAAATTCAAATTCAAATTGTAAATTAGACATTTTAGTCATAAATTATTCTTAATTAATTTATCATTAATTTTAATCCTCTCTTAATTTCTCTCTCGATTATCTCTCGACCGCTCAATCTCTCTCAAAGTCTATCACTCTCTATATCCCTCTCTCTCTCGAAGATATGAAATCCGAGTGTGGAAGATTTGCCAAAGGAGTTTTTGGAGGAACGAAAAATATTTTCCCCAATTCCCAACTGATATCTCTCTGTGCGTTCTTGTTCTTCCCCAACCCCTGTTTCTTCTAATCCGCTTTTCTCTAGTCTGAATTTTTTCTCTTCTCTGGTCCAACGATACGGAGACCGGGACTGTATCAGTAATCATCTCAAACTCTAATTCTAACTCACAAACGACTCCATTCAAATTCAAATTGTAAGTTTTGTTTATTAGTAATCATCTCAAACTCTAACTCTGACTCTAACTCACAAACGACTCCATTCAAATTCAAATTGTAAATTTTTTTTCTTCCATTTTTGGTTAATTTTTGTACCTTTTTCGCAAATCTTTTTCTGTCCTTATCATTGTTCCAAATAGCAATAATGTTGTATTATTTGCTATTACTTTTCTTATTTTTACAAGTATAATTTAGACATTTTAGTCATAAATTATTCTTAATTAATTTATCATTAATTTTAATCCCTCCCTTAATTTCTCTCTTGATTATCTCTCAACCTCTCTCAATCTCTCTCAAAGTCTATTACTCTCTATATCCCTCTCCCTCTCGGACTCTCTCTGAATCTCTCTCAAAGTCTGTCGCTCTCTATATCCCTCTCCCTCTCGAACTCTCTCTGAATCTCTCTCTAAATCAGCACTCTCTCGACCATCTCTCTGAATCTCTTGCTCGATCTCTCTCGAACCTCTCGATCCCCTCAATCTCTCTCAAAGTCTCTCGGTCTCTCGATCTCTTGATGCCTAATCCTCTGTTGCGGAAGGCCTTCACCTAACCCTAAAATTACACGAACCAACCTCCTCTTCCACTATCCCCTCAATCTCTCTCAAAGTCTCTCGGTCTCTCGATCTCTTGATGCCTAATCCTCTGTTGTGGAAGGCCTTCACCTAACCCTAAAATTACACGAACCAACCTCCTCTTCCACTAGACCTCTCAAAGATAGCTGATCAAACCATTAAATTGGGCGGTGGACTGCGTCAGGTATGTGCTATTGTACCGTTATCTTTTCGTTTTTTTGACAAATAGTAATAGTAATGTTGAAGTCTATTTTTCTCCTTCGAACCCTAACCATTGTCCTTTTAAAGGCGATTTCTCCTCTTTGTCTTCTCTGTTTCCAGTGCCAATCCATTTTTTACATCGGGATTGCAGCGGCTCATCTTTCTCCATCTCCTGGTGCAGGGGATTGTGAGAGGCGAGCAATATACGACATCCAATTAGAGTAACTATTGTTAGTTTAATGGAATCAGTTACTATTAATAAATATTAATAAAAGGATAATGATGTATTCTTCAAAATTAAACTTTAATTTAACGATATTAATGAAACTCTCATTTCATTTGATTGAAAAATACATCATTCTGTTAAAGTAAATTGAAATATACATACAAAATTAATTACCAGAACAGTACATCTATGAAGACAACTGGAGATCTAATTTGCCCATCAAAAACTCTCCATCTTAACTGGAGAGAAACATTACATGTACACACACACCAGAAAAAGAAAAAAGAAGCCCTACTTCACAACAAACCTTAAAGTCGTTTACCTAGCTAAAGTAGATGGAGAAAGGTGGATCCATATCCTCTGTAATTCCTTTCCCTACAATTCCCTGTAATTCCCTCATAGGATTGTGTCCCGTGGCATTTAAGTGAAAAATATATATCTTGATAAAATATCAAGATTCGTATCTCAACTCATATTCTATTATTATTTAAAAAAATGCAAAGAATAAATAAAATGAAGTTGTTTGGTCAACCGTAAGAAAGTTTTAAGGAGATGAATAGATTATGATAGAAAAAAATGAATATAAAAATTGAGAGAATTTAGGAAAGATTTTAAATTATTATTATTATTTTTTTCGTCTATCTCTCCTTTGGAATAAACATGAAGCATTTTTTTTATCTATGTATAATTTAATACGTAGAAGAAGGATTTCAGTCGTTTAAACAAGAATTTTTTATTATAATAATGTCTTTTCACCACACGCAATTTTCGCGAAAAAAAATTCTTAATTCCAACAAAGAGTTAAAAAGTCCACTTCAATGATGCAAAAGTGGAAGATGAACGTTAAATAGATTCAAGTTAGAATCAAGATTGAACCTGGTTGGAATAAAAAATAAATCTTTTAAAATTTAAAAGAGTCCACTAATTATGCTTCTTCAATTAAAAATTACATTTTAAATTTGATGTACCATTGTTTGTACCTTTCAAGAGTCCACTAATTATGTATTTTAAATTTAAGTATTATAAGTTATAACTAATAATTTCATCAATCCAATAAATTATAAAACGATATATAATTGTGAAGCAAGAGATTCTCTGCTCGATTACATAACATTGAGGCTGGTGAAAATACTGACGTGTAATCTGATTTCTGAGATTAATATTTATTCATAGTCTGATATATGGGATTAACATCTATTTTGTTAACTCAGAAATAGTTAACGTTTACCTTTTAAAAGATGGAAGTTAGCCAACAATCTCGTTGCTTTTTTATTTTTCAAAAGAAAAAACACATTTAGTTGATTATTCATGCAGATCTAAATTGACCCTACAACCGCATGAACCAGAATATCAGGGTTAAATAATGAAAAAATAATAATAATATAATTGTTAGAGTAATATTCAATTTTTCTCAAAACCTAATTAAATTTTATATAAAAATTTAAAATATAATATAGTGTTTAAAAAAATTATGCATACCTTACACTTACATCAGATGTATGTTAAAGAAAATTAATTCAAATCTTGAATGTCAAAACCTATAGAGTGATAAAACATTCTCTAATTTCCTCGTCTTTCCTATCATACCTCTTTCTTGTCGAGAGATAAGAGAACAAAAAACTTAAGTAATTGAAAGAACCCCATCATAACCAGTGGCGGACCCAGGATTCAATAGTGGGGGGGGGGGGCGAAGAATGAAAGCCAGTAACCTTCCTATTTGGGGTCCCACCGCTAAATTATTTTATTAAATTAAAGAATAGACCCACATATATTTTGTGGGGCCCACACTTATTTGAAAAAATGATGAATTATTGATAATGACATTTTTTTTTGATAAAATATACGTAAAATTAAAGCAACAATATAAAAAAAAATATACACATGACTTCAACCCTAAAAAGTTAAATGCAAACCAAAATTTCTTTTTAGGTAAGAGATGCAAATCAATGGTAGTTAGTTACCTACTAACTATAGACATTTTATTCACAATACAAAATCAAATAACAAAAATTGCAGAAGAAATAAAGAAACATATTCAAACTTAATGGCTACTTAACACCGTTATAAGGAAGGGGGGCAACAGTAATTTCGTAAAAAACAGGGTTTTATTAGTAATAAAATCAAAGTACAGGGGGGCAACAGTAATTATCCCAATATAAAATCAAATTAAAAAGAATAACAAAAGAAAAGAGAAAAAAAAACAATAAATAAATTGAGAAAGAGAAAAAGACTTAATTTTGGAGTAGATTTTTTTCCAAATTTTCTTAAGCCACGCTTATAGAAAGGGAAGAGAATAAATAGAGGAAAAAAAAAAAAAAAAAAAAAGAGGATAGAGAAGAGGAGATAAGAGAATAAATAGGGATTGAATAGTTAGTTTTTAATTAAAATAACATTTTGATTTTTGAATACCTAATAAGATTTTTTTTTTCAAAAATTTCCTTTAACCCACGTTTATAGAAACAGGAGAGAATAAATAGGAAGAAAAGATGAGAGAGAAGAGATGGGAGAATAAATAGGGATTGATGAATTAGTTTTTTTTATTATAAATGACATTTATACCCATCATTTTACCTTTAAAAATTGTTCACAATATTAGGTGGGGCCAAATAGTGACATTTCACATGTGGGAAGAGAAAAAATCGAAAAAATTAAAGGGATTAGGAGAATATGCATAAAATTTATAGCAATCTCAAACCATAGTCCATAACTATTTATAATAGCAATCTCAAACCATAGTCCACTTCCACAATTGATCGGTTCGATCCATCGCAAATCTAATGACATTGCATTGCCTTGATATGTTGAGACTCCATCAATTATTAACTCCAACAATTAATCTAAGGCCGCATATTATATTAAGATAACCCAAACAATATAATATAAAACAACAAAAAATATTTACCAAGTATCTTAGCTAAAAAGAAAAACTGTAATATAATAACTCCATAGCAAGCAATACCCTAGTTAAGAAACAGATGAATATTAATTGTGCTCATCAAAAGCTTGTCCATCCTCTCATTTTGATTTCAGTCTAGTTTCCCAATTTCTCCGATGAGTTCAATGCTTGCTTCAATGATGCAAGCATCTTCCACCAAATAACCCATTGATTCATCATATCTGAAATTACTTAAAGAGGGAGAAATTCACTCCAACCCCACCACTTGCTTGAGCTAAGCCAACCAGCCCTTGCACAAAAGAATAAACGCTAATAACTTTTTTTTTTTTTTTTAATTTTTTTTTTTTTGGGTGGGGTGGGGTGGGGTTTTGAGGAGAAGAAATTCTATCGACTTATAGAACTATAGGAAACATTGGCGTCTGTGTTACAAATACGTCGAAACTAAGGATTGGCTAGTGACCAATTAGTCGAAGCTCAACCGACATAGCCAGGCTAGGCAAGAGAAAAATAAGTACAATTGACCAACCTTCTTTTATCATGTGAATGGCAGTAAGCTGGTTCATCACTCGTAATTGATACTCCACATACACTTCGCGGTCAGGAAGGGTTTTTCTACAATTCGTCAACTCCAAGAACAAATTAAGAAAGGCTTTTGCCATTCCCTTCAGCACCACTCTCCTGAAATCATATTTAAGACAGTTCAGACTTCAATTGAACTGCTTGTTAGTTATGTGAAGTGTGAAAATAATGGATGGATAAAAAAATGTTACCATATATGATCACTAACAGTAAAAGTATTAGAGAAATAGATTTTCTGATCCAATTTAAAAAAATTATGAAAGCAATTAATTTGAGTGTCATTGAAGAAAAGCCACATTGGAGTGTCAAAAAACTTGTCTCTAAATTGGTCAAGCACAAACAACCTGAATAAGGCATGGACCTCCCAACCTGAAGAGAGGGAGTCAATCTCTGAAATTTGCAAGTAGAGAGAAATGTGCCCTTCCCCATTTACATCTTCGTTTCCTCTTGGGTATAAACAAAGTCTCCTGTAACGCAAGAATTATATTTGTTCAATAGTTTTTTATCCACATTAATTGTTCTGATAAACAAGAAGGGGAAGCTGACTAAGAGTAGCAAATGGGACAAGCAAGTTTCTGAAAAAATGGTGTACGTACCATTTGTATCCACCAGTTTGGAAAACGCCAGAATGGTATATTTCAAGTGAGGAATTTGAGAGTAAAGAAAATGAATTGATCCTAAGTTGGAAGTGGGTTGGAGGTTCATCCCTCACTGTTCTTGAAACTACTGTAGAAAACGAAACTTGAAATAGATAATAATGTCCAATGGAAAAAAACGGATTAACACATATTACATTTTTGTAGGGATCGATTACTTCTAATAATGTCCAATGTAAAAAAACGGATTAACACATATTACATTTTTGTAGAGCTCATTGCTAACCTCTTCATTCACCCTCCATTTTGATCTTCTTATTTGGGTGAAATTCCTGAGCCTCCATATGCGTCTATTTTTTGCATTCAATTTTGACCTGCCAAGCTTGAATGTTGTTGATCAAATGGAATGGGTACCCATAAACGTTTTAAGAGGGTCTAAAGATGGCAAAAGCGAGACATATAGATGCTAGTCATGCTACACAATGAGAGAGAGAAATTTGTATTTCTTTGTGTTTCGCAAAACCAAACTGAAAGACCTAGTGCACAGTGCTACTCTCCATTTCATATCTTGGATTTTTCTAATTTGCCATACATCTTATCATTTACCAAATTAATAATATTAAAAAAAAAAAAACCCTAGTTCTTCCAAAGATTTTCTTCATAAAAGCTCCTTTAAGTAAAAACAAGAAAGACATTTAAGAATAAATTAAGTAAGCCAAACTCCGGAACAAATTCTTAATGTAAATAAAATGGAGCTAACCTGAGTTATCACGATTACACAAACCACCAACAAAAAAACTAGGTTCAGTAGTGCAGAAGAAGATACAAACAAATATATGTTTGCAAGTGAAGACGCTATTCATGAATCATGACCATATAATCTGTTAATAGGAACTCTGAATATTATAGACAGAGAGATATATGATATATCTACCAACAATTCCAAGCTTCGAAGGGAGGAAGAGTTACCTGGTAAAGTTCCTAGACGACAGTTCCCACCCAGTATTGGGAGAAGAGAGAGAGAGGAAGGGTTGGAAAGATTTTCAAGACTATCTTGAAAACGAAATGATAAAGATTCTCAGTTTTGAGAGAGTCCGAACGACACTAGTATTTTTGGGAAAATTAATCAATAATTTTTCAGGTTTCTTTCTACAGAAGTAACCGCTTAATGTTTTTTTTTTTTTTTAAACAGCACTTCTTTTAAATAATTAAAAAAGTACAAGCTGCATGAGTACACAAAGTTCGAAACGAACCAAGGAGCGGCATATGACCCCCGCGTACATGCAATTGTGGGGCCAGGGAGTACGGGTTGGGTCAAGCCCAAAATGGATCGCGTCCACAATACCCTTAGAACAAACACCTAGATAGGGGGAGATACAAACACCCACATAGGGGGAGATACATATAATACCCACATAGGGGAACCTACAAAACGCCACAAGGGCGGACACAAAACTCCTACGGGTATGGCGATGGTAGCAACGAAAGTGCGGAGAAGGTGTGACCGCCATCCGACTCGCCATATAGGCGATTAGTCAAGCTCGACGGAATAACTTGTACCCAAAGTTGGAGTTGTTCCGCGTGTGCACCAAAGAAACGCTCCGGCTACGTGCACAAGGAAACGCTGTAAGCCCGTAACCAAAGGAGCTGTTATGAAAAAAGAAAAATAAAAGAAAACAAGAAACAAAAACAAAGCAACGCAACCCAGATCTAGGGGAAACCCTAGACCCGGTTATTAACGGAGAAAGAGGGAAAGAGGGAGGCGGAGACGGAAAAGAGGCAGAGAAGAAAAGAGAAAACGGGAGAGAGCAAGAGAGAGGGCGGGAGAGAGAAGAGAGAAAGAGAAAGGGGGAGAGAGAAAAAAGAGAGGGAAAACGGGAGAGAGAAACGGGAGGGAAAACGAGAGAGAGAAAGAGAGAGGGCGGGAACGAAACGGGAGAGAGAAAACGGGAAGGAGAAACAGAGAGGGTGGGAGAGAGAAAACGGGAAGGAGAAACAGAGAGGGTGGGAGAGAGAAAACGGGAGAGAGAAACGAGAGAGAGCGGGAGAGAAACGGGAAGGAGAAACGAAGGGAAAAGAGAGAGAAGCGGGAACGGAAGGAGGACGGGGGAGGTGGAGAGACACCGGGCGCCCCGCCCGCGCCGACGGGAGGAGTTGCAGAGCGGCGACGAGGGTTGCAGAGCTTGCTGTTTGAATAGATGTCATACAATTTAGGGCAACCAAAGTGGAGCCATGGAGTTGAAGAAAGTGATAATGACTACCGCTTAATGTTTTACTTAATACTTAAAAATTGAATTTGAATTAATAAAAATAATAATTTTCTTTGAACATTTTTAACCTTAAAATTAAGTATACCAATATCAAAGACAGGCTTTTGCCTTTCGATTGAGCAATACCTTTTGGGATACATAAAGATTCTCCTGAAAGCAGCAATTGAAAACATCTCATATTTCAGCGGCGGAGAGGTGATGTGTGAAATTAAATGATTAAGGGAAGCATAACTTAGATACCAAGTATGACCACCAGCAATAAAAGTATTGGAGGTACAGAATTCTTGAACCAATTCAGAGAAACGGGTTATCTTCCAGGTATGGTTGCAATTGCCAGGTACATGATTGCTATTGCCAAAAACGGATTTCATCAAGAAACACTCCCCTTTGCCTGTAATACTCTCTTTGTGAACAAATAGTTCTACTCCAAAAACACCAATGTCAGTTACCAGGTATCCATTTGTAGAGGTCCCTGAATTGTTCTAGGGTAATTAACCTATCGAACCCATACTTAGTTTTTGTTGCTCGGAATCGTCCCAGTCTTCCATTGCCATCTGTTGTAAAATATGACAGCTTTGCAAGCTTGACAAGTTAAGACTGATTTTGACTACACAAAGCCCAACAATTGTGATTGTCATAAGAATTAAACGAAAATTGTTATAAATTTGATGAAGGTGCAATTGAAGAAAGTCACCTTGGAGTCCACTAATTGTGAAGTAGTCACTCACTTCAGATGCTGAAAATTGTGAGATACTATTATTTTTCTTTGGTAAGCGAGAGATTCTCTGTTCGCTAACACTAAGGCTGGTGCAAATACAATACTGACATGTAATCGGATTTCTGAGATTAATATCCATTCATACTCTGATTTCTAGGATTAACATCTATTTTGTTAACCCAGAAACAGTTAACGTTTACATTTTAAAAGATCGATGGAAGCTTAGCCAACAATCTCGTTGCTCTTCTTTCTTTTGGAAGCTTAGCCACTTGAAGCAGAATACAAGGGTTGAATAAAGAAAACAAGGAACACTATAATATGAAACAACAAAAAGTATTTACCGAGTATCTTAGCTAAAAAGAAAAACTGTAATATAATAAATCCCTAGTTAAGAAATAGATAAATACTGTGCTCATCAAAAGCTTCTCCATTCACTCATTTTGATTTCAGTCCAGTTTCCCAATTTCTCCAATGAGTTGAATGCTTGCTTCAATGATGCAAGCATCTTTCACCAAATAACCCTTTGATCCATCTCTGAAATTACTTAGAGAGAGAAATTCTCTCCAACCCCAGAACTTGCTTGAGTCATTAAACCAAGCACCCCCTGCACAGAAGAACAAATGCTAATGATCTTTTTTTCCTTCTTAGCCTAGACGAAAAAAGTAAATACAATTGACCCAACCTTCTTTTTTCATGTGGATGGTAGTAAGCTGGTTCATCACTCGTAATTGATACTCCACATACACTCCTCGGTCAGGAAGAGTTTTTCTACAATTCGTCAACTCCAAGAACAAAGAAAGGCTTTTGCCAATCCCTTCATCACCACTGGGATACAGTACCACTCTCCTGAAATCAAATTTAAAACAGTTTAGACTTTAACGGACTGCTAGTTAGTTATGTGAAGTGTAAAATAATGGATGGATAAAGAAATGTTACCATATATGACCACCAACACTAAAAGTATCAGAGTAATGGAATTTCTGATCCAATTTTGAGAAATTCTTTATCGTCCAGGTATGGTTGCAACTGACTGATTTGGATGTCATCGACAGACACTCTCCTTTGCCTGCAACACTCTCCTTGTGGACAAATACTTCAGCCCCAAACACACAAGTGTCATTGACCAAGTATCCATTAATGGAGTTTTTGAACTGTTCCAAGGTAATTAATCTGTCGAACCCAGATTGTGTGTTTGTTGCACGGAATCTTCTTGGTCTTCCATTGCCATCTATTGTCATTATTGTAATTTTTCAATTTATTTAGACCTGATTCTAGTCATAGAACTAACTTATGAAAGCATTTAATTTGACAACTGTGATTGAAGAAAACCCACCTTGGAGTGTCAAGAACTTGTCTCTAAATTGGTCAAGCACAAACAACCTCAATAAGGCATGGACCTCCCAACCTGGAGGGAGGGAGTCTATCTCTGAAATCTGCAAGTAGAGAGAGATGTGCCCTCCACCATTTACATCCTCGTTTCCACTTGGGTATAAACAAAGTCTCCTGTAATGCAAGAATTATATTTGTTCAATAGTTTTTACCCGCATTGTTCTGATAAAAAAGAAGGGGAAGCTGAATATGAGTAGAAAATGAGACAAGCAAGTTTAACAATCTGAAAAAATGGCGTACGTACCATTTGTATCCACCAGCTTGGAAAACGTCAGAATGGTATATTTTAAGCGAGGAATTTGAGAGTAAAGAAAATGACTTGATCCTAAGTTGGAAGTGGGTTGGAGGTTCATCCCTCACTGTTCTTGAAACTACTGTAGAAAACGAAACTGGAAATAGATAATAATGTCCAAGAAAAAAAAACGATTAACACATATTACATTGTAGGATCGATTGCGTAGAAGTAGCTCATTGCTAACCTGTTTCTTCACCCTCCATCTTTATCTCCATTTTTATCTTCTTTTTTGGGTGAAATTCCTGAGCCTCCTCCATATGCGTTTCTTTTTGCATTCAATTTTGACCTGCCAAGCTTGAATGATGCTACACAATGGAATCGGTACCCCATAAACGTTTTAAGAGGGTCTAAAGATGGCAAGCAAGACATATAGATTCTACACAATGAGAGAAAATATGAGGACAAATATTAGAGGAAACTGCTGTTGAGGTATTTGAGTCATATTCAGAAATAGTTGAGGTATTTGAATTATACCCAACGTATGTTCTAATATAGGCCATAGGATCAGTTACGATCCAATGGTGTAATGGGCCTTTATAGGAGAGTTCAACTAACTGTAGAACCTAGTGTTCTGGAAATAACGGTCTTAATATTCCAATCTAGATACTCGGGGTGTAATGCTTTAAGTAACTTTGTGCTTGTTAAACTAAATCAATGAAAGGAAAAGTTTTAGATCATTTACCTTAGTGATTTTTTGCAATGGATTTAAACATTGGATGTGCCTATTTGCGTTCCCTTTCTTTTCTTTCAACTTAATTATTTCCAAGTTTTCAAATCGGTGAACCTCCATAGATTAGTTTGGAGAATTCGTAGAGCATGGGAAGAGTATTATAAATCATGTGTTGTTGTTTGGTTTTTCATCCCTCTATTTATAATGTTTTCCCTCAACCCTAATTCATTAATTCCTTAATTAAAGTTTTTTTAGATTCATCTTATGGAGGGAATATTAGAAGTCCTCTTTAGACTCAATTAAATAAATGAGTAGTCATCTTAAACTACATAACCATCTTGTAGTGGGACCCACCCACTAATATTAACATTGCTTAAACCTTAACCCTAACAACTACGTCTCAGCTCCTAACGAAGAATTTCTTCAGTGCTTAAACCTTAACCCTCCATTTCATATCTTGGATTTCTCTAATTTGCCATACATCTCATCATTTACCAAATAAATAAATAAAACCCTCGTTTCTTCCAAAGATTTTCTTCATAAAAGATCCTTTAAGTGAAAACAAGAAAGACATTAAGAATAAATTAAATAAGCCAGACTCCGGAACAAATTCTTAATGTAAATAAAATAAGAGCTAACCTGAGTTATCACGATTACACAAACCACCAACTAAAAAACTAGGTTCAGTAGTACAGAAGAAGATACAAACACATATATGTTTGCAAGTGAAGACGCTATTCATGAATCATGACCATATAATCTGTTAATAATGGACTCTGAAAGGCATAAACCACAAACCACAAACCCCAGTCCACAGACATATCTACCAACAATTCCAAGCTTCGAAGAGAGGAAGAGTTACCTGGTAAAGGTCGTAGAAGACCAGTTTCCACCCAGAATTGGAGAGAGGGAGAAGAAGGGTTGGAAAGATTTTCAAGACTATCTTGTAAACGAAACAACGACGATTCTCGTTTTGAGAGAGTCTTGAACGACACTTATATAGTTGAGAAAATCAACTATTTTCAGGATTCTTTCAACAAAGTAACCGTTTAAAGAAACAACTGAATTTGAATTAATAAAATCAACTAAAATAATAATTTTTTATTGGATATTTTTAACCCTAAAAGTAAGTATATCGACATGGAGGTGAAAATATTCAAAGACTTTTTCATTTGGACAGATAGTCATTTTTCCTCTTCAATGTGATTAGTTTTAAGGATTAAAAATGAAAAATGACTACGTTGGTTGGTTTTGTAAATCCAAATTCAGGGTTAACCAGTTTTGTTAAACAAAATATTGAGTGATTATTTTTGTAAAGGAAAATTTAAAAGTAGCTAGTCATATACATTTTCCAGCAAAGTTTAAAGTATTCCACGATACCATACGATACTAGTCAATACGTATCCATATTTGAACCAATCGATACAATACACTCGATACAGGACAATACGTCTCTTAAATTCAAAGAATAGGGAATTCAAATCGTGGGAATATGCACCATTATACAATACACCAATACAAGAATGACTGATAAAACTTTTTCTAAAAAAATAAAAATAAAAAAAACCTTCCTATAATATTATAGTAAATAATATAACTATCTAGAAGTAGAAGGAAGTTACCTAGAATAGAATAATACGATAAGAAGTTTACCTAGATTAGAAGTTTACAGTAACTAAACTACCAAAAATACAAAACTCTGCGTAAAATGGAGAATTAAGAAGAATCCGAGATGAGAGAAATAAAAATCGATTTCCAAACTGTAGAAACTGTGATTAATAGGTTAGGCTGTGAGGGTGCAATGGTGTAATGGTGCATTAAAACTGCCCAGGCCACCACGTCTCTTTTTAGTTTCTTCTTCTCTTCTTCACCCTATATATAAGTATATAACCATGCATAGGACCATAACTTCTCTCTCTCACTTACACAATAATACCTTCAAACGTGCACAGATCGAAGAAGATTAGTATCCAGTAACATTATTAGATTCAGATGGCGATTTACAGTGAAGAAGGTTACCATATGCCAACAATTTCAGTCAATTCCTCCCTCCTGAACACTTCATTTTCATCAAATTCAGTTGATTCTATTTCATGTTCTGCAGAAGTGCTCAGGACAATGAGAGATGAACCACCAACTCACTTCACACTGGGGATCAAGTCATTTTCTTTACTCTCTGAGTCCTCCCTTGAAATCTACGAGTCTGGGGATTTCGAAGCTGGTGGCTACAAATGGTTACTGATCGATCTATTCAGCTAGCTCTTATTATTAAGTTTGTTTCATTGTGTTTTGAATTTAACTAATTTGTGCGTGTTTCTTCTTCATCTGCAAATTAATAAATGCATTAATTTCAGGAAACTCCTTTTGTACCCAAAAGGAGACAAGAGTCAACAAGGTGAAGGGTACCTCTCGGTTTACTTGGTAATGTCAGACACAAATACACTCTCTGTAGGTTCGGAAGTCCGTGCCTTCTTCAGGCTGCTGGTGCTTGACCAACGCAGAGACAACTACTTAACACTCCAAGGTTGCTGCCCTCTTCAACTTCCAACGAACTACACTTGTTGTCAACTACTTATTATCTATCATTCAAAAGCTTTTCAACCATGTTTATGTTTATTTCAATGGAATTAAGTAATTTATCTCTTATCCATCCCACTTCATGACTGAGTCTAGTTGCCGATGGAAAAGCAAGACGATTCCGTGCATCAATAAAACCATCTGCTGGATTCACCAGATTCATTACCCTAGAAGAATTCAATGACACTTTAAAGGGGTTCTTGGTCGA
Organism: Hakea prostrata; assembly: GCF_041222555.1. Classification (NCBI taxonomy): domain Eukaryota; kingdom Viridiplantae; phylum Streptophyta; class Magnoliopsida; order Proteales; family Proteaceae; genus Hakea; species Hakea prostrata. Next base: position 24,065,448 of record NC_142602.1, read on the forward strand.
CGACAATTGTGTGTTTGGAGCTGATGTGTTTGTCCATCAAGAGAATTTTCCAAGCCGTGGGGAGTGGTTGCTCATGAAATCTGTACCAGTCGATTGCAAGCATACCTGGAAGATAAAGAAATTCTCTGAATTGAATCAGAATTGCCATTACTCTGATAATTTTACTGCTGGTGGTTTTAATTGGTACTTAAACGTTAATCCTTCTCTTAATTTTACACATATATCTCTTCTACATAATCTCTCCAGCTTCTGAAATATAGCCTGTTTTAAATTGCCCATTTTAGGAAAATCATTCTTTATCCCGAAGGAGATTCTGAATGCAAAAAAAGCCTTTCTTTGTTCTTGGAGTTGAATGATTCTACTAAGCTTCTTCCTGACCAAGGAGTATATGCAGAGTATGAATTAAAAATAGTGGACCAGACCAACACCAAACACAAGGAATTTGAAGGTGAGCCATAATATGCTGAAAGCACTAGTTTATGTGTGATTCTGCAAGCACTACAAAGTGAAAATAGGTATTCATGTTTTGAAATGATGGAATACAGTTTAAACCACAGGATTGTTTATTGTCATGTGTGTTACCATAGAGGATAGCATCATACTTCATTGCTGATAATGTATAAAATGAAGGATTTTAATCTGTCTTGAATCCTTTCTGGTTGATTCATTTTCTTGCACCTTCATGATAATCTGTTTAACTTTTGTTGTAGGGAAGTGTTGGTTTAAAGATTCAAGCATGAATTGGGGTTTGCGAGATTTCTTGGCTCTCAGCATTTTTAGAGATCAATCAAATGGCTACTTGGTGAATGATGTTTGCATTGTTGAAGCACGTATCGAACTCATTGGAGCCATTGAGAAATCAACATAAGAGTTCAACCTTTTTATTAGCCTTGTGTTTTTCAATGTCTTAATTATGAAATTTTGTTATGCATGGAAACTCTTCCTAATGGTGACTGGTTGTAAAACTGGTTGTGGTTTTTTTTTTTTTGGGCATAATGGATCTGACCATCAATTCTTTTCTCCCTACTTCCTAATAAATCATAATCAAATCAAGTTTAGTAATGGTTAAATATATGATAGGAAAATATAAATAAATCTTTTAATTGTTTGGAAGTCACAATAACGTGACGCTCTCTTGTGATTCATTACTTATATGTTACAACCTAAGCATCTGAATGTATTAATCTATAATCATTTATTTGTGGCTTGTAAGGTTTATTTCCCATAAGTTTTATCTCTGTTGCATCTTCTTCTTTTTTTTTTCTTTGTGTTGTGTGTGATAACCTGCATCTTGTTCTTAAAAATAAGTGAAACACAAGTGTTCTCGGCTATTAACCTCAGGAATCTAGGAGTTGGAACTTGGAAGGTTAGCATGATATCCTGCTGGTGATTGGCATGGCCCTCCAAGGTAAGTTGCGGGTAAACACGTTCCCCTCTCCAATCTGCCTCTTCTTTAATCTCTTCCCCCCATGCTGCAGCTTCTTTTACGTACACCCTCCATAGAACATTAGGCTTTTGGGGGAGAATTCTACAAGTCCAATTTCCCTTCCATATACAATCTGGGGCCTCTCTCCTATTGATGCCTTCGTGAAATAAATGGCAACTACAACATTTCCATATCTCTCATATTACAAATTGTCACGCACCAATTGGAGTTCTGCAAACTCTCATATTATCGGATATAAAATTTCCATTATCCGTGGACATTTTTTCCTTCTTAGTAATGACCACTACGGATTTTTGTTCACGGCTGCTCGGGTATCCATCCGCGCAGCCGTCAGAACTTGCCACATGGTGTGAAAAAAAATGAACGGTTTTAGATTTTCTTTAAATAAATTTTTATATTTAAAATGTTTTCAAATTACAATTGGAGTTCTGCAAACTCTCATATTATCGGATATAAAATTTCAATTATCCGTGGATATTTTTTCCTTCTTAGTAATGACCACTACGGATTTTTATTCACGGCTGCTGCGCGGGTATCCATCCACACAGCCGTCAAAACTTGCCACATGGTGTGAAAAAAAATGAACGGTTTTAGATTCTTTTAATAAATTTTTATATTTATAATGTTTTACAAATTACAATTATTCGTCCCTTGTACTCTCTAAATTTACAAAAATAATCCTTGTTCATGTCGCTGAGAACAAAATCTTAAACCTCATATGGATTTACAAGCTCCTCTAACCCCTCCAGTATTCACCTTGGCTTCACCGAAAACCACCGATGGCTCCTCTGGACATCCTTGCTGCTGCTTCAGTTGCTGCACCATTGCCCCCGCGGTGGGGTCCACCATAGTAAGGGTCTAGAACTTCAGTTTCATCGTGTCTTTTACAATACGAGCACATTAGCCTAACCTGGACATCCAATTTGCAGAACCGGTAACAATCCGAACCTCTAGGAGGTTCATCTAGGATAAACACAAGTCAGAAGCTATGCAGAGCAGAGACCTTCTTATGGGCATCAAATTGTAGTGTCTCCTTTAGTTTCCAATTGTTAAAGACTTTCAATATGTCATCTAGGGAAATAGCAAAAATTGCTTGATGTCGAATTCCAAAGAGAGCAAAACTCAACAATTGTGAAAAAAAAAAAAAAACCACGCATACAAACCATCGAAGGTATTGTATGATGGAAATTGAATATTGATTGGTTCAATCTCTTACCTCTGTTCTGCTTGTCCATAGCTAGAATGAGATAGAAGTCTAGGAAATCAGATGGTCATATAGTCCTCGATATGGAAGTTACTTCAATCCCTCGCCGTTTAATATTTCACTTGTAAAAAATATTTTTTATTATTTTATTTGAGGTTCATTAGGGCGCACCTCGATTACATCTTCAGGGGAGCTTTTTTATATTAATGCTGCCGAATGGGTACGAACCCAAGACCTCCCCTAGGGAAGTTAGGCCTTTAACCGCTTTAACCTTCCATCATTGGCCGTCTGATTTTATAATTATGTCAAGACTCCTTTTAATAATAACCGTTTGATTTTATTCTACAACGTGTCGCGTCCGCAGCAGTGGACGGAGGATGTCCGCTCTGCCACGAACAAAAATCCAACGACTACTATTGAAAATCTAACAACATCCGCAGCAGTGGGCGGCATCTATATTAGTAATATTCCCCCACCCTATATATAAATTCTTTGGATTCAAAAAAAATATATATATTCTTTTACATTTGTTTCTTTTCATGGCTATTGTAATTTTACCTATTTTAAAATATATTTTGATAAAATTAAGCAAACATAATCAAATCGGTTGAATTGAAAATAATATTGAAAGTTATTTCCTTTTAATTTTCTCTTTGAATGGGTGTAGATGTTTTACTTTTTGCTGGGATGAGTAGAAATGTCTCAATATACTTGTATTATATTTTTTGCTTGTCAGTAAAATCGACCTTCTAGCGGAAAAGATTAAATCAGATGAATAGTGAAAACCATATCCCCACCTGATTTATTCTCGAATCGATTCAATTTCTCCTAAATGGATAAGAATGGGGACCTTGATTATCGATTTACATCCCTAATGTTCTTATATCGGCAATTGATTAACTCTCAGATGAATTCTAATGCTTCTAATGGATATAAATTCAAATTCATGACATACCTCAGCCTAAAAATTAGAAAACAAATACAACAAATAACTTGTAATTTGTTTTTGGATAAATTCAAATATTCCAAAGGTTTGTGAAACAAGTAAGTTGGCTGATTTTCTTGTCTTCTTTCTTTTTTGATCTCTAACTTTAATTAAGCATGTTCAATTCTAAACAAATGACATACAACTCATCAATTAGAATTCTCACACAGAGTTTGTTCATGTTCTTGGGCATGTTGGGTTAAATGAATCCAGAGATTTGAAATCTCTAGATTCATGAATGCGAGATTTATACCCGTTTGATTTTGAAATTCTCTAGATTCATGAAATCTAGAAATTCATCCTTTTACACTAAAAACGTGAATCTGTAGATTTATGGGTATGAGGTGAAATCTAAACATTTCATCCTTATTATAAAACGCTAAACATTTGTGTATTCACAAAAATTACAGATGAATCCACATATTTCATTCCACATGTTTAGTTAACCAAACAATTAATTTTATGAATTATGATTCCATAAATTTGAAATCCATAAATTTGAAATTTTTAAATATTTGAAATCTCCAAACTCTGTAACCAAACAAGCCCTTTTAGTCAATAAAAGTGTGTGAGCGTAACTAACATAGCTAAAACCACACGCTGAACTACTGAGATATGCAACATAAAGAAACCCTAATTTAGGAAGGGGTTTGATATTTGCATTCACAAGTGAATTTAACACCAATAAAGAAATCTATAATACTGCCTCCTTAGACATGAATTAATAAAAATTTATACCGTATATCTAATTTAAAAACCACTAAGTAGGATAGGAATAACCTAACCTAAAACACTAACACGAAATAGAAAAACACTACTAAAGCTCAACCAAAACTATCTTCTGATTCTCCTTCCAGCTGGTCTAATTCCTCGCTAGACCCCATTAACAGAATTTGTGCTTCAACAATGCAAGTATCGTCCACCAGGTAGCCATTTAATTCATCTCTGAAAATACTAACAGGCATGAAATCCTGCAAGCCCGAGCTGTAGCTTGTTGACTCACTGAAGTAATAGTTTCCTGCACCAAAAAAGCAAACCGATTTATATTCATTTAATTTTACCTTTTATACTTCTGGTTTAGTCATGATTAAGAAGCTATAATGAAAGTCTTCGAGAAATCAAAAAACACAAACAGTTTTAATATTGTCTCACCTTGATATTCCACATGTTTACCACTGATCTGATCCACCATTAGCAACATAAACTCCAGAAACACTCTACTCTTAGGAAGAGGGTGTCTTAATTCCAGGGAGAAACAAACGGTTTTTCGTCCATAGACTTTAGTAAATAAATTTATTCTCCTGAGATCAACAATCAAATAGTTAGAAAGTATTGATTTTAAACTGTTAGTGTGAAGTGCAAAAACAATGTAATCATGCATAAATTAATACCATTGATGATCACCAGCAAAGAAATTCCTAGACAAACAATATTTCTTTTCCTCCTCTCGGGAGAAGGACTCTATCATCCAAGTATGTTTATAATTAGGGTTTGGTTCAGATGTCAATGATAGACACTCTCCTTTTCCTGCAACACTTTCCTTATGAACAAAAACCTCAACTCCAAACGAACATGTGTCGTTTACTAGGAACCCATTAGCTGAGTTGTTGAATTCCCTTAAGCTAATTAATCTATCAAACCCAAATTGAGTTTTCGATGCGCGGAATCTTGTTGGTCTTCCATTGAAATCTGTTATCGAAAACACAGGAAATATCAGCAATTAAAATGTAGATTATAGATGGGATCTTTTTAAATTTGATGAAAAACGGAATTGAAGGAATCACCTTGTATTGTCAAGTAGTTGTCTTTATGTTGATCAAGCACAAACATGGTGACCAAAGCATGAACTTCCCAACCTGGATTGAGAGATCTTGTCTCTAAAATTTCCAAGTAAAGAGAGATATCTTCTCCATCGCTATCCTCGTTTCCATTTGGATATAGACACAGTCTCCTGAAAAACACCAATAATTAAAAAGAAGCAATTGCATTATTCTGAAAGAGAAAATAGCTAGGAAGAGTTCAGGTGAATTACCATTTGTATCCACCGGCTTTGAATGATCTTGAATGATATGTTTCAGATGAGGATTCTGAGAACAAAGAAAACGACTCGATCTTGAGTTCAAAGTGAGTTGGAGGGTCGTCCCTTATTGTTTTTGACACCCCTACTGTAGAACATGAAATTGAAGTAAACAAAAAATTTACGAGAAAGAGAAAAAAAAAATCAACGAGAGAAAGAGTTTACGCGTGTACCGTCGAGAATAGAACATTGTGGAAATTCTATGATATCACAATCCTCGTTAGAATCAAAATTAATCACACGAAAAGCTTCCATCGTTGAATGGAGAAAAGAAAATTCTTTCTACGCTTTATATAGATTGGTTTTTTTTTTTTGGGTAGTAGATTTTGAGAAGGATTTTAATTAAATTTTTATCGAATTGGATTAGGATTTTGAGGGTGGATCAAACACATGTCCGCGATAAATTGTTGGGTTCGTATGTCTTGTATTTTCTAGGTCCATATAATTATTGTTTTAGTTGTGTTTGTAATTGAAATAGAGTTTGGGTCAATTACTAGTACTAGGTTAAATTGTAATTATATTATGATTAGAATTTTAGGTTTTCCTCTAAATATTGTCTTTGGGATAACCTAGAAAAAAAAAAAAAACAAAGGATAACATTTTGTAAGTATGAGAGTAATATGAGGTTTTCTAAAATAATAAAACTTCTTTTCTTTCTGGTGGATGTAGGCAGAGTATTATCAAACCAGTTAAATCTCTCTTGTGTATTTTGCTTGTGGTTCTTCTCTATTCGTGGTTGTCTATAGATTCCATTTCACAGATTCTAATTAACCAAACAATTAATTTTATGAATTATGATTTCATAAAATTTGAAATCTAAAATAATAATAAAAAAATTCAAAATTCAAAATTAAATTGAAAACTCAGATTTCAAACCCGGTGTCAAAAAAAAAATTCAAAAATAAGTTGGAAACTCGATTTTTAGAATTTGAATGACTTATTAAGAGATTTACACCAACACTACAACCATCTTAAATAAATATAGTCTAAATCTCATTATAGAGTTTTTTTTTTTTTTTTTTTTTTTTGAAAAAATTAGCTTGTTACAATGGAATGGGAACTAAATTACTAATATACGCTACGGGTCATCTTGAGTGTACATATGTTTTTTTGTCTTGTGCAACGGTTTGTAACATGCTTGGGCATGTGATGGATTACATCAAAATGTATTAACTATTACAGTACAATCCGTGCTACGAGATGATAGATTTTTAAAATCACCTTATCTAGATGAACATGTTAGGTTTACAATCTCTAAAAGTAGTTCCTAACTAGATTTTAATTATGGTTGTTGGGTAATTAATTATATTCTATCACACTCTTAAAGACTAACTACAGGCAATTACAAGAAAATTAATGATAGAAGATGTGAATCCCTAAAGATAGGATGGAACAATTCAAAATTCAACTCAATTTCTAAATGCCTAAACATGACTTTCTTCTTTCTTAGATAAGGCTGGTTATTATTTATTTATTGTAACCACCTACTCAATTGTGATCTAAAGCAAAGGAAGGAAACCTTCAATCCTGCGTTCCAGGGAGAGAAAGAGATAGAAGCCGCCGTTTCTGGAAAACTTACGTAATGCAATCACTTACTATCTTGTGCGATGGTTACCAAAATAAAATATTAAAAATATATTACACCCAAAGAATTGTTTTTAAATACAACTTTAAAATCATGTCTCAAAAGATAAATAACAGAAACAAGATTCCGCCGAATGTCTGGAGCATACAACACATCATGGAGTAACAGCGTCCGGCCACCTTGCAAAACTAATTTGCATGTGCCTATGCCATGAACCCCCACACTTGAACGGTTCCCCATAGTTATTCTCCTGCATCCTCTTGGAATACGACTGGTTTTCCACGAACCTCGAGCGTTCCCTTGTTATGTGTTCTATCGCATCTGAATCAACAATCTATAAAGGATTTAGTTCAGCAAGCATAGTAGAACTTGTTACATAACAAGATGAGGTATAACACACAGTACATACCTCCTGCTTAGTGCAATCACGAGCAAAATGATCAGGCTTTCGGCACTCGAAGCAAATCAAAGGTGATTTCTTCTTGTCAATACTAGTCCCCCTTGAACGCTTGGGGCCACTCTTGTTTTTGTTCTCACCTTGGTTACTTTGCTTGGACCGCTGAGATTGAGCTTTCTCTCTCTTGCGCTTGAAGCCTGCACCCTTACTAGTGCTAGCTTCAGCAGCAAGTACTTCAGTTTGAGGGGCATTGGCTAACATCCGATCCTCCTCTAGCTCAAGGTGTTTGGTAGCTTGATCAAAAGATTTGACATCATCAACATGAGTCAAGAAGATATTCATATGCTCCCAAGTCTTTGGCAATGACCTGGTGACTGCGGAGACTTGCTCCTCATCAGTTTTTTGGCGCTCACATGCGCTCAACTCACTAATCACGTTAGACATGATGGTTATATGCTGCCTCTTGGTGTGACCCTGGCTCATTTTATAACCGTCAAAGGTGAGTCTGAGCTGGCGGCCTCTTGTGGTGGAAGTCCCTCCCGTACTGGAACTTCACAGCTTCCCACAAAGACTTTGCAGTTCTATGCTTCTCAAACCAAAGCATCAGGTCATCCCTCATGGAGCTCAAGATTGTAATCCTAGCTACCCGGTCTTTCCTCTTCCAAGCATTGTATGTCTCAAGGTCCCTACGATGATGTGCAATGATACCTTCCTCAGGTAGGTTTATGGTTTCTAGCATATCTTGCTCTTCCAGGAGATATTGCAACTTTCGGTGCCAAAGGTCATAGTTCCTCTCATTCAGCTTATCTCCTTTAGTGAGGTCAGCAACTATACTCTTTGTAGCAGCCATTTATTCTAGAGACATTACATACAAGGATGAGTTCAATTATTCTAGCATTAAAACACAACAAAAGCAACAACAAATTACACTAGCATAGCCAACCTATGGGATAAGCATTTAAACCAAAAGAAATGCTAAAAAACATTCAATCAAATTCTCATGCAAACCCACATAGACTTATATTCTAGTTTCATTCTATGCAAGAAAACATGATTGATAGACCAATAATTAAAACAGTTTAATAAAATAAAACATGCAATCATGTTTATGCTATGAGATGGTTCACACAAAACACTAATACCTCATTAGCTCCCACTAGGCCCGATTAGGCCATCAATCCTCAAACATCCATAGATTGTCGAGCCATTGATGTCCAGTAAATAGAAACACATTCAAAATTGGACAAATTCTCAGACAAATTCTGAGACGGCTCTCCGTATGGAAATCCGTCTGGCTTTCTACAACCAGACGGTCGACCGTCTGGCTTTTTGCAACCAAACGGTCAACCCTTTGGTCTAGACGGTCCCAAACGGAAAATCCGTCTGGGTCATTGTGGTTTGTCAGACCAATAGACGGACGTCCATCTGGTCCACAATGACAAAAAGACAGCGTTTTCATAATTTTTCTTTAACGAATTTTTTTTCAAAAAAAGGTAAAACACCTTTTTTTTTTCTCCCAAAAAATCATCCAAAAACACATGAAAAAAATCCAACAATAAATATCAAACAAAAATAATTATCATGGATTATCAATTCATGCAAAACTTCATTAGGAAAATTCACAAGGATCCTCCCACTTGGATCCGAACCAAAACATAAGGGTTTCCAAAAACCCTTGATCCTCCCATTGGATCCAGAAAATGAAAATAAACAATGGGGATGAACAAAGAACCGTGAGAACTTTAGGCTTTGATGCCAATGTTGGTAATACTTCATGTAATTTTCAATTCCATAATTGATAAAGGGAAAGATCTTTACTTGGATTCGCTCTCTCAAATATGAAGTATATGCAGCGAAAGTAAATCTAGATCCACGTTCTCGTTCCACCACCAAAGTTCTACCGGGGTGATTCCACAATCACTAGGAAATGGAATAATTTCCACAACCCAAATGCCGTGTGGAAATGATGGAAGAGTGATCTAAAGCGAAGGAAGGAAACCTCCAATACTGCATTTCTAGGAGAAAGGGAGAGAGAGAGAGATAGAAGCCATCGTTTCTGGAAAACTTACGTAATCCAATCACTTACTATCTCATGTAGTGGTTACCTTTGTAACCGCCCTAATAGTGAGTTTTCAATATTGCCCTTGGGCATTTAATTAAATTAATAATTATAAAATCCTAACACCAAGAACAAAGAAAGGCTTTTGCCATTCCCTTCACCATCACCTCTGGGATACAGTCGCACTCTCCTGAAGTCAAACTTAAAACAGTTTTATGTGATTTCAGGATAAAAATGATGGATAGGATAAAATTTGTTACCATATATGACCCCTAACGGTAAAAGTATCAAAGTAATGGATTTCCTTATCCAATTTAGAGAAAAAATTTATCTTCCAAGTATGGTTGCAACTGACTGGTTTGGATTTCATCAACAAACACTCTCCTTTGCCTGCAACACTCTCCTTGTGGACAAATACTTCAGCCCCAAACACACAAGTGTCATTAATCAAGTATCCATTAATGGGGTTTTTGAACTGTTCCAAGGTAATAATCTGTCGAACCCATATTGTGTGTTTGTTGCACAGAATCTTCTTAGTCCTCCATTGCCATCTATTGTCATATATGGTAGTTTTTCAATTTATTTAAATATGATTCTAGTCATAGCCATAGAACCTACTTATGAAAACATCCAATTTGAAAACTATGGTTGAAGAAAACTCACCTTGAAGTGTCAAGAACTTGTCTCTAAATTGGTCAACCACAAACAACCTGATTAAGACATGGACCTCCCAACCTAGAGAGAGGGAGTCTATCTCTGAAATTTGCAAGTAGAGGGAATGTGCCCTTCCCCATTTACATCATTGTTTCCTATTGGGTATAGACAAAGTCTCTTGTAACGCAAGAATTATTAATATTAGTGGGTGGGTCCTACTACTATCTCCGCCACAGGTGGCGGCAAGATGGTTATGTAGTCTAAGATGACTACTCCTCTACTTAATTAAGTCTAAAGAGGACTCTAATATTTCCTTCCTAAGATGAGTTTAAGAAAAACCCTGGCAAGATGGTTATGTAGTCTAAGATGACTACTCCTCTACTTAATTAAGTCTAAAGAGGACTCTAATATTTCTTCCCTAAGATGAGTTTAAGAAAAATCCTAATTAAGGAATTAGGGTTGAAGGAAAACATTATAAATAGAGGGATGGAAAACCAAACAAATGCACATGATTTAGAATATTTTTCCATGTTCTACGAATTCTCCAAGCTAATCCCATGTCTAGATCCATCGCAAAAAATCACTAAGGTAAATTATCTAAAACTATTCATTTCATTGATTAAGTTTAACATTGGTATCAAAGCTTGATTGTGGTAAGGGTCGCTGGCAACGGCTAGTTTTATAGGTGTTGATTGATAGGATCCATTGACATTAATGAATGTCAGATACTTAACCAATTGCTTGATCTCTACCCAATCTATAATATGAAATTAGATGAATAGTTTTTCTTTTCTTTTCCTTTAATAGGAATTTTTTTTTTATGATTAAAAAAAAAAAAGTGTTCTCGACGACCGCTGTGCTTACCATTTTCTTTTAAGGTTTAAAAACAAAAAGGGAAAGCTTTCCTAATCCTACGTTCGGCGTTTGAAAAAAAAAAAAAAAAAAAAAAAATTTATCGTTCGGTGATTATAAAAAAGATAAGGGAGTTCTCCGTTTTTTGTTCACCGAATACTGGGTTTTTTTCATTTTTTTTATTAAAATAAAAAGTGGATCACGTGAAGGAGTTTTGGATGAGATGTTTTCCTTTTTCTTTTTTTTAAGATTATAAAAAGAAAAAAAAGGAGGAAATAAAAGAACAGAGAGTTGAATTTGTGGGACTCTTTTATTTTTTAATTTTAAAATCAATCTGTTCCAAAATAGATTATAAATATTTTTTATCTATTCATGGAAGAAATCTTGTTTGGTATTACCATAATGAAATTTTATTCATGTAAGCTAGAGTTAGCATTTGAAAGTGATGCAAAGTGTGGTATACCCTAGTAGTATTGTAGTAGAATTTTTTGAGATGTAATTTAAGGGATGTAATTTTAATTCTTTTTCGGAAGCCATGTAATAGGGTTACCACCACACTACGCATCACAATATTGTACTCAATTTGTCATTGAAAGTACCAAACTTTGGGTTCTTCTGGTAGGACCCACGCGCACCCGTATGTGGTGCAATTATGTGATAGGAGATGCTCATTCCTCGGATGTATACTTATTGGAATAATTTAAATTAATTATTCTCAATACATTTTTTGTGGGGTTTATCCCATATTTAGTTAATATAATTTGAATCTATTTTTTTCTTATAATTTCTCCAACAATTTTAGCCCCTACTTTATTTTAATATATTTTTTATAATTTACTTATAATTGTGTTAACTATATTTTAGTCCTCTTATTAATCTACCTAAATTTTTAATGTAACCCTCACACGTCAAAATATAATAAAATATTTTGAGACGGGACCCACAGTGGATCTCGCATTGGCCCACGTATATTCAGTCCCTCAAAGTTCAATCCTGGCTCTGCCCCTGATATAATGTCAGTGATTGGCATGGCCCTCATAACTAAGTTGCAGGTAAACACGTTCCCCTCCCTGATATGCCTCTTCTTTAATCTCTTCCCCCTATGCAACTCCTTAGATGTACACCCTCCATAAAACATAACGCTTTTGAGGGAAAATTCTACAAGTCCAATTTCTCTTACATACACAATCCGGGGCCTCTCCTCCATGGATGCCTTTGTGAAATAGATGACAATTGTGACATTCGGATATCTCTCATATTATAGATTCTCATGCACCAATTCATGTTCTTTGTCAATACAACTGTGAGCATTAACGTAACTAACCTAAAACCACACACCGAACTATTGAGATATGCAACACAAAGAAACCCTAATTTAGGTAGGGGTTTGATATTTGCATTCACAAGTGAATTTAACAACAATAAAGAAATCTATAATATTGCCTCCTTAGACATGAATTAATAAAAATTTATACCGTATATCTAATTTAAAAACCACCAAGTAGGATAGGAATACCCTAACCTAAAACACTAAAAAGAAATAGAAAAAAACTACTAAAGCTCAACAAAAACTATCTTCTGATTCTCCTTCCAGCTGGTCTAATTCCTCACTAGACCCCATTAACAGAATTTGTGCTTCAACAATGCAAGTATCGTCCACCAGATAGCCATTTAATTCATCTCTGAAAATACTAACAGGCATGAAATCCTGCAAACCCGAAGTGTAGCTTGACTCACTGAAGCAATAGTTTCCTGCACCAAAAAAGCAAACCGATTTATATTCCTTTTAATTTTACCTTTTATATTTGTAGTTCAGTCATGATTAAGAAGCTATAATGAAAGTTTTCGAGAAATCAAAAAAAAAAAAAAAAAACAAAAAGTTTTAATATTGCCTCACCTTTATGTTTCACATGTTTACCACTGATCTGATCCACCATTAGCAACATAAACTCCAGAAACACTCTAGTCTTAGGAAGAGGGTGTCTTAATTCCAGGGAGAAACAAACGGTTTTTCGTCCATAGACTTTCGTAAATAAACTTATTCTCCTGAGATCAACAATCAAATAGTTAGAAAGTATTGATTTTAAACTGTTAGTGTGAAGTGCAAAAACAATGTAATCATGCATAAATTAATACCATTGATGATCATCAGCAAAGAAATTTCTAGACAAATATTGATTTTCCTCCTCCCAGGAGAAGGCCTCTATCATCCAAGTATGTTTATAATTAGGGTTTGGTTCAGATGTCAATGATAGACACTCTCCTTTTCCTGCAACACTTTCCTTATGAACAAAAACCTCAACTCCAAACGAACATGTGTCGTTTACTAGGAACCCATTAGCTGAGTTGTTGAATTCCCTTAAGCTAATTAATCTATCAAACCCAAATTGAGTTTTCGATGCGCGGAATCTTGTTGGCCTTCCATTGAAATCTGTTATAAAAAACACAAGAAATATCAGCAATTAAAATGTAGATTATAGATGGGTTCTTTTTAAATTTGATGAAAACGGAATTGAAGGAATCATGCACCTTGTATTGTCAAGTAGTTGTCTCTATGTTGATCAAGCACAAACATGGTGACCAAAGCATGAACTTCCCAACCTGGATTGAGAAATCCTGTCTCTAAAATTTCCAAGTAAAGAGAGATATCTTCTCCATCTCTGTCCTCGTTTCCATTTGGATACAGACACAGTCTCCTGAAAAACACCAATAATTAAAAAGAAGGAATTGCATTATTCTGAAGAAAAAATAGCTATGAAGAGAGCTCAGGTGAATTACCATTTGTATCCACCGGCTTTGAATGATCTTGAATGATATGTTTCAGATGAGGATTCTGAGAACAAGGAAAACGACTCGATCTTGAGTTCAAAGTGAGTTGGAGGGTCGTCCCTTATTGTTTTTGACACTCCCACTGTAGAACATGAAATTGAAGTAAACAAAAAATTTACGAGAAAGAGAAAAAAAAAAAAATCAACGAGAGAGAGAGTTTACGTGTGTACCGTCGAGAATAGAACATTGTGGAAATTCTAAAATATCACAATCCTCGTTAGAATCAAAATTAATCACACCCATCGTTGAATGGAGAAAAGAAAATTCTTTCCCCGCTTTATATAGATTAGTTTAAAACTTTTTTTGGTAGTAGATTTAGAGAAGGATTTTAATTAAGTTAAAGTTTTCATCGAATTGGATTAGGATTTTGAGGGTGGATCAAACACTCGCACCCGAGAAATTAAGATGAATCACAGCCATGTAAGCTGCAGCATCAAGAAATTGGCAAATTTGTTGGATTTTTGTTTTAAAATCAAATAATATAATATTATATGTTATTTAAATGAGTTTCAAAAACATTAAAACTCTATCTCTTGGTTTTGTTTTAAAACTCTTGTTTGATTCTTACTCTATTGGACTCTTCTGAATATAAAGATTACAATCCAAATTTGTTGGGAATTCAGCATAAATAAGGTGATATAATTTACCATATTTGTTCAGTCCCAAATCGGATGGAGTTAATGATAATATCTATGATATATACATTGATTGCTCCTAAGTAAGGTATATGCCGGTAGAGAGTTAAATATAGATCATGCGCATGCGCCAAACTAGGCCTAGTTGGCCGTGGTTCGTGGATCCCAATCTGACAAAGCTTGGAGACACTATAATATTATTTAAATAATATTAAGTATCTATGATGGGTTGTGGATTCTGATCCAGAACCCGGGTTTTACTGACCTGTAGGGAGGTGACCAGTCACAACTCTTCCCTTCATAGGTGACCTTATGTACAGATGACACTCTCTGATAGAGGTATCCATACGAGTTTATGAATATAAATGAGTTTACTGTAGGGAGGTGATTGATCAGTCACAACTCTTCCCTTCAGTGGTGACTTTAGGAATATAAATGAGAAATTAAGACAAGAGTTTTCTTCTAGAGTCCATTTTTGAAGTAAGAAAATTTTGAACTCTGATAAGTGAGAAAAATCTCAATTTTGTTTTCTTCCTTCCTGTGCTGTATACTACCTTCGTATCTCCTCTGCAAGTAGAATTTGTTGGAGTGCTAGCCTTCAATTCTAAGAAGTCGTTGTATCTTGGAGGTGAGAATGCCAAGATCAAACCCAATCTGGACTAAAGGGGGCGTTCAAATACCTTAAGGAAAAGTACTACACGTACGCCTCAACTCACCCTATTCGAGTTTGTGCTGGTTTTGTTTATGCTTCATCTACTTCATTCAAGTAAGTGGTTCTAACATAAGGTATACCACTTTGTATTATATTTCTCTTTTTTTGATATTGGTCTGTCTATACTATGCTTCTGGTCTTTTGGTTCTAACAAAATTGTTCAGCTGCCATTGGAGCCATTGGGCCTGTTTAATTACATGAATCAAAATATTTCAAATCTCTGAATTCATGAATACGATACTTAATTATACCCGTTTGGTTGTAAAAATCTATGGATTCATAAAATCTAGAGATTAATTTTTTTTACACTAAAAACGTGAATCTATAGATTTATGGGTATGAGGTGAAATCCACCCTACTATAAAAGTGTTAAACTTTTGTACGTACATTCATAAAAACATCGACCAAATAGCTTTTTTAGAATGAATCTACAGATTTCATTTAACTGATTCAGGTTAACCAAACAATTAATTTTATGAATTATGACTATAAATTTGAAATCCAAAATTAAAAATTCAAAAATAAGTTGGAAACTCAGATTTCAAACTCGGTGTCAAAAAAAATTAAAATTTAAAAATAAGTTGGAAACTCAGATTTTTAGAATTTGAATGACTTCTTATAAGAGTTTTACACCAACACTACAACCAACTTAAATAAGTATACTCTAAATCTCATTATAGAGGTTTTTTTTTTCGGAAAAGTAGCTTGTTACAATGGGATGGGAACTAAATTACTAAAATACGCCGCCGAGTGGGTGCGATTATGCAAACCCAGAACCTCCCCGTGGGAGGGCGGGTCTTCTTAAGTGTGTGTACATATGTTTTTTTTGTCTTGTGCAACGGTTTGTAACATGCTTGGGCATATGTTGGATTACATCAAAATGTATTGACTATTATGGTGCAATCCGTGCTACGAGATGATAGATTCTTAAAATCACCTTATCTAGATGAACATGTTAGGTTTACAATCTCTAAAAGTAGTTTCTAACTAGATTTTAATTATGGTTGTTGGGTAATTAATTATATTCTATCACAATCTTAAAGACTAACTACAAGCAATTACAAGAAAATTAATGATAGAAGATGTGAATCCCTAAAGATAGGATGGAACAATTCAAATTCAACTCAATTTCTAAATGCGTAAACATGACTTTCTTATTTGTTAGATAAGGCTGGTTATTATTAATTTATTGTAACCACCTACTAATCACTTAATTAACAACAGCTTCCAAACTTAATTAAACTGCAATTAATGTAAAACAAGAATCTCGAAATCATTAAAGCACCGAAATCTTATTAATGCGAATTGAAAGCCAAAAAGGAAATTGAAAACAGAATTTCCTAGGCCCACAAACATGGAACAATTTTTCGCCGAATTTCAGCCCCTGGCGTACCAAAAGCAGGGGGCTAAACGAGATCATCAGCGATATCTCGTCATTTCTCGCGATATATCGAAAAATATCATTTTTTTTTTTTGCGAGTTTTATGTTACTTCTTGAACTTTTTAGGCGATTTCTCTTGTGATTCTATCCTAATCTTACCAATTCTATCCCAATGATTCAAGACTCAGAAGTTAATGTGTTAAATGTAATTAGGAGGAGAATCTACATAGAATAATTTATAGATAAGAAGACATTTTATAGAAAAATCTTCAAGATTAATGACCAATCATAGCAACTATATTTTAGTGATTTAGTCTTCAAAAATTAACATGCTAAATGTGGTTTGGGAAGAATATATATATATATATATATATATATATATGAAATAATTTAAATTATCAATGAATTTTGCAATAAAATCTTCAGAATGAATAGATAATCATTCCAATTATGTTCAAATGATATAGACCTCAAAAGGTAATATGTGAAATATGATTAGGTAGGAGAATTTAATGGAAGAATTTATAGGAAATAATTCAAATTTATCACATATTTACGTTAAATTATGATAGACATCAAATTTACCAAAATTATTGACCAAAAATACCCAAAACTGAGGGCGAAAATTTTCAACTAGATAACGAACCGACAAACCAGGCGAAATTTCTTTCCTTGCCTACAACAACAGCTTGCTGTTCTTTTTTCTTTTATTTTTTCTTCTGTTTTTTGGTAAAGCAACAAGAGCTCACCTTTTTCTTTTTCTTTTAATTTTAATGGACATTTAGAAGCCGTTAAGTCCCATTGTGCTTATAAAAAGACAACACAAATACATTAATTACTTGGAATTTAATCAAACTGGTTACTTGAGGTGATAGGAGGGAACCCTTTGGACCAAATATTTGAGCAGACACAATTGATAAGGTACTCTATTTTTAGCATGCCTTGACAACGAAGATACGATATAATTGAATTGACCTAACTAATACAATACAACATTAATTACATTCATTACGAGAAGATATATTTATTAAAATTACCTAATTGATGTGATATTTTGTAATAATATTTTGAAAAGACAAATGAGAATTGATGTTATATATTTTCAAACCCTCACCAAATCCCTTATAAGTTGCTATCAATGTCAGCTATCCACCAATACAATAATAAAAGATTTATAAGTAGCCGAAAATTTTCACCAACCTCATTAGGGACACATGTAACGTGTACATTCTCTTTCCTTTAATGGTATAAGAATTATAAATTCTAAGATCCATACTTCTCAGTGGAGAAGTAATGGGTTCGACCCTTGCGGACGATGAGCATCCCCCTGTGGATGTAATCAAGGTGCGTGCAAGCTGACTCGGATGAACCTCAGATACCAAAAAAAAAAAATTATAAATTCTAAGACACTCATTGTATTTTAAGCAAGGTTTTTTCTCTCTTTTTAATAGATGAGATTTCCAGTAGAACTTTAAACTCATAGAAGAGAGCATGCAAAGAAAATTGTTCTTTCATTACATTGTTACATTATTTATTTTTCGCTATATAGGTTACAAAACTCAAAGAAATATTACTTGTAGACTCCTTTTATCTTTTTAAAGTTATAAGACTTCTTTTCTCTTAGCTCAAAAGAGGTCGAGGGTTCGACGTTCCTGTAGTATATATAATGGTCTCTACTTCCTAACATAAAGTTATTAATTTTAAAGTAGATAAAAGATTTATTATGTGAAGAGAAATGCCAAGATATTATTTATTGTAAAATTTTATCTCAGTTGTTTAAGATTCAATATAAATTTTACGAGTGAAATTTTAGCAGACTTGTTGAGTCTTCTACAGTGAATTACGGAGTCATAAACCTTAAACAACAACTTCTAATCATTCTGATTTGATTGACATTTTTAAGAATGTAGTCGTTTCCAATCTGCCTCGCAAATGAAAGCATTGTCCAAGGCATCTTTTCTATTGTCAAACAACTTGTAACCTGAATATTTGTCTAGATTTCAAGATAAGTGAAAGGTTTTGATTACTCCTTAAATAGGAGGGTCCTATAAATTAAATGCTTGACTTAATGTACCTATTTTTTTTATTTTCTTTTTTTCACTAAAAGTCATACTTTATGAAGAAAGTTAAGAAAAGGAAAACAATAAGAGGGGGAAAAAATACATAATATTAAGGGAGTTAATAGGCAACCCCCAACTAAACTTTTGCAACATCCAGCACCTTAATATCCCTATCAAACTAATGACCCCAAAAGCCAAATCAAGGTTGATGAGAAGCATCACAGTCCAACGCAATTGCTCAATTTCAAGAGCACATAGCTTGTCCTGCCGACAATGCAAAGGTATTCTATTATTGAATTTGTTTCCCAATTGCGATGAGATATTTTCATTCAATTTTACATAGAAAAAGATAATTCCTCTCTATTTTTGTGACCTACACCATAATTATTTTTTTTGTTCGAGAGTGACTAGAGACACTGAGTTAACTTTCAGCCATAATTTTCGTAAGATCAGCATTTTTATTGATTTTAAATCGCATCAAAATGTCTAAGTTTGCTTCAAGATTTGTCCACACCCCCCCCCCCCACCCCCCAGCCCCCAAATTTTTTTTAAAAAAATTATATGAAGTGATCTCCCTTGCTAGCAAGTTTTAAAATAGATCATGTGAGCCATCTCTTCCAAGAGTTTGATTTTATCCATTTCTATTTGGGTCGTATTCCTTTTGACTTTTGCATGCCTAACAAAAAATATGTAGACTTTTTGACTTTTCTTTTTTCTTTTTTCCTTTTTTTTTGTTTTTGACCTTTTGGGCACACCTTTGTGTGGTTCATAGGTTTTCAACATAGGAAGTTTTGAATTTTGAATTTTTGTTTTCTGTCAAAAGATAAACAATCTCATTCACGCAAATTGGCTAATTTTTGCTTTCATCGACTCATTTTGATCTTTATGCTATTGTAGCTGCTATAAAGCCAGACAAGTATTTCTTACCCTTATTTAACTTAGCCTTTAGACGATTAAAAGAAATTAAAGAAAAACTGTTTCCAAAAATAAATTAAAGAACCGTTTGATAATCGGTCAAAAAACTGTTTATGGTATTTCAATTTTAGAAAAGGTAAAAATTGCCTCGTTTCAAGAAATATTTTTGTTGTTGTTGTTGAATCTCTTTCTAGAAACAAAAATTAGCGTTTTCACTTGGAAAAACATTTTTATCAAATTTCTGAAAGAAAATATTTTTACACAGACCTAGTTGGCTAGGCAAGGAGAAGGAGAAAATGTTGTTAGGGACGGAGAATAAAACCCATAAATCCATTGGACCTTATGCCGTTATGAAGAAGCTGCCAGCTCTTGTGCTAGAAGCGCATGCTTGTAGGGTTTTATATTCGATACAATAATAATTTAAAATGAATTTATCCAATAGCATATCAAATTGATACCTGTTTTTTTAGTGTTGATTGATTGGCCAAAAAAAAAAAACCGATTGACAGTTCAAAAGAGGGTACCCTAATTTTACCTAAAACCATTTGTCTGGTAGAACTAATTTATCTAAAAGTAGCAATATAGGGAACAGAGATACACGGTCAGATCTAGCTATTGTAGTGGGGTCCATCAGACCCTTTCACTTCCAGTACATATCAGTTCATGTATCAATCCGAAACAGTGGGCCCAGCAGCACCACCAACTTCAAACTAAAGCCTTGCGATATTGCGTTGTTGTGGAAAAGAGGAGTAGGTAACGAAGTTACCTGACCACATATTATTCTTTACGTGGAATCTTCTGACGTCAAGTCCAACGTCATTATCCACAACTATCAATCAACTCCCAAAATCTCTGTTCAATGGTGGGACCATACGAAGATGATTTTACGTGCGACCAGAAAAAAAAAAGGAACGTGATTCTACCGGATAAGGTTTGGTGAAGGTTGGGGAGACTTCGTATGTCACCATGGGCAATAGTGGAGTGAAGAAGCCTTCAACTTGGTTGTGACCGGCACACCGGCTCACCAACCACACTGGGTCCCACCCCATGACTTCCTTTGCTTTCTTCACATTTCCTTATCTCTTATACTTTTTTTTTTTTCTTCTTTTTTTTTAATTAGAAACTAAAAACCAAAAGTTAAAGAGACGTGTCATACCAACGCGACCTTTAAACTCGCTGAGTCTGACTCTAATTAAAAGATGCCAGAACCCGTTGGTTGACTCGTCCACGTCAGCAGGTGCGGTAGGTAAATGAATCACGGTTCCCTTCTCTCTCCTTCGTTTCTTCGTGTATATAAGCCAGCCTCTGCCAACCCAAACACCAAAACGCCCTTTCCCTTTCCCTTTCTCTTTCACCGCACTAACATACATACGAAGCACACACAGAAGACATCCTTGCTTTCGTCTCCATTACAGGTGAGTTCTGTTCTCTGAAACTAATCGATCTCTCGCGTATTCTCAAATCTGATTACTGATCTGTCTCGTTCTTGTTGTTACAGGTTTCAACTATGAAGATAGAGGTGAAGGAATCAACTATGGTGAGACCGGCGGAGGAAACGCCGCAGAGGGGGCTGTGGAACGCCAACGTCGATCTGGTGGTTCCGAGAATGCATACACCGAGCGTTTATTTCTATAGGCCGAACGGTTCTTCCAACTTCTTCGACGCTACTGTGTTAAAGGAGGCTCTGAGTAAGGCTTTGGTGCCGTTTTACCCGATGGCTGCGAGGTTGAGGAGAGATGAAGATGGTCGTATAGAGATCAATTGCAATGGAGAGGGCGTTTTGTTTGTGGAAGCTCAGACCAGTTCGGTTATCGATGATTTTGGAGATTTTGCGCCGACGATGGAACTTAAGCAACTTATCCCTGCCGTCGATTACTCCGGCGATATTTCTTCCTATCCTCTCCTCGTGTTGCAGGTACGAGTTTTCGATCTTACTTTAATTTTCTATTCAAAATCTAAATCTAGATAGGAACCGGTAGGTCACACAGTTTATTTATTTATTTATTTATTTTAAACAACTTGCACAGTAGTGTGTACTTTTTATACTAACTAAAATAATTTTTTAGTTTTTTAGTCTTTTATTTATTTGATATATATGTGCAGCAGAAAATATTTACTAGTAAAATATTTTTTTTAACGAATTAAAAAAAAATGTAAAAATCTTTTTTTTTTCTTTTTTTGTAAGAGATCTTGCCATTGAGGGTGCGTTGGTAAAATTTATTCTTTTAGAGTTACAAATATTTTGTGTGCATAGGAGAATCTATTCCAACTGAAAACAAAATAATAATAATAATAATAAGGTGAATCTTCACATATATTTTGTATGAGTGTCTTTTTATATGATTTCATTTAAATGCTGATGTAAGATCATCCTCATAAATCACCAACTGAAATGTTAAATAATGAATATGACAATTCATTATATCAAAGACTAGTTTGACCCCTTATGGATAATAAAAGTAATATCATCGGGTTTTTTAACCCCATTTATGTATTAAAAAAAATAATATTACCAAAAAAAATAATTTTAGTAAAAGGAGTTTCTAGGGTTTAATAGAATCAGTCCAACTCACCACAGCTAGGTTTGCGACGCGAGTCGAACAACGGTTTATAAACCGGGGTTGGCAATCAAAAAAAAATTAAATAGAGCCAATCCAGCACTTGAGGCTTCATCCCTAGTCTAACCCATCTCCAACTTATGCTTATAATTTTCACTCCCTAGCCGAAATCTCTGCGATATTTTCCCCCATTTGAAAATTTTCGCCCCCTACTTTGGGGGTATTTTAGTCAAGGGTTTTGGTAAACTTGATGCATATCCTAATTTGATGTAAATATGTGGTAAATTTAAATTATTTCCTATAAATATTGTCTATTTAAATTTCATGTCTAGCCACATTTAATATATTACCTTCTAAGGCCTAAATCATTCGGAGATAGATGGAATGATTAACCGACGATTCTATTACAAAATTCCTTCATAATTTAAATTGTTTCCATAAATTATTTCATGTATATACTCTTTCCTAACCACATTTAGCATGTTGATTTTTGAGGACTAAATCATTAGAATATAATTGGTAAGATTGTTCATTAATCTTGAAGATTTTGCTATAAAATGTCTTTCTATCTATAAATTATTCTATGTAGATTCTCCTCCTCCTAATTACATTTAGTATATTAACTTTTGAGTCTTGAATCATTGGGATAGAATTGGTAATATTGAGATAGAATCGAGAGAGAAATCGTCTAAAAAGTGCAAGAAATAGCATAAAAATCGTAACAAAAAAAATTTTTTTTTATATATTTTCTCAATCTCGTTTCGGTCATGTGTTTCGGTTCGGTAAGGACCGAAATCACCGAAATTCGACGAAATGTTCCATGCTTCTTAGTAGTTTTTGTTTATACTCTTAACAGTTCGGAGTGGTAAGCCTATTCTTGAATTTTGAAAAGTCCGCTTTTCTTTTCAATTTTACTTGGAAAAAGAGCCCCAAAAAAATCACATGCTTTCCACCACACAATACTGTGGATCTCATTTGTAAATGTTGTAAAATTAAAAGTAGAAATTTCTCTGGATCCCACATAAACCCCATCCCAATTCATTTCAATTGTATGGTAACGACTACAGGTGCCTGGTACACACTTTCTTAACTGTTGAAAAAAAGAAAACACATTTTTGTAAATTGTTCTTGTCAACCATGGTATCTATGTTTTGAAAATTCATATTATATCTTTCTAGGGAAAAAAAAGTCATTATTTGTCTGAATTTTACCCAAAAAAATAATTAATATCTCAATAAATACATTTTTTATCTCCAAAAAAATATATTTTTGTGGAGTGAAGTTAAGTTAAATTTGTTCTTATCACCTATAGTATGTACCTTTTTGAAAAGACATATTAGATTCTTTTTAGAAAAATGATTATATTTTCATGGTAGAAGTTGGTTAAATTGTCTTGTTCACTATAGTATGTATGTTTTTGCATATTAGATTCTTTTTAGGGAAATGAAAGTCATATAATAGCTGTCTGAATTTTACAAAAAAAATTTTATATCTCAATAAATACATTTTTTTATCTCCAAGAATTTTTAGGGAAATGAAAGTCATATAATAGCTGTCCGAATTTTACAAAATTTTTTTATATCTCAATAAATACATTTTTTTTTTATCTCCAAGAAGTTGGTTATATTGTTCTTGTAACTATAGTGTGTATCTTTTAAAAAGGCATATTAGATTCTTTTTGGGGAAAAGAAAGTCATAATATAACTGTCAGAAGTTTACCAAAAAATAAAAATTTATATCTCAATAAATACATTTTTATCTCTCACAGAAAACATTTTTGTGGTAGAAGTTGGTCAAATTGTTCTTGTGACTATAGTATGTACATTTTAAAAAGGCATGTTAGGTTCTTTTTAGGGAAAATAAAGTCATAATATAACAAAAAAAAAAAATTGATATCTCAATACATATATTTTTTATCTCAATTAAAATATATTTATGTGGCATAAATTGGTTTTTGTTATTTAATGGTCCGTTAGATTAAGAATTAGGTAAATGTGTAGAAATGATGGATATCTCTTTTGATAAGAAATGACATTAGTCAAATACATCTCATATAAAAAATAATGAATCAAATAATCAAATTTTAAAATCCACGTATGATTAATTTTGACCAACTAGAATTATGCTTTGTATGTTAGGTCTCTACCCGCCAATCAAAGTGATATATGCCTAAAAATCAATGGGTTGACTGGGACCATCATTTTTTGGATGTCTAAATGTTTATGTGGTAGAAGTTAGTTAAATTGTTCTTGTCACTATAGTATATACCAAGGGCATACTAGATTCTTTATTTGAAAAGGAAAGTGATTATAATTGTATGGATTTTACCAAAAAAAGAAAATTTTATATCTAAATAAATACATTTTTTATCTTTACAAAATTATTTTTTGTGGGGGTAGAAGTTAATTTTTATTATTTAATGGTCAATTAGGTTAAGAATTAGGTAAATGCATAGAAATGATGACATGAGTCAATTACATCTCATTAAAATAGATAGTGAATCAAATAATCAAATTTCAAAATCCACATATGATTAATTTTGACTTGTGCTTTGTATGTTAGGCCTCCACCCATCACTCAGAGTGATGTATGTCTGAAAAATCAAGGGGTTGACTATTACCATAATTTTTGGATTTTGATCTTTAATATGTTGTTTCTATTACTGTTGATAATCATTGAGATCGTTCATTTCTATCCTATCACTTGTATGCTGAAATCTTAATGATTAATAAGATATTCAACAATAGAAAACCAAAATACCACACATTCCTAATGCTTTATAATTTAACTGCAACAATTTTAGAAAAAATAATTTGTATCATTTATTTACTATAAAAGAATTCCTAATATTCATGCAAAATTTTGTATTATTTTTCTTCACATTTTTTTCTACTCATCATTTAGCGGTTGGAGTGATTTTTTTTAAGGGGTGGGGTTAGGACTTTCTACTAAAACAACTCTGTGATGGTGAAAAGAATTATATATAAGGTAAATATTTATATATTGGGATATGGCTTGACAGATATTCTCTTGTTATCTGTGCATAGGTGACACGTTTTAAATGCGGTGGGGTTTCTCTAGGTGTGGGAATGCAGCACCACGTGGCAGACGGAATGTCGGGTCTTCATTTCATAAACACTTGGTCAGACATGGCACGTGGACTCGATCTAAGCATCCCACCGTTCATCGATCGGACGCTCCTCCGTGCCAGGGACCCACCAACTCCCGTATTTCACCACATTGAGTATCAACCCGCTCCTCCCTTGAAAACACCTGTAAAATCCCAATCAAGTCCCGACACAACTTCGGTGGCTATATTCAAGATCAACCGTGACCAGCTCAACATTCTCAAGGCCAAATCCAAGGATAATGGCAGCAACACAGGTTACAGCTCCTACGAGATGCTGGCTGGACACGTGTGGCGTTGCTCGTGTAAGGCACGTGGTCTCTCTGATGATCAGGAAACCAAGATGTACATCGCCACCGATGGACGGTCCAGATTGCGTCCTCAGCTTCCCCCTGGTTACTTTGGCAACGTCATCTTCACCGCCACACCTATTGCCGTCTCCGGCGACCTCGTGAACAATCTGCCGACATACGCCGCCGGAAGGATCCATGACGCATTGGCACGGATGGATGATGAGTACTTAAGATCAGCCCTTGATTACTTGGAGCTACAGCCTGATCTGACGGCCCTTGTTCGAGGGGCCCACACCTTCAGGTGCCCAAATATCGGAATCACCAGCTGGGTACGGTTACCGATTCATGATGCGGATTTCGGGTGGGGCCGGCCGATATTTATGGGGCCTGGTGGGATCGCTTACGAGGGGTTGGCCTTCGTGTTGCCAAGCCCCATCAACGATGGAAGCTTATCACTGGCCATCTCTCTGCAATCTGAGCATATGAAAATCTTCCAGAAGCTTCTGTATGAGTTTTGAACAAAAACCAATTCGTCTTCGCTTCTTCAATCTTGGCGATGCTAGAGACCGGTTTTCGATTATTTGTTGAAGCAGAACAATTTTTTCTCTTTTCTAATAATTGGGTTTTAAACGGGTTATACTTATACCAATGCTGGACTATGTCATAGACTCATAGCCCTCGTTTTTTACATGTTCGGTGGTGATTTTGTTGATGCCATGGAGGACAAAAAAATACTATTGTAGATTTGTATAGTTAATTACCTTTAATCACAAAATTAAAGTGGACATCTTCAATACGATGCAGAAGCCAATATTGATAGATAGATGCTTATTAATAAATGGGTAATTTTCATCTGGACCCCTTGAGGTTTGGTCCAGATCATTTTTAGTCCAGTTTAAGTTTTCTTTTGCATATAGCTCCCCTGTGGTTTTATGAAATGATTAAATAAGGACAAGTTTAACAGAAACTGTTAAATTTTTCAATTTATTTGTTTTAATTTTCTTTTAATAAGTTTCTTTTTTTTTTTCAAAGAAAAAATGCTAGTCTATCCGTCTTCTCCATCGTCGGCAGTCTCTCTGTTTTCTCCGTCTTCTCCATCCAGCGCAAGATACTCTCTCTCCTAGAGTGAAAAGTTCAACCTAGGTTAGTGATAATGGAGGATGGAATTCATATTTGGCTTATTACAAGTATCTAATTGTTTTCTCCCACTCTTGCCTACTTCACCATTTGTTTTCAAGGGGCTCTTCTTATGCTTCGTGGAAGCTTTGAAACTTCTTCGTTCACAGAAGAGAACGATGAAGAGCAGAAAATGAAAAGAGAGTTAAAAAATAAAAAACCAACCTGCAACTTCAATTCTTCCATGTTGAGAGAAAAGGCATTTACAAACAAGAATCTGGGTTTCTCTTTATATGTAAGTATGAAGTTAATATGAACCCAAAGAAGATGATGAGAATGAATCATGAGAAAGAAAACAAAATCTAATATATATATAACTAATAAGCTTTTCCCATCCACTATAAATATTTATATGCAGAGAATGTAAGTTATCTATGTTAAGTCTTAAGCAGCTGCAAGTGTCTATCCTTTAGGGGGAAAGGATCCTGATTTGGCAGTTGTCGATGAAGCTTTCTTTAATGTCAATGCTAACTTCTCCTTGCGTTCATCTTGGTTGATCTGATGCTGATGACACTCTAAGCTACAAAACGCTCTATCTCCTCTGCAAAATTTAAAAAAACCCACATATTTAAAACCTCCAGAGATGCATCTAACCTCCTAATCGTCTTCAACCTCCAACCGGATCCAATCTCTATTTTCTTTTCTTTTGAAGGGCTGAGTTCTTGGCCAACGATGTAGAAGACGGAGAGACTCGCATTTTTTTTTATTTGAATAAAAGAAAGAAACTTATTAAAAGAAGAAAAGAAAAAAATAAAACAAATAAATTGAAAAAAGAGCATTTTCGTCACAAAAATATTAAATTAACAGTTTCTGTTAAATTTGTCCTTTGTTTAATCATTTCATAAAACCACAGGGAAGCCATATGCAAAAGAAAACTTAAACTGGAACTAAAAGTGACTTGGACCAAACCTCGGGGTCCAGATGAAAATTACCCTTGATAAATTGATGTAGATGTTGAAGACTAATTAAGTATTTGGTAGGTTTTCTCAAAAAGCATTATCATGTCAAATCAACTCCAAAACTCATGCCAAATACAATTTTCAAATGCTTGGCCCTTCGGAAAAGAGTTTTTTTTCATTGACCGAAAAGAGTATCTTTGACATTATTTAATTTTGCTACATTAGATGTTACCGTTGAATTCCTCATTACCAATTAATTTTGTGGTTGGAATATTAGATTGGAGTCTTCAGTTATTAGTTGAATTTTTGTCACGTGTTCAATTTTAAAACAATATTTTTTAGTAAATTAACTAAAAGAATAACTAATATTAGTTAAGTTCGTAAAAAAATAAATCTTATTTTGAAATTAGACCCAAGTCAAGAATCTAATCTAACCACTTGGAGAAAAGGACAGTCAATCTCGCAGTTTATATTAAAAGATTCGAATCCCTTTAAATTGGGCAAGTATTAAGAATTCACCTATACGGATTGAAAATTTTCTTTTCATTCAATTATATATGTTGAAATTTTTCTTTCAATATAACTAGAAGATCTAAATCCATAGATTAACCAAGTAATTCGTGTGATCTCCCAAAGATGTATTACATTTCCCTTCCCAACTCAAAAGTCCTTGTTTGTTATCCACCCCAAGATGCACCCAAAAGCTAAATCAATTTTTAGTGCACAAAGTGGGATTTACATCCTCTGTAATTCCCTTCTCTACAATTCCCTGCAATTCCCTCATAGGATTGTGCCATGTGGCATTTAAGTAATTCAAAGGTTACCCAACAAACTAGAGTTTAAATAAAATTCAAATTTATGGGTGGGTTTAAATAAAATTTATATTTATTTTAAATTAGATAATCATTGGATTACTTGAATGCCACATGGCACAATCTTATGAGGGAATTACAAGAAATTGTAGGGAAGAGAATTATAGAGGATGTGAATCCCACAAAGTGCCACTTTTGTACCCGCCGGAACCACCCTTCCCCCTCCCCCCAACAACTTTCCCTTTGGTCTACAATATCCATATGGCCGTTCAGCTGCTGCAAGCAGCCAACGGTTTAGATTACACCACGTAATCTAAATAAAATCGGACGATTCACAATTAAATAGTGGGCCTTTACTTGTAATACTACTTTTTATTTTTTTCAATTCTAAGGATTTAAAACCCCTATTCGATTGTGGACTATCCAATTTTATTTAGATTACCTGGTGTAATCTAAGCTGTTGGCTGCTTGCAGCAGCTTCTGCAAATAAAAATCTCAAGAAGGGAGGTTTTCTGCTAATTTAACCCACATCTTAATTGCTAGTTAATGTTTAATCAACATCTAGCATATGTACTTTCATTGTGAAGAAGGGAGTAACGTATTATAGTTTTTTCCTACCAAAAAAATTAATACATATCATCATTATATGTATCTGCAACTGAAGTAGTATTCATATTCATATTCAGATGAAGTAACTGAAGACTGGTAGTAATCCAACACTGACTTGCAGAACCACACCAATTACTAAAGAAGGGTACGCAAAGGAAGTGGATGCACCATTACGACGAGGCTTGTATCTGTTAGAGATACCTCGGTTCCCCTTCCGGACATTTCTGCGACCCCGGTTTCCCTTCGGGAACTTTTTATCCACCATTTTCACTTCCTTTATCTTTCTTTCCCTTGTTTCCTCATGCATCTCTATCTCCACATCAGTACCTGTAAGAACAAATCAACCCTAATATTCTTCTTGTTTTGCTTCTCTGTTCTAATTTACTAGACATCTACAACTAAAGTAATGTAATCATACTCCTCACCTTCATAGTCTTCTTTCCCAGTGTTTTCTGAAAGTCCAGAACCTGCATCACTTGCAGGAGTGAAAGTAGTTTCACAGGCCGACCTCAGAACTATTTGCAAGAATAGGATGAAGAAGAGGAACCATGGTAACATTTTGATCTTCATATCTGTATGAATAGAGATTCAAATGGAGACGAACTTTAATGGAAGAAAGTTTGAGATGGGAAGGAAGAGGTAAGGTGACTCTTCAAGGTCGCTGGCAGCAACAACAGCAGCTCTTCAAGACTGCAGTGTGGTTCATCAAGACCTGCAACAGTAGAACTTTAAGAGACGATAATAAACAGCAACTGTATAATTTTTGGTACATTGATATAGTATGTTATTTATATAGAGATTACAATAAGAACCATTAGAATAGAAAACCATTTATAAAGGAAATTCTAAAACAACTAGGAAACTGAAGCAAAACCAAATTAGAAACCAAATCAGAAAAAACTCCAGCAAGTATGGAAACTAAATATAACGCTGCCATGCCTCAGCTACCTTTTCGGTAGGCCTATAACTCATAGAGACTGACGCTTGGACCCTAGGTGCTGACACCAAGGTTAGAATTCTAGCTCTTCCAAAGTGGTATCTCACCGATGTGTCGCACCCGGCACCCCTCCTCAACCGGAAGGAGGCCTTAAAAGACTTTTTCAGATTCCTATTGATTTCAACTGTGGACAGGTATCTGTCTAGGGGGTTGGATTATTGAAGGCTACAGGAAAATAGTGATCACAAGAACCCAGTGATCAGTAAATTCTTCTAAAATGAGAAAATTAAGGAAGCAACACGTTTCTGAATGGACATGAGGAGGTGGAATATATAGTTCCACTGAAAAGCACCACAGACAACAAATCTTTGCTTTGCCAAGTCGGCTAAGGTTATATCAATTATCATGTTATGAGTTGAGCATCTCAAGATATGCTAATCTGTAAAAGAGATTACTGGGTATTTGAAATTGAATTCAAATGAGTTTGTTTATTCTGAGACACGCCAGCAAAGAATCACTCTTTTTGCTTTCCAAATTCCACCACACTTTTTCTTTTTAGCACTGAAATTCACTAGCTAAATTCCTAACCGGAGAGACAAAGTAAGACAAAAAAGTCATCATAGAATCCAAATGAGTCCAAGAACAATAGTGAATGGCAACCTTTATGGATCATTTTGATTGGGCAACACGCAGGGAATAGATTCTTGACCTTCCAGGATAACACACCCAAGGTTCAAGAAAAGCTAAAGCTTCTAAAGACCAAAAGCACCTCAGTATTCCACCATGGATTTGGAGAATATAGAGATAGAGCAGAGTGCACAAGCCCAAAAAACTAATAAAATTCGATTTGAAGAACTAACAGCTGATGAAGGCACACAA
Source organism: Hakea prostrata (assembly GCF_041222555.1). Lineage (NCBI taxonomy): Eukaryota > Viridiplantae > Streptophyta > Magnoliopsida > Proteales > Proteaceae > Hakea > Hakea prostrata. The sequence goes on from NC_142602.1 coordinate 24,096,530, forward strand.
GGAAACAGAATGATAACAGGGAAAGTTGAACTCAAACGTAAAGTCAACCCAACTTCTGCTGCGATAAGAACTCTGGATTTCAAAAAATAATCTGAGAGAGAGATTTATGATTATCAATCAAAAGGCGAACCCCTATTGATTAATCAAGAGCAAGAAAAGTAAAAGAACCTGAATATGTCAAGATAAGTAGATGAAGGTGCAACTCTTAAAATCAGATACCTGAACGATTTGCAGTTGAACAATGAGAAATGGGCAGAAGTGGTTCAATCAGAGAACCAGGAAAACCTCCTCTTTAAGGATGCCATGGACAGAAGACACCACATTTGATCGACCCCTTTGACAAGGATGAACAGAGCTAAATGTCATCTTCAAGTTTGTTTTGATTGATATACCATGTTGACAACTGTCACAGAAATGGGCTGCCACAACAATTCTAGTTCTACTCTCACCCCAAAAGAGGAAAAGGAAAAGAAAAGCTCATCCGCACAGCAGGAATCATCCACCGCTTGGATTTAAAATATAGGATCTGAATAGGTTGTTTGGAGCCTTTGAGCCCTTAAAGATTTGTTCATTAGAATCAGATTCAATTTCGATTTCATTTCCCTTTTTTCGGCTTTGTCCTATATAATAATCATTATAAAGATATAATGGAGTTACCTATACATCTTCTAATGGCCTTCAAAAAATATCTGTTAGCCAAAACATTAATTCTTTTTTTCTTTTTAATTGGTTCGTTCATTGATTGATCTTGCACACAACCATGCATGAAGACAAGGTTCAGGGCATAATATTGGCAGGGCAATAGAGCAAGTGGAACTTACACCACCTGGTAAAGTACATTAAATAACTCAAATACATATTACAAGATTGATGAAGTAACAATTCAAACAAAGACATGAAAAAGAACTGGTAGTGTTATGATGAGTTGAACCAGAACAACTGAGATTTTTGAAGAAGTCCTTGCCACAAGGACCGATGCATCATTTTTCACAGGTTTAGCAGGTCGTGGGTTTATGTCTCCACCTCCAAAAGCTCCATTATTCCCCTTACCATGATGGCCAGCCAAAAATCTTCTTTGCTCATGTTTGTCATATAAACCAATCGTCACACTTGAACCTGCAAAATCAAATTTTCAAGTATAATAATAATCATAATTAGTTTCTTGTAATTTCTCTCACTCTTCTCTGAACTGTCAAAATGGACTTACCATGTTGCTGCTTTTCATGCGCCACAGACAAACATCCTTGTAAGAATATGATAAAGAAGAACCATGAAAGCAATTTTAGCTTCATAGGTGATTGCCTATAGGAAGAACTCAAAACTTTCCTTTGTTTTCATTAGGAAGTTGGTTATAGAGTTTATAAAGACATGAAAAGATAGACATTTGGTGTACCAGATACTATATTTTATTACTTATGTGTCACAGTACTAATGGTCGATAGTAGTAACAGCAGAAATCTGGGCAGAAACGAGTCAATCTATACCAATGAAGTGAGTTAAACATGAGACAATGCAACTTGACTATATTGCCTTTGAAGGTTTGTTTCTTTATATGAAGTCACAGTGAAAAGAATATATTGTCTTGCTGCCTATCTCCGAGACTTTTAAGAGACATTTTTACCTGTGGAACAGCCATAAGGGAATATGAAACAACCATTTATTCTTTTTTAAATGAATCTTATGCAAAAGACATTTACGCCCATAGTGGAAGGGAAAAGAAAACCCAGTTTATTTCAAGAACATCCCATCCACTAAAGAAAAGGGTTTTACTCGAATCAATTAGCATTCTTTGGATCTAAAGTTCATCCGAACCAACTTATGCGCATCTTGAATACATATGAGTAGAATTTTTTATATAATTAATATAGGTGGGGCTTTGCCTCTAGCCATAAGGAGATTTGAACTCTAATCTTCTACATGGGAGCGTTGATCTCTTTTTTCTTTCTCTTTCTCCGTCTTCTCTTGCCCCTTCTCTGCAATCTCCGCCAAATGGTATGCTAAGTACAAAGTGATAAAAGTCAAAGTGTATGGTGAATTCTTATAAAAATGGGTCTGGAAGTTTTCTGGTATATGCTGAATTCTTATAAAAAATGGGTCTGGAAGTTTTTTGGTATATGCTGAGTGACATTTTATTATGAAGATTGTAATGGTTGCTAAGGGCTTTCACTAATAGGGCTCATTAGTGATCTCATTTGGGTGTATGAAGGCTTAGGCGACAGGGGTTATGGTATGAGATATTATCAGTTGGATCAACCCAACTTGGAGAAAATCTAACGTCTCATATTATCTTGTGCGCACCAAAAATCAAATCTTTGTTTCATTTTTTTTCTCGATTTTGTTTTCTTCATATTACGTTAATACGGAACCACAGAATTCTATGATTGAAAAAAAGACACATCATGTGAAATTTTGAACTATCATATCTCCTTCAAACCATTACAAGCCAGGGAACAACTTCATCGCCTAATTGATTTAACATAATAGTATAAAGCAGGCAAGCTTAACATCAAACGAAATGAATCAACATGAAAGAACCAGAGTAACTCAACAGACATGGAAAGAAGACACTGCCGTTGGATTTGGAAACTAAACTCTGGTTCAAGCCGAGGGTACCATGGTTGGTAGTGCATCTCTCCTGCTCTTCATGAAGATTCCAACTTTCCTGGCTTGGAAAGCCTTGATCCTCTCTCGGTCTGATTCTTCAACCACAGAAATCCATGACTTCCAGTTTGTGCCTGCCTTTTCCTGCTGGGCAAGAAAACTGGGATTTCTATGGAGGGGAATGAAGGCAGCACCATGGGCTGAGATTGCAGTGAACAAGAAGAGGAGGGATATTAGAGATAAGGAGAGAAACAATCTGAGCTCTCTCATGTTCGTTAAGCTTGGAAGCTCTGAGCAAGACTAGGTACTATTGTGTGTCTATCTGTGTATAGAATCAGACCATTATCTAACACCCAACATTGAAAACGACTCCAGACGATGACAATGCATTCGGTGCCCAGAAAAATTGTGGAAAGTGTGTGAAATCAAGGATTGTAATTTCCTTGAAAAGACTCAAATATTAAATCCCATTCAAATATGTTCAGTAATGATTGAGACCTGAAACGAATAAAATGTCCATTGCAATGGGATCCGATACTTCATTGACTCGGGGTCGTTGGAAAGCAGATTCTTCAGCAAATCAATCATAACAATAAATAGACGGATGTGATGGACAAACAGTCTGAAAAGTCTGTGAATCGTCTAGGAATGAGAGATGCTTGGAATAAAACCTTGACAGCCTATGGTACGTTGAAGCTTTCTAGAAGAGTCTACTATATATCTGGGGTGATTTCAGTGGGTAACAATTGAACTTTAAGATCCTTGTCAAAGTTATTCTCTCATTTGAAATTAACAGCGAATGGGGAATATGGCTTAAATTGTCAAGCACTTGAACCTTTTATCATGGTTCTTTAAAGACAATTTTAAAGATAAAAGCGTGTTGGAGAAAGACGAGTGATGCACAAGAAGCACCTGACCTTCCCAGAATCTAGAAAGTGATCGACGTGCATCAATTTGAAGCAGAGAAGGAGTTTCCATTGCAAGAAAATGGTACGACGCCAAAAGTCAAGCTGCCCAAGAAGTCTCTGGAGGTGGAAACCATGTTGTAATTTCATGAATCGGACAAAGTGAACCAAAAGTAAGTTTAGTGGCTGAAAATTTAACCTCAGTATTGAAGCTACAGGAAAGAAACGTTAAACCAATTGTAATTTCGCCCTCTGCACGGCAAACCAATCCTGTTTGGGGTGCAGGAAGTATCACATCCTAAGGGTGATAATCCATGTCAAAAATCAGGGCTTACTTGGGTAACGAACCGTCAAGATCAAAACCTCAATCCTTGTTTTAATCTCAACCATACACAGCACGATGTAGCACCCAAGCAATTTCACCAAAAGCAAACCAGTTACTTGACAGTGAAGAGGGCAAATTATAATGTTATGGCTTTCTTTTTTTTCTTTTCTTGGTAAAGATTGTTATGGCCTTTACCCAGAAAAAAAAAAAAAGATTGTTATGGCATTCTACAACTACATTTTCTTTCTTGAAATAGACATCAGTAAGAAATAAAATTTATGGAACAAGATTCCATAAAAGACGTGCCTCAAGCGTGATGGAAATAGATTGGAAGTGAACGAACAGATTAAGTGAGAACTCCATAATTTGCAGAGGCAGGGGAGAAGTGGAAGACAAACGCTTGAAAGCAACTGCCAGAAGACCAGAAGAGTAGTGTGGACCCTAAATGCCCACCCTAAGGTCTTGCATTCACACTCCAGATTCTCGTCTTCAGACTAGATACCTACCAATCAACAAAAAGAAGAAAAAAAGTGATGGATATTTATGTACCATTTCTTCCGGTTCAAGGAAAAACAGAAACTGCCAAGGTTAGCTTGCTTGCTTTAAGAGTTGATAGAGAAAGTGTTAGTCATACAAAGAGGACTTTAGTTAATCAGACTATCAAGGATATCTGGATCAAGCCTATTGAGTAAATGAACCTGCCCAAGCTGCTTAACCAATTCCCCTGTTACACGGTCCATGTATAGGAGGTAAAGCTCACCCCTGCTCTCCAATGGCTCTAGTGTCTTTCGAGCTTGAATAAAAGATTTCACCCAATCTTCAAACAGTTCTGCATCATCATCACAAGTGAATGTCAATACTGGATGTATACAAGCATGGTGCAAATTTTAAATATATAAACAGAAAATTAGTGTAATATAATCCCCTTCACCCTCCACGGCCCTCTTCATCCCCCACCCCCTCCTCTCCCTCTTCCTTGGCCATCGCTTCGGTTTCCCTGGGTAATGTCATTGGGCAACATAACTCTAGCTCTTCAGTGCTTGGGACCTCTGACTCTGGGACCCCTTCTCCTCTGCTCCTGAGTTGCAAAAGCAGCCGCTATACCAGAAGGTGCCATCGCTTTGATGAGGACTTTGTCAACGAGCTCAAATCTTCCAGGAAGACGAAAAAGAAAAAGATGATGAACTAATTTGTTTCTTGAGTTTGGTATGTTCCCCGCCTTGTGCCTCACCCCTTTTCTCGTATTTTGTCTAGCTTAGTCATTTGTTCTATTTCCTTGATAGCCTTGTTTAGGTCCTTGTTGGCCTAGTTAGGGCTCTGCCATGGCTTTCTGATTGTATTCTTTCCCTCCCCTCTTATCTCCTTCAGTAATTTTTTATTTGTCCAAAAAAAAATGTATATTTTGAAGAGTCTTTAGCATACAAAGCAGAATAATTGAGATGCCAACCAAATGCTTTATTACCATATTCATATCATAGATGGCCTTTATCTAAATTAATATTTCTTTAAATAGAAAGTAATAGACTAGAAAATGGCACCAAAAAATAGGCAAAAGAAGGGGATGATATAGGGTGACAAGGAAAACGTATCCAACTAACCCAGCCAGCAGGGGGTATAAAACATGTGTAAGGCCCCTCCCCCCTCCCCCCCTCCCCCTTGTTGAAATTGTAACATACTTTAGAATCTTTCTGCATGTGTGTGTATTAATGGAGAAGGTTTGATACTACCAGATATCAGGGAAAAGAAAAAGAAAACATAACTATAAATAATAAATGTTGAGATTGTACACCTCATTTACCCACCAACAAGACATGAATATAACACCTCTTAAGAACAGCTTTTATTCTTCATACTTATGAAAGATCCTAAACATGATTGGCAATCAACAGGTTTGAAGTCCTCTTAAGTCTCATGGTTGAAATTGGAACAAAATTACAGGAAGAAAGCTCACAGAGAAAAGCATCATACTATTTCTATTAGAAAACTAAAGCATAGGAGTGTTAAACATACTGTTCTCAAAACCTTCACAAGTTGCCCAGGCGTGTGAATGGTCTGATATAAGAAATTCAATAAGTTGGATCCTGCCATCAAAACAGAGAGATCAGTCTTAAAAGGCTAATGAACCTCCAATCTCTTAAACCCTAACAGCAAGGCTGTAGTAAAATATGTACATAATACAACATCCAAATTCAGGACATAGTAAGGACCACTTGAGTATGTTTGTTGTAATCAATGAAATCTCTGGGAGATTAAATAAATCTGCATCCAACACACACATCACCATAGAATGCAACCATAATTCATCAGCATGACCTTCATGGGGGTAGATCTGTATGGGTCGATGACACTATGAACTGGCAATCACATGCACAAGTGATGCAACTTAAGCACGGTGATCTGAAGTGTGTCCTACCTTCAAAGGATCCTGAGATGGGTGGACTGGAGATGGTCCAACCCCGTATAGTGGTGGCGCAGAGAACCTTAGGTGCGGTAAAAGAGAAGCCTGAAGGCCACCTTCTACGTTATTTAATCAAATGAAGGTGTCACATGTACAGAAATCACCTACTACTTGCTGGTACCATTCAATGATATTACTACCTCTCAGATATCCAAATATATGGAAAATGAGTGTAATAAATGTCAGAGTCAAATTGACACTATTGTGGACTGTAACTCTATGTCCTAGAAAGGATTATTAGCTACTAGCAAAAAAGAAAAGATCAACTTAGGAAAAACAGCCACTTCTACACTTCCTATTGGAAAAACAGAGACCTATAGAGTTTAAGAAAAGCCCATGAAAATTTCCTAGACTAATCAGACTTGAATTTCCTATCACAACTTTTCTTGGATGAATAAAGAATTCATTAACCAAACGAAAAGGGAGGGGGGGAGAAGATACAAAAGCGCACCAAGGGCCACGCTTAACCAAGAAGAATAAGAAGCACTAACGACTGCACTAAGCCTAACAGACAACTAAAGGATCTAGTAGCGAGAAAACAGAAAGCAAAACTAGACTAAGCTAGAATTTCCTTTTAATAACTTAGAATATGACCATAGCTACTAGTGGAAACTCGCGAATAATAGCAGTGAAAGCATTACACTAAATCAGGTTTCAGATTATCAAAAAAAGTTATCCACCATAGTATTTTCATCCATTTAGACAAGTTCATGCAACAAGAGATAAGTGATCATTTAAATAAAAAAAAACTATTGACTGAAACATATCTTTTGCAGAGAACTTACATCATAAACATGCAACTATGCATTTTAGGGAATGCATCATCAAATGGGTCTATGAAAAGCAAGCTCTCCGCAAGTACAGAAACCCTCTGAGAAACCAAAAGCATTGTTCTTTGGCCTATATACTGCTCATTCCCAAGCTTACGAATTAAGTGCTGAACATAGAATTGACCATCTGAATCAGCAGTAGATGATCCTGTAAAAGAGTGAGCATGCAATCAATTAAACATAATTTAGAAACAGATGACCAGTTGACAGCAAACAGAGAGGAACATGGAGTGAATAAGCATTAGACTGTGTTTATCCCTCACTCTGATTTGACAGAAATGAGAAATCACTGAAATTGTATTAGGCTGTGGGAGATCATTAAAAACTACCAATGAAAATCCCAGTTTCCCATGAACTACATAATATAAATCTTGGCCAGGATCCTTTGAATAGTGATTTTGACCAAATGACGGAGGCCTCTTCTCTGTTTTGCAAAACAATTGGTTTACTAAGGTTAATTCACTTGGATTTCTGTTATTCTATCTCATTCTTCTTCTTCATCTTCTTTTATTTCTCTGTGGTAAATAAATATTCTGCATCTTTAGGAATTCAAGATTTCAAAGTTTCTAAATAAAAAGTTTGTAAATGAGACTTTCACGTTAAAACATTTACAAATCAACTTAAGGGGTGACCATTATTAAAAGTTGAAAGACTATGCCAACACAAGGTATATTACCCAACCCCCCACCCCAAAAAATCCCAGAAAAAAATTTTATACGGTCACTTTACACAGGTAGTCTTGATGAAGCCAAGTAATAAATGCCTTGATACTCATGTAAGCACTGCTAAAAATGGTTTTCCCTATGGTTCTTCATAGACTTTGGAAAGACTAGAGTAAAGCATTCAGCCAGAACAAAAAAAGAAATCATAGCTTAGAGTCAAGGATGTCACACACTCAGGGAACTTATTTTGGTTGTCGATACAAGGGTATCTATTCATGGTGCAAGTTCCCCTGATGATAGTTCATACCACATCATAATTCCTGGCAAATATGAGGCCTTATTAAAGCAACAACCAAGGAAAAGCACAATAGACACCATAAAGTTTCAAGTGTAGTCAGCTGGTTACCGTCGCTCTGCAAGGACGGGCACATTCGTCTAACCAATCGTGTGATCAAGCTACTGATAATCCCTTCAATGTGCTCTCTACGCTTACCATTGGACAACAAACCCTTCAGTGTAGCTTTAAAAAAATACAAATTTATTAGAATAAATAACAATCAAATAATTGATCCTGACAATACAGATAAGTATTGCTGTTCTAGTGGAGAGACCCTGAAATAAGAAAGAAACAAACACATCGGCACAGGCAGATGAAATACACGTATGAAATTGCATAGATTTAATATCAAGTTCTTCACAAAAAGAGAATGATGCCATGGCTGGCCTAGTCCAAAAGGATTCTAGTTGAACAAAAATTTTATAAATTCTATCAAGAAACCAAAGCAAAAATAATGAAATAAGTATTGCTGTCATTTTCCTTATTAAAGTAGACACAACCTGCTTTATATAGACTATAAAATATTACAGTGCGCTGCAGTACCTTTAACCAAATTACATGTTGCATCAGGAAAAGGGAATAGGCAACCAATTTCAAAATGATTCTGCCATTTTCCTTCTGTACCACATTTAATGAAGGATAAAGCAGAATATAGGAAGTCTGATTCTTCACTAATGTCTAATTGCATTCATATATACTAAACATCTTATTATGAGTAAGATTAAATGTAGGTAATTTGTGATGTCTTATATGGCTATGTGCTCCATTTTCCCTTTTTCTGATTTTTTTCTAATTGAATTATGAGAAAGTGCAATAATTGGTTTCCTCCTATCTTTGTGAAGGGAAACAAGAACTGTTGTTTCAACTCCAACCAAATCAAACCATGCATGGTTTGGGTGTTGGAAATGGACATCTTAATTTGATTGTAGCAAGATTGCATATATTGTTTCTTACAAAATGCCTAAAATTGGAGTATAATGAATACATGATGTGAATATTACCTAAGATAAAGTCCACAGCCTGATGTGACAAATTAGCAAAAGTAGTGTCTTCCACCTTCAAGCAAGATTGAAAATTTTGAAAACTTGAACAGTAAGCAGCATGTCATAAACCAGTGCCATGAGAAAAGGAAGGGAATGCATTAGAAAAATTTAAGTTGCCAACTGACAGGACACACTGTGTTGCACAGCTCCACCAGAAAATCAACTGAGGTGCCCAGGTGCTCTAACTCATCTTCTCTATGGAGCTCTGCAATTACAAAAGACAATGTGCTACGCTAAGAAAGCTCATATGTATTAACAACCATACCACAAACAAGATCCAGTAAGCGTAAATCAACAAATGCATGTACCTAGAGTGTTTTGCCTACGAAAAGAATTTTCTGGCCTCTTCCTCATTTGCCTTAGACGTACTGGCCAAGAAAAAAGAATTATCGTCAGTGAGTCGCTGACATTACATTAGGCAGAATAACAAGAACAAGGAAGGAAACGACAGGAAAAGATACAAACTAAACCTCGTCTCAGAAATCTCCGCGTCAAAACCTCATTGATTCGAGAACCACTCTCATCTCCACAATGCACACGCTTAGGATTTAGTTTCCCGAAATGATCATAGAAATAGCACCTACATGAAGCACTCTGCGGGAACAGATCATACTGCCTTCCGTCTGGACCAAACTAAAAGAATCTACAGTCAATTCCTCTTATGTTCACACAGAAGGAAAAAAAGGAAAAGGAAGGGCGTCCTTAGAGAGAAGAGAAAGCCCAGAGCATACCTTCGAGTTCTTTGAGTTCTTCTTTGAGCCTCAGAAGCTCTAATTTCCTTTCCTTCGCCTGAAACACAAATGAAGGTGGTGATGAAATTAGACTTTTTCGAATTAAGTTGCAGGACCGGTACAGAGAAGACGGACTGATGGACTGGAAACCTTTCGCTTCCATTTTAGAGCATCGGATTCAGATGACGAAGAAGATGGAGATGAAGGATTCGGATATAGCTTCGATTTGATTAGAGCCATTGCTATGGCGAATTTCAGTGACGGATTTACTTCAATTTCACGCTGACCGTTGTCTTCCATCGTCGCTGCCATCGAATTCTCACTCTCTACCCTAAGTCTAGAATTCGGACAGCCACTGAGAAAGAAAGACGATTCTAAAATAAAAGAAGAAAGAAAGGCGCGCCTTCTCTACTTTCAAAAAACCGATACAATATTCGATCAATACTTTAAACTGAATTGTTTTCTCCAAACGGACAATCATGCCCCCCAATAAGCCCCTCCCCAGTCCCACACAGTGAACTACATTGAGCTAGGTTCAAGCCCCGTCCAAATGGAATCCACTCATCTGAATTCCAGTTGATCGGATTGGTGGTTCACTTTTTTTACTTCGAAAAGAAAATTTGAATTGAGACAAAAATTGAACTTCACTTTGAACCTAAAAATAAAATTCACCTGAAAAAAACACATAGCAACATAAACAAAGCACAGAAGGGAAAATAAAATAGAATTGAAACATAAACTAATGTTTCTGAGTCTGTACTATCAAAATCTGATACACCATAAATTAAGTGAACATGTACCGGCCAAGTTCATGGGGGCATCTAGTAGTGGGCCAATTCGCCATGCTAGATGGTAATATTTATGGAAATTGTTTTTCTCTTTGAAAATTCTCGCTCCAATGAACACTCATACGACCTCAAAAAAGAAATATACAAAATAAAGATAAAGGGTTCTCCGCAGCCCTCGCTTGTCACAGATTTTTCAACACAGGTTGCTCGCCTCAAAAGGGGGGGGTTTAAAAAAGTGAAACGGAGAATTAAGATTTAGAAAAACAAAAAGGAACAGAACAGAACAGATCTAGTTTTCTCCTGATACAAAAGAAGACAACTGCAGGCTAAGCGCTCCAACGGAATTAAGCAAGCAAGGCTTCACAAGCTTGGATATCAGCACCTTCAGCGCCAAGTATTCCTTGCCCAGAAGCACTAGAACTGACGGTCCTTACGGCACTATTGAAGATCACTTTCTGGAATTGGGGATCTTCCACCTTCTTCATGATATCTACCACCACCTTGAAGTTGAGACAACCAGCCAAGACCAGCTTTCCAATTACCTCACCAAAACTGCTAGGTGCTCTTGGTAAATCAATTGCAATGTCATCCAACATCGAACCATAGAGAAGACAACCTGTACCTACATCCTTGGCCATTAGAACCTCCTTTGTCAACAAATATTCCAAGAGCTTCGTGACCAGCTCTACACAGGCTGAGCCTTTCTCCAGTCCAAGATTGATAGCTTCCTTAACCAGCTCTGCGTGGTAGTAAGGGGCTTTCAGGTCCTGTACACACTGCAATGCTTCATCCAAAAGACGAACATGGAAGTATTCCTCCAGAAGAGCTATTGTTTTCCTCTGAAGCTCAGCAGGATCTGACCTTGTTACAGGAGCCGTTGGCCTCTCAGAAACTGGAACTGCTGAAGGTGCCGGAACAGATCTTGTAGGTCCAGGGCTCTGGGCAACAGGGTCACCACTGGTAACCTGGCTAGGAGACCGTGAAGGGGCACCACCACCACCTAACAGTGCACTAGTCTTGCCGGTCATCAGGCCTCCAGTACCCTGAGGCAGCAGCTTTGGGTTAAAAGAACCTGGTCTCCCAACCATAGGGGGCTGAACTCGACCAGATTGCACACTGGCACCATCGCCCCTAGGCATTGAACGTGTACGGGGAACCTCCCAGTTGTCATTGTCCATCCCAGGCATCCCAGGCATCTTCCTGATACCGGGCATTCCAGGCATCATTCCCCCAGCACCTGGTCTGTTAGGGAACCCTCCTGGACCAACCCCACCAAGAGCACCAGCTGCGCGACCATTTCTCATGTTTGCAGTTGCACCAGGACGCAACCCAAGATTCTTCTCCGCCTCTGTGTGTATTTCAGTAATGGTCTTGGCTTTAACCTGAAAAACCAAAGATTGAAAAAGATAATATGATGAACTGCAAATAAAAACTGCACAACACAAGACAAGAAATAAGAAAATTTACCTCCTCACGCCGGGGGACCCAGTTCGAGGCCCTTAAATCCAGAACATCACGGACCAAAAACCTTAGCCTTGGTGCCAACTGAAAGTTTGTTGTCAGCTCCTTCAATCGACTGAAGTAGGTATCGTTGATACGCTTGGATTTTGGGCTCTCATCCAACTGCTTCCCAATGGTAACAAAGAACTGGCATATAGCCTCAACATTCTCCTCATCAGGACATGTTTTAACATCATGCCCCAAAAGCTCCTGTTTCACATAAGCGGAGGATAAGCAATTTCTAAAGCACTGAAAAGCCACTTAAGATTCTGGGGATAAAAAAGGAACAATTAGAGAGCTCAGTAAGGACCTGAACAATGTGATGAACAATCTTCTCAGGCACCATCTTTTGTTTCAGTAGTTCACCAATAAGGCGGATATTTCCAAGAGTGCGCAGCTTCACCATTCTTTCTTCGTCCCTACGTTCTGACTCTTGCTCAGGAGCAGTCATCATCCTAATTTCTGCCCTGATATTGTCAGCACCTTCAAATTCCTCCTGACAATTATTCAACAGAATACGCTTAAATGTGATTTCTTTTCCACCGGGTTCTTCAGAAGGGAATGGTGGCAGCTTTTCATTTAGATCAGAGCAGAGTTGAGCATACATAGGGCAAAATGTTGGCTCCAGCACAGCCTTGTCAAAAATAAGTGAGATAACACCCTGCAGGTGGCAGATTATCTGAGTACCACAACTGGGAGGAAGGTAAAAGAAAAGAAAATAGAATATATCCACATATTCAAGAGATCAACAAGACAAACTAACCTTTAGTATATCGGGTGTAGTGATCCCAGAATCAATCAGTTGGCCTTTAAGAATATCAAATTTCTCCGGTGTCAGCTTGTTCAAAATACTGCAGAGAACATGTAAGGAAAAAAAAGTAAGATCCCATCATTGCAAAATGGCCCGGTCTAAGGGAAAGACACCTTAAACCCCCCAGGCTCAGGCATTGAATGTCATGCTACATCCGAGAATGACCCATTAGTAACTGGCTCACTGCATTTACTATACTACTAGAACAAAAAGTATCTTAAAGGTGTACCCTTTCACTGTCTTTAAAACACGTTCTTTCTCAGTGAGAGTCCCCCTTCGAGCTGACCATGGCACCTCAGCTTTGACAAGAACTGGAGCGGGACCTGTCTGTATCAAAGAAGAACAAACAGAGGTTAGAAATAGTGCCGATAAGGCAAATTAGATGCAAATAGTTAAAATGACTCCCAAATATCTCAACACCACCAATAAAGCCTGCACCTTAGCTCTCCCCCGCGCAACCCGCCCCCCCCCCCCCCAAAAAAAAAAAAAAATTGACAGCTAAAGCATTAGACAACTTATGGGGTCAACTTACATGAACAGAATTCCAGTAGTACAAGATAAGATAGAAACTGCCAAATAAACAATAAATACATCACACGAATAAGAAATGCAGCTACTGATCAATACCCCTTGGTTTGAAGAGATTTGAGCCCTTGCAAACTGAGAGTTTAATTGGTCTTGGCGATTATATTGATTTGTTTCATGCTGTCTTGAATCTAACCGAATTCCTGACTCCTTACTTTCCCGAATAGTATCCCAGGACCTCTCCTCAGCAGCAGGCAACTGTCCCGATCGACCACGCCAATCACGGACCTCTGGTTCAGAATAACGACTATGAGCTTGAGCTTGAGCTTGAGCTTGAGGCTGCAGCTGCCCAGAAAAGGGTACACAAACAAATCAGAGGACAAGATTCTTATATTAACCTAAAGAAAAAATAAATACAAACCCGAGACTGGCCATCTCTAGTAAAAGATTTTAAGATAGCTCACATTTGCATCTCCGCGACCCCAGTTCTGCTCTTCACCAAAAAATTCAGCCTCAATTTCTTGCTTGATTTTCAGAATATCTTCAGGGATATCAACAGCCTATGAGAAAAAATAACAACCAACAGAATACACAATCTGTTAAAGATTATCAAAGTGTAGAAATTGAATATTGATATTTGCAATATAAAAATATAAAGCACCAAAACCTAAATAAAATTTTGAAACAGCAAACACAAGACAGTTGTACCACCATAAGAAATGTAGATTAACAAGCACATCAAATGGAAGAGACCGCCTACAGATTTATCATAACGGATGGATGCCACAATACCATCCAGATACCGAAAGACCTGTCAGTTGTAACACATGTACAGTTCTGCAATCAATGGAAGTCAACATAACCAAAGCATACAACACAAAGCTCTATGAATTCCTCTTAAAATTTTCAAATTCTCCTTGAACAACGACCAAGGCTCAATGAAACTGCTCTTTTTCCCACATGACATGGCGAGAAGGCATAAACTAGTCCAATGGGACAGGAAAAACCTAAGGTAAACTGCTGAGACCGTTTGGCTTTAAACCTTTAACCACCGAAACAATTATAAGTAAACACAAACCTCTAACATCAAAAAAATTTCAAAAGTATACGGAGAGTTCATACACACCTCTCCAAATACTCAGAACATAAAATGTAAACTACAAACAATGAAAATAAAATGTCTTTCAGTGCAGACACAAAAAGAATATGTAAAACCTGGTAGAAGACTCTACAATCAAAAGAAATACAAATGAACAGGAAACAAACTATCATTATTTTTCGACTGCTAACATAGCATTAACATCAACAGAAATACAAAATAATACAACAAGCAGCATCTCCATTAATTAATCACCATGAGAAACACTGAGGATAGGAAATATAATGAAGGGAAGAAATTGGCAATTACCTCTCTCAGCTGTAACAGCTGGTCACGAGTGTACCGAACATTCTCACGAGTCTCAAATCGTGAGTCTCCAGTCTGAAAGAAAAAGAAAAAAATAGATAAATCAAGAGTACAGAAGTCTTATCCATCTTGTACTTTATTTGTCTACTCTACCACATTCAGCTAGTAGAAAGACAAGAACCACTAACGAAATCAAAAAACTCAAGCCTACCATAAGAAATCGACGGAACTCAATCATCGAACAACAAACATCACTTTCAAAATAGAGCAAAACAGAATAATAAACAAGTTTAAAGCATACATCAAATATGGCATGAAATTTTCACACAAACCCACCCATCCCCCAACAACCCCCTGGCTGCCCCCAAAAACAGACTACATGCATTAGAAGAATAGGAACAGTTGCCAAAAGGCATTCACATTATTCATGACCAGAGGAGTTTGAATCCAATGCTAGGAGAAAGACATCAATCAACTTCTACTTAGAAAAGCAAGTTAGGAAATCTAAAAGGGGGGGGGGGGGGGTTGGGGGTGTTAAACCAAGGCGACCCCCCCCCCTCTCCACAAGCAGGTTGCAGACAAGATAATGATTGGATCTGGTATCTAGCAAACCATGAAACCTCACTTGTGTCTTGTAATATCAGTGAATTCCTTCAATGCTTCATGGGACAGGAAAGTTCAGCATTAAATAATCTCTTGTAAACTCATTGAAATCCCAACCACCCCATTGAACAGAAGAAAAGAAGAAGAAAGAAAGAAAGAAGAAATCCCAACCACCCCGCCCTCCCCCCTCCATAAACCCGACTCCTAGCCATTTTGTAGGAGTAGCAGCATTCATATCCAGCAAAGAAAAGCATAAAATAAAAGAACAAATAATAAATCCCATAGAGACCTATCAGAATTAGTGATACCCACGGTGAGTACCTTTACAATCATATATAGCAGTTAGTTAAAAAATGACAGAAGCATAGCTGTCAAAGTGCTAGGCAATCAATGCATCAACAGCCAGCAAAATGCAGCCATTTTGGTAGGTATTAGATTCATACCAGATAAGAGAGGCATTAAAAAACCGGGAAAAAATAATATAATAACAACAATTAGTACCTCCCCCACCCCCACCCCCCCCCACCCCCAAAAAAAAAGAAGAAACTTCCCATACTGAGCAATACCCATGGTGGATACACGTATAGTCATCGATGGCGATTATCAAAGAACAACAGAATCACATTTGTCAAAATGCTTCAGTGATAAAGCACCTACATAGGAAATCTAAGTGCTTTCGTATTTATTAATGCATCCTCGAAAGAATTGTCATCGCCTCAGAATGTTAAAATGCTGAAAAATCTTAGTCTTACTTATTGTAGTTTAATTCTTAATTAAAAAAATATTAGAATAAGATTTTAAAAAAAAACACACACACACACACATATATATAGCATATAAAAAACAGAGGTTAAGGCATTCTTGATAAATTCTGCCAAAATACTAATTAAATACGGGGGACTGAGAGAATTAATATATGAACTAAGTAAGGGAGAAATTGAGAGCATTCTCAGTTTCGACAGGCCAACAGTTCCCACATGGAAATCATAGTAAACGAAAAGTTGATTGAGTCTCTCAAAATGCCAAAAGGCAAGGGACACAGTAACCTAAAACCCACAAATGTCAACATCCCATCTCAACTGGGCCAACAACAAAACATTGCACAAAAGACAGTCAGATTTCTATTAAATGTTGCACAGTGAGTATGCAGACCTACTTTCAGAAAGCAGATCAAAAGACCTAAGAAGGCTACCACAATCTAAATGGATTAGAAAATGATTTTTCATTTACTATAAACATTGCAAAACAGCAGAGCATTTCAGCAGAAGTAATAAAAATAAATCATATGAAAAAGCACAGTGAGATACATACTGTTGGAAGTTTATTGGGGAATCTAAGAGTTAAGCTAGGTTTCAAAGTGGCAACTGAGACTCCAAAGGACTAGTATTCCTCTGATCGTCGGGTCATTGAGAATTGCCTTCATGATCCTTCTGTCCTCCCCCTTTTGATATTTCCACCATTGTGATAGATATCAGACTTCTTCTACTTGTTTTAAGTCTACCACTTTCTCTTATGGAGATGAAGGTGACAATACTTGTGCTCATACTATTTCTATGTGAGCTTTGTGCTACCTTTATCAGGGATTACTTAAAGTCTTCCCTTCCAGAGGACCTACCTAAGCTTTCCCTTTTTCCATAAGCTACTGCCCCACAAGGGGGTTTGTCCTCTAAAACCAATTAACCCTTTGGTTTGGTTGGGGGAGGTGAGGTCGGGGAATGGAATAGAAACCACAATTAGATGTTGATCTAAGTGATTCCCACATTACTTAATAATTTTTTTCTTTTGGGAGCTGGTAGCTACTATTTTTTTTTTTTTTTTGGCCAAAGCTGGTAGCTACTATATTAGCGAAGGAAGGGGATAACCTGGCCCCGAGGAAATCCAAACTCTTGACCTCATACTATGAGGCATTGGTCTTTGCCAACTAAGCCAAACCCTTGGGGTTCACATTATTTAATAATCAGTAGAAAACATCTATGGAGTAGACTTAGTCGACAATATCCCCAAGTTAAATCCACTTCTATAGTTTTTAAAATTAAGTTCTATAGTATCAAAGAAAAAAGAATATCAAACATAGAACTCCGGCTATTTCCTTCGATAAAAACCAATTATTATTGGTGACACAGCCATGTGGACCCTCTTAGTTCAACTTCTGACTGTCATACTTCTATTAGTTGTCCTTTGCTAAATGAATTTCTTTTTAACCTAAAAATGATTATGGGCAAAATAAAAGATAAGCCAACCAAAGTTAAGAGTAAATCTCAAGAGAGGAAAAGAGCATGATCCGAACCAAAAAATACATTAACACACTACGTGTCATTATTTTATTATCTACAGTAGAAGGAAACCTCCATAATGAGTATATGGTTGAAAGAATCAACTAACCACTTTTAAAAGGTAATCACCATAAGGATGGCAAATAAAACAACAATATTCTGCCATCCTGTAAGGCTTACACATGTAGGTCCTTTATGGGCATCCCAATAATCGATGCACACCTGACTACAGCCATTGACTACTGTTTGTCCATATTTACGGCCAAGGCACATCTTGAGTGCCTTCACCAAGAATAACACAACATCAGCACATACCTTTTGCAGCTCTATATTATTGGGATTTCCCAAACTGCAGAATTTCTAACAGTGCCAAATTTATTATTGCTTTTATGCCAATCCAAAACTTTTGGCAGTGCACAAAGCCCGTCTCTCATTCTAAAGTACATTTTTTATTTCTTTTATTTACATAATTCCACGAAAGATGAAAACGCTGAATCCAAATCCCAAGCCCATCCCTCATTCCACGGTAGATTTGTACTCCTTTTATCAATGTAACTCCACAAAAGATGAAAATGCTGATTCCAATTTTCACATGAAAATAGAAAAAATAAGTAAATGCTGCTCCGGCATATCCACATTCCAACAAGTAAACAGCACATTGATCATTTGAAGCAGGAAATAACGTCATTCATCCTAGGAAATACAAATAAGTAGACAAAGTTGCATATAATAATTAAAAGAGGAAATACCTATTGAATTTGTAAATTAACGGATTTGATACCATAAATAATCCAAACAAATAGCGAACAGAAAGACACATGTCCAGTAATCCCATTCAAGACAGGACATAAATTTTAAATTCCGATGGTGCCAGCACATCAAAATCCGAGAACAAAAGCATAAATACAACTAAGCTCCAGCTAGTCAAAAAAGATCTCTGAAACTAAGAAGAAAGAAAAACACAAACATAAACAACTGAAAAAATCATATCTTTACGAACCCTACCTGAAACGTGAGTTAAATCTCCACCTCAGGAATAGGAACAACCAGAAAGATTTAAATCTCTACCTCATGAATAAGAACAACCGGAAAGACCCAGAAAATAAATTGAAAGAATAAACCCTAGATCCTTTAAAAAGAATAGGGTTTCAAAGGGGCTACCTTCAAAGACGAGAAGAGAGGGGCACCGCCGTGAGGGCGGAGAAGCAGTTGATCCGAGGACGATGAGGATGAGATCGAAGATGAACCACCACCACCAGCGCCACTACCAGAACTGTTGCCGAAAGCAGAGTCTGAGCGAGGGGCAAGAAATCTGCTTCCTCGATTGGCTCCACCACCAGGCCTTAAGCTCAATACCGTCTGATCTGCCTGCATAACTCAGTGTTTCGCTCTTTGATTTGGACAATCACCGCCGACCAATCGATCACGAGAAAATCGACAAGAAACAATCGGCAAGAAAGCCGATCGGCAGAGACTAAAAGAAAGATATTTGAAAGATAACAAAAACGAACAACGAAGAGAAGAAGCGTTATCGCGGAGAGAGGTAGAGACTCTCTCTCTCTATCTATCTCTATCTGCAACTCTATCCCTCTGCCTCTCTTCGCTGCTGCAAAGAGAAAAGAAACTGGGGGAAAGATGAGGACAAGAGAGAAACCCCCTTTTATGTATTTCCCATTTTCCCTTCCCCCTTGGTTTGGTGTTTACAGAGAATTTACTATTCATTTCTTTTTATAACACTTTCTTATTTTCGCAATACGAATTAGATTTACATTTCCCGTATAACTCCAACAACCATCAAAATTACGTCACTGTCCTATCTTCTACTAATTTCAAACTCCCCACTATTACTTCAAAGAAAAATCCACATTTACTATTTTGCCATTCCTTCTCTTTTATTTTTTTTTTGGTGAGATTTACCATGTTACTCTTACCTGAAAAAAAAAAAAAGATTTACCATTTTACCATTCGAATTGTGAATACATGTGACAGATAGAAAAGTTATGTTTTTTTTACTAAAAAAAAAGAACAGTTATGTTCTGGAACTCAGAGTTGTTTTAGCGGTGAAACATTCGACTTTTGCTGAGGCATATTAATATCCCATCCCTGGCTTAATAAAATCCCTTTATACCAAAAAATTATATATATCTTCTCAAAATTATCTCAATTTTATTATTATTATTCTTATAGATTAAATTACTTTTGTGTTTTTTTTTTCTTCTTTTCTTAAGCAACTCGTTGCTCTATATTATAAGTTGAGTGATTATGACATATACCACCATAAGGAATTGAATTGTGATATCTTCATTAAAATGTGTTAATTAGAATTATATTAAAGAACAAGTGGTATAACCACCACTCAAAGGAGGAAGAAGCACAAGTGGTGGAAAGAACCAGGCCACCAAATTCGAAAAATACCCAAACTTAGTTGTTAATGCTAATGCCTCCCTACAGAAAGGAATTAGGAGCAAAACTAAACTTACAACATGAGAATAAATTAGTTGAGCAATGTCATCTACCATGGATGTGGCAATCCCATCTACTGATGTAGTATACTGGCATCCTTACTTGTAAAGGGAACTAACGATTGGTAAATAATGTAAACCATAAGGAGCAACATATCAACCATAGACTATATAAATATGCATCTAGAACAGTAGTCACAACCTCCTATGTAAAGAAAGTAAAACCAATGAGGCATTGGGTTCGAATCATCATTCATCCACATCTTTCCCCTCCCTTGGGTTCATAGGTCATAGTCTTTGTCAATGGCTTGATAATCACATAAAAAATAAAGGCTCTGGAAATTTTTTTTTTTATGGGATGAATAACATTACAATATTTTTCCGATGTAAAGATACAAGGGATGGGTTCTTCATGACTAGAGTATGGATTTTTTTTTTCCTCTTTTTTTTTTTTTTTTTTTTTGTTGGGGTGGGGGAACATTACTTGTAAAGGGAACCCAAAAGTTCTGATCCTTTGCTCCCAGCTGACACATATAACCATACATAGTGGGGGGCCTGCATTGTTAGGCCTACAGGCTTCAGGTCGAATAGTGCAGGACTCACACTTTTGTAAATATAAGTGTATGGACGGTTGGAAATAGAGGATTAGAACTTTTGGGAGGGGGTTGTCTAAAGAGTATGGTAGTTTTGAGTGATTGGACCCAATCTAATCTGTGGGTGTATTTGTGATAAAAAAGTATACCCAAAAAAAGAAGAAGGTGTTTGTGAATACAATGGGATTAGAGGGACATTGCAGTCTTTTCATATTATAAATATCTTAAGTCACATGGAGATCTAGTGAAGGGTAGGTATAGTTGTAGCGGCCCAGATGTGCCATGATTGAATGGTCCCAGGCTGGTTCTGCATCAGATGCTCAAAGCAGCCGATCACTCCTCTGCAGATTCTAGAATAGCGGACAAGAATAAGTAAGACTCGAGGGTATTACCCGGACCGTTAGATAGGAATAACTCAAAGTCTCAACTTAGTCCCTTTGTTTTTGGTAGTATCTCAAGTGAGTCGTTGATGGTTTCGTGTCGGAAATCCATTTGTTTCGCGCCTTCTGCTATTCCTCCATTCTGAAATGCTCTTCGCCTCTACCGAACCCAAAGAAACCTATAAATCCTCACAGACGAACCCCAACCAATATCGTTTCGAGTTGGCGCTTGCTTCAATTCTTTCTTGTGAATGCTTCTTGCATCTTGATTCTTCTCTCTGTTCGTTTCCTGGTTCCTTTCGTTCCTCATTTGTTTATCGATTTCGAGTGCACGTTTCAGCAATTCTCTGCCTTTTTCGATCACCAGGGTGAAGTCTCGATTAAGGTCTACAAATGTCAGGATCTTCGAACAGAAGAAAACAACTTCTTTAGTAGACTCATGCTTTCTGGCATTCTTCCATCACCAGGAGGTGTTCCAAGGATCAAAATCTGCTTCACTACAGTAGAATCTTGAAGTGTTTGCAGAAGACATGAACTCAGAAGTGAAGGAAGATTCCAGAATCACCAGCGACAAGGTTACGCTAACCAGGAATGATGAGAAATTAAAGATAGGGGAGCAAGCCGAGAGGTTGGAGTCGGAGGTTGAGGAAGTGGAGAAGGAGAAGAAGGAAGATATCAAGAACACGCTCAAGGATTTCGTTTCCGTGATGAAGGATTACATAAATTGCTTTGACAGTACGGCTGGTCCGAAATTGGATCCTGTATTGAAGCGAAAGATTGAGAAGTTGATGAATGAGGCAATTAGAATTGTGGGAATAGAGGAAAAATCGGCTACATTGAAGGAAATGGAGAAACAACTGGAGGAGTTCGTGATTACCTGCGGTCCAGTTATTGCAAAGTTTCGCGAGGAACGGGTCATTGTTGAATCTGCGCGAAACATAGAAGAAGATGCTCTCTGTTCTGAAGAAGTTGATTGAAGAAGATGCTCTCTCTGTTCTGAAATTTCCTTCTCCGCTTCAGATTTGAGAAGATTACATGTTTTCGTATCTGAGAATTCTGTTTCCTGGGCTTGATAATGAGTCCCCTTTCAACTCTGACTCTCTATATTCAAGATATCCGTTTCAAAGATTCAAGAACCTAAACTCGTTTGTGTGTTTGGAATCCAAGAACTACGATCATCACCTGAAGGGTACGTCCTTATGTACGAGTACAGTAGCTCGAAATTGGATCCTGTTGAGAAGAAAAAGTTGCAGCAACGACGAGTTATTTGCATGGTCGGAGAGGAACAAATTGGCTACAGAGGAGGAATTGAAGAACGGATTCAAGGAACTGGATATTCTCACACAACCAATTATGGCAAAAATACAGATGAGTTACTACTGGATATGCATGTGACAATTTCTAAAGAATTTTGAAACCATTTGAGGTTCAAACAAAATTAATCCTCTGAAGACATTCTAGTTAGGTTCTTTAGTAAGTTCTTGTATTCAATCTTAATGGCATTCCTACTTCTTCCTCTTTTACTGCGTTTCTTCATCTATTTGAGGACCCTATATATCCAGGGAACCAGGCATCAGGTGTTGGGTACGTGTCTCTTAAAGCAAGTGTTCCTTTAAAGGTTCTTGAGATTAATCAATGCTCTCTTGACTAGCCCCTCTTGAAATTGACAAATTAATTTAAGCCTCAATCTCTGTCCTGTTGAGATGATTTTTCTGAGTCATCTATGGAAAGTCTCACCATAGTTGGGTTCTATTCTATCTCGGAAGCCCAATTGTGCAATATTTCTAGTTGCACCACAAGGACATCTATGGTTGTAAGACTAGTTTCAAGTGACATAACTCAGCTCACCAATTTCTCTGTCATCATTTTGTTATAGCCAACTTAGGATAGACCCTTGTCCAGATAGGGAGGGCTGCAATGGTAGACATGGAGGTCAACAAGGATTAGAAGAAGCCCAAAATACATGACAGGGTTAGGGAGGGATCAGGAGCAACCCTTCGAGGGTAATCTGTTTTTAAAAATTTACTTCTCTACTTTATATTAGGCCTTTGCAGCTTGAGAAGATTGATTTTGTATTCTGAAAATTGTGTTCCAAAAATTTAAAAGCAAGTCTATGTAAAGCTCGATTAAAACGAGTGTAAATTTCTACAATTCCCTTTTAAGTTATTGTCTCCAATTCCAAATTCTTCTTCAACTAATAAAGCACTAATCATAAGAAGTAAGGACACTTTAAACTTTCACAATATCTTAAGGTGACAAATACTTTTCCATGGCTTCCTATTGAATACCTTTTTAAAAATATTGGTTAGAGAAATTTAGTTTATTAACAGCCCGTCAGCCCCCACAACAATTTATGTATGAAACTGGATTGACTAAAATGTACACCCTCCACCTCCACCAAAAAAAGGAAAATAGAAAGAGAAAAAAGCATGAATGGGGTGGTGGGTCTTCAAGGTCTTGATCATGGTGGTGTGATGGGCTTATTTCAAGGGTGGAATTTACTTAAATTCTAACTCTTGACAATCAATTCTTATTTCAACTTCATGACCATTAATGGCCATTACCATGAATGGGGTTAAGGTTATTGAATGGATTAAATCCAATTCATTGCCGTAAGAATCATAAGGGGTGTAAGGTGTGGTTGGGCCTATATAAACCCAACATTTCCTTGCATGTGGTATGTAATTGAGACACTCCTCACACTCACATTATTTGTGTTACAAAGTTTATTTATTTCTGTTGTCTAAGTATTGTGCTCTAACTTTTGGCTCCTTGAAGGGACTAGAAGAACTATCTCATCTTCTAGTTGGAGGTTGTTTTATCTTAAAGGTGATGGTGCGAAGAACCCTTAGTAGTAGGGTGATGCATCAATTACCTTAAAAACAGCACTCAAAGTGTGATTCAACCTCATTGATCAGTGATTCGTTCAGTTGCAACATTAAGCTCTCCGGATTGGCTAAGGATCTTCATCTTTCAATTGTGTTGCAATTTCATTTTTTTTTATTTTGTAGAATTTGTAATACAATTACCCCAACAAGGGATTTCAACCATAGATTACTACACATTTGGTAGAGGTGTCAACGGTGCGGTTTCGGGCTGAAAAACACCTAATCCAAACACGGCCCATTAGCAAAATAACGGTTTTAGACTAGTTTCGATTTGATGCGGTTTGGGTTCAGGCTAACTAACGGTTTAGACTCGGGTTGACTAATGGTTAATGGCGTGAAAGAAAAAGAACAAGAATAAATAATTGAACATCCTACAACAAAAGCCAAAATTCTGTGAAAAACAAAGTTGTTATTGGTCAATTTCCATTAAAAAAATCCACCCATCCTATAGAAATCAAGAACGTAGATATCAACTAGTAGAATGACTATTTGATCTTTGAATTCATGCATAATTTTTTAATTGTATATACAATGCAAAATTACAAAACGGGTTGTAAAACGGGCTATAACGGATTGGTTTGGTTTCGGATTGGTGCGGGCTTTGCCACCCTCAGCCCAATTACGACCCATTAAGGTTCGGTTTGGGTCGGTTCGGACTATAAAGAACCGGTGCAGTTCGGTTTTAATGGTTCGGGTTACAAATTGGCACCCCTACCATTTGGTAACTGTTTTTACATCTTTATGTGCTAAAAAATAATAGTTTGCTTAGAAATAGACGTTTGATAATCTATTATAAAATTATTTTTCAACACATTATTACAAGAAATTGATGTTTGATGGGCCTTAGCTAGGTAGGCATGATATCATTTCATTCAAATCATAAATGGGCCTTAGATGGGCTCAAATGAAATTATTGACATTTCTTAACAGTCAATATATGTATATCATAATATTGTTGAATTTCGTGCCATTTAAAAAATGTTTGAAAACTAGAATTTGCTAGAAAATGGGCACAATCGGGGCATGATGGATAAGACAATTAGAGTTAAATTAACATGAAAACTGTTGCTGCACAATCCTGTTTGTCCTCTCAACCGGATGTACTTACAAGAATGAGCTCGACCAGGGAGGTCGAGTATCACCTCCTACGATCTAGCTAGGAATCTCTCTAATTAAGGAAGACAAGAAAGCAACTAACAATACGATTTAGATTAGTGATAGCTCTATTTAGTGTACCTTCCTCTTGTATCTTCTTAAATTTTTTATAAGTTTTCTATGTTGCCTTGATATTTGAGTTCATCTCGAACTAAAACAGTGCTTAAACTTCAATACAGATTCTAATTGTTGAGTCCCTTTCGAATACCTTTTCCTTGGCTACGAATCTTGATATTTCGTATTCATGTTTGCTGACCGACCTTAACATTGTCGGTTCGGTGAACTAGCTCGGTCTAACCTGTTCGAACTAGGTCTATCCGAACTGGTACAGGTTAGTTTGTTTCTTCTTTATCATAAGCCCCCCAGTCTTTGAAGTCCGAACTTCGTACTATTCGGAATTTATAGACTTTGTGTTCAATCACCTTTTGAGGCTTGATATCCGAACTTGAAGATTTTTATCATTTCCGTTGACGTCACTTGGGAAAGTACTGCGCCAAAAATTGAAACGTCTGCACACTTTTTCTTAAATATTAGCTTTTTCGACACGTGGTCAGGCTTTTATGGCATTTCATAATGACTTTTTGAATTTTTTTTTAAAATCTTGAATTTCAACCATCTCTTCATCTTAACCTCTAGATTTGAATCTCTTGAGGATAAAAGATATCAGTTTTTTTTGGATCGTTGGATGAGGGTATTTTTGAAGACGTTATTTGATCTCTCCTGAGATGTTGTCTTTATTTTTTTTCTTTGGGCAATTCGTTGCTCTATATTAGAAGGTGAGGGACTATAAAATATACTACCATAAGGAATTGAACTGTGATATTTTCATTAAAATGTGTTAATTAGAATTATATTCAAAAAGAGGTGGTATAACCAGCACAAGAGGTGGAAAGAACTAGGCCACCAAACTCAAAAAATACCCAAACATTTAGTTCTTACTACTATTATTGCTATACCTCCCTACAAAAAGGAACTAGGAACAAAACTAAAACTTACAACATGAAAATCAATGAAATTAGTTGAGCAACGTCATCTACCATGGATGTAGTATATTGGTATCCTTACTTGTAAAAGGAACTACTGATTGGTAAGTAATGTAAACCATAAGGAGCAACATATCAATCATAGACTATAGATATGCTTCTAGCATAATAGTCACAACCTCCTATGTAAAGGTAGTAAAATCAACGAGGCATTGGGTTCAAACCATCATTCCTCCACATCTTTCCCTTCCTTCGGGTTCATAGGTCCTAGTCTTGGTCAAAGGCTTAATAATCACATAAAAAAAAGGCTCTAGAATTTTTTTTTATGGGATGAATAACATTACAATATTTTTCCGGTGAAAAGATAGAGGGGATAGGTTCTTCGTGACTGGAGTATGGTATTTTTTCTTTTTGGTGGGGGTGGGGGAATTTGGATCCTTTTCTCCCAGCTACCACATATAACCATACACAGTGTGGGACCTGCGTTGTTAGGCCTGCCTGTTTTAAGTCGAGTAATGTAGGACCCACACTTTTGTGAGTATAAGTATATAACTGTATGGGGGTGGGGGAATTTGGATCCTATGTTCCCAGCTACCACATATAACCATACACAATGTGGGGCCCGTGTTGTTAGGCTTGCCTGTTTTAGGTCGAATAATGTAGGACCCACACTTTTGTGAATATAAGTATATGACTGTATGGGCAGTTGGGAATAGAGGATCTGAACTTTTGGAAGGGAGGGGGGGGGAGGTGTTGTCTAAACAGTATGGTGGTTTTGAGTGATGGGACCCATTCTAATAACCCTAGTTAATGAAGTTTTTTTCTCTTATCAAAAAAAATAAAATTTTAATGAGTGTTTCTGACCAAAAGTTTACCCCAAAAAACAAAAGTGTATGTGAAAAAACTAAAGGGAAAAATTAGCCATGAATACAATGGGTTTAGAGGGACATTGCAGTCTTCTCATATTATAAATATCTTAACTTCTTAAGTCACATGGAGATCTAGTGAAGGGTATAATTGTAGCGGCCCAGATCTGCTATGATTGAATGGTCCCTAGCTGGTTCTGCATCAGATGCTCGAAGCAGCCGATCACTCCTCTGCAGATTCTAGAATAGCGGACAAGAATAAGTAAGACTCGAGGGTATTACCCGGACCGTTAGATAGGAATAACACAAAATCTCATCATGGTGCCTTTGTTTTGTGTAGTATTTCAAGTGTGTCGTTGATGCTTTCGTGTCGGAAATCCATTTTTTTCGCGCCTTCTGCTATTCCTCCATTCTGAAACGCTCTTTGCCTCTACCGAACCCCAAGAAACCTATAAATCCCAACTTCTGTTCGAGTTAGCGCTAGCTTCAAGTCTTTCTTGTGAATGCTTCTTGCATCTTGATTCTTTTCTCTGTTCGTTTCCTGTTTCCTTTCGTTCCTCATTTCTTTATCGATTTCGAGTGCATGTTTCAGTAATTCTCTGCCTTTTTCGATCACCAGGGTGAAGTCTCGATTAAGGTCTACAAATTTGAGGATCTTCGAACGGAAGAAAACAACTTCTTTAGTAGATTCATGCTTTCTGGTATTCTTCCATCACCAGGAGGTGTTCCAAGGATCAAAATCTGCTTCACTACAGTATAATCTTGGAAGTGTTTGCAGAAGACATGGACTCAGGAGTGAAGGAAGATGAATCTTCCAGCGACAAGGTTACGCTAACCGGTAATGATGAGAGCTTAAAGATAGGGGAGCCAGCCGAAAGGTTGGAGTCGGAGGTTGAGGAAGAGGAGAAGAAGAAGGAAGATGTCAAGAACACGCTCAAGGATTTCGCTTACCAGATGAAGGGCAACATTAAGGACGGGACGCCTGGTGCGAAATTGGATCCTGTAGAGAGGCGAAAGATTGAGAAGGTGATCAATAAGGCAATTAGATTGGTGGGAATGAAGAAAAAATCGCCTACATTGAAAGAATTGGAGAAACAACTGGAGGAGTTGGAGGTTGCCTGCGTTCCAGTTATTGCAAAGATTTGGGAGGAATCGGTCATTGCTGAATCTGCGCGCAACATAGAAGAAGTTGATTGAAGAAGATGCTCTCTGTTCTGAAATTTCCTTCTCCGCTTCAGATTTGAGAAGATTGCATGTTTTCGTATCTGAGAATTCTGTTTCCTGGGCTTGATAATGAGTCCCTTTCAACTCTTGACCTCTATATCTGAGAATGATAGATTCAAGAACCTAAACTCGTTTGTGTGTTTGGAATCCAAGAACTACGATCACCAACTGAAGGGTACGTCCTTATATACGAGTACAGTAGCTCGAAATTGGATCCTGTTGAGAAGAAAAAGTTGCAGCAGCGACGAGTTATTTGCATGGTCGGAGAGGAACCAATTGGCTACAGAGGAGGAATTGAAGAACGGGTTCAAGGAATTGGATATTCTCACACAACCAATTATGGCAAAAATACAGACGAGTTACTACTGGATATGCATGTGACAATTTCTAAAGAACTTTGAAACCATTTGAGGTTCAAACAAAATTAATCTGCTAAAGACATTCTAGTTAGGTTCTTTAGTAAGTTCTTGTATTCAATCTTATTGGCATTCCTATTTCTTCCTCTTTTACTGTGTTTCTTCATCTATTTGAGGACCCTATATAGCCAGGGAACCAGGCATCAGGTGTTGGGTATCTCTTAGAGCAAGTGCTCCTTTAAAGGTTATTGAGATTAATCAATGCTCTCTTAACTAGTGAAGAACTCAATCTCTTTACATTAGTAGGGGATTATTACACATAGAGCAACCCTTTGGCAGCAAGCTCTTTTTAAAAATTTACTTCTCTACTTTTTATTAGGCCTTTGTAGTTTGAGAAGATTGATTTTGTATTCTGAAAATTGTGTTTCAAAGATTTAAAAGCAAGTCTATGTAAAGCTCGATTAAAACGAGTATAAATTTCTACAATTCCCTTTAACTTACTATATCCATTTTCAAATTCTTCTTCAACTAATAAAGCACTAATCATAAGAAGTAAGGACACTTTAAACCTTCACAATATCTTAAGGTGACAAATACTTTTCCATGGCTTCCTATTGAAGTACCTTTTTAAAAATATTGGCAAGAGCAATTTAGTTTATTAACAGCCCCACAACAATTTCTGTATTAAATTGGATTGACTAAAATGTACACCCTCCACTTCCACCAGAAAAAAAAGGAAAATAGAAAGAGAGAAAATCAAACTACTTGAAGGATTTCAACCATAGATTACTACGCAATTACGGGCTATAATGGATTGCGGTTCGGTTTAGGGTTGATGCGGGCTTCGCCACCCTTAGCCCAATTACTGCCCATTAAGGTTTGATTTGGGTTAGTTTTGGTTATAACGAGCTGGTACTGTTCGGTTTTAACGGTTCGGGCTACAAATTGACACCCCTAGCATTTGGTAACTGTTTTTACATCTTTATGTGCTAAAAAATCATATTTTGCTTAGAAATAGAAGCTTGATAATCTATTTTAAAAATATTTTTCAACAAATTATTACAAGAAATTGATGTTTGATGGGCCTTAGCTATGTAGGCATGATATCATTTCATTCTAATCATATGGGCCTTAGATGGGCTTAAACGAAATAATTGACATTTTTTAAAAGTCAATATATTTGTATATCAATTTATTATTGAATTTCGTGCCATTTAAAAAAAGTTTGAAAACTAGAATTTGCTAGAAAATGGGCACAATCGGGGCATGATGAATAAGTATTGGCAATGAGTTTTACTTTTTAATTTTTTAATTTTTATTTTTCCATTATAGGTTCCAGTATGTTTATGGTTATAAAATCATTAAGAAAAATAATCCACACTCATGCATGATGCCATGATACATCACTTTCCATATAGTTTTCATGTGAATTGTAGTGGTTAGCGAACAACTGAGAGCAATCTGGGATCAAGAATTTGGAATTATGACAATGATTTCTTATTTTCTTAAAACGGACATAAAGAGTTTGAGGGAAAAAAAGAAAGTTTTAAAGTATGGAGAAAAATAATTCTTTGTTTCTTAGGAAAAAAAAGACTATGGAATTAAAGTATTTAAAAAAAAAAAAATGTAGTCAACTTTTTACCATTTTGGAGAGTACTTGAAAATTAGCATTTACCGGAAAATTGGCCTAATCAGGTGGATAAAACGATTAGACTTAAATTAGCATCAAATGAAAAATAATAATAATAATAACTTGATTAAAACAGTGCCACGCACTGCTGAGATTCCTATTTTATTGGATTTCATATCCTCTATTTTCTACGATTACGATTATGCCACGTAGATAGAATACAAACTTGAAGTTGTCAAATGATCACGAACTCAAAGATTAAGTTGATCGTCAGCCATTGGATCAGTATCTCTGCAGATGTTACACAACCACAGCGTTAAAATCAGGAAATAGAGGCTCATTATAAGAAAATTCCAACAGCTGGATTTTTTGGCTTCAGGAGTTCAGGATCTCTCTTCAGAGGTGGTTACATAACTTACATTCATAATTCATTCATTCGTGTTTTATCCATGCTTCCCCTTTCGTTTCCAACGAGTTGCAAGATTCAGTAAAAATGGCGTCCAAGATCGAAGGAGAAGCCATAGGGATCGACTTGGGTACCACCTACAGTTGTGTGGCAGTTTTGCAGAGTAATGGAATCACTCTAATCCCCGACGACGTAGGCGAGACGATAGCTCCTTCTTATGTTGCTTTCGATGGTTTCGAACAATTGGTTGGTGACACAGCCAAGAACATAGCAGATAAAAATCCATTTTATAGCATATTTGATGCTAAGCGTCTCATTGGTAGGAGATTCTTGGATCCTTGCGTCAAGGAGGACATGAGCCTTTGGCCCTTCAAGGTTGTTGCTGATTTTGATGGGAACCCGGCCATTGAGGTGATTAATATACAGACGCAGAAGAAGAAGCTAGTCACTCCTGAGGAGATTTCGTCAATAGTTCTCAAGAAGATGAAGAAAATCGCAGAGGATTTCTTGAATCGTAAGGTCACTCACGCAGTCATCACTGTTCCCGCGACTTTTAATGACTCGCAAAGGCGAGCCACCAAGAATGCTGGAATAATTGCAGGTCTTAAGGTGATAAATATTATCAATAAGCCCTCTGCAGTAGCGATCTCTTGTGATCTACCCCAGAAAGCTTCAATGACTGGGAAGCAGAGGAACTTCCTCTTCTTTAGTTTTGGTGGTGGCACTTGCGAGGCCACTTTGCTAAAGATCGATTCAGGTTCAGATGAGTTCTTAGTGCAAGCCACTGCCGGAGACACCCACCTTGGTGGTCGGGACATTGACAACCGCTTAGTCACCCATATGGTTACATTGTTTATGGAGCAGCACAACAAAGACATCAGCAACAATGCCAGAGCTCTGTCGCGGTTGAGGAGTGAATGTGAAATTGTAAAGCGAACTCTGTCTTCCAAAACTGAGACGACGATCGAAATTGAGTCTTTCTGCGATGGTAAAGACATCGTAGCGAAGATTGATAGAGCCCAATTCGAGGAACTGAACAAGGATTTGTTCAAGAAATGCATAGATCTAGTACAGAGGTGCCTCCAAGACTCCAAGGTGGATAAGACCCAGGTCGATGAGGTGATTCTCTTTGGTGGTTCTTCTCGGATTCCGAAAGTCCATGAGCTTTTGCGAGATTTTTTCCAGAAGCAGCTCTGCCAGATCCTCCAAACAAACGAGATTGTTGCAGCCGGTGCTGCCTTTTATGCTTCAAAACTCAAAGGAAAAATGTACAGAAAAAAAAACCTGGTTCTGGTGGATGTGATTCCTCTGGGTCTTGGAATCAAGACTAGGGGTGGTGTCATGACCGTTTTTCTTCCGAGGAACACACCGATCCCGACCAGGCAAGAGATGATATTCAGTACTGGTAAAGATAATCAGACTTCAGCAGTGATTCAGGTCTACGAAGGTGAGTGTCCTCAAGCAAAGGACAATAATATCTTGGGCGAATTTGAGCTCACCAACATTCCTCCAGCAGCAAGAGGTGTTCTTCACATCACTATCATCTACGAAATTGACTCAAATGGAATCTTGAACGTCTCTGCAATGGTGAGAGGCGCAGGACGGTTGAAGATACAAAGGATCACTAACACGAGTAGGTTGAAGGAAGAGATTAGGAAGAATAACGAAAGGCTTAAAGCAGAGGAACCGGACACCAGACCGAAGGAATTGAGCAAGGAAGAGATTAAGAAGAAAAGCCAAGGGCTTAAAGCAGAGGAACTGGACACTACACGGAAGGAATCGGAGGATCTCTGCAACCCTAATTTTGACTTGTATGTGTATAGGGCCCCTGAAATTAACTATACCATCGAGAGTTCTACCCCCAACTTTGAAGATGTTGATTGAAGTAGAGGTTGTGCTTTCAGCCATTATGCTAAGATTAGAGGGATACAATCAAATTGAAAACAAGGAAAAATGAGATACATGCTTACTCTAATTCATTGTGTCAGGCATTAGGTTTTTGCTATATTCTTCTCAAAACAACTACATCAAATGTTTTGTTACAAGATAATAAGTATATGTGCCTAAAAACCTTAAGCCTACAGCTATTCATGGGTCTAAACCCAAACTGTAAAGAAACTCTAAGTGGTTCTGTGTTAGTTGGCAACATAATGTGAAGCATGAGTCATACTCAACATATTCATAACCCTTTTCACTTTATTTTTAAAAGTAAATCGAATTGAACCGAATCGAACCAACCAGACAATTTTGAGTATTTTATACCTTTAGCTCAGAAACGATTTGCCAACAAGTCAGATCCAAACCTGAATGTATTGGGCTTAGGGCTCTTTTGGTATTGGGTATGCATTCTTCAGGCCCAATACATATTCCCTTATGTCCAAGGTCCAACCAACAAATATCTAAAAGAGTAAAACCAAATCAAGCGGCCCATCTTATTAAACACCGCCATCTATAGTCCATATGTCTCAATCCGGTAACCATCGGACCCACTTAACCGCTTAATTTCGTGCGCTATTTTCTAGAATAATGTAGACCCTCCTACAATTCCTCTCCATGAATCCATGCTCGCACGTGGAAATGCCGACGGACCAACTAGTGGGAACTGGAAAATTCCATTCTCTTAACAGTAACAAAATTTTCTTGTTAGAGAACTCTCCTGTGTCTTCTTTTGTTTTCCTTTCTTCCAATGGTCAATTTTCCTGCTCTTCTCTGGAAACTCTCCTAAACGTTCTCTCTAGAATCTAGCCTCCTTCAATATCACATATAAGTTCTCATCTCACCACCACAGTAGCATTCGTCTCGAGGATTAAACGCAATCCAATTCAGGCATCCAATTCCAAGCTATCTCCGTTCTAAGCTTTCCAAAGTTCAAAATTTTGTTCTTCTATTTTTCTGCTCTAAATTGAAAGAGCTCTTCTGATCAGTTAAGTTTTCGAGTTTCAGCAATGGCAGCCACAGGGAAAGCCATTGGTATTGATCTGGGTACCACCTACAGCTGTGTTGGAGTGTGGCAAAATGACAGAGTTGAGATCATAGCCAACGATCAGGGCAATCGAACTACTCCATCTTATGTCGCCTTCACCGATACAGAGCGACTAATTGGTGATGCAGCCAAGAACCAGGTCGCTATGAATCCTAACAATACTGTGTTCGATGCCAAGCGTCTCATTGGGAGGAGATATTCTGACCCTTCAGTGCAGCAAGATATGAAGCTGTGGCCTTTCAAAGTAGTTCCGGGTCCTGGAGAAAAACCCATGATCGAGGTCACTTACAAGGGGGAGACGAAGAGATTTGCTGCTGAAGAGATTTCGTCCATGGTCCTAACTAAGATGAAAGAAATTGCAGAGGCGTTCTTGGGTCAGACGGTGAAGAATGCTGTCATCACCGTGCCGGCTTACTTCAATGATTCGCAGAGGCAGGCTACTAAGGATGCTGGAGCAATTGCAGGGCTTAATGTGATGAGGATCATCAATGAGCCCACTGCAGCTGCAATTGCGTATGGTTTAGATAAGAAAGGTTCGAGGTCTCGCGAGCAGAACGTGCTCATCTTCGATCTCGGTGGTGGAACCTTTGATGTCTCGCTGCTGACGATCGAAGAAGGTATCTTCGAAGTGAAAGCGACCGCCGGAGATACCCATCTCGGTGGAGAAGACTTTGACAACCGCCTTGTTAACCATTTCGTTGCAGAGTTCAAGAGGAAGCACAGAAAGGACATCAGCGGCAACGCTAGAGCTCTGAGGCGATTGAGGACTGCCTGTGAAAGGGCTAAGCGAACCCTGTCTTCCACAACCCAGACGACCATCGAAATTGATTCCCTCTACGAAGGTATCGATTTCTACTCTACTCTGACCAGAGCCCGGTTCGAGGAATTGAACATGGATTTGTTCAGGAAGTGCATGGAACCCGTAGAGAAATGCCTTCGAGACTCTAAGATTGACAAGGGCCATGTTGATGATGTGGTCCTTGTTGGTGGGTCGACTAGGATTCCAAAAGTACAGCAGCTGTTACAAGACTTCTTCAATGGGAAGGAGCTCTGCAAAAGCATCAACCCAGACGAAGCAGTTGCATATGGTGCTGCAGTTCAGGCTGCAATTCTTACTGGCGAAGGCAACGAGAAGGTGCAAGACCTGCTTCTTCTCGATGTCACTCCTCTCAGTCTCGGAATTGAGACTGCAGGTGGTGTCATGACGGTTTTGATTCCAAGAAATACAACGATTCCCACCAAGAAAGAACAGATCTTCTCGACCTATTCTGATAACCAACCAGGAGTCTTGATTCAGGTCTATGAAGGAGAGCGATCTCTAACGAAGGACAACAATCTCCTCGGCAAATTTGAACTTACTGGTATTCCTCCGGCACCAAGGGGTGTTCCACAGATCAATGTTTGCTTTGATATCGATGCCAATGGAATCCTAAATGTGTCGGCGGAAGATAAAACGGCCGGGGTGAAGAACAATATTACAATCACCAATGACAAAGGTAGGCTGAGCAAGGAAGAGATCGAGAAGCTGGTGAAAGAGGCAGAGAGGTACAAAGCAGAGGATGAGGAAGTGAAGAAGAAGGTGGAGGCGAAGAATGCCCTGGAGAACTATGCTTACAACATGAGGAACACGATTAAGGACGACAAGGTTGGTGGGAAATTGGATCCTGGTGACAAGCAGAAGATCGAAAAGGCCATCAATGAAGCGATAGAGTGGTTAGATAGGAACCAATTGGCTGAAGTGGATGAACTTGAAGACAAATTGAAGGAATTGGAAGGTCTCTGCAACCCAATTATCTCCAAGATGTATCAGGGAGGTGCTGGTGACATGCCCGGCGGAATGGGTGGTGGCGCCGGCGGCATGCCAGGCGGTGGAGCAGGAGGATCTACCGGCGGTGCCGGCCCTAAAATTGAAGAGGTCGATTGAAGCAGATCTGTATAATCCGTAAATGGGCACCCCTGTGTGGGTTTGGCCTGGGGCTTGGCCCCTAAAATCTGGAAATCTGGAAGATCTTCCTATGAGTTTTTGGATTTGAATACCGGGTGAGAAAGGTGAAGGCCATAGTGGGGAGTTAGAGGTCTAGTAATCATAAACAAACGTATCTCTTCATGTATTTTCTTTCTTTGTTGTGGTATGTATAAACAAATAAAATAGTGTATTTTTGCGTCAAAGTCTTCTCTTCCACTCCAGAAAATACATAGCAAATCACCGACAAACAAATACCAATTGAGATGATGAACAAAAGGAAAGAAGAAAATTTCAAATGCCACATGACGGAAAATGCGGAGCTAAAGTAGAATCATGGCTGATGAAGCACTGCGCATTTCAAGTTTTGATGAGAAAAACAAAATGTGAATGATAAGGATACATTATCTCAAGAAAAAAAAAGTATTGATATGAGAATTGTGAGAATCACTGGAATTTGAAACATAAATGCAAGGAACAGGAGAGTTAAAAAGAGTAGGAATTCCACGGGTAAATCTTTACCATCTGGTGCGTTATGTGTATCTGATTAGATAGTTGAGTGGAGGCCTTGAGTTGTTCAGGAAAAAATTGTGTTATGTGTATCTGATTAGCTTTTATTTAAGAGGGAAATATGAATGCATCGCATACAAAGAATATATATATATATATATATATTTGGTAACTTAGGGTAAAAGATATTTCAAGTTGAGGCTTATTATATCCATTAGAATTTTACTTGGACATGCAGAAATGTGCCGCGTTAAAAGTTGATAAATAAAAATCCAAATATTTCATGTGCTCGTTTCAAAATATCCATTGTTCTTAATCTTAAAGGGTTGGTTCAATTGACAAAGACTAGTGTCTTATGGTATGAGGTCAAGATTTAGAATTACGTTGAAGCCAAGGGTGGAGCCTTGCCCTATGCATATATATATCGCTATGACATTGGTGGCTTAGCTCTTTGCGCTTCCTACAGGAACGAGCGGATAGTGAAATGTTGGCTATGAAGTAGGATAAGAAAGAAAAAACACCCCGGAGCCCCCGCAGACGAACAAACCACGGGAGCCAGCCCAGGCCGGACCGACCAAGCGGCGGCGAAAAGACAAAGGGACAGGAAACAAAAGACAGCCAAAAAACAAAGGACAACACCAGGGAGGACCGCAGAGCGACCACCAACAGGGGCCACCAAACCACAGAAACAAAAAGGAGGGAGCCAAAGAAGGCGCAACTACACAATTATGTCATTACTCTGCTCCAGTCGGACGCCACTAGACGCGGAGGTGCGACCTCCACGGCGAGCTCACATGCGGGTTGAAGGGACGAACATGATTGTGCCGCAACTAGTAGGATATGTGGACTTACGGATTGGACCTTTGCCTTTCTATGCTTGAAGGGCACAGGGGCAGACTCCAACCTGAAGATATTGGTCATGTGTCCTATATATATAGGGATATATAAGTACTCTTGTCCCTATATTACAGCTTGATTACTATTAAACTATGCCTTTTATGAAATTAATATTTCCCTCACTTCTAATGGCGTTAATAAGCTGTTTATCTTAAATGTGTAATGCCCGTTTTGCCTTTTGTTGGATTTACTTATACCCCGCTATACCAAAGCTTAATATTACCTTATTCGTTGTACTATTTGAAATTACTAACTTTGCCTCAAATTTAACATCCGTTAGTTAATTGATGATATGACATCTTTTGTATCTTTCAAAAATTTCAAAACAACATTTAATGTGTGTTATTTATTTATGAATAATTATATCATTTGTACTATAACCTAATAATTAATCCTGATTCATGGGTTTGGCCTTACACAAGAGGTGGCCAATTTAATGTAAAGTATCATGTCACTCAAACTCCTTTGTAGGTGCATAATGCAATATCTTTCTCCATTGATTCTCGTTGGTCACGAATCTGAAAAATGCATACTACTGCCAGTGGCCAGATCATGCCACATATGAAAATGTGTATCCAACAGTTATAAATCAAAACATGGGAATATAAACGTAAATACAAAATATTTAAATTACACTCAAGACCTTTTATTTTTCTAAGTTTTTATTTTTAAACCCACAAGCCCACAACCTACCCTTTCACACCCTCCCTTATTCTCAGCCTTCCCCCAACCAAGTCCCCCTTAGTTGATCCCTTCTTCATCACCTGTTCCCCTGTATGTTATTTCCCCTGCTTGTGTCCAGCCCATTATCATATAAGGTCGAAATCTATTAAAAAAGGTTTGGCTAGATTTTTTTGCAGTGTCAGCTGTCGACCTGATGCACCAACCCTCCTCCTTTAGCTGGGCTTAGGACCAGCAGCAAAGCATTGGTGGAGTTTGTGTCCAGCCCATTATGAGCAATAATAATGCCGAAAACAGAGGAGCAGGAACAAAACGCGCAAGAGCGAAGGACGAGAGCACGCGCACGCTCAATTGGTGATCGACGCACAACCAACAAGAAAACCAACAGACGCAATACAAACGCGCAACCGAGATCTGAGTAGGACTGGTGGGTGGTGTGACTGGCCCATTAAGCAAAAATAGCCATTCGGTCCATCTTTCTATCCAGCCCAGTTGATGACATCTTTTATTCTAAGTCCAAGTTATAATTCTTTGTTTTTTTCCCGTGTTACTCATAGGCCATGTCAGATGGAAACATGACTTCTATCTATGCCCGTATTCTCTTCATGGTTGATTAGTGTCTTTCACTCTTCTTTCTCTTCATGAGTTCAATTTCTGAATTAATATGCTTCCAAAAAAAAAAGATAGTTTATGTAACCTGAGAGATGTATTTTGGTGTTTTAGAGCAATTTTTATACTCTTAAAACTGTAGAAGTTAACATTACCAAAAAAAAAGAAAATGTAGAAGTTAAGAGGGTATATATATTTACCAGATCTGAATCTTAATCTATTGGGCCTAGGCTTTTTTCAGGCCCAATATATACTCCCCCACCAACAAGTATCTAAAAACAAATCGAGCAGCCCATCTTTTGAAACACGGCCATCTGTGGTCCCACCTAACCTAACAGTGGGCCCACTTAACACTTCGAACGAATAGTGGTGTCTAGAATGGTGTAGGCGCTCTATTCGAGTCCTCTCCATGAATGATGCGATGCTGAGGAGGACAGAATCCATCCTTCCCACGTGGCAATACTGATGGCCTTATTCAGGGGAACTGGAAAATTCCACACTAGTAACAGTCACAAATTTTTCTCGTTTTGAAATTCTTTTGTGTCTTCTTTCTTTTCACTCCTGTTTGTCTACTTTTCTACTTTTCTCTGGAAACTCCCAAACGGTCTCTCCAGAATCTAGCCTCCTTCAATGTCACCTATAAGTTCTCATCTCACCATGACAGTTGAGCCCGTGTCCAAGATTAGAAGCAATCCAATTCATATATCCAGTTCTAAGCAATCCCCGTTTTTAGCTTTCCAAATCTCAAAATTTTGTTCTTCGATTTTTCTGTTCTAAATTTGAAAAGCCTTTCTGGTTAGTTCAGCTTACCAGCTCCAGCAATGGCAGCGAAAACCACAGGGAAGGCCATTGGTATCGATCTGGGTACCACCTACAGCTGTGTTGGAGTGTGGCAGAATGACAGAGTTGAGATCATAGCCAACGATCAGGGCAATCGAACTACTCCATCTTATGTCGCCTTCACCGATACTGAGCGACTAATTGGTGATGCAGCCAAGAACCAGGTTGCTATGAATCCTAACAATACTGTGTTCGATGCCAAGCGTCTCATTGGGAGGAGATTCTCTGACCCTTCAGTGCAGCAGGACATGAAGCACTGGCCTTTCAAAGTTGTTCCGGGTCCTGGAGAAAAACCCATGATCGAGGTCACTTACAAGGGGGAGACGAAGAGATTTGCTGCTGAAGAGATTTCGTCGATGGTGCTGACTAAGATGAAAGAAATTGCAGAGGCGTTCTTGGGTCAGACGGTGAAGAATGCTGTCATCACCGTGCCGGCTTACTTCAATGATTCGCAGAGGCAGGCAACTAAGGATGCTGGAGCAATTGCAGGGCTTAATGTGATGAGGATCATCAATGAGCCCACTGCAGCTGCAATTGCGTATGGTTTAGATAAGAAAGGTTCGAGGTCTCGCGAGCAGAATGTGCTCATCTTCGATCTCGGTGGTGGAACCTTTGATGTCTCGCTGCTGACGATCGAAGAAGGTATCTTTGAAGTGAAGGCCACCGCCGGAGATACTCATCTCGGTGGAGAGGACTTCGACAACCGCCTTGTCAACCATTTCGTCGCAGAGTTCAAGAGGAAGCACAAGAAAGACATCAGCGGCAACGCTAGAGCTCTGAGGCGGTTGAGGACTGCCTGTGAAAGGGCTAAGCGAACTCTGTCTTCCACTACCCAGACGACCATTGAAATTGATTCATTGTACGAAGGTATAGACTTCTACTCTACTCTCACCAGAGCCCGGTTCGAGGAATTGAACATGGACTTGTTCAGGAAATGCATGGAACCTGTAGAGAAATGCCTTCGAGACTCTAAGATTGACAAAGGTCAAGTTAATGAAGTGGTACTTGTTGGTGGGTCGACGAGGATTCCAAAAGTACAGCAGCTGTTACAAGACTTCTTCAATGGGAAAGAGCTCTGCAAGAGCATTAACCCAGACGAAGCAGTCGCCTATGGTGCTGCAGTTCAGGCTGCAATTCTTACTGGCGAAGGCAACGAGAAGGTGCAAGACCTGCTACTGCTCGATGTCACTCCTCTCAGTCTCGGAATTGAGACTGCAGGTGGTGTCATGACGGTCTTGATTCCAAGAAACACTACGATTCCTACCAAGAAAGAACAGATCTTCTCTACCTACTCTGATAACCAACCAGGAGTCTTGATTCAGGTCTATGAAGGAGAGCGATCTCTAACGAAGGACAACAATCTCCTCGGCAAATTTGAACTTACTGGTATTCCTCCAGCACCAAGGGGTGTTCCACAGATCAACGTCTGCTTTGATATCGATGCCAATGGAATCCTAAATGTGTCAGCGGAAGATAAAACGGCTGGGGTGAAGAACAAGATTACAATCACCAATGACAAAGGCAGGCTGAGCAAGGATGAGATCGACAAGATGGTGAAAGAGGCAGAGAGGTACAAAGCAGAGGATGAGGAAGTGAAGAAGAAGGTGGAGGCGAAGAATGCCCTTGAGAACTATGCTTACAACATGAGGAACACGATTAAGGACGACAAGGTTGGCGGGAAATTGGATCCTGGTGACAAGCAGAAGATCGAAAAGGCCATCAATGACGCGATAGAGTGGTTAGATAGGAACCAATTGGCTGAAGTGGATGAACTTGAAGACAAATTGAAGGAATTGGAAGGTGTCTGCAACCCAATTATCGGCAAGATGTATCAGGGAGGTGCCGGTGACATGCCCGGCGGAATGGGTGGTGGCGCCGGTGGCATGCCAGGCGGTGGATCAGGAGGTTCTACCGGCGGTGCCGGCCCTAAAATTGAAGAAGTTGATTGAAGTGTAGATGATCTGTTTCCGTAATCCATTAAACAGGCATGCCCTTTGTGGGTTTGGCCATGGGTTTGGCAGGGGTGAAGCCCCAAAATCTGGAAGATCTTCCAGTGGGTTTCGCTGTCTCGCTTTTCTTCTTCTTCTTCCCCTTTTTTTTTAATTTTTCTTTTTCTGGGTTGTGTGTATGTGTGGAATAACGGGCGAGTACTTCTTGTAAACATAGTAAAATGTAGTAAAATGTATTTTCTTTCTTTCTTGTGATATGTATAAAGAAATAAAAATGGTGCATTTTGACGTACAGCTCTCTCTTTCAGTCCATAAACCAACAGAAAGAAGAGAATTATGGCTGGCGAAGTATTTTTGCATCTCAAGTTCTCAAAAATTGGATTGAAAAACAAAACGTGAACGATGAGGAAACAAAACCTCGACTAAAAAACCATTATATGAGAATTGAGAATCACTAAGTTGAAACATGATGCCAGCCAGGAATAGCAGAATAAGAATCCAACTATAAGTCTTTAGCATCTAGTCTCTTTCCGGTCAGATAGTTCAGTGAAGGACTGGAGTGGATCTGGGGAAAAGAAGTTATTCAATCTCCAGGTCTAAAACGTGAGGTTGACCTGGGCGGGTTTAGAGTCATTCACCCTTGAAGAAGAGATTAGAGGCAGTGAAGATCTCATGGCAGAGTCTTACCG
Organism: Hakea prostrata; assembly: GCF_041222555.1. Classification (NCBI taxonomy): domain Eukaryota; kingdom Viridiplantae; phylum Streptophyta; class Magnoliopsida; order Proteales; family Proteaceae; genus Hakea; species Hakea prostrata. The sequence goes on from NC_142602.1 coordinate 24,138,391, forward strand.
TTGGAGGAACTCAAATTTAAGAGGCGTTATGGCTGGGTTTTACATAAGAATTCCTTGAAAATCCCAGTCTTTCTTGCATTCCTTTCTTAGTTACCAAAGATCAATGCCTCATAGGGGGTTGGTCTAAGTGGTAAGCAGCTGGTCCGCTTAAGCAAGGTTACTGAAACCTTGTAGATGCAAAAAATCTCTACTGGAAGACTTATACCCACCACAGCCACGTGTGCGACCCAGGTCGAACACCTGATTAGTCAGGACAAATCCTTAGAGACCGGGATTGGCAAACAAAAAAAAATCATACGTGGGATGGAGGTAAAACTCTACGGTCAATAACATATACATAACATAGGTATATTTAGGTTAGTAACCTATATAATATAGGGATAATTATTGTTATTATAAATACTATAGGATTTTTTTTTTATTTTTCTTGTTCTTCAAAGAGGGTTTTTAGTATTAATTATCATTCTTAATTATGAGAATTTTTTATTATTTTAAATTGTTTAGTATTTATTATCAATTTTATTTTTAATTTAAAATAATAAAAAAACTCTTAAAATCTATAATAGACTTTCTGTATACCATGGATTATGGTGAGAATTTCATCCTCTTCATTTATGCAAAAGTTTATTTAAATTTTTATAGTTAAGATGAGGGTATAATAGTCAATATACAATATTTTATAAAAAATTATATTATTCTCTTCTCTCTTCTCACTTGATCATTATTATTTTTAACAAATTTTTATTTTAATATATCAAACTTATTTTTCATTCCATAATTTAATTTTGACAAAATTTACCATACCATTAAACCACCATTGTTTTAGAGGGCTATATCCTCAAGGTAAGGCAGAAGAATTCACTTACTCATTATCTATATTATCTGAGTGAGATTTGCTTGAAGCCTAAGACTATTTCGAAACTGACTTGATTATTGAAGGCAATTTTTCCGCATATGAGCCGACCCACAACTCTTTGGTTGCAAATTCAACCTTCATGTTGGTTAGGACGTGGTTCAACCGCAACCCCCTAAATCAAACTTGGGATCTCTTCCCCCCTCCTTTCATTGTACAACCTTCCCCCTTACTTTTAGGAATTTAGTTTAAGAGATATAAATCTCTTTTTACACACAAACAGCACACACTCATACACAAGAAAGAAACTAGCCAATGTACTAGCAGCTAAGTTGATACTTCTTATACTTGTAGCTTAAGGCCCATCAAACATCAATTTCTTGTAATAATGTGTTGAATTTTTTTTTTATAATGGATTATCAAACGTTTATTTCTAAGCAAAATACGATTTTTAAGCACATAAAGATGTAAACACAGTTACCAAATGCGTAGTAATCTATCGTTGAAATCCTTCAAGTAGTTTGCTTTTCTGTCTTTCTATTTTCCTTTTTTTTTGGTGGAAGTGGAGGGTGTACATTTTAGTCAATCCAGTTTAATACAGAAATTGTTTTGGGGCTGTTAATAAACTAAATTGCTCTACCCAATATTTTGAAAAAGGTACTTCAATAGGAAGCCATGGAAAAGTATTTGTCACCTTAAGATATTGTCAAAGTTTAAAGTGTCCTTACTTCTTATGATTAGTGCTTTATTAGTTGAAGAAGAATTTGAAAATGGAGATAGTAACTTAAAGGGAATTGTAGAAATTTACACTCGTTTTAATCGAGCTTTACATAGACTTGCTTTTAAATCTTTGAAACACAATTTTCAGAATACAAAATCAATCTTCTCAAACTGCAAAGGCCTAATACAAATTAGAGAAGTAATTTTTAAAAAGAGATTACTGTCGAAGGGTTGCTCCTGATCCCTCCCTAACCCTGTAATGTATTTCGGGATTCTTCAAATCCTTGTTGACCTCCATGTCTACCATTGCAGCCCTCCCTAGATGGACAAGGGTCTATCCTAAGTTGGCTATAACAAAATGATGACAGAGAAATTGGTGAGCTGAGCTATGTCACTTGAAACTAGTCTTACAACCATAGATGTCCTTGTGGTGCAACTAGAAATATTGCAATTGGGCTTCCGAGATAGAATAGAACCCAACTATGGTGAGTCTTTCCATAGATGACTCAGAAAAATCATCTCAACAGGAACAGAGATTGAGGCTTAAATTAATTTGTCAATTTCAAGAGGGGCTAGTCAAGAAAGCATTGATTAATCTCAAGAACCTTTAAAGGAACACTTGCTTTAAGAGACACGTACCCAACACCTGATGCCTGGTTCCCTGGATATATAGGGTCCTCAAATAGATGAAGAAACGCAGTAAAAGAGGAAGAAGTAGGAATGCCATTAAGATTGAATACAAGAACTTACTAAAGAACCTAACTAGAATGTCTTCAGAGGATTAATTTTGTTTGAACCTCAAATGGTTTCAAAATTCTTTAGAAATTGTCACATGCATATCCAGTAGTAACTCATCTGTATTTTTGCCATAATTGGTTGTGTGAGAATATCCAGTTCCTTGAATCCGTTCTTCAATTCCTCCTCTGTAGCCAATTTGTTCCTCTCCGACCATGCAAATAACTCGTCGTTGCTGCAACTTTTTCTTCTCAACAGGATCCAATTTCGAGCTACTGTACTCGTACATAAGGACGTACCCTTCAGGTGATGATCGTAGTTCTTGGATTCCAAACACACAAACGAGTTTAGGTTCTTGAATCTTTGAAACGGATATCTTGAATATAGAGAGTCAGAGTTGAAAGGGGACTCATTATCAAGCCCAGGAAACAGAATTCTCAGATACGAAAACATGTAATCTTCTCAAATCTGAAGCGGAGAAGGAAATTTCAGAACAGAGAGAGCATCTTCTTCAATCAACTTCTTCAGAACAGAGAGCATCTTCTTCTATGTTTGGCGCAGATTCAACAATGACCCGTTCCTCGCGAAACTTTGCAATAACTGGACCGCAGGTAAGTACCAAGTCAATCAGTTGTTCCTCCAATTGGTTCAATGTAGCCGATTTTTCCTTTATTGTCAGGGATCTAATTGCTTTATTCATCATCTTCTCAATCTTTCGCTTCAATACAGGATCCAATTTCGCACCAGCCGTCCTGTCCTTCATGTAATTTATGTAACGCCTCATCAGGTAAAGGAAATCCATGAGCACTTTCTTGACAGCTTCCTTCTTCTCGTTCTCCACTTCCTCAACCTCCGACTCCAACCTCTCGGCTTGCTCCCCTATCTTTAATCTCTCATCATTCCTGGGTAGCGTAACCTTGTCGCTGGTGATTCTGGAATCTTCCTTCACTTCTGAGTTCATGTCTTCTGCAAACACTTCAAGATTCTACTGTAGTGAAGCAGATTTTGATCCTTGGAACACCTCCTGGTGATGGAAGAATGCCAGAAAGCATGAATCTACTAAAGAAGTTGATTTCTTCTGTTCGAAGATCCTGACATTTGTAGACCTTAATCGAGACTTCACCCTGGTGATCAAAAAAGGCAGAGAATTGCTGAAACGTGCACTCGAAATCGATAAACAAATGAGGAACGAAAGGAACCAGGAAACGAACAGAGAGAAGAATCAAGATGCAAGAAGCATTCACAAGAAAGAATTGAAGCAAGCGCCAACTCGAAACGATATTGGTTGGGGTTCGTCTGTGAGGATTTATAGGTTTCTTTGGGTTCGGTAGAGGCGAAGAGCATTTCAGAATGGAGGAATAGCAGAAGGCGCGAAACAAATGGATTTCCGACACGAAACCATCAACGACTCACTTGAGATACTACCAAAAACAAAGGGACTAAGTTGAGACTTTGAGTTATTCCTATCTAACGGTCCGGGTAATACCCTCGAGTCTTACTTATTCTTGTCCGCTATTCTAGAATCTGCAGAGCAGTGATCGGCTGCTTTGAGCATCTGATGCAGAACCAGCTTGGGACCATTCAATCATGGCACATCTGGACCGCTACAACTATACCTACCCTTCACTAGATCTCCATGTGACTTAAGATATTTATAATATGAAAAGACTGCAATGTCCCTCTAATCCCATTGTATTCACAGACACCTTCTTCTTTTTTTGGGTATACTTTTTTATCACAAATACACCCACAGATTAGATTGGGTCCAATCACTCAAAACTACCATACTCTTTAGACAACCCCCCCTCCCCAAAGTTCTGATCCTCTATTTCCAATCGCCCATACATTCATACATTTATACTCACAAAAGTGTGGGTCCTGCACTATTCTACTTGAAGCCGCTAGGCCTAACAATGCAGGCCCCCCACTGTGTATGGTAGCAAAGGATCCAAATTCCCCCACCCCAACAAAAAAAAATGAAAAAATGAAAAAAGGAAAGGAAAAAAAAACACCACACTCTAATCACGAAGAACCCATCCCCTGTATCTTTACATCGGGAAAATATTGTAGTGTTATTCATCCCATAAAAAAATAATTCTAGAGCCTTTTTTTATGTGATTATCAAACTATTGACAAAGACTATGACCTATGAACCCAAGGGAGGGGAAATATGTGGATGAATGATGGTTCGAACCCAATGCCTCGTTGGTTTTACTTTCTTTACATAGGAGGTTGTGACTACTGTGTTAGATGCATATTTATATAGTCTATGGTTGATATGTTGCTCCTTATGGTTTACATTACTTACCAATCATTAGTACCCTTTACAATTAAGGATACCGGTATACTACATCAGTAGATTGGATTGCCACATCCGTGGTAGATGACATTGCTCAACTAATTTATTCTCGTGTTGTAAGTTTTAGTTTTGTTCTTAATTCCTTCATGTAGGGAGGCATAGCATTAATAACTAAGTTTGGGTATTTTTCGAGTTTGGTGGCCTGGCTTTTTCCACCACTTGTGCTTCCTCCTCTTTTGAGTGATGGTTAAACCACCTGTTCTTGAATATAATTCTAATTAACACATTTTAATGAAGATATCTCAACTCAATTCCTTATGGTGGTATATGTCATAATCACTCACCTTATAATATAGAGCAACGAGTTGCTTAAGATAAGAAGAAAAAAAAAGACGCACACGAGAGATCAATTTTTTTTTGATTGGATGGAACAAAAAAAAATATAAGTTGTACTTAAAATAACTATATACTCCTTAATAGTAGATTGAATTGACAAAAGAATCACCATTTCACAATTCAGAGGTCTTGAGTTCCTCCCATTACCATCCTTATTATTTGTTGGTCAACTATTACTATCAATAATAACTACTGCTTTGTAATTTTGTTTTTAAACCTATTAATCTTTTTGGACTAAAAACTTAGTAACATTAATTATTAAACTTTTAATTAATTGTTTATAACACATGTTTGAATAATCAAAATTTAAGAAATCCTAAATACATTCGATTTGCACATAAAATATATAGTACGACTACTAGAGTGCACGTAAATGATGATTTAAATATCTAATCGATTATATCATTATGTATAACTAATAATTTAATGTAAAAGATCACCAAAAGTTTGTTCAATTGATAATGACCAATACCTTTTAATGAAAAGCTCATCGGTTAGACTCTCCTTAACAGTATATGTAATATTCCCTTCCTCCCTAGTATAAAATTACCAATTGAAAAAAAACACAAAAGTAATTTAATCTATAAGAACAATAACAATAAAATTGAGATAATTTTGAGAAGATTTTTTTTTTTTTTTTGGGTACAAAGGGGTTTTATTAAGAACAAACTCTGCGTTGGCAGAAGATAACTATTCTTTCTGTCACATGTATTCACAATTCCAGTTGGCATTGTTCCCTAATGAAGATGCTCTAGTGTGGGGCTGCAATAGAAATGGAAGATTCTCGGTGAAAAGTGCCTATCAAGTTCTTGCACACCACCAAGAGGAGGTGGAACGAAAGACTCCTTCTACATCCAAAACACATAGCTGGAATGAGCTCACAGAAACACATTGGAAAGAGATTTGGAAATGTAAAACATGGCCAAAAATCAGGAATTTTCTATGGAGGGCTTGTAATGAATGTCTAGCAACTACATCTAATCTCAATTCCAAAAATATTGGAGTAGATGTATTATGTGGAGAATGCGGTTTGGAGGAGGAAACAACCCCACATGTCCTACTACATTGCTAGTTTGCAAAGAGTGTATGGTTTGGCTCTCCTCTCTCTTGGAGGATCTCGGATGACAAATGTAGATCGCTCCAAGAATGGATATCTCTCTGGAGGGAATTTAGCAAACTCAGCAAGCAAGATGCCGAAGTTATGAAAAGTTTGAGTTCCTTTGTAGTGTGGTGGTTATGGAAAGCTAGAAATGATCGCATCATGGGAGACCGGCGTTGGAAACCACATGAAATAGTGGAGATGGCCGTCCACTCATTGCAAGAGTTTTGGGACAATCAGAAGTTAGCCAAACCGACTACAGAAAGGGGGATGGACTACGCAGAAAATGAGGAGTCGAATTGGAAACTTCCTCCAAGAGGGTTTGTGAAAGTGAATACAGATGCCTCATGGGTTGCAAGTACACAACAGGGTGGTGCGGGCATTATTATACGAGATGCAGAGGGAAAATCTTGAGTGCTCGCATTACCGGAAGCTATAATTCGGGTGAAGAAGGTGAAATTCTTGCTCTTCGAGCGGGACTCTTGGAGGCGCTTGCATGCGGGTATGAGTCAGTTTTAGTTGAGTCAGATTGTAAGCAGCTCATCAAGTACCTGGAAGGAGAGATTCAACCCCCGATGGTAGTGGAACCTCTGATCCAAGATATTCATTATCTAATGGATAACTTCATACATTGTATCCTTGCCTTTATTCCTAGGAGATCTAATGTAGTTGCAGATCTCTTAGCCAGGAAGGCCCTTTCGGTTTCGAGCCCGAAAGAATGGTCGTCTTCCACTAGGTGGTTGGTGGAACTTTGTTCTCTGAGCCCCCTGGCCCGCTTTGAATAAAAGTGTTGTTTAAAAAAAAAAAAAAAAAAAGTATTCACAATTCCAATGGTAAAATAGTAAATCTCACCAAGAAAAAATAAGAGAGAAGGAATGGCAAAATAGTAAATGTGGATTTTTCTTTGAAGTAATGGTGGGGAATTTGAAATTAGTAAACTTTAGGACACTAACGTAATTTTTATGGTTGTGGGGAATTTGAAATTAGTAAAAGTTAGGACAGTGACGTAATTTTTATGGTTGTTGGAGTTATACGGGAAATGTAAATCTAATTCGTATTGCGAAAATAAGAAAGTGTTATAAAAAAAAAATGAATACTAAATTTTCTATAAACAACCAACCAAGGGGGGAAGGGAAATACATAATAGGGGGTTTCCCTATTGTCCTCGTCTCTCCCCCAGTTTATTTTCATCTTTGCAGCTGCGAAGAGAGGTAGAGGGATAGAGTTGTAGAGACAAACAGAACTGAGAGAGTCTCTACCTCTCTTCTCTTCGTTGTTTGTTGTTTGTTATCCTGGCCATTACTTTGTGGATACGCCACTGATGACAGTCAGTGTTCGATCTAGTATGTGCTGTAGAAATGATCAAACTGTGGATTGTCAAATTGTGTACCATGACCGGTAACAATGATTTTTGGGATCCCAAACCTATAAATTATAGATTCTAGTTCGAACATTCTCCACTTTTTTCTCAATGATTGCCGCCAGAGGGTGTGTCTCTACCCACTTTGTAAAATAGTCGATTGCTACAATAAGATATTCTCGTCCGCGTGGATGCCTTAGTGAATTTACCCATAATATCAATTCCCTACATTGCAAATGGGATGGGATCAAGAATTAAAGTCAGGGTTTCTGTAGGCCTTTTTGATACTGTTGCATGGATTTGACAATTGTTGCAGTGGCAAACATAATCCATTGCGGCTTCTTGAATTTTTGGCCAGTATAGCCCAAGCCTGAGGATTTTGTGAGCTAGGACTCGACCACCCATGTGCGTTCTACAAATCCCTTCATTAACTTTCGCCAAAACGATTCTTCGATCCTTTCGTCCCTAGATATTTGAGGAGTGGTTCAGCATAAGACCTTCGAGTATAACCTTCGGTTTTTGCATAGTGAATCTTGACACTCGTACTCGAACCATCATGGCTTCTTTTGCATCTTCTAGCAATTTGTCGTCCCAAAGGTACTCCACAATCGAGTCCATCCAACAGCGCTTGGCTTCGATATAGGATACCTCATTTTCCTGATTGCTCGGGAGTGCTAACTCTTCTACATAAACCGAAGGCTCGAGCATCTTTTCCTTGGCGTTAGCCAATCTTGAGAGTTCGTCCGCCATTGTATTTTCCTTCATCCGGGTCTGACATACTTTAAGATCTTTATATTCTTTTTGCAATGTTCGCACAATATCTTGATATTTCTGCAATTGAGGTTCTTTGACGTTGTACTCCCCTTGTACTTGATTTTCAATCAGCTGTGAGTCCCCTTGTAGTTTTCAAACATTTTTTAGTAGCACAAAATTCAACAATATTATGATATACAAATATATTGACTTTTAAAAAATGTCAATAATTTTGTTTAAGCCCATCTAAGGCCCATTTAAGATTATAATGGAATGATATCATGCCTACCTAGCTAGGATCTTTTTGGTATTAATTCTCATTCTCTATTATGAGATTTTTTTCATTATTTTAAGTTGTTTGGCATCTATTATCAGTTTTATTTTTATTTAAAATAATAGAAAAACATACAAAATTTCTTTAGGCACAAATTTCATTAAGGCACAAATTTCTTAAAATTTCTTACCAAAAAAGAATTTACTTAAAACTTTATGGTTAAGATGAGGTAAAATAGTCAATATACATATTTATTTTGTAAAACCCATACTTTTTCCTCTTTTATCACTTGCTCACTATTATTTACTAACAATTTTTATTTTGACACCAAACTTATTTTTCATTTCACAATATATTTTCAACAAAATTCACCAAACCATTTTTCATTCTTGACCAATAATGAATTCTTGTACTCATTTATTTTAAATAGGCATAATAGAGAATGAGAATTGATACAAAAAACGAACCCTAATTACTAATCAAACCTAGATCTTCATAAATTATTTTTCTCCCCACTTCTACTAATGCTAAGAGACTGTTAAAATTAGAAGCACAATGTTCATTTTCCACTTGTTAGAGTTAATGATACTCTTTCTATTATAACTTAATTACTATTACCTCTATTTCTTGTACTTTTTGAAAGTATTAACCCTAAGCTTGTATTATACCTCAAGTTAATCACCTCCCATGCCATTAAACTTTATTAGTTAACTGATGACATAACATCTTTATATAAGAACAAATTGCATTGACACTCCTAAAATGAAAGCCTTAAAACACTATCACCCCACTTTGTTTTTGAAGAATACACACTTCAAAATTAATTTCATTGGACCCATTAACTAATCAAATTTATCATTGAAAACCATTAAACCACCCCATTTTTTCCCCTTCAAGATGTTGATAGAGATACTTATAGAATTGAAAGAAAATAAATATTGGTTTAATAATTATTCTTAAATAATAAGATCTCAAGATTATTTTGAGGATTTATATAAAGAGAAAATTATCCCAAGCACCCCAAGATAGAGGTCTTAAAACACTGACACCCCACTTTATATTTTAAAAAAAAAAAACCATATGTTAAAACTTAGAAGTATAAATGCCCATATTCGAAAGATGCTACAATTGCTCGGCCCGGCCTCTTGCTCCCCCCCTTTAAACCAATCTCCCTGTACCTTGTCAGCCCAGCCCACATACCACCTTTTCCCCTTCTTTTAGCCCACAACTCTCCCTACCTCTCAGCGTTCCACCAAACTCGAACCAGGCCCGCCTTAGTTATAAGTTATAACCCCTTCTCCATCACTTGTTCCTTCATTTCCCCTGCTACCGTTCAGCAGCCTTCCCCTGCTAGCGTTCAGCAGCCATGAGGACCCTTATAAGAAGCGCAGAAATGAACACCTTCAGTGTGAGCACCATCAATATGAAAGGTAACATTATTCACAACAAGAACAAAAATTTAAAGTTTTCTGTAAGATCTTACCCAAACAGCAATTTAAAGTTCTTTGTAAGATTTTACCCCGAGGAAAGAACAGAATTTGAAGTTCTCCGAGTAGGATATTTCAGTTACAGGATTCAAACATCATGCACCTTCCCTTTACTTGCTTTCAAGTATTCCGCAGGAAGTTGGAAGCTCGAATTGGAATTCAAGGAGATTTGATAGCTCGAATTAGACATTTAAGAATCTATCAACAAAAAAGTAAGCCATCAGTAAGTCAATTGAATTGATCTAGAGTGTCATTGTCGAAAATCCACTGCTCAAATCTGCTAGAAGGGTTTGTTTGAGTACAAGATTAATCCTGATCTGCAAAGCTATCACAGATTGCTGTCCATGAACGAAAGTTAGCGAGCAGCAAGTCGATTGATTTGATCTAGACTGTCAATTGTGAAAAATCCACTGCTCAATTTGGATAAGAAAAGTAAACATGTATTTGAATAAAAGATTAATCCTGATTTGCCCAACTTCTAACAAGAAGAACCATCACAGGGTTGCAAATACAAAACATACACTAAAAACCCAGAAAAGCAGCATAGAGAACAAAACAAACATTAACAGCTAACTACATTATTAAACCACTGCGATTTCTCCAATCGTTTTATCCCCTCCCTTAATCGACCTCTTCAATCTTGGGGCCAGCACCGCCAGCTCCAGAACCAGAGCCACCACTCGGCATGTCATCTCCTCCCATGGGCATATCACCTCCACTTCCCTGATACATCTTTGCAATAATAGGATTGCACAGACCCTCCAGCTCCTTCAATTTGTCTTCAAACTCCTCTACCTCAGCCAACTGGTTTGCATCCAACCAATGAATGGTGTCATCAATGGCCTTCTCAATCTTCTGCTTATCAGAAGGGTCAAGCTTCCCTGCAAACTTCTCATCCTTCACGGTATTCCTCATGTTGTAGGCGTAGTTCTCCAGGGAGTTCTTGGCCTCTACCTTCTTCTTCACTTCCTCATCCTCAGCTTTGTACTTCTCTGCTTCATTCACCATCTTCTCAATCTCTTCTTTGCTCAACCTTCCTTTGTCGTTGGTGATTGTGATCTTGTTCTTCACTCCCGCAGTTTTATCTTCTGCAGAAACATTCAAGATTCCATTGGCGTCAATGTCGAAGCAGACATTGATTTGAGGAACTCCCCTTGGCGCAGGAGGAATGCCTGTGAGCTCGAATTTGCCAAGAAGATTGTTATCTTTGGTTCGGGCTCTCTCTCCTTCATAGACCTGAATCAGAACTCCAGGCTGATTGTCGGAATAAGTAGAGAAGATCTGTTCTTTCTTGGTCGGAATTGTTGTGTTACGAGGAATCAAGACTGTCATAACACCACCGGCGGTCTCCAGACCCAGACTCAGAGGAGTCACATCCAGCAGCAACAGGTCTTGCACCTTCTCATTACCTTCACCGCTCAGAATTGCTGCCTGAACCGCTGCACCGTATGCGACGGCTTCATCTGGGTTGATGCTCTTGCAGAGTTCTTTGCCGTTGAAGAAATCTTGCAAGAGCTGCTGGACCTTCGGAATCCTGGTCGATCCACCAACTAGAACGACTTCATGGACTTGACCCTTGTCGATCTTGGAATCTCGGAGACACTTCTCGACTGGTTCCATACACTTTCTGAACAAGTCCATGTTCAATTCCTCGAACCTGGCTCTGGTTAGGGTGGAATAGAAATCAATACCTTCATAGAGAGAATCAATCTCGATTGTTGTCTGAGTTGTAGAAGACAGAGTACGCTTTGCCCTTTCACAGGCTGTCCTCAATCGCCTCAGAGCTCTGGCGTTGCCGCTGATGTCCTTCTTGTGCTTCCGCCTGAATTCTTGCACAAAGTGATTAACAAGGCGGTTATCAAAATCTTCTCCACCAAGATGGGTGTCTCCGGCGGTAGCCTTCACCTCGAATATACCTTCCTCAATAGTCAATAAAGAAACATCAAAAGTTCCACCACCGAGGTCGAAAATGAGCACATTGTGTTCACCCGACCTCGACGATTTCTTGTCCAAACCGTAAGCAATGGCAGCTGCAGTGGGCTCGTTGATGATTCTCATCACATTAAGCCCTGCAATTGCTCCAGCATCCTTCGTGGCCTGCCTCTGCGAATCATTGAAGTAAGCCGGCACAGTAATGACCGCGTTCTTCACAGCCTGACCCAAGAACGCCTCTGCGATCTCCCTCATCTTGATCAGAACCATCGAGGAAATCTCCTCAGCAGCGAATTGCTTCTTCTCACCCTTGTACATGACTTCGATCATGGGCTTATCCCCAGGACCAGGGAAGACCTTGAATGGCCACAGCTTCATGTCGCTCTGCACAGATGGGTCAGAGAATCGCCGCCCAATAAGCCGCTTCGCATCGAAGACGGTGTTATTTGGGTTCATCGCTACCTGGTTCTTTGCCGCATCTCCGATCAATCGTTCTGTATCAGTAAAAGCAACATAGGAAGGGGTGGTTCTGTTACCTTGATCGTTGGCGATGATCTCCACCCGATCGTTCTGCCATACCCCTACACAACTGTAGGTGGTACCCAAGTCGATTCCAATAGCCTTTCCTTCACTCTTCGCCATTAACGAAAGCTTTCCCCAATACCCAAAACACAACTCTCAACGCTTGATTTAAGTAAGCTCTATCTGCACACAAAATCTTTCGCTTTGTTTTCTACAATCTGAGAATAACCGGCCGAAGAAGGTGGCATTTATAGCATATTAGCTTTCTATAAAGAAAGTTCCAGAATTCAGTAGAAGCAACAAAATTAAGAGTAACCGTGTAGAAGCCGAAAAGAAACGGTGGACTGACACTGGTTACGCCTAGAGTGTTCTGGAGAACGCTGTTCTGGATGAAGATCATCTAAAAGGAATTCTAAGTTGGGCTGAATTTACGAATGCCCAGTGTGTAAGACGAGTTATGGGAGGGCATTTTAGGGATCTCATTAATTTGTGACGGTTTCGGTCCTTTCGGTCGAGGCGGTTGGAGTGTGGTGGCTTGGAATCCCTGGTGACTGGTCTATCACGAATGATAAAAGGAAGGGACAGGTGGTATGCCTACGTGGGGATTCTCCAATGCCGGTCAACGGGTTTGTTAAGCGGGACCCACTACTCGTAACGTGATGCGATATTTTATTTTCTCAAAACCCCGGGATGTCTAAACACCTGTACTGGGCCAAGCCCATTTGGAATCTGAAAAATGCGGATCAATGGACTTTGATTGGGCTTTACAATGAATGGGCTGGCTTACGCCAATACTACTATATATGTATGTATATAAATTATGTTTTGGTAAGATATACGTGGGTCTGCCATAATCATAACGAGAAACCAAATCACGTGAGGACAATGCAAAATTCATGCTGAGCTTCGTCTTTGCCACATGGAAATTCTTCCTATTCCACGTGGCACACTTGCATGGGTTTTTATGCATAATTCCCAGAGGGGTGCATGTAATTTTATTACCACGTCGAAGAAAGGATAAGTATCACTCTCCTCCTTTATCTTTGGTGATCAAATGGCATTTGAATCTTTCTTAGTTAGATAGAATTGTTTACTTTCTTAATTTTTTTTTTTTCATTTTATCTATTTAAATTGGACCTAAATTTTTAACTGGCAAATATTTCAATTAGCCCAATTTTATCTTTGAAATATTACAAAAAAAATTCAATGTTAATTTTTTTGGTTAACTTTAAATTTGAAATTATCACTTTATCCATGGGGTAAACGAACATTACAAAACTACATTTAATATTTTCAATTTACAAAAGAATCCCCTGTCATTTAAACTTAGGAAAACACCACTAGGGCTGCATTTGTTTGCTGGAATAAAGGTAAGGTGGAAAAATTCTTGAAAAGAGTGTAGATTTTTTATTTTTCTCTTAAATTCTAAAATGGTAGATTGTTTGGTTACTTGGGGTGGGAAAGTGAGAGGATTAAAGAAACTTGTCTGGTGATGTGGCAGTCCTAACTTTTCCACCCCGAGCCATTTTAAAACCCTAAAAATTTGGTAGGATTTTGTAAGAAAGTTGATGAAAAGTAAAATCTTTTCCTTTCCTTTCTTTCTTCCTTCACCCCATTACACATGGTACTCACATATTTTTTCCCATCCTTTATTTTCCACTTTATCTTTGCAAACAAACGCAGCCTAGAAGAAAAAACATTGAGTCTTGGTTTTGTGGTGCTCTCCTTCAATTCGAGAAAGATCCAGGTATCAAAGTACAGATTTATAGAAAAAGCAAAGTTGAAGAGAAAAATTAAGAACACCATAGTGATGTATCCAGCCTCTACCATCGGCTAGATCTAGTCTCCAAGGTTGAACTGGGAAAGCTTATCATCCGCGGCTACAACCAACGTTTCTTCCTTGCAGTCGTCCTCATTTCAGACGAATCTTACAAAACTGCTGCCAATCTTGGTCCTTACATCGACCATGTCTCTCAAACAGACCCTTCAATCACCACCTTCCATCGCTTCTCCCTCCTCTACCCAACCCTTCTTCATTACTTCCAACATCAACTACTCCCCGTCCAGTCTCCATGCTCTTTGAAGCGATTCATATCTACAACCCAAATCTTCTCCACACACTCCAAACCATATATGTGACTTCCTTCATTGCTGCCCTTGTGATTGATCCTTTATGTAACCTAGCAATCCTAGTCGCCAATGAGCTGAATATCTCCTTTTATTACTATTCCCCAGCTAGCGCATCTGTTGTTGCCTTGATTCTTCACCTCCCAAACCTTCACTACCAGATGAACAAGAGCTCCAGCGAGCTTGGTAGCACTACTGATTTCCAAATTCAAGGATGACCACCCATTCAAGCTTCACAAATCAGTCCAGATCTTCTGATAAGATCTTGGATCTGGGCACGCATATTATCAGATCAAGTGGTATTATAACAAACACTTCTTAGCCATTGGAGCCAAAAGCAATCTACGCAATTAACCAGTAAAGTTCTTGTAGATACTTTTGTAGAAGACAAGACCCAATTTAAGGATCGGGTAATTGAACGAACCACCTAAATGAACAAAAATAAATCAAGAATCTTGTGCAAATAAGTTGAAAACAATTATAAAGCAGGTAACAATAAGCCACCACAATAATGAAAAAAAATATAAACAACACACAATAATTTTTTGTGGTTCATTAAATCCGGAATGTTCTAAATTAGCTACATCCACTAGAACGGAATTCACTATTTTAATTTTTAAAATAATACAATGTTACTTCAACCGGTCACACCACTTCTCAAACCTATTTGACCCTTCCACCTTTAAGCTCTTGAAGAAAACCTTTCAAATGCAAGCTCAAGATTCAATAGAGTTGTGATGGAAAAGAATACAAAAGAGAAATAAACACATTTTTACAAAACCACAAGAAAAAGAAGACTCAATAGCTCAATCTCGTTTTTGCCCCTCTTGAAACTCCCTAGAAACTCTTTTTTTCTCACTTCATTTACCTCTCGTGAAGCCCTCTTAATGATAACAAATACCTAACCTATAGTTTAATACCAAATGGACCCAAGTTCAAATTTGAACCCAAAAGATAAAATGATTTTCATCACAAATCCAACATCCTTGTTTGTTGGGGACCAAGATGTTAGTGATGAGGGCTGCCATAGGTGCTAATCTTGACGTGTATCTTTCCATTGTAGAGTTCAAAGAGCTCTGCTTTCCCTTGGTCGGATCCGTAAATCTTAGAGCAAATTTGACATTTTGCGGTGAAACTCATAACCGAGAGGTGGCGATTCTCTTCTTATTCAAGTGAATTGATTGAATATGAGTTTCTTTTATAAATTTGAAAAACTAAAAAAGTATATTTTTCTCTATTCTTTTCACTCATAGGCATAATGGTAATTTCAAAGTTCAGTTCAGAGAAACATAACTGTGGTTTTTTTTTAATATTTCAAGTTGACAAAATTGGATATTGAGTTGGGCCAACTGAAATATTTGTAAGTGGACAAACAAGAGCTTGAGTCTAACTTAAAGAGGCAAAATGAAAAAAAAAACTCTTAAAAAAAAATATTTTATTAATAAGAAGTTTTTATATATGGATTATTACCTAAGAGATGGATGTTACCATTTACCACCCCACTACCAACTATTGATCATGGATTTTGTTTAATCTCACTGCCATGAAGAATTTGGATAACCAGAAATAAAGATTCCAATCAGCCGGTTCCCGTATAGGGTTGTACAATATAGTTGTAACGTGTCCGTCCACTGAGGAGTGAGGAAGGTGATGTGGATAAGGTCCAGTATTCCCCGTACGCTGAAAGCCGGCTCTGGCTTAGAACTTCTTTGATTCTCAGTCACAGGGCTCTACAAACCCGAGTCATCCCTCATGATCTCAACGTGAATATCGTTCTTCCCTCTTCGATTATAAGTCTTGTTGGTTTCATTTTCTGAAATTTTAATACTTGGAGGGGACATTGGGTGCTTAACCCACGCGCCCTCCATGTCTGGGATTACGGGTAGCTTTCCCTTCAAAATGGTGGTCTATCAAAGAACAACATCAGTTAATCCTCTCCAAATCTCCTCACTTGAATCCAAACTATTGGGAGTTCGCTTTACTAACCCTAATCTTGTCAGAATCGATTGTTGCCGTTCCTTCTCCTCTGCTTCTCTGCTTTCAGTAACCGCAAGGTCAGGCGGATCTCGAGGTGGCCCTGGCGACCAAAGGAGGTCGAGGGAGGTTCAGCAGGCAAACACTGCAGCCGATCCTGCCCTTGATATCTTCAGCATCAGGTAATTTCAATACTTGGGCTCATGGGTCATTCACCTGAAACTTATCCGTAAATTTGATATATTTTTAGTTTGAATTGGCATTCCGGTTACAATTGAAGCTAAGGTGTGTGTTGTTGTATTCATTTTGAATAGGTCAGCTTCTGTACGACTTATAGATGCTCAGCAGAATATGGTCAGTTTCATTACTTTCATGGTTCGATAAATTGTTAAACTATGTGCCCAAAGCTTCTCTTTGATTGATTTCAAAATAAAACTTCGTAACAGGTTGGAGTCGTCTCTAAAAATGAAGCCATTCAAATGGCTGAAGATGCTGAACTTGATCTGGTATGACAGCTCTGTTGAATGTCATTTAGGTTAGCTTTTGCTAATATTTCAATTTTTTGTTCTTTTACTCTATGCATTATGGCAGGAGTTGAGTTCTGCAGTTACTTATGAGATATTGAGCTATCAATATCTCATTAAGAATTGTAGCTCTGGAAAAATCGTGGGCAATGACATTGAGCTCTACTCATTTGCAGGTCATACTGTCACCAGATGCAGACCCTCCAGTTGTCAAAATAATGGACTACAAGTATGTATTCTCTCAGTCTGGGACAAAAATACGTTTTTGAATTGGCCATTCAAATGGAGGAACTGGTCTGGTTGGAAGAAAAGAGTGATTTGAAATGACCAGATTTTGGTTTAAGGAGATTATGCAACACAATTCAACTCAGCCTTATCCCAACTAAATGGCTATGTTTTTAAACAGTAGATGACACCAAAATGTTTGAACAAATAGTTTGATGGAGCAAAAGGTTAACCTACTTGTGAAACGAGTGATTTACTGGAGTACATAGGACATCCAAAATGTTTGATCAGATAATTTGAGGGAGAAGGTTAACCTACTTAACAGTGTGATTCGTTGGTGGAGAGAATGGTGTCTCCTGTAATCTGAAGAGTGTGTGACTATGATAAGAGGGTTTATCAGTGGTTAACCTATTCAGGGGACTTGGTTTATGTTTATGAAATTGTCAAATTGGGAAGGAAATAGTTTTAGACATGTATATGGGGTTTCTTGGCACATTTCATCCATCCATAGGGTAAAGGAGACAACAAGGAGAAGAAAGCGGACTTGAGAATCATACCCCCTAGGCACACACACTTAGACATACTTGCACACAAATGCTTATCTGTTTTCTGAGTAAACTACATTGTGCTTTTTCTGCATGGATGCTAGGTATGATTTTCTTAATGTTTCTGTAGGCCTGAATAAATATCTCTCTGTGTTTTGGCATTCTTGCAGCATGCACTCATCTATCTACCAAAAAACAGTGTATTAATTTAAGTGTTCCAATTCTTGCAGCAAATACCGATATGAACAGCAAAAGAGAAAAAGAGATCAACAAAAGAAAAGTGCTGGTGTGTGTTTCTTCAAGGGTTTTGCTATATTTCACTTCATTGGGAGTCAAAAGTTCTTTTTAAGGGTTTTGCTATATTTCACTTCATTGGTAATCAAAATTTCTTTTTTAGTTAATATATTTTAACCAGCATATGATCCTCTGTGCAGCTAGTCGTATGGATATGAAGGAGGTCAAAATGGGGTAAGATTTTTGTATACTATTGATCCAAAAAATTCTTACCTCTCAAATTACTCTATTAATGTAGTTTATTTCTTCCTCCCTTGTTAGATTGCTATATCATTTGGCTTTCATTCTTGTGCCCTGCCTGGATAGGCTTATAAAAGTGGACCTCGTTCTGACCATTGGATAGAGAATAGTAGATGGTCTAATATTATCTTTCTGTTAATTTTCAGCGCCTAATTCAATCAAATGCCCTCTTATGTATTGGCATGCATTCCCAGCATTTATATGGTCACCTGCAGAACTCTGGCCTCTATTTCCTACTTTACAGTATCCTAAAATCTGAAGCTGTATTTTGCCACATGATAAATTCTCTTTTGGGCTGAAATTAAACATTTGAGCAAGGTAGAATGGGTTTACTGTCCTCATTCATCTGGGCCTCATATTTTTGGCCCCTTTGATAAGCTTATCAGAGCAGCTAACTTTGAAGGTTTTGTCTATGTGGCTAATCTGTAGCTGTTTCCTCCTTTTTTTTTTTTTTGGGGGGGGGGGGTGTTGAGTTGATCCATAGGCATTGCAAAAAACAAGCCGGAAAAAAAAAGAATAAACAGATAAAAATAAAATATTTTGACACACTTCTTTAAGTGGGGGAAAAAAAAGAGAGGCTAAAGCTTGACCCTGTAAATAATAACTTAATATCTATAATGTCTGGCCTCCATATCAAATATTGACATTTAACACATGAGACATGATTTAGCCTCACAATTTATGTGTGTGTACTGTTTTTTCTTTCGTCTCACGTCAAAAATGTTTTTATTTTATTTTATTTCCTTTATTTATTATTATTATAATTTCTTTTTCCGTTCTCAAAATGTTGGGCTGTATTTCTAATCATTCATTTGAGTTTTTGAACCTTTGTAAGTGCTCCATACCAAACAAAGTTTTTCTTACAATTCCTGTTTTAACAAACTTTGGTTGAACCACTGTATCAAGCACGAGGTTGATCCTTTTTTTCTTTTCTTTTCCTGATGGATCAGTCGTATTCAGGACATGAGTGCAAATTTCCCTTGCATTAAATGTAAAAATCTCTCCCACTTCTTGTGCAGATTCCATTTCTTGTACTTGTCTTTAGACCACACTGATGCATCAGTATTTTAATAGAGAAAATTCCTTTCCTTTTCTCATCTTGTACATTCTTTATCCTATTTATTGGATCTTGAGTGCAAAAATTTCTCTCAACTTCTCTTTTGCTGTCTTCCTTTTTCTCATGTGCTCTAATTAGTTTCATCTAAATCTTACTTAAAGCGCGTAAGTGCTAATTATGTTAACGAACTTATTTTGTGGGACCTATTTAAGTGACAGTATCCTAGTCTCTGCTCTACTATTGCTGAACTTTCATCTTTCAGCTCTTCTTATGACTTCCTCTGTCCTGTTTGAGTTACTCATAGTTATCCTCTATTATTTATCAGGCTTCATTCCATCAATCTCTCCTTTTTCATTTTTCTTCCATCCAAGGCTCCTGTAATTGCCCTCTCTATGCATATAAATTTACTCTTCAATGTTGTAGGAGGAATCATGTTTGGCATTGTTTTAATCAGTTGGTATTGATTTCTTAAATAGGTACAACATTGATTCTCATGATTATTCCGTGAGGTTGAAATCAGCTATGAAGTTTCTCAAAGATGGGGATAAGGTTGTTTGGAACTTGATTATACTGCCAATAAAGAATGTCTATCTGGTTTTCCTCCTTCCAACCCCCCCCCCCCCCGGCGAAAAAAAAAGAAGCCAACCGGATGTCGGTTTGGTACCATATTTTGATATCTTTTAAGGCAATTCCTGCAGGTTAAGGTTATTGTGCACTTGAAGGGTCGTGAGAATGAATTCCGGAATATTGCAATTGAGCTAATCAAGCGTTTTCAGAATGACATTGGGGAGGTATTAACCATACACTTTCCTTATGAATTGGCATATGCGTGTCTAGGTCTTAGAATATTCAAGAACAATATACTGTTAGTTATCTGGGTGTTTTTCTCATTGTTTGTTATTATTCTGTATAAGAAATTTTACTGTTAGACGTATGTTATGGGTACAGCCTCCCCTTTTTCATGTAATGTATATATATATATTTTCAATTGTGCAGTGTGATTCACCAATTATTCTTAATTTGCAAAACTGAGCAACAACCTATATTTTTGCTTCTGGTCTTGTTAGCAATCCTGGTTTAAACTGAAAGTTTTCTTGGGTGATATCAACCATTGTTATTTGCTTCAAGTTAGTGTTGTATTAAGTACAAATATTGATTTGTAATTATTTTGATCCAGTTTTGACCGAAGTGACTGAAATTTTCTGAAATTTTCCACTTTAGTCCTGTCCAAATCAAAATATCCCAGTGATTTCAAGTTTCAACTAAATTTCATTAAGATTTGGTTCCAATTAGTTGACTCGTACGATGATGTCTGTTGAGTGTTGACTGTATATTCTGTGAAAGCTTCAGATACATCTTGTTAATGGCATATGGCTCTGCTTTATATAAGTTATGAAAGTAAGTTGATGCAGTGGGAATGTAGCTAATGGGAATTTTTTACTGGCATTTTGTAAATTACTGAACTGTCAATAAACACAACTAGTCTGCAGACTCCACACTAAGCAGTGAAAAGGTTGAAGAGAGACCTGAAAACTGTCCAGGTGTTTCTCAACATAGGACTTTTATATTCTATGTTCAGAGTATGGTCTAAATCTAATTTTCAATGCACACACTTGTTTGCCAGAAGGCTAATTTTCTGAAAAAAATTGCTTTGCGATTATAGTAAATGATAGACAAAGTTTGTCTCATTTTGAACTTGGTTTATGCACTGTATATTTCATTTAGATTCTATCTGTACCTTGTAACATATAATCTTATACCTTTAACTTCTTTTGCACGTAAGAGTTTTTAGCCTGTCAGTTCGATGCTTTCCTGTAGTTGCTTCCCATTATTTAGTCACTGGACAACATCGATGGTCACACTTTTGTTCCATTTAGCTTAACATTCTCATCCCAGCTTCTGTCTCTGTATAATCATATTTATGATATTACTAATTACATAAAAGGATGTTATTCCAAGAGTTGACCTAATCTCCTGGTCTTGGGCCCCACAGAATCTCCTCTTAACATTCTTGCCTAGGCAACATATGTTGATAGTTCACTTGATCAGTAACCTGAATAGTGTTTTTGCCTCTCTTTCTTCGTGTTTTGTCCTACATCGGGCATTTCCATCACTCCCCTGTACTTGGTCTATCACTCAAACTCTCCTACTTCAAATGTCTTTTGGGATTAGCCAAGGATGCAAGGAAAAAAAACTTCACCAATCTATCTGCCCTAGTGATTCATAATCTATAAATTAACCCTAGCCATTGTTCTGTCCTGCAGTACCCCCCCTCCTGTGGCATCCTATCAAGCCAAATCATCACCTACAGTTCATGTATGCCACATGTCTGGTTAGATACAATATCTGACCTTTTTTGCTTCCATAAATGCCCTGTCATACTCTCCTAATTGCAGTAGATGGGACAAATATCATCACCTAATGGTATGTGTAGTGTCCATGTAAGGATAGGTGATCTAGGCGTTTCTTGAGTAGCCCCTGCTGCTTAGCTCTCCAACACTCCCCTCCGGTCCTTTCTCTTTTCCCTTCTTCTTGTAGTAGTATCCTGCCCTCACCATCACCTTATGCTGTTTCTGTTGGAAAAATTACCGAAAGACGGTTCACTCTTTTCCCACCTATGTAAAAGATTGACGGAGAAAAAGAAATACAACAAAGTTATTTGTGAATAGTGTCTATGAATAGTGTATGTGTGGTGTGTGGTGTGTGGGGCTCACGTGGATAGTACCTGTGTGGGACCCACGTGAAAAGATAACAATAATAATGATCACAAAAAAGAACACAGACACAAAAATGTAAGTGGTTCGGGTTTGCCTACATCCATGGGTGTAATGAGACTTTTCATTATGAGAAAGTAGAAATACAACACTTGTATAGTGCTTGGATATATAACCAAGACCAACCTTGTATCCAAAATTGGATACCCTTGTACACCTTCTCTCAACTCACTCTCAACCCTTAAAGAGTTTCAAACCCACTACTCTAATACAGATACACTTCACTCAGCTCTCAAATTCTTGTACTTGATGAGTTCTCTCTCTCACTTGTACATCTCTCAAGCAAACCTCCCCACCCCTATTTATAGATGGAGAGGGGGATGTTAAAGAGAGAAAAACGAACCTCTCTTATTTATTGCTTTTGCCTCCTTTGTCATAAATAGGTGGGTGAGAGAGAGAGGGATGAGTTTTGTTAAAGGAGGTGCCTACCTCATTAATGGGTTGTCACCCGTATGAGATTTAGAGAGAGAGAGAGAGAGAGAGAGAGAGAGAGAGAGCGAGAGAGAGAGAGAGAGAGAGAGAGAGAGAGAGAGAGAGAGAGAGAGAGAGAGAGAGAGAGATTTCCTCTCTTTCAGTTTGTTAAATATTGTGGTTGAGAGATAAATGTCACTTTCCTCATTTTTCGATGATTGTTTGTCACTTTATGAGGAGGACCCCACAAACTTCCCCTCCAACTCATAATGAGGGACAACTCGATGCCTGCCATGCTTCTACAGTTGTCATGTTTGCCCTTTGGTAGAACCTTTGTCATCATATCTGCTCCATTTCTGTCCGTATGGATTTTCTCAAGCTGCAACTGCTTCTGCTTGTTCCAGTATATCTTGTATCCAGTGATACCTTACATGGATGTGTTTGGATTTATAATGGAAACTCTGATTTTTACCTATATGGATTGCCCTTTGGCTGTCGCAGTGAACGACATACTTTTCTTGTTTCAAACCGGGTTCTTGAGTGAATTGCTTTATCATCCACAGCATCTCCTGATATGCTTCAACAACAACGATATTCTGCTTTTGTGGATGACAAAGCCACACAATTTTGCAGCTTAAATTGCTATGACATTGCCCCCCTTGCAAAAGTAACTAGGTATCTTGATGTGATTTTTTGGAGTCAATGTCTCTTGCCAAATCAACATCTTTATATGCTTTAGGTTTCTGGCCTCCAAAACACAGAGAAATGTTAGTAGTACCTTTAAGATATCTCATTATCCACTTCACTGCTTCCCAGTGTTCATTTCCAGGATTGGATAGAAATATATTGACAACTCCTACTGCATGTGCGATATCAGGTCTAGTACAGACCATGACATACATCAGGCTTCCTGCTGCTGAAGAGTAGGGAATGCACTTCATTTCATCCCTTTCTTCTTCAGTTGAGGGACTTTGTTCACTACTCAACTTGAAATGACTACCAAGGGGGGTACTTGCAAATTTTGCTTTGCTTATATTAAATCTTTCAAGTACCTTTTGCACATACCTTTCTTGTGATTGCCATAACTTTCTAGCTGCTTGGTCACGATAAATCTTTACACCTAAGATTTGTTACGTAGCTCGCAACTCCTTCATGGCAAAGGACTTGCTCAATTGTTTCTTCAACCTGTTAATTTTTTTGACATCTTGACCAACAATCAACATGTCATTAACATAGAGCAAGAGAATAATGAAATCTTCTTCAAAAAATTTCTTAACAAACACACAATGGTCTGATGTTGTTCTGTTATACCAATGATCCATGATGAATGAATCAAACTTCTTGTACCACTGCCTTGGTGCTTGTTTCAAGCCATACAAACTCTTTCTTAACCTGCAGACCATGTGTTCCTTACCTTTGACTTCAAAACCTTCTGGCTGCTCCATGTAAATTTCTTCTTCCAAATCTCCATGGAGAAAGGCTGTCTTTACATCTAGTTGATGGATTTCCAAATCCATACTAGCTGCTAAACTTAACACCACTCGTATAGAAGACATTTTTATTACTGGTGAAAAAATTTCATCAAAGTCAACACCTTTCTTTTGCCTAAATCCCTTCACGACCAATCTTGCCTTGTACTTTGGTTGTGAGTTTTTCTCTTGGGCTTTTAGCTTAAACGCCCATTTGTTCTTAAGTGCTTTCTTACCTTCAGGTAACTTTACTAGATCATATGTGTGGTTCTTATCTAGAGAATCCATCTTTTCTTGCATGGCTTTCAACCACTCATCTCTATGCTTGCTGTCAGTTGCTTTTTCAAAGCATTCTAGTTCACCTGCATTTGTAAGCATAACAAATTAATTAGGTATATACTTGGTAGTTTGATGCTATGGCGTGGTGGATCTTTTTAACTCAGGCTCACCTGGTGGGTCGTGAGCTGGTTGCTCCCTTTGTCCACCAACGGTGGAGTGCCGTTGTTGTCACCATCACCATTGCCTTCTTGAACATCTCCCCCTTCACCTTGCACCCATGGTGAAGTGTTTGGACCAAGGTCAATAAGATCATCATTATATGGTTGAGGCTTCTCGATTTTATCAAAGTCTTGGATTGTTTGGTCTTCTAAAAAGACCACATCTCTGTTTCTGATCACTTTCTTGTCAATTGCATCCCATAAACTGTAATCAAACTTGTCAGTAGCATAACCCAAGTTTGTGGGGTCCTCATAAAGTGACAAATAGTCACCGAAAAATGAGGAAAGTGACATTTATCTCTCAGCCACAATATTTGACAAAGTGAAAGAGAGGAAATCTCTCTCTCTCTCTCTCTCTCTCTCAGTCTTTCTCCTGAACTCTCTAAATCTCATACGGGTGACAACCCATTAATGAGGTAGGCACCTCGTTTGACAAAACTCATCCCTTTCTCTCTCACTCACCTATTTATGACAAAGGAGACAAAAGCAATAAATAAGAGAGGTTCGTTTTTCTCTCTTTAACATCCCCCTCTCCATCTATAAATAGGGGTGGGGAGGTTTGCTTGAGAGATGTACAAGTGAGCAAGAGAACTCATCTAGTACAGGATTCAGAGCTGAGTGAAGTGTATCTATGTTGGAGTAGTGGGTTTGAAACTCTTCAAGGGTTGAGAGTGTGAGTTGAGAGAGGGTGTACAAGGGTATCCAGTTTTGTATACAGGGTTGAATTTGATTATAAATCTAAGCACTGTACAAGTGTTGTAGTTCTATTTTTTCATAGTGAAAAGTCTCATTACGCCCGTGGATGTAGGCAAAACCGAACCACGTATATTTTTGTGTTTGTGTTTCTTTTTGTGATCGTTATTTTTGTTATCTTTTCAAGTGGGTCATGCATAGGTACTATCCACGTGGGCCCCACAGACACTATTCATAGACAATATTCACAAATACCTTTGTTGTATTTCTTTTTCTCTTTCGATCTCTTACACAGGGGGGAAAAGAGTGAACCACCTTTCGATATTTTTCCCAACAAGTGGTATCAGAGCCTAGTTCGCATGACTGTTCGTAAAAGATGTCGATGGAGGCAAGCGCCGTAGGACGGATGATCAGTTTAAACAGGAGCAACTGGATGATATGGAAGTTCAAGATGGAAGATTTGGTATATTGCAAAGTCTTGTATGCTCCCATAGTGTGTCTCTTTGTTCCTCACTTGGCACAGAAAAGATCAGAGATCTGTTTGTCACCCCCAATTATTTTTTCCCCATCTTGGAAATGAACCAGTCTGAGAAAGTTGCTGAGAAATTGAGAAATTAAAGCTTTTTATAGAACTTCTTTGTTTGAGAAACAAAAATAAAAGAGGGTTTTTTTCTCCAGCATTGTGGGGGGGGGGGGGGGGGCACATGGTTAATTTAATGAAGGTACAGGGAAAGTGATATTGATTCACCTATAAATGAATTCTGGTTGACAAGTATAGCGTTAGGAGATTGATTTTGTTGAAAATGAAGATAGAAAATAAAGTATGATGGTAATAACCAAATCAAGAAAGCCACTCCACCCAGAAATTTTTTTAGCCGTTTTGGGAATCTTACCGTGCATGATAACTCTTCTGTTTTTGTCTCTTTGTTCCTCACTTGGTACAAGAAGGAACAGAAATCTGTTTGTCAACCCCTTTTTTTTTCTTCCTCTCCCGCTCTTGGAAACGAACCAGTTAAACCCCCACCAAATTTTTGGTGTTCCATGGAATTCTTCATAATTTATATGAGTTTCAGAAACTGAAACTACTGCACATAACAGGTGCGTTTCTGTTTCTTTTCTTGCCTGGAAATATAATAATTACCCTGTGTTTCCAACTTACCACAACACCTTCTTGTTCAGAAATTTGCCTCAGTAAAGAAACATGAGAAAGTGATTTCTGGGTTAGGAACATAGCCAGAAACAGTAGTGTTATCATGCTGGGCCTCATTAACTTTCTTCTCTTGTTTATTCCACGCAAGCTTTTCCTGCAGTATCTAATGTTATTGTGCTTAACGTGATTTATGTAAGATATGAATCCAAGTTCATAGAACTGGACATGGTTGATTTAGGACGTGGATTTTAGTTGTTTTAGCCTTTTAGGGTGAGATTTATTCTGAATTTTATTGCTCTTCCAGAATTATTTCCTTGGGTGCACATATTTTTCCCTGAGGACCAAGGTAATGCATTTTTGATTTGTTTGAGAATCAAAACCCAACTAATTACAGCTATTACAAGCCTGCCAAGCCTGCCATCCTCCTGAAATTCAGCTCCCTTCTTGAATGGTATAAATCAGATATTAGGTTTTTGACCCTTCTATTGACATATATAGTTAGATTGAGCATTTTACATATGTGAATTTGGTTCCTATGCAAAATATATAAAAAGATATCATATTATTTAACATGTTTCAGTTAAAGAATATCATATTAGTTAACATATTTCAGTTTAATTTTTTTGTCATTGGCATTTGCAGCTTGGGGCAGAGGAGAGCAAGAACTTCAGAGATAGGAACATATTTATTATTATGGTACCAAATAAAGCAGTTCTACAGAAACCTCAGGAACCAAAGAAGAGGGAAAAATCAGAAGCGACTGGAGTGTCTGCTGGTGTATAACCTGAGTTGGCATTTTGTAAGCAATGGTTAATGATGAAAGAGCGAGCAATCTTCTATTGCAGTATGTAATGAGGAATAGGGCCTGAGTAGTGCCTCTTGGTCATCTTATGTACAGTGCTATTGTAGGTCATGCCCCCTTGATAGTTTTGTAATATTAATTACAATAACAGAATAAGTTTTCTTCTATTATTATTATTTAAATCTGAGTTCTTTAGAAGAAGATCCAAATTCTCTTTTGAAGTCTTCTACAATCTTGCTACTCTTTTAAGAACGATTCAGATGACAAAAATCTGTCATGTGCCGTATGACAAAAACCTGTATGTAGTATTGTTTCTACATGAATAAGTCTCCCACCCTTGGGAAGCCATCGTCAGGTGATTAGCATGTCCCTGTATGAAGTCGGTGCTTGCGAGAAATGGACACTAATGAAATGATCTTCCTAAGAATCTGGCAGGAAAAGCTTTCTGGATTGTCTTTGATGCAGATGGCCATGATTAGAGAACTCGCTTTGTGGAGCTGAATCTAGAATCCCAAGCATCCAGCTTGTATCCTTCTCATGGAAAAATCGATGAGAAGATGTCTTGCCACACTGTAATGATCATGGCAAACAAGGATTGCCACACCTGAATGAATTAATCCAAGCCCAGAAATTAAAGCTGCTGGAAGGAATACCGTAAATTGCAGGTGTTCCTTGCTAAGATTTGTTCTTGTATGTACGTACAAGTCTTTAATAAGAAGCTTTCTCATTAAAAAAACCAACAGCTTTTTCATTAAAAACGATGTAGGACCTTATGAAGGTCATGTGTCCAGATGACAGAGAGGCCTTACCTCACAGACCTACCAATTTAAATGACTTAATTCACAAAATCTTCTATCCGAAGCATCCCTTTTCTCGTTTCCTGCTCAGGGTAAATTAAAATCTTCCCTCTATCCTAGCTCAACTCTGCACAAACCTTGTAAGCAATGGAGTTACCATAAAAGTAATTCGGCAGAAGAGAACCTTGATAGCTCATTCCAGAAGACAATGTCTCTTTCCAAATAAGCCACAATCATCTTCAAAACAGCAGAGAAGTGGGTCCCTAGAATTAGAGATGTTAAACCGTTCTTTAGTGATGGCTCTCCATATTGCATTTGATACTATAAAAAAAAAAAAAAAATCGAATTGGGTTCCTTCCAAGTGAGGCCAACAGAATTGAAGATGTGTCTGAAATATCTCCCAATCAAGAGGGAAGTTTTAGAGAAAGAACCAAATTGAGTTTCTAATGGTGTGACAAATAAGGAGTGTAGCTATTACCGGTAATTCAGTTAAAGAGGACATGATGGACATTATTGGAAAGCTACAAGGGTAACTTAGTCTCAAAATATTAGTATCTTAAATACGGTCTGTAGCCGTTGGTATGCATGGTGGTTGAATAGACGTAGCTTAACTTGGAGGCAATGGCGACTCTGCAACCAACCCTTCTCTGGACACATTAGGTGAGATGAAATGAGATGGAGAGCCTACCTTCATTGATAAAAACAACCCATAGAAGCCATTTCTGTATTCTCTGAGACCTCTCATCCATCAGAGAAGGAAAAATGGAAGCTAGTGCCGGATTAGTTGCAGGATCTCACAACAGGAATGAGCTTGTTGTCATTCATGGCCATGAAGAGGTAGTATCATACAAACCCATTTAGATTTTATCTCTGCAATTGCACTGATAAGCTTGTAATACCAACTAAGATTTGGGTTTGTGTTGTCTGTGCAGCCTAAGGCATTAAAATCTTTAAGTGGTCAAGTCTGTGAGATTTGTGGTGATGAGGTTGGAGTTACTACTGATGGTGATCTCTTCGTTGCCTGCAACGAATGCGGTTTTCCTGTGTGCCGGCCCTGTTATGAGTATGAAAGGAGAGAAGGAAGCCAACTTTGTCCCCAGTGCAAGACCCGTTACAAACGTCTCAAAGGTAAGAAACTGGTATATGGTTATTAATTAGGGTTAAGACTTCAAGTAGTGTTCTTCATTAAGGCTTACTGATAAGAGATTATGTATTATTAATGAATTAAGGAAGCCCAAGGGTGGAAGGAGATGAAGATGAAGAAGACATAGATGATATTGAACATGAATTTGACATTGAAGATGACGAGCAGAACAAGCAGAAACATCTCACAGAAGCACTGCTTTATGGGAAGATGAGCTATGGAAGAGGCCCTGATGACATTGAAAATTCCCAGTTTCCTCCAGTTATAACCAGTGCTAGATCTAGACCGGTAATCAAGCTTTTCTTATTTCATTTTGATAAATAGATGTACATTTCAACAGTGTTTGGTATTGATTCTTTCAATGCATTTTTAGTCGATTTCATGGATGATAGGAGCAAATATTTATTATCATCTGAAATGCAAAATTGACCTAATGCATACCAAATATAGATTCAAAAATTTTCCATACATGGAGTTTGTAATTAAATAGATAAATGTGAGAATTACAACTTACGTTTTATGTATGCAGGTGAGTGGTGAGTTTCCGATATCAAATCATGCTTATGGGGAGCAAATGTTATCATCTACGTCGCTTCATAAACGCGTTCATCCTTATCCATTATCGGAGTCTGGTACACATCAATCACTTGCTTTTGGTTTAGATTGTCCCTTGAAATTTAAAATCTATTTATACATAAATTAAGTGAAATTAAATAAAAAAAAGCACAATAACATGTAAAATTAGGATTTTAAGGTCACCGGTTTTACGTGTAAATTACTTATGAAGAAATGGAAGAATTTTTTTTAACAAAAAGGTTAAAATACAGGAAGCACGAGGTGGGATGAAAAGAAAGAGGCAGGGTGGAAAGAGCGCATGGATGACTGGAAAACAAAGCAAGGAAACTTGGGAACTACTGACCCTGAAGATCCCATGGATACTGATCCCTTGTATGTTGCTATTTTTTTTGTAGTCATAACAGTTAATTATAAATTTACAAAATTTCTCTTAAATGATTACAACAATAGAAATTTTGATTCATATAAATCTCCATGTAAAGTATCCAATGGAATCCATCATGTGAGACTCATCTCTGATAGATGCCATTTAAATGCCTCAAATGCATTCATGCATGTACATGAAGATTCTCTTAATTGCTAGATTTTCCAAAAGTAGTATTTTCTTTAGTTTATCAAATCTTTTGACATTTCTACCAATTCAACTCATGAATTATGAGGCGGATATTGGTATGAGCCTGGATGGGGTGATAAAAAAAAACAAAGAAAAAAAAAGGAAAATCAATCAACCTTGAAATGGTTTGGGACCGGCTGGTTCAGCCCCATCATATCCGGTTCAAATTGGAAGTGGTCCACTGTGGGCTGGTTTGGAATCCAGGCCCAAGCCCACGTTTGTTCACTACATACATGAATATTGAATTATTGATTGATGGTGCAGGATGGATGAAGCAAGGCAACCCCTATCAAGAAAAGTACCAATTGCATCTAGCAAGGTCAACCCATATCGTATGGTGATCGTGACTCGGCTTGTTGTTCTAGCTTTGTTTCTTCGCTATAGAATCCTGAACCCGGTTCATGATGCCATTGGGCTATGGCTCACCTCTGTAGCCTGTGAGATCTGGTTTGCCATATCATGGATTCTTGATCAGTTCCCCAAATGGTTGCCCATTGATCGTGAGACTTATCTTGATCGTCTTTCTCTCAGGTATTGCACTTGTCAAAGTTTCAGAGTGTTAATTTCTCTAGTTCTTTCCTTGGACTAACTAGTTTTCAATATATGGAATGATGATTAATGGCAGATATGAGAGAGAAGGAGAACCTTCAATGCTAGCACCAGTGGATATATTTGTTAGTACAGTGGACCCATTGAAGGAACCTCCTCTAGTTACAGCAAACACAGTGCTTTCGATCTTAGCTATGGATTACCCAGTTGATAAGACCTCATGCTACGTCTCTGATGATGGTGCTTCCATGCTCACATTTGAGTCGCTCTCTGAAACTGCAGAATTTGCTCGTAAATGGGTTCCTTTCTGTAAGAAATATGCCATTGAACCTCGAGCTCCGGAGATGTATTTTTCTCTCAAGGTGGACTATCTCAAAGATAAAGTCCAGCCTACATTTGTCAAGGAGCGTCGAGCAATGAAGGTAAGTCAATTGGCAATTCAAGAACTACTGAAACTTGAAACTGTAGAAGAGTTGATCATTGGAGTAATCAATTCAACATTTCTTGTTTGGCAGAGAGAGTACGAAGAATTTAAAGTCCGGATCAATGCATTGGTAGCCAAAGCCATGAAGATTCCCCTAGAAGGATGGATAATGCAAGATGGTACACCTTGGCCAGGAAACAACACTAAGGATCATCCAGGTATGATTCAAGTATTTCTTGGTCACAGTGGAGGCCATGATGTTGAAGGAAATGAGCTCCCTCGCCTTGTCTATGTTTCTCGTGAGAAGAGACCTGGCTTCCAACATCACAAGAAAGCTGGTGCCATGAATGCCCTGGTAAACTAAATATACCAACTCTTAAGTGTTCTAATCTTACCCAAAATTCCATAAAAAGTACTCATGATAGGTTAGAAGTAGTTCTTACAATGCATAATCAATATTGCACTCATGAAGTCTTTAAGATTAGTAGTAACACGGAGATCATCATGGGCTGTGAATTTAAGCAGGTATTACTCAACAGCTCTGTTCTAATGAGAATCCCTCACTACTCTTGCAATTTTTACAGGTTCGTGTTTCTGCAGTGCTGACAAATGCCCCTTTTATGTTGAACTTGGATTGTGATCACTACATAAATAATAGCAAAGCTGCCAGGGAGGCAATGTGTTTCTTGATGGACCCTCAGGTTGGGAGGAATGTATGTTATGTCCAGTTCCCTCAGAGGTTTGATGGCATTGACCTGCACGATCGGTATGCCAACAGAAACACTGTCTTCTTTGATGTAAGTCTCAGAACCACCCATTTATTGGAAAACCTTTCTCTATGTATGATCGATCTTGTTGTCTACGTAAGGATAAGAAGCTATACGCAATGTGATAACCTTCCGGGTTTTGCAGATTAATATGAAAGGCCTCGATGGAATTCAGGGTCCAGTTTATGTCGGTACTGGGTGTGTCTTTAGAAGACAAGCTCTATATGGTTATAACCCTCCAAAGGGCCCCAAGCGTCCCAAGATGGCTTCTTGTGCCTGCTTGCCATGTTGTGGACGTCGTAAGAAACTTCCTAAGCCCTCCAAGCAAGACACTAGTGCAGCTGGTGCAAACAGAAATGGATCAAGCCTCCAAGGTCTGTCATGGCATGTACATTGCTTTAGGTCTTGTGAATATTAGAAGCAATTCTATTTTTATCTGGTTTTCTCCATTTAATTGGAGTTCTGGTTTCTCATAATCAGGAGTTGATGAGGACAAGGAGCTACTAATGTCCCAGATGAACTTTGAGAAAAGGTTCGGTCAGTCAGCAGCATTTGTGACTTCAACACTGATGGAAGAAGGCGGTGTTCCTCCCTCCTCGAGTCCAGCTGCTCTGCTCAAGGAAGCCATTCATGTTATTAGCTGTGGCTATGAAGACAAAACTGATTGGGGGATAGAGGTATCAACTATAACATCCTTCATTTTAACAGTAAATTGGTTCAAGTTCTTATTAGTAGTCCTTTAGTTTGTTTAATTCTTGCTGCTGTTTGTTGGGCAGTTGGGTTGGATTTACGGGTCTATCACTGAAGATATCCTGACAGGCTTTAAGATGCATTGCCGAGGTTGGAGGTCGATATACTGCATGCCCAAGAGGCCTGCATTCAAGGGTTCAGCACCCATCAACCTTTCTGATCGTCTCAATCAAGTTCTGAGGTGGGCTCTGGGTTCTGTTGAGATCTTCTTCAGTCGACACAGTCCCCTCTGGTATGGGTACAAGGGTGGACACCTGAAGTGGCTTGAACGGTTTGCATATGTCAACACAACTATCTACCCATTCACTTCCTTAGCTCTTCTCGCCTACTGTATCCTTCCTGCTGTTTGCTTGCTAAGTGGAAAATTTATAATGCCAGAGGTACGTTTTCATTTTCATTGCTAGCTACTGTTTCAACTGATGCAATTTTATTGCCACACAACTAGTGTTTGATTCATTTTCATTTTTATGGCACACAAAAAGATCTTCCTCTTTTTTTTTTTTTTTGGGTATGGAACAACATTTTTCCTGTGTGATCCATGAAACAGATTAGCACGTTTGCAAGTCTCTTCTTCATTGGACTGTTTTTGTCCATTTTCGCAACTGGCATATTGGAGCTGAGATGGAGTGGAGTCAGCATCGAGGAATGGTGGAGGAATGAGCAATTCTGGGTTATTGGTGGTATATCAGCACATCTCTTTGCTGTTATTCAGGGACTTCTCAAGATTCTTGCTGGAATAGAAACTAGCTTCACTGTTACTTCCAAGGCCACTGATGATGAGGACTTCGGAGAGTTATATGCCTTTAAATGGACCACTCTTCTGATCCCTCCAACCACAGTCTTGATCATCAACATGGTTGGAGTGGTCGCAGGCATATCTGATGCTATAAATAATGGGTACCAATCCTGGGGTCCTCTTTTTGGGAAGCTCTTCTTTGCCTTTTGGGTGATTGTCCATCTCTATCCATTCCTCAAGGGTCTCATGGGGAGGCAGAACAGGACTCCTACAATTGTTGTCATCTGGTCAGTGCTTTTGGCCTCAATCTTCTCCTTGCTATGGGTTAGAATTGACCCATTTGTGCTCAAAACCAAGGGTCCTGATACCAAACAATGTGGAATTAATTGTTGATCCTGATGGGGCTTGATGTCAAACATGTAAATTTTGCTGTCACTTGTGTGAAACAACAAAATGGATGAAGGTCAAATAAACATATAGGATGAGAAGTTCTAATTAGCTACTCAATTTTGTATTTGACTGAAAGGCAGTACAACTGAACATCCTTTCAGGTATTAGTTAATGTGAAATTTGGTATGTAATTAAAAATTCATGCATCAAATATTTTGGTGGTTTCTTATATTACAGCAGTTGTTTCTAACTTGTCAACTGTTTCCAACTGTTTCCTCCAACAACACCCCCCCCCCCCAAAAAAAAAATCTGAAACTTCCCCCACAAAAAGACAGAAAGGAACTCTTGTCTATGTGAAGCCTCCAGCTACCACCTTCAGGGCTCGATGAAGCGAAGGGAATATATCCTAAAATCCAGATTTTGGCTTGTCTTTATTGACAAAGCAAATCAGCAAATAGGTAGAGATTTTGAATACAAGTCAGTAATAATGCAGAAATAGACATCAAAAACATATGGTAATGCAAACTAAACGATCTAACCATCTTATGGCTTAAGTTATCCACCCCAATTCTTCATCCATAATCTTCCAAAGTGTCACATATGAGCTGCTGAAATCAATACTTCTCTTCTTGAAAGGACCACTATCAGCATGACTGAACTTAATAGTCGAAGGAAAATCTTTTTGCTGATGATGATCCTCTCCCTAGGCTTGCAAGGTCTATTTTCACATGATAATCAGTTCTTATTTACTCAAGCAGAATGAAGATCTACTGGTCTGAACAAAACAAAAGTACGCGGTTACTCTTTATTCTACTCCAACTAATTTATGTCTCTCAATTAAGAGGCTGTAGTGAAAGGATCTCCTGAAAAAAAATAATAATAATAAAAAAAAAAAAAAACAGAAATAACTAAACCTTATTCCAGGTTACATGGTTTCAACAAAAGATCCTTGCCCTCCAAAAGACTATCCTGAAGGCGTTCTTGGCACAAGATCCAAGCAATGGATATCATTCTTCATGACTCCACCAATGGTCATTTTAGGCCTCCTCCCTTACTCTTTTAGCTCCTTCGATTAGGATCAGACAACTCATCTTTACTGGGGTATCTCCAGGCCTACATTTCTCTTGTCCCAACCAGTCCAAACAGCATTCTCTGGGCTTGTCACTGGTCAGCACAACTCCCACATAAGCTCTAATATGTTCATTCTCACTTTCGTCATTCTCAGTGTTGCCACCGATCCATCTTATCATCCTCATCTTTGCAACAACCTTCGCTATATGACACTTAACTGCCCAACAGTTGCTGAACAATTTCTGAGAGCCAAAATATACATGCACACATTCAGCTTGGCTGTGACACATACCAGCCTTTCCATGGTTGAAGGGAGAGTTAACATTGCCAAATTTCCAAATAATATAACTGTCAAAGAGTGTTTACCATGGCTTTACAATGTTAAATAATTCAATGCTGCATCTTCCCATCACATCAATGCTGGTTAATGGTGGATGATGCTGTTCATCTTTTCATGTTGGTAAGGATGATTCAGTTGATATAAGCAGTGAGTAGCATAATTTGCATCGCTTTAATAACCAACTAACTGAGTCTTGTTGCAGTTAGGAAGATACTTCCCCATGGGAGGGGATGATGTGGGTAGAAAGGTCAGAAAGTTCTAGTTAAAGCTCTAATTACAAAACATATGACCCGTACTCTATTGTAGGGGGAGGAACTTTGGTGATGAATGCAATGTTGATACTCTTTACTGATGTTCTGAACCGGATTGAATTTCCAACCTCTGCTTGCTTTTGCATTTTCATTTAATTGAGTGATACAAAAATTACAGGGTGAAAGAAGAGAGCTCAAAGCCCCTAGTAAAACAAAAAAGGAGGGAAAGGAAAAAAATAAAAAAATATTATATATATAAAAATTTGCACCAAAGTGAAAAAAACCAATTTACACTCACTGGAGATGAGTTGGCATATTGCCGTCTTCAACAAATATAGCGCAACGCAGTATATTGTTGGCCATCTGGAGAGGTCAACCATGCGTTCTTACGGCTAAGAGTGGCTGCTCACCTTTATGCGAAGCTTGCTTCAATTGTATGAGATGTGTCCTGAGGCTGTTTTCCTCCATCTGTTGTAAGTAAACAATGGTCAGATCTCAGGGTACTTAACATGTCACAGTATACAAACTGGCTTGCATTGCCAGATACTGAAATTATGCTGTACAGTATTTATCTTTGCATTGACAATTTCTTTTCTGGTTAATGTCCAAAGCATGGTTTAAAGTACCCCATGATATGATATGATACTAGTCGATACATATCCATATTGGATACAGCCGATATGATACATATTGATACGTCTCTCCTTTTTTTTTAAGGGCACGTATTGGATTGTACCAAAATGTATTGACCAGTACAATACAATACTAGATACGAGATGACATGTTTCTTAAAATCACCCTACTGATATGATAATAGTCTGGTATGAAGGCTTCAAAGCATTGCCAGATTTTGTAAATTATGCAGGATAGTGTTTATCATTACATTGACATTTCCTTTTCTGGTTAATGTCCAAGGGCTTCACAACATGCAAATTTTATAAGCAATCAGAAGGAACAGAATCAGCTGGAGAGGACAAAGAACGAAAACAATGACAGAAAAATCCCTACATTATATTGGCAAAAGATAACCACTAAGTTGATGCCTTGGAATGTCGCCCCAGAATGAAGTCTAGCGGATTGAGATGCACTTTCTCCACCGAGATAAAATGAGTTGCTCGGGGCTAACTACCCAGGTTGCTTGATAAAGTGAGCCTTTAGGATTGGGTTAACCTTTCATTTTAGTGTTGAGCCTGTTTCTTAATCTTCTATATAAATTTGTAAGGATCTACAGCCTTGTTCAAGAATTTGAATTAATGATGAGTGAGAAAAAAGAAATAGCACTAATTTGAATTAATGATGAGTGAGAACAAAGAAATAGCACTGTATTGTGAACTGTTAGAGAATATGGTTAGATGCCATTGGTGAGAAACCAAAATTTGGTCAGAGGCCATGGGTGAAAATTCAGTTTAAGAGAGACTACCCAATCTTCTTCATTTCTTTGATTTCTGTTTTCCTTTTATATGTTCTCAAACTTCTTGCAACCCTGAGAACCAACAAAGTATTTACTACTGTTAGACATGAAGTTTGAGATCCTCGTGTATTTGTTTCATTAATTGTATCAGAGACATGGATGGGTGGCAGATGGAGCCAATAATTTGAGCAAAAGAACAGAAATTGGTCTGTTGATCATGAGAGCTTTAAGGCAATTTAGTGAGGGAGATTTCTTAGTGGTAAGAGACCCCCAATCTAAGATGGGGTACCAATCAAAATATTTACTATTGTAGGACCTGGAATTCATTGATCATCTTGCGGGGACTGGTTATCACTTGTAAGTGATCTACATTATTGGATATCAGAGCCATGAAGGGACAACAGATGTAGTCAAAGTTTTGCCAAGTTACACTTTTTAATGTCTGATGATCATGCAAGTCTGATTCAACATCCCTATCAAATTCTTAATTAAGGCTCTTTTTCCCGTTTTTCAAGTGAGGAAGAAAAGGCTCACCTAAATGGTTTATTTTATTGGAAAAAGGACTTTGATGGGTTACGCAGGCATTAACTTTACCATAATGTAGATATTGGGCCTTTCATCCAATGGGTTTCTTGATAATGGGCCACTTGAATTGGGCTTAAGCATGGGTAGAGAGTAAGAGAACAGGATTTACTTCAGTCTGTTTTGGATTAGTTTTCTTTCATTATTTCAGTATCCAAGTCAAGATAAAACCTTCCTTCCCCCCCCCCCTTTCTGCTAAGGACTCAAGTTATATTAATTTGTTAGTTAAGATTTCGGTTAAACTTTTCCATTTTAGTGTTTGAGTCTTATATGTAAGCTTATAAAGGGGCCATAACCTTGTATACAAATTTGAATCTATGGGTTCTTTTCAAACCCAAAGAAGAAAAAAAAAATGTTTGTGCTTTGCCCTGTCAGATGGTGAGATTCAATTGGTGAAAGATCAAAATAAGTGGAGAGGCCATAGGTGAAAGACCCGCCCACTGAGTGCAAGGGAGATTAGATGCAGCCCATGCTTGGCTGTCCAAGCAGGGCAGAATACACCAGTATCCTCTGAAAACAGAAATAAATCTGATTACTTTCAAACAGCACTGTAGGCCTAATTTGGAGGGGCTAGGAGGGTATATTTGAGATTTCGTTTTAGGGGGGGACTGGTGTGGGTAGGCAAGGGACCAATCCAAATTTCAGCCTCACGGAAGACTCCGAAAAAGTAGGAGTTAGTTGAGGGAATTTAGGGTATAAGGACAATGGCCTTCTAGGGTTTGGATGGAGCTTAAATTTCAAGGGAAGAGAGGGAAAACATAAAGGCTGTAGAATTAAGAGCTTGCCAGTCATCTGAAAGCCTGAACTTGTGGAGAAGGTGCAACTTTATTTCCTTATACTTCAGCTATAGTGCATCACAGTTTGAGCCAAGATCTAGGGCGAGATCTTGGGGAACCTCATTACCATTGAGGTCCCAACAATCCCCCCAAATCACGTCACTGGGGAGACTCGAACCTAAGCCAGGATCTGTTGGGCCATCTCAATACTGCCTAGGTCCCAAATATCCCCCTTCGAAAAATAACGCCACTAGGGAGACTCGAACCCATGACCACCTACTCTAATGCCATTTGTAGGATCAAGCGCTTGCTAGTCATCTAAAAGCCTGGACTTGTAGAGAAGGTGCAACTTTATTTCCTTAAACTTTAGCCAACATGCATCACGATGCAAGTTGGAATTTGGGGCGAGATCTTGGGCACCTCAATACCGTCAAGGTCCCAACAGAGGCTATATTCCCCTAAAGGAGACCTCAAACTGATCAAGTTCAAAAAAATATGCAGTTGCAGTCTCCTGATTTGATGAGTTATAATGGAGGATTTGGTTTTAAATCTGAAACTAGAAGTAAAACTTGAAGGGGGAGGGGGGAAGAGTAGGTCCCAAACCTAGGTATTTTTGCCTGCCTTAGACTTCCATTTGAAGCCTTGCTTGGCCAAGAATGCATGCTGCCCCAGTGGCTTCAGAGGTCCAAGACCTGATGCTTTAATGCAGTCCAACTCCCACTGTTATGACTCTTCTAGAGAGGAAAACATGTTGCAGCTTCAACAGCTCAATATTCAAAGCATTTTACTCAATTCTCTTCTATCTTATATTCTTCCAGATGGGGGTTATAAATAAAAGCTGTGTAAAGCTCTAAAAGAGAAGTCCTGGAGGACTTGAAATAATAGAAGGAAAAGACTTCTTATGTAAGGAATGAAAAGAGTCCTAATACCAATCCCTAAAATCTAGCTAAGAGTTTCCTAACACAATAAAAATTGAAATACTAATTATCCCATGGTGGAATATCTTTTTTTGGATGAATAAAGAATTGATAACCAAAGAACCCCCAAAGAGGAGAGAGAATGTACAAGAGGGTGAACCAAATGACAAAAGGCCCAAGGAACCGAAAACCCCGATCCAAGGGGCAAAGGAAAAAAGGGGTGGAGGGAACTATATCTGACGAACCGGTCAAAAGGGAGACCCTAAGACCCAGGTAACAACAATCAATATGTTCCTTGGAGTGTCTATGATTGGGAAGTGCAAAAGCGTCTGAAGCCTTACAACGGCATCAAAGTAAATGGGTTTCAAAGTCGAGTCTAAAGATTGAGAGTTGGATGTCCATCTTTTAAGATTCAGTTCCCACCAAATGTGATTTATCGAAGCATACTAACCAAATCACAAATGGAAAAGAGTTGGAGAAAGATCTCAAAACCTAGGACCAACCCCTTTGAAACCCAAAGGAGCGCCTAAAGCACAACGAAATGGAGGCAACGACTTTCTCCTAGATAAAGCGGGAGAAGGGACAGGAAAAGAAGACCAAACAATTCCAACAAAGGATGTAGTTGGGGCTAACTAGTAAGTGTCTATGGATGAGGAAAGATGAGGTAGGGAGCTAGAGCATGAAGGCTCGCCAAGCAGTGAGGAGTGGCAGGGGATTAAACTAGTCTAGAGAGTGTCAGGTGATTTAGTGACTAAGTGAGCAAAGAACGAAGAGGACCCAAAGGAGGAGGGAAGCCAGATGGTATAGTCTTGTGAGAGAGGGTGGAGAACAAGGAGGCTAGACCAGACTTGACTAAGACACACAAAAGGGGGGGGGGGGACCCAAGAATCCCCGGAAATGAAGTCAAAGAACATGATGAATTTGGAATTCAGGTCTCATAAACATGGCAATGACCCAGGAGATTGTAAGGGGTACCCCAAGGGTGCCAAGGGTGAAGCCAAAAGGAGGTAGCATTAGCAACTTGAATGGAGATAGCAGAACGACAAGAGGCCTCAAGAGAAGAAGTTTCTTCTAGACCCAAGATAAGTTAGAGGGAGGGGAGGAAATTGAAATAGAGCCAAATTTCAGGAGGTAAGAGTATACCCAATTGGAGTTGTGTTTGGTGGAAACTTTCCAAAGGAATTTCAACAAGTTAGCAATATTATAATTATGGATCCTACAAAACCTAAGGCCACCTTCAGATTTGGGGAGGTCAGACCGAGGGGCCTAGTTGACAGGGTGGAGGAAGTGGGAAGATTTTTCACCTTTCCAGAGTAAGACACAAATAAGGAGGTAAGAGATACCCAATTGACTCAAATGGAGGCGTGTTTAGTGGAGACTTTCTAAAGGGATTTTCACAAGTTAGCAATATTATAAATCACTAAGCCACTAACCGCAATAACAATAGGCATTTCTCTAAAGCCATAGACGCTTCAATACAAGAAGAAGGGGTTTTATCTACGACCTCCTACCAAAAAAGTGAGAGGAGCAAAGCCAAGTAGACTAACTTGCCCAAAGAAAAAGCAGGAAAGGCGAGTGGACTTATCATGGATCGTAGAAAACCTAAGGCCACCTTTAGATTTGGGGAGGCAAGACCAACGGGCCCAATTGATGGGGTGGAGGAAGTGGGAAGATTTTTCACCTTTCCAGAGCAAGGCACAACTAAGGGTTTCCATGGAGCGAATTATGGCTTTCGGGTGAGAGAATATGCCACACCAATAGATGTAGCAAGACTAGAGAACAAATTTAATCAAAATGGCTTTACCCGTAAAAGAGAGAGCCATTAGTGATGATGGAGAAGAAGGGGATGGAGATGTAAATTTAATCTAGTGGGGGGGAGGGGGAGCCCAGGAGAGCTTGGACTCTAATGATGAAATCCAAGAACTGAAAGCTTTGTGGAGGTCGATTGATCTTCAGGAGAGCCGTGGGAGAGTGCAACAAGTGATCAAAACCCAAATAATTTCTGCACAAAGCAAAAAATGTTGTCAGCAATACTTCTACTAAGATGAAAGCAGATTGGTTTTTGCTAACAAGAGAGGGAATGATGAGCCAAGTGTAGTTGGCAAGGGATTTGGCAAGGAATTTATAGAGAAGATTGTAGAGGGAGATAGGATGGAATTCCTTAAGGGAGGAAGCACCAGGCTTCTTGGGAATGAGATAAAGAAGAGATAAGAAGGGTTAAGGAAGGAACTGTGAACAACATTGACGAGGCCCTCATCAAAATGCCTAAAGGCTTTGTAAAACCCTATATTGAAACCATCTAGAATAAGAGCATAATTGGTCTCTTGGGAGTTGATAGAGGAGAGGGTCTCAGCATTAGAAGGGAGGCAAGGAGAGAGTCGAGGAAAGAAACAGGCACGAGTTAGTTAATGAGATTAAGGGGAAGAGGGGGCAAGCAACGAGGAGAAGAAAGAGACCATTTCCCCCTTAATGCTTTCAGCTTCATTAATCCAAACTCCACCATCAGTAAGAAGAAGGGGATAGAGTTATAGTTATGGCAAGCCTTGAACAAGCAATAAAAGAAGGAAGAGTTAGAATCTCCAAGCTAAAGCCACTTGATACTGGACTTCTAACGAAGAAAGCTCTCTTTTTGGGAGCTAAGCACAACTAGCTCAGCCGAGATAGATTTTTCTTCTTCAGCAAGGGAGGGTCAAGGTGGTTTAGTTGAAGGGATTGGACATGGGTCAGGTTGAAGTGGCTAAAGGGAACAGGAAAAGACATTCCCAAAGGAGGAGGAATTCTAGGCTTTGAGGGCAGATTGAAATCATAGAGTTTCCTAGCAAAGACAACAAGGAAAAGGAGTGGTAATGAACTGGTTTGACCCCAAATTGCTTGGACCTTGGGAAGGCAAGAAGGTTAGAGGTCCACATACCAAAGAATATGAATGACTTGGGGCCAAAAGAGGAGAGTATAGTGTGGAGGTGGCAAAAAGAACAATCGGAAAGAACGGGGAAAGGAAAGATGCATCAGAGGAAGGGAAAAGAGAGAGCCAAGCTTTATTGACAAGAAGCTAATCAAGTTTGGAAGCGATGTAGGCAAAGCCTGAACAATGGTTGTGCTAGGTAAGGAGAGGACTTGACCGGCAAAGATCAATAATAGAAATATCCTCAATATAACTATTGAAGGCATCAATGGCATTATGGTCATAGGATCGATCACCAATCTTTTCGAGACTAGATTTGACCACATTAAAGTCATTGCTAATACTCTAGGGGTAACAATTAGCAGATGAGGATAGAAAGGTGGCGTCCTACCGTAATGGGAGACAGGTTGAGGGGTGATTATAAGCATACACAATGGAGAGAAAGAAGTGCTAGGTAAAGAGGGAAGAGAGACATGTAGATGGAGGATTTACGAGGAGGAGGAGAAGTTGGAAGAAATTTGGAATCTAGCAAGGTCCTAAAGAATCCAAATACGAAGTGTTTGTAATTGGAAAGAGG
The DNA here is from genome assembly GCF_041222555.1 of Hakea prostrata. Taxonomy (NCBI): domain Eukaryota; kingdom Viridiplantae; phylum Streptophyta; class Magnoliopsida; order Proteales; family Proteaceae; genus Hakea; species Hakea prostrata. The sequence continues at coordinate 24,181,176 of NC_142602.1, forward strand.
GACTAAGGGGGTGTAATTGCAGACGCAATTTGACGGGCGTTGTTATGTTAGACATGACTCTCGAGCAATGCATAGAGAAAGGTTTTGGAGGAGGAAAGGATGGCTTTGACATCTGCTTGCTTGGCTAGGGAGTTGAGACCCCTAACATTCCATATTAGGATAAATCAAGCATAGAGAGGATGAGGGGCACTAGAGTGCCAAACATATAGACGAAGGATTTATAGTAGGAGAAGTCGGAAGAAATTTGGAATTTGGGAAGGCCCCAAAGAATCCAAATACGACAATTGGGCAAGCGACATATTTGCAGAGGAAGGACCGAGAGGGTGTAATTGCAAATGCAATTTGACTGGCATTGTTATGTTAGACATGAGTGTTGAGCAAAGCACAAAGAGATGCTTTGGAGGAGGAAAGGATGGCTTTGACATCTGCTTGCTTGGCTAGGGAGTTGAGACCCCGAATATTTCAAATTAGGACAAAATCAGACTCAAAGAGGATGGGGGCACTAGAGTGCCAAACATGGGAATTGGATCTTCGACACGAATAGATATGGTCACATTAAGCAATACGGGGACAATGATTGGGTCTCCCTCCAAAGGGGACGGGTTTCAAAGATCAAATATCAATCAAGCGGTCCAAACGAGAGGAGAGGGATCCAAAGATGTTAGGGTCAATGGAAGAGCCTGACCCGAGGGAGAGAAGAGGGTTGGGTCCCTTGGTCAAGCCAAGGGAGGAAAGGAAGAGAGGAGTCTATCTAGTGTGGGTAGAGGAGTGGGGTAGATGAGAGAGAAGGGGATCACAAAGTTGCGGGTTTGGCTAGTTCAATGGCCCCATGGGCATTGGGTTTGGGTTATAAGAGGGGAAGGGGATAAGGGTCGGATCATAAGAGGAAGGGTTGAGGGGTGGGATTAAAAGGCTGAACCACATTGGGTCATAGAGGGTTCAAGAAATGGGTAGGCAAAGAGGGGAGGGTGGCGTGGGGGATGAGGAGGTGGACCCCAAAGGGGCATCGTTGAAGTGGCCTGAAATTAGGTTGGAGGGATTAGATAAAGAGGGTAAGGAAGGGGTGGCTTTGTGTTGAGGCAAGAGGGTGTTGCGAGAAAGGAGTACAAAGGAGAGAGGCCACAACAGGGAGAGAGGGGTACAAAGGATCAGGTTTTGGGCATTGCAGGGATGGGAGGAGTAGCAACAGGGTCAGGGTGAGATGGGATCAGTCCAAGGATCAAAGGAACAGTTGGGTCAACAAAAGGTGCAACGTTTCTCGGACGGTAGTGATATCAGGAACCAAAGGTGACAGGTCCAACATAGAAGATGACAAAAGGGAACTAAAACCAGTGTTAAGTGCAGCAATTCCAAGAGCTGTAGAAGTCGTGGTGGCTACAGAGGCTGCTTTTATAAGAAGAACAGTGGCAGCAGAACATGAAACAGTGACTGGAGTGGAGACAGCAGCGAGGGCATCAATAATAGGTTGGCTCTGTCGTTGCGGGGAGCTAGAAGCTGACAGCCCTTTGCAACTGTGATGGCGAGTTCTTCTCCCCTGGCTAGGTGCACGGGAGGTATAGAGATGGGGTGTTGGTGCAGGGTATCTATGCCCAGCAGTAGGCAACGACTGAGGAAGAGCAACCGTTGACGGTGGTGGGAGACTTGTAGTGGTTTGAATCGGCGGAAGGCAGTGGCTGAGTTGCAACAACGATGGAGGCAGAGGGTTGCAGCTGGTCACATCATTAGTTGCAGAGGTGACACATTTGCCTCGACTGGTGGGTGACCAAAAATATTACAAAAGGAGCAGTGGGGAGGGACCTAACCAAACTTCAAGGGTTGGTCGAAAGAGTCCCTCATCATCTTTAATGGTGATCACAGGAGGTAATGGTGTAGCAGTAGATAATTCCAAGCAGATCTTTATGAACAATAAGCAATGGGTAGCAGCTGGATGAGGAGTTTGAGAGGGGAATGGGGGCCAAGGGAGAGATGGGATAGGTTGGCGGCAGACATCAGTTCACCCTATCCAACAAGGAGTTTGTTAGCCAAACCCTACAGATGGCCGAAAACTTGCAGATCTTGTTGGTGGAATATTAATAGAGGCCTAATTACATAATTGTAAACGAAAAGACCCTAATACCCTAACTTAAGTTACAAAAACCACTTGGCTAGTCCAACCAAACTAAAGTAGAAGACTCAAAAGAAGAACTAAAATAACCAAGTGTGTGGTCGTTTTCTTTCCTATTTGTTTTTCAACTGTCATTTTATTGTTCTGAAATTTCCTACAGTCTAAAAACCAGTCAAAATATTTACTTGCCGGACCTGAAGTTTGTGATCTTGTGGTGGACTGGTTATCACTTGTGACTGATCTGTATTAGGAACTCTTTCTAAACATTATACAGGAAGAAGTCCAAAGAAGTCTTAGCTTGATTTTGAGGTTCTATAATACTTATCCCCTTAATTTTAGGTCAGCACATATTTTCTTGGATGCTTCCAGTTTATTTGAACCCATGGATTAACTGTGGGAGTTTGTGTGTGTGTGTTTTTTTTCTCTTTCAAAAGGAGGACAGTATTGTTTTCGGTAAATAAGCACAGGTTATAAATGGCATGACCATTTTTGTTTCCAATGAGTAGCACACAGAACACTAAATATGCCAAGATTAGAAAAATGTACTGATCTTTTGATCTTTTTTTTTTGTGCTCCATTGAGTATTAGCCAGCTTCCTTCTTGATTAAGGTTAACGGAAACCCATACTTGTGGTTCTCCAGAACTGGGGGGCTCAAACAAGGATATCCATTGAGCCCCTACTTATTTCTGTTGATTATGGAAATTCTCTTAAGACTTCTGAATGAGTATCGGAATCTTGGTATCTTATTTTTTTCCTTGGTAAACGAATCTTGATATCTTCAGGAAATCTCTCACTTATTCTTTATTGATGATACATTTCTGTTCTGCCGAGCAGAAAAAGATGACATTTGACAATTAAAGCAGCTCTGGAGCTGTTCTCAGATACAACCAGGCAAGAAATAAATTTTGAAAAAAGTGGAGCTTTCTTTAGTTGAAATTTGAATCAGCAACAGCGTACTCAGATCCTGTCGATCTCGGGTATAAATGAAATGGAGAAGGAGCCTATCTATCTGGGAACAAATTTTTTACATGGAAGAGCCAAGGCAAAGAGCCTAAGCTTCATCTTAAGAAAAGTTGTTTCTTGCTTTGCATCATGGAAAGCGAGTAGCATGTCTTTCACGGGAAAATAGGTTCTTATAAAGTTTGTGTGGCAACCCTTATCATTGTACCATATGCAATGCTTTCAATTCCCCAAGATAGTCTGCAGACAAATTGACTCTCTGTGTCAAAGGTTTTGCTAGGTCACCCTTTGAAGAATAAGCAATTAACCCTAATTGTGTGGGATAAGTGCTGCTCACCAAAAATGTTAGGGGGTCTAGGGATTAAAAGAATGGAAGGGGCCAACAGTGCCATGCTTCTCAAGCAAAGATGGCGACTGATCACTGAGCCACAGGTGTTACAGGCCAAGGTCATTAAAGCAAGATATTTCCCCAAGACTAGCATCTTTGACCCAAGGGTAAAAGGAAAAGTGGGTCTTGGACATGGAAGAGTCTGTATAGTATCACAGACCCTCTAGAAACTATGGTTCTATGCATAGAAAAAAATTCAAGGGAAACTCAAGTTTCGACCAAGTGAAAATGGGAAACCTAGGTGGGAAACTAGGAAATTTTGAGGAAACTTAGGACTTTTTTGTGCAAGTTTCAACATCAAGTTTAAACAGGTTTAAAGGAGTATTTTAGGGTGAGACTCTACACTTAAGTTAATTAGAGTATAAAGGCTAAAAAAAATCAATGTAGATATGTCATTCAATGTACATAACATCAATGAAAAGTTGTCCGAGAAGTACACTATAAACTTAACTACTTAAGTACATAACATTCAATATGTAATTTCTGAATTCAAAACATCAAATACAAAGTAACTGCCAATAGAAGGAAAGTACAACTTGGTGCTAAGAGGAGTGCTTCGGTGGATCCATTTTGTGAGCTAAGTAGGACTATGTTTGTAACATCTTCTCTTCCAACCAACGAATATAGACATCCCATGACATTTTATGCCTATGGTTGTCAAGGTAATCGACAACTGCAACTTTATAAGTCCGGTCATCAACATGCCTAAGATAACTAGTCCAAAGGAATACACAATTTGGATAGGGAAGTCTTGATGGAGGGGTATTTGTCGTGGTATTTGAGGAAACATGAAAGAAACAAAAAAAATTGAAAATTTGTGAAAGCTATGAAACTTGCAGGCAGAAGAAGTCCTAGGTTTCCACGAAATTTACCTTATTTCCCACAAAATTTTGGGAGTTCTTTTTCTTTCTCATAAACCAAGTTTCGACAAAATTTCGATAGTTACGATCAAAACTTGGGAATTCTTTTTAGTCCCCTAGTTTTTCGTTTTGAGGTTCCCAAAATGGGAAATTTCGCATGTTTCAACGGAATTTTGTTCTATAGTTCTATGCAAGATTGGAAATGGAAGGGAAACCTCATTCTGGTATGACCTATGGTTACCAACTGTTAAAAGTGTTGCAAGAGAATACCATAGCAAGGAGGTGAGGGAGGCATGGATATCAATAGCACAAATGCCACAAAATGTCCAATGTAACAGGGATTATCTCTCTACACTTAGGAATTATAACTATCTTTACAATTCTTCTCCTATCTTCCTCTAATGACAAGTGGGTATCTCTAATCTCAACCAATGGCTAGTTCTCTACCAAACTGGCGGGGCAACCATTGGTGAAACAAAAATACCCCATTATTTGCAATGAATTTTCACCTTAGTGGAAATTCTTTTGGAAGTAAACCCTACCCTACACCCAAGATTTAAATCATTCTTCCGGCATCTCTTGAATGTAGGGACACCAGTTTAGTCTACTCTACCCCAATGGATGGTGACAAACCCTTTATATGAATTTTGTGGAGACAAGACAAACCACATGGCATGTGTTCATATTATGTGACTAGACCAAGAGAATCTAGGTGGCAGAATGGAACACCTGGCACAAAGATCGCTAATGCATGGTGCAAACTCTTTCTAGGTAATACATAGCTAGATAAGCAGACAAAGCAGAGGTTCTTTTCCATTTTCACTTAAGTAGCTATTTCTTATGGATAGAAAGGAACAATATCCTATTTAGAAAGAACAACCCAACCCCATAAAGTGTTAAGCAATGTAACTAGATGGATAGCGAATCTGAAACTATGTCCTATGGATTTACAAACACAGGAGCACTATAATGGTGTAACAAGTAATATGGTAAAACCACAGATTAGCAGCAGTTTAATTGATACACATGTTTTCCACTCACCCACTTTATTGTGTGCAGGGGTATCAAACAAACTACTGAAAGCACAAGGTGGAGTATGTGGATGGCATGGAAAGGACAAATTACATTTGCTATGAATGGGCGCATGGACCAAGGTGATGACATGGAGGCACTACTTTTTGCGATCCAACAGGGACTTAAACAAGCAAGGCAAAGGAATATCCAAATCCAGCAGATTTGGTGCAACCTGAATGAAGCACTGGACATATTACCCAAACCATGTACAAAGCAGTTGGCCGATGGTCTTCGCCCTGGTTTTGGTAAAATAGTAATACACTCAAATGGTGCCCCTTCTAGTAATTTTAAATCCCCCACTCTTTTGAGACATGTTTACTAATAGTATGCATATGGCAGCACTTGATTATGCTAGTAGTGGGGAGCCAAATGCTGATAGTAGGTACTACTTTTAAGTAATATGTTTTCTTGCTTTATTATCAAAAAGAAAAATTACTACACTCTAACAGCTTAAATAATAATAGAAGTACTAATCCATGTATTATGTGCCTCTATACAGGTTAGTTTTGTACCTGCATTGCTGCTGTTGCGGCCAAAAGATCCCTGCACTCATCAAGCAAATTTCTCTCCTGAACAGCTACACTTGCAAGTTCAGAAACTAGATGGTTAAACCCCTCCACCTGTAATGAGAAATGGATAGAATTAACTGCCATCATCTGGTGTACCAATTTAAAATACACAACTAAAACTAACACATGGCCTTCAAAAAAAAATGCAATGATGCAAACAATATTGTGGTAATGGGGCCAGAGGAAAAAAACACAGCTAACTTGTTCTATTGAAGTTCTCATGAGCACTGGAGAAACAGCGGAGTCACCAATCAAAGGCACAGATATGCTAACATACAAACATTAAGGACAATGCTTGCAGGAATCTCCCAGTAGCCAGTCTGCTACATGTGCCATATTCCGATCAGAATCACAAAGGGTAAGAAGGCATTATGTGACATGTAGTGCATATAGGGAGTTATGATACACAAATCCTTGATCCAACTTCTCTTCTAGGATTTGGTCAGAGAATGCCAACCCAAGTAATGGATTTCTGAAAACTTGAACAATGCTTCACAAGTTGCTTGCCAACCCGACCCTTGGTCAAATTATCAAACAGACCCTGCTAATCTGACTTCAGTGTTCAATGGTTTGAGCTGGAACAACTCAAAACCCAGCTGATGAATGGATTGTATTGGGTGTTTGTGATTCAAAGCCTATTTGGATTCTTGTCTATATAAGAAAAAAGAGACATTAGAGTGAATTGGCTGATCAACTGACAAAGTTGAGGCCTACAAGCAAGACTGATTATCTGATTTCACAGGTTCCCAAGACAAGTTCACTTAAGTGGACATGTTGAGATGTCACACACCTCACTTGCAAGCTTACCAACTTGATCAATCCATGTTCTCAACTATTCATGCTGAACTTGTTTGTTCTATTTTATCTAATTTACATATAGGAAGCAAATTGTTTTTCAATAGATAAAATATTTTCAGGTCTTTCATGTTTAGCTGGAGTTTAATTTCAGTCTAATCTTATAAAGAAATAGGTTGAGGCCTACAAGCAAGACTGATTATCTGACTCCACAGATTCCCAAGACAAGTTCACTTAAGTGGACATGTTGAGATGTCACACACCTCACTTCCAAGCTTACCAACTTGATCAATCCATGTTCTCAACTATTCATGCTGAACTTGAATTAGTTTTATTTTATCTAATTTACATATAGAAAGCAAATTGTTTTTCAATAGATGAAATATTTTCAGATCTTTCGTGTTTAGCTGGAGTTTAATTTCTCTAATCTTATACAGAATAGGTTGAGGCCTACAAGCAAGACTGATTATCTGACTCCACAGATTCCCAAGACAAGTTCACTTAAGTGGACATGTTGAGATGTCACACACCTCACTTCCAAGCTTACCAACTTGATCAATCCATGTTCTCAACGATTCATGCTGAACTTGAATTAGTTTTATTTGATCTAATTTACATATAGGAAGCAAATTGTTTTTCAATAGATAAAATATTTTCAGATATTTCGGGTTTAGCTGGAGTTTAACTTCAGTCTAATCTTATAAAGAAATAGGAAACTAAAATATTTTTTACATTCCATCTCAACTCTATATAGTTTTCTCACTTCTATAAGGCCATGATCCAGAATCACCACCAAAATGGGCTTATTTCCACTTGAATAAGCCTAAGGTTGGGTTAAATAGGTTATGGGCCTTTTATCTTTTAGGTCCAAAGTATAATGGAGAGCTGACCAAGTTAAATTAAGGATCATGCTAAGTTTTGTTGTTATTGTGATATGCCTATAATGGAGTACCTACCTCAAGTACGAAAACAGGGTACTTAGTTCATCATCAGGCTCTTGTTTTTAAACTAAACCTTGGTTCAATTGGCATTATGCCTGTTAGTGGTAACTAGGTCCCTTCATGCTCCATGCGAATATCCAAAGTTATGTTTTGGTTACTTAACTCCAAGTATATATGATGTAGACCTAGATTAAGTAGGATCAACTACAGGCCAGTCTTTCAGGATATTAATTCAAAAGTTGAGATTTTTGGGTGTTAGGATTTTGGGTTCACAAGAATATAGGTTATATTGGTTTGATGGGGATGAAACTTGTTCAGAAACTTAGGCAATGATATATGAGGATAAACCCAAAAGTTTGGGGTTGTTCTCATAGTCACATCTGTCATAACCTAAAGTATCATACCCTAGGTTTAATCTTTTTTTTTTTTTTTTTTTTTTTTTTTTTTTTTTTTTTGTGGATGAATGAAATAATCATTAACCAAAAGCCCTAAAAGGGGGAAAAGAATAGGCAAGAGGGAGGAACCTAAACCCTAGAAGACAACAATAGTCCTGTTACTTGGGGTATCCGCAACAGGAGGTGGGGGAGGGGACTGCAGCCTAGAAGAAACATCAAAGCAAATGGCTCCCCAAATTGTGTCCACCCGTCTAGATTTGGAAGCCTAGAAGAGCCGTGTTTCTTGACTACATCTCCCAAAAACCCACCCTAACATTGAGGTTTCAAGAAATGTATAGCAAACCACTGAAATTGTTTCGAACTTGAAGAAATTCTTTATTACCCAATCTTTGCACACACCCAAACACCCTTGTCCAGAACTTTCATCCGAAAATCAAGTTTTTCCCCAAATATGAGTTGGTTCTTATACAGATCATGGTTGTTGCCCTCACTCCTATTGAGGCTACATCAAAGCTTATTTCCTGTAAAATCAAGGAGCTTATTGAAGTTTGTTTTCATTTGGAAACACAAAGTCAGAAGAGTATTACTACTGTTAGTAACTATTAACCTAATTTCCCATAGCAATATAAGCTTTCGAGGCTAAATGCTTGGCTGGGAGATGCAAACATGCTTTCAGTTACCATGTATTGCTCAAGTTAGTATATGACAAATATTGTCCTACAGAACCCATTCCCTAAAAGAGATCAAAAAAAAGTACTTTGAAGTAAATACCAGTGGTGAGAAAACAAATGGATTAAAAAAAGAAAACTCCGGTTAGACACTGTAACATCTTTGTATGTGTTCATAGATTAAGTTTCTAAGAGATGTTATGTAGAAGAACAACTTCCACACTTGCAACTGTGTCAGGAATTGAAATCCTAATTGCCCAAGGAACTGGAAGTGAGTAATATTCCTAAAAAGAAACAGACAAGTGGAATCTCAGGCATACAATGAACAGTGCAAAAGAAACATAAAAAATTAAATTTTATAATAGTCCTCCTGATAACCTTGCCTAGCTTTTCACCAATGTACATACACATATCCCACAAAAGCACAACGTATTCAAAGTGTCATGGTTTTCAAGAGCTGTTCAAAAGTAAATTCCAATTCAATAAAAAAATGTGAAATTGTGAACATTATGTTAAGGGAGGTGGAACCACTGCACCATGGTGAGTAATAGAATCTCACTCCTAACCAATGGGAGTATTGGAGAGAGTGGGATCACAATTCATATTCCACCCAAGGGAGAGCACTAGGGAGAAGAGAGAATGAGAGATGTGTCATGTCACCAACATGAGGACCATTTTCCCCCATAAGATTAAATTTAAAGCAGTCACAGGAACCTAATGTATTGCTGATACATCTTAACTATGCACATAGAAGGAAAAGATCAATGTAGTTGCATAAATTAATAATTACTATGGGAAAATGACCCACCCTGGATAGCAGAGAACATGTGGAGGAACCCATGGCTTGCATCACATCAAGGGCTGAACAGATGGCTTCCTTTAGAGTGACAATATTAGCCTGTGAAGGTACAAAATTAATAAAGGATCCAACTATTTTAAATGGTAAATTTCATATTTTGATGAATTTATCACACAGCATACCCTTGCACCACCAGAAACCGGAAGCCGAAGAGTACAAGCCTCTAAAGCTTCAATTGCCCCAGCTAAAGAACAACAGTGATCTTGTTCCAGTGCAACCCAATCATCAAGGTGGGACATCTGCAAATTGCAATAATCATTGTTACATTAAATGTTCAAGCTAGGACATATGTCAGGCAACAAAAAAGAAAAAATAATAGATTCTGATGACAACATCTATTCAAATGCTAAGAGAAGTTTGTATTTCCCATCACTAAGGGCAATGTGATGAAGCAAGCTCCAACATGAAGATTAGAACAGCAGTAAAGGAGAGACCTTACCTGTTCATTCAGAACAGACTTAAGCTTCAGCTCTTGCCTCAACTGTTGAAAGTATATTCTTTTCATGGAGACAGAATCCCGCAATTCTGAAGTAGTTCCCCACACATTAAAAAGAGTTTTCTGTTTGGACATAGTTACATTACAACATCACATCTTGGCACCTTCTGAACATTTACCACTACAAGAATAAATTGCCACCAAAAAGGAATTGCTATATGGCATACCCAAATATTCTGATGGAATGCTACTAAAAACATAGCCAAGAAATCTATTCAGGAAAAAGGTACCATGAGTTGTCAAAGTCAACCAATTACTATCTAGGTTTATTATTGAGAGATAATACGGACCAGAAAAAGGAAGAAAAAAAATTTAATGAGCAGGGAAACTTACGATGAGAAAGTCTGTTACAGATCTGTGCAACATTAAGGGAGAACTACAGCCTTATCAATCCAATCTGTATTTCAATTAGCGCATAGATTGTTAAGTGGGTCAAAATGCATTTCAAATTCAGTGAGGCCATAAAATGCCAGCTGAGAAATTATCAGACCCAGTAAGAAGCCCCAGTCCTTGACAGGAGGGGGAACCAAAGGCCTCCACCCTTCAATCCCCTGGATACATAGAGAGCATTAAGTTCTCTAATCCTTCAAACACCGCACTACTACCTTTTTATTCATCTTTTTTTTTTTTTTTTTTTTGAGAAAAAAAAAAAAAAAAAAAAAAAAAAAAAATCGGCACAACAGAAATAAAGAGCAACAAGAAAGAAGAAAAAAAGGGGGAGGGGACCAAGAGGGGGAGATGAAGGAGCGCGCCAAGCTAACAATCAACCATTTATGGGGCTGCATCAACCGGGGATGGGGGAGGGAAGCAATCTAGAGGAAACATCAAAGAAGATGGCCCAAACAGACAAGGGACGCGATTGGTGGTCCACTCTAGGACGCCCCACCAAAGTGATGGATGGGGCACAAAAGACTAGCTGCCAAGGCGGGCGAGATGGAGAGACCGGCGAATCCTGAAACCAAAGCCAATCATGATCAAACCCAGGAACGCCCGAACGGGGCCAAATGGATGCAAGGGCCATCCCAAAGGGGACGAGAGAAGGGACAAGAGAAAATAGGGGCAATGTCCCGAACCATTCCAGCAAAGGAGCACGAGGGGGCGGGGAGGACGGCGATGAGGAAGGATTGGGTAGGGAGGGCATGTTGAAGGCCCCAAAGGGGAGGGAAGACGGGGAATGTGACCTTTGAACCAAACCAAGTGGGACCAGGGGACAGGGGGATGGGGGAAGCGGAGGAAATTCCAAGTGGGACCTTTTTATTCATCTTTAATAATTCATTTCAATGCCTGTGGTACCTAAACCATCCAGACTCAATACTTCGTGAAGCATTAGTACATGATTCACAATGCAAAGAAACGCTAGTCAATATAATCACCTACCAGACAGCAGCAAAGTTCAGATCATTTGCACTCTAAGGCTATGAGGACCTTGACATCAACACCAATTGGGCTCTATGATTATAAAAGCTCTTACTAATCTGAGACAAAAGCTAGTTATTTCCCAAGCTCTGAGATTACTTAATAATATGATAATGAAACCACCCAATATATCCTGAAACCTACTTCGAGATATGGTTTTCTGTTCATAATATTCACAGAAAATAAAGCATCTGGTTGAGAGTTCAAACTTCCAAAACACCTTCAGGAGCAAAGGAAAATACTTTTAAACACTGATAAGCAAAAGCCTCTGAAGCCACATCGAATAGATATGTTGTCTCACCAAGAGCACAACAAGGCATAATAGTGAAAAAGGGGAGTTGGCAGATTGCAAGTGATCCAAAATAATGGGTAAAGAGATTTCTTGAACAACAGAACAGGAAACAGCTAGTTGTATGGAAAGAAGGAACCTACCTCTGCAGTTATTTTCTGGATAGACAACGCTGTTTCTGCCTGAGCATTGGCAAAGCGCCACTGCAAATGTCTATTGTACAGAAGCCGCAGCTGATGAGCATCTTCAATGTGGTTCATTGCTTTCTTTCCTTTTTTGATATCAGCAATAAAGCTGAGAACAGACGAAGAATTGCTGGATCGACTTGTCAAGCTGCTAACCGAAGAAGCAGGGCTTGATGGCCTTGTCCTGGATGGACTAAGCATTGCTCTAGACGTGGTGGATGATGATACTGGGACCCTGCTTGGTGAAGGAGGACGAAGGGGACCAAAAGTAGGCAATGACTGTGTTCTACTGGAACGAGTAAGCGAGAAAGTTCTCTCTGGTGGACTTGCAGAAATGCCAGAATGCATCTCAGTCTCTACTCTCCCACACGAATCTACTGATAGTCGCCTTGACACATCACTAGCAGCCTTTTCTATGATTTTACCCAAACCATCGGACGATAGTGATCTCCTCCGAGGAGAAATCCCTCTTACTGGAGGGGGTAATGAAGCAGCTTTGCTGGTTTTTTCTGTTAGATCCGCGCTTCTTGTTAAAGCTCCAGCAGACACCTTCCCACCTGTTCTGCTAGGCCAAATTTGCTGATCTACCACTCTTGTTGCTGAGTTATCTACAGGCCTCGAATTCTCGGATTGGTCTGAAGTGTTCCTCCCTCTAAGAGGAGTTCTCTTCCTCTCAGGCGTAGGCTTCCGGACGGCATGTGTTTCGCCCTGCTTATGTGCTCCATTGGCAGAAGGCTTCAATGTATGGTCAGAAGAAGGCTGGGTGATTGGTTTTTCTCTCTTAGTGATGGGAATAGAGAATGAATCCGACTGGAAAGAGACAGAGAGGCTCCGCATCGTAGAAGGCCACAGGCCCTCCTGCGCTCGACCTCCCATTAGCCTTCTGGAAGATATGTGCATCGCTGCAGAGGACTCCTGAACTGGAGTTGAAGGCATTTGTGGTGACGGTGGTGTAGCGGCTCTTCTCTCGGCCGATTGGGATCGCTTAGAGGATGATGGGGATGTAGAAGGACGCGTGACCATTGGAGAAGGGCTTCTCCTGGAGGCAGCAGTAGCTGTGGAAAGAGAAGGCGGAGTGATCCCCATCTTGTACCTTGATGTAACTTCCCTCGTCGTTCTAGACCTGCCAAGGACTCCATTGTTCTTCTCCGATGGAACTAGCGGCCGTCTTGTGGTCTCCGCAACTACCCCCTTCCGAACTCCCAGCTCTGCTTCACAAACATCCATCCACACCATCCAATTCACACCACATTGAGAAGTTCTTCATAAATCAATGTCTTCTCGTTTAAAGAATGGTACCAAACACCCCAAAAGAACACCCCCTTCTCTGCAGCAAATCTGCTACGAATGGAAAAAAGGATCAAAAGTAGAGAATTACAGAGAGGAAAAAGATAAAGAAAAGAAAAAGAAGGTTAAGCATAAAGAGGATAACTGAAGGGGGGAAAAAAGGGGGGGAAATCACAACTTTACAGTTACAGCCACCCAGATCTGTTTATATTATCAAATTAAGCAACGCAACTCACCAATTCTAACGCGTTATTTCTTTTGATCACGAGAAACCGAAATAGGAGCAGATCAGGGCACGACAAAGAACCTAAGGAGGCGGAATGCGTTTGCCGCATTGAAAGTTTTTGTGTTGCAGAGAACGGTAAAGAGGGTAGAACGTGTCTTAAACGGTCATCGCTCAGTTAATAACAAACTAGAAAGAAATACAAAGGAGAAGCGTGTGGGGTGCGTAGGATAAGCAGATTCTCTCTTCCGCCCCTCCTGTCCCCTTCACGGGACTGCCGTGTTCGTCTTTGCTGGATATGGGTGTTCAGTGTTCATCCTCTGTGATCAGTTCCTCTTCAGATCCTCCGTAAATGGCTACGGACAAAAGGGTTAAAATCGATAGCAAGTATCAGGAACGGTTTCCTCTCGGGATCCACCACGGCTGAAGCAGATGAAAGGTTCCCTGCTAGGTTCACTGAATTTTTTTAAAGCATGAAATGCATTGATGGAGCTTTTTGTTTGCTTGCAATTTTATTGTTTTCAGTTATGGTGCATTTATGTTCGATGCAAGGTTTTACTTAAAGAATCTGAAGTCATGGGAAGAGAGTAACAGACATCGATGTCCCACGTGCAGAGGAGATCATTGTCTATCCCCATGAATTCACATTTCTCAGTAATAACTCTCAATGAAGGCACGCTGCGAATTTTAAATTCGATGTGATTCTTCTTATTATACATCTTAAATTTTAACTTTTTGATCTTTCTGTTTGACTACGGAGTTATTAAATACGAGGAACAAGAATCGAAGAAGAGGATCTTAATTAAAGAAAAATTACAGATTATCTGCATAACTCCATCGTCCGTTGTGTTTTTAATCCATTTCCATCCTAATATTCAGGAAAGTTTTGATGAACAATACAGAATTCGTGAAATTCCAGATCAATACCATGTCACCAGAAATCAAGTAATTCGATTGAATCACAGGGAATCCTCACGAAAACATCTGTTGTACATTTCTTATGATAAATAAGAACTCACCTCGAGAGAGACTCAAAACTCCAGGCAAAATCCGGAAGCAGCAAAAGCAACAACTCGTGACACAAAATCAAAAATTTCCACAACCTCACTCTTGATCCTTCTCTCTACACGACGAAAATCTCGGTTTCCTTAAACTCTCCAAAAGTCTCCAATCAAAATATTTCTGTCAAGCGCAACTCGTGACCGCGAAATCACAATTTCTGCAACCTCTTGTTCTTTCTGTCCGTCTCTCTACACGGCGAAAATCACGATTTCCTTCAAATCTCAACAGTCCGCAAACACGTATCTCAATTCACGAAACAGAACGGAGGTTTAAATAAACTGATAACGATTTCCTCAAAATCTATCTTGTTCTTGAAACTAAGAAAGCCTAAAAATTCAATCAAAAGACCTATACCTTCCGTATTTTACAAAGCAGAGCACAGATTCGAATCAAACTGAAAAGAAATCTGATCCCAACATCATCATCATCCCATCCCAACTGAAATTCGATAGATATTTCATAAGAATTTTCCTAGATTTTTAGTGCAAGAGAGCTGAGAAAACTGAGAATCTGAAAAGGGAAATCAGGTTTAATTATTAATTAAAAAAAAAGAAAAGGTACACATATATAACAACGGATTTCAGTTCAGACAGAACGTTAGAACTTAGAAAGGTCAAGGGAGTCAAAACGACGCTATTTTCGCGCCACCCACTCTTTAATGCCTTTGCTTAGCGAGATAGTTTTCCACGTCGGATGACGGACGTTTTATGTCAATAATATGACAATTTTGCCCCTCTCCATCCATTTCAAACTTGCACGAAACAAGGTTTAAGGTATCCCACGATAGTACGATACCGTACAACACTTGTCCATAAGTATTCATATTTGACGAAACCATTGCGATACGTCTTTGTATTAAATTACACTAAAATGCATTAGCAGAGCGAGACAATACTCGATACAAGATGATACGTCTCTTAAAATCACCTGACCGATACACAATACTCAATACCAATACTTTAAACCTTACTGCGAAATTAAAGTCTCCCCTTGAGTTATTAAATTTATTAAGCAGATCCTCTATTACTTAACACTATTATTACTTAAATTTTGAAGAGAAAATGATGGCAAATGAAAAAAAAAATGGAAAAGAAAGAAAAAAATTCATGCAAGTCATGAAAATACAAGAATAGAAGAAGAAAACAAACTCAAGACACTAGATAGAAAGTAAAAAAAAAAAACAAAAAACAAAAGATATATTTGTCTTTTTGAAAAGCTTAACTTGCTTACATCAATACTTAATTTTGATTTCCTAACAATTGTGAGTGTCACTAATATATTTTTTTCCTACAAAAAATCTAATTGATAAATTGAATAGTTCAATAGTTCAAGAGTTGACATTAATTTTAGGGAGTAACTCAGGGAGTGGCACTGAAAATCTCTCAAATTAAAATCGTAAATGATCGTATTATATTTGTAATAAAAATCATAATATATCATTTCTAAAATGGTTTAGGATGGTATGATTTTGCCTACAATTTTAGTACCAAATTGACACCTTAGCTAGCCCTTATGTGAGATTTCAATAGAACCTGATTTTTTTTTTATATATATATATAGTTTTTGTGTAAAAAATAGATTTTTATATTTTCAAAATTACTTTTCAGATTCTTTTCCATTGGTTGCTAGTAAGGGTAGCAAGTACATTATTGATACTAACGTGACAATTATGTTTCATTTGTGAGATTTTCTCTTCTTTAATTCTGCACTTATGAATGTTTTCTATCTTAAATCCATTATATTCAAAGGCCTTTTTAGATAAAATAATTTTCAAGATTTTATATTGTATATATATCAAGAGAAAGAAAAAAAGGCATCCCTTAGCATGACAATCACGTTTAGACATATAATTCTTCTATTATATTATATATTATATAAAATATTTATTTATTTATATTAACATTAATTAAAAATAATTAGATATATTTTTTTTATATAAATATTTTCACAATTTACAAAGAAATGAGTCATGTTTTGATGGCTTAGTCTAACTACAGATAAGAAAGAAACAAAGAAGTAAAATTAAATCAAAACTACAAGAAGAAGAACAAATTGTAATCATCTACCTAACTTGATAAGACAACTAACTCTGAATTAATTCATTTCTAATACTACAAGCAAATCACCTGCTACTAAGAAAACTACAATTACCAAATACAATAAAAGCTATAAGCCTATGATGAAAACATTTTTTTGCACTTAAAACCAATTTGAGTACTCTTGTCTTCTTCTTAAATCCAACTAGATTCAAAAAAGTAAATGATGGGTTAGTTCAACCACCACCCTATTCTCTTATCTTTCTTCCATTTCTTCTGTTTGGTGAATAAAATGAAACTTTTTGCATGTTATGGAGGCAATCCTCCATTGTTTATCAGCTCTTACTGTCTAAAAAATGACATTACTAGTAGTTGTTGAGAGGGATAGTGAAATGGTGATAAGGTCAATGTGGTAGAGAAAATATTAGTTCAAGCTTGAACATCATACATTAATACTCAAATTATCTACTTTCAATTAAAGATTAGGTAATGTAATATGAAAATCGCTTTCAGTGTTTGATGCACTTATGATCGTCGTATGTGATATTTTCGAGTTTTTGCTTGTTGTCATACGTGTATCTTTTGTGCAACTATAGCATGTGATATTTTCTAGATTTAATGTTTGTGAATATAAAGGCAGGAGAGATCACATTTTGTAAATCTCAAAAATATCACGTGTTGCAATTCAAGAACCGCGTAAATGATACTAGTGTTGTAGCAAACAAAAGTTCTGGACAATATTTTTACTTCTCACATTCTCTTTACTTTTTTTCCCTTTTTTTTTCTTTTTTCTTTTTTTAAATAAGAGACTCGGAGTTCATCAATCTTACTTTCTTAGTTCTTGTGGATTAGATATGATCAATTCTTGATTGTTATTATGTACTATACAAAATGTATCAAACCTCTTTGCATGATACATGTTATGTCAAACCATTTTTTAGGTTTCGAATTGGCATAGACCACATGAACTAGGGTCAACTGGGTTCGGCTTAGTCCTTTAACCAACCGCTTGACTCTCTACGAAATTCAGCCTTCAGACTTGACCCCTTAGCTCTCCTCGGAATTCGGATTTTGAACTAGCGCCTTGGCTCTAAACTAAGCTCTTATCACTCCTCGGAAAAAAGATTACTGGCCTAGCCATATGGCGGCAATTATTTTCTGAACATGCTACTCGGCACATCTCCCGCCATAATTTGTCGGCGAGGTCTTACTCATATGTATACAGTTGCATGCACGCTAAGGTATTAAATTCAAGCATTTAATATACTGTGCTTATCAAGGGATAAGCTAACAAGGAAAATTCCTTTGGGAATTGCTTCCAGCATCTTTGTCGAGGGTTAAAAGTCATATGTATCACATCTAAAGTTAGAGATATTTTCAGCATTCTGATGTGTTGCCTAAATCTAGTAACTTCGTGAATAAGCAAGCCAAATCTTCACCTTGGATCTCTCCTTTGGGATCAAATCAAGCCACTCCAACGGCTATCAAAAAAAAGAGCAAGCTAATTTCAACTTTGCCACACAAAGACAAGAAAATTTCAAGACCAATTAATCTTACATTAATTCCGGCACCTACCCAAGAGTTTTTTTTCTCTTTTCGAGCATTTACTCCTCCCTGTGAGGAACTGTGTTATCCAGAATTTGAATAAACCATTAGAGACGGCCCACTCTTTCAAGTCTTCTTTGACTTACAGATCCCAAATTCGATACATTATTTGACTGAATTGGAGCTCACAGATTTTGGAGCAACAATACATGAGTGTTTACTTTGTTTACAAAAAATATTAGCATAGAGAGGAAAACTTAATATATTCATCCATACCCTTTTTAATGCTTTTTTTGGAATGAACGTTTTACTATGTTAATTTAAAAAAATAAATCATAATCATTTTCATTGATGAGCAACAGAAGTGAAAGGGATTCTCCATTTTTGTATATATTTCCCACAGTCGTGACTCAGTGAAAGCGTTTCTTTCATTAATTAAATGTTTTCAATTGAGAAGTCAAATGGAAAAGTTGTGAGTTAATGCGTTTGCTTAGCTTCGTTTACAAAATTAAACACCGAAAGGGAGTGTCTTTGAGCCGCAACTCGCTTTGGCACGTTTGTTTTTCCGAATATGTTATTCTTATTTCTTACTTAAATGATATTCAATTTGTTTATTACCAAAACGATTGTTTACTTGTTTGTTTAAGGGAATGCATCCTTTGCTGTGCACATATATTTCAAATGATTGGTTGAGAAAACAAAGTAAATACAAGTCTATTAAGGATTTTTAAAATTTAAAATTAAACTTTTAATCTCAGTCAATCATTTGGTATAAAAATACACTATTGTGCACAACAGAGAGATGTGCAAAGTAGAGGAATATTTCCCTTTGTTTATGGGGAGAGAGAGTAATATGCCACGCTTGAAGCTAAAACAAAAGCAACAAGAACAAATAGCTAAGGTGAAGGAGAAAAAAAAAAGAAGAAGCAGGTTTGCATGGTTAAAAAAATAAAAACAAAGTTGTTTGGTTATCATAAGTCAATGACCAAAACCTCTTAGTGAAGAGTTTATAAATTCAACTATTACTAATGATATATGTAACATCCACAAAAGTAGCATCAATCCTTAGTTAGGGCTTCAATAGGGCCGGGTTAGGTCGAACTTTTACAATCCCAAGTCATATCCTATATATTTTAATCTAAGCTCATTTCTGTCCCGACCTTAATTCGGGCTAAAGATTATTGTCCCTGACCCTAAGCCCTATAGAGCTAAGCCAAGCTAATTAGGGCCGAAATGGACTTGGTTTGGCCCTGTCTATGGACCTATCCTTGACCTTGACTAACCCTCTCCCTAGCCCTGATTGGCCATATCCTTGTCCATGTTCTTAATTCATTAATATCAAATACCATAGACAAAATTAGGGCTAGAATCAAGGCTAAGGTCAGGGCAAAAAATTAGGAACGGATCAGGACAGGTTCGATGGGCCAAAGAGTAATCTCAGGCTTGCCCTTGGCCCTAATCTGCCCTCAAGACCAAAATCTTGAGCCTAAATCCTGTTCGGGTTCCGAGCATATTAGGTCTATTAGGACCAAACTTGCACCCCTGATCTTGGAGAAGCCCAACCCTAACCCATGGTCAAAAGTTTTCAACTTAGGTTACCCTCAGGATGAGGTTTCTAGAGCTTTTCGAGTTTAGTGTGGGAAACCCTGCACTAACCACTATTATAATATTCAGTCTATTTGAGACTGATTTGGCTTATCCACGGAAAGCTTAAAAGAGAAAGTTCCTCATGATGCCAATGTAAGGGAAATTTCTCAAATCACATTAACATCAACACCCATCGAATCCAGATGATTACTGTATACTAATATCATATGTAATTTGGCTAAAATCAGAGACCAAATCAATGATTACCACTTAACTTGGTTTGTAGATTACTCAATACATGGACAAGTTTATGTCACCATATTAAAAAAAAAAAAAAAATTCTTTTATTTTTTGTGGTGACAATTTTCTATATAAAGACAATAAATCTAACGAAGTCTTGATTAAAATCTTGGTACCTCCACACTTTTTCTCTTCATTTTTTTTTTTTTTTTTTTTTTTTTGGTTTGCCAACCTCGGTTTCCAAGGTTTTATCCCGAGTAGTTCGACCCAGGTCGCACACCTGACTGTAGTGGGTGAGTCTCCTAGCGGGAATTTTTTGCATTCACAAGATTTCGATACCGGAACCTTGCTTAAGCGGACCAAGCTGCTTACCACTTGAACTAACCCCGTTGGTTCTCGCCTTCATTTCTATCTTTTAAACTTATAGGTCCCTAGTCCTCGTGACTGACTTGTTGATTCTTTAGAATTTGATGTAACAAACAATTGGTTCCAAGCAAGAGCTTTACCATTGCCACTACATATGTGGAGAGAAAACAATTTTCTATTTTTTTGAGAGGTGAACTAAGATTGAATAATAATGCTTTGTAGAGGATAATTTAATTGGGCCTACAAAATCTTTAATTCCAAATATAGAATTAATGAATGGGCTTTCATCATTCATGTGATAGAACGTGAAACCTAGTCAGGGTATCCGTATCATATGCTGCCATGTTTTATTCCATGTCGGCTTCCAACTTGCAACACCCAATATTTTTTTTTTCTGTTCAAAAAGTTAGTTTAATCAGTTTTATCCGATTCCAACCGAGAAAATTTATTTGTTGTGGTGTGAGTATTTTTCGTGTAGATCTTAGATTACGTTGTGTACATGATATTGTTGAGGTCTAACGATTGTAATCTTTTCGTTTTAGTAATTATTAAGTCGGGGATAGGGATATTAATATGCCTCAGCAAGAGTCGAATCTACGATTTTTTCACCAAGAAGTATTGGTTTCATCACTAGAACAGCTCTGCGCTGGCTGAAACAGTAATTTTATATGCTCTCAAATACATATACATAGCAATATGATAGAACGATATTCTTTTTCCATCAATGTAAGTAGAGTGGTAAATGATTGATTATCATCGTAATTCAAGTTTCAAATCTTTCTTTTAAGATCTGTCATAAACGAGATTGGATCTTCGGGTCACTTCTTACTATGTCTAGCAAGATCACAATCATATAAAAATCTCCAATTGTAGGTTTTTCTGTTTTTTTTAAACAGACTTAATCATATTTGCTTGCTACTTTAATTAGCATCTAACTGTTTGATCACATTGTGTCGATTTATATTTATTACTAATCATATCATTCATTAAAAAAAAAAAAAGTTAATCATTAGACAGATTGATAAAATAATAATCAATTTCCAAAACTTTTTTGATGACCAAATAAGGGAGCCCTTGTGGTGGGTCAAATGGGTTTACACGAGGTGATGAAGATGACATTTTCTTTGGTGGAATTGAGATTCGTATAGGCTAATTTATATGCATCTTGACTATATTGTCAGGGGATAATTTTATATGTATTTAAACACATAGAAGGAATTTGCCCTAAGAAAATTTTGAATTCTTGACCTCAAGCAGAGGTTCGTACATGCCAATTTACATGCATTATGATTACATCATCTGGGGATAATTTTATATCTATTTAAACATATAGCAAGAATTTGCCCTTAAATAAGAAAATCCGAATTCTTGATCTCATACTATGGAGCACTTTAGACATCGAAAATCTTCATTGCTACACCATTAAGACACTATACCAGAGTTTCTAGGATATAAGAATGGACACGGGAAGCACAAAAAGGATTTTTTTTTTTTTTTTTGGAGCGAAAGTCTTCTTTATTAAGGAATAGGTGAAACCGAGGTTGAAGAACAAAGATTAATCAACCAAGGAGTGGAATGGGGCCAAACAGTCACTCCCGACAATGACTGGGTCTTCCGAGCTAGGAAGTCAACTACATGGTTGATCTTCCTAGAAATAAAAGAGAAATTACGTTGGGAAAATATGGATTGCAAGTGGAGAATATCATAAATTATGGGGTCAACAGACAAAGGTCTTGGTCTTTGAGTGTGTTGAAGTAAATTTATGAGCTCTCGACAGTCTGATTCCACCATAATGTGTTGAAGATCTTCACTTAGGCCGTATAAGAGAGAAGATCTAAGTAGTAGAGCTAGGGAATCTAAAAAAGGATGAAAAGGTTCAAAAGTTGAAACATAACAATGGGTGCATGGTACATAGCTTATCTGTCACTAGCCCCAGAACAATTCTTGCTGGACCATTTATTGTCTCTCCATGACCATTTATTTATTGTCTCTGCATCTTTCCATGGTTGATGAAACACACACTCTCCCCTTGGTTTTTCCAAAACCTTTGACCAGCATTGATCAAGACCATACAATTTAAAGAAAATAAATTGGTTTGGAAGATTTAAGTAGATGTGACCCATATGATACTTATTGCATGAGATTCCATCTTTTTCTTCTCTCCTTTTCCCTCTGTGTTGGTGGAACTGAGGACCCCAAATTCACCAGAGAAAGAGAAAGCTAGCAGTGTTGGTCCAATGAATTGGTTTGAAAACTCAAAGATTTCAATTCATCTTTTCTTTCCCTTTTTCCCCTTTTAGTGTTTGTGGGGTTAGTGATCAACCAGCAGGGACCCCAAAGTTCCCCAGAGAAAGCAGCATTGTCCAATGAAGTGAGAAGCAAAGGCTTCTAAAGCCCATTATAAAATGATGCAATACATGCTCCCTTTAAGTGTAAACTAAGTTGGAAGGGTTGTGGGGCTGAGCCAGCTCTTAGTCTAATCAAGTAGAACCCAGAAAGTGGTAGTTTTAAAGGATTTGAGGTTTAGGTCCAAAGGGTCCACTTGACAAAAAGTAAAGAAAAGAATACATAAGACCCAAACGGTGCACATGGTTTACCTTTTTCTCCTTAACTTTCCTTTAGTCAAGCTGGAAAAAACAGGTTTTCCAATGAGGGAATGCTTGTGTCATACAATCATTAGCTTGATGATGATTTGTATAATCTACCTTCTTTTGTTTCCTTCTAAATTTGAAACTTTTTTAATGGAACCCTAACATCCAGAAACATGGGATCAGATCAAGATGGGTTGCCCAAGGTTGGGATAAGGCCCAGGCCCAGGCCCAGGCCCAAATTCCAAGCCCATTATCATGAACATTGAACAACCTATTTTCTTCTAGGAATTCATCAAAAGGGAGATTTTTTTGGGATAAGAAAATCTTCTTTATTAAGGAACAGGGAGTGAAAGTGGGCCAAACAGTCACGCCTGTAAATGATTGGGCTTCTGGGCTAGGAAGTCCGCTACATACTTGATCTTCTTAGAAATAGAAGAAAATGTAATTGAGAGATTATAGAGTCTATAGTAGACGGCCGTGGTCTTTGAGGATGATGGAGCAATTCAATGAGTTCACGGTAGTCTGATTCCACAATAATATGCTGAAGATCTTCACTCACACCATAGAGAAGAGAAGTTCGAATTGCCAAGGCCTCCCCTTGAAGTGCTGATGATCTATTTGATGATTCGGAAATAGTAGAAATGATGCTGCCCATGTGGTCTTTAATAATTAGGCCCAAGCCTAGCTTCTTTTTCTCTTTTGAAAAGGCAGTGTTGCAATTGATCTTGAACCAACCTAGGCTTCGAGGTTTCTAGACCAAAGTTAATGTGGGACCATTATCCTGTCCATTTCTAACAAGGAAATGGACCATCCATTTCTTTGTAGATATGTGACATATGTCCCAACATTACATCAAAAGGTTGAAGTCCATTTATAAATCACATCATTTAAAAAGTTGATGTGACTTAAAAATGGATTTCAACCATTTGATGTGGTGTTGTGTCCACATATCATACATCTACAAGAAAATGAATGGTTTATTTCTGACAAGGAAATGAATATTGGATAAAATTCCAGTTAATGTGGCCCCCTGGTTTGATAGGTTTGATTCTACCTAATTACAAACCAGTTCAACCTCCTAGGCAACCACTTTCTTTTATCTAAAGATGAATAGAACAAAAAGAATCATCAAAATTGGTAATCTACAACTGGTAACCTTTCTTTGATGCTCAACCGTTTTAAGAACTCCAGGCATTAAGTTAGGGAGACAAAATATATACTTGCAGGCAAGAAAGAACATTTTATATTCTTCCTTGCAAGCTTTTAATTGCTAGGTTTCTAGAGGCTATTTCTTGAGTGAGTCATAGATGTCTTGATTGGCAAATTGAGGAAATCTTCTACATATGATTACCCAATGTGACTTCTTTTCCTGCCCACAAGCACATTTTTTCTTCACTTCCCTTTGTTTACTCCCAAAATGAGCTTTAAAGGCATTGGAAGTTTCAGATATACATTCATTGCATCAAATTCTTCTGGGTTTGAGTGGAGTATAAGTTGAAGTAGCAAATTTTTATTCTTTGCCACTCTCACCTGCAACATTTTCATTAATGTCTTCGCCAAATTACACCAACATGCTATTATTTGATTAGATGAGCATGTCGCATGCATGACTAATGAGAAATTTGAAGGGTTCTCTCTGATCTTGATTTTTAGCTGGACTGTTTAGCATTTATAAATACTAAGAAACTGTGAAAAACGTAAAAACAAATCAAAATAACACAGAGATTTAGTGTAGTTTTCACACTAATTTATGGACTAAAAGGAAGAATTTTAAACAAGTGAAAAGAATATTATGATGGTGATCTCTCAACCAACTGCTAAATCGGCATTACAGAAACTTTCTCAAAGCTTTAAAGGCGAAAATATCAAATCAGACAATGACTCCATAGAAGGACATAAGCTACATATTTATATAGTTTTAATTAGGTAAATGAGTTGGCCCATTGGGTCAGATGGATCTAAGTCCTATAATTTTATATCTGATCTCACAAAATGGTCATCAGTAACCCCAGAAATGTGAATCAGTCGTACAAAAATATAGGTCACAGAACATAAATTAAGATCTATAACGATTGTAGTTTTGTTTTCTAATTGATTAAAAAAAGTGGGTTTATAGTACAGTTTTAATCTCATCAAGGTTTAGTAATAATTAATGGGCAACAAAAGCATAAATTATGGAGATCTGTTGGGAAGAGATGAGCTAGTATTTGTTAAATAAAGTTCCTTTCTCATTGTCTGTAGTAAGTTTTGTTCTGTATTAGTAAGATTAGCATTACTGGATTAAGAAAATTGTTCATGGCCATCTGAACCAAGATCCATCAACATCTATTTTTTCAGAGGTTTATTACAAACATGTGTTGTTTAGATTATTCCTGGGTTCGTCTTCTTCTCTAGTTTAGCTAATAAGAACCATTAAACCTAATCCATTATCGTTAATGAAGATTAATTAACTTCTTTAAATTCTTCTTCTTCTTCTTTCCTGTGGTGATGGTGGTCGGGTGTGGGGGACCATTTTCACATTTCTTATTTCAATCATTTTGTGTTTGCTAATTTCTCATTGCTTGATTTTACCATGAAGAAGGGACAGTATTTAATATAAATTTGGTAAGCTTAACAGTATTTAATTGTTATTTACGTTACCTACAGCATTGCAATGTGATTACTTAAAACTACATTCTATGAATACAACTACGTAAAGCATAAGTTGATGGTCTATTTAGTTTGATTTGGTTTATCTTTCTTCTGGGTTCTCACTATATTGCAAATCAACCAACTGGTCTATGAAGCTGGGTTTTCCAAGCTACTGTTCTTATGTGCGGGTGACCCAACCGGTTTAACCATCTGAATCAACCGGCTGGTTTACTTGAAGATCAATTCACCAACCCACTAACAGCCACAGGACAAATTTTTGGTTGGTGGGCTGGTTTACTGGGTTGGTATTTGCTTTCTTTTCTTTCATCTTTGCATTTCTTGATTTTGTGGGTCTCTGAGTAAATTTCTTGCCATTGAGATATTCTGGTTTGTTGGGGAAAAGTAAAAAGATGGTCTTGAAATAGACTGGAGACATCAAAGATTCAAAAGATCATATTTTGGGTGGTTATAGAACAGAAGAAATTAAGACATCATTATTGATTTAGCATTTCAACTATATGTCATGAGGTGAAATTACCATTCCAAATTAAGACTAATATAATAGCAATCTTGAGCATTTGTTTATTTCTTTATTTGGAGAGTTGTTGGGTACTGGGTTTGCTTTATGATGCTCCCATTTTTTCAGATAAATGAACCCTTTTGTCATTTGACAGTGAGTGAACAAATGAGAAAGTGATTGATTCACAGCCCAACTGGAAGGTTGGAGACGCAATTAACTGCAGATCAAGCTTGTCTCTCAGAGGTTAGTGTTCTTGTGCCTTTCATATCTTACGAAGTAACTCTAGCTATTGATGTTTTTCTCTGTTTCAATTACAAATTTTGTGAGGAAAACAACCAAGCTACAGAATAGGAAATGAAGTTTTCTGCAAATTTGAGCTTTTGCTTTTCCCAAACAAGAAAGACAAGTAATGACCCACACCTGTAAGAGAATTAGACAGCTACACTAACCTTTGCCTGTTATATCTGCTTGTTTGTAAAATAATGCTCATCAGGAATAACAGATGGGATAAATTTCTCTGGGTTGGAACTTGGAATGATTTCAGTACTTGATGCTTCTCCCTAACTTTGTCAGTTTGCTTTGAAACTTATAACAGTTTGCTTAATTGAGCTCCATGACTGTGAAGGAAGTTGAAGACTCGCTCGAATGTCCAGTATGTTGCGAGTCTTTTAACATCGTGGAGAATGTACCTCATATCCTCTGGTGTGGACACAGCCTCTGCAAGTCTTGCATACTCTCCTCTCCAGTCGGCAGAGATCAAATTCCCAGTTCTATCTATACAGCTACCAGTGCTTATCTCATGCCCATGGTGCCAATTTTTGTGCTTCAGGTTGGTCTGGAAAGGGAACCTCCAGTTCCCAAGGAAGAATTTCTTTGTACTCTGGTTGGCTGAAGATGCAACCCAGAAAAATTGCTGTTCTACTTTCAGTGATTACAAATTTCTTCAGCCTTTGAGTACTGATTTAGCTTCTCAAGATGACTTGCCATCACCATATGATGAGAATCTCCATGAAGCTCCTCAAGGTTTCCTTGTTGCAGGACAAACAGTGAACCTTCTGGGTCGATGGGGTGTTCTTGCATCCCTTAACAGATCCATACCATCATTGATTCAACTAACAATAAAGTTTCCTGTGGTACTAATCATGTTGATCCTTAGTTATGTGACAGTGGGCATCTATCTTTTTCTGTTTGTATACTTGTTGATCACAATTTTATTTGCTGTACCGTCATTCTGGGTTCTCTGCTTTGCTCACCCAATTTTAGAACGGTTGGCTAGAGAGGTTATGACTTGAAATTCTTCTGCTCCATTGTTGCTTGATTTGTTCTGGAGCAAACTGATGCATTTCTGTATCTAATATAGAGAAATTGCGTAGCAATTACACATGAAAAAAAAATCAAAAAATTTGTTGTGCCTCCATAAATGAAAGAACAGAACCTGTTTTCATCTAATCAAAGAAGTGGTCTAGAATGGGCAAGAATTCAAGAGCGCAGGACTCTCAGTACTCTTACAGAACATTTTTCCAAAGATAATCCAGATGAATGGGAATTCTTGGCACATATTTGTTGGAAAGGATTGTAGATTAGGTATGGCATTTTAAGTGGTTGGGACTTGGAAGACCAGGTGAGATCCTCCAACAATGAACACCACCATGTCAAACGCACTGTCCAAGCAAATAACAACCACCTTTGACCAGAAAATCTTTCAAAGCTAGAAATCAGGCATGCCTACCTAATATAGTTGTACCTTATCATGTCATTCTTTCACTGTTATTCTCTGATACAGAAATGTTTTCACAATCATTTCATTTGATTTGATTTTGATCATCCATCAAGAGTCTCAGTGATTAGAGTTCCAAGTGGATGAGCCTAGCAAGATTTTTTGCAAATTTGACTACCTCTTCAAGATAGTTTTTATATTTAATATAAATATGTGACGGTATTTTGTTCCTGGTCTAATGAAATTCGAACTCTTGATCTCATGTTATGAAGTATTTGTTTTTTTAATTTGCTAACTAAGATAAACCCTTGAGGTTATTATCTTATTAACCTTCTTACTTGCACTATTGTCTTCAATGTCACAACATAGGTCCTATGATGAACACTATCTTGTTAACCTGGACTTTCTTGGAATTGAGTATAAGTCACATATAATCACGTTTAATATATTTCTATAAAGTGGATGTACTTCTAGGACAGTGGTGACAACTTGTAATGTAAAGCCAGTAAGTCGAAGGAGATCAGGGATTCAAACTTATGCCCCTACCACACATTTCCTTTTCCCCAAGCCTGTGGGGCCCCAGGCGCTTCGACTATTGATGATGAAAAAAAAAAAATATTTCTATAGAAAATGAAAAAAAATAATAATATAATAACTTTTAATCTTTATTTTTGGAGTTGTAGACAAACAATAAAAGAGGGCCAAAAAAAAGGGGACCCACCAAAGACAAATCTAGAGATTCTCTAGGGTTCCCCAGGTCTCCGGCCACCGGGGAATCCGTTCGCGCAGGGAAGGGAGCACGGTTTCAAAGCTACAATGCATCCAAATCGCGATCAAATAAATTTTGGATGAATTGCCCAACCAAACACAATTATAAATATAACTCCATAGTAAGATTGAAATCTTAGAAATAACATGAACCAACAAAAAACAGATCCGGTTTTGGAGCAACCTAATCTCTTCCTAGCGAAAATGAATCTCTAGATTTCGATCTGAGTTTTCCAACTACTAACAGCCTAGATCTTTATACCATCACAAATCTTTCACGGCCATAGCTGCTTTCCTTCTTTTAATTCTAATTATTCTTAATAACTTGCAGTAAATTCTTTTTTGTGAACAAGTATTTGATAAAAAGACTAGATATTTCTTCCAGGAAATCAAGAGCAAGGTGAAAAGATCCATGCAAAGACCCACCCTTTGGGACGGTGGAAAGTGATTGTCGAAGAAATGGTTGTTCAAGAAAGCTATTTAGAACTCAACTTCTAGTTCAATAAGGAACAAACGAAATATGCTTGTTTTTTATTCTAACTTTGAATTATCTCATAATTGTAATGGCAATATAAAGATAGTCAAAGCACTCACATCGGTAACTTGTTGGGATGAGGTTATTTATATTGGAAGTCGAACCACATAAATTCTTGTTTGTCTTTCTTCCTATTCATTTTCATGTTCTTGATTGCGGGAGAGTGAATTTTAATAGTGATCCATGAATCTGACTTGTTTAACCAAACCTCTAAATCATTTTCCTTCATGGATAGCTTTTTATATTAATATATACAGGATATCACCCCAACCCTAAAAAATCTCAAACTTTTAACCTCATAGTATGAGTAACTGATCTTTACCAATTGAACATAACCATCTTATCTTTAGGTCTTGCATCACATATAACACATGTCTAACAGACTCTAATTTTAATGCTTCAAATCAAATTGAGAAACATAATTGGGCAAATATCTTCTAAGGAATCCACAACCACCTTACCTATAAAATTTTTGGTGTTTTTGGGTAAAGCCACCCAACCCATAATCCAACCAATATGTTAGTTAGGAATTTGAACCCCTTAAATGCACATTTTAATGATTATCTGTTCACCCACTCTCAAAGGGTAGTTGGAATTTTAATTTCCTTAAATGCACAGCCAATATACAGTTAGGATCTGAATCTTCTTAAATACACATTTTAATGATTATCCCACATACACCACTTTCTACATATTTATCAGGAAGCCGCATACCGGGCCCACATGCCTACATCGGTTTTAATGTCACAACCAATATGTGGTCAGGAATTTGAATCTCTTTAAATGCACAGCAGCACAGCCAATAGATAGTTAGGAATTTTAACTTCCTTAAATGCATCATACACTGTTTTTGGCCATAAGTGATTATCCATGCGTAAAACTTTCTATACATAGTAATAATTGACTTTCTTAAAATACACATTTTCATATATCATAGAATGTTTTCTAGGGCGTCCACTTATTATATTTTGCATAATTTCAAGTTATTCATTGTTAGTTATCAAATGTTTGACTTTTAAATTTGTTAGTCAAGCAACTTACTTCTTGACGAATTAAATGACTAAAATTTCCTTTCACTCAATTAAGTGATTCAACTTCTCTCTTCACCCATCTTCTTCTTATATCTCATTGGAAATCTCATCGCTGCCCCTCTCCTGGTGTTGTGTGTTCCATCTGAATTCTAACTATAACCACCGCCTCACCTCCCTGACCACCTCCCTCTCCGGCTTTTCCTCCTTCAAAGACAGCAATTCCTGATTCAAGCGCTTAAGTTCACTCCACAAAGTTGTTGCAGTTGTGGGTTTTGCCCTTCTCTGCACCTTCTCTTTTGGTTCCTTGATTGATGTAAAAAGCTAGCTTCATTCATCTTTTTATTATATTACTTACTAGTTTAAATGAAATTTTCTTTTATGGGTACTTAATTTATAGTTGATTTTGTTGTGTTTACTCATGTAAGGACGACAATGATTCATTTGTGTTAATTCATTTTTACATTGGTCTTCATTATTGAAGTTCAGATTTGAATCTGAAAGCAATGGTTGTGGATGAATTTTATTGCATATTGTAAATCATATTAATAGAGCGTTCTTATTTCTTGTAAACAACTTCTTGCCAGTTATTGAAGATAAACGGTTGAATTAGAATAGATTTTGAAATCTCTAGAATTTTTTGGTTTCGAGGTCCAGTGGAGGCTCGAGCACCTTAATTACATCCTCCGAGCAATCTAGTCTAGGGCCAAACCCATGACCTCTCAAGGAAGTAAGGATAGTACCATGAACAACTAATGACAAAATCCGAATAGTGATGGAATGCTATTGGTGAGTTGGTGTCGTCTTGGGCTTCCTTACCTTTTTATAGGTTTTTCACGTTTTGCAATTCGGGACTTCTCCTTAAAACATTATTTGAATGACCTAGGAAATTTAGTGAGTCTAGTCCTCCAGATTGAGGCATTTGTGTAAGAGATTAACCGAATCAAAAAAGGATTGGTGATTTTGATGAGAGCGAAGATAAAACCTAAGGACCCAAACAAGTTTTTCATCCCTACTATAACTAATCTACTTGGGTTCGGTTTTCGACGACCCAAACAAGTTTTCCAACAACAAGTTTGGGAGGGGCGGTGGTGGGGTTTCCGGCAAGAAATAAGGGGCTAGGTTAGAATCATTTAACCCAGTGAAAGGGCGAAAAAATTGTTGATAAAGTGACTAAAATACCCCTGTATGAGTTAAATGATTAAAATGCCATTTCACTCAATTAAATGACAACCTAGCCCCTTAGATGGGTGAAGGGATTTTAATCTTCGTCTCATTTCTTGCCAAAAACCCCACCACCGCCCCTCCCAAACTTGTTGTCAAGAAACCATTTTAATAGCCAAATCTTTGACAACTAACAATTGATGACTTAAAATTATGCAAAAACCAAAAGGTGGTGGGTGCCATGAAATTTTGTACACACTTTTTAGTGAAGAGGTGATGAATTTGATGCTTTCTGTGGTATATATAATTTCTCACCCGTAATATAAACCGCTACCAATTTTAGAGGAAAGAAAGAAGTTATCCTCATATATTGGGGGCATCTGTCACATTGCCTTAATTAATGCCACAACCAATATGTTGTCCAGAATCCACCGGAATCTTATGGTGTCTGAGAAAGGGGAGAACTACCTAACTAAAGTTTGAATAAAGTTAATACCAAGAAAAAGAAAATAGCATGTAAGTTCTCCCCCCCCCCCCCCCCCCCATTTTACAATCATTTAGAGGAATTCTAAGAGCAACAATTAACTTTCTTGGCTTTATCTCCAAACAAGAAAGAAATTTTTTTTTGCTTGGTATCACAAGAGGACATGTTCAAGAGCTTGAATCCTCTCTTTAGAGGGCTGCACTCTTCCAATGAGTTATAAGATTCAATTAAAAAAAAAAAAAGACATTCTAATTCAAATGTGACTTTACTCACTGGACATTTATTGGAAGAGAAGCCAAATAAAAAGGCATTCACCACCACACTCAAAAGAGGCAATATAGAAAGTGAAGGAAATTATATAGATCTCATATTAGCATAAAAAAGTTCAAGTTGGATCCTTAGATTTTATTAGAACACATGTGATACATCTAAGGCAATATTGAGGTGATAAAAATAGATCCCTCTTTCTCTCTTTCAATTTTTAATCTATTTTTGGTATAAAAACCAGGTCAGTTACCCAAACTAAGCAATGACAAATCCATAAACATCCACTTATAGGATCTCCTCTAACTTCGGAGGGGAGATTCAAAGAAAACATCAAAGAGCTCCATCATCCTTGTATCATCTTTCAACAGCATGGTCAGCACCATTCATGCCCTTGAAGTCGTGATCAATTTTGATTTGTCTAGTTAAATTGAGAAGAGATTTAATTTCGTCCACTAACGTGGCAAGCCTCCCACAAACCATTCGACCATGAAAATGTGTGAAACTACCTCAAACGTCCAAAGGGCTAAATCCCTTCACAACAACTCCGTTTCAAAAGTCGAGCAAATTCTAATATTCTTATGCAAAGTCTCTTCCCTGTGCAAAATTATTTTCATCACTTACTGCAGCCTCCACATTAAGCTTAATGAACTCTTCAATTACCATGCATGAGACTGCGAGATCTATTATTGCGGGATCTCTCAACTGCTTCAACACTATCAACTCACATTCGTGACCTCAAATCCTCTATAAATGAGACAAGACATAGAATTACTATCGTTCCTGCAATCTTATCTCTTAAGTTGACGTTCTATATATCTTCCAATCTTATCTCTGAACGTCCCATCCTTATCTCCAGCATTTATTCCATTTTCAGATCTTGTCCCTGCAACCCACTTGGTATAACTTAGGAAAAACTCGAATTTTTAACATTCATGGCCTCAAATCTTCTCTATAAATGAAACACTGAACTATCCAGACAACCATACAACCCCATAGAACTCGTCGATCAAATAGCTATAACTTAGTCATGGTGATCTTGAAGGGTTCTCACACAGTTATCCCTTCCGTGCCCACTCCTTCAGGCAAATACTCCTTATCGGAATCCGACCAAGTTAAGCCCTTAACCCATGCACCGACCATCTACTTCTATCGACCAACCACCACCGACGGTGGTGCAACTTCCACCGATGTTCAAACTTTGAGAGATTCTCTAAGCAGGGTTCTGGTTCAATACTACCCATTAGCCGGCCGGCTTCATTGGGTCAGCGGCGGTCGTCTTGAACTCGACTGTAATGACGCTGGAGCTGAGCTCTTTGAAGCTGAATCTGAAGCTTCTATAGCTGATTTCGGAGATTTCAGGCCGACGTCGGAGATCAGAGAATTGATCCCACGAGTTGATTACACTACTCCTATAAACGAACAACCATTGGTACTGGTGCAGCTCACAAGATTCCTTTGCGGCGGCATCGGCATCGGCATTGCCATTTCACATATCATCGTCGACGGCCAAACTGGAATTCAGTTCGTTAATACATGGGCAAAGGTGACACGAGGTGAGAAGCCTCAAGCGACGATCTTCTTAGACCGGACCGTTTTGCACCCAAGTGAACCACTATCTGCCCCGCGGTTCGATCATATAGAGTTTAAACCGCCTCCGGTCCTCCTGGGCCGGTCCGATGCCAGTGAAGAAAGGAAAAAAGAAACCACGGTGGTAATGCTAAAGTTGACGAAATATGAGGTAGAGAAACTTAAGAGCAAAGCAAATGAGGGTCGAACCGAGAAAACCGGTCGAGCCTTTAGCCGATACGAAGCGGTTGCGGGTCACATGTGGAGGTGCGCATGCAAGGCACGTAGTCATGAACGTGAGCAGCTGACGAAATTGCGAATCGTCGTTGATTGCCGGAATCGGTTCAACCCGCCACTTCCGCAGGGGTATTTCGGGAATGCGACTTTTCCGACGACGCCAACAAGCTCGGCCGGCGAGTTGCTGGCGGAGCCGCTGGGTTTTGCGTCGGCGAAGATTAGAGAAGCGGTGGAGAAGATGACGGATGAGTATGTAAGATCCACCGTTGATTTTTTGAAGAGTCAAAGCGATCTGACGCCGTTCAGGACATCTTTCCATACGGTTGGTTGTACACAGGGGGTTTTCTTCGGAAATCCCAATCTAGCGGTCACGAGTTGGGTGGGGTTACCGATCTACGATGCAGATTTTGGTTGGGGGAAACCCATATATATGGGACCTGGATCTCTTGGGTTTGATGGGAAGTCCTTCATTATTCCTGATCGAGAGGGAGATGGGACCTTCATCGTGGCCCTACGTCTTCAGGTGGCCCACTTGGATGATTTCAAGAAATTTTTCTACGAACATAGCTAACAATGTTTGGTACTTCACGCTCACAGGACTAATGCTTCCATAGATCCAACTCAAAGTCCAAACATTGCATAGTGGGAGCGTAAGATTGCACCCCACAACCCCGATTTGTCAACAGCCCCTTCTTTTTTTTTTGTATTTAAAACACAAAGGCAGAAGGAGCGAGAGGCAGAGGACAATGGAAGCCGGGAAGCTCAACACAGAGGGACGCCAGCAGCAGCAGAGAGCTAGCAGAGATGATCCGTTCAAGAGACAGAAAGCTGTAGTAGGGAGTTTGGCATTGTCTTTATGTTTTTGTTCATTGAAGTTATTGTTTCAGTGTTATTTCATGTCTAATTAACATTTTTTTAGAGATGAGATAATGCTTCCTCAATTAAGTCTGAATCTGTTAATCTTCGTTTTTGAGATAGGTAAGTATGTGTATCTACCATCAACATCTACTAATTAAGGATATGCTTCCTTAAAAGTCATTTCTTGTTCCATTAAACTTGGTCACTAAAGATAGGTAAGTAGGTATACAGTTTATATCAGAGCATCTTCTAATTAAGAACAGATACCCACAGGTATATGTGGCAACAATTCACAGATTGAAAACTCTCTTGGATGGCAATGGACTACTATTTTATGTGGACATGAGTTCTCAATATATACATTTTGTTTTTCATTTGGCAATCTTGGCATTGCAATGGGGAGGACAACCTACTGCATGTTTGTAAGTTTCTAATCCAAGAGAGTTTCTTAGAATTACTAGTAGAAACGTACATGCAAATGCGCGTATTTTGTGATGTTTCAATATAAGACCAATTTTTTTTTTTTCAAATATTTTAGTTATATTTTTTAGAACAAACTTATTGATCTCCCCAATGGATATTTTTATATATAGTGTGCAGTGTATTGGAATATTGGATAACACAAAATAATAAGTTCATGCATGAAAGCCATGGTTGAACTACATATTTGTTTGGATCCATCATGAATATTCACCTAAAATGATTTTATCATTCTCAAATGATGAACATAGAAATGTAATTTATATCTACCAAAAAAAAATGTAATTTATAAAACAAAGTGAGTTATAAGGAACTTTATGGAATCTCCATGATTTGACACAAGAAAGTGATAATGACATTTAAATACAAAGTAAACTGATTTTTATACATTTTTGAACGCTTATTGACCTAGAAATAAAAAAATTTGAGGGGAGAGGCAAAGATTTAGCAACAAGAATTCAAGTATGTTGCTTTTGAATAGGGATAATTGTGAGAATCTGTATTTTCAAAAAATAAAATGGAATATGTAAAAGTTCATTTCAAATTTTCATCTTAATATTACCAAAAAAATATTTATTGTTCTTTTCCCTTGGAAAACCATAAGAATTGAAACATGAATCTTCGGGGGTGTGGATGAATTGTTGAAATGTGCCTTTTACTATCATAGCTGGACAAGAGCATTATGCTTTGGTTCTTTCTTTTTAAGCCAAGTAGTGTTGGATACAAATGCATATTTTGGCATGGCTTCAACAAGATTTTTTTTCCTAATTTGAAAATATCAATAAATTATATTTTGATTGAGAAGTGAAGGAATTCTGGAGTCCTATTTCTGTTTTGTCTTGCACCTTCATGCTATGACCATTTAACTTTTTCCACATAGACTGATTCTCATTCTAGAATAAAAAAACAATGCAAAGTTGAGTTTTATGAAGTGCAAGCTAGCGTCAACAAACACAGCTTTGCATCAACCAAAACCAAGCGCCAAT
Source organism: Hakea prostrata (assembly GCF_041222555.1). Classification (NCBI taxonomy): domain Eukaryota; kingdom Viridiplantae; phylum Streptophyta; class Magnoliopsida; order Proteales; family Proteaceae; genus Hakea; species Hakea prostrata. The sequence continues at coordinate 24,217,354 of NC_142602.1, forward strand.
TTATCATTAAGATATATAGGATAGACAGTAATGATTCTAAGGAAATGTTGGTATAGAAACATCCAAGAAAAACATGTAGTAGATTCAGATGTTTGGGATACAATTGGCTTCTATGTTCTGAAATTTGATTAGAAAGTGCAGTAGAATCTAATGGTTGCAGAATCCTAATTTCTGAAACTTTAATGTAGCTGTGTGCTATAAACAAGTTTCATATTGTGATATATTATTCAAAGGCATCTCTTGGGTAATGATCAGATTTTGCACAAATAGTTCACAATGTTTGCTTACATTGTCGAACTTTATAATGACTCTTGTATTTTGATCAGTCATCCTAGTGACCTTATGTGATTGCATCTAGATCTAAGTACATAAATGCTAGGTGTCTAGAAGTGTTGGGCTAGATATCCTTATGAGTGCTACTATCCTTCCGATAGGGGTATTGAAGCCGATTAACCCGTGATGCCAGTGGTTGGGTTCTATATGTCAAGCAGGCCCACTATCATCATAATTTGATAGGGTTGCATATAATAGATAAGAGTTTTTAGATGCTCAAGACCTGTAACCAACTCATGAGATGACATGGAGAGCATCATGTCCATCATATGTAGATGATCATTGAGTTAATGAATGAGATCCAATAGATGCCTCATGTTGAGGATATCATTTATAGGTGGGAAGGTATCGAACCAAAATGGTACTAGGCATGAGGGGAGATATCCGGAACATATGTAGTACAAGACCGTATGACTTTGCATTAGGCCTAGAATTATCCTTGACACGCGTCAAATCTCACACCAAACGGTGATGTAGAGAGTGGTGACTTATACCCCAACCATGGCTTGACGGACTTTACCCAATAACCGTGGAGAACCCAATAGATGTCTCTTGTTGAGGGAGAGTGACTGAGACCACCTAAAAGAGATTGGTGATATACTTAATGAGTGTCTACCATAGAGACTTCATGATAGAGTAAGGAGCATAATATCATAATCATACATTATTTTATTTATATCAACAATTACATTATTATCCTATGAATATGATGTGGAAAGTATACTTGAATGCATGACATGAATGTTTAGTTGACCTCACTGAGTTCTGTGGAACTCATTCCTTTATATGTATGTGTTCTTTAGACTTCTCTACAGGTTATGAGGATTCCTCTCAAATGGAGGATTCGTCGCAAGGAGGCTATTTGGAAGGAATAATTGAGGAAGAAGTGGAAGCGCACGATGCTTCATGCTCGTGCCACGACTGCTCATACAAAACTGATTTGTAGTAGTAGAGATATCACCATCCTTAGGAAATCTCTTATGTCATTTATGTCACTTTTCTATATCTACACTTTCATTTCTTTTGAGAGAGGCAAGGGTATCTTTTACCAAGATTCTTGAACATTTTCTGCTGCAGACATTCTTTCTTTCTTGGAACTCTGATGTTTTAACTTTTAATTTAAAGTCTCGGATGATTGTAATTAATATTTCAGATTTGAACTTGATTTATTCTTGTCCTTTTGATTTTGTTATATCATATATTTGTATGGAATTGTCACTAAACTTAGGTCCTACAGTGTATCACCCCCACGGCTATTCGGATATGACTGGATCCGACTGGGTGGGGTGTGACAGAAGGTTGTGTCAGAGCTTTAGTTCATACAAGTCTTAACTTCTATGTGATATAGTAAGGGCATCTCGGGTCATTGGTCTATATGTGACTCTACAAAAAAAGAGGTGACTAATAGGTGAAACACAAACTTAGAAAACTAATATCAACAAGTGCACGATGAATCTAACTTGAATAAGACACAATAAATATATTAAATATAAATCCACACAAGTGCTATTATTTAAGCAAAAGCATAAATCACAATAAAGTAAATGAAATATTGAAGTGCATAACTGATAAAGTACTTAAATTCTAAAATATTACAACCCAATATCAAGTGCAAGTGTGGACAAACACGCATAATAAAATACAAAATATATGTTTGAAATATAATAAAACCGAGTTGAGTAACCCGAGGAATCAAACAATAATAATGAGTAGAGTCTAGATCACTGACACTCTAGTGGAGGTGGAGGCTATGGCATGTACTGCTTTAAGACAAAATCTCAATGATGACCCGGTTTTGGAGGTCCCTCATCTGGCGAACCACCTCATGTTGTTGGGTGTTAATGTTGGTGATTTGACGGCCCATAAAGTTTTGATTATGTTCCAACTTCCAAAGTGAGGCCAAGAGAGAAGCCCACAGAGTAGGGTCAACAGTAGGTGCTGGTGGAGCCTCCAAGGATAGGAAGACTCACCCTCCTCCATGTGACACTGAGGTGGCACATTCTTTCAATGGGAAGTAGAAGGAAGAAGAAGAAGAAATAAATTAAAATTTTTCTTTCACGTATGTAATAGTGAGATCCACAGCAATGCCAAAGATGAGAATTGTCAGTCCAGTGAAGTTGACAAGGTGAGATTCATTGCTAGTTTTTAGCTTCAAAAGGGTTGCTGCCTGCACTAGCCCGGTCTCTGCTATGACAATTGCCGCATATAGAAGAACCCTACCAAAAATGGTGTGCCAATGAGTATATGACCTTGTAGATGAATCGCCTCCTTGAATCCAGAAGGAGAAGAACCCAAAAATCCACTGCAAAATTAACCAACAAGATAAACTTAAATATGTGAATTACAGATAACCAAGCAATTTGCATTTCAGTTGAAGAGATAATGGTAATCTCTAACTTCTAGTATGAGCTTCTCCAATTCACTCTAGACATACCCACATTCTTAACTATGAGCTTGTATTTGAAAGAGAGTTAGTTCTAGGGAAGGATTTATTATGCAATGTTGAGAGTTCAATGGTGGGATAGTTAGACCCTTATGATCGTAGCTCTTCCAGTGTTTTTCTAAGGTTCTAACCTGCAAACCATATATGATGAAGGTTGACAAGCCTATCCATGAATGCAAGCTATACATATTTGGTATCCCTTGCTGATTGTGATACTTGAAGGAGGCGCGATTCCGATGATCCCAAGCACAATCGCCATAAGATGAAGGGATGAGTTAAGAAGCTTCGTAATCTTCCTCTCTGCAGACGTTACTGTGTTGTAGGCCATAATAGCTTTGATTGGTACACCAGAACAACAGAAGCATTAGTCAGAGAGACATATTTAGCAGTTGCTAGTAAATGGGCAAAGCCAAACAGCCATACATACCTTCACCAGCCAAAAGATGAGACCGAAGTACATGAGAAATGGATGTACTGCAAGAGTATTAGAAGGAAGAAAATGAATCAATCTTTATAATGTGCACTGGGCATTATATTAATCCAAATAAATTTGAGTTATGAACAGAGCTATGAGCTTGATTACATTGAACACACGTTCAGCCTGGTATGAATCTAGTTCAATTCCACCACGGTAATGTATCAGCCATGCTAGCAAGAGAACTAGCGCTAATATGCCCAAGAGGTGTCCACATACAGTGTCAGAAAAAGTCATGGTGGAACTGAAACTAGAGCTGAAACTAGAGAAGCTGGAAACACTTGGAATTGGTTTTGTTATTTCAGGGTTGTAGATATGGGTTCTTATGCAAATCTATAACGTTCTGGAGATTGCTTTGTCTTTTGGTTTTGATATTTTATGTTTAACCCTTTACTTCAGCAAGGCATCACATGAAAAGTAAAGGAAGAACATCTATATCAAAGTACTAATTCTTTGTATTATCACTTAATTAATTTCCTCCACACACCACGAATCGAAAACCTTATATGAGAAAGGATTGTTTAGATTAAGGAAGAACGGTCACTGGCACAGGTGAGAAGGTGAGTAAAATATTTTTCCCTTTTGCAGAGACTACTGTAAAAGGGAATGTAGTTGCTTCTGGTGATTAAAGAAACTTTGCAAAATCAAAGAGCTTTTGGTACGACGATGAATCACAGCAAAAGAAAAAGGTAGATTCTCAAAATTAGATAATAATAAAAAAAAAAAAAGGAGAAGTTGGAGCAAGCACGAGCATGTGCTAATCATTTAGCAAGACGAGCTAGACAGCTTGGTTTAATTCATGTTTGGTAGCAGTTCCCACTCCTTTTTTCTTGTACAATTAGACTTTAATGCCTCCAAAATGTCTTTGGAGAATTTAACATATTCATCATTCTGATTAAGAAAATAATAATAATAATAATAATAATAATAATAATAAAATTATTTTTGTTGAATATTTAGTCTACTTTCAAGAGATTATGTGGTGAAGGAAATGGCAATCATTTATTTCTTTATGATTGAATGACATGTGTTCATAATTATATCAAAGGGTTAAGATTAAATTAAAATAAAATAAATATTTTACTTTTTTAATCCAACCTTCAATATGATCAATGAATATTGGTCATTCATTTACAAGAAAATGAAATGGTAAATGGATTTTTTTTTTTTTTTTTTTTGTGAAACAAGTTTCATTCCAAATGACAGGAAGAAAACAAGGAATCAGACTTACACAAATCCAACAACCAAAAGGTGGAAAGTAGTCAGTTAGTCCTTCCTGCCAAGGTAACTAACTGCCTTCCCATATAGAGAATGAGCAACAGAGTTACATTTCCTTTTGATTTCAGGAATATTGTGGATGATGTTAAATGTAAATGGATTAGTTAAAAGTCATTTTCAAGTGTGAATTTTATCTTGGTCTATTTCTAATAAAGAAATACATTATTTATTTTTATTAAATAAAAGATATATGTTTATATGTTTCATTATAAATTGAGAGAAGATTTAAAGAATAAAAATATTTTTTTTTTTATTTTATTTAAACATTTGGATATGATTGAAACACATGTGTTTTTCGTGTGAGAGAAAAATTGGATGGAGCTAATAAAATTCCTTTCAAAGCCTGGTAGAATTTGGTAATACTATTCGCATCCACATGGAGGTAATGCCGGAACCCTTCCGATCTGGGTTTGGCTGTAGCCTCTCGCAGACGAGGCACGTGGATTCGTAGCTTCCACACATCAGATCAGACCATCGAAGCTTCAAAACCCTTCTTGCATTCCGATTCACTGCAAGTCTGCAACACCTAATCCACAACATAATGGCGTCTCTGGGATTCTCTAGCATCTTCTCTACTACAGCGCCTTTACCCAACTTCAGCCAAACCAAGACGACGACTCCTTCCATCGTTTCTCTCGATTTCTCCTTCAAAAACCCATTTGGACTCAAGTCTTCCTTTGTAAGTCATGGCTTTTCCCTTCAATCTTTGCAGTTTCCTGATACCATCTTGAGGTCTCAGAAGAAGACAGCAGGTATTGCTTACGCAAGAGCAGCAACGGAAAAGACTATCTATGATTTCACTGTCAAGGTTTGAATTTTGCTACTATTGCGTATCACTGCTTTCTGGTTTCTGTATTTTCTGGGGGAATATCTTTCTGGGTATTATTAAGTCTTGTTGATGTGGGTGGAGAAAATCTATTCCTTTTAGTTTTTAGTCGATCAAACTGCAATTTGTTTATTCTCATTACACTCCCCACCCCGAAAAAAACACGAATTATTGGGAAATGAAAGATGATGTAATTTGAGTTTGATGTAGGATATTGATGGGAAAGATGTTGCTCTAAGCAAATTCAAGGGAAAGGTTCTCCTGGTTGTAAATGTGGCATCAAAATGGTAATCCTTACATTTCTTCTTTTGGGGGGGGGGGGGGGGGAGTCTCATGTATGTGGAAGTACTTGGTGCAGGATGACCTTGAGAGTGTTCCTTTTGATTTGTAATGAGCTTAGTTTCATAGCTTTAATATGGCATCTTGGTAATATCTTTAGGTAATATACCCGTAGTCTTACTGAAGGGCTATCTTTTGAATCTCAGCGGTCTAACCACAACGAATTATATGGAACTCTCGCACCTCTATGAGAAATACAAAACTCAAGGTGAGATAGAACTATTTCAAACTTGGGAATGTATGCTATGAGTTTTTTCTTTTGTTGTCTCAAACTGGTGCTTTTAGGATTTTATGCTGAGCTGTTCTTCGGGCCACATTTTTATGTTATTATGTTGTTTCCTACAAAGTTTGGTTTTTCACCAACATGATCAGGGGATTTAATTTGCCCTACTATCTTTATCTTGTTTATATTCCTTCTTCTCCAATGAAGCCATCTGGCATGCATTCCTGTTGAACCTGTTGGTCCCAAAAGTTATTATCTGGAGGACTTAAGTATGCTTAGGTAAAGACCAGAGAGAGAGAGAGAGAAGGGGAAGGGGAGGAAAAGGTTGGGGGGGGGGGTGTTGAGAGAGATTTATCTCTTCCTCTTCATGTCAATCAGTGATAACAAATCTACAAAGTGTTGATAGAAGTATAGGATACACATGATTTTATAAGAGGTAGGAGTGAAAGAAACTTGCCTAATAATCTTGTCACCAGTTCAACCTTCTCCCTTTGTACCTTGATGCTGCTCGTGTCCGTGCTGCAAGTTTGGGATGTTGAAAACTTCCTTTCCTTAGAATAATTGCCTTCTCTCAATATACAGATCACTGGTAGACCCTGCAAACTACAGCAAAAACCATGCCTCATCTGTCCAAAAATGTCCCTTATAACTTTCCACAGTAATGGAAGTACTGGTGATCCCTTGTCAGGAATACAGTCCATTACTCTGCCGATATGGGAAATTGATCAGATAACCTACATTATCTCCTTGGCCTATATTTCATCCTGACAAAGAAATGCCTTTCATGTAATGTATTAGCCCATACTGTATGTTTTGGGTTCAATGTGTGAAAAACTCCCTCCCATGTGTTATGTTTTACTCATTATCATCCATGTCAAACAAGTGTGACAGGAACTGTTTCGTCTCATGCAACAATCTCAAATGACTGTTCACAAAGAGAATGCCGTCAACATATAAAGCTGAACTTATGAAAGTACTCCCTTTGGTTTTTACATATATCTGTCGATCAATATCTTCTCTAGAGAAAAGAGAAAGCTTGGTCGCATGTTCAAATTTCGAAGGCTATAGTTGAGAAGCCTTTTAAGACCATATAGGAAAGTCTTAAGCTTGTGTACTAAATGATCTCCATTATGTGATGTGAAACCTTCAGGCTGTTTCATGTTCGCCAATAAGGTTTGCCACTTGCAGCTGTGCTGGAACTTGATCTTGGAATAGCTCTCTCCATAGACAAGTCTTGATGACTTGTTTTCTGTCTCTCAATCAAAATGCAATTACAGCAAAAAAACACGGTCTCCCTGTCTCATAGTGTCCTATATAACTTCCCAACATCAGGGGATTTATGGAAGGTTACAACTCCTTGTCCACGAACCTGTCACACCTCAGAACTGTTTGGCTGATTTGGCATCTACCAGCAATTGTATCTTCACTAAAATCATGGTATCTGTAGGATTTTAAAGGTTTTCATCCTGATAGACCATTACCACTAAAGAAATGAGTGTATACTTGGAGGGGCAGAATGGGCACCATGGACAATATGAGTTAGTGGTAAGGACATGTGGGGGCAGCTGGTTGGCTTGGGGGGTAAATGGTTGGGCAGGAATGAGTAACTCTGAATAAGGGCGGAGAGGAGGGGGAGAAGGGGGCTATTGGAGAATTGAGTGAAGAATTGGGCCATCAGGTTCCTGCCAGAGTTGAGAGGACTTGCACCTGTTGTTGTCATTTCTATAACTTTTTATCTTTCAAATTCTACCATGGTCAATTAATTCCCATTCAAGTCTTAATCCATTTAACGTCTAATCACAACTTAAAGTTCAGCAGTAGCATTTGCATTGCTTGAATTTTGGGTTCCTAATACATGCACACATAGGAACAGTTTTAAACAATCAATGGACTTTTACTTAGTCTCAGTAGATCTTAAATTTTACCTAACCAGATGTAGGAGATGAGGTTGATTAACATTTTTTTTGGGGGTTATTTACAATTTGCCATGTACTGTAAATGTATAAGTTGCAATCTAGGTAGCTTCGAAAAAAATCTTTTAGCCATAAAAGTGATCCATCTAGGAAGATTAGATATAAGTACTGCATCTGATTCAATGGTCAAACATACATGCATCTTGCAAACTTTTGATTTCCTGGGTCCTTTCTTTAGAACCACAATTTTCACAAATATCTACATTATTATTTATTTACAACTGACATCCTAACTGTTGTTTATGGAAGGAGTTGAGATTCTGGCTTTCCCTTGCAATCAGTTTGGGTTCCAAGAACCTGGTTCAAATCCTGAGATCAAGCAGTTTGCTTGCACAAGATTTAAAGCCGAATTCCCTATTTTTGACAAGGTTTGTCGATCTTCCTCTACTGTACACACATACACTCACAAAGCATGTGTCCAGCACATGCACTGCTACAGAGAAAGCATAAATCAGGACTAAGACTTACTTTTCACTAGGTTGATGTGAATGGGCCAACTACTGCTCCAGTGTATCAGTTCCTGAAGTCAAGTGCAGGAGGCTTTCTGGGGGACCTGATCAAGTGGAACTTTGAGAAGTTTTTGGTGGACAAAAATGGCAAGGTTGTGGAAAGATATCCTCCCACAACCTCACCATTTCAAATTGAGGTATGTTTGGTTCATCCTTGATTCCATGTTCAAGGTTTCTATAATTTCTTGTTTATAATTTGCTCCCTTAAACCTTGCACTTTTCACATAAAAATTGCCCCCTGAAAGTGTAACACTGGTTGAAAGTAGTCATGAAGTTATTTAAGATGATTACAATATTACAGAAGATCGATGATGCAACTCTGGACTCTAAAACCCCAAATTTATCCCTGGCTGACTATATAGTGAAGAAAAATAATGTGATTAATGGCAACGGCATAAATGTTAGAACAGTTTAATACCCCTCTGGATAAAGCAAATAGGAAACTTGATGGAACTTTTCATTGTGGATTAAATTCTGATGATCCGGTGCCATTGACCAAAATCCAGTTAAATGTTTTCCTCGCCTTACTGTGATGTGAACATGCACATTGTGGACACATAATGAGCTTCCTTGTATTTGCTTTGGCCTTTGAGCATGAACATTCAATCAAAGAGGTTAAAATGCTAAGATGGTCATGAAACACTTCTATCAAGTTGGGCTTTGGTACTTTTGACTGTTTGCTCTTATCAAGTAGATATTTCACTGATTACTGTTGAATTCTATTTGTTGCAGAAGGACATCCAAAAGCTTGTTACAGCATGAATCTTCTACAGTTTTACTTCAGATATTTATTGCATTACAGATTACCAGTGAAGGATATATGATGCAGGATCTTAAAGAAAAAGTCCGGATGTACAGACTCACAGATGAGTGTTCAGTTTGTGTTTGTAATTCCAGTGGCATAAATTATGGATAATGTTTGGTAAAGTTTCTTGAAATGCATGTTATTTACTATTTAGGGAAATGCCCTGCATGATTGCATCTGCTAGACTTTGAGTGCTTATGGAAATTACATCTTTTTAGCCCCCAAAAATAAAAGATGTTGATTACATCTGTATGGTGAGTGAAGATACCCAATTGCTGATAGATCTGGTCGACAATGCCCTGAAACAGCGTTCTCTGATACATGCGTCAGTGTTAACGCTGCGAACCACAACATCGCTTCCATTGCTTCGCAATTGTAACATTTAGTGCAATTGCCCAAACTGAGGAGTGGTGGTGGTGTGGTCTGTTTTCCAAACCATTTTGAATGCTATTTTGAACATTTTACCCTCCGCCTGATCTGTTGTTGGCTTGGTTTTGTTTTGGTGTCAGACAGATAAACTGACCATAAGTAAGAATTTTCATTGAGGCCTTGAAAGTTTTCTTTTCCTATGAAAGGTTAGGAATGGATCTGATATTTCTATTGAGTGATTCATTGTGGTGTTGATTTTATTCCCAACAACCAAAATAGGGTCATACGCTGTTTCGGTACAGATGTGGAAAACGATGTGGAATCCAATGTCCACCCTCATTCAAGTTGAGATTTGTAAGATAAACGGGACTGGATGGGGAGATAGCCAAAACCAAAGCCAATAAATCACTAAATTAGCACAATTAGCCAAAAAGAGAGTAGCTTCAACGTCTAGATGACGAACATGAACAAAATGAATATGGAAGACGAACTGACAAAGCACAAAGATCAATTTGGTAGACTGTAAAAGTGAGGCAGAACTCTTACCAAAAAACAAAAGTGAGGCAGAACAAAGTCCAAGAAATGTTCACTCCCCATCACGTGCCTCTAAGACGACGAAGGCAGTCTTAACTCTAAATGGGGAGTCTCTGAATCGAAAGCAATCTTATCACTCAACTTGAAGATGCACCCAAAAAAGAAACTGCAGAAGGGTAAAAATCGGAAGATTGACAACTGAGTTTTACTAGAGTGAAAACAGATATGCTTAACGACTAGTGCACCGTGAAACCTAAGTCAGCCATCAACCGAGTCCGGATCAGCTCCCCCGACGGAGAGCATAAAGTGCTCCCCCCATGGCTTCCTGACCATAAAAACCAGTGGGATCCACGGAGAAAAACATTTTTGAAAAAAAATTTAAAAAAACTTTTTCTTTTTCACCAGTGGGCCCCACTGGTTTTTGTGGTCAGGAAGCCATGGGGGAGAGATGATCCGGATTCCCATTAACCCCCTTTGTTCCTGTTCTCGCTTAGTCTACCTCACAAGAAATTCCCAATCCATTGTAAGTGACTTCCTCAAGATTCTATTATGTGAAAAAGTACATTTCAAGCAAATATATCATCAAAGGATTGGCTCAGTTGACAACATTCAATACCTCTTAATGAAGAGGTCATGGATTTGAACCCTCCCTAGTAGTATATACAACACCCCCCCCCCCCCCCCTTTTTTTTTTTTCCTTCTCCTTTATAAGCTCCCTTATACCAAAAGAACAAGATATATTTCAAGCCAAAAGGGGAAGGGCAAGCTTGGTCAACAATCCAAAGGACTTCAACATTATTAAGCTTTTCTGCGTTTCCGTTCCAGAGCAATCCAATAACCAAACAGAGGCTACAAAGGATCAGGCAACAGCTAGATCGAAGAACAAAGCAGTACATGTGCCAAAGTTTGTCCAAGGCACTTCTTTACAAGATAGTAGCCACAATAGGCTAATCCCTGTGAGCCTGTGACAGGACTTCTGTGTCGGACACTAATTAGTCATCTGGACTTCGCCTCTGGTCTGATGAAACACAACAATTTTAACAGCTCTATTGATCAGATACACAAGACCAGTAGGAATTCATGGACAGACAAACCATATGGTACTAAAGACATATAGGTGCAAAACATCAGACTAGTAATTTCTAAATCAACGGTTTGACAAGAGGATGTATTTCCAGACATTATGTGTATGTGCTCTATCTGTCAAATTCACTTGGGTGTAGGAAAGCAAGAAGATACAACAGAAGCAGTTCGACAACCACAACCATGTAATGATCACCTCCAGGCTCCAATCAAAAGTAAGATATGACAAATCCCAGTTATGCTACGACCAAACCCATGGGAATCTCTGATTTACCAATTTGAACCACCATCAGCATCACGGGATTGGTAGAAATCATCTGGCCTTGCAATATTTATATCCTCAAATTCATCATCATCTGTAAACAAGGTGGAAAATATAAGAACTAAGAAGTTTGCAAAGCAACAAAAGACCTAATAAATTTAAATTCTGAAATTCAAATAATTGAGGGGGAGAAAAGGGAGGAAGACATCTTAATTCCATCTGCATATCTTTCACCCCTACCAAAACAAAGAAGCGGCAATTTACCTGTCGAGAGAGAGAAGAAAACGGATAAAAAAGAGAAGCGGGCAATTTTACCATGAGAGACAGTAGGGTAATGGGCTGTATCGGCAGCTACAATGATGAGGAGGGACTGGGATAATGAAACATACGAGTAGTTAGGTCAGCATCAGGATCTCAAGAACCTGATAGAATGCCGATTCTTACCACCCCAGCTCAGGCCAATAGAGTGCTGATTCTCACCAAATCACCTCAGGCCAATCCTACACGGAAACCCCTACATGCCTGGACCATGCCAATTACAAGGACGATCCTGTTCGATCCATGCCAATTTGGATTGGACTCAGTTCTGAACAATCTGGATCCCAATACCAGGATCTTAAAACTTGGTCAGCAGTGATGTGCGTCAACTTCAAACCATGTACCTTCTGCTAACCCCCTTTACTTTGCACTATACTGTTTGTTACATGAACACAATCATCTCATGCTAAAATTCTCATCTTGTCAGTATATCAAAGCAATTCATAAATTTCCTCAATTGTTCAAAATTCTAGTTCCAACCATCAGAGACTTGCCAACCCACCATCTAAATATCCGTACCTTCAAAACAGTGATTCTACACGTATATTAGTCCTCATTTCTGAGCATTTAGCACCATCAGAGTATACGCCTTCTATTAGTTAGTCCGTGGTTTTAATGGGACATACTCATCACACAATACAAAACAACACAAGCTTCTCTCAATTACATCCATCCTGTTCCAATTCTGTAGTCATCTCCCTCCCCCAGAACGAATAAATATCATAACTGGACGTCATGGGATTTCTTCTGATTGTCAACCACTCCTTTTGTCTCTATTAATTTTTTTTTCTTTAAATTAAAATTCCATTTTGATTATTCTGTTTATTCCAACTTGTCTCCAGGAAAAAAACCTGATATTAAGGATCAAAGAGTAGGCATATACAAGTATCCCAAGTTTATTAGCATCAAGCATATCAAGGGTTTAAAACAGAAAAGAATGGTCATACAGCATCAACTAGTTTACTAACATTTACTAACATATTACTAGGAGGACCATCTTAGTCCACCTCAGGCTTCCTTGTTTTTAATCCATTTTTTCCTATACAAGAAGAACGAGTAGCCGCAACAAAATTGAACTTTAATGAGCTCTATACAATTTTTTTTTTTCACCTACAACCCAGAATGCCTGACAAAGCCATCCTACTGGTCAATGGTCAACTCCCCCCCCCCCCCCAAAAAAAAAAAAAAAACTTTTCTTTTTTCAAGAGAATGATGAGGAATGAAGGTTAACAGAAGCATTCTACAACCAAACTTCCATGGCTCAAACTGTGAGGTCAATCCTTTTGCTTGCTCTCTTCAATATTAAAAATATGTTCCACCTTAACCACCACATGAAATAATTAAAAAAGTCATCAGATGAAACAAACTAAACCCAGATTTATTTATTTATTTTTCAAGCACAAGCATCTAGAATTTGAAATTAAGCCACCGCCTACCTACAGGTCACTGTGAACATAAGGCCAATTTGGACTTCAAGAACAACTCAGCTGTATCCCAACTAAATGGCTACATGGAACCTTGCCCTCCAATCAGTTCTAGTTGAAGACATGCCTGATAAATGGCTAACACTATGCATGTCTTTCAATTTTTCTCCTAAGGCCCTGGCTCTTTTACTTCCTTCAATCTGAATCAATTCACTCTTCTGTGCTGGAACATCTGAGGGTCCCCCGTGAATATGATCATGCCACCTCAAATGACTTTCTCCTAGCCTATCATGCATTAGAGATACTACCAAATCAGCTCCATACCATCTTTCCTAACCTTGTCCTTCCTAGCTTTGCTACTCATCCATCTCAACATCCTCATCTCCAATGCATTCAGTTTATCTGAATGATGCTTTTTAACTGCACCACATCTGCACCGTACATCATATCCAGCTGTATGACTGTCGTAAAAAGTTCCTTCACAGATTATAAATAAGTAGCCTAATCACACAACACTTCAGATGCACCTCTCCATTTCATCAACGCTTATTACCAATAAGCTTCCCTACTTTTCTGTTGCTGTAATGGCATCGCCAGCTTGCAAAACTAGAAATGGAGACCAATTCAGTTTTCAGTGCCATGCTCCTTAAAAAGTTTCGGCCCTTGTTCAATATCTTGCATTTGGGTTTTACTATCATAGAAACAAGCTAAACAGCAGAAAAGTCACAAGAACTTGAGTTCCTTCAAAACCACATGCCATGCCTTTAGTGTTAGCAGAGCTCATCTGTCAATGAACCATCTGGGCATCTGTTAGGGTTGTCACAGAGCTCCTCGGTGAAGCACAATGCCACAATCTACACCCATACAGTTGGCCTCAAAAACATTAAGTAAGCCCCTGATATTTTTCTACCACACATAGTAAGGAAGAACTATCATTTATAGAAAGTAGTCACAGTAAGAATGTCTGTTGTACTTCACTGTAGTATGTTCAGCACAGTTGTTTTAGTTTTGAAAGGTCCAACCATGTAGATTAGAACTGAATGCTGCTACACTTGCAACATAAGAACTGTGATTCTATTATTCCTGTTTCCTTTTTAATATATAATAATGATCTTGTACAAAAATAATTTAGAAAACAAAATGAAGCATAACAAAGGGCTACAGAAGGAATTGGGCTCAGGAGAAGAGGGGAGATAGACGACCAGAGAGCTCAACCTGTATTACAATATCTAATCTTTTCCAATAACCCAAGTGTTCCCAAACTGTATCAGATAACTGCTTCTCTAAATGCTAACTCCATTCAGTAATAAATAATCCTAACAGCAAAGCATAGTGATGTAGACTTGGTCATTCAATTGGGTTCGAAGATGGCAACTACCTGGCCTAGATCCAGGTCTTATTCAAACTCTGTATTGAGCACCTATAACAGAGATCGAACAGTAACGTTTGAGAGATAAGTGGGTATCAAGGCTTGCTGATTTTCAGGAAGATACATTCCAGAATTTTTCCAGGTTTGAATTAGACCCATGCCAGCTGGATGAGATCAAGATTAAAAATCAATTGAAGACTAATATGCATCCACCAGCTATAGTTTAGGAATGAGTTATTCCCTTTTATGTTCTGTTCTCTCAATAGCGAACCAGATTTGACTCCCCAGACAAAATAGATTAGCAAGATTAATAAGATTTTGAAGTTTCTTCTCTCAAGCTGTGCAACTCAGTTGTTTTTAGTGATCAGCGGAGATCTTGGAAAATCTCGGTATCATGGTGGAAATGAATCAAGACCACAGGTGATAAAGAAAGCATGCATTGTCTACAGTGATCATGGTTAATTTTTGGATCTCACCCCAACTCAGTCAAACCAGACCAATCACATGGGTATCATACCCTATTTTGACTGAGATATGGTCCTTGTCACCCTGCATCACCTCTCTTGGTCTACTATGAAGGGGGGGGGGGGGGGACCCCTCCAAATGAAGGTTTTGGTGACTCTTCTTGGCAAATCGGCCATCAGCTGAAGTTTTAACCTTGGAGATTGAAGCTTCAATCATGGAATAAATTTCGACTGAAAACCGGTCGAAATTTCGGTTGAAATGCCTGTATTTTCAGAAAACAAGTGCCAAGATTTGGTACCAGTACAAGGTTTTGACTAAAATTTTGCAGGTTTCAACCGAAATCTCATAGGTTTCGACACTTCAACTTGGTTTTTGTTGATTTCTATCCCATTTTCACCTAATTTCTACAACTCCTTTGCTTTCAAACATCTCTTAAGCCACAATAGTTATACCCAAAAGTTCCAAACTTCCCCTTTTTATATTTTTGTTTTGTTCATTCCTTAAATGATCTTGTGTTGCTTTGAAATTAATATATGTCTAGTCTAAGACTATGATTTATGAGTGTCATTAAACTTTTTTTTTAATATTGCTACTATTTTTTTAATTTTTTATTTTAAATTATTTTCTAAATTATGTATTTTGAAAAAATACTTGATATATGGGCTTGAACTTAATATGTGAAACACCATCACTTAATCTAGTTGGTCATTGTATTTTGTTGACTTGTTGTATATGTAGCCATTCTATCAAACAATTCATGTATGTTGATGATTCTATGCTTGTATGCAATACAGGTTTTTACCTGTCAGAACCAATCATTTGTTAATATACTTGAATGATAACTTTTCAGTAGTTTTTTGGGCAAAATATTAGTTCCATTGTGTTTATTATGCTTTAAATAGGTAAGAGGCAAGAAATTGGATGAAATAGAGGTCATATAAGGCCCAAAACCTAGGGTCAAAATTTCGAAAAAAGTATTAGGTTTCTACCAAAATTTCGGTTTTTGCCTTATCAAGATCAGTTTTAGTAAAAGAGGGGGGGAAAAATCTCAAAAAACTAGTTTTTGCATAGTAACTGATCCATACTTCTTTTTTCCTGATCTTTATTCATTCTAAGTTTCTAACAAATATTAACAAACTGAGTTTGGTTATAGATTTTAAGCTTGACACATTTAGGTTTGATTTTTTTAATTCCTAATATTTAACTAGTTGTTTTACGCCTCTAGTTTTATTAAGTGGTTTCTAAATATTGACTAGAGGAGCCTAAAGGTGGAGCTCACCCACACCATAGACTACCAACCTTGGGTCGGAGTTCAAACTTCAAAGCACCATTTTAAGCTTTCAATTTGTAAAGAACTAAAATTCCCATCTCTATAGAAGGCCTAAAATATGGTAGATGTAGAGATCAAGACCTATCCTGGCCATATGGCCACTGAAACCCACCACGAAGTCTTGAAGAGGAAAAAAAACTTAATCACCAAGACCTCAGCAGAACTTGATTTTGTGGCTGGTCAAAACCATAGGCAACACCTAGTCCTAAAAACCTTGGTGTGAAAAGCCAAGTGTGTGATATACCTTGGACAGTGAGACTGCAAACCAGAATGGAGGAAGTCCATTATCACCTATCTATATTTTTCTTTTACATTAGGTACTGCAATGAAGGTATTGGTTCCATCACCTCAATTGATCTTATTTTCCAAAAAGAAAACTTACACTCATTTTCGAGTTTATTTTAGTCTGATTTGATTGCCCATCCGGGTGTTGGGGCAGGTGCAGCAGTTGCATGGGCATGGCAGGTCAGGTGGCAGGAGGAGAAAGGAGGACATGCAAATGCATTTCAAATTTTTCAAAGTAAAAAATATAAGAAGGTTATTTTATACATGGAATACAAAATTTATTTTTTATTTTACAATCAACTACGCGAGTAGTTACCAAACAGTTCTTATTTTCTGACCGAAAATGGTTTCGAGTAGCAATTTCTTATAAATATACTAAAAGTAGGAAGACCAGGAGACAAAGAAAAGGTGGGGGCAAGGGGTGGGACACACGCTCACCAAAGCTTGTCTCCAACCAACAAATTTAGTTTTCCATTCATTATAATCTGAGTATCATCTGATTACACTGGTATTGAAAGAAAATAATTAAACTCCAATTCTAAAACTAAAAAAATTCATCCTAACCTAAAACTGAAATTAAATTCTAAATGAAACTCTAGATAGACTTCAAAACTATTAGGCAAATACTACCAAAATCATCACTTACCTTATATCCTACAAGACTTCAACAATCAAATTGGACCTGGTTCATTCCCCATATGAGCTCCCCCACAGTTTGGACTAATCCACCAAACTGTTCATATGTCAATGACCCTCCCCAAACCCAAAGAAGAGGGAGCCTGATGCACTTGGTAAGCCCCTTTTTTATTCTTGTGAATGTTAAATCTCTTCCAATCACCCACTATCACAAACTTCAATAAACTGTAGCATTCTAAAACAGAACTCATGCCATGGTGGAACAAATACAGAGGTGTTATGAGTAACAGTTTCAAGATAGCTTATCTTACAAAAACAAAGTCCATTTTCTATGTTAAAGAAGGTTCAACAACTAATGGGAAACAATCATACCAACCAACCACAAGGCACCATATGCAATGTAATAATCATTTTTTTCTTTTTTCCCCTTTTCTTTTTTTTTTTTTTTTTTTTTTTTTTTTTTTTTGTTGGGGGGGGGGGGGGGGGGGGGGTGTAAATAACTATTTACATCATATCAATACGAAGATAACTAAAGGATAAGGATGGACAGGCGAGGAATGAAAAATGCGAAGGATGAGAACTAAAACCTTTTCTCAAGGTAAGGGCCACAACAGCATCGTTCTCAACCTGCAAAACAAGAAGAAATTCCTAAGCAGAATTGAAGAATAAACAAACATTTTTGGTTCAGCCACTCTAATGGTAAGTAACACCATAATTGCATTAACATAGATAGATTCGACAGTCACAGAAAGAACAATGAAAAAGAAGGGGGAATTCTAAATAATTAGTACCTTCTGATCGGCCAATGTCTTTGAGTCATCTAATACTTCATTTGTTGTCACCAGGATTAAACGTTGCTCATTCACCGGATGATCAGTAAGTATATGCAATTTCTGCTTAATCTCTATAATTGTTTCAGTTGGATCGCACTGCAGAAAGTAGGTTGTCTTCTCACGCTTAACACGGATGTACATAGCCTGCAATGGACAACAAATTAACAAATTCATGGCTTTTAGAATCCATTAATGAAAGAAAAAAAAAAGAACGAAATATTATAAACATACCATTTGAAGATTTGTCTATAACAGAGGAATAAACCGATAACCCCAGAAGAGCTTGATATCAAACAACTACAGCAAGAAAAATGAAAACAACGAATCAGAAGACCAGAATTACAATAGAAACACTCATTTGAATCGAAAACACATAAGAAAGAAGTCGAATCATACTACATTGAATTGAAATTTGTTCAATGGAAGACAGTAACTAAGACGACACTCACCAAACCTAACCATGAAAATTACCCGAAGCCAACTACTCCCTTATTACTCTGAACCTTAGCTCGAATTCCAGAACCCTAGCCTAAGCAATAATCACTTCCAAAAACGTAAAACCGATTTGAGACATCCTTCGGCCCACCCAAAACACTGAAACAAACGAAAAGTGATAAACAGTTTTAATATACTCACCTCACGGCTCTGCCTCAAGAGTCGATACAAAGGAGATGGCTAAGACCTATTCCTTTATCCCCAAAATAAGCGCACGCGTGAGGAATCCGTTGGAATTGAGTTTTTTTATTTTGGCTGAATAAAATACTAATATAATAATAATAAGAGTTTTTTATTGGACTTTAAACTAATTTTGAGTCTTTTTAATGCAATATATTACGTGTAGGCCCAAGAAAACTAATGTCCGTTAGTTGCGGTTAAGTATATTCAAATTTCAAAAGTAAATGATCAAAGTGCATTTAATATATTATGTTAATATATGGTTTTAAAAAGAGATAATTGGTCATTAAGCATTATTATATGGTTAATATATATATATAGAGAGATAAAAGGAAAACATACAATAACATAATGTATTAAAGCGGTATTTTGGTTCCTCTACATTTGAAATTTGAATATACTTAACAGTGACTAATGGTATTAGTTTGGTTAGAACTTAGTATCCACATGTAATATATTGCACTAAAGGCACCTAACATTAGTTTGTGGTCTACTAAGGAGATCCACACGTAAAAACCTCTAATAATAAATGTAAATTCCATATGTATTGATTTTTTTTGAAAATTTTCAGTCTCACATATTGAGTTCCCCCCAATATTAGTGTCATCCCTTGATTACCCATTTCATCTTCTTTTTCTTTTTTTCTTTATTTGGTAAGATCCATTTCATAACTTATAGTCTAATTTTCGTACTTATTGAGTTTTTCTTTTTCAAGTCATCTTCAAACCAGTCACAAAGACTAGAGCCCACAGGCACAAGAAAAGGGGAGGGGAGATGGAATTCGGATCCTCTCCCCTAATAAGGAGCAAAGAGTGCTCCCCGTCACTTGTCAACCATAGACTACAGAGGATCATAGGATACTGGTGATGGGTCCCACTTTCTCAAAAAATTATTATTTTTCACTTGTGGGCCTTCACATATTTGTGATTATAAAGCGGTCGAAAGAACACAAATTGCCTGCCAAGCATGTGAATCAACACAACTTTTGCCTCTACCTTTGAAGTTGTCACTTGCCACTATTGTAGTGGATGTACTTATTGAGCATGTTTAGCAATTTTTATTTGGACACTTGGATCAAGGGATATTACTTTGACATAATAAATTGTAGATGGGCTTCCACTTCAACCGATGGGCTGGACCCAGATATAAAATGTATCTTTTTTTTTTTTTTTTTGGTTTGCCAACCCCGGTTTTAAACCAGTGGTTCGACCCGCGTCTCACACCTGATTGTGGTGGGTGAATCTCCCAGTGAGGATTTTTTGCATCCACAAAGATTCGATACTGGAACATTGTTTAAGCGAACCAACGCTTACCACTTGGACCAACCCCGTTGGTAAATGTATCTAATAAAGGACCTTCATGATTATGTTCACTTTGAGCTTACATAATTTATAACCCAAATTAGGAAGAATCAACTATATTCAAACAAAATGAAATCAAATTTAGAATAGAAATTATTAATTTTTATACAAAATGAATTAATATCTAATAAAGGACCACCATGATTAAGATCACTTTGAACTCAAATAATTTATAATACAAATTTGGAAGAATCAACTCAATGCAAACAAAATGAGTTCAAATTTGGAAAAATAAATTATTAACTTCCAGACAAAATGAATTAATATCTTTAGTTGTCCCTTTGACAAATACTATAAAAGATTCGGTTTAAACATGTTCAGTTGTATCTTTGAACATTCTTAGAGGTTAAAATTTCCTAAATCAAAGAAGATATTCTCTTTCTTTATCAAAGGAGACGACTAAACAAATTCAAATCTTTTCTTTTTAGCATCTTTGACTGATTCTATCGAATATTTGTCAGATTATTTATTAGTTTCCATACCCAAAAAAAAAATCAAAGCATTTTCTTTGAGTGACGATTTTACATTTGGTGGGTTATTTTATATTCTCTAGGAGAGTCAAAACTTGACTTTTTTCACTACAAGTGTTGTTGGTCATTACTAACTAAACAAATTCTCTAGTGGTTCGAATATTATAATATGTGGTCGTGACGACGGACGGACCAGAAGGGGTAAGATTAAGGAGGTCTCCCTCCGACGCAGAAGAAAACATTGGCGGGCGAGCGTAATGGAGTCCTCCCCAAAAGCGGGCCCTGCTCAAACGTCCAATTACTGAGTCTTCGTCATTGCATAGCTCCACATATAGGCCCCTAGTCATTGTGACTAGGTTGATGATGATCAAAGAAAATAAAATAGTACTATCTTTTTTGCATTAATTCTCATTCTCAATTTTTGGCATTTTTCATTTTAATGATGTGTTAGGTATCCATTTTAAATCATATTTTTATTTTAGAAAAATAGAAAAACCTGAAATCTAGAGACTTTTTGTCAATTATGGATTAGAGGTAAAAATAGTCATTTTATTCAGTTCCGTGCAAGCCACTTAAAATCCTAATGCAAATTGAGGGTATAATGGTAAACATATATTATCTTTAAGATAAACTTATTATTTATCATTTTTCTCACATCCAAACCTAGACAATCTATTCTTAATTTTTATTATCATTTTCTTTGTCTATTTTTATTTTGACATACCAAACTTGTTTTTCATTCCATAATTTATTTGTACAAAAGTTACCAAAACCACTTTTCATTATGAACACAAATGGATTATTGTTATTGTGCATAAAGTCATAAATATGTCGAATGTGATGATCAACCCCAAAGTGAATTGAATGGAGTGGTTGGAAGTAAACCAACTCCATGTGACTCAGGATGAGTGGACGAGAATCTCTCTAACAAATTCGATTGAGGATATCTCACGTATGTTTGCTGGCTAGAGCGCACAAAGAGAGTTCCGCACATATAATTTGACAATGATGTTACCAATTCTTCGTCTTTCTTGAGATGTGCGAACCCATTTTGCCAACCTACCGAGGTGAAAAGTTCTCTAAGTCTAGCTTGTTAAGCTAGGCCTACTATCAGTACATGATGGGATATGATGAAGCTTTCATTCTTGTGACGTGTCATCCTAAGTAAGAGATCGTCGCCACCTGGACAATCCAACGGCCACCAAACATCAGATTAAAGTATAAATACCTCCCACCTACCACATGTAATGATAACATTCATTTCTTCCTACATTCTTCTTTAAGTTTCACTACTAAGTAGTTTTAAAGACCTATCAGAGATTGGTGTTGTACTCGAATCTAACTTAACATTCGGATACGGCTTTCCGACCACTTGAGTCGGCTTGCACTCACCTTTCTTTGTTTATAAGAAACTATAATCAACTAGAATCTAGTGGAAATTGTTAAAGAGGTCAGATTTGGATGCAACACTTGTGTATTTATTTATTTTAAATAGGCAATATAGAGAATGAAAATTAATACCAAAAATGCCCTTAATAATGGGTGAGTTTTCTTTCATATGTAAGGAAATACTGTAACCACCAAACAATGGAGATTACAAAAGGTATTACATTTTGCAATTTCCATTCTAGTAGAACCTCTCAACTAATATCACTCTCCTATTTAAATACAAGTGTCCTTCTTGCAATGGCTACTAGAATCCCGGTGAAATCCCCTTTGTGGTCTCCCTATGTTTTATTGTCATCTCAAAGCTCCTTGAGAAATGTTGCTGCCATTGCTGCTCTCTCTTGGCATCCATCATTTAGGTATTTTCTTTTGTATCAATTTTTTTAACTCTGATCTAAATTCTGGTGTGAAACCAATCTAATGTAAACATTCTCCATTGTCATTCTTGAGTTTGGTTTGAGTTAGAGATATAAACTGTTCATGGACACACCTTATTGAGTTGTGTTTGGTATTCTTTGACTCAAAGCAAAATAGGACACAAAATCGGTTGGAATCAATCTCCAAATAACCCTAGAATTGAATCAATCAGACACAGGTATTCTCTTTGTAGAATCATTAGATTGTTTTTGTATGGTTTAAAATTATTCTCATGAAGTGCTCTTGGTTGTGTGGAATTTTTAAACTTAGGTTTATCTTCTTTCTTCTTTTTTTCATATGAATTGGTGTTAACATTATTCTTTTGGCAAGAGATAAAAATGATAACATAATAATAGGATAATAAATAGTCGAATAATAAAAGTCTTACATTTTACTAATTGGACACATGGATCCTTTCGCACCAATCAGCTACGCTTGATGTCATATTTGTTAATAATAAGGGAAAACATCCTCTACTGTATACAATAGTGCACATATATATCAAATGATTGGTTGAGAAAACAAAGTAATCAGCCAATCATTTGGTACAAAAATGCATTGTTGTGCACAGTATAATTTTTTTTAATTAATAATAATGATAATACATAATAATAAATAAAACCTAGCAATGCCTGACACTTACATAAAAGTCACCTTATGTGAGACTCAAGCTATGTTTAATCTATCATGATAGGCATAGCGTGGAAGATATGGTCATAATGGTGGCATGAGAATTCTCTTTCTAGGTATTTATTTATTTCTAATACTTTATAAAAGCTAGGGTTCACATAAGCAATTCAATTGTGTTCTCAAATTTTCTGGTTCTCTTTTCGTTTCTTGGTCCTACTCCTACCTTTAATTGAATAGTATGAAGTTTACTTTTCTTTTTCTTTTTCTTTTTGTATATGATTATTTGAAAAACTCTTTTTTGATATTTATCATTGATAGATCCATAACGAATCAAATGAATTTAGATTTATATATTTTTATAAATTAATGCTGTCATGTTTAAGTAATTTTGTATTTTTTGTGGGTCAAGTCTTTCTGTCTATGTGGGAGCAGAGGCATTATATACATGCTTTATTCTTGCTTTATTCTTACCCATTAATATTATGTGGCCCATTCACATATGTCAGTATGATCTTGAAGGTTTAAAATAAGATACTAGTGTTTTTTTTTTGTTTATAGTCATATGGATATCTTCACGCATCCCTTAGATTGTGACAGGTGACAGTTTTGAACTATAACAATTATGATTATAAAGACAAATGAATTCACCGACCATTAGATTAAAAAAATAAAAAGTCCATGGGTCAAAATATAAGATTTGTGGAGATATTCGCATGATAACAAACAAAAAATTTTAAAGACACCATTGAAGGTGTTTAGTTAATAATGGCCGACACCTCTTGGTGTAGTGTAGAGGTCACAAATGCGACTTTCTTACCAAAAAAATAAAAGTTACAAGTGCGAGATACATGTAAGCCCCCTCCCCCGAGGCATAATATAAAAAGGTATGAGTCATGAGAATGTAGATAAGATATACTTAAGTTGGCCCAGGAGAATTTGAGTTAGAAAAAAAAAAAAATTTCAATTCAGGAGATTGATTTTTTTTTGGGTAGGTAGAATGAAATTAAGCCGTTAGTAAAAGTGATGCGTTATTGTCTTAATAAAAAATTTAAAAAAAAAAGAAAAAGAAAAAGAAAAGAGTGATGCTTTATTTTGAAATCTTGAGTCATAAATACTAATTTTACTTGGATCATGTACATTAAATGCGCCGCGACAATTAAGTTTGTTGGCCATAACCATGGGCCCAAAACTTTAACACCGACGGTGGAGATCAAAGTTAGAGGTCAATGAATTTTAAAAAAAGGTCAACCCGTCGAACGGTCGTGATTGGACCTGGGACATGATGGATCTTACTTTAATAACCGACATCATGATGGATGATGCATGGTTCATGATGTATAAGTTTCACCAGTGCGGTAACGTGGGGTTGCCATGGAGGCATGGTCGGCTATATACGGGCCCCACTGAAGGTTTCATAGCCGTTGCATTCGAATGACAGACCTTTTAAAATCTTAAAAGCAACTCAAAAAGGAAACGGATTGCGGGAAAAGCGGGAAAAGCGAAAAAGTCTATCACAAGGGAAAAACGGGTTAGGGTTAGAGATGGTTTGAAATTTTTGAATGACGATCGAGACATGTTAAATTTGGCTTCCTTGATTATTGGACGTGTTCAGTTTCCCACACTTCCTCGACCAATTCTTTCTTGCAGACAAACGGTTCAGAGAGATAAACTTCATCTTCTTTATTTTATCTTCTTAAATCCATTCCTTCTTTTTCTGCTTTGATTGATCTTGGAAGTGTGTAAATACTGTAAATAGTAGGGTTCTGTTTGTATGTTGGGCTTTTTTATTCTTTTCTTGTATATATAATTGTTTGATTTTAATCTATAGAGTCGTTTATTTTGGAATTGGGTTTTCTTTCCCTCCTTTTGTACGCCTGTTTCCTTTAGTGTCCGGATGTGTTTTCTTTGTTGTTGTATTATAAGATCAGACAAACTCATTATTTCTTTTCTTTCATTTGGGTATTATTGAATAGACATTTCTTGGTTGATAGCTTCAGCTATAACTGGGTTTCCTTGAGAAGGAAGAGGTTGCTTATGAAGCTTCGGCTTCGTACTCTTTAAGGTTCCGTTGGTTTCTCAGCTTTCTCAGGGTTCAATTTGGGTCTTCCAGCCAATTATCAGGTAAATTCTACTACCCTTGTATCTCCTTCTCCTTTCTGTATCTATCATGGAGTTTTTTCAGATATTTTATTGTTTACAGTTTATGCAGCTTGAGATGCTTGTCACTTGATTTTCATAATTATCTGTAGTTTATCCTTTAATTAAGTTTCTGATACTCAAAAGCTCCTTGCGATTGGAAATCAAAGTCGTAATTTTCTTACATAGGTTTCTGTACAGATCAGAACTATTACGTTTAATCTGGAGCACCTTGAGATTGATTATTTTGTCGTCCTGGGTCGGTGTCCCATGGCTGGAAATAGTGTATCCTCAGCTATGGCCGAAAATGAGATTGCTGTTCTAAAAGAAACTCTTCAAGCTCAACAACAGCTTCTACAGAAAGTCTACAAGGACCTTGAAGAGGAGAGAGAAGCTTCAGCCTCTGCAGCAAGCGAAGCTTTATCCATGATTTTGCGTCTACAAGGTGAAAAGGGTGCAGAACAGATGGAAGCTAGTCAATACAAAAGATTGGTAGAAGAAAAGATGCATTACGCAGAGGAATGTTTATCACTTTTTGAGGATCTCATGTATACAAAAGAAATGGAGATCGCTTCTCTAGAGTTCCAAATTCAAGCTTATAGATATAAATTACTGAGCCTGGGATTTAGTGATCCTTGTGTTGGGAAAATGAAATTCCAGGACAGACAGTATTTTCGGAGAAACGAAGTTCAAGTTGGGGAGCTTGTTTTTAATGGAAATGTAAGAAGGAACGCCTCTCTGCCTCCAATTCCTCCTAAAGATGCACGGTTGAAGAAGAAGCGCAAGGTTAGAAATGAAGGATCAACAGCTTCACTGCAAGAATTGACTGCAACTAAGAGTGAAGAATTATTACAGGTGATGCCTGAGGGAGCTGAGATTGGTGACCTCAATTCATATTGGGAAAAAATAAAAAGGTTGGATGGACAAGTAAAAGAGTTATCGTACAGAAGAGATGTTGAGAGAGTAGAATCTGACTTGATTTCAAGAAATTGTGATCTTTCCTCAACCATGACAGTAGTGCCCTCAGGTTTGACGGGTATCTCAAGTACTTGTTCACTGACTACAGCAGTGAGCAGAGATTTGTCACTCGAAACAATTGCACGAGCCACACCAATTAAAATGGATTTTGAAGGTACATCTTCATGTTCAACTAATAAGGTTGATGATTCTGCTGATGTTCTTGGATTTGAGGCATCCACTAGTATTCCATGTGTGGAAAGTGAAACAGTCAGAAGTCCAACTCCTTCGACAACTGTGCATGATGTTTTTGAAGTCCCACAAAATCAGGATAATCAGAAACCTTTTGTATCACAGAAACAAGAACAAAAGCTGATCTTCCAAGGTGAGACAACGACCATTCTCGGGAAGCAGCAATCAGTCCCAACAGAAACACCTGAATACTACTACAAAGAAAAAGATGATTGGGTAAAGAAGGTCTTGCTATTTTCCCATCGTGAAAACAAGTCACCTGAACCAAGAGAGGGGGTCACCCTTGATTGTCACTCACCTCTTTCTGATCCCAAATCTCTACCTGAGTCTGAGATTCAGCTGCTTAAGAAAAGAATTGAGCTACTTGAGAATGACAGAAAGGTTATAAACCAGGAATCATTTGACAGAGGGGAAGAACAATTTAAATTGTTGAAGGATATAAATGAGCAGCTTAAGATGATACAATTTGAGATAGACAAGTTCAAATCTAAGAAATCTTCTTCACGAGATGAGTCTCAGTTTATATCTCTCATTGAGGTAAGCCACATTGCTTATTTTCTTAGTGTTCTGGCTCAAATCTCATTGGTGATGAATCCTCTCTCTCCCCCCAAACATTCTTTTTCTTCTTTTGGATGGGAGTGGCCAGATAACAGTGGCTTTGTGTTCTGAACAATGTTGCCCCCCCCCCTCCCACCACATACCAACCCCCACCCCACCCAAAAAAAAAGGAAAAAAGAAAAGGTAGTTGGGAAGGATTTTGATGGAGATTAATCAGATCACTACTAAATATTTTTGTCACCATGTCTGCAGGCAATGCTGTGCTGTTCAGTCTAGTTCAGCCACCAAAACTGTCTCACCTAAGGCTGCTTTCAGATATAAATGCAACAGTATTGGCAGTTGGCACATCTCCCCAGCACACAATATAAAGGGAACTGCTGACAGAAAATTTTAGATTATAACAAGCGGCCTGCATACACTGATACTGGATTGAATTTGTAGTTATTTTTTTTAAAACTGAGTGAAGATTTAATACTGCTCATCACATAGTGTATAAATAGATTAATTGTGTACATTGTGGAAGTTTACATCAAAACAGGGCTTTTGTATTGATTCTTAGTGATTGAATTTTGAATGCTTGTGCACATGTAATCTCTTCTTGTATTCTAATGGCCGTCTTTCTTTCATTCCCTTTGTGTCTAGATGATCCATACTCTGAAGTTACTTTAAAAGAAATTGATGGCAAGATTAATATTACAAATAAAGGGTTTACAGCTGAGGCGTCCAATGGTTGGGAAGACCATGTATGAGGTACCTTATATTTGGGTTCCTTATTAAGAAAATTTGTTTAAGACTGATTATAATTCCAACTTTAGCCATTGCTGGTTCTCTCACCCCTGTCCCAACCCTCCGAAACTCCTGCTACATATCCCTGGAACTACCCAACTTGCTTCCCTACAGGTCCAATAACCTATGCTCCTAGAAACCTCTAGTCTTGCAATACCTTTACCTCTCAACAAGAACCGACTTTTAGAGCGTTCAAGACCTAAAAGTTCAAAATCAATGATTGAGGCAAATAAAAAGAATTTCTAGGACTTGTCCTGGATCTTCATGTTGTTTCAGCTAATTCAACCTGCAATGAAAATGAGATGACAGTGATGAGCTTGCTGCTGCCCCATAAATCATGTCCTGAAAGCTCCAAATGGTATCAAGTTCTGATGGCGAAAATTAGATATCTGCAGTATCCACTATGAAGATTTCACAGAGACTTCTAATTGCAACATTACTGAGATATGAATTGGAACCCTGTGTTAGAACCCTCAGAATCCAAACCCCTTAAGGATAAGAAGTCTGCACCATTTGCCAAGCTCAAATTTTAGACAACAAGAGTTAATCTCGCTTTATTGTGCCTAAAACTGTCTAATCAGAAAAATAAGGATTTCGTTCATTAAGCAGTAAAGTGAAGATAATTTTCAATGACACCAATAATTCTCAATTTTTGGGGGAATTTATTGTAGAGAGCAGATAAAATTGCGACAGAACCATTTACTTTGCAGAAAAATGGCTGATCTTGGTCAATCATAGCACTAAAGCAGGCTTTGATTCCTGTCACATGGCTGCATTTGCTTTTTCTGGTCCAAATCCCATCATTTGAAGGCTTTGATTTTGTCAGAGTCCATCCTAATAGGATCTCAATTTACATCTTCCAATGTCATTTCTCTGTGCAGATATTTCTGTAAATTTCTAGATTAATGATTGAAATTTGTGCCTGAATATTTTTCTGCCAGATTGAATTCTGATCCCCTTCTTCTTTTTTACTCCTTTTTTTTTTTTTGTGGGGGGGGGGGGAGGTGAGTGATTGATATGTCTAAAAATTTGTATGGAAAAAAAATCACCAACCTCTTAATTTATGTACAACACAATTGAGAATTAATAATTTTTTTGGGTAGAAGAATTAATACTCTCCAACAGTAGAAGATGATATCCCAAGGGAAGAGGCAAGTGTTGCAGTTGTATCACTGTCAATGTATCTCTTCGGGCGATCCAAGTCATCAGCTGCATCGACCATGGTTGGCCTAGTTGATGCTGCCTCCTGAGTGCGAAGAAGGCCTAATTCAATCAATTCACCTATTGTGACTTCCCACATCTTGCATACTTTAGGTGCCTGATCTCTTGCAGCTCTCATGAGAAAAGAGTCAAATCATTTTCTCCAACCTCCTATGATAGTGACTTTTCACCCACATGTGAAGGCTTAAGCCACCAACAGACATGGAGTCAGTGGGTCTTTTTTCTGGCGACCATCCCTAGCTCAAAATTCCAAAGCTGTAAACATCACCTTTTCTTGATGTCTTTGATCTGTATGCATACTCTACATGACAGAAAGTTAAAACTAAAATTTGTTTCTCATATGACCTCTAAACGAAATTCTTCTTCTGTGAATTTTGATAGGATTATCCAACAGGACAGTATCCAATACTGCTTCACATATGCCATCACTACAAGCCATGCTATACACACAGTTACATATATTTTATAGATATGGTTCTTAAGAGCAATTTGTGATGTTCTAGGTTGCACCATACTATGTTGTAACTCAGGCACAAACCTTAGATCAATACATTCATCATAAAGCAGAAGAAGCAGCAACCTAGAACACCATAGGATCCTTAGGGGCTTTACTGGATAATCTGAATGCACTAGTTTGCTGTTGGTAACTGTAACTAAAGAAACAATGAGCACATCTACAGCCATATAAGTCATTGAGGAGAACACTACTTAGCTTCAAGTCACATTGTATAACCTTAATTGGAGAGTGGTGATGCAAATAAGCCATCCCTTCTGCTACCTCACTACAAATATTTACCCTCAGGATCAAGCTCAAGACTAAAGAAGATGAACCCCAACCTGTCCCTTAATCTGAATGTGGATAAAGGTGGCTATCCAAACTTCCATTTTCCATGTAAGGAAAAACAAGAGCCTTAAAATCTGGTAAGCTACATGCAGTTATGAACCTCATTAGGTTCCTGTGATGAATCCTTTTCTGGACTTCGGTATTCTTGATTAAGCTCTTGGTAGAATTTCCAGCTTGCAAGTTGCAACTTTAGCATTTTGACTGCTACAATTATCCCATCACTTAGAACTCCTTTGTAGACGATGGTAACTGTCTGATGCTATCATCCTCTGCTGACCTCTGGTGGCCTCAGACAATTCTCAATAAGTTAATCTAGGGAAGTTGGACTCCAGTGCAAGGGTCAATTGGCTGAATGCTTGTTCTTTCCCCAGAGGTGACTATTCTCTTGATGCTCCTTAATCCAGCCACACAAACTATTGTGGCTAGGAATGCAGATGCGATGGTGCAAAGTGCAAACATTAATCAAATTTTTACGAGAACAAATCCATTGTTGCCTTTTATAGCAAATGCTAAATCCAGATCCACACAGATGCATGTGTCCTAAGAAGGTATAGTTTGTAGCCAAATTGAAGATGCCACCATTGAAGTTGTTTAGTGAAAGATTCAGTAGTCAGGCTACGACGTCAACTGAGACTGTCTGGGATCCCTTCAGATAAGTAATTCAGGAAGCTCCCCTTTAAGAGAATCATGACAGATTGACTGGGAAAATAGCATAACAGTTTGACAATTGAGGAAAGATATTTCCAGATAGATTGTTAGATGACAGATCAGTCTCTTGAACTGACTCCATCCTGCTAATTTCAGTCTGCAAGTTTCCTTGAAGAAAGTGGGAAAGATTCAGAAACATTCAGAAACATTCTAATCTCCCTAAGCCCAGATATTTGTCTAGGGATCTTCCCTGTTAATCTGATATAAGACAAATCTAACTTGTTCAACTCCTTGCATTGATTAATCTCACAAGATATCATTCCTGTCGGTTCTTGCTGAGGTACAAATAATTTAATTGACTAAGATTACCTAGAGTTGTTGGAATCTCTCCGATTAAATTGTACTTTGACAAATCAAGTAGACCAAGTGAAGCAATCTGTCCCAGTGTGGCTGGAATTGCACCTTTTAGTGAGTTGATAGACAATATGAGTTGGTGTACCCTCTTGAAATGACCAATCTCTAATGGAATTGTCCCACTGAAGAGGTTGGAGGTTGGTTGACAAGTTTAATACACTGAGATTTGAGAGGTTTCCAAAATTGGGAGACATGCAGTTCAAGGGTCAACAATTCATTTCCTGGAAGAATCATACCTGCCAATTTTAAATTCTTATAGTTGGGGACAATTCATGAGGGAGGTGAAGAATGGCTCAAGGTTAATGTTACTGTCATGGCTAGCCATATTATTATGAGACAAGTGAAGAATGTTAAGGATTTGAAGCTTTTCTACAATTTCTGATGGCGATCAACCTTGTTGAAGTATATGTAAATTTGGGATTTTTACTGTTCACGTTACTTCAACAAACCTGAAAGGTGGTGGTTCTCTACATCCAATGGATACAAGCGTGACAAATTTGAAAGAGTAACTGGAATTTTTTCCAGTCAAGAAATTTTAAATTGATATTCCATGTTTTACTGGATAAACGAATCTCTGCTGGGATATTGCCCATGAGTGAGTTTTCAGAGAGATCTACACATAACAAAGAGCTGCAGTTTGAGAACATGGAAGCCCAAGTTCTACCTGTAAGTTTCTGTTTATCTAATTTGGAGACAAGGTAAGAAAGAAGGGACAGTGAATCTAGTATCTCTCCATGTAGGGCTGTTTCCATCAAGCCACAGTTTATGAAGATGTCACAAGGATGCTAGTTCGGATGGAATAGAGCCATATAAGTAGTCCCACAGTAAAAGCATATGAAATCCATTGAGATTTGTAATGGAGGGAGAAAGCCGACTTGGACTACCAGATTGAGTCAGAATTAGTCTTGCCACACAGTGCTGCTGCCCATCACACTAGATTCCTGGTGTTTATAGAAGGCTAGAATCATATGCTGAATGAAAGAACCAACATTGTTTTTTGATGATCAAGGCTGTCATGCTGATAGTTTGATTCCCTTTCTTTATCCTAATGACAAACTCCTCTGTCTTACAGATATCAGTAAGAGGAGGGGACCTGAAATTGAAGTCTCAAAGTAGTTGGAGCTCAAGGGAGGAAAATAGAAACTGAAGAAGTGCTTATCGTGAAACATAAGCTGATAGATACCCAGTGAGAGGTGGTGTTGGTGAAGGCATGAATGAAGGTGATACCAATTGTGGATGGTGGCTTGTGACCTTTCACATTGTAGTATATTCAACAAAGGCTACTTTTCTTTTGAGTTATGGGTTTGCAACATGAAGGTAGCAGAAAGATGAGTAGGTATACTCAACTCAACAGATACAGAAGGACAATTAACATATACATGTGAAATTTGGAAACTCTGGGCTTTAACATCGTAGCTTTAATTATGGCTTCTAGATGGTTAAGTCCTTGGCCTGAACCAAACCTTCTTCTCATGTCTAGGCCAGCCCAACTTCTGCATCTACTAAAGTTAATTCTTGTTGATTTATCACTCCAATTTCATGTAGTTTCATGCATAATAATCAGTATCCTAATACTTTTTTGGGAAGCTAATTACAGTGTCATGCATAGTTTTCCTGCTCTATGGTTTAGGGCTAATTAGGGTCAACCTGGACCAGATTTGAGACATGAGAGTAGATCAAGGTTAAATTTTCAAGTCCATGCAGTCTGGGCAGGGCCTAAGCCCAGCTAATCAGAGGACTCAATGGTGGGCTGAAGTCTTGAAATGTCCAGTCCAACAAGGATTGGGCATTCAAAAATGAATGTGGATCATCTCCCCTGACGGGGAGCAGTCTGTGCTCCGCAGACGGCCTTACAACTACAAATTATGTGGGGGGCCACAATTAAAAAATAATAAAACATAAAAACATCAAAAAATAAAAAAATAAAAATCTCATCACCTTAACCCTGTGGGTCCCCTTGTAATTTGTGGTCAACAGC
Organism: Hakea prostrata; assembly: GCF_041222555.1. Classification (NCBI taxonomy): domain Eukaryota; kingdom Viridiplantae; phylum Streptophyta; class Magnoliopsida; order Proteales; family Proteaceae; genus Hakea; species Hakea prostrata. Next base: position 24,250,259 of record NC_142602.1, read on the forward strand.
CGTCGGGGGTAGCTCCGGACTCCTAACTCACTTCATATTATATTCTAAACTGTGGAAGACTAGGTTTATTAGAGTATGGATCCTCCAACCCACCTGGTTGGATTCTTGAGATGTATCCAATCTCAGAGCAAGATTTTTTTTAACTAAAATATAACACCAATAACCACTAATTTAGCTAATTTGTACTTGAAAAAAAAAAAAGAATCTTGTTTTGAGATTTGATACATGTTAAGAATACAATCATGTGGGTTAGAAAAAAATTTCCTTTCCATGTGGATAGAGTATCCGGATCGCTTTATTCACGCGTAATATTCTATTAAGAGTTCCAAGAATATCTTGTCTAAGAAGGAAAGTGTGATAGAAAGTGTCGACATGGTTGGCTAAAAAGTGAGCACTCTTTGGTTATAACGAATTTTTAAAATGTGTAAGAATGAACTACCATAACCATTCTCTTTTGGTAACCAAACATATCTTATCTCACTCTGAAAGTAGACAAAGTGAGCACTCTTTGGTTATAACCAACTTTTAAAATGTGTAAGAATGAACTACCATGACCATTCTCTTTTGGTAACCAAACATATCTTATCTCACTCTGAAAGTAGACAATTTTCTGTAATTTAATTTCTCAGCTGCCATATCAAGATCCATCCTTGTCTTCAGACCTAAACATTGATTTCCTGTAAAAAGTTCTTGCATCCATAGCTTACTACTTGTGGTAGCATATGATATGCATCTCCTCAAAAATAAAATATATATGATGAGCCAAAAAGTTGGTCTGACCTCCATTTCTTTGGGTGGAAGGTTCTTATTCTTTCAAATTGTCCAATGGAGAATACATCTTGTGCTAATTCATCATTAATATGAGAATTAGGCTAAAAGAACCTGATCAAGTTGTGCTTAAAGCAGGCATAAAAAAAATGCTGTTGTGTCTCTTACCAAAGAGCTAATTGGTTGGACCTATTGAGGTGGGGGGTGGGGGGTGGGGGGAGATGATGAAAGATACATTAGAGGTTCTAGAACTTCATCTATTGCTATATATATATATATGATCTTAATTAACTAGTTCCTTAATTAAATATAATATCTACCTTTCCATTTTCTGTTTGTTTATAATGATTTTCTAATGGTTCTGTGATAAGTTTAAAATCTATACTTTTCTGCAAGCCTAACATTTCACTCTTTCTTAATAAAAATTAGTGACATTACAATCAGATTCTTGATATGAAATGTACGAATGCTAAATTGAGGAGAAACTTATCACATAAAATTAAGAATACAATGAACACAACCCATTATGATTAAAGAAATATTTACAGTAATCCTTCTTTAACCCATTCACTATTTTGTGTGATCAAAGAAGGATCCAACTCTAATTAACAAACTTCTTCAATGTTTAGTGGGAAAGTAGGACTTGAGAGATACTGTTTTAGCCGGCCCATTTCATGGGCTACATCAATCATGGATGGTCTTGTAGAAGGAGAGTACTGTGTACACATCAAACCAAGCTCAATCAACTCTAAGATTGCTTCCCTCCATATCATCATCTTATTGCTGCTATCAGAATTATATGATTCAGTAGTAGTAGCTGAAGATGATGCTGGTGGTGCCAATCTTAGCAGTGCTTTCTCAACTATGTGCTCCAGCTTGAGCTTATCTGGGTATTGACTCTTCATCCATTCATGTAAGCTTGATCCCTCATGGAAAAGCACATCTGTGGGTCTTTTCCCTGTTACAATCTCTAGCAGTAGCACCCCAAAACTGTAAACATCTCCTTGTGTTGAAGCATGCTTCCCCAATCCATATTCTGCATTCAATTCAATCAAATATTAAGAGGCATCATCAACAGCAAAAGATATACAAGTGTGATTGAATAAGTCTGATGATCACTACTGGCCTTATATACAGAACTTGAATCATGTTTCTCCCAGAGCTAATGCTAAGAATTGTGAAAGAATGAAAGAACTTATAAATAAATGGAAATTAAGCATATATAGTACATACCAGGAGCGATATAACCAACTGAACCACATAATAGTCCTGCTGTTGAAGAGATGGAGGCTGAATCCATAACAGCAGGAGAGTCAAGATCATCATCAAGACCGCCACCTTTCACCAACTTTGCAATTCCAAAGTCGGTTACCAAAGCTGTCAAATCATCATCAAGAAGTATATTGCTTGGTTTCAGATCACAGTGAACAACCTTGACAGGAGAATGGTGGTGCAAGTATGCAACTCCTTCAGCCACATCACTACAGATGCTTACCAGCTCAACCAAGTTCAGACCACCGCAGTGATCTGCCTTCTCATTTGTTGGAGGATATAAATGATTCTCTAAGCTCCCATTTGACATCAATGGAAGAACAAGAGCCTTAAAATCAGGCCTACTGCATGTTGTTATTATCCTCATTAGGTTTCTGTGTCTTGTCCTCTTCAATACCTGACATTCTCTCTTGAAGCTCCTTGACATCTCTCCACCCATCTTTGAATCCAACACTTTAACAGCAAATTTTGTGTTGTCTCTGAGGACTCCCTTGTAGACCCGTCCAAACCTACCTGACCCAATTAGGCATGAGGGGTTGAACCCATCTGTTGCTTCTTTCAGCTGCCTGAAGGAGATTCTTGGATACCTCTTTGTCTCCTTTTCCTTACTACTGCTGTCTTGCTGATCATTGTCAAGATCAATCTCCTCCTTGCCCTGTTGATCAAAACTTTCCAACTGTCTCCTGGTGGCTCTAGACTTGAGCACCAATGGGTATAAAATGAAGCATGTCATAGGAATTGCAAATACTGCAAGGAGAATTGACCAGATCAGGGAGCGATTCCTTCTTTTCCTGCAGGGTTTCATTCCAGAGATGGATCCACAGAGACCTGAGTTTCCTCTGAAAGAATCCATTGTTAGTGATGCAAATATGCCCTGGTTTGGTATGGCCCCAGATAAGTTGTTGAAAGAGAAGTTGAGTTTCTTGAGAGTCGAAGAAGCCTGTAGCGATTGTGGTATTTCTCCCACCAAAGAGTTGTAAGATACATCAAGTACTTTAAGATAAGGCAATTTACCAACTGGAGCAGGGAAAAGGCCCTCAAAGTTATTACTGGACAGGTTGAGGTACTCCAATGCAATGCAGCTCCCAATTTGGGGTGGAATATTGCCAGAGAGTTTATTGGACGAGAGGTCCATGGCTATAACCATTTCCATTTTGCTCAACTCTAATGGCAGTGGACCTTCCAAGGCATTATTTGATAGATTCAAATACAACTTCAAGCTTGTAAGTCCTGCAACTTCACTAGGAATTATCCCTGACATTTTGTTATGAGAGAGATCTAGGATTTCCAAGTTAATGCATTTCCCCAGACTTGGTGGTATTGCTCCTGAAAGATGATTTCCATACAGCAAAAGTCTCCTTAACTGAGAAAGGTTAGAAAAACTATCAGGAATGGAACCTGAGAGCTTGTTTCTCGACAAATCTAGAAGACCCAAGTGGGCAATGCTGCCGAATGTCGAAGGGATATGACCAGAAAGGGAATTGTTTGATAGATAAACCCTTTCTAGTCTTCTCATTCGATGTAAATCTGACGGAATGGATCCATTCAAAAGATTGCTGGACAAGTTTAAGAGGGTTAAGTTAACAAGATTTGAAATGCTTGGGGGAATTGGACCATGGAAAAGATTGTCCTCTAGATGAATTTGTACAAGACTGGTGGAGAGATTGCCGATAATAGAAGGCAACTCTCCACGGAGATGATTTCCGGCTAATTCAAGTTCTTGAAGGTTAGAACAGTTAACAAGAGAAGAAAACAAGGGTCTGGGATAAGTCTTACCATTGTGACTGGTGAAGTTATTGTAGGACAAGTAGAGAAACTTCAACAGCGGCATTTTGTCAACTATATCAGATGGCAAATCCCCACTTAGAGAATTAGACTCAAGATCAAGCCATTCAAGGTTTGTAGAATTTGCAAGAGCCTTTGGAATCTGACCCACAAGCTGATTAGACCAAAGTAGTAGATACTTCAGTTCTTTCAAATAGCAGGAAGGATTCATCAGATAAGGAATTTCACCACTAAGAGAATTGTTAGAAAGATCCAGGTACTGCAAAGAAGAGGAAGACCCATTGCAGAACAGAGACGATGGGATCTTCCCCTTAAGCCGATTACTTCCCAAATTCAGATATTCCAGCTGATGAAGTGAACCCAATTCCACAGGAATCTCTCCTTCAAGAAGATTTGCTTGGAAGCTAAGCTGTTTTAGCTGGGAAAGATAACCAATCTCAGGTGGAATCCGGCCCCTAAAGTAGTTGCCAGTCAAGTCCAGAACCAGTAAGAATCTCAAGTTTGCAAGAACAGGAGAAATTATGCCTCCAAGTGATCTTCCACTGAGGTCAAGTTGAACCACACGATCTCTTGCAGTATTACATATAACTCCTGTCCAATTGCAGACATGTAAACTTGATGATGAGTTCCAGCTCTGGAGTGCATCGTCAGGGTCGAAATCGATACCAGACATGAAAGATAGAAGAGAAGCTCTATCTCTCAAAATGTAACTGCCATTAGCTTGTCCCATGACAACAAGAAAGAGAAAGAGAATAACTAAACAGCAGGACATTAACTTAACAATTCTACAGAAACCCATCTTGATGAACATGATAAGAGAGTACTGGTTGTCATGGATTGCAGAATCACCTTGGTTTGCAACAGGGTTTAATAGGAGTATCTAATTATCTATACCTTTCCATTAAATCAGAGAAATTAAAGAACAACATGATCAAGCCTGCCTAACTGCCGTTTGAAAGGGAGTGAACGTTGGTTTGGCGCCTCAATTCTCTTACTTGGAAGTCAACCAATTATTGAAGGACACGTTCAAACATGGGATTTGACATGTCAGCTCCGTTAACTTAATTACAAAATTTGCTGTGTGTGTCGGTGGAAGCCATGTCATCTTGCCTACCTCATTGTCTCCATGGATTTGCTTAGTTAGGTGATTAGTAGTGGAAGATGCGTTGTTAACTTAAAATTAATTAGAAGACAATTTGAGGGGAAGAGATCTCTTAAAGAATAGTTTCTTTTTTTGGTGTTAATAGGCATGCTTTGTTAGTGTTTAGTGATATGTGATGATGCTTGTGGCAACTAAGATTTGAGGTTTAATGTTTCTTTGTGTATCGCTTTCAGTTATGGTGATGCATAAAACCACCAAGCTACAGTATATTTTATGGTAGAGACGGAGGGCAGAGGCAATTTTCCTCCACAACCTTTATTTAAAAATAGAGCAAAAGCAAACATACATAAAAAAACAAGATTTAAATAGTTCACTGAAGCATATATCTATGGCCGAACAGAGATGCCCCTCGCGTTGGTTAAGAGGCTAAAAATAGTTATAGGAGTGGACACCTTATTAGTGTGGGGCCCACAACTAATCATTTTGAAGAATTTGAAATTTTTAATAAGACTCATGCCTATTCGCAATGCCCAATGTTGAAAAAAGCTACCTGAACTAGGGCTGCAATAGGGCTAGGCTGGGCTTTTGCAACCAGCCCTATATATATATATATTTTATAATCTAAGCTCATTACTATCCTGACCTTAATTTAGGGCCAAAGATTATTGTCTCTAACCCTAAGTCCTATAGGGCCAAGCTAAACCCATTCATGCCCTGATTGGCCCTATGTCTCCAACCCTAATTGGCCATTTCTCTAGCCCTGTCCTTGATTGGCCATGTCTCCAACCCTAATTGACCATTTCTCTATCCCGATTGGCCCCTATTTGTCCATGCCCTGGCCTTGGCCCTGATTGACCCTATATTTGGCTCTGGCCCTGATTAACCATTTGACATATCCTTGTCCCTGTTCCTAATTCATTGAGATCAAGCATTATGGACAAAATTAGTGCCAAAGTTAGGGCCAGAATCAAGGCCAAAATCAGAGCCAGGATTAGGGCAAAAAATTAGGAATGGGTAGGGATAGGCTCGACGGGCCAAAGAGTAATCCTAGGCCTACCCTCAAGGCCAAAATCTTGAGCCTAAGCCTTATTCGGGCTCAGGGCATGCTTATGGTGGGTCAAGGCCGTCAAGGCCAAAGTTGGAACCCTAACCCAAACTCATTTGGGCCCAAAATGAACCCCAGAACATTTTACATGGTGAAAACTGGTCTTTGCCATAACGACTTTATTTCAGCAATTTTTGCTGTGATACTGTTTCAATACCTTAACTTCACATTACTACTATGATCTACAACCATTGCACCAAGGCCTCTCCCTCAATATCAAATAAAACTCATTCCTAAAACATAGTCATTAAAGAGATGACGCCTACTTTTACATTGAACTAATCATATTTGATCTAGAATATATGGAACCCAAACCATTCTTTCCCGTAGAGAATCTGATCTCTAAAGCAATTGAAGCATACAGACAAAATTAGTGAATTATCAAGTGGAATGGTGCACAACAATTTGCAATCTAAACATAACAACTAAAGGCGAATCTCATTTTAAAGCTATGATCTGAAATTGAAAATAGATTCAATCAAAAAACTTTTAAGAACAGAAAAATCCTTCCGTACTGAGTTAGGTTATCAAGTACATTAATTACACAATGGGTGGTGGAAATATAAAGACTTCACTACCACATTACATATATAATCAACTAAGTGAATTTGGGGACAATAACCAAACCCTAAAAGCTCATACAGATGATCAATCTTGATCACAGTGCTCAACCAATCAAATTAGGGTTCCTGCTGCAATCAAATATCAATCCCATTAGGGTTGACCACTAAAGAAATTGAAGGAAAAATAAATAAATTAGGATCCACTATAGATTTGTCTTTGATATTATGAGAATAGGTTAATAAACAAGTAGAAAGTAGTTTTATAGTTTATTAATTTTGCTGTGTAAAGCATATTGAGTTTATGGTAATGAATATAGTATGGATAGTGCACCCAAACCCAGAAGTGACTACCAATAATCATAAATCTTTGTGATCACATTTTGATGACCTCAAAATTACCTACTTAATCATGATTAGTTAGCAAATTAGTGAAAAGATAAACACAATTAGCCAGTTAGCTAAATAGCTATCTTTCTTGAATTACAGCTACAGCTTGGTCCCTGCAACTACATGGCTAGAGATTAATTAAGCATAAGTAACCCTAAGATACTTGTACTTAAGAGATAAGAAACTGATGGAGAGCATGATAAGCTCTTTAATTACTTGAATTTTATTTAATAAAACATGTTAACAACAAGAACACACCTGGCTTGGTTGTTGAAAATGCATCAATCATGTCAAACCCAATTCAATGAATCTAACCTAATTTCCTTGTAGAAGAAGAGACAGAAGTGAGATTTGGACATTGTCATATTAGGGTTAAAGAGCTATTGCAATTAGTTTTGGGTGATCTCCAGAGATCTCTATTGAATTTTTTATTCTAATGTTTAGTGGAAATAGAACAAGGCATATGTGAAAGAACATATGATGTTGATGGAATTACTTTCATGTATCTTCTTCTCTTCTTTCTAGGGCACAGATCCCAAGTAGTCTTGCATCACTAGAAGTACTTAAAACTGAAATGAAGAAAAAGAGAGGCAGTGAGAAAGTGCTCACAAACATATGGCTCAGAGAGCTCATATGAAATGGGGTGGTGGTAGTGGTGGTGGCCATGGAAGAAAAGAGAGATTCATTATCATTTGTCATATAAGGCAAGAAGGCAAGAAAGGTGATATGTTTTAGAAAAATGTGAATTTTAATGAAGGATGTACAAAAGAATGAAGATGTCACACGTAATTTCATATAATTAACAAAAGGATCTTATATGGGTAGACAATATTATTCTATCTAGATTCATTATAGATTTGTTTCACTATCAATACGATCGATTACCTTCACATTAGCTTCTTTAAGATGGATTACGAATAATCAACTTATGTCAACAATAGAATACAAGAAAACGTACCAAATCATGAAGTCTCTCTCTTTCTCCGATGTATATACTCATGCACTGCGATAGTTTTTTTAGAATTGTTGATTTTATGTACATTCAAGACGGGGGTTCTTAGTTATTATATATACCATCAACAGAATCGAACCCTGCCCTATTTATTAAGAGATATTAATCATTGTCACTTAAGCCAATTTACAACGATAGTTGGAGGTTCATATACGCAAAACACATACATGCTTGAAAGATACAAAATAATGGGTGATGCCGTGGTCCTTTAGAATGACAACCCTAAAGGTAGAATTATGGATTACACGTATATGGCCTTCTTATCTAGTTTGGGTTGAGTCCAAATCAGGTTTAAAATAAAATTATTTTTCTTAACAAGAATGACAAAGCTTAGCCCTCCCCACCATTTGGGAGTTGCCATTTGGATTCCATTTTGTTTGATTTCTGTTTTTTTAATTTCTAACCTAAAATAGTTGTCATTCCAAATTTTTTTAATTATCATTAGCCATTCAATAACCACAATGGATTTTAAAGAACCTATTGAGCAACCTCTCTTCTTGAAACCCTCCATTTGTTACTTTGTAGGCATGCTTAATTAAAATGATGGTTAATTAAAAATTAATAAACAGGCTTTAGTCATTCAAGATAGAATTGTGTATTTTTAATAAAACAAAGATCAAGAATGCCTGTGACGAGATAAGATAATCTTGTGAGTTGTCACATTAAAGAAAATGATAGATGGAATCAAAATCGCTATCAAAATTAAACTACAATTATAAGCTAATTTGATTTAGGCATAATTTTTTGCTTATCATAAATGTGAACTAAGAAGATGTAATCTTCTTTGAATTGTACATTCTTATTTTCAAAAGTGATTTCATATAAAGATGAAATGCTTTTTAAAAATTCAAATGACCTTAAAATTTCATGCCCCTATGTAATAAAATTACTTTCTATACAAAAGAAGAAAAAAAAAGAAAAGCAAATTAAGTCGTTTCTACTTGCGGTGTTTGATCTCCAAGTTTTTGAGTTAAAATAGGTTCAAACCCGCATTAACAAGTTCAAGATTACATCGTGAACGCATTTTCTTGGGCTGAATAATTAGTTTGCTTTTGGGTAACCAATATCTAACATATAACCCACTTAAGCATCTCCATTATTGAATGCTTCAATCAAGGAGTCCATACCTTCCCTGCTTGCTATGATTTAATTTCTGACTTAATGTGATTGACATTTTAATGCATGAATGGTACAAGATTTTAAAGTTCCCACTTAATTTTACTATTTCTTAATATCCACTAGTAAGTTTAGTGGGAAATACACTATATACCTAAAAGAAAATGATGTTGACATTGCCTTCACATTTCACACCTAGGGGGCATTGCTTATGGTTGGTTATTGGTATTCTTGGACAAGGTTGAGTTTGAACCTGCTGCCAAACACAATATTTGAGCTCATTGGGCTGATTAGAAAGGGCATAAGGATATAAAGCCCATGAGAATTCTATGCCTAATAATGGGTTGGGCTGAAGAAATAGAGTTGTAAGCCCATAATCCATGACAAGTTGCTAAGGCAAGCTAGAGTTGTAAGCCCATAGTCCCTCAAGCTTGTGCTACAAGCCCGCTCTGCCTTAATAATTGCTTGGGCTGGAGCACTAGAGTTGCAGGCCCAATGGTCTATTACAGTTTGCCATGGCAAGCTAGCCTTAAGCCAAAAATGGAAGTACTCGGTTATATCCAAGGTACGAAATTTCGCCGACACAGGAGGTGTCGGTGGCTGGCGAAATCCCAAAATGTTCGGGAAATTTCGCCAACATTTGGGTGGTTTCGATTGGGAAAAAAGGTATGATTGGGCCGAGCTAGATGAAAAATGTGTGAATTGACTTGGGAAATATTAATTGAAATAGTAGGGGTTCAATTAAAGAGCAATTAAGGGTGTGGGCCTAATTGAGCTAAGGCCCGTTGGGTGATGAACTTGGTAAGCTAGGATGGGCCTATGGTCCTCACAAGATTTTGAGTTTTTTTTTTTTTTTTTTTTTCATGATATATCGTCAATTTCTCGGTGATATATTGCCAATATTCGGCCAATCCTGTTTCGGCAAGGTGTGTCATTTTAGTGCCTATCAACACGGCAATATATTGCCTAATTTTGTCAATATATCGCCAACATTGCGTACCTTGATTATATCTCAAGGTGCTGGCCATCTTGGTGGAGTTTTCAACTAATTGGTCATTACTCAATTCTTGGCTTCCCCATGTTTGCAGTGCAGATGTCAATGTTTCCTCAATCCAAATTAAAGAGGCAAATTTGATGTTGAAGGTTTCTATTAAAAGAGAATTCAAGAGGGTATTTTTTCTATATAATCGTATCTTATTAATTTTTGTTGAAAAATTGTTTCGATGCCTTGATCTTGTGCTATATTACTTTGGTCAATGACTAATACAACAAACCTAAAATCAATCCAAAATGCTTCTAAGTAAAAGAAATTACAAATAAAAAGCCTAATGTGTGTATTTCTGATAATTACAAAATGACCTAATTAATTGTCATATGTAATCCTTCGATTTGCTTGAAACCAAAATTCTCAATTCTCTCAAATTTGAAAAAACAAGATAAAAAACAAGCACAACGGCAAAACCAGGAAAAGAGAAAAAAATTTAGGGTGCCAAGAACCAGAAAATGGAAATATCTCGTTCACAAAGAGAGAGAAATCTGCTATGTGAATTCAACCGACCATACGGCTAAACAGGTGATAATATGATTAATATCTAACGGAATGGTGATAAAATATCGGTGACTTCTCGTTGCCCAGATATGAAAAATCAATCCACAGGGTTTTAGCGGGGTTCTCTTACTTGAATACCCAAATCTCTCATTCTCTCTCTGAGGCTGGTCAATCTGGATAGATGGCTTCGACGGCCACAGCGTTCTTTGCTCATAGCCCTCGAGTTCGAGTCCACAATACATGGAGAAGACAGCGAAGGAAAAACATGAATTCTCAGAAAAACTTGCTTCTTCTCCGCAACCCGAGCTCGGACAATCCATTTCGTGGGTTGAAACTTGGTAAACCCTTCTCTTCTTCTCATTTCCCGGTTGGGTTTGAATGGCCAATACTCAATTCATATCTCCTGAGCAAGTCTTCTCACTTGGGTTCTATCCAGTTCCCTACTTTATCAGACTCAATAGACGAAAATCTCATTGAAAACCTTGAAGATGCCATTACTTTGCAAAGATTCACCAATGGAGTTCACCAAATTCTGCCGGAAGAATCAGTCAGCAGGATCTTTTATGACGACCCACCTTGGATGTCTTCCGTTTTGAAGGGTCTTGAAGAGAGAGTTAAAGGTGCTGAGAAACAACGTTCATTTTCTCATGGGATGGAGAAAAGCAGATATAATGCGCTTCGGAGAAGGCAGGTTAAGGAAGAGACTGAAGCGTGGGAGAGGGCTGCTGCGGAGTACAAGGAGTTGGAGAGAGTGATGTGTGAGAAGAAATTGGCTCCTAATTTACCTTATGTGAAGTTTCTGTTTTTGGGTTGGTTTGAACCTCTCAGGGATGCAATTGCTAAAGAACAGACGGTGCAGGGGACAAAAAGGCAGAAGGCTGCTTATGCTCCTCACATTGATTTATTGCCGGCTGACAAGATAGCTGTTATTGTAATGCATAAAGTCATGGCTTTGATGATGGTAACACCGGAAGAAGGGTGTGTGAGGGTTGTTCAAGCCGCTGTTCATATCGGCGAAGCCATTGAGCAAGAGGTCAGTCTTCTAAGTTGTATATTTTATTGAATTGTAGGATACTTTGGTTTAATGGGCAACTCCTACATTAGTTACATATCTTCTGAAAATCCAATTAGAGGAATAACTTTTGAAGAGAAAAGAAGAGGACCCAAGGTGTGTTGAAGTGGTTGGTTCTAGTTATACATAGGAAAAGTTATTAAACCGTGTTGTGTCAATTAATGTCCCAAAATCTCTTCAATCCTCCGGTGCAAGATTTTAGACGTCTTATTCTCCACCTCAGCCTTTCTGATTCTAAATTCATGTTGATCGGCATTGTGCACATTGTGTTTATTGATTTAGGTAACTAATTTGTTGTGATACCATCGATCACCCTTGGGGGAGTCAGAGAAAATGAATGTCTCTCCTGTAGGCTCCGAGCCTCTAATACTAAAGGCTATGGCTTGACTTTATATGTGGTCCAGTTGATCACATGCTATTAAAAAAAAAAAACTTCTCTTGCAAAGAAATGGTGTCCATTAAGTCTCCTACAGAGCCCGTGTGCTGCAGTAGGGATCTGGGTAGAAGTGTTTTGCCACTCCTTCCTCCCTGGCTTCTCAATGGCTGCCCTATATAGAATGAGAACTTAGCCTTATGTTCCCTCCTCTGCTGTAGATTAGAGAAAGATGACCCTCTTTCACTCTTGTGTCAGGCGGGTTTTGGAAGAGTTGAATCTTTTGTTGACTAATAATAGGTGGGGTTGTGCAATGAAATCTGATCTCTCTTTCTCTCTCTCTCCCCCTCTCTCTCTATATATATATCTATCTATCTATCTATCTATATATTTGCATGAAAAGTTAGCCTTCTGTGCTCTGCTGTGTAAGGATTGCCCTTTTCTTGTTCATTTTCCTATCTTTTATTGTTGTATTATTATTATTATTATTATTATTATTGTTGTTGTTGTTGTTATTTATTTATTTTTTATTATTATTTTTTTTTTTGGGGGGGGGGGGGGATGAACTTAATCTTCTTCTTTATGTTGTGACAGTAATATCAACAACTCATTTAGTAAAAGTGATAACCGTCTTGGTAAGACCTATAGTTTCTTTTTACCTGTTATCTCCACATCATAAATTGATAATATTAAGAATGGACAATGCAGCAGTCATTTACAAAACAAAAATCAAAGACAATTAATGCACACTGAACAAAAAATCTTGTGTGGTTGACCCAAGATGAGCTAGATCCCTGGCCAAGTGATAAACTGGAGCTAGAAGAAGAAAAGAAAAGAAAAGAAAGAAAGAAAAAGAAAGAACATTTCCTAAAAATTAGGAGGAGAACTGGTCTAATCCCTGGCAGGATTAAATAGAAAAGCCCTAGAAAGCAAGAAAAGGGAGCTGTGGGATCTCAAAAAGAAAATCTGAAAAACCGATGGCAGGGTTGTCTTTGTGGATTCAGTTGATGATGGTGTACCTGATAACAATGATCTTGATTTGGAATCTTCAAGAAACTGATGTAACAATCTGTTGATAAGAAATTCTAGGCTTGAGATTTCCACAGCAGAATTAGGGTTAAGGACAATAATATTGTTGGAAGAGGATGAGGGAGTAGACGTCATACCCATCCCATCTCAGGATTTTCACAAAGGCTCGAGCCAATATTTCACTAGTCAAATTTGTATACAATGCTGGCCTCCGTAAATACTTAGAAATCTCTAAAATAGACCTTTCTTTCTTGGTTTCCCCCCCCTGGGGGGGGGGGGTGGGGTGGGTGTGGGGGAGGTGGAATGGATTAGGGATGATAGGTGGTGTTGGGTATTCAGCGTGAGCATCTCACTCATCCTATTGCAAGATTTTCACTAAGGCTCAAGCCAATATTTCATTTATTAGATTTCCTTGCTTACAGATTTGTGTAGAAAAATCAGAATTATACTTAAGACACTAAAAAGCCTAATCCAATGCTTACCTAATAGGATACCTAAATTGGCTAGGAAAGTGAAATAAGAAAGAAAGTAATGACGTAAATCCGGTTTCCTACTTTCTACCCATATTTGAGACTTATTAGATTGTGCAGTTACAAAATAAAACATAGAATCAAAGGCCCAAGTTGTACATAGCCCAGCTCAATGGCTTATTTTCAGTCAAAGAAGCCCTCAAAGGCTCTAAGTGGCTTATTTTGCATCACTTGGTGTACCTGCTCTGTGAAGATCTCAACGGACGAGCTTGACTACAGTGATGTCCCCATCTTACTAGGGGAATGCTGGATCACATAAATATTATCATAAACTATGTGATAAGGCAATTCATATTGTTGTTACTCGTCATCTTTAGAACCACCTCTAGGGGTGTGTGCTTTAGTTGATCTGTAGAAGAGTTGTCCTACTTTTGGTTCATTGATGTTTCCATGACATGTCAGCGACATGCTTTTTTTATTGTTTGTTAATTCAGGTAATGATTCAAAGATTTTTTGAGCGAGCTAAGAAACGCAGGAGTTCTAAGATGATTGGAAGCAATAAGCATGAGGATATAAATCCAGAGCTGGAGATTATCAGGCAACGTGTTAATAAATTGATGAAAAAGAAAAGACTACTGGAGGTGCAAAAGCTGGTTAAAAGTGACGATGATAGTAAGCCTTGGGGTCGGGATGCCCAGGCTAAGGTTTGTGATCCTTTACCCTCTTATAAATGAGATGGTTGATTTTTTTTTTTTTTTTTTTTTGGGGGGGGGGGGTGTTGTCCTTGATTTGAAGCCTTGTTTTGATAACTTTGCAGCTGGGAAGCCGTCTGATAGAGTTATTAACAGAAACAGCTTTCGTACAACCTCCAATTAGCCAGTTACCTGATGGCCCTCCGGAGATTCGTCCTGCATTTAGGCACAGGTTTAAAACTCTGATGAAGGAGCTGGGGTATGATGTTGTTTCCTTTACCTGTTAAAACATTATTTTAGGCAAATTGAGTTTGAATCATAATCATGGCCTATGAACTTTGGACTTCTGGATCACTTACTAGGATGCAACAAAGCCACACTAGACATACTTCCAGCTGCTGATTCGTTGATAACAGCATTCTACTTAACAGTGGGCTCAAGTCTGTTTCATTGGTTAGGATCTCATTAAAATGATAGGTCACAGCTCCATTGCGTAAAAGTTGTACCCAGAGCATGAAGCTATCGTCGCTGTGGGTCTGGGGAGGGCCATAGTGTATGGATACCTACTCCTGGTTTCACCTAGAGGCTGTTTCTAGGCTCAAACATGTGATCACTGGTCCATCATATGTAGGATCTCATTAATAAGCATTTCAATATTATCATGGGTGTTTTTTTGTTCATGTAGGCGGAGTGCTGGAAAGAGGTATGGAGTTATTGAATGTGACCCACTAGTCCTCAAAGGGCTTGACAGAACTGTAAGTTTAGTAGCTTTTCATATCTGAGATAATGTACTTGGACGGCTTGAAATAAGTTTACTGCACCAAATTATTTTTGGTTTATATTTTTGTATATCAATATATGGTACAATGCATGTTGAAATAATCTGTTTCCTGGATTCTATACCTGGATTGCATGCCAAATACCCACTTAAGCTGTGGGCTGTAACCTCTTTGGCACTTCTGGCAGCTAATGGCACTTATTTTATGAGTTTTTGGACAGAAAAAGTGACCATTCCTGTGATGAGTACCATGCAATTAAGGGAGCCATAACATTTTGGTCGGATTTGTTATATTTTGCTTTCTATTTTAGTTTAGGTTTCTATTTTTGGTTACTTGGTTGACAAGGATTCATCATGGGCTCAATATTGGCCATATGTTTTACTTTGCTTTCTTCATAGTATGAAATCAGTTTTAGAGAACTTTATGTAATCAGGATTTGGAGATTTTTCCTAATCCCAAAATTTATAAATAAAGCTATTTGTCAGGGGGAGAGCATAGATGCAAGTCATATCTCTCCACCTCTTCTTCTCTTCATCTTCTCTCCCCAAGTCTTCTTTTCTGTTCTTTACCTAATCACAGATTTTGATTTCTAACAGGTTTCTTATATCAAAATTCAAGCCAGGTCTTTGATTGAACTGAAAACCTCAATCTGAATAAAATCATGTTTTGCTGCATCAATTCTGAGATCTTAATCCTGGATTGGATGCCATTAACCAAACCCAAACTGGGCCCAGATAGGAATCTCAGTTAGGATTCCAATCTTGTATTTCATACCAAATTCCGGATGCCATTAACCAAACCCAAACTGGGCCCAGATAGGAATCTCAGTTAGGATTCCAATCTTGTATTTCATACCAAATTCCCACGTTAGATTAACAGTACATCTGAATAGGTTGACGAATTTTCTTGCACACAAATGATTGATAAAGCATGAATACAGCTATCTCTTTGATATTTTGTGCATTTTTTCTCTTTATTTTATTTTTAATTTTGGATCTTGTAACTCTCTTGCCATTAATAATATATGCTATGGGTGGGGTCAAAGTCAATTTCCCAATTATTCTATGTTTACTTAATCATTTATTCTTTCACATGATGATGTGTATGCAGGCCAGACATATGGTGATTCCTTACGTGCCGATGTTGATACCACCCAGAAAGTGGAAAGGGTACTATAAGATCGCTGAATTATGTTGTTCCAACTTCCAATCCCCATCCCAAAATCTCTTTCTTTTTGGCCATTATCCTCTTAATGGATAGCTGTCTTGTTGAGAATTTTAATATGGAGCATTTTCATGCATGTGACACCAGAAGAATAAAAAAGATAAGGGCTGAATTTTAGAACAGCCCCCCTGGAGGCTTTCTGGCATAATGGATATTATTACCACATGGCAGTTTGATTAGCTTCTATTGATTATTTTAGACCATGCTTCTGCACAATGTTTTTAAAATTGTGTAAAGTCATTTTGTTTGGGCCTGCTTGAAGAACAATGACTATTGAACAAGCAAGAGAAAAGTCTGATACATGATGAGCTGTATGGTTCAGATAGGGCAACAACTTTGGCATGTGGAATACCTGAGACTTTAGTTGGTATACGACAGTTAGAATGGGTGATCTGAACAATATGCACATTTGATGAAAGGATGGCCCTATTTATTGGCCATGTGTTGGTTTTAAAGTCCACCTCAATCATATCACCCAATGTGTGTGTTTGATTCTGCATATTTAATGGTCAAGATTATGCCAAAATAGAGAAGAAGTGGGTTTTTTTTTATTTTACCACATGGTCGAGTCTTTCAGCTGAAATTGAACTGATGAGTTTGGGAGGTTGAGCCCCCCTTTGGTTTTTGGACCCATCTGCTTTTCAGTTGCCACATGGCAGATGTGCATTTTTCTGCTAAGCTTGAGAAGGCAATCTGTTATGCCAATTCCCTTAGAGAGTGTTTCTTACTTTAATAGAAAAACAAATTTCGGCTGCAGTTGGCTGCCCAAAACTCCTGAATTTCATATTAAATGTTCTTACTCTTTATAACTTTCCATAGGTATGACAAGGGTGGATACCTGTTTTTACCGTCTTACGTGATGCGTACTCATGGAGCAAAGCAACAACAAGATGCTGTTAGGAATGTTTCTAAAAAGCAGATGCAGAAAGTATTTGAGGTCAGAATTCATCTCTCAATTGTCTTTGCAAGATATCTTGTAATGGGTTAATTCCTTGATCAAGGTACTTTCTTTAAAAAGAACTCAAACATATTGCAATAGCATCATGTCTACAGAACTTTTTATTGGCAGCAAGATTTTGCCAAAGTTCAATGGATGGATGTTCATCTTTTTTGTTCTTAAACATGATATTTCTCTGAGAGAAAACTTAAATCTTGTCACTCAAATCTTTAAATAATTGCTTCAGCCTGTGATTCATGTGGTGCATGAACAAATGAGATTGAAACCTCATCTTCCTGTTGGTGATGATATCTCTGCTGCTAATACTGTGGCTATCATTCCACTGCAGTTAAACATGCCCTTGATGTTTGACTATGGGAACTAAACAGGTAAACCTGGATATATTAAGTAAGATGACAATCTAGTGACAAACTCTAAAAGCTAGTTAAAGCTTGTGTACCATTTCTTCTGACCATGACATTGCTATCCCTTTAGTTTGATCTCCTTATTGCTGTAAATTGCTTCTCCCTGATTAGCCAGACAGAATAATTTTTTACTTTTGCTCTGAATTTATATTTTTCACTGCAGCTAAGAGTAGGAGACTCTAGTTTTATCCTAGTCAAAAACCAGTTTGCTAAGTACGTTCGTGTTGTTCAGGTGTGACATGCTAATTTCTGATGAATCTCCAGCTTAGTGTATCTGTAGATGAAGGCAACAGTATAGCTAGAGAACTATGTTTTTTAAATCTTTGCAAAAAATTTGTCTTACAATATGAAGCTGACTTTGGATTTTGTTGTTGCCCACAACCAATCACATTCAGGCACTGGATACCCTTGGAAACACTAGATGGAGGGTAAATAAAAGAATTCTTGATGTTGTAGAGTGCCTTTGGGCTAAAGGTGGCAACATTGGAGGCCTTATTGATCGTGAAGATGTGAGCACATCTCAACTTGTCACTTTCAGGGGATTACTTCTCTCATCAAACAATTTGTTTCTTTTTTCTCCCTTTTTCATCTCCATCTTTTAACATTGAAAATCTAAGTGCTGGTTGATTACATTATAAAAATGTTAAAGCTATTCACTAGAAAAATGAGAGTTTTGTTTCATGAAAATATTCTTTCCTTTATCCAACAATTCGATTTCTGTTATTTTGTGCACATCCTGGGTCAAAGGTTCAAGGCTTCATGGATCCATCTGTAGATTGGATCAGGATAACCAATCCTTCATGCTTGGATTGGAAATCGGGCTTGTTTCCTCAAGGATCTGCTAAGATCCAAGCTAGTCTTGTATTTTTCCATTTTGTAAATCTCAAGTTGACCTGAACAATCTCCATCTGTTTGGTGGTTGTCCCAAATAATTGAGTGCTCAGATATTTAGGATTATCCATTCTGGTCAGTTCTTGGCCAAGGATATATGAAATATCCTTGAGGGTGGATAGGTTATCACTATTCACTAATGAATTTTGTCTCTCATTTGATTTAGCAATAAGTATTTGAATTAATATACAGAACTGTAAATAACAAGTTGCACAACTAAGGGATACACAATTTTTAGTTCTTTGATTTTAACATGACCAAAGTATCCTTAATCTCGTAAGGATGAGAGGATCCTTGTATCAATCGAAGGATAGTCTATATTAATGCAACAAATCATACATAGTTACCTAACTAACAAGCATAAACAATGAAAAATACAAGAGAGTTAGCGACATGAATACCTCTCAAGTTTCAAAAGATAGTTGTACTTTACCCTCTGAATGGTAATACACATGAATAATTCTACACAATGATATGGATGGCATGTGGTTTTGTAAACCTTCTAGAACACTCTTCTTTATGATGCATTTTGGAAGAGGTTTGGAGATTGGAGACTTGAAATCTTGGTTGGTTGGTTTACTGCAAAGCTTGGGTTGAAAGCTTGAACTCAATAACAATCGTACTTGAAAAAAAATGAAAAAAAAGAACACATTTTATTCTTTACCTGAAAAGTACTCTCGGGTGGTGGGTAGGTGTACATTTCTTGCCTTCTGATTCTCTATTCATAGCAAAATTTTGGAGTTAATTTGAGGCCCAATAGAGATAAGATGGATATATTTTATTCTGTCGGTTGATTGGAATATATAATCACTGAGGAAAAGAGTAGCTCTTGGGTGACTGATCT
Source organism: Hakea prostrata (assembly GCF_041222555.1). Taxonomy (NCBI): domain Eukaryota; kingdom Viridiplantae; phylum Streptophyta; class Magnoliopsida; order Proteales; family Proteaceae; genus Hakea; species Hakea prostrata. The sequence continues at coordinate 24,269,654 of NC_142602.1, forward strand.
GATGTCTATTAGTAGATGAGCCAGCAAGTTCCTGTTCTGTCAATTTAAAGCGATGGTTCTCTAGATGGTAGACTGACTGGCAGTTTGGCCTCCTTTTAGACTGACTGAGTTTAGGAGAAGTGTTGTGGTTCCAATTTACAAAAATAAAGGAGATATTCAAAGTTGTAATAACTATAGGGGCATTAAATTGATGAGCCATACGATGAAATTATGGGAGAGAATAATTGAAAGCCGTTTGAGACACTTAACTACAGTTACGGAGAACCAATTTGGGTTTATGCCGGGAAGATCTACAATGGAGGCTATTTACTTAATTAGGAGACTTATGGAAAGGTATAGAGAATGTAGGAAAGATCTTCATATGGTATTTATTGACCTAGAAAAAGCTTATGATACAGTCCCTAGAGCGTTAATTTGGCAAGTACTAGAGAAAAGAAGTGTTGCAAGTAAATATATAGATATAGTTAAGGATATGTATGATGGTTCGGTGACTAGTGTTAGAACAGTGGGGGGACAAAGTAATGAATTCCCGATAACAATTGGGCTACATCAAGGGTCAACTTTAAGCCCATATCAATTTGCACTGCTAATGGATGAATTAACCAAAGACATTCAAGATGAGGTCCCCTGGTGTATGCTTTTTGCGGATGATATTGTGTTGATTGATGAGACCCAAGTGGGGATTAATACCAAATTAGAATCATGAAGAGTAGCTTTGGAATCAAAAGGCTTTAAACTTAGTAGATCGAAGGCAGAATATTTAGGTTGTAACTTTAGTCATGATCGGGCAGATGATGAGGTGGTGATACTTTACGATAAAGAGATTCCTCAGAGTGATTGTTTTAGGTACCTAGGTTCAATCATAAGTAAAAGAGGTGATTTAGAAGATGAGGTTTCCCAAAGAATTAAAATAGGGTGGATGAAGTGGAGAGGTGCGTCCGGGGTCTTGATGTGATCGGCGTATTCCATTAAAGCTTAAAGGAAAACTTTATAGGACCGTTGTTCGACCAGCTATGATGTATGGTGCAGAGTGTTGGGCTGTTAAAAAGAATCATATAGATAAACTCAGTGTAGCAGAAATGAGGATGCTAAGATGGATGAGTGGCAAAACTAGGTTGGATAAGATAAGAAACGATCATATTAGAGTTGGTCTGGGAGTTGCTCCCATAAGTGATAAACTTAGAGAAAGTCGTTTAAGGTGGCACGGCCACGTTCAACGGAGACCTATAAATGCTCCTGTACGGAGAAGTGATATAATCCATATTGAAGGAACTAGAAGAGCTAGGGGTAGACCTAAGATAACCTTAGGAGAAGTGGTGAGAAAGTGTTGAAATACAATGTTTGGCAGAATGGCTTATTGATCCATGATCTCAAGCCCTTTATTTATAATAAAGTGGAAAGTAGACTATTACAAGGAATAGAAGTTTACATGAATGCAAACTCTAATTTAATTCCTATACAAACTCTTATTAGACTCCTAATAGAATCCAACACTCCCCCTCAGTGAGGCATGGATATCACACATGTCCAACTGACCAAAAAGTATAAAACATCCGTCGGTAAACACAGCAATTTGATCTTCAAACTTATAGATTACGCTTGTCTACGGACTCCATTGATTTGTCCTCATCTTTACCGCAACTTATGCTCCAAGGAAGAACGCCCAAGTAAAGAAGTAGAATCTTCAAATGTTGAGAAGACTAAATTCGCACAAATTCGAGGGAAAAATATTTGGGGTAACAATAGCTAGGGTAAAATAGCCAAAGTGAAAGTTTTAATTTGTAGCAATGTTAGATCTTTAAAGGGAAAGTTTGCCAGGAGCAACCCAAAGGTAGGGGAAAATTTGTTAAGATAAGTGACAATCTCCAAAGGTAATAGAGATCAAGTTTGCAAAGGTCAAACGACAAGTCTTTGCAAGGTTAGATCTTGAAGGGAAGATGTCAAGTTAAGGGGCAAACTCCGGGTTAACAGAGATCAAGTTCGACGGCAAAAGATAGATCTATAGCAATGTTAGATCTCCAAAGTGGAAGATTGCGAAGGTAAGGGACAAACTCAAAGGGTAGAAGATTGCGAAGGTAAGGGACAAACTTTCAAAGGAGGAAGATTGCAAGGTAAGGGACAAACTTTCAAAGGAAACAAAGATCAAATCGCATAAGGAAGTCACATGAAAGGCTGAATTGTAGACATCTCAACTCCCCTCACGTGTAGCGTACACGGGGAAGATAATAACAAAGGAAATTCCAATGGGGAAACTGAAGAGGAAGAAATTGTAATGGTAAGATAAAGTATCGAAAACAAATCTGAGAAAATGACAAAATTTGAAAGGGGTGACCAAGCCTACGGTGCCACAATGAAGGTTTGATATTACCGAATGGACCGGATTAGAAGATGTAGTCAAACGAAGTAGATCCTCCAATCGGCTCGAGCATATAAAGTCCATACCACGACCAATCTCCTTCCCGGATCCCGAGAGCTAGGTAGGAGTTGGAGGGGTAGTAGAGGAAACGTGGTCGAGGCCCGCGGAGAAGACCGCAAATACGTCGCAGAGTAGCAAACTCCCCGCGAAAACCCGCTGCAGAGGTTGTGGTGGACGCCCGAAAGATTAGCCTTGTTTCCCCTGTCTTTGTGCTCGTTTTGCTCAAAATCAGCGGCCCCATGCGTCCAACAATCCGGTATGATATGGTTGGAGGGCCACACTGACAACTCCTAGCCGGATCAGATTTAGTGCGACAGACGAAAGCGATTCCCAAATAGGAGTATGAAGCATGACTAATGACGACTTCCTCACACCGAACAGAGCATAAGACGCAGGTAGGAAAGGGAGAACGACAAGACTGCACTCGACCGATCGACCACGTCAAACCGCAAGAAGTCATACTCGAATCTATCAATGTACTCATATGTCGCCACATCACGGATTAGTGGGGTGATAATCCCCATAAGATCCAACTCGCCAAAGAGATCGCAACGGCATAATAGTGGGCCACGTAGCCTGGGTAGTCTCACGAAGCTCTTGAGCTCAAAACCCGGCATCATTCCCCAACCGCCATATGTAGTAGCCCAGATTTGGGCAGATCAAGCAATAGGTAACCCCGGGCAAATTTGGATGCATGGAATTCAAAAGGAATGACATAATAAGAGAGTCGTGATATCCATTTATCCGAAACACCGGTAGTGGGTTGATAGTAGTGCCCGTAATGTATCCAACTAGTCCCTCGCAATAGTCGGGAAGGGACGAGACCGGATCAAGAATTGGCCGCAAATCACCGAAGAGAATGAAAAGTGAAAATATCGATCAGGGGGAGAGTATCACAATAGTTGTCATGTGACAAAATATCCGCAATAGTCTTCACCCTCAAAGTAAGAAAGTCGAGAATGCAATAGCCAAACAACCCAAACGGATCTACCCGAATGACAAATATGTCCTGAAAAACGGAAGCAAAAAATCTCGAACTATACAAAACATATAAGTCCCGAAGCAAAACCAAAAAACCCCAAAACGAATTCAAAACAAACAAAAATGAATTCAAAACGAATCAAAACAATCCAGCAAAACCAAAATAACCCTCAAACGAATTCAAAACAAATCAAAAAGAATTCAAAACAAACAAACCAAAGATCCGAGGCCCGCAAGGAGAACGCCAGCGAAGAACCAAGGAGAACCCAACGAAGGGATGACAACCAAGCACGGCCGGATGAAGAATCAATAAAAAGGAGCTAAAGCCGAGTGGGAGGGGAGGATTTTCCTTCTCCCCGGTATCAAACGGAGAGCGCTCTCTTTCGTTCGGGCGACCAAGAGGACGAAAACGCCAGAACGAAGATGGCGATGGGTTTGAAAAAAATCAGAAGAAGAAGAAGGTAGGTGTCCCAAACGAATTAGGCCGATGCCATGTTGAAATACAATGTTTGGTAGAATGGCTTTTGTCCCGATCTCAAGCCCTTTATTTATAATAAAGTGGAAGTAGACTATTACAGGATAGAAGTTTACTGAATGCAAACTCTAATTTATTCCTTACAAACTCTTATTAGACCCTGTCCGAGAAAGGATATGTATAGCTTAGGCCTTGTATCTAGCATGGCCTCTAACAGAACTGATTGGAGGGCAAGAATCCATGTAGCCGACCCCATTTAGTTGGGACAAGGCTTATTGTTGTTGTTGTTGTTGTTGTTGTTGTTGTTGAGTTTAGGAGTTCCTTACTCTTTTCCCAACGTATGCTATGATCATTTATGGAATTTTGGACACCACCTAAGATCTCAAAGACATGACTGTACTTGTGATATGGGTATGCAAGTACAATATGCAAATGTGTTCTATTCTAGAACTAAGCGCCATAGTTGTCAAGGTGTTGGCCAGGCAGTGCGTTGGTGTCCAGGTGCTTTGGTCAAATTGGACGCCTTGCCTGCCTAATAGGTGTCACCTTGTATTTTAACCCTTCACAAATCGTTGTTTTTCCTAGGTTCCATGACAACTATAAGTGCACGTGAGCATTCTTCTTTGATTGGGGATTCTTGACCTTGATATTTTCAATTGATGTTCTTCAATATTTCACTAATCGTTGCATGAATCATAATCCTTCAAGTCCTGCAAGTTTCAATGACTTTTCAGGCTTGGCTACTTAGATTGATATTTCACTTAGTCAAAATATTAGGATATTCGTGTGGTTGTTATCATCAAAACAATTATGTTAAGAGGAGCATCTCCCGACAGGATCTGTACTAGGCTTGTAATGTCCTTCAAGATGCACCACATCTATTTCTCCTTTGGCTTAGGGGTGCAACTTGGGCTGGGCTGGACTGATAGAGGCTGGGGCAGCCTTACTCTAGTTCGATTTGGAGCCTGAATGCATCCCCTAGCTTTACTGGATTTTTAGTTTTGCTTTGGATACCTGTTAAGTTATGCAGTTCAAATTACACTGAATGTCTGTTATATGCCTTTGTAGGTTCCAATACCAGAAGAGCCCGACTCAGATGATTCAAGTGTGCTGCAGAACTGGAAATGGAGCATGAGAAAAGCAAAGAAGATTAACCGAGAGTTGCATGCACAACGATGTGATATAGAACTTAAGCTTGCTGTAAGATTTGCTGCTTTTAGAAATTATAAATAAATGCATTTTTACATGTATTTCTTCCTTTTTCTTTTTTAGTATGTTTTGGGAGAAGGTCAGAGAACGAAGGGGGTGGGGGAGAGAGGATAGAAAACAAAGGGATCTTATTTCCCCATTTTGAATAAATGTTGAAGAACAACTTGTGAATATCCAGCTCAGCATTTACAATTTTATAGAAATAGATTCAAATGGACTGATATGCTGTGCTGCGCAAACTTATGTATTTACATCTTGAAACAGTTGGCGAATTTCAAAAACTGCAGATCCTTGAATTTTCTGTTAACTATGTCTAATGTTCTTTGTCAGTTACTCTAGGAAAACATGTGATTCAACTAATTTTTCTATCTCAGATGTCAAGTGGTAGTCAAATTCCTCTCCCCCCCCCCCCAAAGAAAAGATAAAAGGGAAGAGATCAATTATGGTCTTAATTCTTCACACACTCTGAGGGGCTTGCTTCCATGACGGCAAAAATGTGATGCAGGTTGGGTGGATTTATGGTTTCGCAACTATCAGAAGCTAATTTCAAAATAAACCTTTCATTTGTGGGTATAAGAGTTGAAGACAGTAAATTCTATAGCTACAGATCAGAAAAACTCATGTTTAAAAAGAAATCCTAAGACAGGAAAAGAAATGGAGTTCCAAACTGGCTATGTATTGGGAACAAATGAATCACGTAGTAAGATGTTTCACAATCTAGGATGCCTGAAATCCATTTCAGGCCTCCCAAAGCCATTGTCAGTGGAGTTTTATTAGTTCATGAATCTTGGATGAACACTGTTGACAAGGTAATTTCAGAGTTGAACGGAAGCTAGAACCTAGTGGTTGCTCTGAGAGATCCTTTTTTCTCATCCAGCCAGGGATGAGTGGATTATAATTTTGGAGCATGGTATTTAGATTGAAACCTAAAAATTGATTATGACATCAGAGCTAGAAGTATTAATCACATTTGTTCTGAAAAAAAACAAAAATCACTGGTATCTACAGTTTTAGAGGTATTACAGCAAAAAAACCCCAACATGACACCATAATTTTTTATTGGTCAACACAAAATTGAATACCAAAAGAAGAAATAGATAGAATGGGCCTTAGAAAAGGGGAAGAAGGGGGGGGGGTGTTACGGAGATAATGATAAAATGAGGAACCCAACCCCCAGGAGACGAGACAAAAGATTGCAGTAAGGAGAGGGGGAGACCCTGTTCGTTAGGGAATCACTGAGAGAGGCCTTAGATAACTTTGATGATTGGATTATCATTTGAACTTTGTAATTTGAAATGTTAACATGTGGAATACATTAGACTTGTTTGAATTTTGAACTTTAAGAGTTAATGTATGAGTATGCAATGGACCACTTTGAGGCTTTACTTCAGCGTAGTGTCTCCAACTTTGGTCCAATGTGGAACAGTGGAACTCACATTTACACTATTTTTGTAATAAATCTGAAATCACTAGTATGTTCAAAAGGGTTGGATTAGGCTGGAGAGCAAGCTTCAACCCCAAATAACCCCTAATACCCCTTGAATTAGCGCCTTGAGTTTGGTAAAAAAATCTGCTGAATCAGAAGGATCTTGCTTATTTCACTCTGTTGAGTTGGCAACGTAGACCTCCAAATCGAGATCTTGAACCATGGTTATGATGGACGATGTCGTTCTTGAACCAAACTAAGTTGTGCCGCATGAGCTCCGACGAGGTCACAAGTTGCTTTAGAATTGAATGGGCCTGAAGAAGATGCAGGCCAAACAACAATATCTCCCCTAGCACTATGCCTTCTGGGAGTGGAGGACAAGGCATTCCAGATAGTTGATGACAAAAAGGAAGTTGGAGGCAGGGGGCACGAATTCGTCTTATTGAATGATACATGCAACCAAGGCTTTTGAACCAGCATAATGGACGAGAGCATCCATGGTTGCAAATGGTCAAGCCAAAGGCAGGTGGAAGGCACTATCATCAAATTTGGCATGTGGTTGCCCTCATGAGGCATAAGCTTTAGAATCTTGCATCAGACTGAAGAAGAATTAGTGATAGGGGTAACATTTCCAAATAGGATTATCGCGAAGAGGTCCAGGGTAGCCCCACCAACCAAACACTTCCTTCTTAGCCACGACCTTCCCAGATCAGTTTGAGAATGTCAGTGGAATTAACACCTTCGATTCTTCTCAAGCCAAGACAGGGCAGGCCTTGGTGCAACAGTAATAGTTGCTTCTTTGTGACCAAGTGGTAGTGGATTCAAGTCTAGAACATCTTCTTAGGGAAAGCAGGGTAAGGCTGGGTTTCATCCTTCCCTGATCAGTTTGAGAATGTCAGTGGAATTAACGCCTTTGATTCTTCTCAAGCCAAGACAGGGCAGGCGTTGGTGCAACAGTAATAGTTGCTTCTTTGTGACCAAGTGGTTGTGGATTCAAGTCTACAACATCTTCTTAGGGAAAGCAGGGTAAGGCAGGGTACATTATGATCCTCCCTAGGCCCTACAATGGTAGGTGCCTTGTGCACTGGACACATCCTTTTCTTCTCAAGCCAAGAACCCTCATCCTTGGGAAACAGACAACAGCCTACCTGATAGGTTGGACAACTTAGAGGACTCAGATCCTTCCTTGAAGTGCACAATTTAGAGTATTTAGAAGGCACACATGAAGGACTCACAACTTAAATTGGTGGATGAAGGTAACATGAAAATACCCGACCAGTGAACGCAGGATTGAAGGACAATATGAATGGAGAGAAGGGATAGCCCTGGCGAGTTCCCACCGTAGAGGTGAAGAAACCAGCCAGACTATCATTAATAGACACTAAGAAGAATGGAAAAGAAATGTGCTGATAGATTCAATTGACCAGAATTGGAGGAAAGGCTATTTGGTAATCAAAAATCTTCATGAGCGCAGCAAGAGAGTAGGATTTTCTGTCGAAGCCTCTGAGAAGCTCATTTATTTACGTGTTAACTAGAATGTGGAAGTTGCCCTATTCAGCCGGTTGCTTTTTGGAGATTAATATTTTAAAAAGTTGCAAATTAACATTCCTTGGAGGATTACTCTCTTTATTCATGATTGCTGGTGGTAGGCAAACTTGTTAATGTCTGGTCTCTTATAGTTATGTCTGTTGTCCAGCTGACCAATTAGCTAGCCTTGGTTGAAGAATTCAAAGTCCCTGTTTGGCACCTAACCACACCCCCCCCCGGCGGGGGCCTCTCTTCTTCTGCCTCTGTTCGTTGATAGTACTGGTTGCAAGTTTCTGCATCATTTAAATTTCAATGAAAGGCACGTCTCTTCCCCCCCCCCAAAAAAAAAAAAAAAAAAAGTTTTCTTGGAGCTCTTGGGTTTTCTTCAAACCAAAAGCAAAAGGTAGGCATTTACTTTAATTGTATAGGAGTACCAATCAAATCTGATGTAGAGCATTTTTTACATAAAAAAATATATACTCCCTGGACTAAGGAGACTCGTATCAGATTCTTGTAAGGGTTTGGTTTCAGGGATGTATACTCAAATCATAGAACTAATAACACTTTAACACCAATTATTCCAAGGCTCTTGAACCTATTTTAACTCCACCATCTACTGGTAAACTACTAGACTAATGAGGCCCATAACTGACTACTGCAACTCAACCTCATCTCAATTAAATGGTATTGGCTCCGTGAATCCTTGCCTTCTAATTTTGGCTTCATACTTGATACAAGCCTTAAGTTATGAATGCTTCCTCACCAATTCTCCTAGGGTCATTTTAGGTCTGCTCCTGGCTCTTTTTTTTAGTTCCTTCAATCTGAATCAAGTCATTTTTCCATTCTGGAGAATCCAAAGGTCTCTGTTGAACATGGCCATGCCACCTCAGTCGACTTTCTAATAGTTTATCATGCGTTGGAGCTGCTCCCTAATAAGCCCTTTGTGATCTTCTTTACTTTATCTTTCCTAGTTTTCAAACATCCATCTCAACATTCTCATCTCTACTTCACTAAATTTATCTACATGATGCTCCTGAATTGCCCAACATTCTATAACATACATCAATGTCGATTTTATGACTATTCTGTAAAATTTCCTTTAAACCTGAAACTGACTAATCAGAAAAATAGGGTATAAAGAATAAGATCAAATGAAAAGAAAGCCAATGTATTGAATGGTGGCCTGTGAAGAAATAATTGAAAGGGGAGGGAGGATTGCTGAAACCAGCTATTATCCATGGCCTGACTTGCTTGTTCCTGTGCCGGTAAGTTGGGCCTTATTCAAGGCTACTCAAGTGACCAGCTTTATGTTTTGGTTGGCAGCAGCCACAAACTAGCCATGCGCACAATCATGAGTAACTTTTTCGTGATTTCAGTTTTCATTTAAACATTTGTGGTATATTCTTTTGGATTTTCTTTTCTACCATCAGTAATCCTGAAAAAGGTTGATTTTGAACCAGGTGGCTCGGAAAATGAAAGATGATGAAGGCTTTTATTATCCCCATAATCTAGACTTTCGAGGTCGTGCCTATCCTATGCATTCACATTTGAATCATCTAAGTTCTGATCTGTGCCGTGGAGTTCTTGAGTTCTCAGAAGGACGGCCACTTGGGAAATCTGGGTTGTACTGGTTGAAGATACATCTGGGAAATCTGTATGGTGGTGGTGTTGAAAAGCTTTCTTATGATGGGCGCTTAGCTTTTGTGGAGGACCATCTGGATGATATTTTTGATTCAGCAGATAAACCTGTTGAGGGTAATTGCTGGTGGCTAAATGCTGAAGATCCTTTCCAGTGCTTGGCAGCCTGTGTTAATCTGTCAGAGGCCTTAAGAAGCTCATCCCCACATACTGTCATTTCTCACCTGCCTATTCACCAAGTAAGTGATTTCAGAAACTGTAGGACCAAAAAGCTGTCACATTTTAGTTCAACACCCCCAGAACAATGGGGATGTGTGGATGATTTAAAGTTTGCCTTTCTATCCTCTAGTAATCAAGAAAGCCGCCTGTTTCACTGTAGCTGTGGTTCTTTTGGTAGTTAAACCTTTCAGTAAATAAGGGAAAACCTGTGTATCTGGCATCCCTTCTTTAATAGAAAATATCTATTCGAACTTCCTAAAAGCCATTATGAACCTAAATCCCAGCCTAAGCACCAATATTGAAAACAAAATATTATTTTTTTTTTATGAGAACTGAATCTTGAATTGACTGCACAAATAATAAGTTTTAGTTTGGTTGAGGTGATGAATGCTGGAGGCAACAAGAATGTGTATTGATGTAAACGGTTGAATAATCAAGAAAATATATTTATATAAAACTTACAAAGGTGTGAGGACACTGTTCTTAAGCACTATCATAGGAGCGTTGGAGAAATGCGCGTTTACTTATTAAAGAAGAGGTAGGGAGCTCCTCAGCCTTGAGTAAGCTACCTCAGTGTGGTTTTAACAGAACTAGTACTTATTTTATGCTATATGCTTTAATCGCAACCACTGGGGAGAGAGTCCCTACCTCCCCGTATTTCTATCCATAGTCCCAAAATCCCAATAATGTTCACCAATCCAAATGGACGATGCCTAAAAAATCCCTCCCTGTACATAGTCAAATTCCTAATGTATCCACCAATCCAAATGGACAGGACGTGTAAAAAATCCTGGGACTTTATCTGGCATTGGTTCAGGTTTCTAAGTAGCTTCCTGCATGCTGTACATCGTTTCAGACTTTCAGCTCTTGTATTATCCATACTTTCAACAAGAATGACTCTCCTGAGATACATTATCTACCGTCAAAATTCTCTCCTTTTCACAAACAAACATTTTTGAACTAATTGTCCTGATTGGTCAAACTAATGACTTGGGACCAGTTGACATGTGGTTGAGCCAGTTCAACCAGCAAGGACGTGAGTTGGTATAATTGAGGTTTTAACTACAGTGATAAGCTGTAAATGTTTTCTTCTCTGTGTTTCCAGCTGAAATTGTACGGGAGATATGACCCTCTCTGAGAGAATATATTCTAGAGCTAACCCTGCGTCTGCGTTGTTTGGTTTTGTTTCAAAGTATGTACAAATGATCTTTTTCTCTCAACCAAATTATCTGTTGTTTGCTAAGGGAAAAAATTATTAAACTGGAAATAATCAAATAAGTTCTAGGATTTTCATGGTAGATTGAAGTCTCTTTTAGTAAACTGCATTAGGATTTAGGACCAACTGGCAGACATTGACTTTGGTCCCATTAAGATTTAGTGTTCTACTTACAGTTGCACGGCCTACTAAGGCTTGTAGGTCAAAGACAAATAGTTTTTATTTTTTTGGATGAATAAATAATTTAAATTACGAAAAAAAAGGAAAACAAAGCGACCTTTAAGAGGAAGACCCAAGAGAAGAGCTAAGACCCTAGGAGACAACAATAAGTCTGTTCTTGGGGTATCATCAATCAGGGGGAGGGGAGAAATTACAAGTCTAGAAGAAACAACAAAGAAGATGGCATTCCAAATCATATCTTTGGAGCAGGATTTGGAAGTCCATCTTTGGAGATTACGCTCCCACCAAAGATGATGGACAGTGGCACAAAACACGAGCTTACCAACCTGGTCACAAATGGTAGTACTTGAAAAGTTTCTCAGAATCCAAGACAAGACCCTAGCAAAACTGAAGGAGCTAATCGAACAGGGCCAAATGGAAGATAGGGCTTTTTCCTAGATAGATCTGGAAAAGGGCAAGAAAAGAAGAGGTGGTCAAGGTCCTCCGAGCCATTCCAACAAAGAATACAACTTGGGTTTACAGGGATATGGCGGCCAGTTAGGAAGGATTGGGTGGGTAGGGCAAGGTTAAGGGCTGTCCAGAGGGTAAGGGAGTGTCGGGGAATGTGGCCTTTGAACCAAACCAGGGGAGGCCAAGGGGGTTTTGGGGTATAGGCACGGAGAAGGTTCCAGGCTGAATAGGTGGAGAAGGTTTTGGTAGGGGATGAAAGACAAATAGTTATCATCCTCAATGGGTCTTTTTTTTCCAGTTGTTTTTATTACACATTTCTGAAGGCCGAGAAACGTAGGATGGATTGGTTGTTGGTCTTCCAATGAAGTTTGGTTTTTCCTCATGTTTGGGGAATTGGGTGATTGTCATTTGATCTTCTCGCAACCCCTTCATGTTCATCATGTATGCTACATCACCACTTAAGAGTAGTTGTAGGTCTTTTAACGTTTGAGGTGGCATGACCACATTCAATGAAGGCCTTTAAGTACTCCTATATGGAGAAGTGATTTAATCCTGATCGTAGGAACTAGAAGAGCTAGGGGCAGACCTAGAATAACCTGAGGAGAAGTGGTGAGAAAGGATATGCATGGCTTAGGCCTTCTATCTGGTATGGCCTCAAATAGAGATGATTGGAAGGCAAGATCAGTGTAGCTGACCCCATTTAGTTGCGATAAAGCTTGTTGTTGTTGTTATGTCTTTGATGAGGTGTTATTTCATTTAATTTTTCCAATTGCTTCTGGTCATGCCTGTTCATCAATGGCTCATGCTATATGTATGTGTATTGACTGCATACCTGCTCTTTTACTTTTGAATTTTAATCTTACCTTAGTATTATACATTCACTGTATAAGTGATGTTTGTTAAAACTGATTATCTTGACTGGCTTGCACTCTAATAGGATGGATCATGCAATGGTTTGCAGCACTATGCAGCTCTGGGAAGAGATAGTGTAAGTTTATTAACACTATTGAGGCAGTATATCCATTTTTGTTTTATTGTCATACATATTATTGATATAATGTTTAAGAATGAGCATATTGGCATTCAAACTGTGTCAGTACCAAAAAAGGAAAGGAAAAAAAATAAACTGTAGGAGCTAGCTCTTTGTTTCCGTACTTGATACTACTTAGGGATGAAGATTTGCATATTCTTATCTTCCAGCCATCTTTACCTTGTAATCATGCTCTATTTACACTATATTGCTTCTTGCCTAGTCTTTTTTATTTGCTGATCCTTCTTGTTTTTCAATCTTTTCCTGCATTGGGTGGGTTTATATCTCAGTTGGAAGCTGCTGCAGTAAACTTAGTTGCTCGGGAGAAGCCTGCTGATGTATACTCAGAAATAGCATCTAGGTATGAGGTTATCCATGACTGAAAATCTTTCTGAAGAAAATGAATAGCTCTTTCTTATAATATCTTTAAACTTTGATGAGATGGTGGCAAGAACTATGGAAGTTTGCAAAATCTCAAATGCATCTCATCCCATCCAATGGATGAGCTTCATGTTATGCACTGTATAACTTTTTCGAAATACAATTCTGCACCATATATTTGTCTGTATATGCCATTGTACAAAAAATGGGAAACCCTGAGCCACCATTAGCATTTCCTCTTCAGTTATCTCCTGAGCCAATTCCTTGTCTGATTAGATTTTTTCTGTTTCAAAATCTGAAGTGAGACTAATGCTTCATGATCAACCTCCCAAGTCCCAAGCAATCAAATAAATTTCTAGCTATACACCTACCTTTATATTTTTAAATAAATCATAAACAACGGTGAGTTTTCCCTCGCTCGAACAACAAAACAAGACTGCTGTTGAACATTCTGTGTGTTGGATGACTGGTTCATTTTTTCTGCAGTTGACAGTACATCCCCTGATTGTTGTGCTAAGAATTTGGCTTTGCATGTATAAGCTTTTCTGCCACATGATTTTTCTCTCTTTTTATATATCCCATTTTATTAAGAAAGACCCTGAAGGTAATCTGTTGTCCAATCTTAAGGGTTTTTGACATCATGAAGATGGATTCAGAGAAGGATCCTGCAACTAACCGAACTGCTTTATTAGCTAAGATCTTAATTGATCAGGTCAGTTTTCCCTTCTAAAGTGTTGGTTTTGAATGCTTCATTCAGAAATGAGGATGTTGATTGGAAACTGCATTCAGTACCTGCTTTCAGAATTCAGCTGATGATTTCAAGTGTTTACTAGTTTTCAGGTGGATCGGAAATTGGTGAAGCAAACAGTGATGACTTCAGTATATGGCGTTACTTATGTTGGGGCACGTGAGCAGATTAAAAGAAGGCTGCAGGAGAAGGGTCATATCACTGATGATAGGCTGCTGTTTAGTGCATCTTGCTATGCTGCTAAAGTAGGTAACCTGAAATGTAAAATCAAGGATTTTAACTGGAGTCAGTACCTCATTTTACATAGTATTTGGTATAATAACATATTATTAATAACATTTCAAAATGACTCTGGAAGCCTTATCCCAGTTACTTGGCTTTCCCTCATGGGTCCGCATTTCTTCATAAGGCCATATCTGCCTGTAACTTGGAACCAATCATTCCCCACAACTTCGACCAGTATTCCCTTGTCCTTTTGGAACCTTCTGGTATGTACCATATGTCTCCTATTGGTCCATTTAGACTTTGTTGGCATATTGTAAATACAAGAAGACATGAGATTGTGTAATGTAAAAGTCGACCTCAAACTAGGGAAAATAAGCAAGTGAACGACTGCAGCCAGATCAACACAATAAAGGATGAACAGATTGAATAACTAAAAACTTTTATTGCCTTTCCCTGCTGTTTACATATGAAAGAACAAGAAGAAGAAGAAGAGGATTTAGAAGCTAGGGGGTAGGGATAGTAAGCCTCTTGCCTATAGCTATCTCAGCTGTTGATACTAGTCTTCCTCAGACCCAACACTTGCAACCAAGCAGCAGAAGTTCCCATTAATCAAAGTCATAATTCTCATACTGGTAGAACCTATTTATCGCTTGGCCCAAGCTTAACAAAATAGAAGTCTCAATAATATAAATTTAAGAACATAAGAAGAATATAAGTAAAATCTAAGTAACTAAGTAGAAGCTCTAAATCAGCTAAGCAACTAAGATGGAAACTCTCTCTAAATATAATTGCCATATTTAACTATAGAAACTATAAAAGTAGTGCTTACTGAAATTAGAAATTGCCTAAGATTCTATTGCAATGAAATAAAATATGCTCTCTAAAACTAAAAAGTAGAATCTAAACGATGACAGCATTAAGGTAGAATATTTCTCCACCTGATGGATCCACAATTTCTTCTATAAACCACCCCTCGCAATGCAAATGTGAGGCTGCGACACAGTTCAGGTGAACACTGATTTGGGCTTTTTTCCTTGAGATGTCGATCAACATCATAATGGTTTTGGGCCTAAAAGTGTTCAAATTTCACTTGGGAAAAATACGTTATAACTTTCCTTGGTGACTTTAGAAAGGAAAACAAGGGGGAAACAAACAACAGTTATTTTGAGAAAAATAAATAATTAGTAGACTTACATCTAATGCAGCAAACTTATTCTACTGTTTAGTAGTTTCCATTTATTCCAGTGAAGACCAAAAAAAAAATATGAAAGCAACATGTTTGACAGAGTGATTTGTTTTCTTTTGGTAAAGGTCTTGCCAGAATTTCAAGTTGAGTGCATTTGTCAAGTTGCAGCCCTATCCAAGCCCAAACCATGGTAAATAGTCAGCCCCAATCAACCAGTGGGGCTTTCTGCTTAGTCACATAGTTCCATACTTCCAGTCAGGTTTGGCAACATTGATTCATGTTTGAGACTTTGAGGGGATGTTTTAGGGAATCTATTAGGACCCTAGGATGAGAGGCCTTGTGGAATGAGGGTTAGTTAGGGTTATTTGAAATAATAAATAGAGGGAAAGAGGGAAGGAAGATCATCGAATTTTGGAGAGTCTTGTGGGCAGCCGTAGGCTGAGGGAACACCATGAGGTGTGGGGGGGGGGTGACTGGCACCATAGAAACCAGTGTTATCTTGTTATTTCTTGCATTCTTGTATGAATTTTTGGGAAATATTATTAGGGTTTCATCAATTGGCATCAGAGCTGTAACGATCCAAGGAGGTGATGACACTGCCTTCGTTTTCTGGTGAAGGAGGAGTTCAGAGATGGATTTTAGAGGTTCTTCTCTTCTGCTGGGAGAACCAGATCGAGGAAGAGCAGTGGTTGGGGGTAGTGATCCAACATCTGGAAGGAGAGGCACTTAATTGGATCTATCACAAGAATTGGACGGCATTTTCTTGGTCGGGATTCAAAGAAGCCCTGAGGTGTGAGTTTAACGAACCGACATCAAACTTGGAGATAGACAACAACCAGGTTGAGAAGTATCGAATGAAGGATGAAGTACTGCCGGATACGGAAGTCACGCATCACCAAACGTGGAGCAAAAAGATGAAGATAGGATTGAGTGAAGATACCTACCGGACTAGAGTGGAGGAGCAATATTCTGCTATAAAATCGAGATGCAGTGAAGTGAAGAAGCATAGAAGGAGGCCAGGTACAATCGATGGCAAGTTGCAGGCGGCCAAAAATTCTATTCGCAGGAAAGGAAGAAGATGGTGGAGTTTTAGGGTTTTTGAGGTTGGTTCGGCTCGACCCAAACCGGTCAATTAGTTTGGTTCAAACATTAAGGGCCAAGGAGCTTCTAATTCGGGCCCAATTCAGGTATGCTTAGAATCAGATTTAGAGCCCAAGAGATCCAAGTTAAAAGATTGGGCCGTACGTTTTCCTAAGAAACCCAATTGGGCCCAGCCCATTCCATTAATCCCCAGCCCATCGTATTTCATTAACTCAATATCCAACCCATATTTGTTAACCCATGATTTTAAGTGTTCATGTCTAGCCCATTTAATAGAATTTTTTATACCACTTTTATTAAAATCATGGGTTAACCCTAACTATTTCTGTTGGAAGACGATGGATTTTCCTCAGTCGCTGCAGCCCCAACCTTGCCGCCTCCCTTTCTATTCTAAAGTTCAGAGGTTGAAGACGATGGTTTCCCAACTTGTTGGTTCGGTTGGACCATTTTCTGGCAAGTTCTTGGTTCAAGCTTGGTTTGGGTTTGGGTTTTGACCCATTTAAGTTATTTGGGTTTAAAGTAATGCTGAAAAGGCTTGGATTTTGGGTATACGAAATGGGCCAGTCCTATGAGTGATGATGAAAAGGAGTAAGGTCCAAATACTTAAACCCATGGGTGAAGAGTAATGGGCTGATCGTTGGGTTTGATTGTAGGGATTGGGTTTTGGGTTATGAAACTGTAATGGGCCCAAAATAATTATATTAAATGGGCTAGACATGAACACTTAAAATCATGGGTTAACAAATATGGGTTGGATATTGAGTTAATGAAATACGATGGGCTGAGGATTAATGGAATGGGTTGGGCCCAAGGGGGTTTCTTAGGAAAACGTACGGCCCAATCTTTGAACTTGAATCTCTTGGGCTCTAAATCTGATTCTAAGCATACCTGAATTGGGCCCGAATTAGAAGCTCCTTGGCCCTTAATGTTTGAACCAAACTGATTGACCGGTTTGGGTCGAGCCGAACCAACCTCAAAAACCCTAAAACTCCACCGTCTTCTTCCTTTCCTGCGAATAGAATTTTTGGCCGCCTGCAACTTGCCGTCGATTGTACCTGGCATCCTTCTATGCTTCTTCACTTCACTGCATCTCGATTTTATGGCATAATATTGCTCCTCCACTCTGGTCCGGTAGGTATCTTCACTCAATCCTATCTTCATCTTTTTGCTCCACGTTTAGTGATGCGTGACTTCCGTAGCCGGCAATACTTCATCCTTCATTCGATACTTCTTAACCTGGTTGTTGTCTATCTCCAAATTTGATGTCGGTTCGCTAAACTCACACCTCAGGGCTTCTTTGAATCCCGTCCAAGAAAATGCCGTCCAATTCTTGTGATAGATCCAATTAAGTGCCTCTCCTTCCAGATGTTGGATCACTACCCCCAACCACTGCTCTTCCTCGATCTGGTTCTCCCAGCAGAAGAGAAGAACCTCTAAAATCCATCTCTGAACTCCTCCTTCACCAGAAAACGAAGGCAGTGTCATCACCTCCCTGGATCATTACAGCTCTGATACCAATTGATGAAACCTTAATAATATTTCCCAAAAATTCATACAAGAATGCAAGAAATAACAAGATAACACTGGTTTCTATGGTGCCAGTCACCCCCCCCACACCTCACGGTGTTCCCTCAGCCTATGGCTGCCCACAAGACTCTCCAAAATTCGATGATCTTCCTTCCCTCTATTTATTATTTCAAATAACCCTAAGTAACCCTCATTCCACAAGGCCTCTCATCCTAGGGTCCTAACACTACCGGCCCCTCGAAAATTACCTTGTCCTCAAGGTGATGGAATTGTTGAAGTTTAGTCGTGTGATGGTGCCGCATAACCGTAGTAAATCATCCTCCCAAGCTGAATAACACACCCACTGCTCAAAATCAGACTTGGAGCATTTTTTTTTTTTTTTTTTTGCCTGCAACAAAATTAATCTCCATCGCACCGCTGGATCTCGAAGGAGCCTGCGTGCAGCTGTTGGAAGACGGTGGATTTTCCTCAGTCACTGCAGCACCAACCTTGCCGCCTCCCTTTCTATTCTGAAGTTCAGAGGTTGAAGACGATGGTTCCCCAACTTGTTGGTTCGGTTGGACCATTTTCTGGCAAGTTCTTGGTTTGGGTTTGGGTTTTGACCCGTTTGAGTTATTTGGGTTTAAAGCAATGCTGAAAAGGCTTGGATTTTGGGTATACGAAATAGTCCAACCCCACGAGGAGAGAAAAGGAGGGCCAAAACAAACCCAGGGGAAGAGAGGGTGATCGTGGTTTGATTGTAGGTATTTCATTAACTCAATATCCAAACCATATTTGTTAACCCATGATTTTAAGTGTTCATGTCTAGCCCATGAGTGATGATGAAATGTGTTCATGATTTTAAGTGTTCAAGAAAGGTGATGAAACCCTAATAATATTTCCCAAAAATTCATACAAGAATGCCAGAAATAACAAGATAATACTGGTTTCTATGGTGCCAATCACCCCCCACACCTCACGGTGTTCCCTTAGCCTATGGCTACCCACAAGACTCTCCAAAATTCCATCCCTCTCTCTTCCCTCTTTCCCTCTATTTATTATCTCAAATAACCCTAACTAACCCTCATTCCACAAGGCCTCATCCCTAGGGTAACCCTAACTAATCCTCATTCCACAAGGCCTCATTCCTAGGGTCCTAACACTACCGACCCCTCGAAAATCACTTTGTCCCCAAGGTGATGGAATTGTTGAAGTTTAGTCGTATGATGGTGCCGCATAACCGTAGTAATTCAATATCGTCCTCTCAGGCTGAATAACACACCCACTGCTCAAAATCAGACTTGGAGTTTTTTTTTTTTTTTTTTTTTTTGCTTGCAACAAAATTAATCCCCATCGCACCGCTGGATCTCAAGGAGCCTGCGTTAATCTGTTGGAAGATGATGGATTTTCCTCAGTCGCTGCAGCCCCAACGTTGCCGCCTCCCTTTCTATTCTGAAGTTCAGAGGTTGAAGACGATGGTTCCCCAACTTGTTGGTTCGGTTGGACCATTTTCTGGCAAGTTCTTGGTTCAGGCTTGGTTTGGGTTTGGGTTTTGACCCGTTTAAGTTATTTGGGTTTAAAGTAATGCTGAAAAGGCTTGAATTTTGGGTATACAAAATGGGCCAGGCCCATGAGTGATGATGAAAAGGAGTAAGGTCCAAATACTTAAACCCATGGGTGAAGAGTAATGGGCTGATCGTTGGTTTGATTGTAGGGATTGGGTTTTGGGTTATGAAACTGTAATGGGCCCAAAATAATTCTATTAAATGGGCTAGACATGAACACTTAAAATCATGGGTTAACAAATATGGGTTGGATATTGAGTTAATGAAATACGATGGGCTTGGGATTAATGGAATGGGTTGGGCCCAAGGGGGTTTCTTAGGAAAACGTACGGCCCAATCTTTGAACTTGGATCTCTTGGGCTCTAAATCTGATTCTAAGCATACCTGAATTGGGCCCGAATTAGAAGCTCCTTGGCCCTTAATGTTTGAACCAAACTGATTGACCGGTTTGGGTCGAGCCGAACCAACCTCAAAAACCCTAAAACTCCACCGTCTTCTTCCTTTCCTGCGAATAGAATTTTTGGCCGCCTGCAACTTGCCATCGATTGTACCTGGCCTCCTTCTATGCTTCTTCACTTCACTGCATCTCGATTTTATGGCATAATATTGCTCCTCCACTCTGGTCCGGTAGGTATCTTCACTCAATCCTATCTTCATCTTTTTGCTCCACGTTTGGTGATGCGTGACTTCCGTAGCCGGCAGTACTTCATCCTTCATTCGATACTTCTCAACCTGGTTGTTGTCTATCTCCAAATTTGATGTCGGTTCGCTAAACTCACACCTCAGGGCTTCTTTGAATCCCGTCCAAGAAAATGCCGTCCAATTCTTGTGATAGATCCAATTAAGTGCCTCTCCTTCCAGATGTTGGATCGCTACCCCCAACCATTGCTCTTCCTCGATCTGGTTCTCCCGGCCAGAAGAGAAGAACCTCTAAAATCCATCTCTCGAACTCCTCCTTCACCAGAAAACGAAGGCAATGTCATCACCTCCCTGGATCGTTACAGGTCTGATACCAATTGATGAAACCCTAATAATATTTCCCAAAAATTCATACAAGAATGCAAGAAATAACAAGATAACACTGGTTTCTATGGTGCCAGTCACCCCCCCCCACACCTCACGGTGTTCCCTCAGCCTACGGCTGCCCACAAGACTCTCCAAAATTCGATCCCTCTCTCTTCCCTCTTTCCCTCTATCTCATAACCCTAACTACCCTCATTCCCTAGGCCTCATCTCAAGGGTAACCCTAACTAACCCTCATAAGGCCTCATCCCTAGGGTAACCCTAACTAACCCTCATTCCACAAGGCCTCATCCCTAGGGTAGGACCCTAGGATGAGAGGCCTTGTGGAATGAGGGTTAGTTAGGGTTATTTGAAATAATAAATAGAGGGAAGGAAGATCATCGAATTTTGGAGAGTCTTGTGGGCAGCCGTAGGCTGAGGGAACACCGTGAGGTGGGGGGGGTGACTGGCACCATAGAAACTTGTGTTATCTTGTTATTTCTTGCATTCTTGTATGAATTTTTGGGAAATGGTATTAGGGTTTCATCAGAATCCCATTAAATCAAGTGTTCACAGGACAAAAGGAAGAGAAACATATGTCTGTCTATTTGAAAGGAATATAGATGCATTATCCAACCTTAAGGAGTTATGGAGGAAAAGAAAGGAAACGAGAACAAAAGTAATTGCATCTTGTGGTTCTTAATTGAGACTAATTTTTTAGTAGACTGGCCTAACAGTCTGGAAATGACTTTAAGCAGTGTAGAGGCTTTGGATTTGGTAGCATAACCTTATCCCTGGTTCCCAACTAAATGGATTTGGTACATGGATTCAGAGGAGGCTGACTCAGTAATAAAAGAGAGTAACAAAGAAGTAAGACGGACAACAAGTAGTCTAGACAGCAGATTGAAAAGAATACCTGAAACCTGGGGTCAAGAAATCCCAATGAGTTATTTAAACCTTAAGAATTTAGGCTCAGAAGATTCACTTATTTGATACCTTTATGTGCAAATTCAATTGTATTAAGGAAAACCAGATGATGTAAACCATTTTCAGGGGCTGCATAGGGCCTAGGGTTGCTTCCCCAAACCCTACGGCCCATAATTCCACCAGGGGTATTTTGGTCATTTTTGCAATTTTTTGTTGAGTCCAACAGGTGTCATTGGGTCCATCACGTTAGTGTGACTCTAGATCTACTTCTATTACTGAATTTGAATCCTAAGTTTGCAAGTTATTGAAGAGTCTTGATTAGAGTGGGATTCCTAATTTTTGAGGGAGTCCATTAGAGTTGTCCTATCTCCTTGCGAGGAACCTACATCTACTCTTAGAATTCAAATTGGAAATCGCTAGAGTTAGTAATGAAGATTCCTTGTGTGTTTTAGTTAGACTTGGATTGCAAATTAGAATTCAAGTTTGATCTCTTGAGTTGAGTCCTAGTATAATTTCCTTCAGTAGGTGATAAATAAGCCTTCAAACCTTGTAAACAGCAGATTGATTTGATAAATAAAATTGAGATTGAGTTTGGAGGCAAGCTAGAGAAGTCATGGTTTCCTAGAGTGGACCTGCAGCAACTTCAAGAGTGTATTTTGCAGCTTTTCTTCAACTCCAGCATTCTTTTTCAAAGTACAGCAACCCTAATCCACTCCCACATAAGTACCAGCCCCCTTCCCCATCCTTCTAAACCCTAGTGTTTAGAATCCCAGCCCTTCCCTCCATCGGAGACAACCCCAGCCCCCTCCCAACCGCTGTGGTATCCTTAGTACCCCTCCCCCTTCATTTTTAGTCAACCCCCAACCCTCCCCTAACCCTAAATCATAGTTACAGCCCCTCCCTCATAACCTTTCTTCTTCTTTTCTTCTTTTCCTACCTGCAGCAGCTTAGGATTTTTCCAGAAAACTAAAACCAGAATTATTCCCAACCCTAGAACACCTATATCTTATAAACCCTAACCCCAATCCCTTCACCCTTTAGGATTAGCTTCCCTATCCCCTTACTCACACTTGATCCCATCCCCACTCCCTTTCCTTCATCAGAACCCTGGAAAATTCTGTATATTCCATCTTCTTCATTAGAAACCTTACCCTAGAATCTTCCAATTCCTAAATCTCTTTAACCTTCCATCCAAACCTTAAAACCTTTTAGAATTAGATTGATTCAACCCTGAGTGAAACTCGGCCTTACCTTGATCCAAACCTCAGAAACTCTAATTCTTATCAAACTCTAGATTTCTAAACCTTAAACTATAAAATTCAGACCTGAAATAGCAATTACAGCAATGTCTCAAGCCCTTAAACCTAAAAACATAAACCCCTAAGCCTGGCTGAACCTGCCCCCCCAACTCTAACCTAACCCATCCACTGAAGGTGTTTGCAGCCTTACAAGATTGTTGATTCTCAGGGAAGAGGATCCTGGAATTGAGCTTGGTTATAGGGCAAAATTCAATCAACTAAACCCTAGATACTGGTTCACATCACCAGATGTCTTGTACGACTTTGGATTGTGCTTTTGAGACAAGGCATGTTATTATGAACTTAGAATAAAATATTTATTATTGATCTTGGACTGGTCGAGTTTCCCTACAAACCCAGTAAAACCGTGCCCAAATGTTTGAGTTAGTTAAACTTGTTAATTTTTTTCCCTAAAGTCATGTCCTCATTATAGATATAAATATTTGATGGAGGCAAAGTCCACTAACCAGCATTTAAGACCCCCAAATGCCACTGTAGGATGGATATTCTGGTAAAAAGGGACTAGTATTAAGACCCACAGGTTATACACAATCTAAGGGTCTGATTTGTGCACATAGCGGAGTTCCTGTCTATGGCAACTTCTGCTAGAACGAGAAACTAGGTAAAAACTTTGATTCTTAGAACACGTTCAGATTGACACTAACACTATGTGATTTTAAATTTTAATTATAAGAATACCTGAATTTATCTCTGAAAACAGACAATTGGAATTGAAGTTTCAGAGATTCCCAAACCAGCAGCTTTTGATCGATCAACACTAGTAGCTTGTAGTAACTCAGTTGCGTACTGGTGTAGGATTGAAGGCTTTTTGAAGTCCTGAACACTTAAAAAGATCAGCCAAAGATGACGGTTGGATAGTAAATAATGGCTCAAGAACAAAATTACAGGGAGTAAAGTAAAAACTTACAGTCAGCCACTAACAGAAGGTGTGATGAGGGACAAGATACTACCAAAAAATGGAACCTGACTCTTGTTAGGTTAGTAATAGTATGCCACTAACACTAAAAGAACACTTCAAATCCCTGGGGAATTAGCAGCAAGATTGGAAGTTACGTTTGGACAAAGATTTCTGCAGAAAACTGCCAGGAAAGGTTTGCTTTTGTTCTTAGATCACCACAAACAATATAGCACACCATCTTTTCTCGTTCCAGTTGGCAATAGCACAACTTCAGAAGGATGCAAAGGAATGTAAAAGAAGAAGAAAGAAGGGGGTGTGCCTGAGGCCCCTAACCCTCTAGGTTAGTCTCTCACTAATCCTATGGCATCTCACTGTGCTCACTATGTCAAACAGAAATGGACATCAAAGAAATTAGTTTTGACTCTAAAACCCTTACAAATGTGTAGGAGAATCTACTCCCTCCAAAAGGAATTACTAAATGAATAGGTCCACACATGTATTACTTAAGTAATAGGAAAATACAATTAGAAACTATTGATGCTACTAAAGTAATCCAGATAGAAACTAACTACTTAGTCCCAAATAAGGACATAATTCCCTAACATTAGATTTATAGAACTGCTCCATCACGACAGAGAACCTAGGCCCATCTTGGCTTTTTTGCTGAAATTCTGCATCAGTATTAGGCTTTCCTGATTTCCGGCAGCTCCCCACTCCCCCCCCCCCCCCAAAGAAAGAAAGAAAAAAATCATCTCGGCCCTCAGGGTAAGTGCCAGGCTATATATTTAATACTTTAATAGTTATGCTGTTCTGAAAACTTTCTTTCCTACTTTCTGAGAACTCCCCCCCCCCCTTTCTTTTTAACAGGTTATGCTGAATAGTTAAAAGTATTTTCATAAGGTCATTGACAACTCTGTGTGTGTGTAGGTCACACTGACTGCTCTAGGAGAGATGTTCCAAGCAGCACGTGCCATTATGGGGTGGCTTGGTGACTGTGCAAAGGTATGGTTATTACCCCCCCCCCACAATGTTGTGCATAGTTTGTTTACTCCAATGACAACAAAATTACTTGGAAGTTCTTGTCTCACTTCTGAATCCAAGACGATGGAACTCTCAACAGGTTATTGCTTCAGATAATCAACCTGTGAGATGGACAACTCCACTTGGCCTCCCGGTTGTGCAGCCTTATCGTAAAACAGAAAGGCATCTTGTGAGTAGTCAGGATTGATGCTGTACTGCAACTCTAAATTAAATGCTAACTTATCTTTTAGTGTATGAATATGGAATTGATGAATGATATATCTTTGAAATCTTGAAGTTGCAAAAGAAATCTCTGAAGTTTGGATTTCATTCTGCCCTTTGGGTTCCCTGCTCAATCCAACAGTATGCAACATAGGATCTGTGTGAATGCAACACGACATTGTAGTAATGACCTAATATGAGAAAACAAACATGTAATTAACAGAGCATAAGATATAATGTAATTATATTCATCACAAAGTAAAACTGTAAACGTGAATCAATGTGAACTTATAGGCAACATGTTGATAACTATGCTTTCAAGAGTTATGTGATAAACAAGCCGTCACCCACCAAAAACTATTACAGATGAATTTTTACTGCACCATACTTTACCAAAGAAGCCAAATTTTAGCATTTATAGCTTATCTGATAATGCTGATCGTTCAACTTCAACACCCCCCAAAAAAATTCTACGATAAATTTATTCCACAAATTTGTTCTAGTTTACTGTTCATTGCCCATCCCACTAAATTTCCTCAAACCTAACAGTGACATAGATGTCAGAGTCAGAGTGCTTTGAATTTTTCTTGCTGCTAAATTTTCTCAATGTTGAATTGAATTGCCTCATATGTTCCGACTTTTTCGGTGGTTACTCCAGGTACTAACTACTAAGCTCTAACTATTTCACCATTCTGTGATATGTTGCAGATAAGAACTTCACTTCAGGTTTTGGCTTTGCAGCGGGAGGGTGATAAGGTTAGGTTCTTGACATTCTTCCTGTTATTTGCTTTTTCTTGCCTTGAATCTTTGTCTTTTTTTCAAGTAAACACACATAGGAGGAGCTTTTCGGGTAAAAACATGAGTATAATTTTACTTGAAAATAGTTCTTTCTCATTTGCCTGGAAACAGAGAAGAGAAACTCTCTACTAATAGAACTATCTTCCCCAACTTCAGATTGATGCAAAAAGGCAACGGACTGCATTTCCTCCAAATTTTGTGCACTCTCTTGATGGTTCACACATGATGATGACGGCTATTGCCTGCAGAGATGCTGGCTTACATTTTGCAGGTTTGTATTTCCAAATTTTATTTCGAAGCACCATAAATACATCCTAGGAGAAACTCAGAGG
Source organism: Hakea prostrata (assembly GCF_041222555.1). Lineage (NCBI taxonomy): Eukaryota > Viridiplantae > Streptophyta > Magnoliopsida > Proteales > Proteaceae > Hakea > Hakea prostrata. The sequence goes on from NC_142602.1 coordinate 24,295,651, forward strand.
GACTAAAGTACATCATCATGGATCATGGGTATCTGGAAATAAACCAAAAAAAAAAAGAGAAAAAAGAGGAATGTAAGAAATCCTTAGTTCTTTTTTTTCGAATTGGAATAGAAAAGAAGCATGTTGGATTTCTTTTTTGCACCACAATCATTATCTCTTTCTGTTTATGGCTGTCGTTTTCTTATTATTTTTAGTTTTGTATGTTCTTTTAAAGTTATCCTGATAAAAAAATCCTTGGTGTTCTTGTAGTGTTTCTTCAACTATTCTTTATTAACTTTTGTGTGTTCTTTTAAAGTTATCCTAATAAAAGAAATCCTTGGTGTCTTGTAGTGTTTCTTCAACTATCCTTTATTAACTTTTGTATTTTCTTTTAAAGTTATCTGAATAAAAGAAATCCTTGGTGTTCTTGTAGTGTTTCTTCAACTATTCTTTATTAACTTTTTTATATTGTTAAAAACTTTTCTTCTGGTGATGTTTTTCATTATTCCCTTTTCCATTACTTCGATTGAATAGATTACACATATCACTCTTCTGGTACTGGATGGGTACAGTGTTCTACTGGAGTTTTTCTTTTACCCTTTTGTAATATTGCACGTGCAATCGTGCTTGCCATCGCGTCCCTCTTTGGGAGGATATCCGATTCATCTCTTCTTCCATTTCGGATGATCAGCCTTGGTGCATTGGTGGAGATTTCAATATTGTTCGCTCTTCTCATGAGCGTATCGGGGGTCACCCCCCTCACCCGGCTGCGGTTGATGCTTTCAACTCTTGTATAGAAGACTTTGGCCTTTTAGATCTCCGTTGGTCAGGCCATCTTCTTACTTGGCATAACCACCGTGTGGGCTCGGCCAGAATTGCTTCTAAGCTAGACCGGTTCCTCACTAATGATCATTGGCTGTCTAAGTTTCCTTCATCGCATGCCTCATTCTCTCCTCCTAGCCTTTCCGATCATTCCCCCTGTCCTGTCCACATTCTTCCCCCCCCCCCCCTTTCCTTTGGCCCTAAGCCATTTAAATATTTTGACATGTGGGCTTCCAGTGGTTCCTCCTTATCCAATGTCTCTGAGGCCTGGAAGAAGCCGGTTCACTGTCATTCTCTCCCCCCATTGCTTTTGACCGTAAGCTCAAAAACACCAAAGAAACTCTTCAAGCTTGGAATGCTTCCACCTTTGGTAATATCTCCTCTAGGATCACTTCTTGTCGATCAGATCTTCTTCGTATCCAGTCCCTCATTCATGATGATCCTTTCAATCCTTCTTTGGCAAACTCTAAGAATTTGCTCTCCAAGGACCTGTCTCCCAAGAAGAAAGCTTTCTCTGCCAAAAAGCTCGGTTAAAATGGCTTGAGCTCGGGGACTCCAATACCGCGTATTTTCATAGGTCCCTCAAAGCTCGCCTCAACCTCAATTCCATTCCATTCCCATCCTCCTATCTAGCAATGGATCTTGGATTTCTGATCCCCCCAAGATCAAGGTATAAGTTGTCTCCTTCTCCGACCTCCTCTCCCCTCCTTTTCTCCCTCCCTGATCCCCTCTCCCCTCTGATCTCCTCAATAAATTTCTTGACCCCTCCTTTATTCCCTCCTTCTGTGCTATCCCTTCCTATTAGGAAATTCTTCTCGCTATCCACTCCCATAAATCTAATCGTGGTCTTGACTGATTCAGTATGGGGTTCTTTCTTTCTTCTCGGGATCTTATTGAGAATGATCTGGTGAAAGCTTTTTCCTCAATCCTTTCCAACTCTCCTCCATCAATCAAACTTTCCTTTGTCTTATCCCCAAAAAGTTGGGTGCTTCTTCGCTCTCGGATTTTCAGCCCATCTCCCTCTGTAATCTCCTCTACAAATTCATCTCTAAGGTTCTTGCAAATAGGCTTAAGAAGGTTATGCCCCTTCTAGTAAGCTCCAACCAATCCGCTTTTATCTCTAGTCGAAGCATTGCTAATAACATCCCCCTTACTAGCATCCTCCTTTGTGCCGAAATAGTTCGAGGCTTTGATAGATCTTCCCACTCTCCAGCCGCTCTCATGAAGGTTGATCTCCATAAAGCTTTTGATTCTATCCGCTGGGACTTCATTAATGATGTTCTCTCCCTCATGAGATTCCCGCCCCCTTCATCCACTGGATTGAGATCTGTATCTCAACCCCTTATTAGCATCCTTCTTTGTGCGAAAATAGTCCGACGCTTTGATAGATCTTCCCACTCTCCAGCCGCTCTCATGAAGGTTGATCTCCATAAAGCTTTTGATTCTATCCGTTGGGACTTCATTAATGATGTTCTCTCCCTCATAAGATTCCCGCCCCCTTCATCCACTAGATTGAGATCTGTATCTCAACCCCCCCCCCTCTTCTCCATTATCACTAATGACTCCCTGGTTGGTTATTTTCCTTCTCAAGAGGGTATCCGTCAAGGTTACCGAAAACCCAAAAATTCCCAAAAATCAACAGAAGCGAAAAACAAGAAACCGGCGGAGCCCCACACCCACGGGGGCCAACAACCCAAAACACCAACCTCCACCGCCCAAAAAAACCCCCACACAGGCACCCGGAACAAAACCCCCTCCCCCTTTCCCCAATAACAAAAACCAACAACCCCACCACAAGGCCCAAGGGCCAAACACCGGCCGAAAACACCGCCCAGGGAGGAAGGAAGAGGGGAGGGCCGAAAAAGGAACAAAACCCCAGGCCAAAACACACGCCCGGGCCAAAACAACGCCAAACAAAGGAGGGGGACGAAACCCCAGAAGCACCGGGAGCGCGGGGGGAAGACGGGGACCGCGGCAGCAACGGCCAGGCGGAGGGAGACGAGAGGGGGCCGGGGAGGCGGGGGGGGGGTTGTGACAATGGTAATGAAAAGAAGGGGGGGAACGATGGGCCGGCCCATAAAATGTTGAGGTGGGTGGGGTCCAATATTTAAACCCAAGGGTGAAGAGAAATGGGTTGGGATTTGGTTAAAAAAATGATGGGAGGGTAAATGGGTCCGAGATGGGCCCGAGATAGGATGGGTGGGGGTTAAGGAAATATGTTGGGCCCAAGGTGGGTCTAAATGGGTAGTGTCAAAGGCGACCATGGGTTAAGAGAATTGGGGGAGATTGGGCAAGAGGTAGGGGGCGGGGGAATGAAATAGGTTGGGCCAAGGGGGTTCGGGAACCAAGCGGCCCAACTTTAAATGGAGTCGGGGCATGGGAGAACAACGACCGAAGTGGCCAAATTAGAGGACGGGCTCTAAGGAGGAACCAAACCCAAAATCATGGTGTGAACCAAACCAAACCCAAAACCAAATCTCCATTGCTTCTCTCCTACGAAAGGCGCCACCAGGGGAGGGGGTGATCCGTGAAACCGGGATCGAGCACACCCGGGGAATTAATCCGGTAGGTTTCAAAACGATTCTCTATTCTCTTCTCTCTTTTTCAAATATGGCGCAACACAGAGGATCGGGATTTCATGGCAGCCTGGGAGGGGTCCATCTGAAGAATAGCTCCATAACTTCTTCCGGTTGTTTTCCAAAGTCACACACAACCAGGACACAAACAACGAGGCTCGAAACACCCAACCAACCGCAAGACAACCCAAAAACACACAAAGAGAGAAAAAAAAAGGAAAAGAAAACAGCCAAAAAAGAAAACCAACCCAACAAAAACCAAAAATCCAAAAAACAAAAAAAAAAAAAGAAAAGTAGGCAAAGGGGAAAACACCAACCCACGCTAAAAAAAAACCACAGGCACCGGGAACAACGGAAAATATCTTTTTTCTCTTCCTTATTTTCATACATAACCTCTCACAAGGCCCATCCTAGGGTCTCGGTTACCCTCTCTCCCCTTACCGCTTCTCTCTAACTTTAGAGGTCCTGTCTCGTATCCTCCAATCGAGCACTGATCAGCATCTTATCTCCCCCATTCCCAAATGCAAGTCTCTCAATCTCCCACCTTGCTTTCGTTGATGATCTTATGATCTTCTCCAAAGCTAATCACCAATCCATTTCCTCCATCATCTCAACTCTCTCTAATTTTGAGACCCTATTCGGCCTCAAAGTCAACCTTGATAAATCTACCATCTTTATCTCTGACATCCCTGACTGCTTGCGCTCCTCTCTCCTCTAGCTCACAGGGTTTAAGCCTGGTTCGTTCCTGGTGTCCTACCTGAGTCTTCCCCTTATCCCTGGCAGGCTCACTCGTCACCACTGTTCTCTCATGCTTGACCATATTCGAAAGAAGCTTCAACTTTGGAAAGGCAAGCTCCTCTCATTTGCTGGTCAAGTTGAGCTCATCAAGTCTGTCCTCCATTCGTCATATCTTTATTGGTGTGGTATCTTCTCCCTTCCCAAATCTACCATTAATGCTATGGAATCTCTTTTTTGTGCTTTCCTTTGGAAGGGTCAAGAAGCCTCCCGCTCCTTCACCCCCATCAATTGATCGGCTATATGCCGCCCAAATCCCGAAGGAGGTATGGGAATTTGCCGCATCTTGGATGTCAATCTAGCTTGTCTACTCAAGCTCATCTAGAAAATTGTTTCCAGAAAAGATTCTATTTGGGTCAATTGGGTTCACTCTCACCTCCTCCATTCTGACTCTTTCTAGACCATCCCCATTCCCTCCAACCCTTCTTGGGTTTGGAGAAAGCTTCTCCTTCTTAGGCCGCATGTGCTCGTGGCAATCTCTTCTTTCATTTCCTCTGGCACCACCACCTCCTTTTGGCTTGACCCGTGGCATCTGGTGGACATTCTTTTTACTCTCCTCGGCCCCCGCACTATCTATAACTCTCATATCCCCAAATCCACCCCCCTTTCCCACTTCATTTCCGATGGCTCTTGGACCCCTCTCCCTCACCCCTGTCTCACACAAGTCTGGAATTCTCTCCCATCTCTTTCAAACTCACCTCATGATATTACAGTTTGGCTCCCTACCCCTTCTAAAAAATTCACCACTTTCTCAGTTTGGGACCTCCTCCGCACCCCTTCCCCTTCCCCTCTGGCCCCTGTTGGTCTGGTTCAAAGGTCAAATCTCCCGCCAATCTCTTACCCTTTGGAGAGCCCTCATGCTTGCCCTCCCCATCCAAGCCTTCCTCATTAGTTGTCACATCCCCGCTAACCCAAATTGTACCCTTTGTTGGTGCGACCATGAAGACATTGACCACCTTTTTTTCCTTTGCCCTTTCTCCAATTCCCTTTGGAGAAAAGCCCTTGCTTCTATTTGGCCCCGTTCGCGTCGCTCCTTTGGATTTGCTAAGGGTTGGTCTTGGATTTTGAGGAGCTTCTCAGGTTCTTCCATTTGTGACCGGATCTGTAAGCTAGTCTTCAGTGCTTCTATTCATCACCTTTGGTGGGAGCGCAACCTTAGTAGATGGACCTCCAAATCCTATTCAATTGAAATGATTTGGAAAGCCATCTATTTTGATGTTTCTGCTAGAGTTTCTTCTCTTCACCATCCCCCTGTTGATGACACCCCAAGGAACAAGCTTATTGTTGTATCCTGGGGTCTCACTTCCTCTTTCCAGTCTCCCATGGAGAGGCTGTTTGTTGTTTTTTCCTTTTGTTTTTTCCTTTGTCAATTTAATTATTCATTCATCCAAAAAGAAAAAATATCGCACGTGCAATGCCGTTGTCATTTTGTATAATCGCACTTGTGATGCTTTCGTCATTTTGAAATATTGCACTTGTGATGCTTTTGTCATTTTTGAAATATCGCACTTGTGATGCCTAGTCATCTCGTAATGTCTCAAAATAAATCCCTTATGACAGTGTTACAGTAGAAGGGAAGGTTTTTAGGGTCATAGATTCTACCCTCATAGTAGAAGGAAACAATAGCCATCCACATCCACATGTTCCATCCTGCTTTGTAAGCTTTTGTTTTGAAATGAATCTGAAATCCCTTACCTCAAATCTATTGCAGGGGTTCATGACTCATTCTGGACACATGCATGCGATGTGGACAAGATGAATCAGATCCTCAGGGAAAAATTTGTTGAGCTTTACAGTATGCCTGTACTAGAGAAAGTAAGCATTTTTATTTAGTTTTCAATAGCATGGGAATAAGTCTTAGTTGAAGGTTATTTGTGTTTTATGGCCACCAGTGCCCTGAGGAGACTTTATTTATTTATTTACTTATTTTTATTGATCCCACATCTGTTTCTTACTGTTCTCAGTTGCTAGAAGGCTTCCAGACATCATATCCAGCATTGTCATTTCCTCCCCTTCCTGACAGAGGAAACTTCAATTTGAGGGAAGTACTGAAGTCTCCATATTTTTTCAACTGAGTCTTTCTGCTGATTTGTGGAGTTCCAAATCTGGCGGAACAGGACACATGCAGGGAATGAAGAAGTGTTGGTCCCAGTGTGTTCTGTGAAGACCACTCAATTCTTTCATGAGAATAACTAGATTATGGATCATAAAGAATCAGGCTGAACATAATGGAGGGGAAAAGAATACAGAGAGGTCATGATGTATAGGTTGGTAAAATGGCTGGTGTTCTTCTGTAGCTTCCACCCAAGTGATGTGAGAAGTTGAAGTGTTATCCAAGGGAGAATAAACTCGGTGCAGTGTTATGCAGTGCATCAGTGATTTTCCATTTAATGATATTTCTGGAGATTATGCCAATGCAATACTAAACGAGCAGAGATTGTTTCGACTTCCACATTTTGAGGGTGTTTCCCAACTGGTTTACTAACCTTCATCCAGCCAGAGTCAAAAGTGTTTCCTAGAGGTCTTGGGACTTCCGCTGAGTAAACGAAAAGGAGAGATTGCTACGAAGTAGATTTTTTTCATTGCTGTGTATTCTGGGTGCATGACTGCTGGATTTGCCTCATCAGAAGTTGATGCCACACCTGATACATGCTTTCGTACTCTCTTCACTGAATTCACTTGTGCGTTGGCCTTCCTATTTCGCACAAGGCTTGTATGTATAGCCTGAAAATTTTGAGCTGCAAGTGGGGGCAGGGTGGAGTTCTCAGGAAAATTTTCCTAGAAAAAGTAAAATGTGTATAATGTTGTAATTGTATCACGGGCAATAAGTTGAGAGGGAGAGTTTTTTTTTTTTTCCCTCCTGTAATTTCGTCCCCAACCTCATGTCTGGTAGTGATTAGCCTTTTGAACTACACTGCTTTGGAGTAGAGTATGTGTTTCCACATTTGTAGCTTTCACCAATTTGTAGCAGTTTGACTCAATCTGAATAAAATCAAAACCTTCAGCAGCACATGAAAGCAAGCCCTTCCTCATGGCCATGGCTTTACTTTCAAGTACATTAACCAGATCCACCTATAGAGAGAGCAGCACAAAGTGGCTCGCTTGCTGAACTGGGGACTATAGCTCAACCCCTCCATAGATTCTTTCCATGTTGCATCAATGTTCAACTTCACGAACCAGGCTGGTGGGGGTGGTCCAAGTGCCATCCTTCCACTGGGCATGAGCTATTAACATGGTCTTGAACTTTAGGGCCTCAATTATGGAGCTTGGCACCATCTGCAAATTGTTTCTGGGCCCTTCGAACAACCTCCATAGGTGATACCCGTTTTACTTGAAAAATCCACTCATTTCTCGCAATCCACAAATTGCCAACATGTGGTGGCTCTCAGGAGAATGCAAAACCACCACACACATACGTGCGTGTCTGCGTGTAATACAAGAAAAAAATCCTTATTACCAAATCATAGGCTGAGATTTAAAGTTTGATTTCAAATTTGAAAAGTTAAAAAAACCTTATATTTTCTTTGCTTTCCCAGCCTATGGAGATGGAATCGCAGTCTTGACTTCTATTGAGACTTTGCTTAATGATCAATGCAGGAGTTTGTTGGAGTGATTTATGCAATTGGTGCAATGGCATTGTAGGGGTCTTAATTTACCACAAGCTTCTAAAAGGCTTCCCCTTTAGAAACCTGCTATTCTTTGCTCAACTTCTCTATGGCACCTCTGGCATGCTTGACCTCATCTTCGTCCTCTGGTGGAATTTAAGACTTGGGATACCTGATTCCTTACTTTGCAATCACAGAAGAATGTGTATCTAGAATCATAGCAAAGATAAGGTGGATGTCCGTGATGGTTCTCAGTACAAGGCTTTGCCCTGTAGGGATTGAAGGGACGTTTTTCACTCTCTTGATGTGCATTGACAGTCTCGGCAGCCTCACAAACAAGTGGGCTGGCGGCCTGGTTCTTCATGTGTTGCATGTAACAAGGACAGATTTCACCAACTGGCTTGCACTTCTCATTAGGAACTTAGAGAATTACAACATTGAGTTTGATATATCTCATCCTTAAAGGAGATCCATCAGACATGCCAAGAAACAAACCAGCTGCAACTACAGAAGAAGGCTTGCTACTTGTCTCCATGGATAAAAAACTTGAAGCTTAGCAGTATATGCTTTGTACATTACTAGATATAGAGCTAACAAACATCACTAAGGCAACATCACTAAGGCACATCTTTGATTTTCTTATCAAGAATCCCATCCAAGATGTCTAGAAATTATTAGTCTTTAACCATATGATTTGTAACATCTTGACAAGGGAAATACATAGTAAAAAGAGTGATGAAACCAGTATAAAATCTCACCACCTAAAAGCTCCTAACCAAATCAGCTATTATGTGGGTTGTGTTTCAGTTTTGCACAATTAATGTACAGCACCGCACAGTGTACGACCATGATCAAGATCTCGACCGTCCATTTCCAAAAAGTATGTTTTAATACTTTTTCGAAAATGGATGGTCGAGATTGAAATCTCGATCTCGGCCATACACTGCAAGGGTTGCTCATTAATTAGGCAACACCCAAGCAGCGCCCATTATGCAAACATACACACAAGCACACATACAAGCCCATTAACGAGAACATGAATACAATCCATCTTCTCAATTTTGGCTTTATTGAGGGCTCTATTTCTGATTTTAAAGACATTCTAACTCCTCTTTGAGTTTTTGGTAGTTTCTAACACAACAGAATGCTATCCTGGCTTTCTTGAGTCCTCAAAAAATGTAATTCTTAATGAACGGGCTTCTGATAAGGGTAAGGAAATATTGGAACAGTCTAGTGGGTTTGAAAAGGAAGTGAAAAACCGTGTTATGGAAGGTAATTTGATCTCAAAGCATGCAAAGACATCTTTAGTTTTAGAGAACTAAGATTCTTCCAAAGCTTTAAAGCCAAGCCATGCTATCGTCATTTTGAAATATCGCACCTACAATGTTTTTGTCATTTTGTAGTATTGCACTTGTGATGCCTAGTCATTTTGTAATGTCTCAAAATAGTAGTAGGGGTAAGGTTTTTAGGGTCACAGATTCTACCCTCGTAGAAGAAAGGAAACAATAGCCACCCACATCCACATGTTCCATCCTGCTCTGTTTGCTTTTGCTTTAAAAAGATTCCGAAATCCCTTTCCTCCACAAAAATCTGTTGCAGGGGTTCATGACTCCTAGACACATGCGTGCGATGTGGACAAAATGAATCAGATCCTCAAGGAAAATTTTGTTGAGCTTTAAAGCATGCCTATGCTAGAGAAAGTAAGCATTTCCTATTTAGTTTTCAATAGCTTGAGAATTAAGTCTTAGTTGAAGGATATTTGTGTTTTGTGGCCACCAGTGCCCTGAGGAGATTTTATGTACTTACTTATGTATGTATTTATTTATATTGATCATTTGATCCCACATCTGTTTCTAACTGTTCTCAGTTGCTAGAAGGCTTCCAGACATCATATCCAACATTGAAATTTCCTCCCCTTCCAGACAGAGGAAACTCAATTTGAGGGAAGTGCTGAAGTCTCCATATTTTTTCAACTGATTCTCTTCTGCTGATTTGTGGATTTCCAAATCTGTGGAACAAGACACATGTATGGAATGAAGAAGTCTTGGTCCCACTGTGCTCTGTGAGGAGTATATATGTGTCTCCCCATTTGTAGCTTTCACCAATGTATTGCAGTCTGACTCAATCTGTATAAAATCAAAACCTTCTGCAGTACATGAAAGCAAGCCCTCCCTCACGGCCATGGCTTCACTTTCAAGTACACTAGCCAGATCTGCCTATATGGAGAGCAGGACAAAGTGGCTCACCTGCTGAATTGAAAACTATAACTCAACCCACCTATGATTCTTTCCATGTTGCATCAATGTTCAACTTCACAAATCGGGCTGGTGGGGGTGGTGCAAGTGCCATCTTCCCACTGGGCATGAGCTATTAACATGGTCTTGAACTTTAGGGTCTTAATTATGGGGCTTGACAGCATCTGCAAATTTTTCTTCTGGGCCCTTGGAACAATCTCCATAGGTGATACCTCTTTTCCTCGAAAAATCCACTAATTTCTCACAATCCACAATTGCCAACATGTAGTGGTTATCACCAGAATGCAGATCTTTTCTCATCCCCCAACACTCATATATTCGCCTGCCCGTCATTTCTCACAATCCACAATTGCCAACATGTGGTGGTTCTCACGAGAATGCACATCTTTTCCATCCAAGTACAACATGGGCAAGTCCTGTGTCCGGTCATATGTCAAATTTCAAATCTTTATTCCTAAAAGAAGATATCATTACTTGCAAACAAAATTAGGTAATCTTTCTTTTCTTTACAGTTTGCTTTTTTCTGGGTAGAAATTCTTTACCATTTGCATTATTCGGAAATAGTGAAGGAAAGCCTTTGTTTAAGCTCTAAAATCTCGATCTCCAAAGCTCTTACATGGTAGCAGCCTCAAGTATCAACACAGGCCTTGTTAGCTGGATCTGTGTTGAGCCAGCCCATAAATGAATTCCTTAGAAACCGAAGCACTCACCACAGATACATCATCAAAGAAGTTTTATCATCTTCTTTCTCATCCTCAGCCTGATCAAAACTATTCAGCAGCTGCGGTTACCAGACTCCTCAGCATTATCTGTGAACCCTTTCAATGGCTCAGCATGCTATGCAGACGACTCAACACAACATTTGTGATTGGAGTTGTTCTAGTAGATGGTGTCAGCGAAGGTTTTTCACGCGCTTTCTTCAGGGTTGTCTCAGACTACTACTGGAAAGATGTCCAAATGGTACAACCCTCAGCAGTTCAGCTCTTCAGTGGACTTTATTACATTCCATGGCTGATGAAACCCATCTGGGGACTACTCACAGATGTCATTCCCATCAGAGGTTACCAGCGCCGACCTTACTTCATCATCGCCGGTATTGTTGGTCTTGCTTCAGCACTTACACTAGCTTTTTCTGCTAAATTGTCTGTCCTTATGGCACTGTTATGCCTCATCGGGGTTTCTGCCGGAGTGGCAATCGCAGACGTGATGATTGATGCTTGCGTTGCGAGAAATAGCAAAGAGATTCCGGAATTGGCACCAGACATGCAGAGCCTCTGTATGTTCTGCTCGTCTGCTGGTGCCTTGATTGGGTATTCCACAAGTGGCATGTCCGTTAATCACTTGGGTGCTCAGGTTTGCTTACTCTGTCTTCTACCTTCAGTGAGTTATCAGTTTGGAAACGTATCCATGTTCCTTGAATTGGGTTTGTGTTGTTTGTGATTTTTGGAAGGGATCATTGGCAATACTAGCAATGCCTGCTGTACTATTGGTAGCACTGGGTTTCTTCATTTATGAATCAAGAAACAGTATCCCTTGTGACCAGAAAAAGGTATTAGAATCTGCCTTCGATCTTTTCTTAATTCAAACCTCTTAGTTTGATTTTTTTGCTCTTTCCTCAAATAATCAAACCAAAAAATGCTCTCTGGTCATGATGTTTCTCATCTTTTAAGTCCTTGAAGTTTACCACACAACGTCTTGCTGTTGATTGTTGTTGGAAGAATTCCTCAAGAGAGTCCCATACCTCCTTGGCTGTTGGTGTTGGGTTCGCCTCATATGAGGACAAATAAATGGGGAATAAAATGGATGAAGACAACAGAGAGGAAATTTCCTTCCCTCCTCCCTCTCTCTCTCTCTCTCTCAACCCACGTATGTTGACAAACGAGAGAGGGAGAGTATCTCCACCAAATTCGGTGCCTGCCTCTTCCTCACCCACCTATGTATGACAAAGGAGAAAAAAAACAATAAATAAGAGAGATTCGTTTTTCTCCCTTAATTAACCCTCTTTCCCATCTATTATTTCCACGGGGGCCCATTTTGCCTAAGGAACGAACAAGAAAATAAGAGAGCTCATCAAGGATAATGTTCTGAGGGTTGTGAGGGTTGAGTGAGATGTCTTTAGTATTGGAGTAGTGAATTTGGGTTGAAGTTTCATTCCAAACTGACCTTTAATCAACATGAACTTGGCAAAACAGCGACTTCTTACACTAAAGTCTGCCCAATATCAACCGTTGTATTTCTGTCTTGCAGGTTTCAGAGAAAGTTGGAAGAGCTATAGTTGACGTGTACACAGCCATTAAGTGCCCTCGAGTGTGGAAGCCTACTCTTTATATGTACCTCTCCTTGGCAGTTAGTATCAGCACTTCTGAGGGACAGTTCTACTGGTTTACCCAAGCAAAAACTGGCCCTCATTTCTCTCAGGTCATTCTACATTTTCTAAATGCAAACACTAGTATATATGTTGCCAGTAATAGTAGTTCGGGAAACAGAATCGCGGTCTTGACTTCAACTGAGACTTTACTTGATGATCGATACAGGAGTTTGTTGGAGTGATTTATGCAATTGGTGCAATGGCATCCATTGGAGGGGTCTTAATTTACCACAAGCTTCTAAAAGGTTTCCCCTTCAGAAACCTGCTGTTCTTTGTTCAACTTCTCTATGGCACCTCTGGCATGCTCGACCTCATCTTCGTCCTCCGGTGGAATCTAAGACTTAGGATACCTGATTCCTTCTTTGTAATCACAGAAGAATGTGTATCTAGAATCATAGTAAGGATAAGGTGGATGCCCATGATGGTTCTTAGCACAAGGCTTTGCCCTGCAGGGATCGAAGGGATGTTCTTCGCTCTCTTGATGTGCATTGACAGTCTTGGCAGCCTCACAAGCAAGTGGGCTGGTGGTCTGGTTCTTCATGTGTTGCATGTAACAAGGACAGATTTCTCCAACCTGTGGCTTGCGCTTCTCATTAGAAACCTACTGAGAATTGCACCACTGAGTTTGATATTTCTTGTCCCCAAAGGAGATCCATCAGACATGCCAAGAAACAAAGCAGCTGCAACTACGGAAGAAGAAGAAGGCTTACAACTTGTATCCATGAGTGAAAAAATTGAAGCTTAGCAGTATATATATGCTAGTACATTGCAAGGTATAGAGCTAACAAACATCACTTAGGTACATTGTGATTTTCTTATCAAGAATCCCATCCAAGATTTCCAGAATTATTAGTCTTTAACCATATGATTTTTAACATCATCACAAGGAAAATACGTTGTAAAAAGAGTGCTGAAACCATTACAAAATCTCACCACATAAAAGGTCCTAACCAAACCAGCTATTATGCAGACATACACACAAACACAAATATATAATGACGACTTAATCCAAGATCATTTGTCTCTGAAAATGTATCGTGGTGTTATTCCAGATTGACTGAGAGGGGGGTGAGATCGGTGTCTTCAAAGTTCACTTCCAATGTGAAACTCTTTAATCCGAACATTCCTATCAATAGCACAAAGACACGTCCACCTCACACCACCATGGGCTGGATCTCTCCAACCTTGCTGTACCACCACTTGATGCAATCAAGGCATCTCCATATGTGGACAAAAATAATAGTTAGCAATCTGGTTTCGGTTGGATTGCCTACATCCACGGAGTATATGCACCATCTTGAGGGTTTCGGATCAATGCCAAATCAAACATTCCTAGATATTTTGATGCTACGGAGCCGGAACTCAAACCGCCAAAGTCCAAAATGCACATTTCAAGGGCACCAACCCCAACCCCTAGACAAGCTACAACTTGCTAGGTCAGAATGTAAACCAATAATTCCAGTTCCCCAAATCACATTCATGATCTAAGTTCTTCATCATTAAACTTAACCTAGAAAATAATAGACAATAACTTGTGGATGCTCTTGCACAACTTGTGGAAGATGCATGGTAACAATACTTGTTTCTCTTTTTTTCAACTCTTTTTTCTCTTTGCAACCTTTTGCAGTTTGCTCTCTTTAAAAGACCATACAACCATGTTCCCTTGTAGAATCTAAGGCCTTTAGGACTACCTTCTCATTCACTTTCTTTCGTAATCACAGAAAAAAAAGACTATCTAGAATCCCATAGCTTAAGGACTCCAAGGCGGACCAGCCCATGATGGTTCTTAGCACAAGGCTCTTGCCTTGAAGCGGCTCAAAGGGATGTTCTTCGCTCACTTGTTGTGCATTGGAGTTTGCGCGCCTTTTATAGATTAATGAACCTCGGTTTGATCACTAGTGTGTTCCTGTCGACTTAAACAAGGAGTGTTTTGACATACAAACCGGACTGGCTTAGAGCATCTCCAATGAAGAATCCCACCGTTGGATTTGAAGACCAAGAAGTTTGATATTTCTCCTCCAAAAATCGGCTCAATCGGACTAGATGACCATCCGATGAAGAGGTTGACCAAGAACGGACAGAGACACTGCAATAACGGGATTCTTGAGAGACCCTCAAAAACTTGGATCCATGAGTTTGCTTTATTTGAATTGGATTCTTTCTCTAGAACCTTTTTATATGCTTGTACCATATGCAAGGCCCACTATAGTAGCCAACATGACAACACCTTCAGTTTAGGAACAACATGTGTATTAAAATTCTTATCAAGACACCCCCCCCACTCAAGATTTTCAGGAATTATTAGTCTTTAACCATATGATTTTTAACATCATCAGAAGAGAAAATACGTTGTAAAAAAAATCGGCTGAAACGATTATAAAGATCTGAAGAGGTTGATAAAAGGTCCTAACCAAACCAGCTCAAAAGCAGGATACACACAAACACAAATAGGATAATGAGGACTTTATCCGAGATTGGATTCTGTCTCTAGGACCTTTTGTGGAAAATGTACCATATCAACGCGCTTTAAAGTTACCAACAATGACAACACCTCATGTAGAGACAAAACGTGTTTTAAAATCACGAACTGGAAGACACCCCCCCCCCCCCCCCAAAAAAAAAAAGAAGTACACGAATGGAAGCACTCCTTAGTTTTTCTTTTTTTTTTTTCAGTGAAGTAGAAAAAAAGCATGTTGGTTTCTTCTTTTGCACCACAATCACCATCTCTTTCTGTTTGTGGCTGTTGTTTCTTATTATTTTTAGTTTTGTCGGTTCTTTTAAAGTTATCGTAATAAATAAAAAAACTCCGGATCCTTGGTGTTCCTGCAGTGTTTCTTCAATTATTCTTTTATTAACTTTTTTATATTGTTTGAAGCTTTTCTGCTGGTGATGTTTCTCATTATTCCCTTTTCCATCACTTCGATTGTACAGTGTTCTCCCGGAGCTTTTTTTTTATTAGTTTGAGTTTCTTAGTCTGTAATGCCATTGTCATTTTGTAATATTGCGCTTGTGATGCCTTTGTCATTTTGTAATGTTAGAAAATAGTAGCAGGGGTAAGGTTTTTAGGGTCACAGATTCTTCCCTCATATAATAAGGAAACAATAGCCACCCACATCCACATGTTCCATCCTGCTTTGTTTGCTTTTGTTTTAAAAAGGAATCTTAAATGGACCTTCACAAAAATCTGTTGCTGGGGTTCATGACTCCTGGAAACATGCATGCGATATGGACAAAATGAATCAGATGCTCTGTGAAGAACACTCATACTTTAACGAGAATAACTAGATTATGGATCATAAAGAATCAGGTTGAACATAATGGAGGGGAAAGGAATACTGCAGAAAGGACACAGTGTATGGGTTGGTAAAATGGCTGGTGTTCTTCTGTAGCTTCCACCCAAGTGATGTGAGAAGTTGAAAAGTGCTATCCAAGGGAGGATAAACTGGGTGCAGTGTCACACAATGCCTCAGTGATTTTGCATTCGGTGATGTTTCCCATGAGGAATTTTCTGGAGATTTTTACCAACAGAGATTGTTTCAACTTTCAAATTTTGAGGGTGTTGCCCAACTGATTTTCTATCCTTCATTCTTTTCTTAGATGTCTTGAAACCAGCTGAGTAAACGAAAGGGAGAGATGGCTACAAATTAGATTGATTATTATTATTTTGGGGAATCTGAGGCTCATCTGAATCTGTTCATACGAAGTAGATTTCTTCATTGTTGTGTATAATGGGTGCATGATTCTGCTGGATTTGCTTCATCAGAATATAATACCACACCTGATACATGCTTCTGTGCTTGATTTAAATTCACATGTGCGTTGGCCTTCCTATTTCACAGAACGCTTGTTATGTGTTGTCTGAAATTTTTGACCTGAAAATTAGTGGGGGTTTTAGGAAATTTTTTTAAAAAGAGTAAAATATGTGTATAATGTTGTAATTGTATCATGGGTAATATAAATTGACAGGAAGAGTTTTTTTTTTCTTGCAATTTCTTCCCCATCCTTATGTCTGATAATGATTAGCCTTATCGAACATCACTGTTTTGCAATTATTTGTTTGGATCTTCCAATGGAAGACGAAACCAATGAATCCTAAATCTTCTTCCTATTTTTCTATTCGCCTTCGGCAAAATCTGCTCCTAAAATTTGATAATGCATACCATTTCTTACTTTCCATTTGGGAGAGGTAGGAGTTGAAAATCCCAAGTTAATGTACCTAAAAGGAAAAAATCAAAATTACATAGATCTATGATCCAAGGGGAGGTAGTAGTTCCTTCGGTCATACTCAATAGAAACTAGAAAGATGGCCTTTCCAAACGAACCCAGATCAGCAATCCAGATGCTCCCATGACACTTGCTAACCACGATACAGGGGAGGCCATAGGGTACCCTGTGGGTCCCACCCCTCTAAAAAAAGTTTGTTATTGTTAATTTGTACCTAATTTTGTGGTTAAAAAGTTTAAGGAGAGCCTAAAATGCCAGGAGTCATCACATTTTTTAGTCCCTCTTTTCAAAAAGAAAAGGCATTTCAAAGAACATGCTTTGAAATGCCACAAATAAGCACATTTACTGAGCCCTCTTGAGAGGAATTAAACACCTTGAAAAAACATTACATTTAGATACCAAATGCCATATACCTTATTTGAGATCTGAATGTGAGCAGCCATGGAGGAATTGACTCGTGTCTCCCTATCCTTTAAATTGTATAGCATGTTGCAGGTCGATTTTGTAGAATATGTCTCACAAGTGGATATCCATAGAGCTAAAAAGATCCAATTTGGTTTTCAATATAATGGCATCATCATCTGCGAGAAAATGTTTAATCTTTTTTAGGAACAGTTGAAGAGATAATTTATATAATAAAGATCGGAATATTATATAATATAAGGCTAGGCTAAGCCCTTATGCCCCAAAAAGATTGGAACTCCGACCTACTATGGAAAATGTCTAATGGTATATAGATAAGAAAGAAATAGCTCTAGCAAGTAGAGACCTAGTCTAAAAGGAAATTTTTGCCAAAAATATAAAATATATATACTTTTTCGCTCTAGAAGTTCGTCTACTTCGAAAAGAATATTATTTTGCAGGTCTTCAATTGACGCAGACGTGCTCATTAAATAACCAGTTATCCCTACACCAGATATGAATATGGCCGGGTGGCTTTGGATTTGAATGAGACAACCATGTCAAAGTTCAACTTGGAAAAAACAAAGGAGAAATGCGCAAGTTTGTAATATGAAAATGCCTCTGGCATTCTTTAAAAGGCAAACTTCAAATCTTTATTCCTGAAAAAGATAGCAAAACGTTGACTTGTTTAACTTGTAAGGGAAATTAGGTAGTCTCTCTGTTCTTTCCCATTTTGCATTATTGGGAAATGGTGAAGGAAAGCCTTTGTTTAAGCTCTCAAATCTGGATCTCTCCAAGACTCTCACATGGTAGCAGCATCAATTATAAACACAGGCCTTGTTAGCTAGATCTGTGTCGAGCCCAGAAATGGATTCCTTAGAAACCAAAGCACTCACCACAGATACATCATCAGAGAAGTTCTATCATCCTCTTTCTCATCCTGAGTCTGATCAAAAGAATTCAGCAGCTGCGGTCAACGGATTCCTCAGCATTATCTATGAGCCTTTTCAATGGCTCAGTATGCTATGCAAACAACTCGACACAACATTTGTGATTGGAGTTGTTCTAGTTTATGGTGTCAGCCAAGGTTTTTCAGGTGCTTTCTTCAGGGTTGTCTCAGACTACTATTGGAAAGATGTCCAAATGGTACAACCCTCAGCAGTTCAGCTATTCATTGGACTTTATTACATTCCATGGCTGATGAAACCCATCTGGGGACTACTCACAGATGTCATTCCCATCAGAGGTTACCAGCGCCGACCTTACTTCATTATCGCCGGTATTATTGGACTTGCTTCAGCACTTACAGTGGCTCTTTCTGCTGAACTGTCTGTCCTTGTGGCACTGTTATGCCTCATTGGGGTTTCTGCTGGAGTGGCAATCGCGGATGTGATGATTGATGCTTGCATTGCCAGAAATAGTAAAGAGATACCAGCATTGGCACCAGACATGCAAAGCCTCTGTATGTTCTGCTCATCCGTTGGTGCTTTGATTGGGTATTCCACAAGTGGCATGTCTGTTCATCACTTGGGTGCTCAGGTTTGCTTACTCTGTTTCTCCTACCTTCAAAGTTATCAGTTTTGAAACTTATCCATGTTCCTTGAATTGGGTACGTGTTGTTTGTGATTTTTGGAAGGGATCATTGGGAATACTAGCAATGCCTGCTGCACTAGTGGTGGCACTGGGTTTCTTCTTCTATGAATCAAGAAACAGTATCCCTTGTGATCAAAAAAAGGTATGGTAGGCCACTAATTTGTTACAATCTATCTTCTTTTCTTCCCTCAAACCTCAAGTTTGATTTTCTTTCTTTCCCCCAACAATCAAACCTAAAAAGGCACTTTGGTCATGATGTTCCTCATCTTTTAACTCCGTGAAGTTGATAGACCAGAAAGATTTAAACTCAGATCGGGTTGTGAAACCGCGAATCAACCTTAACAGAACAGCGACTACTTACGCTAATTTCTGCTTTCTGCCCAAAATCAACAGTTGCATTTGTGTCTTGCAGGTTTCAGAGAAAGTTGGGGGAGCTATAATTGACATGTACACAGCCATTAAGTGCCCAAGAGTGTGGAAGCCTACTCTTTATATGTACCTCTCCTTGGCCGTTAGTATCAGCACTTCCGAGGGACAGTTCTACTGGTTTACCCAAGCTAAAACTGGCCCTCATTTCTCTCAGGTCATTCTACTTTCTCTTAATCCAAACACAAGTGTATATGTTGCCAGTAATAGCAGGGAATTCAACAGGAAACAGAATTGCGGTCTTTGCTTTACTGAGACTTTGCTTGATGATTGATGCAGGAGTTTGTTGGAGTGATATATGCAATTGGTGCAATGGCATCCATTGTAGGGGTCTTAATTTACCACAAACTTTTGAAAGGCTTCCCCTTCAGAAACCTGCTATTCTTTGTTCAACTTCTCTATGGCACCTCCGGCATACTCGACCTAATCTTCGTCCTCCGGTGGAATGTAAGACTTGGGATACCTGATTCCTTCTTTGTAATCACAGAAGAATGTGTGTCTAGAATCATAGCAAGGTTAAGGTGGATGCCCATGATGGTTCTTAGCACAAGGCTTTGCCCTACAGGGATCGAAGGGACGTTCTTCGCTCTCTTGATGTGCATCGACAGTCTTGGCAGCCTCACAAACAAGTGGGCTGGTGGCCTGGTTCTTCATGCATTGCACGTAACAAGGACAGATTTCACCAACCTGTGGCTTGCGCTTCTCATTAGGAACTTACTGAGAATTGCAACATTGAGTTTGATATTTCTCATCCCTAAAGGAGATCCATCAGACATGCCAAGAAACAAACCAGGCACAATTACTGAAGAAGAAGGCATGCAACTTGTATCCATGGATGA
Organism: Hakea prostrata; assembly: GCF_041222555.1. Taxonomy (NCBI): domain Eukaryota; kingdom Viridiplantae; phylum Streptophyta; class Magnoliopsida; order Proteales; family Proteaceae; genus Hakea; species Hakea prostrata. Next base: position 24,315,535 of record NC_142602.1, read on the forward strand.
AAAACTTGAAGCTTAGCAGTATATGCTTGTACATTATGAGATATAGAGCTAACAAACATCACCAAGGCACATCTTTGATTTTCTTATCAAGAATCCCGTCCGAGATGTCCAGAAATTATTAGTCTTTAACCATATGATTTGTAACATCTTCACAAGGGGAATATGTCGTAAAAAGAGTGCTCAAACAATTATAAAGTCTCACCACACAAAAGGTCCTAACCAAATCACCTATTATGCAAATATACACACAAACACACATACACTGAATATATAATGAGGGCTTAATCCAATATCATTTGTTTCTGAAAAATGTAAAATATGTTTTAAGGTAACTAACAATGAAGTGAAGATAGAAATGAGTTCCACTGAGTATCCATCTTCATGTGAAACAAATCCATCTCCACCAAATGGACTCTCTATCATCCTGCTTCACCATATAAGGATTGTCATAGATTACAGTGATCGGTTAGGAAAAAAGAAATTCTAAAGCAGAATATACCGTAACTGGGGGGCAGGGGAAAGGATTGACAAAAGAACTGAATACGGGGAAAGGATTGACAAAAGAACTGAATACAAAACAATTTAGCAATTCAAAAGCTCTTATAAGGGAAGAACATTTCACACTCTGAAAAAGGGTCACTAATATCCATCACTGTTTGGCTATAAAAGAGCCCTCTTATGATCTTATCTACAATATCAATTTGGCAAGTCAAACAACTTTGATATAAATCTTTTGCCTCATGTAAATCGAAGATCGTATGCACAACCAAAACTCTGTCCTAATCTATGATTTCTCCTTCTTCTGGCTCTGACTTCGCAATGTCCTGCAGCATAGCATGATCAGCCTCACCGACATACTCACCAAACGTTTCTGTTTCAGGATCACTTTGATCAGAATCATTTTTACCACCATCATCATATACTGAATTATAATGTTTTGGACCCCCAGTTTCCTCGACATCGACTTTCTCAAGAACCTTGGAAACACCATTATTTCCCTGCCCTAAATAATTCTCAAAAGCCTGACCCTCAGTCCTGGTGTCTCTAACTGTCACCGAGGGGAATACCAAAGGCTTCTCAGGCCCATCTTTAAAGAATGAATTCAGCAGCATGAACCTGAAAGCTTGCAGCAGATAACTCTTCTCTCTCTTTATCTCTGCACTTAGAAGCTTCTGCAGAAGGGTTGGCTGTCTCTTCACTGAAGCAGGCATGGTAGAAGAACTGTCTTTTAAACATTTTCCTCTTTTACCATACTTGTTCCGGGATCTCCTGCTTTTAATAATAACTTTTTTATCTTCCTCCCTTCCACCAACTTGTGTATCAAATTTAGACAGATAGTTTGAAGGAATTTCCGCAACTTCAACACCCAATTCAGCTTGTTTTGCCAAAATCTCCTTAAGTTGCTGCAAGCACAGGTAATAAGTTACAACCACTCGCAAGAACTTTAGCAGATCACAAAATTCTCCAGCAAAAGAAGTCACTAAATGTAAGAGCTACTCATACAAGAGAACTAATACCACAAATACAACGTACAGTATAAGAAGTAGCACTCCCAATCAAATAATGATAGAACAGGAATTGTTTGTAAGACATGCAACAAACAATTGACTTGAGATGAATCTAAACTCATCATATCTGAGTTGTTCTAATTACATATTCTCCTGCAGCTAATAAAACTTCAAAATGTTTCAGATCATCAAATCAAAATTCTTCCTATACCCTAAACCAGTAACAAGATTCAACCTAGCAGTCACATGGTAACCCTCCAAAGTTAGGCATTCTTGGTAGTCGCTGAGAAAAATCAGATCAACCAACCTCCATGCCAAAGGGATAAGGGTTGGGAAGAGAATGGGCACATTAATCCTCACTTTTGTCGTACAATTAGGTCTCCAAAATCTCAACCCAATTAGATGAGTTAAAATGTTTACTTCCTCCTCATATGCATATACTTTATTCAGTCTTCGTACTTTAAGAAACATAATGGTTCTCATCAGGACCTTAAATGTACTTTGATTATAGATAGATAATGCAGGTGATGCTATAAATTACCATAAGGATAACTAATAAAATAAGAGAGAGAGAGAGAATTGGAGGAAGTGTACTAGTTTTGTTGAGACTCTTGACTTTTTTTTCACACTAGTTTTGTTAAGACCATGCATCCACTTTATTGACACCCCAAAAAAAAAGAATATCAAACCAGCTGACTCAACCCAGACCCCAATGTGGTGCACCTTGCTGTCGTGTCTACACTAACTTATTCTAAAAGTTTATTGTACCAGAAAAAAGTGTCCACAAGTCAATATGGGATTCATTGAGGGAGCTTGTATCTTGCCACAACAATAAGTTAAAAGTAGATGTCATTACCTGACAGCGTCTTTTGGCGTCAGTAGCTATAAGTTCAGGGTTTTTCCTTTTCTCAGTAAGCTTCTGCATAGTGTACAAAAATTTTACAATTAGGATGCATGTTTCGGAATGAAAAACAAAAATGATAAGTGAATAATTCATGAAACTCAATCAGACCATCTCTAGATTGACTTTTGACGGGTAGTTCTTCCTCCTCTCTTCACGCCATTGTAGTACTTCTTGTTCAGTGTAGCTCAAGTGCAGAGACCTTTCATTTGAAAGGGAAAATTTCTATTTCAGTACAAAAGCTCTGTATTATGAAGAATAGCATGGTATAAACACCAGGTATGAAATTAAGTCAGTGCTTTGGGTGGAGTTCCATTTATAAATGTACAACAGAAACACTCTGAGTAGGTCATATTAACATAATATAACAGACTAGCATATAACACCACGCATAGCCCATTAAAAAAGTTCGACCATTGTTGATTATAACTCAAAAGTTGAAAGTCTGAAGCCCTTTTCTACAATTTTTCCACATTGATTTTAACTAGGTTAAATATATCCGCATCTGATTCCAAATATAACCAGTCAGCAACTTGAATCCATCACTTTTAGATCCAACAGTTGTGAAACCAAGTTTGCATCTTGGAATACATAAAATAATAAAGTCATACTGAGTAAGCATGTCAACAGATTAAACAATAACAAAGGGCGAACCCAGTGCCAACATCTTCCACACAAGCAGTCCCACCGGCTGGGGGGTGGGGGGGGAATTTTTCTGCACAGCCAACAATTTTTGCTAGGACTTTTTCGATACCTTAACATCAGGCTACAACTGTGGTCCACTGACCACAAGGACAAATTAAACAATGATGGCCATTATTACACTCTCATCCAATGATCAATTTAGGACTGGTAACAACTCAAGAAAGTAGGATTCATGTAACTTAAGTTCATTAAGAGCTTCTTCTCAATTAAAATATGGAAATAAACCTGAGACTGAGACACTCAGCATGATTACCTCCGATCTTCCCTCTCAGCTTGTTTGGGAGAATAAGAAATATTAGATTTTCTTCCTCTGTCATTCCTGTTCCCTGCTTCAAAAAATAAATTGCGTAAAAACAATACCAAACATCCATCTTATGGTGAACTAAAGGAAAGGAGATTACAGAATTCAGTGTCCTTACCCAGTCATCAAAAAAAAAAAAAATTTAACACGGTACCTCTATCATGGATGGTAACAGATTATAAATGGGTTGTTCGCCATGTTGATATTTACTTTCTGATCTCATGCATGACATGCAGTGTGAAAAGTAGGGGTGGGCAGCCCAACTTGGGAAAAAAACAAAGGGCTCAGAAGAAATTTTCAACATTGAATTGGGCTTGGACTGCAAAAACAATTTTGAATTGGATTGTTCACCATGCTGATATTTACTTTCTGATCTCACACATTACATGGAGTGCAAAGTAGGTGTGCTAGCCCAAATTGAAAAAACGCAGTGTTGGGGGGAGAAAAAGCAAATTGTTATGTGGACCTTGATTGCTGATATCATTGGGAAGCTGATGTTCAGGGTTGTGTCTCTCATATTTTGTTGGAGCACAACTTACAGTTACACAAATGAGCTACCAAATCTAGATTCCCAGATCAGATTTGGAAGGCCATCTGCAAGAATGCTAGTTCTAAGCTATCCTACATTCTGCATAAGCCCCTAGCTGATACCCAAGGAACAGGCTCATTGTTGTTACCTGGGGTCTAGGCACCTCCCTCTTGCTAGTCTAGTATTGGAGTTTCACTCCTTCCTCTTTCTCTCTCCCCTTTGCTTCTTCTTGTTTCCCCTTCAGGATGTTTATATATTATCACCCTTAAATAAATTAACTCTCAAAATGATGGATGGTAGGTTGAAGAACTCTACAACCCTCCCAGACAGGATCCCAAATCAAAACACCATTCAATGAAAACCCAAACTTAGACTGAAACCTCAAACCACATAATAACATGAAACTCTAGAGTGGATAGGAAGGATAAGAACCCTTCAGAAGATGGGAAATGATCCAATTAGCTGGCCAGGACTAATTTAGGAAACAATAATCTCACATGCAGAGTTCCCAATAAAGGTGAACTAAAACCAAATCCAGTGAACCCCAAATCAGTTTGAGTTGCCCTCTTGGGTACTCTTCATAATTCCCAAAAGATGGGTCTGAACAGACACAGAGATCCACTTACTGAAACCAATTTTCAGTTGAAATAGTACATAAAGATAAGTCTGAACAGATGTGCAGATCCACTTACAGAAACCAATTTTCAGATTTGAAATAGTACATAAAACAGTCAATCCACCAGCCAGTAGTATAGGTTAAAACCAAATACTCCACACATCTGAGAAACTATACCACTGAAGTTAAGAGATTAAAAACTAAACAGGGAAATGGTAATCCATAGGAATAAGATCAGAGAAGGACGAAGTTTTCCATCTTTTGATCAGTTTCAATGCTGAAGGCTGCCTCTTACAAGAATATAAATAGAAAATGAATAAGATTCCTAATCTGACTAGAAATCCAAATCCTATTGCTAATTACAGAACATGATTAACAAAAGAAACCAAGCCTATTGCATCTGCTTACCTTTTACCCATATTTTTAGGCCTATTAAAGTGAATATACATGGAAGCCCAACACATCCGCAAAACCTACCCAAGGCTTATTTCCAGTATCATAAGCAAATTGTGTGACTTGTCTGCATCACAAATTCTATTGTATAAGCAAATTGTGGGGTACATTATTAGGCCTTTACACTGCTTTATAATGCTGAAAACAGAAACAAAAAACAATTAAAAAGAGAGGATCCTAAACCTCCCCTGCCATTCCTAAATTGACTGAATCACCGAAAAAGAACTAACCAAACTAAAAAGGAAACCTCCTTTTGCATGAGCCAAGGTGGGGTTCCCCGACTAACAAGGAAGCTAAAAAGGTTAATACAAAACTAACTTGAAGTAAATCTGGAATTAGTAATTCTTATTCCAGTCCACCTCAACAACTTTATCAACAATAAATTAAAGAAACAAATCTTTTAAAACTATCACAAGGCTTGTTGGTAGATGAAATCCTTAAACACAGGGTATGAATTGTGTCAAAAGACAACAAAATTTAAAATAAAAATTATGAAACTGCAGACCAAGGTTTGAAGTATCAGTTTGTATCGCATTATATCAGCCGATACATATCAGTATTGCAAGCATGCGATATGATACATCCATAAAGGCCGATACGTATCTAAACTTTTTGCTTTTTCGAATCGTCTCTCGCGTCTCTCAATGTATCGGCCAATACGTGGGATACATAGCGATACGATGCGATACACAATGATACATACCCATAAGTATTGATCCAGCTTAAAAGAGGGAAAAAGCGTGGTCTCGTGACAAGCTGCAGACTCTTGCATTTCTTACTATTTGTGACTAGCTCGCCCATTGACACTAAATCTTGTACAACAGGGACAACAACAACAATTTGCACATTCCCAAAACTTAGGGGAACTTAATGGTTCTGCCCTCCGAAGAATGTGTTATATCGAAGAGAACATCTTCCAAACCCCTTAGGCCTTGGACATACACTAGAAGATGCGTTTGGCACCAATTCGAGCAAAGATGAGGGGTGAAACCTTGAATCTTTGAAGGCATGAACTGCTTTAGGGCAATCTGCAAGCCATGTGACTAGCAATTGCAAGATAATGGGTTGGACATACGAGCCTCTCAATTGAAATATGATTTTTTGTTCTTATGCATCCTAATTTTGCCTCTCTTCTCAAGATAGAGTCCTATTTCCGTTTTCTATTTTCCCAACTTAGGATTACTTTTGGGGATATGTTATTTTGATAATCTTCCATTCTCTTGGCTTGCACCCATCACTAGAAGTATCTTCAACACGACAAGATGAGGGGTGAAACCTGAACTCAATACGTCTCTTAAGAATCGCAAGCCAGTGACTAGCATTGCAGATAATGGGTGATACTTTAAGCCTCCGGGAGGCAGAGCCCTGATCTGCGAGACGACGAAACAAAGAAAAGTCACCAAACTGTATCCACATCATCTGATTTCTGGAAGAACCAGGTCTGAAACAATTCTTGAACCACACAGGTTGTTTGAACCAGATGAATCAAACCAAACTAGTCCTACATTAAATTTCCTTCTCCAAAAACCTAATCTCTATGTTTAAGTTTGTTGAGTTGCATTTTTATCCAAATGTTAGATTTTGCACCACTAGCATGTGTCTTGGCAAGAGATAGTAAAAGCTCCAGAGAAGCACATGGATCTCCTTTTTACCAGCCAATAAAGCATCTTTTTATCACATGTTTTCCGTTGAATGTATTATCAGTATATGCCAGTGCGTTAATTAAATCCACATGAGAGGAAATCATTACCACCATTGGCTATCTTAAGTAGAACCACACAAACATAAAAGATCAAAACCTTTTTCACCTTTCCTGTTGAAGTTCCTAAAGTTTCCTCCCTCTGAACTTGCTGTGGAATGAAACTGGGATTTCTGAAACCTGCTCAAAGTTGACTCCATTCAAAGAACAGAACAAATAGCTAGATGATTCATAATTAGAGGAAGAACGAAAGAAATTCACAAGTACCATAGAAAGCGAACCTTGGATTTGATGATTCTCGTCTTCCAAAGTTTTGATGATTTCCTGCAAACTTCTGGAATCGAGGATTCCTAGGGTTTCTGTATGCAATATTATTTCCACCATTTTTTACACTACTCCCCTGGAACAAATGTACCACTTTTTAGTCATATGAAGAACCAATATAACTTCCCCAAGTTTCTCAATGGTCTATGGATATAAACCGTTCTAAACAGAAGAGAGCATGGAACTGACAGCATACTGTTAGAAGATTTACAAAAAAATGCATATGACATGGTTCACCAAAATTACGGCATAGCTTAATGGTATACGCACCAAAAGGATAAGCTATCAAAATGCCCAACATAAACATTAATAGAACACCCAAGTTTGACTAAACAATTTACTCAATTAGAATGCTAGTGCCATGCTCATCAATTGACCAAGATTCAATCAAAATGCTCAACATAAACATTAATAGAACACCCAAGTCTGACTAAATAATTTACTCAATTAGAATGCTAGTGCCACGCTCATCAATTGACCAAGATTCACATTTAGCTGAGATCTGATGGCAAAAGACGCTAGCCATCCATGGCCAGTCAAAGGTTTAATGTGAATAACCTCATCATTTCCTTCTCAGAACCAACTCAAAATTCAATACATGACCCAACTTTCAGAACCAACTCAAAATTCAATACATGACAACTCCCTGAATTACTATTTAATGTTCTCGAGTAAACAAATATTTAAAAGGACATTTGTGACTGCCATCTTATCAGCTAGTCCATGAAAAAAGTCTTGCCATTAGAGTTGCAATTTCATTTCTGTGAGCTTCATTTTGAATCAGATTAAAAGTAGATCATCGACCTAATTTGTTATCCTGCTCTTGCCTCCCCCATCTGAGGTTGACACAGTCCATCAAGATATTCTCCAACTTCTACTCCTTTTGATGGTATTATTTTTTCTCACATACCAAGGGGGCAAATTCTATTGCTGATCCCCTGGCTGGAAAGCCCTCTTTAGCATGTGTATGATAGATTGGCCACAAATTCATGCCTTGGCTTCATCAACTATGTCTTGACTGAAGTTCGATGTGGTTCACATATTTCTTTTTCTCAATAAACTTCTTCACCAAACAAAAGTTTTCTCAATGAGTATCTCCTCTTTTAGAAGTATCTCCTCTTTTAGACATAAGCCCCAATCTGGAAATTATTATCCGGAGGAAAAAAATGAAGCATGGGAGGCAATGTTGAATTCAAAGCAACACCAGCCTTGAAAGAATAACTAGGACAAAAGAAAAGTTTAACCCCCATATGGATAACTTGGATAGCAGCACCACTCAAGTCTAACCTCTTAATCCCCCTCCCATATGCATGACTAGTGCTCCAAGGATAACAGACAAATTTTCCTAGTTCAGCTGAAATTCGACTCTCATGTATCTTAATTAAAGATGTTTAAAGGATCTTATGATACAGCCAGCATGAGAATGGATGCTCATAAGAAAAACCAACAATAGGTACCTTTATTTTCCACTACAGAAAAGCACCATCATAAAGAAACTAAATAAATATATATCTATATTAGATTCAGAAATAATCAAATCAAACAAGGCGAAGTGTAAAATCTACTTGGCCAAAACGGAAATTTTCTGAGAGGGCAATATCAATACCATGTTCAGGACAGAACATATACGAGCCAGATTATTAAAAGCTATGGGCAGGTAAGATTCACCTGTGACTGCTGGAAATTGGCATGTTGCAAGTTCTGGTGAGGTTGTTGCATAGCAGATGGAGTAATATTTCCTTGTAGTTTCTCAGCTACGATTGGTGATTCTTGGAAAGCATTCTGACCCATATTAGGTGTGACAAAATCATGAGTAGCTTGTTTATTGTGCACTGCAGCTTCACTTGGGTTGACTAATGCTACATGTTGACTTGCATTACCCACTTGATTCTGCAAATATAACTGTGCATTTGGCATGCCAATAGTTGGGTTCACATGATTGAGAGGATAGGTCATCCCACTTTGCATATTAACTGACGGATGTGGCTGCAAGGGTCCAATCTGACTTGGAACTTGAGGATGATTATGCATAAACAATTGGTCATTAGATAGAGATGGCATTATTTGATTTGAATTCTGTGGCAAATTATGGAAGAACTGCCCATGCGCAGGGGGTGTGAAAATAGGATTAAAATTCTGAGGGGTGGTGTTGGGAAAAGTCTGCCCATGAGTTTGCATTAAATGATGATGACCTGAAGGACCCAAAATTGGCATACCCGTCTGGACATTTTGAAGCGGGTGGTAATGGTTAGCAACAGTCGGGAAGCAAGGTGAAGGCACGATAGATTGTCCACCAAGCATAGCCATATAATTTCCGTTCAAATTATTGAAATTAATATTTGTATTCCCAAATGGTGGTCTCGGAAGATGGGGATTAAATACATTAACTTGAGAATGAATTTGTAAGGAATTTAAAGGAGCTAGAGGATTATTATAGGCACAAGAGGAACATGGAAGCTGGTTGATGAGATTGCTACTGGCTGAGAAAACTCCTGAATCCGCACCGCAAGGATTTGATGATACAACCTGATTCCCATAAGTGGAGGAAAACAATAAGTTAGAAGGAGAAATAAACATGGAAAAAAGTAAACAAATAAATCACCTGTTGAGGAGTTGAATTGTTGCTTCCTTCAGTCTGATTAGGATTGGGCGGACGCGGGAATGAAAAAGGACGCATTTTCTGGTCAATGTAATGAAGTTTAAGCAACACATTAGAATTAAGAAACGGGGGAGAAAAACCCCAAACCCAAAGGTTTACGTAAACAGAATAGAGGAACTCCCCCCTGATTCTGAAAAAACCATCATTCCGTTGCGTTTTTTTTTTTTTAACCAAAACAGTAGGTTCTATCAAAGGCAAAGACTAGCTCATTTTCACTCTCCTAAACCCTCAAATCAGATATTCAAACAAAAAAAAACACTAAAACCATTAAACCCAAACCCCTCACTTTCTCCCCACGACCACGGTAATGCCTAAGATTACTACCAAAAAGTTTTACATAATCTAACCATATATCAAGTGCAAAACCTCAATGATGGTAAACTTGAAAGGATTGATAAGTAAGCTTAAGTAACACAGTAGAATAAAGAATACCAGAAAGCTGACGGATTAACCACTTCCTCTCCAAAACAAGGATTGCAAGATCAAAAACCCCTTCTTACTCCGACCCGTCACGTTCAGGTTTAGGTGTTATGAGTATTCAACCCCTTCGGAACTCGAAGCAATGCTGCAACCAGTAATGCGGCGAGGAATCTAAACCCCTAAACTACAAAGAAACATTACTTCCTCGTATGGAAACGATTGCAATACTTCATGCCTCTTGAGTGTTCTTCCTCACTCTCTTTGTACCACTCAGAGCAGGAGCTGAGAGCAGAGAGCCGGGACTAGAGTTCTTCGACACTCTCTTGTACCACTGAAAACGAAGGTACTCGCTATTCGGCGCGAAGGGGTATCGGTAAGGAGATGATATACCTATGCGACACACCGTAGTGAGTGAATCGGTAAATCCCGGATCGGGTCGAGGATTGTGCTCCTGCGTCCGGGTCCGCTACCTTTACGGATATAGTATGTGCTTTCGGTACGATACCAACTTTGAATATTGAAAACCAAAACCGGACCATACTGAATTTAAACGAAACGGTACGGTTTTGGTATTTGCAAAAAAGGTTAGATATGATTTCGGTATTAAATCAGTAAGGAAAAACGATTTAAACACGATATCTAGTACGGTAAACTTTTGGTACAAACAAAGTAACAAACTCATGCCACTTTTATTATTAGTTCATTAAGATCCTAGTGAATTGCAACCAAACAATTGATATAATTTGATATTAACAGATACAAAGCAAGTAAATATAAGAAGATGAGTGAATGACGAAACGAAAAACTGAAATAGGGAATTATAGATAGAGTAAATGTAAAGCATTTTCATTATAAAATAACATTTATATCCATTGATTTGGTATGGTACCAATTGGTTCGGTTTTCAGTACATACCGACGGTATGAGTACTTAAAACCGGAACCATACCGAATTTTGAACGACGTTATGGTGCAGTTTTAGACAGTGCGATTCGGTATGGTTAAATGGTTTCGGTTTGCAATTGACACCCTTCGTATCCCTTTCACACCCCTCCTAAATATGCGGTTGACCGATGTAAAGGAAGCATAGTTGCGCGAAGGGGGTCCCAACTCCCTCGCACGCCTCACCACACATTTATAAATGCCCACCTTTGAATATTAACAAGGTAGACTATAAAGGGGCCCTCACATACGTATATCTTTATATCTATTCACCGCACATTATTAGGGTATCCACCTCTACACATTTATGACCTACTTTACCCATGCTTAGAGATGAACCCTTTATTTATTTTTCTTTTGTAAGAAAGACACTTATTGAATACGAGCTAATACAAACATTGACTTCTTCATTGCACATCTTAAGAAGTCAATGATTGGTTTTATACCTGTTATGATCGAACCTGGTCGAACCTGAAAATCATACTCAAACCTGTTGAGCCAGAGCAGAGTGGTCGGATCAGTATCCTACCTAACGATAGCATCTTACCGTGCTTAGTCAATACTAACTCAAGATTGAGTCCGTATTGGACTTTAGTATTACTCTTTAAGCAAGACTCAACTAACTAAGGAGCGGATGGTTCCTAATATGACTCTACAACAAGAAATCCTCTCAGTACTTGAACAGACAATAACTATATAAAGAGGTATGATGACTCTTATCAGGTATGCACTATTGAGTTATTAGATACATTAAGAGATTGAGCTTGTTTCTTTTGTTCGTTTGAACTAACTTGTTCGTCGGAGGCAAAACTCGACCACACCGGTCGAGCACATTTTTGCAGGTTCGAGCGTTCAACTAGGGGAGACCGAATTCTGCAACAACAATACCAAATAGTCAATAGCTCAACCGAGAGGGCTATCTTAGTCAATGAATCCGCAAATCAAGTTGCAAGACCTTGGAATGAAAACAAAACACAAGACACAAACTCTGTTTGAAGCTTATATTATATTATAATATATTTGAATGCTTTATACATTTGTAAAAGGATCGAATCCGCTCGAATACACTAGTATCCCAAATCTGACTAGCAAAACTGCTAACCAAATTTGACTGGTAAAAATTTAGAAAAGGCATCCAAATTTGAATCTGAAACTTTATCGGATATCCGATAATAGTCCAATCTGACAAACTATAAGATTATTGATTGGTGATTATCATTTTTCTTTTTCCGATTTTCCAATTTCCAGTTATCAATTACCGGTTTTCGAATATGATTATCAACCATTTTTTAGAAAAGAAAAAAATAAAGTTTAATACTTGACTCTAATAGGATAATTTTTTATTATATGGTTTCGAATCCAATTATCATCCATTTTTGGAGAACAAAAAATTCAATGTATTACTCTATCCTGACAAAATTTTATCCGGATATTATCTTATCCAATAATAAATTATCTAAATCCGAATCCAATTGCTTAGCGGATAGATACAAATATTTTACAGTAAAAAAATTTCAGGAATAAACCGAATATTAATGCGAATTCGGAGGCGGATTTTAGCTTTCCATTTACATGTTTATTGATTTCATGATCTGAGGGACCCCTTATTAAATATATGGTAAAGATATGTGAGAGGATTACAATCCATCCCCAATGTATTTTGTAAAGGAATACTCCAGTCTTAAGATGAGTAATGTTGGGGATGCTATTATGTTCAACATTTCTTATTCAAAACAATACTGTATTTTATTTGTTGTTATAAAAGCTTTTACATATAAGATTGCAATAGGAAGGGAGGGACAATATACAAAATCCAACCAGTGATCTTCACTAAGAGATATTAGTCATTGTTAAATGATATTCTTATGATTACCATAGTTTGCTAATAGAATAATAATAATTTGAGCTAATCACTAATTAGTCTTATGTTTTCTTAATAATATTTCACCGTTGCAAGTCAATGTGTTGCAAGTCAATGTGGAGATATTCCCCTATTATGGTGAATGAATCCTATCTTATGCTTGTTCTCTTATTCAGCTCTAGTCTTATGAATGATGAAAATTGAACACATCTCTAGGAGCAGCTTTTTGTTGGCATTGTTAATTTAGGTTTGGTGTACCGTTCTTCATTTTGAACGGAGAAGCTGGTGCAAGCAATGTTATTTTTTTCATAACCAAGTGGTCATGGTTACTCTTAAAAAACAATGACTTTTTAAAAGAGAGAGTAACATTAACTACAATGTGACACTCTGCAAACCTTACAAGCTGCATTGGAAGAATACTCGTGCAAGATACTTTTTCTCCCCTGTGCTTATCACGAAGAGACTCCTGTTTTTGAGTTATTTCCAATAGCTCTTATTGCCTAGCATCCCCCAAAAAAAAAAAAGAAAACAGAAGTACTCAGAGTTGTTGGGTGAAATATATTTTTTCAATTATCTTTACCGGTTAAAAGCAAATTGAAAATTCAAATTTAAGATAAATTCATGGTGATGCAGCTTGTGAAAATCCCTTTTTAACTCTGAAAGCATTGGGAATTAATTAACGTTGGAAACATAAAAATGTAGAGTTGCACTAGCTCAGTTCCCCCCCCCAAAAAAAAAGAAAAAAAAAAAAAAAAAAACTACTCAAACTCATGTATGTATGTAAGTCCTTGCCTTATCCCTATGGTCGCACATTCCCACTATCCATCAATCCATCATAAATATTGTCTATCTTTTTTGCTTGTGGAGATTGATGCTCTTCGAGTGGTGGAGGACATTCGGTAGTTGCTTGCTGTGGAACACTTTTGGTCAGTTCATTATGTTTCTAGATGGGTTAATTTTGTAGTTGATAATCTAGCCAGGAAGATCTTGTCCTTGGCAAGCAGGATTGTTTGGTTTAATTCCGTTCATTAGCTTTTTGAAGCTTGTAATTAGGATGTCTTGGCATTTTATTGTCTTTTTTTTTTTTTTCTTCTAATTAAAGATCCTTTATAAAAATAAAAATAAAAACCTCGTCTATCTTGTTCAATGGAATAATTATGGCCGTTGATCAGATAACCAGAGACAATCTTATTCGTCCATGGACAAATTTTCTTTTTGCATTTTTGGTGGAAAATCGTCCATGAAGGCCACCCCTCACCAGCACAAATAACATGTGAAAGTGAAACCCCGTTACATTCCCTTAACCGAAATCGGAAAAAAGAAGCCCTGTTACGGTCCTTCCACACCTTGGCCGCCTCGATATCACTAGCCTTGCTTGAGCCAGTTTTCACAGTTTTTTCATCTTTTCGGATCTTCAGCTATACAGAATCATTTCCTTCTAGGCCTTGCGAAAACCATTGTTCTTCCAGGCTTTCGAAACTCAAGAAGCCCCAGAATCACCTTGGCAACCGTAGGTGCTGCTCTACCAATTCTTCAGGAACCAGTACGTTTTAGCGTCGATTTATTACCTTTATTTTCCCCTTGTTTCTCCTCTACTCATGCTCACCAACTTGTTATTCTGACTTTTTTTTCTTTTCTTACTTCCGAATTAATCTGGTTGCAGCCAATTTCTGTTACTCTGTATTTAAAATTTCGTATTTTTCTAAAGCTATGCCGTGTCTGGTCGGAATCTAGAAACCCTATTTCGGCATTTTGGCTCATAATGCGGAAGATTTATTGTAGAGCTACAATCGTTGGGTTTTCAGTTTTTATTTTTTGGAGCTGATGTATACTCAATGGCTTATAATGGCTGCCCAAATTTCTGTTTTTTGTTTCTGCGGATTCTGACTATGGGATGCACTTTATGAACTGAGTTGTGTTCTCTGGTAAGTCTATTAGGTTTGCAGCACGTAATGAGAAGATGAATTCGTTCTCGGTTACACGCAAGAAAACTCCTTTTCAGAAGCACAGAGAGGAGGAAGAGGCAAAGAAGAAGGCATGCTTTTTTCTTCCTCAGTACTCGCTTTTAGTAATTTGTTTATGCTTACTCGCTGGGACTGAGTTGCCTTTCTTGGTCATTGATTTTGTAGAGAGCGGAGGATGAAACTGCCCGCTTGTATGCTGAATTCGTGGAGTCCTTTCAAGGTGATGATAAGCCGGGGTCGAAGGCATTTGTTAGGGGAGGAGTAATAAATCCCAATGAGAAACCTAAGATTGATTCTGAAGGTCAGTGTTTGTTTTGAGGAGCATTTAATTTGCTAGCAATTTACTTTTCTTTTGTTCCAGTATTATATTTTTTCTATTTTCATTTTGTTTCGGTTTGTGGATATATGAGTGCTTTTCTTTTGTGAGGGCACATTAATAAACATATGGGCCTTTTATTCATTCGACGATGGCAGGTGGGAATTCCAAAGATGGGGTATCTGTTCCAAAGAAGGGAAGTAGGTAAATGAAGTACCTGATTCTTAAAAGGCAGAGTGTTGGTGTAAGACTTGTTCCGTGTTAGAGATGCTACAGTGGTTTTTGATTAAAACATCCTTTTTTGTGTACGATTGTGATGGAGTTGTATATTTCATATGAAGCTTTACTCTTTAGGTTATTTATAGAAAGATTTGGAATTGTTCTATGAAATGCATCCTTGAAGACATGACATGAAATTAAGTTCTTTTGCAATTCTAAGCTCACACTGAAGTGCTAATTGGTCTCTGACCTATAATAAAAAGCACATAGGCTAAAATATTTCTTATAGATGTTTCTTATTTCTCTGATTCTGGGATTTTTTTTTCACTTCAATTTTAACAATTCCCTGTGTAGTCTTGAGCTCACTTATTTTTTCTAGAGTAATGGATTTATAATATTATTTTTATCCTGTAGAATTCATTTGATTATATTTCGTAATAATGAGTCATAGATTGTCTTTCCTGCTTGGATGATCATCCCAGTGTTGCAATCTCTGTTTGTATTTTGGGATTGCTGGTGGAAAGTGAAGTCCTTTATAATTTATTGGTCTATGTTAATTTCATATTTCTAGAAATTAAGTTCTTTTTTGGACTCAAATATCACGACACTCGAAAAAGTAATTTTTTATTAAGGTGTTTCTCCATTGTTCTGTATGTGTGGGGTTGGGAGTTGGTGTATGCATGTCTGTTGGGCCATTAGTTGTTTCATGTCAAGGAATAAAAGCTAAAGTTTATTTTCAATAATAATACTAATAATAAGTCGAGGCAAGATGAATAATACAAGCCAACCAGTCCAAGATGTACAAGCATGACAAAATGAATAAACTTTAGAAGGCCCTAATCTAGCCTTATTAAGCACTTAAAATGATGTAAACTAAAAGGAATACTCACTCATAGACAATATTCTGAAATTATTTAATTGAACCTCTAAATCAATCTGGAAAAACTTTATCAATCACCCAAAACATGAAAATAAACTAAGTAGAAAAGCTATCCTTTGTGCAACCTAATTATCCCTACTTTAGGCTTTTAAAAGTGACCCATTAGACAGAAATCCATTGGGATCAAAGGTTTAACTTGTTTATACCCAACCTGAGATTTATTCCCAAGAAAGAAACCAATTTGGTGAAGTATCTACATGAAACAGTGGTTTAGTGTCTTTTTCTTCTTCTTCTTCTTGTTTTGATTTATATCATCTCTCCCCCCTCCCCCTGATAGAGAAAATAGAGAAAATTTGATATTGAATTTTGATAAATATGGAGCTTTTATTTCTGTTTTTTATATCTATTTTCAATTCATAGCAGAATCCAGGTAATGCTTTAAAGATATAAATTGCATTCCAGAAGATGTGGAATTTGTCCTTAAATTACTCTGGTGGAAATTCCACTTGGTCCACTTCGACATCATCTGGGGACTATGGGGTTGTCTACATTGACCTTCTCTGCTTCAAACGCAATCTTTTTAAGTGCTTCCTTGTAACTATAGTTTACTCCCAGTGATTTCTTTACCTATTTGTTAGTTGTAGTGACCAGCTCTTCATTGTTGTTTGGCTTTTCTTCACTTGCTTGGCCTTCTTAAATGAAGGCTCGACATTTGAAAAATCAAAGATTAGCTTTTCTGTGATGACATAAATTGTTAGAGCTTCAGAGTCGACTTCCTAGGGTGTCTTTGTTATCATCTGAGGTATCTTCACGCTCTTCTCCTTCAAGGGCAGCTCCAATTTAAATGGCAGTGATTTTGAGTCTACCTTCCCTGTTGCT
This sequence comes from Hakea prostrata, assembly GCF_041222555.1. Classification (NCBI taxonomy): domain Eukaryota; kingdom Viridiplantae; phylum Streptophyta; class Magnoliopsida; order Proteales; family Proteaceae; genus Hakea; species Hakea prostrata. Next base: position 24,332,710 of record NC_142602.1, read on the forward strand.
TTTCCATCTTCAAAACCTCTGTTGTAAGTGAATGGCGGAAATGTGACTTCAGACTTTTGCAATAAATGTTTCAAGTTCTCATCAATTGTAATGGATTTTGAGGCTAATTTTGTTGGCTGGAGAGCTTCTTTGCATTCATTCACAAGGAACTTGGTCCTCATCTCATGCTTCATCTCGTGTCAGTCATAATGTTCCTCTAGAAGATCTATCAAATCAAGAAATAGGAGTTGGATCTCTTTGCAAAGTAAGGAAATTCTGGAGGTTCACATTCCTGTTATTGATATCAAAACCTAAAGGATAGTGGCTTTCATGCCAAACAATGTGATAGTAGTCAGATGAGCCGCCCTATGGTTGGCTCATTTATAGTTGCTGCAGATATCAATGGCAGAAGCAAAGCATAAGTAGACTGTAGATACCAAAATAGAAGGTAGCAAATACTAGGCAAACCAGTGTTGAGAACATCCCCAAGGCTGATTGAAGGCTGCCCGTTATTGGGTGGATAACTGCTCCAAGTTCAACTTGAGTTTGATGGTTGATTGCTGAGTTATCAGGGGTTTACGGATAGAAATTGGCCTCCAAATATAGGATTGGTGAGGGAATCAATCAAGCTAGCAGTAGGGGAAGCCAAGAAGGATAAAAATTTAGGCAGTTTTGCTTCAAAATTGCTTGGAGTGTGAATTAAGTAGGTTCAGGAGTTGCTGTGTTCAAGAGCTCTGAAGTTGCAGGAGAATCTTCTGAAGTTGGATTGCATCTACAGCAGTCTCTCACTGGTTCTGTAAACAGCAGCAATGTTTGATAGAGATTGATGGTTTATACGGTCCATCTCAAAGGCAGCAGCAGCAGCAGGTTTACACTCACAGCTATGTTAGTAGAAAGGGTTGATAGGAAGAAGAAGAGGAAGGAGATAGGGGTTTCAGCTCTCACCTTCATCAAAATAGGATCTGAAATTAAAATATTCCTTATAAGGCTAAGACTAGGATTATTAGCGATAAAAGTGATTATGCACAAAGTTCGCAAGGTTTGTAAACAGAAACTCAAGAAATAGATACTACCTGCTTGATGAAGATAGAAACTAATTAAACTCCTATATCTCCGTGCATAGTCAAAATTGAGTCTTCTAATCAGTTCAGAGTTTTCATGCAATCTGGCGTTGAGTCCCACTAGATCTTCTAGCATGATGCTCACCAAAGATAAATATGGGTTGGGACACTGTTTACAGAAGCAGTGTTTTGGCCTCTTCTCCATGTTTTGATCTTCATCAAACATCCATTGGGAACAAAGAAAAACCATTTAATGGCATAAAGAGGCAAAATATTACTAGTGCATAAATTTTACATGTCAAGTTTAAGTGTGCAGACAAGGTTAGAACATGCCTATGAATACATACCTCCGTCTATATGGTACTTTTCTATACACTAATCCCAAAATCGATCCAAAATTCTGAGTTTTGGTTGAAATCCTGTGTATGCAGTGAGTTAACTTGCATTTTGTTTCAAACTTTTTCAAAACCAGTACTTTTAATGAAATTGATGCCATTTCGACCAAAATTTTAGACCATGTATTGCGCTTAAGCTGATCTTCCTTCCTGCTTGCTTTTCGCTTCACTCGTATCCGTTTCCTCTCCATTTAATTCATCCTCATGTTGGGCACCAAGCAAATTTTGGCTAGATGGCCTTTAATGATTAATCTCTAATATGGAGTTGATTAATCCTGAACTAGCCTGGGCCTTAGCGTTTATGTTTCTTTTCTAATTTTGTGACAGAAGACAAGATGTTTCTTGCACCTCAGTCTGCCAACTGGTCATTTTATGTATCCTCTCTGCCACTTTGTCATTATTTTCTTTCTTTTTGCTGCTTTTTATGAGAACTGTGGCAAATATGGGCTGAGTGGCACTAGTTTGATTGAGTTTTGTAAGATAAGGTCAGGGCGTTGAAATCTGTATGTAACATGCTGTGTGGTGGCCATTGTATTATTATTATTATTTTTTTTGGGGGGGGGGGTGTGTGGTGGGGCAGAAAATGTGAAGAAGGAAAGAAGACGGAGGGAGGAGGGGGTGAAGAAGAGAAACTTGAGAAGAAACAGTTTGCCTGGGGAGAGAGAAAAAAATTGCATGAGGAGGAGGGTCTTTTTGGGGTGGTGGTGGACCGGGGAGTGGGAGTAGGAGGGAAGCAAGAGCGCATGCACAAATCCCTCTGGCTATTCAAACCTTAGTTCAATTTATTCTATCCACCCTCAATATGTTGATCACAAAGATATTAAAAAAAAAAAAAAAAAAAAGAAACAAGCTTCAATAGGTAAACAATCATATGCTAGAACTCTTTAACAATTCAAAACTTGCTAAAACCATGTCCATGTATCCAATCCAAATTAAAAGTCTGCCTACTTGGTTAACCCAATAAAATAAATAATAAAATCAACAGGAAATAAAATCTATATTCAGACTCTGTTCCTGATCTGGGTGTGCTGAATGAACTTCTATGACAGGTTCAAGTAAGATGTTTCAGGGTGCAGCTATTTTTTGAGATGTAAACTGTAGCTGAAGGACAAAAGGGATAGTTTGAATTTTGCTAATTTCAAAAGCCTTCAGATAAAACAGGATGTAAAATGGAATAAGTACAAATTCATTTTTGAAATTTCAGTCTTGTCTACATCGTAGATCGTTTTGTCGAAATTTCAGTTGGAAGCTTTGCTAGTTTGGCTAATTTGCTTCCAAAAATGGCAAGCAAAATCAAAATAAAAGTACTGTTTTTGCATTCAGCTAATTTTGGTCTGTTAAAGACTTAAAAGTGTTGAACTATGACAGTGTACCATGGAACTAAAATTAAGAGTAACTTAGCCCCGAAGCCCACAATAAACCAAATTAGAAAATTAGTACAGAAAGAAATTTGGGATTCCAAACAAACTTGCACCGGACAATGGTAGGATGACAGTGAAGCATTGTGAACATTTACAGCCAATTCTGATCCAAATCACCAAAATAGTAATTAGGTAGCTGTAGGTCAAAATACCAAGAACAATGAGCCCAAATTCGGATTGAAATAATTTCGATGGTTGAAGCTTCAGTATTGGGGATGAACTGAAATTAGAAAAGTCTATGTTTATATAGGAAGTGACTGAGTGAGTGATGGAAGGGATGAAAATATGCATCTGGTGAAGGAGAGATATATGGAACATAAGGCTAGTAACCGTCACGCTTTTTGAGGTGCAGGAGGGAGAAGAAGACATAAATAGAGAATTTTTCAGTCAAGCCGCCTGTTTGAATGGAGCACCCGCAGTAGTTCAACACAGCAGCTTCGTGGTAGGAGGTGATCTCAACCTGATGACCTCCTTCAATCAACAGCAGCAACGCAAACTCAGCTCCACTAGAATTCAACCAAGAGAACAGTGGGAAGGTAAATAGAAAAAATAAAGGATAAAGATGCTGCAACTTTCTCAACATAACTCCTGAATCTTACGTGTGAGCTCACTGCTAGGCCCTAGCCCTTATTATCACTCAAAATGGACGATAGAATAGGAGAACCCGAGGCAAACCTCCATCTAATAATCTTCAAAATTGTTTGATAAGGCTCTTACAGCCTAGAGCTTTAGTGCATGGAATTATATGATTTTTTGCAATGTGGGGTTATTGGATGGGATTTCAAAATTCTTGATGGAATGAGATCTTTTAAGGTTTGGAGATAGGTATTTCAGTTAGGGTTTGAGGATGAAAGATTTGGTCAAGATTAGGAGGGTGTGTATTATTAGTGACCTGTTCAAGTTTGGAAGAATTCTAACGGTTGGACATAGGTTTCTTGAAAAATTAGGGTTGGGTAAGAGTTTTGAGTTATCAAGAAACAGGGTTCCATTGGGTGGATGGTACTTTTAGTTGGGTTGAATGAGGGGTTAGGTGTAGGGTGTATGTGCTGTAAATCTTGGGGAATTGGGTCTTCATTTAGTTAGAATGTTAGGGTTTTTTGGGAGGTTGAAATTTCGGGAAAGGGCCTGGAATGTTGGGGAAGGCCCCCCCTTTTTTGGGTGGGGGGGGGGAGGGAGGGAGTGGGGGCTTGTTTTGGGTGAGGTTTAATGGGAACAGCTTTTTTCATGGTGGGGGCTCATGAACAGCTTCTTTAGAGACAATATTAGTGCAATTTCTGCTATCACGAGTCTGGAAAATGCAGCTATGGCACCAATCTTCATGTTCAATACCTTTGTGAGTGACCAAAACCAGAGGAAGGACATAACAAGCATATGGGTCTCATCATTATCATTGTTGATAGTACATTCATTCATTGGTTGCTCTGATGGTAGATAAATTTTCTCAAAAACAAGATGCTCTTCCGGAAAATAAGGAGTGGAAACATCCTTATCAACATAAGCTACCAACTGGGGGACGTTAAGCACTGGTATATCCGTAGTCCTTACATGTAAAATACTTAACGGTGGCAGTGAATGTCACAGAATGTGAAAGCCGGTTGGAACCTCATCGAGGTGGGGAATGTGGTCTGTTATGCCTAAGGACATAGCAAAATCACAGTGAGGTGGAGATGATGGGTGGGTTAGGTCTTGAAGATGCAACAGAGGAACAGCTAGCTTGTGGTTTGCCAACTGAAATTGACTTCTGGTGTAGGAGGTTGTTGTGGGAGAAAATTATCACCCCTAGAATGTGCTTTCTAAAAATTTCTCCAATTATATGGTTTTCCCTAACTTTCCTCATCCTGATATGCCACCAAGGCCTGCTTCCTCTGTAGTAAATAGTCTACTTTTGTGGTACTAATCTGTGGATGCAAGCCATTGTGAAACTGTGCCACTAGAACTTTCTTGTCTCAACTGTACGAATTTTAGCTGCTTATGTTGCTTGTGATCATTTGGTTGGAATCTTTGTTCCATTGCAGTTTGCATCTCAGCCCATGTAGTAACTTGGCGAAGACCATGTGTACGGTCTATTGTTCGTATTTGATCTACCAACCATGAATGGTTCCTTTTAGTTTGCCTTATGCAAAGGTTCAGGAAGGTTATGCCACATGAAGAAACTCTCCAAGCTGTGAACCCCAGTCTAGGAATTCTTCCAGGTTGTGATCTTCATAAAAATCAAATGAAAAAATAAAATAAAAATCAATGACTTCAAACCTTAAGGCTGTCTCTATTCCTGCATCATATTGACCATATGGTGGTTGTAGGGTGGAGTTAGAAGAATCCCTAGAGTACATGGACGCTTTCTTCTATTTGAAGCCTCTAAAATGATCATTTGAGGTTTGCGTAGGTCCCATCATTGTCTAAAGGGAAGTGATAACTGTAGTAAACTGTAGTAAGAGTGTCCAATTAGCTATCTATTTCAGCTTTATAGGTCTTAAAATTTTCCATTCGTTTCAGCCTTATAGGAGTTTAATTGCTGAAAATTTCACTATTGGCTAGGGGAAGGGAAAACAATAGTATACCCAAAATAGAAGGAATAAATGGCAAAAGAGTGAGTTAACCGAGCTTTTAAGAACAATGCAAATTTGTAATTAATGTAAACTTTAAAGTGAATGGCAGAATGGTATATAGGTCAAATTATTTAATGAGATAGCAGCAATGTAATTTATGAAAGTTAAGAACTAGAGACAAAGCAATGAATGGGCAGGTGTAAACTTTGGAATTCAATAAAAGAATTAGGTGAAAAGGAATTAGCTATAATGGAAAGGGTAGTGTAGTAAGGAAAATAACTAGAAACTGTGTAAGGTGATCATGGGGCAGTGTGGGGAAAGAGAAATATAAGGAAATAAAATGAATAGAAGATCAGAGGAGTTTCCCTTCGAACCAGAGGAGAATGGTGGAAGGTTGAAAGGAGGATGTTTCTTCGAAGCCTTCAGCAGCTGGGACTCGTTGGTGAAACAACCAAGCATGATGTTTTTTGCTGCAGCTCTTGTTCTCTCTTTCATAGTTGGAATGCTTTTCTTGCTTCTGAAGTCTTCCTTTTTTTTGATTTTTTTTTTAATTTTGGTCTGTCAATCTCTGCTCTTCATGTCTTCTTTTTTTCTCCCTCTTCGTCCCCTGTTCTATCTCAAAATCACCCGGTATTGCTTCTGTTTCCTGTTTCCTCGTTTTCTTTTTCTTTTTCCTCTTAAGGTTTCTGTTGAGGTTTTGTTTGGGAAGTAAGAAGCCGCTTCGACATCTCTTCATCTGCAAAGAATTCTCGACATGAAGAATGGATCTTTGAATAGAAAAAAGAATGGATCTGCAGGGTCCCAAATGAATTGGCTTATTTGAAAAAAGCCTTGTTCTTTGGAAGATCTATCACCGGGGAAAGTATAAAGTATACAGAAAAGACGGTTCTTTTATCGGTCAACCCCGTCATACATTGGATTCCACCCGAATATGCTTGCAAGTGAGGTTGCTGTCTTTTCAACATTGCTGCATCTCTTTTCGGGCGGGAAGCTACAGGGACTGGGTGGGGTTCTGGATTCTTTTGGGGACCAACTGTATCTTAGAGGAGAATTAGTGGAGGAGGAGACATAGAGGAAGAAAAGGGTTAAAGGGTGGGGATCTTTTGGCTCTGATACCAAAATAATGCAAGACCTGAGAAGGCCTGCTGAGATGGTCTGCAATGAGAGAGAATTGGTAGAATAGGGTGTAGGGGAAGGGGAAAATCACATTCACAACTCATATTGGAGCTTCTCTGCTAAGACTCTTCATTAATCGAATTCAATTCAAAACCCAAGAGTTCCTCATACGGTTACATAATAAATAGGAAACCAGCCTTTCTCAAAAAATAAGCCTCTCTGAAATAGAAGCTACCTGAAATAGGAAACTACCATACTAAGCTAATGCTGAGATAAGGAGAAAGCTAATAAGACATTCCTAGGCAATCTACCCAAGCAATTATAATACTTAAAATGAAGTAATACTAATATTATTAATATTACTAACTCCATCCCTCCCCATACCAGAAAGCGGATTTAGGCCCAATTCTTGGTCTAGGTTTCCAAAGTGGGTCATGTCGGTCCAGCCAGACCATGGCCACTGCATCACTTGAGATATTTGATTGATTAGTACATGGATTGTGTTGAAAGAGGCTTACAGTTTAGTAGTTTACAAGTAGCAAATGGACCTTCAGTTTAGAGAGCAGAGGAGCACATGGCAAGCTTAAATTAGTTAGTCACTACATCTGACTTTTGAGTGGAATAAAGAGTGCATGGTTTTGAAGGATGTTGATGTGAACCAGATCCAGGACCACCCAAAGAGGGCTTAGGGAGTTTACCAGTACCCTGTGGCCCTACCAAACACCCAGGGAATTTTGGCCGGCCCAGGGGTATTTTGGTAATTTTGTACTTCTTGGTTGAGTCTAGTTAGGGTTTAATTGGGTGCAGTATGTTCGTGGGACCCCATATCTACTTTTGTTTTTGAATTTGAGTCCATTTGTTAAGTTATTGCAGAGTCCTTGTTACTTGTTAGGTTAGGATTCCTATGGTATCAAGGAGTCCTCTAGTTTTGTTTTAGTTCTTGCAAGGATTCCATATTATCCTTTAAAATCAATTTGGACTCTTCTAGAGTGAGATATGAAGGATCCTTGTATGCGTAAGAGTCTTTTGTTGAATAGGAGTTTCAGTTTGAATTGTCTTCTAAGTTAGAGTCCTAGTGTTCTTTCTAAAGGCTACAAATAAGTCTCATGATATTGTAACCAGTTGATGATTAATAAAATTGAGATGAATTTGAAGGAGCAACTGGAGTCGTGGGTTCCCTAGAGGGGACTTGTGGAAGTTTAGAAGAGTGATTTTCTGTAGAATTTTCAATTTCCAGCTTCAACTTTACATCTCCAAGTAAGTACCTAGCCCCCACCCCAATCCCAGCCCCCTCTCTCATCTTCTCTCTCACCCACAGCCCTCTCTTAACCCTCTCTTCCCATTGTAGGTTATCTCCCACCTCTTGCAGACGCTGCTGCAGCAGCCCTATATCTCCCCCATCCTCTTTTTTTTAACCCCTCCATTCCCCTACTCTAGTACAACCTTCTAGCCCCTCTCTTCTAACCTTCTCTTTTTTTTCTTCATCCTTCTTACCTGCAGCCTTATAGGAAACCCAGAAAACATCAAACCAAAATTATTCGCGACCCTGTAAAACTTAGATCACCTATATTGTCTAAATCCAATCTCCAATTCCCTCACCCTTTTAGGATTACCTTCCTCATCCCCTCACTCACACTTGACTCCAACCCTCATCCCTTGCCTACATCTAAACCCATGAATTGCTGCAACTTATCGTCTGCAGGAAAAGCTAAACCCCAGAATTTAAAAAACCCTAGATCTTCCTAATCCTTCATCCAAACCTTAGCTCTTTTAGGTTTAGCATCCCTGTTATCCAAGTTAGTGGTGAAACCTAACCCTTTTAATCTGAGCCCTTAGAAACCCTCATTCCCCTAAAGATCTAAAATCTGAACCCTATACTTGAAGATTTAGATCTGAAGTTAACAGGTCAGCAAAGTTTCAAGCTTGAAATTATAAACCCTAGCTGAACCTAACCCTATAAACCCCAGCACCCATAAACCAGCCAATTACCTTCGAATGTAGGGTATTACAAACCCTGGAAGACTGTTGTTTCTCTTAAAGAGGAACCTGTGGGTGGACCTAGATCTAGGGCTTTACTTTAATCAGTCAAACCCCAGATTCTGGTTTACATCAGATCTACATTGAGGTTAAGGGCTGGAACACAATTCTTCTTGTTTGAAGGATGTGTCTTGTTCTCCTCATTGTATTAATCATATAGGCTTTGCTAATAAGGGTATATTCATAGCAAAGCCGTTGTCTTGGAAAACAAATGATAAACAGAGATTATTTACTGGGAAATTGTGTGAGACTGGTGAAGGAATAGGAGGCAGTGGCTTTGTTTGTCAAAGGTAACCTTGTTACATGCTATGTACTCTTTTAGCTGCACACGAGATCTAGACAGAGGATGGATTGGCACCATAACAGTATTTTCTAAAGATTGGGTGAGTTGCAATGATTGACAGCGGGGGGGTTGGATGGATAAGATAAGAAACGTTATTGGCAGTGGGAGTTGCTACATAATGTCATTTGGGGGGCTGTGACGTCACGGGCCTTATGCTCCTGTACGAACAAGGGTCTGAAGACAGATCTACATTCTAACCCTCAAGGTTGCTTGGGTGAAAAATACCAATGTCAAACTTCATGACAGGTGTTTATTCGCTTATTTTATTGGTCGATTAGTGGATATCATGCTATTGGCTTGCTATCTTTGAATGATTCACTTTCTTCTAGGGTGATTATTGCTCTTTGAGGGCTGCAATGGCTGTCTGAAAAGAAGGGGCAATACGATGGGTATGAGACATGAGAATATTTGATGTTTTATGAATGGAGGGGTATTATTGAAGCTTCTTCTTTCCAGGGACCTCCCACTCATTATGCTCGAGAGGACAACAATATGATTTTTCCTTGGAACAAGTTGAATTGGACGGCATATTTGGTCCTTGTTTGAATTTGGTGCTGGTCAAGTCCTTTGGCTGCCTGCTGGGGTCTGGAATTGATGTAGGTTAATGGCTTGGTGAGAATAATTTTTGGCCATCCATGTGTGGTTTGGCAAGGCTCAAAATGCTGGTATTGGATTTGGGATCAATCAAGGTGGATAACTTCTCGGATCAGTATAAAACTATATGGGTAAGCCAAAAAAAATCCAAAAATCATTTTTTATTGGATTGGTTCATGTACTAGCCAGGATTGACCAAATGACATATAAAATATAAATTTTTAAACCCAAGGATAAATTAGAAGTTACAATTTACAAATAAAGCAAAAGCTTAGCCATTACCAAGTTAGTGATTGGATCAAAAGTGAAAAACTCTATCAAGAGCTTGCTTGAAGTGGTAAACTATGAGCACACCCACTTTACAAATAAAGCAGAAGCTTAGCCATTACCAAGTTAGTGATTGGATCAAAAGTGAAAAACTCTATCAAGAGCTTGCTTGAAGTGGTAAACTATGAGCGTTTTCCACTCATATACATAGAAGGGCTATACCCAATGTACGAAGCTCCCATGTTTAGCAGGGTTTGTGAGAGATGAAATTATACTAGCCTTACATCTGTTTCCATCATGGTTATTAAAGCGGCAAAGCGTCCAAAGCGATTGGGGGCTCCGTCTTGGCGATTGGGCGACTAAGCGGCGCTTAGGCGGCAATAAAACGACCAAAGCGGTTTAGTCAATATTTTTAATATAACTACTTTTGAACTATTTTTTAATAAAAATATTTTTTATAATAAACTAAAGTACTAAACAAACATTCAACATTCATAAAAATAAAAAAAAATAATTCAAGAATCACAATTATGAAAAATTATTCAAAAAAAGAATAAAAACATAACTTCATCTCATCAAGCATCATAAGATTCATAACAATAATTATGTAGTATGTACTATATCAGTAATCAATGAGAAAAATGAAAATAAAAGAAAAGTAGTATGTACTATGTCAGTAATCATTGAATATGGCTCATGCTTCATATTCTGTTGCCGACAAGCACTTTGGGCCTCGATTCCGAAATGGCTCACATATTTAAATTCATATACGGCATTGTAGGATAAATTATGATTAAAAAAAAATAATATGCACAAATTACAAAATGTAAAAAAAGTGGCTACTTTAGCATCTAGGCGGCAATATGGCACAAAAGGCGGCAAAGCTGTAGTGCCTAAGCAAAAAAGCGGCAAGAAATCAGCCCGTTAAGCAGTTCAAAAACCACTTTGCCGCCTAGGCGGACGCTTTGATAACCATGGTTTCCATGATTGGAATGCATGACCAACAGACCAAGCATTCAGCAAGTGAGCACTTATGCTGAGCGCAACCTCCAAACTATGAACACACACATTAGTCTCAAATGCTTTTTATCAACTTAGGACAGAGGTTTAACTGCTCAGAAGCAGTAACTAGTGAAGGTGATGTCTGGTTAGAGATTCTTTTATTTTGCATGGGGGCCATTACTCGGGGAAAAAGTCAACCACGTTTGTGAAAACCTTGAAAAGTCAAAATTGGAAGTTGGGGGAGATGTTTGGTGAAGGAGCTTCTTGAGTGCTAAGTCCAGCCAACAATATGATAAAATCTTACCCGTGGTTTCCTAGTCAAGATGACAAGAGAAGTAATTTTTCTTGCAGATCTGAGGCTATTGGAAGCTGAAATCATACCTGGTAACTGTCATTGACATCCCAGTTGTGCGTTTTCTAGTGTATGCTAATTGGATTGCCCAATCGGGCTATGAGTCTAGAACCAAGACCTGAGCAGTGACGTTACCAATCTGACCTGCCCAATGTTAGCTGATTTGATCTTACCGGAGCCATGTAGGTAGGCAGTAGGATTTCCTATAATTCTTATTTTTCTCAGGGGTCTAAATGTAATTCTTTGTTTCTGCAGGGCTTTATGTTTAATCTTCTATTTTATTCATATTAAATGACATCTTGTACAGCTGCGTGGCCAGTCTGTTGCTTTGACGATCCTTTATTCCTTCTCTTCTTTCTCTCTTCAATATTCTATAACTCTTCTCTTGTGTAAATGTGTCCACCTTCCACAAGCATCGACAGGTCTTCCTGCTGTCTGGTTTTCAATGATGGCAGTTTATTTAATGTTCCCCTCTGTTATTAGGAAATCAACATCATCTTGTTTTCTATTATTCTGTTCTGTCTTAATTGTCACTTTCCATGCATCTAAACCAGACTTATGGCTTTCTGTTGATTTCCTTTTCTGTTTTCTTGTTTGAACCACATGGTCAACATTAAATTTGTTTTAATTTTCACATCTATAAAATTCCAGCGGGGTTGTTTGGATATGAGTCCAAATCTTTGCACTTCGTATTGCTTTTAAGTTGATTAGGTTTGAATTTGATTTGGAATGTGTATTTTTGCGCTAGTGTCTTCAGGAAGTCTTTTTCTTGTATGAGATAAACTTGTTGCATTTAGTTTCAATATGATGTAGATGCACCTTCAAATAGTCTTGTATATGTTATATTTATTTTATTTTTAACTTTGTTTTTCTTGTATGGGACACTGTCCATAGTTTTAATACAATATGGAGATGATGCTTTGAACTGATAGTCTTGAAGGCCTTTTTTTTTTTATCTTTATTTTCTCAAATGGTGGCACTGTCCGTAATTTTCACATTTTATTACTATCTTAATATTATCTAGGAGTCATATTTCAGTTGCAAAGGTTGTCTGGAAGTTAGAAGTATGTGCTGCTTTATTATCTAGCCATATTATTTCAAAAGTAAGTTTAGTACCTAGGGGTCTGACATTTCTTCCTACAGATACGTCCCATCTTTCATACCACCTCCTTTGGCAACTAAAGGGAAAGAAGCTGATAAAAAGGTCAGTATGCCCCCCCCCCCCCCCCCCCCACAAATTTTGCTAGTATTGGTTGCATTGGTAGAGTGTTTTGTTTGGGGATGCGAATAGAACTAGGGTCCACACCCAAGACCATGAACGGTGAACAGAAAAATACTCTAGATTCTTTAGTTATTGGTATAGGGATCATATTCTGGGACCTCCTGGCAGGACATAAGCTGCTCTGTATGGAGGCATTTCAGTTGATGTATGTGGTACAAACTATCAGTTTCCAGTTCTATATACTTTGAAGTAGAATTTTTTATTTCCTAGAAATGGTGTCTAGTTGGGGATCCATTGCCTCGGATGTGAATTCTAGGTCTTTGCTATGTTTCTTTTATTTCTAAAATCGTTCCTGTACACAAATCAGCTTGTGCCCTTCTAATCTTTTGCATGCATCCTCATTTGTAGAAAGAGGAGGAGAAGCCAAAGGAAAAAGGAAAGTCACGGAACATAGATCACTTTATGGAGGAGCTAAAGCTAGAACAGGAGATGCGAGAAAAGCGTAATCAAGAGCGTGAACATTGGCGTGACGGTCGCCAGAGTGAGAGTTCCGCTGTAAGTTGGTTTTCATAACAACTTGATTTGCAGTATAAGAGGAGGCATATAATAAATTATTAATTAATATATGTAGCACCTGCACTTTTCTGTGACATTAGCTTGTATGCTTCCCAGTAAAATTATTACGTTTTGATGTTGCTAATTGCCTCAGTTGCACTGTCTTTGACGTTGCTAGTTGCCTCTGATGCACTGCTTTTTGCTTCTTGATTACCATTTGTTTTTGTCTAAAGGATGATAGTTTGGATGAAAGAAGGCTAAATATTCCAGGGAGCCTATTGTGCCATCTGGAAGGATGGCATGTTCAACCTGATTGATTTGATTGATAAGATGCTACTTGGATTGTTCGTGTAAAATTTCAGCGTCTGGATTAACCAAATTGAATCCCCACTCCTTTTCCTTAGCCATTGTATTTCCTTAAGATTGACTGTCCAACTATTTTTTGAACCTTTGTTTGGAGATTTGGAAAACTCTCTCTGGCATGAAATCTGGCTGGTGGGTAGAAGTGGATATATAGTGCCTACGCACCCATTTGGCTGCCAAGCAAGCTGGCAGGTGGAGGTGCTTATCTGGTCAAACTGACCATTAAATAGATGATAACATTCTCTGGCTTCCTCATATCAAGTTTGGGTCTGTTTCCACCTTATGGTTGATAATGTTTGAACTTCTCTTGTATTTCCAACCACAGACTAAAAATGTTAAAAGTTGATGTTTCAGCCAATTTTTGAAGCTTCATATATTGCCCCATGGGAAAATTCACTTGTCCTTAGTTGCTTACTTGATATGGTGAACGTGCCACTGTGCCAGGCATCTTAGATTAACTACTACCATTCTTGCAGCTACCTAGCCGATTTGATGAGCTACCAGATGATTTTGATCCAAGTGGGAGGCTTCCTGGATCATTTGATGATGGGGACCCACAAACAACAAATCTTTATGTTGGAAACCTCTCACCTCAGGTGATATATTATTATGCTTTATTATTGTAACTACGTCAAATCTCATAATTCTGTCACATTCGACCATAAGAATAACGATTTGCTCTCATTACATGGTGCTGGATCTTCTTAGGTTGATGAGAATTTTCTTTTGAGGACTTTTGGAAGATTTGGGCCCATTGCTAGTGTGAAGATAATGTGGCCTCGGACCGAAGAGGAGAAGAGACGACAAAGAAACTGTGGTTTTGTTGCTTTCATGAATAGAGCTGATGGTCAGGCTGCGAAGGATGAAATGCAAGGTCTGAATCTTTGCGGATTTTAGCATATGAGATACCAGTGTATTATTGTTTTGACAGGCTAAAATATAAATAAAATTGTATGCCTTCTGAGATGACCCTGCAATTAGGCTGAAGGGTTGACTGCTGGAACTCAGAAAACCGGAAGCGGTCTCTTGAATAATCTTATTTTGTCTTATTATATGACATTAGTCTTGTATATGACTGATTGAAATGCGTGTTATTTTGTCATTTGAGCAATGCATGGAACAAATACTGGGATTATTCAAGCATTTTGTGATGTTTCAGGGGTGGTTGTTTATGAGTACGAGTTGAAGATTGGCTGGGGTAAGTCGGTCTCTCTTCCAGCACAGGCCCTTCCTGCTCCCCCACCAGGGCAGATGGCCATCAGGAGCAAGGAGGTAAATAGCTATTCATCTTATATGAAGTCTCGGACTCTCGAATACCACTTCACCATTTGTTTCTGCCTTGGGTCTCTGAAATGGATAGAGATGGTTCTCTTTTGTTCCTTCCCCTCCAAATGTAGCTTCATCTGGAGTTTTCTTTATTGTCTTGGTGAATGAAGTTCGTAGTCATCATGTATCCTTTCTAATCATTGCTCATGATATTGTGGCTTACAAAATATTGTTTGACAGGGAGCTACTGTGATCCTGTCCGGTCCTTCTGGCCCTCCAGTAACATCTGTACCTAATCAGAGCTCTGAGCTGGTAGGTTAACTAACTTTTTGTTCACTTTCCCTCTAGATTCTGTTTAGTGAACTGGATTTATTTCTATTAACATAAAGATATTTCATTTGTAAATTTATGGTCACGTGTTGCATGGATTGCACGAGTCTGTGCCTGGTGTTCACATATGAATGTTGGCTGCATAATGCCTCATAAGATGTTCCGCTACTGTACTGCCTCAATTGTGGCTGATCACTTCAAACAATTCAGTCTTAAGCTAGGGTATCTAGATGTGAATGTGGCTATTAATCAGAAATTGGGACTTCCAATTTCCTATCCTTGTTTCCTTTGCTTATTTTGAAGCTGCGAATGATACTTGTGAAGAAAACAACCCCTACAAGTGTCCTTGTGTTCACTTGTTCTTATGTTAATGTGGATTGATCTTAACTGCAACTTTTACATCTCTTTGACAGATCATCATATATATGGAGCTGATTTGTCATTCTTGCTATGTCTGTTTTCTTAATGGCTTGGTTTTGTTGCATAGGTTCTCACTCCTAATGTCCCTGATATAATGGTTGTTCCGCCTGAGGATGATCATCTCCACCATGTAATTGATACAATGGCTTTGCATGTTCTTGATGGAGGATGTGCTTTTGAGCAAGCTATAATGGAAAGAGGTCGTGGAAATCCACTTTTTAACTTTTTATTTGAGCTAGGATCGAAGGAACATACATACTATGTTTGGAGGCTGTACTCCTTTGCTCAGGTACTCCATCTTGTCTTCCTGATTGGCTGCATTCTATCTTGCAAATGCTAAGTGATCAATTTCTTGTGATTTTGCAAATTTAGGGTGATACTCTTCAGAGGTGGAGAACAGAGCCTTTCATCATGATAACTGGGAGTGGGAGGTAATTTGTGTGCATAAGTTTTTTTCATAGCAGTTGAATCTTCTGCTTCTTTGGGAAGCCAGAAATGGAAAGTTGAATGATTTTCCTATTAATAGCAAGATTTCATGTTCATTTTTCCCCCAATTGTGTGATTCAGGTGGATGCCACCCCCTCTACCTGCTTCAAAGAGCCCAGAACATGAGAAAGAGTCTGGTGCCACATTTGCTGCAGGAAGAAGCAGGGTAGGTGTTTTGATTTGCTGTAGCTTTTCTGCTTCTTGAGAAATTTCAATATCTGTGAATCTATGGCTCATTCCAAAAAACTGGCATTGATTCACTTGTTTCGTTTTCAATTATAACTTCTGCAGCGTGTAGAACTGGAACGGACATTGACAGATTCACAGAGAGATGAGTTTGAGGATATGCTTAGGGCTTTGACATTAGAAAGGAGCCAGATAAAAGAAGCAATGGGATTCTCTCTAGATAATGCTGATGCAGCTGGAGAGGTATTTAATGCCTGGAATTTGTTGTGCTTATTTGATTCCTAGTAGAGATGTATTTTCACTTGATTTAGCTTGCTTTTAAATTTGTCATTTTTCAATGGCATTTTAATTTCACATGGATACGTTGACTTAAGTCTTGTTCTGTTTGTCAGTAGTAGTCCAAGCTGCATCATTTTTTAAATATAACTATGTATTCTTACATACTTTACTGTTGCACCTGCAGGTTGTTGAGGTTCTTACCGAATCTTTGACACTTAAAGAAACCCCTATCCCAACTAAGGTTGCAAGACTCATGCTTGTTTCAGATATCCTTCATAACAGCAGTGCTCCTGTAAAGAATGCATCTGCCTACCGCACGAAATTTGAAGCTACCCTACCTGACATAATGGAGAGCTTTAATGATTTGTACCGTGGTATCACAGGAAGGATCACTGCCGAGGCCCTTAAGGTACACCATGGGACTTATATTTGTGCCAATCAGGGGTTTTTTTTTGTTGGGGGGGGGGGGGTTGGCTACCCCTGGAGTTACTTGGTCTGCTTAGTTATTGTATTTTTAATTTTAACGTTATTTTCACTTGGATTCTGCAGGAACGAGTGTTGAAGGTTCTCCAAGTATGGTCTGATTGGTTTCTCTTTTCAGATGCATATGTTAATGGGCTGCGAGCTACTTTTCTTCGACCTGGGAACTCAGGTGTGCTAGCTTTTCATTCTATATGTGGGGATGCACCGGAAATTGAAAACAAAAGGGGTGCTGAAGATACAGCTGAGGGGGGTAAGATTAGCCAAGATGCTGCATTGGCAATGGGGAAAGGAGCTGCAATGGAGGAGTTATTTAGTCTTCCTATTGGTGAACTTGAAAGGCGTTGCAGACATAATGGGCTATCACTAGTTGGTGGTAGGGAAATGATGGTTGCACGGTTGCTTAGTCTTGAAGATGCAGAGAAACAAAGGGGCTATGAACGAGATGACGACATCAGATATGGATCAAGTCACTCAAATACACATAAATATTCAAAAGATGACACTGGCTTTAATGCAGATAATGTTGGTTCTAGAGAAATTAATACTGGAACAGAGACAGTAGGGTCTTCATGGGAACATTTTGAGGACGATAGGCTGCGATCACAAGGCAAAGGTTCCTCTGCACCTTTGGCTACATCCTTTCCTATTCCAGAGGCAGAACTGAAGCCCTTTGCAAAGAAGGGCAAATCAGATCCCATTTTGCCAGTTTCTAAATGGGCTCTAGAAGATGATGCCAGTGATGATGAAGATAAAAAAGATGCTCGGGGTCTGGGGTTGAGCTACTCATCTTCTGGGAGTGAAAATGCAGGTCTTGGCCCCAGCAAGGCTGAGGACGTAGAAACTGCAACTGATACAAGCATTCCTTCACTCCCTGACAGTGGCATGAATGAAGAACAGAGGTTATATTTTTCTTTTGGTTCTAAAAATGTTTTGGCAGAATACCTTTGCTTAATTCTAATTCAGCCGTTCTGTATTGGTTGAAATAGAGCTTGACTGCTGTGTTGCTCTGCAGACAAAAGATGAGGCGTCTGGAAGTTGCTGTTATGGAATATCGCGTATCACTTGAAGAGCGGGGTGTCAAAAACTCAGAGGAAATTGAGAAAAAAGTGGCAATACACCGGAGACGATTACAGTCAGACTTTGGATTATCAGATACAAATGAAGATGTTCCAGGAAACAGTAAGCAATCTTCTCATGTTTATTGACATGCAAAAGGGTTTGCGTTTCTTTAACATGTGAAGCATCTTAGCATTATGTACGCAATGATGGGTGTTCCATTGCTTTTACACAATGGTGATTCAAGTATATCATTAGTTTGGGGTAGGTCAATGCTCATTAGTTTAGATGGTTTAGTGAGGATCAACCCTCCCAAGAATTTCCAACCTAGGATGGGCTATGTGCTTTTATGATCTGGACTGCTTCTAGATTGTGAACCTTGATGCATAGATTCTAGTGTTCCTTCCAAGCATAATATAATTTTTTTGGTAGTTGTTATAAGGGTATTTTTCTAGGCATTATTCCATTCTGTTCGTACCATTGCTTTGTGAAGAGGCAACTTTTTTTTTTTTTGGTTGGGGGGGGGGGATGAGAGGGTGAGGGGATTTGGTGGATAGAGGAATTTTATTACTTCATTCATTAATTTTAGACAATTCTGAAATAGAATATCTTCAGTTAAATCAAGTTAGGTCTAACAATAACAATATGCAGTTCCACTGGTTACTTTACTCCAAAAACTGTGTAATGGCTTGGTGGCTCACCTATGTCTACTCTATGGCATCTTATGTGGGACTGAAATTTGGTGAGCCGATGACCCAAGGCCCTCTGTGCACATGTCAAGATCCAACTGGAATTATATGTCCACTTTCCAAGACAAGGGTAAATGACTGAATTTCCGGTTGAGATTTGACCTGTGGTTAACCCATACCATTCTCATCCCATGGCCTAAATTGCCACGCAGTCCTCTAACGTGGCAGAAATAGGCAACCGTGTCAAGCTTAGGTGGGCAGGGCACCTACCCTACCTTTTGTGTTTGTGTAATGATTTTCCACTGATAATTTTGTTTTAGTGAGCTAGTGGGAGATTGATTATTGAACAGAAGTCAATACCTGATTTGAGAGCTCCAGATCATCGTAGATAAAAAGTAGTTGTTCTTAGTGGTCCTGCCATACCTGCATTTGTGTCTTCACTCATGTTTTGCTAGTTTTCCTCGATTCCCCAATTTTTTATAATAGAAACACATCGACTCTCTGCTCTCATACCCCCCCCCCCTCTTTCTGTTCTCCTCCCTTTTTTTTTTCCTTCCTGGTTTTCCTATTTAGGGTTGATAATGCTTGGTTGAAAGAATTTTAATGTCTTGAAATTGCAGAAAGGCCATCACTTGAGAGGAAGGACAGGCGAGATGATTCCCGTGAGTCTTCACGAAAGCGACGTCGCAGTCAGAGCCGAAGCCAGAGCAGAAGCCCGCAGCGTAAGTCTAGAGATAGGGAAAGGGAAAATGACGTTGATAAAGATTGGGACAGGCACCGTGACAGAGGTAGATCACATGAGCTGGAAAATGAAAGGGGAAGGGATCGGGAGAAGAGTGGAAGCAGGGAGAGGGATGATCATGATAAAGGTAGAGAAAGAGACAGGGATCGAAGGAGAAGGGGGAAGTGAAATGGGAGGCATTTTTCTCAAAGATCAAATTATGCCAGTGACTGAAATGTATGGTTATCTGGAGTCAAGGATAGCGAGTTCTGTGGGGTTGAATTTTCTCCTTGAATTCTTAAAAGAAATGGCTGCTTGAAGCAATTTACTGTATTTTTGCTTGGTCTTAATTTTCGGATGTTCATGTTTAGGCGATTTGCTGAAGTGAAATATCTGAGGTTTTAGGTACAGATAAATCTAACGTCAGTTCACAGAGGGGATCCTATAGTTTGACTAGCTTGAGGTTTTATTTTCATCAGTCAGTGTTGCAGAGTTATTTCTTTTCCCTTTTGGTGGGGGAACAGTCAACAGAGACCCCAGTTTTGCACCCCGCTTCTCCTTTTTTTTTTTGGTTTTTGGGGTTGGGTTTATTGTAGTCGCATCTTCTCTACCCTTTTTTTTTTTTTTTTCAAATTTGTTTGTGGGAGATCTCAGGTGGAGGTCGGTGCTTGATAGGTTCTGTTATTCATGTTATATCCTAAGGTTCAATTCTTGTTGGTTCCATATGCTTGCAAGGGCAAGGAAGGAGATCGACCTTTTAAAGAAAAAAAATTTCGATAATAATTTCTTAACGTGTGTATATAAATAACTTGAATTTTGCCATGTTCACTGACGTTTTAAGCTGAAATTGTTATTACAGAGCTATGGATCTCAATGAAAGGTGTATTTATAGAACAATTTCTGACAATGATCTAAAGCTGTTTATTCAATCACGTCGAGGTTAGGTAATGACTTCAGTGATTATAAGATTGTGTTATTTAGGTATGCAAACTCACTATATCTTCATTTCAATCGCTGCCAAGCGGAGGTGGTGGTTTATATTTGGTTCTCCTTTTGATTCCATTGGCAAGGAGGATTATATCACACATTGATCAATAAAGAGGGATTTTTAGTTGAAGATGGATATTTTGCTTTCTTCAGACGGAACGAAGGGGAGGGGAGGACGGATGTTTGGTCTTGAGAAGTAATGTTTTTTTTTGTACGGAAGCTTTTCATGTATAGGGGACTGGGATATTATATGTCGTCAAAAGATTGAATTCATAACCTTTCTTCACTAAGAGATGTTGGTCTTATCAACCAAATAAGCGAGTGTTGGCAACAAGTAATATTTTTATTGTGATTAAATAGATAATAATGATCTCCATTAACCACATCATTCAATAAAATAATGATGTGGCGGTTGATCTGATGAGTTTTTTTTTAATCTTGCCATGCAACATAAATGATCAATAAAATCAGGACATACGCAAATTGTCAGTCTCTTGAGAAGTCTATAATAGCAGCTCTCCTGCAGATATGATTTCAGCAAATTTGAATATCGATTGATGCTGAACAGGATCCGATGGTATTTTAACTTAGTTCCATGGTCAGTTTTTGGAATGGCACTTAAAAGGGTGGTTCGGTACAATCCAAGAAGGAGGTCAGAGTTTTAAGCCTCTCAGGACTAAGGGTAAAGCCCCACCTTTTATTAGGTAATACCTCCATCATGAATATATAAAATCACTTGTTACCAAAACAGAAAGTACTTAAATGGAAGTGTTGTGTAGAAGTCAAAATCTTGGACTTTTGACAGCTGACTGCTATATTTTCTGATCTTAAGTCAGATTGAGATGTATAATGCTTGTTATAGCTTATAATCGAAAGGGAAGCAACACCAAAATTCTCAATTTCCAGTCCATGAGAAATATATGCAGTTCATATATAGATCAGTGCAACTTGAATTGCATTGGCAGGAGAGAATCACGAGGAAGTTCCAAAAATGGGGTGTTTCTAGACATTCTGGTTCAACTTATAAGGATCACTGAGTAGAATCCTATGGGTTCACCCTTGTAGAGTTCAACTATCCCATTCACACACAAAGGGATCTACTTTTTATTTATAGCTAAGTCGCATAAATGCCTTGCAATGCATCTTCCGAGTGTGTTGACAGATTAATGTCAGCAGTATCAAAAGACAGCCAGAGCACTGCGACGAGAGGTGGCAACCAAACCAGTTCAAAAGCAATCCCTGGCAAAATAGAGTACCACTTTCTTCTCCTCAGAGTTTGTTTGGCCATCAAAGATTGCCAGGAAACTCCCAATTCAACTACTATTTATTCAAAAACAGTTAGAAGTGTGCTTTAGAACATGATGGAACACCAATCACATGCCATATGATTGAAGAAAAAAATTAATGTTGATTGGAATTATAAGCATGATGCAGTATCATTAAGGATTTTGCAGCACAATTCATAAATCAGCATGCCCAGATAGGGTTGGCATTTGACTTCCCGCCAAGAAAGACTTGATAAGAGTAAGAGCTAGATTGGGTCTATGCAGAGGGACCTCATGACCTGCTCCTCTCACTGATACAAACGTGAGACCCTCGTACTGCTGGGTCCATCCTCCAACCTGCAATGCAAAAATATAATTATGAGTTTGCAGCAGTTGATAGATTTTCCATTCTAGATCCTAGTGCATCTCGCTTTCAAGAAAAGGATGAAGGTATGACTGTATGAGCTACTCTGCAACAAATCAAAGTTCAACAACATGTATCTATCTGTCAAGACACCTATAGAGCATTCATAAGAACTTTAGAAGTGAGCCTCAATTTCGCTATCATTCATCAAAACTGTTCCAACATGGACAAAATGTTTGAATAAGTCAGCAATAACTTCAATTAGACAATAAAGTGAGTAAACCTCATGTTGATTTGCCTTTTGGAATCACCATTAGTCTTCATGTTCATCAAAGAAAGCTGATCGTGCAATTGGATCCCGTCATGGCAGGGTTGTGTTCGAAGTAAGACCAAAACTCTAAGGAAATTACATTATAACCAGCATTGTATTGTTGAGGTAAATCCCAGTTGTCTTTCCCGGGGCTCTAGATATTTTAAGCTACTAATATATCCATGTCTGCAGGCTGCACTGTTTAGTTTCTCATGAAAACAAGCAGAGGCAGTGCCACAACCTGAGGACGAGACTGATTCCAACAATTCACTATGAATATCAGAATAGGTGGCAAAACTCAAGATCATGGATGTCCATCCTGTTTCTGATTAGATTGGAAATTTGCTTGTAAGTTTCTCCAGATATATTAAGCTGACTTTATTATATCCATGCCATGTACTCTGCACTATTTAGTTTCTCATGGAAACAAGCATAAGGAATACCACAATCTGAGGATGAGATTGTTTCTTCAAATAACTCAACTGTGAACCTCTGAATAAGAGACCAAAGTAAAAACCGTGCCCATCCTGTTCTGAGTGAATCTGAATTTTCTTTTGCTGTTGAAGGCAGGTTCAAGGGTTTGAGACAGTTTCTCTAGATACTTTAAGCTCCTACTCATATATCCAAGTCATGTTCTCTGCCCTATTTAGTTTCTTATGAAAACAAGCATAAGGAATAGCAGAACCTGAGGATGAGACTGTTTCTTCCAATAACTCAACTATGAATCTCCGAACAGGAGACCAAAGTAAAAACCTTGGTGACCGTCACTGTTTCTGATTAAATCTGAAATATGTTTTGGTGCTGGAGACAGTTTATAGAGTACTAGAATGTTTTCATCAATAATTGAATTGATTGTAGGTCTTTTCAGACTGTTGACCACTAGGCTAACACAATGATGGTTCAAGATCTCACTCTTGACATCCATCTCACCCCCTCAAAAAAGAGAGATCTCGCTCGAGATCTAGTATCTTTTCCTGGCCAACTCAAGTGAACTCAAGGGCCCATTTTGGGGGGGGGGGGTTCAATGGTCAGGTTAGACTCAAAGTTGGTATTTAGCCTATTTTAGGATTTTTAAACACATTGGCGGCTTTAGATTTGTGAGAAGACAACCCTAAGTACGAGTTCTAACTCGACCCTAAGTTTGAAACCAAAATACTACAGGGATGAACATGTAAGGTTACAAAACATGAAATATAAAACTATTAGGACATATAAATGAAAAGCAAGTGATAAGATACATCAAATAACTTAAAATAGCAATAGAATTCCATCCATATGAGTATGATACTGAGACTCTTGAGAGTACGATAATACATCCATCATAAGTTCAATATAAATCATAAGTTCATAATAGAAGTGTTGGGTATTGCTCATGCTTCAACTCTTGATGTTGATGTGCTAAACCTTATAGCGGGTTAAGATCTGGCATCAATTCGACAAAAAAACCAGGCAAAAATGGAGGTTTGGAAGGCCTCAGGGAGTTGGGTGGTAAGAGAGAGTGATATAGGTTGAGATCTTGACTTGTCTTGCCCGAGAGATGGCATTTAAAATGGCTGAGTGGACCGAGATCTTGGTCGAGATTTACTACAAAGGAGATCTCGCATGAGATCTCGATTCGCTATCTCAAAATACCGAGATCTCAAACCACAAACACAATCAGTTTAATTTTAAGCCAGAGGTCATTTGAGAAATGCTGATTAGCCAATATACCATCTTCCCCAAAAGATCTGTTCCTGTCGGCAATGCCAGTATATCTCTTAGATCTTAAGATATCAACTTAAGGGCACAATGTTTCTGTGTTACATCGTAATTCTCTATATACAAAATAGCATCTGCAGCTTTGATCAGATTGTTCAGATAATTCCACTATTGACACGCCATGATGGTTAACATACAGTCCCAGTTTTAAAAAGATTGGTTCAATACACTAACCTCACAGAAGTGGTATGTTAGTTTAGCAGCAAAGAACCATAGTCAAAACTCTAACAGGAAATCCTTAAAATCTGACTTTTTGACCATTTAAGAGAATGATCAAACCCCATTTAAATGGAATACAGCTCAAATGAGTTCATTTCATAAGAAAATACCTAATATGTCATTGTTACAATTTTTTGTTGCCAATTTTTTTTTTAAGTTAATGTAAGCAGCATAAATTCCCCCCCAAGCAAAAGAAAAATCATTATTTTGTGTACACAGTGAACCACAAATGTCGCAAAAGTAAATCAATGAAATACTCATATACAGAAAAGTCATTGTTCTAAATGGAACTATACCTGTCCATCATCACCATACCAAGCACGCCAAGGACCCACAGTCGGCAGCTTAAGAGTATCTATGGTGAGGCGGGTGGATGTAACTGGAATAACAGCATCTGTATCTCCGCTGCAATAACAAAGAAAATTGAGGAACAGTAAATAATCACTTCTAGAATCAGCAATCTTGGAAATAAGTACACAAGAAAGGAGAAGGTCCAACATATGCAAAAGAAAAAAGCTTTTGATTCATCTTTATGGATTGTTGGGGATTGGTTTAAAATTGGCGATGGAAATTAATGAGATAATTTTTGTTATTTTGGAATAGAGTTGCACTTGAATTTTGTAACTCTGACAAGATACTAGAAGAGAAATATGGATCATTTCAAAGAATAAAGAAAATGATATGAAGACATTAGAAGAGAGATAATGATTACATTAAAGAAGAATTCATAATCTTTTTTCCATATCCATTTCTTTTAGGAATTCCGAAGGAGATATTAAGTAACTAACTAGATAGTCAAGGGAAGAATTAGAAGCAAGAAAATCGAGTAGATCGAAGATGTGACCATGTTATCCTAAGATTTCATGTTAGAGATAGTCCACTAAGACAATTCATTATCTTCAACCGAAATCTCCTTCAAGAATAAGTTGTCCATCAACAGCCAAGCAGAGGCAGATGTTTTAAAATTTCGAGTGTCCTTCCCTATCAAAAAAGATTTTCCAGTTTCTTATCCTGAATCTTTTCTAACTAACGAACAAATTACACAAATTTGAGGGAATGTTAAAGGGGCTTGTATGTGGCCGCGATCATACGGCAAGGAATCTTATGCTCTACATATAACACCATAGCATATGAAAATGTAGAAGACTAACTCATTCAAATTCTTACTACGATCCTAGTTTGTAATATCAAATGTGGATCAGACATTTTGGCTGATATCTGTAACAGTCCAGACTTCAGAGATCCTTCCGGTTTGAAGTCTCTTACACAAGTAGTAAAAGGAACAAGAAAGGTGATTATCATGTCTCAGCAGATAACAAACACATTAACAAGCCAGTAGTAATTCTGTTTACCCAATAAGAGGTTGCTAGTCACAAACATTGTCGAAACAACCTCTGGTATTAACTAAAGATTTTCTTTAAACTATTCTACCCATGATTCGGTAATTGTTTTCTAATTAGGCTTTCTGTAAGTTGATGGTTTTCATGGTCTGTCTATCTATCCATTCTGTCAAAACAACTATAATGACCATTTAACAAGCATCCAGTTGAATCGAGAGTTCACTTTAATAGAATTCTAAACCATGCCCAATTTCTCAAGTGAGCTTCATTGTGTTAATCCCACTTCAGTTGTGAGTAAGAAATCCACTTTCTAAAATAACTGTGAGCACTCTCCACTCGTAAGATTGGTGTTTTGAGATGGATATTAAAATGGAAGCAGAGCAGGTTAGCTCCACCTTGTTCCATCTGGGTCCATCTTGTCCTTTTTGTTTCCATCCACGCGTTTGAGACAGATATCTAAGCAATGGTTACCCAAACCCTTATCTTCCACTCTCTAACTTTTCAACAGAAAGCTCTATTTATCTTCGTGGCAGCTAATGAGGCTTTTGCAACTATAACTACTCAATTATCAAGACAGAGATTAGGTTTGACAGGATGATAACAGGTAAGGTTTTGATGGTGGTTTCTTTTAATGATGAAGATGAGAGAAACACCCAATAGGGACTGGAGCACATGAGGATATTTAGCAACTCCGAAGGTTTTATTTTACTCTCAAGTATTGACACACTGATGAATTTTGACAATGGTTTTAGCATTTTGATCAGTGGTTTTCTTTAGTGATGGATTCTCCCCAAGCTACTGGACAAAATGAGAGATTGTAACAACTTCCCAGGTCTTCTTTTATGGGGAGTAGATAAAGATCGCTGCTTGTAGATTTTGAGAAGCATGTTGTAGCAAAAAATTAGGGACAACCAAATGATGGTAGATCACTTCCAGAAATTGGAAATGTTACATATTAAAAATCATTTTGAAGGGAAGAGAAGACTTTATAGATATCCACTAGCTATGACCGAAGGTACAGATTTTCTAACAGTTGTGCCACTGCCACATGAAGGGACAAAAGTTTCTCGATAAATTTTAAGATATAATCATGGAGCATATAGGAACTTGATAGCACAAGAAGATTGAAGATATATAATTGCTCCAAGATATAAACATCTACTTAGAAAATAGGGGAAGAATAATCCAAGTGCATTATTGCTCAACAAATCAACACACAGGTTCAGGGAGCAGATATTCATCACATGGCATAGATTTGGATAAGAGTCATAAGACTAGGATGAGTTTATAGCCTTATCACAACTAAATGTATATGATACAAGGCCCAAGTTATTGGGTTTTTGACCTTTTGAAGCACCAATTAATATATACATCATTAGGTTCTATGCAATTAATTTTCAGATTTTTTCTCTTTGATATCCCCAAGAAAAAAGAAGATTAATCCTAAAATTTATGCTCGAACTTTGACCCATGCTTTATGGCTTTGCTGGTTCTGATACATCACATTATACCTTGGATCACAAACATCATGTCGCTGGGTTTTGGGTTTCAGGTTTTCTACTACTTGCCTAGACACATTTCAATATGTGGGGTGAATAGAAATGGTTGACATAACATGGATGAACAGAATTGGCACTATAACATTTACTAGGCTTACAATACAGTAAACTAGTGAAGAAAATATCCAATGAAAGTAAAAGAGGCACCTGAATATCCAAATACGAAGCCCCAAAGGCATAAGTTCGCGATAAATGTCCAACACTGACAGAGGAGTGTCCTGCCAGTTACTGTTAATCACATCACTGCAAAAGAGAAAGACAAGTTGCAAAATATAACCAGACGAATTTCTTTCTGCCACTACAGTTAAGTTTGTCAATAGTAAAATCAAGCAAAGTTCTTCAAGATATTTGCAGATGTTAAACCCATCGGACTCCTTGCACGATCAACAAACACTGAACAGAGTCAAATACTATTAAATGTAGGTAATTCTAAATTTTTGTTAAACCTGGAAGGTCTTCAATTCTTAATAGCATGATTCGATCTAATTATTTGGATCATGGATCAATCAATTATTGAACGTCTGTCTTTCAGCTCAACTACACAAAATGTCATTGATGGGATGTATACTAGCATCACATACAAGTTGCAAATAGACAATGGACTGTAAACGTCAAAGCTGAGAAAGTAAACACTTTGTACAGCTTTCTTCATCCATTAAAGATTTTTTTCAAGTTTCAATTTAAGCATTACAATACCTGCAAGTCTCCCATTTAGACGGTGCAGCTTCTGGCTTAACATGAAGTGCCTTCTGGACCTCAGGTAAATTGAAATATACAGTTGAATGTGCCTCAGTGCATGGATCATACTTTTCACCAAGGCGTCCAACATTTTTCTATCAAATTAAAACCATCAAACATAAATGACCTGATGCAAATAATTCAAACACTCCATCTGAAGTCCTAGTTCTATCTATTAATAGAGAAGAGAAATCTTTCAATTCATGCCCATTTGCCAGAACATGAAATAGATATTCGAGACACTGGAAACAGTGCTGTTACTTACAAATAATCGCTTCAGCAGCCTAGAGGATGAGGTAAAATTGCCAGTGCAAGCAGGAGTGTAGACGCTATATGGATCAATGTTTCCAAGTTCTTCACTTGCAATATCCAAAATCTTATTACACTGGTTTGAGGTGTGGATAAACGATTCGAAGTCACAATAGAGGTTCAGAAGCTTGTAGGTTTGGTCAGAAATCATTCCGGCAGACCACATAAACTGGAAAACCCCCATGTGATCTGTGAAATCATTGGTCAGAGCATTTCCTACCTGCATTACACATACCATGTAATTGTTTTGTCAGTGCCAATAATGCACAATGGCCAGAGAAAAGAAGTCTCCAAGAAGAATTTCCCTACCATATATCCTTTAAGATTAATTGTTTTTACCCCAGTTGCAAGCTGATGCCTTACGATGGCTTGGGCAAGCTGAGGAACATAATGTCCTACAAGAAAATTCAGAGTTGGGAATTAGTCTGAAATAATGGATAATACATTAGTAGATTAAGAAGCTATTGACTACCTCCATAGCTCTCTCCAGTGATATAGAAGTCCCTTCCAATATATTGTGGAAACTGCTCAAACCACTTAAGTAGAAAGGCTAATGAGTCCTCAGCTGCAACAGTAGAATGAAGTAAATTTAATAAACGGATTGCCAGATGCACTTGGAAGAAAGCAAGACATCAAAACTCCAAAGTTATACCAGTCCGATTATCTCCATTGGTCAGAATATCCCCAGGATTCTCTGAGTAGGAAAAGCCAACACCAACTGGGGAGTCGAGAAAGATGATGTTTGCCACTGCAAAATGATACAAATAACTAAACACAGTTGCTTCAGCAGGACTAAGATGAATGATGCGATTTGCCAGTGACAAGTTCTGTAAATAATCTATTCCAGGCATGAATACTGATTCAAGGACATATACTAGTTCTGGAGTTTAGTCAGTGTAAGTCCAAGTTTCAGAAAGATTGAGGACCTCGAATGGTTTGAAAAATGATTAAGTATTTGAATTATCCTTGGATCTACAGAGAAAGGATTTACGTATGAATAACTACAAGTTGCAGTATTCCTGAATCGAGCGACCAGGATGGTTTCGTTATAGAAGTAATGGTCATACTCATATAGCAGGAAGGAAGAAAATCCTCCATATAAACTGTCTGCTGGGGGACAAATTTTTGATTCGTCCCTTGGTTTGAACGAAGGGTTTGACTTGATGCCCTTCTCTTAATTCTGTGATCCATCAATTAAAAGCATAAGTAGTTTTCAGCTTTGTGCATTTAATGTCGATCAAAATTCAAAAAGTCAAAGGAGTTCATACCTTGGTTCCAAGAATAAGGGTTCAGATAAAGGGTCTTCCCATCTGGCTTAATATGAAATGGACCAATTTCCTCTGCTTCACCGTAAGCAATTGAAGAACATCCAGGTCCTAAAGAAACAACTTTTGGGTCAGAAACAAATAACACCCAAAGCTGAACAGGAAAAATGGAGGAGAAAACAAATTTGGTTGAAGGAGAAGAATAAAATGATAAAAGTCAAACACTAAATCAATATAAATGATCAAAGACGAGGTTTTATGAGAGAGACCTCCATTGAGCCAGAGAACCAGAGGTTTTGTGGAAGGTTCTTTAACAGCTTCAACGAGCCAGTAGAACAGATTCCTTCCAGGACTGGATGTGACATACCCAGAAAATTGAGAAAAGTTAACATTGAAGTTCTGCCCTGGAAGCTCAACAATCTTATCTAGCTCTTGTTGGGTTGTAGAGCTGCCCCTTTGGAACTGAACAAAGAAGAAGAAGAGGTGAAGAAGGAAAACCCATTTACCACTCTCCATCTGTCTAAAGCAGAGAGGTTCTCAAAAGATGCTGGTCTTCTTCTGGATATAGGATTAAATGATTTATAGAGAGAGCGAGATCAACGTGAGCTCAAGTAATGACGCTCATGGTCAAATCATTTGTGTCGCCTTGGCAAAAACAACAATTGTTTATTACTTATTCTCTCTTTCACACGCACATACAAGTATACAACTAATCAACTATACAAGAAAAAGGACGGTCGCTTTCCAAGTTCTAACTACAAACACATCAAAGGAACCTACTAGGGTTTAACAAGGACTCAAATCATGAATAAGACCCTGAAAAATGAGAAAATGAGAAAAGAAAAAGAAGAAAGAAGCTGAAAGAACCCAATAACCCAGAAAAGGATAGATGCTTATAGGCATGGATCAGCACTCAGGCATTGTGTATGGGGCACTCAAAGCTCACGACACCTGGGAGCAACTGACGAATTTGAGATGATTTTACAATGACTTTCTACCTAACAGTTTTTCTGACAATCTGAACTGATGAGAAGGCTAACAACCAAGCGATCGAATTTTTTTGGAGAACCAGTCCAGCCTTGCAGGCTATTAAACCCTTAATAGTTGTGAGGATGAATATTACCCAATTAGATATCGGTCATTGCATAACTGATATAGTACCGAAATAGATCAATCATGTCTGACAATCTTTATCTCTGAATTTTTTTCTGAGAATTCGTCTTTGATTTATTTTGTAGATCGATTAATTGTAAGTCTCCTTAAATATTCTAATAGCCTGAAACCAGGGAAAAAGACTCGGATCCACTATTGTCTCTCCCATTAAAAAAGGGCCCATCTTTGAATTCTAACAAGGATTTACCTCCAAGTTTAGATCATCTCCTTGTCAAGATAAAGATAAACATATGTATTTTCCTAATATTATTTTACTATACAATAAGGATAATGTCCACCTCTAAACACTGATAAAAATCAATCAGAGGTAGGCTACACCCTATTGTATAGTGAAATATTGGCAGAACATATATCTTTTTCCAAATCTCTGACAGGGAAGTGATTCAGGTTTCTTCCCTTTTAATGTGTGATAGAAAAGTATAAAGAGAATATAGGCTTCTTGCCTGGATTGATAAAGATTGACAATAAAATATAAGATAAAGGGAAGAACGACTTATTTAATGTTTTTTCATTGTTATGGGAAAAAAGCTAATTCTAAGTGAGACATAAAGCATATTCAAGTCAGAAGCAAATTTTAGACACTTTGATGAATATTCTTCTTTATGAATCTAAGCAATTAAATATTCATCATGTCAAGTTTTCTTAAAAAGAGATACTAAAGTTTCCTTTTTTTTTAATGGACCATGCTTTATATTCAAGCCTACCTATAGATGGAGTTCATATTATTTATAATTAAAATGTATACATAGATGGTAAGACCTAATTTGAATATAAAATAAAAAAATTACAATGGGGTAAGAAACCAGAACTGAACAAAAATTAGGTGTCAGCCACACAAAGCTCATCAGACATTAGACTTTATAAGGAAAAAAGATTCTACCTAGTAGTCTTCTAACCTTGGAGAAAGTTAAAATTCCAATATTTAGGATAATTTTGAAATCTTTGATATTTTATGGGATTATGATTTTCTATCCCTATGGATACACATGAGGATGAATTCGGATCTTCCATGATAAATAGTCCACACACTTGCAGGCTTAGATCTCTATCCACATGATAGTTGAAATCTCTTGGATCATAAAAATTTCTTCAATTCTTGGCAAAGAAAATCAAGGAATTCATCATCCCTTCTGTTGTAAGTCAGGAAGTCCCATGCTATGGTGATAAGATAATGGACCACCTTATTAGAAGTTGTGGTGATTAGTGAAAGAATTCCAGGCCAGAAATAACATCAACCATTTATGTGGGTCCAAAACCTTTTCTTTTTCTCGTAATTTCGTCTCTTTCTCATATCTTGATTGTCTTTATGTGGGTGCAACTAAAAGTGGGACTGCAGGGTTATTTTTAGTTTTTCATCCAAGAGGGACTATTCATATGATGTATAGGGGATAGATTAGGCCAGCTTAGTATGAGATAGATTAAAGGATTTGACTCAATGTGTTATAGGGTTTAACTTGAACATGATCTGGGTTTAACTTGAACATGATCCAGGTTTACTAAGTTGTTGGAGCTGAAACTTGATATATCAATGGGGTGACCTTGGGTTCTGATTAGGCTGTCCACAAAATAGGTGCTTCTTGTCCTTTTTAATGGTAGATTGCTTCCACGTTTGATTGGATTTGAGTAAAATAATTCAAACACTTGCAAGATTTGATAAGGAAAAACAAGCATGAATGGAATGAATGGAATCAAATGTTAGGCAACAAAATACTGGGAGAGGAAGAAAGAAACCAGATGAAGCAAGAATAAGTTGAAACCCAAATAATAAAGAAGTCCTGACAAAGCAACAAAATACAGGGTGAGTAAGAAAAGAAAGCAGGGGAAGCAAGAAATAACTTGAAACCAAAACAATAAAGTAGTCCTGATAAAGCAGCAATCTCAAACAAATTAGTTACATAAAAAACCACACCATTATCATAAACCAAGAAACTGATAACCTAATGCCAAAAACTAATTAGGAGATTAGATCACTAGTTTGTTGAGGAAAGAGAGAAAGGGGGGGGGGGGACTCCTGAAAAGAAAGAACATCAAGAGTTGGGAATGCTTACAAAGCACCTTTTGACTGCAACTTTTTGCAGATTAGCTCACTTGGTGAGTAGAGTTCAATTTGGATCGCCTCTTTTCTACTTATGAGCCACTTAGCAGTGAAGTAGATCTCTAAGAAGGGTGTTCAGGATTATGGAAGAATTCCTAAGAACTTATCAAGATGCCAATGGTTAATGTAATCAATTTGAAGGAATGCCATAAAGGATGAACTAGGCAGTTGAAGAATATATCCTGGTTGATCAAAGCTTCAGATGTAAAACTGGCTGGCAACTTAAAAAGATTATGCATGGATTGTACTTTGTTCTGCTCCAGATGGAAAGAAAGGGTGACTTGTAAATTGGTGAATTGCAACAAACGAATCTACGATCGGACTAGCACAATTAGCCATACATTCCTTTATTGACAACATTTTTGTAGGGGAAGCACTGGCAACAGAAAGTGGCCTCTAGTCTTGAGAGATAACCATTATAACTTTCTTCCAGATAACAGTGAATCGTTTTCAGTTTTGCCCGTAGATGTTACAACCATGTTAAGCCTCTGTGTCATCATGCTCTTTTTCATTTCTGTTTGTGCCTTCTTGGTGTTTATTCTAAATAGTTAATATTTTCACCATGAGGATTCCATTCACCGTCACAACTTATGAGTTGGTCAAGCAACAAGTCTTTTCCATCTATAGAAGTTTTTTTATGAGTGCAGTTTGTTTAGGAATGAACTCATGGAGAATTCATTCATCCAACCCATATTCACAAAAATGTAAACCACCAACCACTTTGGTTGCCTAACCAGAATCCTGTTCATTCCATAGTGTTTTGGCTCTGAAGCATAGCTTGAGGGGATCAGCTAATGGGAGAAAGTATGGTGGTGTCAGTGGTGCTAAGATAATAGGATAAGATGTTTGGTGTTTTTGTTTTCAACATGAATGACTCCAGTGGAACAATTTTCAATTTTAGCTTGAAGTAGCTTCTTATTTCAGAACTTTTATTAATTATGATTTATTTTTGCACTCTGAAATAACTTAGGCGGAAAGAATCAAACCAAACAATTTCGTAAATAAAAATCACATCAAACCATACTTAAATGGACAACAACTACTGTGAATCCAGTATAAACTTGCTGTATTGCTTAATTGAGACAACATATCATTTACGTATCATAAATAATGTAGAGAAAATACTTATACAATTTCTGGAGGTCAGGAATTACACACCACTCACTCTTCAGATGCTTGTCAGTGACTGATATGAATAAAGGAGAAAAGCTTCAGCAAGGAGTGAATGAATCCCCATAAGGTGTTAGAACGTGTTGAATTTGCATTCATCTCATAACAATTCTCCACTTCTTCACTAATCCCCGAGAAGTAATAATCATTCCAAGGTATGGTAACCCCTTCAACAAGTTTGTTGAATAATTCAAATACCTTTTCAGGACGACCGATGAAGTTTTCAATGATTTCATACTTCTCAAGCAACTCTACATCCTTTGGAGAGGCAATGAGACCATCCATGAAAGCAGCATAAGCTGTAACATGTTTGGTACAATCAGTGTGACACTGCTCAAAGGCTATGAGATTCCGAAGGAGAGATTCTGTCCAGTCTCCAACTCTTATAGGTGGGATTTTCAAACTTTCAGAGGGGATGAAAGTGATGTCAAACAAACATGTCCGTGAGCCCAACTCAAACTTGACATTGGCTTCATGGAGTTCGGTTGCACTGCGGATACGTTTAAATTTTCCATGAGTTTCTGATGTTGTTGGTGATGATGGCAGGTGAACACGTCTAACAAGATCAAGCAAATGCTTTTTAGCCATGGAGTGATCTTCAAATTCTTCATTCTTTGCCAATTCTTCAATATCTAGTTGATTCTGATGCTTCAAAATTCCTTCCAGACAAATGGTTCCTAGGCTTCCTGGTTTATGTAACATGATTCCACGAAAGAAAAGCTCAGCAAGTTCAGTGAGGGTGGTGCCACGAACTTCACTGTTACCTCGATTGAGAACAACTTTTAGCTTCTGAAGAACAAAAAATGGAAGTTGGTTTTCAAGCAAAATGAGATCTCGCATTATGGTGCGAGACATCCATGTCTTACTCAATATGGGATCATCACGAAACTGTTCCCATTTGTATCTTCTAAGGAAAAGCTCAAGAATGAAGCAACCATCATATACAAGCATCTTAACCAACTCATCTTTTTTGAGGTTTATGATATCTGAGTAACATTTTCGAACTCTTTCTTCCAATTCTGTCATTGCATTGACATAATCAACCAATGTTACCTGCGAGGTTCGGCCAAGGAAATCATTGAGGTACTGGAGTTTGTGAGCTTCCATGGGCTTCAAGTGATCTGTTTGATAATGGAAAGGGCCAATGGAGACCAAGCGAGGTGTGTAAGCTTCTGACTTTACTTTGCGCAGCATCTCAGGAACCCGGTATATAGAACAATTTGATGGCAGTGTTGGCACCTGTTTCAGATCTCTCTTTATTATTTCCACTAATGGGTTGGTAGCCATCTTGGTTCTTCCTTCAAAAGTTTGGAGAAGCAGGATCAATCTACATAAGAGAAAGAAAAGAAAACCCAACTTAATATATTCTGTGTTTGTTATACACACACAAACAATAAGGAATAGGAAACCAAGCAGGGGAACAAAAAAGTAGGTTGAAAAACTAAAACAATGAAAGTATGAATCTATTACACAACACCACATAATATATATATCTTGTTACCTAAAGTACCAAATGGGCAAGTAGAGAGAAGATAAAAAAAATTCCGTGTTTGTTATATACACACAAAAACAATAAGGAATGGGAAAGCAAGCAGGGGGAAAAAAAAGTAGGTTGAAAACTAAAACAATGAAGTCTGAATCTATTACACAACACCACATAATATATATCTTGTTACCTAAAATACCAAGTGGGCAAGTAAAGAGAAGATTAAAAAACAAGAAACTACACATCAAGAAATGAAAATTTTAGAGAAGATGAATGGTAGTATGCTTACAAGTGCACTTTATGGCTGGCTGAGGATTGCTGGTTCTCGTGGATGAGCTTCCTTGGTGAAATGGCTTTTGTTTGGATGGCCTCTTCCTATATATAACTATTATGGGAATAAGAGTTGCAGAGGAGAAGTTCAGAGAAGGGTAAACAGAGTTGGTGTGAAGCAATGGAAAAGGATGCCGTAAGAAGTGAAATGGGAGCTCAAGTATGGATTAAAGCTTCTTCAAAAGCACCTGGAATCTCAGAAAACTTTGGGCAATTGCAAATTGGTGGCATTGTGAGTAAGGGATGATTCTTTTTACACATTTTGTAGGGTTGAACTCAAACCTTTTAAAGAGTCGCACAGATTTGCATTTTCATTCATTAATTTCCATCATTTAAGAGCCCAAATGGATATTTACATTAAGGAAGATTAAGTAGAAAAGAGGGTGAATTCACGTAATGGTAAAGTTGCTTTGCTACAACTTAGGACCCGTTTGACAATGTGTGGACTGTGGAAAAACAGTTAATGGTGTTTCTTGCTTTGAGAACTAAAACCATATAACAGAGCTATTTTGTTCCAGGTTGTCCCTAAAACATAAATTAGATTTTTATGAAAAATTTCTGCTTCAGCAAACAGTTTTGACGTTTTTGGGCCAAACCCTACTACAATCTTTTAACTTTTTTGACACTTTTCGAAACAAAAACACTTGGTGGGTTCAATAATTTGAACTAAAAGACAGCCTCTTTCACGAAATTGGATTTAAAAAGAAAGACTCATGTTTTGACAGATGGTTAAATTCATCTATGAAGGTCTTTTAATTAACTTGAGTTCAAGGGCTAAGAAAGAATCAAATAAGTTTACAGCTGCAGCTGTCTCATCTGATTATGCTATAATCTTTACTTTCCAAAGAGTGCTGTTTCATGAGGAGGATGTGAAGGCTATCTTGAAGATTAGGCTGGCTCTATTCCAGAGATGGTGTTCAGATTTGGGGACGTGCTAGGAATGGTATGTATTTGGTCAAAACAGCATATCACTACCTGTGTGACCAAGCAGATAGGAGGGGCTGCTCTCCAACAGTCCCTTATACCCAAGACTGTATGGAAGGCTATCTAGGCTCTTAAAACTCCCCTCAAACTACAGCATTTCTTATGCAGAGCCTTATCGGGTGGGCTGGCCACTTCTGCTGCCCTTAGGCAGAGAAATATTCAGGTGAATTCACAATGTCTTAGGTGTGGAAAGGAAGGGAAGGTTGCTGAACATACATTGTTGGATTGTCCTATTGCTAGAGCTGTATTGGTTTCCTCATCTAACCTTTCTCTCTCTGATTTTGTTGAAGCATGGAGGACAGTGACAGGGAGACGCACCTTTGGGACCAGATTTCTAGTCTGGCTACCTTCATCTGTTGCGGTTTATGGAAGGCTAGAAATAACTTATGATTTGCTGGTTCGGTGTCTTCTCCTACAGACATTCTACTTCACAAAGGCTACTGTGGTGTCTAAAACTAACTCCACTGCCCCTACTGCCCAGGTTAATAGGTTGGTCAAGTGGAGCTCTCCACCCAGAGGGACTTTCAAGACAAATTTGGACGCAGCAGTAAAAGGAGATAAAGGTGGACTGGGTCTTTCAATTCCAGGAGCAGGTGGTGCACTTGTCACAGCAACCTCTTTGCCTTACACTTTCTGCTCCCCCCTTGAAGGAGAAGAATTAAGTATGAGGCAAGCATTACCACTTCCAGTAAGTGAAGGACTGGATAGGCTGATTGTTGAAAGTGATTGTTAAATGCTGACTAATATGCTCCTG
Source organism: Hakea prostrata (assembly GCF_041222555.1). Taxonomy (NCBI): domain Eukaryota; kingdom Viridiplantae; phylum Streptophyta; class Magnoliopsida; order Proteales; family Proteaceae; genus Hakea; species Hakea prostrata. Next base: position 24,369,985 of record NC_142602.1, read on the forward strand.
TCGAAGTCTTGTGTATCTACAGAGGTCCAAAGTGTGGTAGAAGACATTGTCCACCTCTGTTTTTGTTTGTTGCTGTTTTCTTCTTAGTCCTAGGGAATGTGACTTCTTAAGCTCATTTCTCACCCAGGAGCAGTCACCTCAGCAGGCAGGATTGACTGGTCACATTCTACTCCTGGGCTCTCGAATCTTTGTAATTCTTAGGCCTCATGTTGGTCCTGTTCTTTTGCTAAATGAAGTTTGGATGGAAAAAAGGAAAGGGGGAAAATGGATGGATAAGACGACATGACACATCTGGGATCTCCTGATAGATGGGAGATGAAATCCTAAAATACTCATTCAATCAATAATACCCTCTAATTCCCAAGCAATAGCATCACAAAGACCAATACCTTCAATGGTTCAGAAGAGAATTCAGTTATGAAATTGCAATACAGGAATTACAGTGAACCCAATCCAAAGGCTTAGCAAATTCTTCTCAATGTAACAGGACCTGAAAAGATTTTTCTTTCTTTTTTTTTTTGTTCAGGGAGGAATCCCAACAAGCTGTTAGTCGAAGAGGCTACACGGACAGAGTAATTAGTTCACTTTCAATTGCAGTAATGCAATAGCCTATGAGGATCAATATCCCAGATAACTTGGGTCACCAACATACTCTGCAATTTGTTCAAGGCGCACATTGAGCAAGGCATGCGTATCTGCATCTCGGATTACACCAGTTTCTTCCTCAACGTTCTTTTCCACAAGGCTGCCAAACACATCCTTGTGCTTCCCACAGAGAACAAGAACAGGGCCACCACGCCTTGGAAGTGCTGTCTCAAGAAATTTTTGATCAACACCTTGGATTAGCTCCCTGTTCTCATCCATGGATATGTCACAAGTAGTTGGACCTACTACATCCAGAACCTCACCCTTCTTCAAGTAAAGCTTCCCCCCTCTGAAATCTTTACTAATAACTCTAACTCGAATATGACGTGTAAGCCAAGAAATTGTTGTTCTCCTCTCTTCTTCCTTACGGTTATCAGAATGAGATGCATCGCTGTGCCTCAGTCCTCTGTCTCTTCTTTCTTCTTCTTTTCTTCTCACTTCATCTTTTCTTCTGTGGTCCTTGCCTCTGGATTTGTCCCCTCTCTCATGCCTATGATCCTTTTTCTCTTCTCGATTCTGGTCTCCGTTCAACTCCTGAGCTCTAGGCTTTGGTGGGGCAGCCATATCATCAACTTGATCTTTAAAGCGCTCAATCTTTTCATTAGACCCTTTCTGTGTAACATTTTGTCCATTCGAAACACCTTGAAGGTTCTTTGCTCCTGGTGTATCCACGAAGCCTAAACCCGTCATCCCAGTTCTCCTTGTATACTCAACAACCTTCACATCCTCCTTTGTATTTCGTCCAATGCCCATCCCTTCCCGCCATCCATACCCAGAAAGCAATGCTGCAGCAAAACTCTCGACAGGAACATCGACAAACTCATCAAATCCTCGATCATCAGGCAGATTCTTCATGTCATCCTTAAATTTCTGCAATGCAGAATCCTCACTAGGTCCAGGTCGGGTGGGAGCATCCACGTCCTTCTTATCTTTGTCATCCTGGCTAGTATTGACTTCCTTATCTTGCCTAAGATTCAAACCAAAGGACATGTTTGAATCAGGTATTCCAGCAGTCAAGGGAGCTTCAGGCTCAAAGCCAACATCAAGGTCATCAGCAGAAGAACGAACAGGGAGATCAATGTTCTTCATTTTCTTAAGGGGTCTCCATTCATTAGACATAGGTGGAATTACAAGCTTTTCTGAATGCTCCAAGCTTTTAGAGGGGTCAAACTCTGTCACATATTCATGCTTGATTTCTCCATCTTCTTTGGAGTTCTCTTTGAAACTCTCAGCAGGCTTACGTTGAATTGACTTGGAAGATGTTTTGGATGCGAGAGAGAACGACAGTTTCATCTTTCTTACTACCTCTCCTTCGAGAACAAACTACAAAGAAAGACAAGAAAATTAGATTCACATACTACATATTTATCCCAATCAAAATCTTGCATATATAGTTTTCTTTCAGAAGCAGATAAGAAGATTTAGTCCCAAGCATAGTAAGGTCAAGTACAAAAACGTGGGTACAAATACCTATTCTTTTTGGGGGCCAAAATGTGGGTACAAATATGTGTGGGTGTTTAATGAACCACATGGCAATAATTATTATTTCCTAAAATGTGTACCGCAATAGTATGATGTGTTTAATGAGTTTATCAGGGTTGTAAAAATGCAGGAACAATGACAGGAACATATTCACCATGCAACAAACACATAAATTACCTAATAAAGGCAATAATTTCATCAAATAGGAGATAAAAGTCTTCAGCTGTTATACTATGCTTTTATCAAAATAATTACAATGAGTTAAATAACCATGAAAATTTCAAAACATTTTACCTATAAGGCTATAAAACATATCATCTTTCTTCAAAACCCATGAAATCCACAAAATATGATTTCATGTCAGTAAGGAAAAGAATATCAAATTGTTCAAATCTGATAGTACCAGTAATGCCTAAAACTACTTTGTGACAGCCAACAAAAGCGCCTCTAAACCATCTCAGTCAAAATTTTGAAAACATCTTAGCTTTGCACTCTATAAAATCCCTTCTTTTTTTTTGACCAACAAATACCAAGTAATGACCAATTTTGACCAATTTCAACCAACCTTATTTCAGTAGTTTTGACAAGTTCTGGTAGTTGCAACCAGTTTTGACCAGCCCCTCACACACTGAGTTTCATACTGAACCTTGATCTAATCAAGTCATCAGGAGCTACATGATGTGCATACAGATAGCAGCTTAATAAAACTTGGTTTTGTGGAGAAATGAGAGCACTAGCTTGTGTCATTATGATAAACAGCCAACTCTATTTGTAAAAATAAGAAGAGAACAATCCAGAATAGATACAAACACAAAGATACCCTAGTCCCATTTTACAACACTCCCACTCGAGTTGGTGCATAAATATCAAACATGCTCAAACTGCAAACAAGAGACAAAACCCTTACTAGTGTGCATAGTAGTAATTCTAGGCTAATAGAACTGCTTTTCCACACACACATCCTGTACTTCTCTATGTTTTCATTTTTGAATATAACTAAATGGGTGTTGCCATCATTATATTGACTTGTGCAATGTGTTGTGTGAGGAAACAGCCAAATCCTTGACTGTGGATATGGTAGTCTATACTATGAGTCTACAGAAGAAGACAGCTTTCTATGGATATTTCGCACAGTGTCTCATATGCTCTGAACGCAGCTGTCTTCTCACCAATGAATGATGTGACTCAAGCATTTCAGTGCAGTCATGGTAATACAACCCATCTCCAATGCAAAATTCAGGAAACAGGGCATTGAATAGGGGATCCCCTGTTGAATGCGCCGTTTATATCCAGGAGAAGAAAACGAAAAGTTTCAGAAGTAAATCAGTCCTTTCGGATAAATCATTTATTGAGAAATCAACAAGCACAAAAGAATATTCCTCATCACTCGCATGAACCTAAGGGTTTGGACAAACAAAAAAATCAAAATTTCTACCATAATTACAATTGACTAAAGTTAAGCGACTGCAGACTTCCATCAGTACAGTATATATCCAATTCTATATGCGTAACCTAAGGTGAATGACAATAAACAATTGATGTGTTTGAGAAAATACTTACAAATGGAGACAGAGTAGAGAAAAATCCCTCGTCCAGCTGACCAAATACAGTCGGATAAGAAGAAGAAGGCAAGGTCAATAGCTTCAGCTCGGTTCTTTCCCTCTAGCTTAACGGAGACCGAAGAGAAGAAGAGGAACCCAATATTTCTCTGCCGTTATCAACCAGGAATAGTGTGCTGCTGCCGCTGTAATTACTTAAGATCGCCGATAGCGAAGAGAAAGTAGGCAGTAACTAGGGTTCCAAAACCAGGAACTGAGAAATTTTGGTCCGCAATTGGGGAAGTCGAGGGTTTTTAATTTTTTTCAAACTGAAACTGTTTACTGGCAAGAAAAGATCCCAAGAAGCAACAGTTAGCACACGAAAAAAAACTCAGAAAGACATTATTTTTCCCAAGTACAGATCAAAGACAAAGCCAACATACCGATTTCATTAATTTCACGAGCTTTGTGCTGCACTTACTTAGTACCCATAATCCTCAGTCTTTACCTTGTATCTGTCCTCCCCAGCTTATTGAGTCTTACGCAATCAAGCTGGTCACCAGAAAGGTGCTTCAGATTGTTCTTACGATCCCACCGTTGTAATCACTGCTGCCAGGGGAAGTAGCTTGGAAAGAAAGTCTCGAAGAGAAGAAGATTAGGGCGGTGGGTAGGAAAAGATGTCTTGAAGAGAAGAAGATCAAGGAGGCGGCGGCGGCGGCGGCGGCGGAGATGATGTTTAGAAGTGAAGAAGATCAGAGCGAAGGGCGAGGAGAAGAAATCCCGCAGAAGAGAAGAACAGGGCGACTGTTTTGTGTTTTGCGATTTTCCTTCTGGTCATTTTACGATTTTCATTTTTTATTTTGTATATGTCATACAATTTCTGACTCGATTTGGACTCGGTGGTTCAACCGGGTTCATGATCTTCGACTGAAAGAACCCGAGTGGACCAGGGGCTAAACCTTGCGTCCTCGCAATGGTGGTATAACAATATGGGACGAGACGTTGAGGACCTTGAGGTTACTCTAGATCGACAAAGGGGACTTTGATCTCCTCAGACAACCCCCCCTAACAAAAAGAAAAATTACACAAATACCCCTTAACTCCTTAGGGGAAAATTTTTAATTTCAAGAAGAAACTTGATTGTTTGGTAAACAAGTGGCAATTGGTTCATAAAGTTCAATTTTAGCAAGCATTCCAATGCAAGATTGAGTGAAAATATACATGAGAAAAGAGAGAAAAGAGATAAAAGATTTGTTAATGAAATTCGATATGAAATGAACCTACATCTCCAGAACTCAGATGAAGCACAATCAATTATGAAAAAAAAACTTTTAACATTACAAGATATTTGTCCATGCAGTGATCAAGTCTAGATCTCATAGAAAAGACCTCAAAACCATGAAGAACTATCCTAGACAGCCATGGAAAACCATTGAAACACAATCAATAGAGAAAACAGAGGAAGAGAAGAGAACCCTCTAAGCTCATGAATCGCGAGTACTAACCCCCAAATTACAACTCAATAGCCCCAAATGAATGAAGCAGAGACAATACATTATAAACGCTGGTTCAAAAAACAAATTGGCGCTTGTTGAAAGTGGACCAAACCAAGGAATAAAATGAAATGAAAGAACGAATGGTTCAAAGCAGCAAATGAATAGGCGTCAAGACAGATTGGCTCTTTCACCCATTTTTATTTTTATTTTTGGAGCAAATTGAGCTAACACCCCAAAACAAGGGCTTCAATGCACTGACACCCCATTTTATGTTTAATAAGCACACAACTCCAATTCTCATAGAATGGTTAGTATTTAAGGTGTAAAGACTATTATACCCACATTTTTGTAATGATATAAATTATACCTTTCTTTTTTTGAATGGAAAAATAACATTGATGTAATGGAGAATATTACAAAATCTCTGAATTTCTTTGTACTTATTAATCAGATCTTCATACTACTTATTATTCATAAATTCTCTTCATGGAGATAGCCCCTGAATTGCTAGCACTCCTCTTCTTTGCATCCCTAAATGCTATAGACTAAATTAGGAAGTCTTCAAATGTACATTGCAGGTGCTTTCGTGTGAAGTGTCAGAGTATTTTCAAATTCAATGACACGATAACCTTTCAGTTGCTTGTTCATCTTCTCAAAGCTCTCTTGGAGGCCTAAACAATGCTCAATGAATAACAAACCTCAAATCTAGTGTTTTGCAGGTATTGAACTAACAAAGAACTCGAATAACAAGGGCTGAAGATTGAAAGAGAAGGACAAACAAGTGTCTTCTCTATTTCGTGTTACTCTTTTTTCCAAAGATGAATTGTGAAAAAGAAGAAGAAGATGTATAGGTTTTTTTTTTTTTGGGTACAAAGATGGGGCTAAACAACCAAACGTAAGGTTTCTTTTATTCCAAAAAATCTAGGGTTTCTTTTGTTTTTGAAATTTTAATTCAGGAGGGGGAAGTAAGATGATACTATATTGTCTCTGGGTAATTTAGGAATCAAATAAAATATAACTTTAATTTAATAGAAATTATTAACATATTAGATCATATGTCCAAAATAAACCCAACTTTAGGGTGTTAAGTGCTTATTAAACATAAAATGGAGGTGTTAGTGTATTAAGGCTTCTATTTTTGGGTGTCAGAGGAATTTGCTCTCTTTTTTGTGGTGGTGAACCTCACTTATTTTCCTCTATTTTTCCTTAAGGCACCGTTTATTTGCCGGAATAAAGGTGGGGTGGGAAAAAAAAGTGTGGGAAAAAGTTTTTCCATGAAATCTCAAAAATGCGGTTTGTGTGATTCATGGGATAAGAAAGTTGGCAAACAAGCTTCCTTGACCCCTTCAGTGCTGTGAATGGTGAAAATCAATTTTGGTTTTCTTTTACTTTTTGAATTACACTACTAAAACCCCCCCCCCAAAAAAAAAGGGGGGGTCGAGATCGACACTTTAGATCTAGACTGTAGGTACGTAGTTCAGTATTGCGTAATAATTGACGCAAAATCTAAAAAATATGAAAAACAACAAAGTATGACTCACATTTAACATTAATTTTTTTCACAAATCACTTTGTTTGGTTTCTTTCTCCTTCAGGGCTTCACTTCCATTACATATGAAGCTCACATTTTTTTTTTCTTCTCACCCCACCATTGTAAACTAAAAGTGACTAATGTACTGTGTAAGACATTAAGGGTACTTCAAAAATTAACCTAGTAGCTCTCACCGTTTCATAAGTTTAAGTTCAATCTAAGAATCTAGAAAGAATATATTCTAAGTATATATTTAGATCACCTCTCAAGACATCCCTTTTACATTGCTTAACATAGAACATTGCTCTGTCAAGAAATCTCATGGATTCTCAAAGTACGGATTACATTGATTAACATAGACCATTCTTCAAGAAAATCTCATGGATTCTCAAGTACGGATTGTTCTTCTCACCCTTTCCACGTCTTTCATTTCCTTCAATCCAAGCAAACATGCAATCACCTTTCCTTTACATACAGACCCAAGAAAATCTCACCCCAGGAAGTGAACTCATCATCTGCTTAGAAGCCTAGAACCAGCAGCATTTGGTGCCACAAGATTTGTCTGTAAACATCTCATGCACCTCTTGATTTTTCTCCTTTTAAATTTCATATCTGCTGTTGTGAGACTTATCTTAGATTACTGCTCAGTAAGCATTTTTGTTTTGTTTTGTTTAGTTTGGTTTGAATTCAATCTAATTAAGATATGTGCTTTTTTTGTAGATCTGTCTCTGCAACCCAAAGAAATGTTTGGAGTTGGAAAGTTGGTGGAATCAGTACAGAGAGATCTGCAACATGTACCTACATTGCCATCCAATTGCACTCTCTACCGAGTTCCGGCGATGCTTCGAGGAGTAAAACCAGAAGATTACACGCCTCACTTGGTAGCCATTGGACCTTACCATCGTAGCAAACAATCCTTGAAGAATATGGAATCACATAAGTTGCACTACCTCAACGAATTTCTACGTAGAAATTCTCGGGTGACTTTAGTTGATTATGTAAACGGAATTGCAGGTCTGGAAGAAAAAGCTCGCAAATGCTATTCAGAAACCATCTATCTTGGAAGAGACAACTTCATCAAGATGCTATTATTGGATGGGTGCTTCATCCTTGAGCTTTTTCTCAGAAGAGATAGATGGGAACAGTACCGTGCTGATCCCCTATTGAATAAGACATGGATGTCTCGAGCTATAACGAGAGATCTCATCTTACTTGAAAACCAAATTCCTCTTTTTGTTCTTCGCAGATTAAAAACCCTACTGAATCGAGGAAATTCTGAAGCTCGAGCTACTCGACTCGAATATCTTGGTCGAACCTTCTTTGCTGAAATCATGTTGCGTAGACGTGATAGCTTTGGTGTTTTAAGAGCTTCAGGGGATGGAGAACCAGTAGATGTCGAAACCTTGCCAGAGAATGAAGAAGCATCAAGTGGTCACAGTGACGAAACACAGCATCTGCTTGATTTTGTAAGAAATCTTCATCTTCCATCATCGACAGCAACATTAGAAACTCATGGCAGATTCAGTTCTATTCATAGTGCTACAGAGCTTCATGATCAAAGCAAGGTGAATTTCAAGTCGGGTTCTCAAACTTGCTTGTTTGAAATAACTTTTCATAGGCAAGTTTTAAGCATCCCACCTATAAAAATTGGAGACTGTACAGAATCACTCCTGAGAAATCTGATTGCATTTGAGCAATGTCACAGTGATTGTAGCAAGCATTTCACAGCTTATGCAGCACTCATGGATGGTCTTACTGCATCTTCCAAAGATGTTGAGCTGCTTCAGAAGAACAAGATTATTGATAACTTCATTGGTCGACCTGAGAAGGTATGTGAGTTATTCAATGAACTTCTTGAAGGAGCTACACTACCTCTTGATAATTTTTACTTCTCTGGGATCTGTGAAGAAGTGGAAACATATTATGAGATGATCAAGGCAAGCAAGAGGAATTATGCTTTGTTCAACAGTAGTGCTTTCTTGGGATTCTCAAAGAGGTCACTCCTTTTGTTGATAATTGTAATTGTGGTTCTTGCAAATTACTGGAGAAGTATTAGTAGATGATGAATGATTCTTGTTAGAACCATTCACCAGCTTCAGGAGTTGATGAGGGTTCTAAAAGTTATTGTACAAATTCAAAAAAAAAAAAAATAAAATGATTGTTGTAAATTATTATTTTCTTTTGTATTTATAGTTAAATGCAATCAATCGTGGTGTGCGCAAAGCTAGCCCGGATGAACCTCAGTTTCAAAAAAAAAAATGCTTACCAGCAGAAAAAAACACCCTAAGAAATGAAAGTATATGACAAAAAAAGGAAGAAGAAGCAGGGTTGTAAACTCAGCCACCCTTTTTGTCTTTTCTACCAAAAAAGTTGTTAGTTATCTTTTACAAAAAGAAAACAAAGAATTTCTCAGTTACACAAGTAATTATTATTTAAAGTATGAAAAATTCATGTACAGCCGTGCACGTACATTACTTGTGTTAAATGCAACAATTGATATAATCACACAAATAAGATAAAATGACATTAGTGCCCTTGATCTACCATTTTGAAGAATAAAAAAATAGTTAGGAATTATAATGATCTAGATATGAAGAGTACCTCAATGATGTACCCTTTTCACCTTCATCCACCACACATTTAGGAAGAAGATGTTCATTTAGTCCATTTTATCAGTGCTCAAAAGTGCTTCCTTTTTGCAATAGATGATGAAGGGGGTGTAAAGAGAGTGCTAAGGTAACCTAGAGGGGGTGAATACGTTGCAACTAGTGGATTTGCCTAATTTTTCGGTTTAATTGCAAATAAAAGATAAATTGTGGATTTCAATGATATTAGGGTAATGCAATCAACCATAAGACAAGTATTTTATAGTGTTTTGACTTTGCAAGTCTACATCCACTTCTCTCTTTGCCTCAAGAGAGTATTCCATTAGTGATTATTTTTTAATACAATTGGTAGAAATCAAACCATTTACAATCTATGTTCAATAGAGCAAGAGCACTCTTTACAATCTTTGTTTTAAATAGGGCAAGAGCACTCTCTACCAATATTAATTAACCTAAACTAGAATTGAATAACAATACAATTAGAAGAAATGAAAGATATTACCAAACAAGGGGTGTGATACTTTACCCCTTGGGCTAGAGATTTTGGCCCTAAAGGCAGGTTTGGGCCAAAATATTTTGGCTCTGAACTCGGGCCAAGGGTGAGCCTGGGATTATTCTCTGGCCCGCCCAACCCATCTCGGTCCGTCCTTGATTTTGGCCCTGATTTTGACCGTGATTTTGACCGTGATTTTGACCTTGATCTTGGCCCTGATTTTGGCCCTAGTTTTGTCCTTGATATTGGCCCTAATCTTAGCCCTGATTCTGGCCCTGATATTGGCCCTAATCTTAGCCCTGATTCTGGCTCTGATATTGGCCCTAATCTTAGCTTTGATCTAGGCCCATGATTTTGACCCTGATTTTGGCCGTAATTTGAGTCTAGACCCTCCACCCATATGGAGATGAATTAATTCTAATCCACTCGTTTGCATAGAGGTAAGGCCTCGCTCAGTGCTTATGCACTCTACTCGCTGCCTTCTCCACGAGCCCCCTTGCTGAATTCATTCATTGCCCCCCTCACTTGCTTGATGAATTACATGGGTGAATAATTGACATGTGCCAAACTTTAAAAACATGATCACGTTTTATAAAAAATTAATAAAAATAAATTATATCCTCATTATCAATGTAGTAAGCATCAATTTGATTTTGGCCTGATCTTGACCCGGATTTTGGCTCTAGTTTTAACATTAATTTGACCTTAATCATGTACTAGATTTTTACCCTAATCTTAATATTAACATTGATATAACTATAAGTCTTGACTTTGACCTTTAGTCATTTTGATCATATTAAACTATGAGTTCACTCTTTATATTATTTTTAAGATAATTTTTATTTTTTGAACTAAGTCATTTTTAGTTTCCAAAAATCATTATTTTTTTTTTTTGGACTAAGGCGAGATAATATATTATAAATAAAAAAAAGCTAGTATATAGAGAATTAATATTTAACAAATCTACACCCCAACTTCTCATCATGAATATTGACATCTTACTTTTGCCTCCAATGTGATATTTCAAGAGGAAAAAAAAACTTATTAAGGACAAATAGATATGTTTGTAACTAAAATATCATTTTCTTTAACTACAAAAAAAAATATCAATACTAAATTATCGTTGATTTACTTGTTAACAAAGATATCAATGGGAGATGTTTTCAATTTCCATCATCAAAGCAATAGGAGACTTTCAGAGCTCAATATAGAATTTTGGAGTATGAATTTATTTATGTTTAAAGCAACACTATCAACTTATTGACTATTTTATTATTTTCTTTGAGCTTGAATCATCTTATGTTTCTATAAATTTTATTTTTAGTTTACTTGTGATATATATATTTTTTTATGAATTTACATTTTATATTTTAGGTCCAAGAATATGACCAATTAAGACTAGGGCCAAGATAAGGTCAATCAAGGCTAGGGACAAGGCTAATCAGGGTGAGGGCTAGGGACAGAGCTAATTAGGGCCAGGGACAAGGCCAATTAGGATCAAGGACTGGGTCAATCAGGGCTAATTAGGGCTAACCCATCCCGACTCGGCCCAATTAGGGCCGGAATGGGCTTGGCTTGGCTCTGTAGGGCATAGGGTCAAGCACAATAATCATTGGCCTTGAATTAGGGTTAGGGTGGGTATAAGCTCAGATTAAAATATATAGGGCTGGATTTGGGATTGCAAAAGTCGACCCAGCCGCCCAGTCAGGCCAGTTGCAGCCCTCCTTTTAAGGGTTTTTCTTTGTTTTGGAAACTTCTATCAATGGTTGACCACGTAGTAAAAACTAAATCAAACACCTATAAAAGAAAGTGTGGGAGTATATAATGTAAGTATTTTAAAATATTTTTACATCTAAAGGTAAAAGTTTTCAAATTTACAAAAACAAGGCCAACCGAATCCTCAAATTCCCAAACCTTCAGTGCTCCTCCGCTCCACATCCTCGTCTTTCCTCCCTTTATTTTTCCTCAATGTATGAGTACTTCAAATGTCTTGAAGCTAACATCGTTTCAGAAGTTTTGAGTTCAATCTAAGAATCTAGGAAGAATATATTCCAAGTATATAGATCACCTCTCAAGACATTCCTTTACATTGCTTAAACCATTGTTGTGTCTAGAAATTCTCATGGATTCTCTAGTACAGGTTGATCTGCTCACCCTTTCCACGACTTTGATTACCTTCAATCCAAGCAAACATGCAATTATCTTTCCTATACATACAAACCCAAGAAACCTCACACCCAGGAAGCAAACTTATCATCTGCTAGAACCAGCAGCATTTGGTGCAACAAGATTTGTGATTTGTCTGTAAGCATCTCACCTCTTGATTTTTCTCCTCTTAAATTTCATAGATGCTGTTGTAAAATCTATCTTAGATTACTGCTCGGTAAGCATTTTTTTCTCTTTTCTTTTTGGATTCCTTTGTAGAGTCTCTGCAACCTAAAGAAATGTTTGGAGTTGAAAAGTTTGCGGAATCAATACAGAGAGATCTGGAACATGTACCTCCAGTGCCATCGAATTGCACTCTCTACCGAGTTCCGGCGATGCTACGGGGAGTAAAACCAGAAGATTACACGCCTCACTTGGTAACCATTGGACCATACCATCGTTACAAACCATTCTTGAAGCATATGGAATCACATAAGTGGCACTACCTTAACGAATTTCTACGTAGAAATTCTCAGGTGACTTTAGTTGATTATATAAACGCAATTGCAGATCTGGAAGAAAGAGCTCGCAAATGCTATTCAGAAGTCATCTATCTTAGAAGTGATGAGTTCATCAAGATGCTATTAATCGATGGATGCTTCATTCTTGAGCTTTTTCTCAGAAGAGATAGATGGGAACAGTACAGTGATGATCCCTTGTTGACTAAGACATGGATGTCTCGTACTATAACGAGAGATCTCATCTTACTTGAAAACCAGATTCCTTTCTTTGTTCTTTGCAGATTAAAAACACTTCTGAATCGAGGAAATTCTGAAGCTCGAGCTACTCGACTAGAATATCTTGGTCGAACCTTCTTTGGTGAAATCATGTTGCGTCGACGTGAGAGCTTTGGAATATTATTTCTGGAAGGTATTTTGAGAGCAGCAAGGGATAGAAATCTAATAGATTTCGAAGACTTGCCAGAGAATGAAGAAGAATCTAGTGATCAGAATGATGAAACACAGCATCTGCTTGATTTTGTAAGACGTCTTCATCTTCCATCATCACCACCAGCAGCAGTAGAAACTCGTGGGAGATTCGGTTTTATTCATAGTGCTACAGAGCTTCATGATCAAAGCAAGGTGAATTTCAACTCGGGTTCTCAAACTTGCTTGTTTGAAATAAGTTTTAGTAGGCAAGTTTTAAGCATCCCACCTATCAAAATTGGAGAGTCGACAGAATCACTCCTGAGAAATCTGATTGCATTTGAGCAATGTCACAGTGATTGTAGCAAGCATTTCACAGCTTATGCAGCACTCATGGATGGTCTTACTGTATCTTCTAAGGATGTTGAGTTGCTTCAGAAGAACAAGATTATTGATAACTTCATTGGTCGACCTGAGAAGGTATGTAAGTTATTTAATGAACTTGTTGAAGGGGTTACACTACCTCTTGATAATTTTTACTTCTCTGGGATTTGTGAAGAAGTGGAAACATATTATGAGATGATCAAGGCAAGCAAGAGGAATTATGCTTTGTTCAACAGTCGTGCTTTCTGGGGATTCTTGAAGAGGTCATACCTTTTGGTGATAATTGTTTTTGTGGTTCTTGCAAATAAGTGGAGAAATATTAGTAGATGATGAATGAATATTGTTAGAACCATTCACCAGCTTCTGGTCAGGAGTTCACGAGGGTTCTAAAAGTTATTGTATAAATTATTATTATTATTTTATTGTAAATAATTATTTTCTTCTGTATTTTTTATTTGAAATTCAATGTGAAATGAATGAATAATTGATTGCAGAAGTGTCAATTTTGGGATCGAACCACATTTGGCTATTAAGTCTGAACTAAACCTAACCCGAGGCTTTAGACCGGGAAAGAATCAGGGAACACAAAACCGATTGTTTTCGGGCTGGTTCGATCCAATTATAGTTGTCATTAGCCCGAATCTAATGGATCAAACCGAACCATAAAGTACCCAAACCCAATAAGTGAAGAAGTTGGGTTGTTTGGGCTTCTTATGAAAAAGAAAGAAAAAAAAATGTTTGTTTGGGCCTTAAGTCCAATATTCAAGATTCAAGATCGTTATAAATTTGATTTGATGATGATTTGATAATAGGTCTATTATGGTTCCAAAATCGATCTAAAACCGTTAATCTAGACTAAACCCAAACTGTATCTGTTGTTGTGAAAATATGTTCTTATCTCCTTGGTTCACTCCTGATTCGGGTTTGATTTCTGAGACCAAAACAATGGTGAGAGTGGGCCGCCTCTAAGGACATGAAGCCACCTACAATGATTAATAAATCAGTTTAATTAGGAAAACTAGAGACTCTCCTTGAGGAATAAATGCTCAAGGGAACGAGAAAAATAATGTTCTTCAAGAGTTAATGCAAGAAAGTAATGGCTAGAATATTCAAGTCTATTTGGTTTACCTTTGATCAGGCACAATGAAGAGTATGCATGTAGCGGGTCCATTCCTTTGGTGGATAAGAACGCCTAACAACCTTTAGATCCCCAAAGGCCTAAATAGAGGGTGGAAATGACTTTTGGAGAGGCTTGTACTACAAAGCAAACCGTGCGATCTTTACGTTGGTAGAAGATCTTGTTGATGCGTCAAGCAGTCAGTTTCGAATTGATATTGACATGACGCCAGCCAGCAGTTGGGGGAACAAAGAGGTGCTGGAACAAGGCTCGAGACAAGCTTGGGATGAGGGAGAAGCTTCCTTGTCATCCTTGAGCATTCATTGACTCTTGGCGCATCTAATGCGGATTTGAATGTTGTGATTGACGTTTGAATAAAAGTTACGTCACATCCGTTGCCAGCGCTGCTTCTATCGAGAAGCCACATGATAACAGTTGTGCGTCACTGTGATGCATGAATCTTGGGTTCTCAGCTGGTATCTTTTTCGAGAAGTCCCATGATTGAGAAGCGTCAACAGAGTTATCTTGGTCCAAGCTTGAACCTTGGATTTGGTTCAAGTGGCTTATTCCGATTCATGGATTCATATGTAATGACCATAACAGTATCAAACTGAAACCACAATTTTACTAATCCTCCATGCTAAGGCGTACTTTTAGCCTAAAAACAAAAGCCAAACCAAAACTGGCCCAGACCGAACTGTTGATACCCCTACTTAACCCTAAGATTTCCACTAATTACAATCCAATCAATCCATCCTACTAATAAACATCTACCATGGGTTCATCTAATTTATTATAAATAAATTTACCATATAATAATAAACACTCTAAAAGTTAACCAAGAATTTAGGGCGGTTGGGGTTAAAAAGGGGGGGGGATTACAAAAAAAAAAAAATTAAAAAACAAAAAATTAAAAATAAAAAAAAAAAATAAAAAAAATAGGGGTGGGGGGGGGAAAAAAATAAAATTATTTGCGCGGTTTTTGTAAATGTGTAAATGTAAAGCTTTTTGAAATCTCCGGTCACCCTACCCATAAATCAGTTAACAAAGGTGAATCTCAGTCCCGTTTGTCTGTTCTGTAACCAAACAGGCCCTAGTTCATCTTATCTTTTGCATTATATGTGGTCCATACTTTTGTAATTTAATATCAAAGAGGTAAGAAGTTTAGCTCTTTTCAATATTTTTTATTTTTTTGGGGTCTCCTTAATGTATGGGAAACTTTTAGTAATTTTTCTCAGAAATTCTTTAATTTAATGCATAGAAATTTGGCCTCTTGTGAACATATCCAAGTCTTGTAAGTGTCAGCTATATTGAAGTTGTTAGGTTATCTTTGAATGCTTCCTGTTCTTTTCTACCAAAGAAGTTATTGTTTGTTGTCTTTTAGCAAAAAGAAAAAGAAGAATTTCTCAGTTTTCCAAGTAATTATTATTTAGAGTGTGACAAATTCATGCACCGTGCATGTACATGACTTGTGTTAAATGCAATGAATTGATATATAATCATACTGATATGAAGTCAAAATTAATGACACTGGTGTCCTTGAAGTGCCATTTTGAAGAAGAAAAAGATAGTTAGGGATTATATGATATGCACAGGAAGAGGACCTCAATGATTTACTCAAGGTTTGAATAGTCACATTATGTCATCATGTCATTGGTAGGTGACACCACTGACACAACAACACATCGCGACATTTCGAGCTACTTTTGGATTGATGTCGATGAAAAATTGATCTTCAATTTTGGAGGGTATCTGGAGTTATTTGTACCTGAATTTTGTAGTGTAACCTAAGTTGAGGTCAATAAACACATTGTGAGCGTTATTTTAGCCTAAAATATCACATGAACTAATGTTCCTAATCGACATATGTTTGGCTGTGCAGGCGAAACTGAAATTAAGTATGAAAAAACTCTCAAATTTGTGTGAAATCTCACTTGATCAACACAATCAATGTAATAGCCAGCCATAACGAAGCAAGATATACTCGTAGATGTCAAAGATCGGAGAAAAATAAGGTTAAAATGCAAGAAACATGAGAGAGAAGCTATAGGAAACCTTGAAGAAGAGAGAGAAAATGGAGGAAAAAATCAAGTTTAAAATCGTCAAAAATTCAACCAAAATCCAACTAAATATCAACGACATTGGTGACATATTAGAGACATTTTGTGACATATTGGCAATATATCGGTGACTTTTGGAATTTTCCATGTCGCACATGGGTTTTGTGTCGGGTTCCATCGACATGGCGATATATTGCCGACTTTTTGTACCTTAGATGTATTCTTTTCACTTTCATCTACCACACATTTAGGAAGAATATCCATCTCTAATCTATTTTGTCAGTGCTCAGTACTCAAAAATGATTCACTCCTCAATATATGGTGAAGGGGAATGAGCAAAGTATAATTCTCCAGTCCAAATCCTCTACCCGTCAAGGTAAAATTCTAATGTTTCCCTCATACTTTTTCACCACAAACTGGAAAAAAAATTCATAACTACTGGACGCTTCACTTTTGATCCGCCTCTACGGGAGGTGAAAATCCGCGTCGTGATAAAAAGAAAGCTTCTTTGAGTCTCTTTGACACTTAAAACCGATCGACTTTTCCCCCTGGAGTCAGGGATCTTTCTAGGTCTTTGCCATTAGTTCATTTTGTCAACACTTAACACTTAGAGATAGATCTCATCCTTGACACCCAAAAAAAAAATGATATAGATCTCATCCCTAATGTATGATGAAGAGATGTGAAAAGAACATATACCTCTACCGACAATTATATGCCTCAGAACTCTCCTTCTCAATGTGATCCTTGTATTATTGCTATATATGACAACCACACTTTATATGATCAATGTGACTCTGAAGATTCCCCTTGATATAATGTGATTGTGAAGATTCCCCTAGAGAAGTTGGAAATTTTTTATTTTATAAGATTAACATTTTAATTATACTATTGAGAGCATGAATCATGTTTTCTCCATCACCATCGACCAATTATTATGAGATAAGAATAGAATTAAGAGATTAATAATGAAATGGACTTGATAAAATTAAGTAGCAGCCCTTGAGAAGACTTTGGACATTTCATCCGAAGTTACCATATATATTCCTTAATAGAATTCATATGGATTCATCATTAGCTTTTGACTTTGGTTCCATCATTTTGCTTTGGTTATCAACCATTTATTATTTAGAATAAAAATGATTCTTGACAGCGTTTCTGTTTAACAATTTTTATTCCAGCAAAGCAAATTATTATTTGTTTACAAGAAAATTTGTATTTCTTGTGCCATAGGTTAACCTAAAGAAAGGTGGTGCTTTGTGGAAAAACTAATGTGACTTATTAATATAATCAAGTTCATAATGTTAAGTTTTCGGCTTTAAATTTTGTTTAGATTGATTGGAGTGACTTCTTGGATTATATCATACATTATTCTTATTATTTATTAATGTGACATCAATCTTATTAACTAATTCACCGTCATTTTATCAAAATAATTGAAAACTCATGTTCTTCAAACAAAAGAACAATAACTATATTAAATGAAAAAGTTTAGGTCAAAAGATTTATACAAAGCGAGAATAATTCACAATAAACAACGGTTGTATACCCTTCCAAGATCTATTTATAAATAATCTACAAGCACCCTTAGTAAGAAAATCAGCAAAATCATTGTCAATCTTAGGAATATAACTAAAACGAACTAGGAAAAGAAGAACATCGCTTCACATCCAATCTAAAGACGATTTGAAACCTTGAAAAGCACTAATAACAGGTAAACAGTTTGAATGAGGAGGAACTAAGGACATAATTTTTATTTTATTTTTTCTTATTAGTGTAGGTTAAAAAATGGATTAAGTTGATGGCTACAAACAAAATTCTAATGAATATCGAATTTATGGTTTACGACTAACTCAACATGTCTAAGGAAAACAGACTCAACAAAGTTTAGAGTAATCCAAAGGGGTTGGTGCAAATTAGCAAAGAATATATTTGTGTTCTCTTTTGCATGTTTAGATTAGTTTATATGAATTTCTCAAACTTTCAGTTTTGCCCATATATATAGCCGGACGTGTACAAAGTGTCAGCCATATTAATTAGGGGCCCACAACCCCACAGACCAAGGGAGGGTCAGGGACTCAGGGGAATGTGAAAGGGGTGGTTGAGAGAGAGGATCAAACCCATGACCTCCTTAGACTTTATGTCGCTATTGATATCAGAGTTAAAGATTCTAAAAAGACTAACCCAAGTCTAACCCTAATGCTTCTACCTAAACAAGAAAAGTGAAACCCTAATGTAGCCGTGACTCTTGTTAATGTTGTTTTATTGTTAGGTAATCTTTTTAGGGTTTCAGTTTTTACTAACCTGACTTTGGATGACTTGTCAAAATCAAAACTTAGTTGTCCATCTCTACCTGTAGACATGGTAATTATCAATCCTTTTCCATTCCAACTTTATCTCTTTTTTTATTCTAATTAAATGGGAAAAAAAATATTCCATAGAAGTCTTCTAATCCTTTAAGAACGATCATGTATGCTTATCTTCTTAATTGAAAATATCATAAATGTGATGAATCTAAAGACACGTTTCATGCCCCAATAACTTTGTTAAAATGGACCACAATTTGAAAAATAATGTTAGATTTTTAATTTTAATATTTGCACGTTTTGCACGTGCATATATCTTCATAGGTGATCGATAAAAGTATTTATTATAAACATTTTATAAAAATACGTTAATGTTAAAATTTTGTCAAACTTGTATAAATCAAGACGTACAATTCACCATTATCCGAGCTTCCATGTTAAATACTAGCTCTTGCTTATACAAGAAGATCATATTAAGGCCTATTTGATTACTTGTGTTGATACGGAATCTTGCTCGTCCTTCCCTGTCACTTTCCTGCAAAACACGTGCTTGACCTTAGGTGGTCGAGGTACATCTATGATGAGCAAGTTAATTCCAATAAGATATGATCACCACTACTCAATAGAGAATTCACATAAAATATGAATGCCTATCTTCTTAGGTTTACCTGAGGTGTTTATATAGTATAAGATGATAGAGTTATATTCGGAATATGACTCTAAGACGAGTTGTTCAAGGAAAGTAACTCTACGAAGAGTTCTTTACTTGACCTATCCTTCCAAGAAGTTAATAGATGATAGAAGTTTGCTATGATCGGGCTTTCTTGAGTAAGTGGTCGATCCTACCAAAGGCAACTAGTTGAATAACCATACTATACAAAGATAGAGACTGGTCGAACCGTTCAGTCACCGGTTTAGACCGGAGTATGTGGAATGACCATTTTTAGTGTTAACAACTTGAATTTGAAGATTTTAAATCTAGTTCAAATCTATGGAGTCATAGTTCATAAAATTAACTGTTTGGTTAGCCTGTATGTTTAAAATGAGATCTATAGATTCACCTTAAAAAAATATTTATGGAGTCATCTTCAAATGTTTAATGTTTTTATAATTATGATGAAATCTCTGGATTTCACTCATACCCATAAATTTATAGATTCATATTTTTAGTGTAAAAATGTGAATCTCTAGATTTTATGAATCAAAAAATTTACACAATTAACACAATCAAACGGTTATAAATCTTCCATTTGTGAATCAAATCTCTGGATTCATGTAACCAAACACGCTGGGTTTGCCAACCCAATATAAACCGGGGTTGACCCACGCGCACACCGGCGTGGGGGGAGTCTTCCAGGGATTTTTGCACCACAGGATTCGATACCAAAATCTTGCTTAAGCAAACCAAGCTGCTTACCACTTGGATCGACCCCGTTGGCTCCAAACACGCCTTTAAACTATGAACATACATCAAAAAAGGTATAACAAACTTTTTGGGTGGATAATAATTGATTTGATTAAGAAGATAATTTTGTTAAACAATAGATTAAGGAAGATATGGTGCTTTGTGACATGGTGATGCCATTTAGTTGACTTTTTATTCATGTTTAACGGTTCTCCTTCGTTTTGGAAGCTTCGTTTGGCCACATTGTGGCCATTGTTGGTTCACTATTATTCCATCTGTCTCATCAACCCCATCAAATCAAGTAAAACGTAATTGTCAAGATTTCAGTGTTCAAATGGATTTGATAAAAAGGAAAAGGAAAAGGAAAAGTTCAAAGATATGGACCAGCTGATCTAGTTGTTAGAGAAGGCATCTACTTTTGCCAATGAGTAATGATTTTGTTTCTCTTCACAATTGAACTCGAGAACCCGAGAACTCGATCGAAATTGCTTCATTCATGCACATTTACAGTCAAGCGAGATTTTGATCTATCAATTCAAAATTTTGGTTAAGATTTCAATATTGATTGTCGAATTCTAATGATCGAGATGAAAATATTTGAACAAATCTATAGTGTGTTTGGCTTCATCCACCTCTTTTCTAGAGAATTTTTCTTATGACTTAAAGAAAAATTTTAAATTAGATTTCTAATGCTCTAACATAATTAAAAAAGTAAAAAGAGAAAGGGATAACTTGGAGAAAGCATCATATATTACAAAACCTTAGGTAGTTAGGTCTCTTTTAGCATTGAGAATTGTGATGTACGAATAAGTTATCATTATTTATATCAGAAGAAGGTTCATATACACGGTTTGACTGTCGTATATATAATTGTATTCTCAAGTCTCAACCATTATAAATGTATGAACGTGTATAATGTACAAGTTTTTATACTCATCTAAAGGTTGAAATGGTCGTGCATCATATATGATCATGTACAAAACTTTTTGTATTCATATTGTTTGCCTTTGACTTTCTTAAATTTTCTTTCACGGTATAGCTTTTTTGTTTATATTCGTAAAATCCAGATCATTTTTATTGAAATTTAATAATTAATATTTATATCATTGAAGAATATATAGGGTATGATTCATTTTATTAGAGATATGTTCTAGTTGTTTATCCTCCATTTTTAAGTATATAAAGACATTTCAAATCACATACAGTTTAAACTTATATTTCATTTTAAACCATTTTATTGTCGTTCTCTACCAATATCATTCTCTATATCACTTTCATTATCTATTGTTACACGTGTTTAAAATTAACATTTTTTTTCTCTTTATTAAAATAAATAAAATAATTTTTTCTTTAAGTATAAAGAAGTCTACTTTTATATACATGACCGGTGCATGAAATTTAAGGTACAAAGTTCCAAAATCTATGGATTGAATGGATCACCAGTCTTATACACATCAAACCATTATCCTTATAGTATAAGGTCAATAATTCAAATTTCCTTGGAACCAGAGATGAAGCTTCGTTGTATATTTATATAATTACTAAGCTATTGCTAGAAACGGTAGACAATGTGCACATAAGCTGGCCCGGACATACTTCAGTTCCTCTAACCCCCCTATTGCTTTCATAATCATCGAGCAATCATGTTATAACTCTAAAGATCTGGGCAACCATGCTGTTGTTCAATCTAGAAACGTGTTCAAAAGAATCCAATCACTAACTCCAAATATATAGGGCCTGTTTGGTTACATGAATTCAGAGATTTGAAATCTATGGATTCATGAACGTGAGATTTATATTCGTTTAGTTGTGAAAATCTCTAGATTCATGAAATAATATACATATATTGTGAATAATATCTTAAATGCCTCCAATAAAATCGTATACATGCATAAATAAGGCATTGATTGCGATTCAAATTCCCTATCAATGCACATACAATGTTTGGAAGTAAGGAAAATATGTTTGATTCCTAATTTTTCAAGACCTCGAGGTTTTTGACTATACAAATATGAATCCATATCAATTTCCTCTAATATGAATAGACCTTTTAAGGCCTAGGTGGGTAAGTAATGCCAACTTGACCTTTTGTTTGCTAGTGTAAATTGATTTTTTTTTGTTCTTATTTTTATTTTATTTGATGTAAAACTTATGGTACCAACTTGACCCTTTAGTACCACCAAGCCCATACCTTCACAACTAGGACAACTTGCAAGGGCACTTTCATGTGACAAAAATTTTAGGGATCTTCAGATATTTTCTTGATGATGAAATAAGTTATTTTGGGCCCACAATCAGTATTGCTGATGTGATCAAAATTATACCATTTCAACCATCTGATCGATGGAGTATAATACAGGTGATCGTCTCCTTATACTTCTCCAACTTCTTCTTCTTCTTCTTTTTTTTAACTTATTTCTCACGTAACCATCTAAGTGGATTGTGGACTCTAACAAAATTAACAACCTCGATATTTTTACAAACACGTGTGCTATTTTAATTGGTTGGTTCTGAGGAGAGAGATAATATAATGGATAAATGAAACAAAGATTCCATCTCGTTCATCTCCGTCTCCGTGTTTCGTTCTTTCCTTCTTTCCTCCTTGTTTGCTGTGAAGGAAGGAGAGTTCTTCTTCTGCGGGTTTGTTTACTTGCCGCAAAAGGTTCCGTTGTGATTAATTATATAAAAGATAAATCAAAGAAAAATCCTTTCCGGGAATTTAGGGTGAAAATATCACTTCAATTAGGGTTTTTGATGATGGTTTCTGGCTTATTTCGGTGATTTTATTCCACACGTAATCGGTTTCAACTGTCGTAGACTTGGATCATTTCCTTCGTTGGCTGTTGGAAGTTTCGTGGATATTTTCAGAAAAAAATTAAAAGAAAATTAGGGGTTTGGATTTTACAGAAGTTTTGGGAGAGATATCTTCGCAGGGTTCCCTTTGGTTACGTGATTCTGTTGCTAGGTTTTACATTTCTCACAAAAATATTCTGGTTATATCTCTATCTTGTGGGTTTGGGTAAAGGAATTGGTCTGTATGCGGTGGTACAAGTAAAGACGGAAAATGTGGAGCTAGGGTTTGATTTATGATAGGGTGGGTTTGCGGATGTTGAGTTTTAATGAAATCATCTCTTGGGTTTTTGACCGTTAGGGTGTTATTGGAGATTTAAAGGCTGTTGTGCTCTGCTGAGGAACAAAATTTCTTCTTCCGTACTCGTTGATTAGAATTTCAGAGATGGTGGAGGTTGGAATTCGTTTTGGGTGCAGATATAAAAGAAAAAGTTTGCAATTTTTTTGAGTTTCGATTGTTTCTGTGAATTGGGTCATTTCCGCTTTTGTGGGTGTAGCAGATAGATTTCCCAATTCGGGTTGAAGATGAGTTCTAATGTTATGGAGGAATTTGTACCTGGAAGGGTGCTTCTTGTTCGGATAGTTGAGAACGGTCGGAATTTCGATCTTGACTGTGATGAATCTACTGCTGTTGAAACAGTTCAGCGATACTTAGAGTCAGTATCAGGAATTCAATTAAGCGATCAAGTTCTCTTCTGCCAGGAGATGAAGCATACGAAGCTTGAACCTCAACGGCCCTTGTCGGCGTACAAGCTCCCTAGCGATGGCCGCGAAGTTTTCGTCTTCAACCGAGCTCGAATGCTTAGCGATTCGCCACCACCTCCAAGGGAACAAATCGATATCCACCAGATCAAGGAACCTCCATTGCCTTCCTCTAATCAGGACCCCCATCCTCTGGATGATGCTACTGACCCTGCTCTCAAGGCGTTGCCTTCGTATGATAGGCAGTTTAGATATCATTATCAACGTGGGAATGCTATATTCTCTTGCACCCTATTGAAGTTCAAGGATTGTGAGAGGCTTCTTGTAGAGCAGAAGGTGCAAGAGAGGGCTCTAGAGACTGCCAAGGCTAACATGGACTATTTCTATCGAATGATCGACCAGATGTACATGGACTTCATGAAGTGTTACGCGCAGCAGCATCGCTACCATTCGGATCTCTTGGCAAATGTGGGGAGAGATATAGAGAGACTAAGGTCTTGCAAAATCCATCCAGCTTTGCAGACGCAAACAAGGAAGTGCTTGCTTGATTTTGTGAAGGAGGAGAATTTACGGAAGTGGGCTGATAATTGTAGCAATTCACACAAGCAATTTGAAGCCAAAGTTATGCAATTAAAGCAGATGTTCAATGAACTGAAGCGGCGGGTTGAGGAACTCTATTCCAGTAAGGTTTCAACTACTATAAGGGATTTGGAGTTGATGATAAAAGACCATCAGCGGTATCTCAAGGAGCAAGAGAGTATAAGGCAGTCTCTGAGGTTGGTTTCTCGAATCTATTCGTGTATCTTGTTCAATTAATAAATTTTAATAGCGGTGGCATGCTGAAATTTTTGTGCCTTTGCTGATTCCAAACTTGTGGCATCTTTAGAGGTAGGCTTTGTTTGTTCTTAAATCCTAAAACTGCAAGCTTCCCGTATGTTGGTGGAACCACAAACATATTAGGTTTTGGGGCATCTACTGCCATCTTCTTTTCCGTGATAGCAAAATTTTATCCCTTGAGATCCCTGTAGCTGCTGTACAGTGGGTAGTTTTGAAGGAATTCACAGAAAATTGTTCTTCACTGATCTTGCAGTTCACATTTGCTCCTCTCTCTTGGTGTCCAAAATTTTAGGCTGTTTCAAGAACACACCTACCACCCTCCCAAATAAATAAACAAATAAAGGATATTTTTTTAATGTGTTCTTGGTTAAGTATTTGCTTAGGTTGAAATATTTTTCTAAATGGTTTTCAAACTGCTACTGAATTAAAAGAGGTGGCTAGAAGTTTTTCTGTTGACCCCTGAGGATTTTTACACAATCATTCTGCCACCAATATATTAATATATGTTGATCCTGGAGTTTTGCTCTCCATTTTCAGTGCACATGTCAATTATTTTTGTACCCCTATGAAGGATTTACTCGTGAGGGATAATATGGGTTCGTCAAAAGTTAAATGTGTAAATCTAGCTCTAAAGGGATTATTTGAGGATTGCAGAAATCACTATGAAGTGGTTTTGTACATCAACAGTAATCTCATTGCCTTGAGAGTTAAATTTGGAAAATTTTCCAAGGGGGATCCCCTGTTTCATATCACCAATCAGTAGATGAATGCGCATGGCTGTTATGGGTCTTTCTTTCTCTTCATCTTTTAGGCAACTTCCTGTGCACTAGAGTAGAAACTAAAGAAGATTTAATGAGACAGAACTAATAGAAGTTCATTGAGGGTTGTTATATGGTAGTCTCTCTCGTGCCCTATGGCTACTTTGCCTTTACCATTTTCATTTCTTTTCATGGTGGTGGTATTTTGGATTTCTTGGATAGATATTTGTATCCTATTAATTCAAATTACATATAATGAGATTCTGTGACGTGCTAACCACTGCTATGGATACTGTTAAGTTATTGTACTTCCTACACCTCTCCACGCACTGGTCCTATTATTTTCAGGTCACAGTAAACCCTGTTTTACTCATTTTTCCTCAGATTTGGTTGTTGTCTAGATGCTTCTTTGTGCATTCTGCTTTGTAAGAATGGGGTGGTTGCTGCCTCATTCAGTTATGCTTTCCTCTGAAGTGTGGATGTTGCATTTCACTTGGCTCCCTTTCTTTGCACTAATATTCTACCTTGTTAAGTGATTAAAATATTCTTTGAAAAGTATCATTTTGTATTTCACTGTACTTCATTTTGTTACCATCCTTTCTTGCTGATTAAAGTAGAGATAAGAGTTTTATTTTATTTATTTAACCATAATAAAATTTCCTTTCTTGCTGATTAAAGTAGAGATAAGAGTTCTATTTTTATTTTTTTATTTTTTTGGGGTGGGGGGGGGGGTGAAGGGGGCTGCTACATGTGTTCAGGTAGTTGGTTTGTGATGCATTGTGCAATACAAATGGGAGAAAGCGGGAATAAAAGAAATAGAGGAGGGGTGGGGAAGCTATTGATATGATTAAGTACTTGGATTGTAATACATTGCATTGTCCATATTAGGTACTGCTGCCTCAACATGCATCGGCGGTTCTTGAATGATATTGCAATTTTTTCCCCCTATGTGAAATTTATTTTATCTGCTTCCCTGCAGCAAGGATGTCAACACTGTGAAGAAACTGGTTGATGATTGTCTGAGCTGCCAGTTATCTGCTTCCCTCCGTCCTCATGATGCTGTTTCAGCTCTGGGTCCAATGTATGATGTCCATGACAAGCATCATTTACCAAAAATGAGGGCATGTGATCATTCGATCTCAAAGCTGCTTGATCTCTGCATGGATAAAAAGAATGACATGAACCTCTTTGTGCATAATAGCATGCAAAAGATAGCTTATGTTCAATTTATGATCAGAGATATCCGTCTACAATTTCCTGCTTTCAAAGAGGCAATGGCACGACAAGATGATCATTTTGAAGATCTAAAATTATTACGTGGAATTGGGCCAGCATACAGGGCATGTCTTGCAGAAGTGGTGCGGAGGAAAGCTTCGATGAAGCTTTACATGGGCATGGCTGGACAATTGGCAGAAAAGCTTGCAACTAAGAGAGAGGTTGAGGTTAGAAGACGAGAGGAGTTTTTAAAAGCACATAATGCCTTCATTCCTCGGGATATATTAGCATCCATGGGGTTGTTTGATACTCCAAATCAGTGTGATGTCAATATAGCTCCTTTTGACATTGATTTGCTTGATATTGATATGCCTGATGTTGACCGTTATGCTCCTGAATATTTGGTTGGATATTCTTCCAAAGGTGATAGGCATAAAACACAAAAGGGTTCAATGGCAACATCAAGTGATGCTTCCAGCTTAGCTGAGGGAGAAGGAAATACTATAGAGTCATCTGAGAAATGGGACTCTGATGTCCTTCTTGAGGGCTGTGAGTCAGTAGAAATTGCTGGAACGAGCAAAATTGAAGTTGAAAATGCAAGACTGAAAGCTGAACTTGCTTCTGCAATAGCCCAGATTTGTTCTTTTAGTCCTGTAATGGAATTTGTGTCACTTGATGACAGTAAGTTGGACAGCGTACTGAAGAATGCAGTGGAGAAGACAGAAGAAGCCTTGCAGCTGAAAGATGAGTATGGCAAACATCTTCAGTCAATGCTAAAGACGAAGCAGATGCAATGTTTGTCTTATGAGAAGCGCATTCAAGAGCTGGAGCAGAGATTATCTGATCAATATATGCAAGGGCAGAAGCTTTCAGGTGGAAAGGATGCCTCTGAGTTTGGCCACTCATCTGTGAAGGCTGATGACTGCAAATCAGAGATATCAGGTGATGGAGAAGCTCAGATGCCTTACATCTCTAGTGAACCCATGGAAGAACTCTCATGCACATCGGCTTTATTGGAATCCAAACCGGAGGAGCTTCAACGACAATCTAGCAGAGGACGTGAAGGTGTGGATGAAAATATGGCTGATTCTTTGGGAATGCAAAACGCTGCATTGGATTCATCCATGTTGGAGCCACATCGGGATGAACTGGAAGCAGGGGATAAAGCAGGACATGAGAGGACAGTGGGGCAGTTGGTGCCATTATCAAACAGCTCGACTGCTGAGACCACATTGGAACCCCTGAACATGTTGCCTGGTCAAACTGCAGTTGAGCAAGATTCAGCATCTAATGTAGGGGCTAATCTTGTATTGGAACTACAGAATGCACTTGCAGAAAAGTCAAATCAGTGCAGTGAGACTGAAACCAAACTTGAAGCTGCTTTAGAGGAGGTAGACAATCTGAAGAGAGAACTGGAAATCAACCGTAAATTGTTAGATGAATCTCAGGTACTTTTTGATGATCTGGGCTTCCATTTTCTGGTTGATTTGGTTGGTATTAAAAATTTCACCTGGATGAGTTATGGTTCTGAGGTTGAGACTTTCTCCAAAAATTAAACTTTGACAAATTTGCAGAAGGTGGATCTTAGATTCTATTTTCCACATCTAGTTTTCTTTGGGTATATTTCTTGATGTTTGATATAAACCTAGGAGGGGAAAAAAAACATTTAGGATATATTTGCTTGTCACCACCATATCATTACCCTGGTTACCTTAAAATTCTGATGATTTTATACTTGTAACCACAGTATGTGAATTGATTTCTCTGTTATCTAGTTTATCCCAATTCCATACAGATTTTGGCCTTCCGATAATATAATTCCCTTATGACCCTGGAGTTTTTGCCAATTGATTCTTGGGTTGATCCCGATATTCATATAGAAGAGTTATGCAACCTTCCCTTGTAACTTTTGGGTATGAACTGATTCTCAATGGCACAGAGATAAACTAGGTCCAATTTGGGTCTTCGGGTCGGTAGGATGTTTGTGGTATTTTATCCTTATGGTTGATCTATATTAATTAGAAATCTATTTTATTGGACTTGTTGGTGTCAATTAGGAGATTGAGTTGGTTTTCTTTCTCGAGTCAATCTGAGTTTCCTTGAATTAATTTTGATTCTGAATAGTCTACTCAGGAGTTTTTAGTTTCCATTTGCTGATATTGTTGAATGTTGGGTTTCGTTGGTAAGTGTTTGAAGAACTATGAGTTGTGTTAGTATTAATACGAGGACACTTTTCTGGAAGTCGTTTGAGATACTGTAGTTATTGGTACTTAAATTGATATATTTATTCTGTGAACAGATGAATTGTGCTCACTTGGAAAATTGCCTACATGAAGCAAGAGAGGAAGCCCATACACATCTTTGTGCTGCTGACAGAAGGGCCTCAGAGTACAGTGCACTGCGTGCATCTGCTGTGAAAATGCGGGGCCTTTTTGAAAGGCTTCGGAACTGCATTACTGCAACGGGGGGAGTTGCTAATTTTTCTGATTCTTTGCGTACTTTGGCTCTGTCATTGGCCAAGTAAGTTATTGACTTTGAAAACTTCCCATAGTTAGGTACTAAGGTTTATGAGGCTCTAGATTTTCTCAGTTTTAAGTTCGCGTGCTTCTGAAATTCTTATCTCTGCTGATTTGATGTATTCTGTTGCTGCATTCTTTCTATGGTGGTTATGGCCTTGTACGTTTTAGAAATATGACTTTTATCTTGTCGTGATTAATCATTTGAAACTTGCGGAAACGTTTTTCTTTTTCTTTTTGGGACTTTGTTGGACTTCGTTTCGACTTGTAATTGTGAAAGAGCCATGTTGTATTCTGTTTATCTCTTGGCTTGAGATGCTTGAGATGTTTGAGATGGATTTAATTAAATTATCAATTTTTGGCTTTGTTATGTCTTCAGTTCTGCTGTTGACAATGACGATGATTTCATTGTGGAGTTCCGAACATGTATCCGGGTCCTTGCAGACAAAGTGGGTTTTCTGTCTCGACACCGTGCAGAGCTGTTGGACAGTTGCTCAAGGGCTGAAGTTTCACATGCACAACTTACAAAGGAATTGGAAGAGAAGAAAGAATTGGTCAAAAGCCTATATGCAAAGCATCGACTTGAGAAGCAGGTCAGACCTTGTCCAATTTTTTTGAAGTAGTTTAATTTCAATTGTAGCAAAAACTAAATGAAGGACCTGAGTTTATGCCCCAGGGGCTACCCTGTTTATTTTACTTTTTTTATTTTTTTTGGATGAATAAATAATATATCCTAGTATCTCATTGATCTGGCTGAGTCTATCAGCGACCTCCAATTGGTGAGCCACATTGCTAACTGGATGTTTCTAAACTCACTACCTTATAATTTTGCTTTTCAATCTTGTCTTCATTTCATTTGTGATGCAGGTCCACCACCAAATTGGGCTACTTTTCCTTGGAATCAACCTAGGGTTGATGTATTTATATGTGGTGGGCCTTCGTTCCATTGATTTGCATTGTATTTGGCCAACTTAATGGACCTAAATCATGGGTAATTAAGTCAAGTACGAACATTTTCCATGCTTTTTATTCTTTATTTTTCAACTTTTTGTGATTTTCGGTCCTCCTAATTTTTTGTTGAACCAATTTAGTGTTGGTTCAACTGAAGTGAAGTAGGCTTTGATTTATTTTAAGTCATGTGCTCACTGAAAAGTCACATGACTAATTAGCACTTAAGGAGGACTCCAACAGGCTCTGACATATTGGTTAGAAGGCTGTGTTATATTTTGACTTTTCCTTTCCAAGTGGGACTTGTAATTGGCTAATTTAAAGTCCCATCAATACCCTCATCCTATAAAAACTAAACCAGACTAGTTTAGTTGAATTTTGCACAACAAAGCTGCTGCTGCTGCTACTGCTACTGCTTGCTCCTCTCCTGCGTGAGAATGTTCTTCATTATGTAGTATTTCAAGTCTTAGCTGTTGGTAGCAACCTTGGTTTTTCAAGCTGCTCTTTGGACTGTGGAATCAGTTGATTCCTTGTCGGTGAGAAGCCAGAAGGTTATCATCGAGCTCCTCTTCAACTAGGTTCAATAGCCACTTTTACCATCAAGATTTTCTTCAAGTTTCTGACTTAAACATCTGCTGCCATTAACAACTGCAACTCCACGACAGAATCTTCTAGTAATGTGGTCTTTTATGATTCTTCTGCCTGGCCCAACTGACCATTGCATCACCTCCATCTTTGGACCACATCATCACCACCATTGCCCTAGTGTTGATCCAAAACTGACCACATCCGATATCTCATATCCTAGATCCAGCCCCTTTTTTGAATTTTCAAATTCTTTAAGTAGCATTAATTTCTAAATTCTGCCCATCTAAGCGTTTGGACCTTCCAAGATTTGGATCACATACATGATACACCCTATATCCAATATTAGGTATGATCCAACTCACAAACCCGTCCAACCACTAAAGCCTAGTTCTTGGTTAACTCACAAACACCCGCCAAACCCTAAACCCTCGATTCTTCAAGGGACTTATTTCTAACATCAAAATTGTTTCAGACCTGAAGCAATCCGTTGTTATCCTATTTCATCCACACCTCATCAATCATGGGTTAATTAGTCATCCCAATGCCTATTTGTGTTACCCCATTATAATGCCATAAAAACCCTAGCCATCTCAACCCGACAGGAATCATGAAATCTCATTGAACTAACATGTACATTGTGAGGCATAACTAGTTTCATCCAATGGCCCCACACTATCAACATTGAACTCCAAAATCAGTGTACCAATTAAAGTCCCAAGCCAAACACTTTTATCGATTTCTGGGATAATCCTGCCCATAACAGCCGTAGTTCGAGCTCAAGCTGGTTCAATTGGCTCCTGTTGATCTCCTATCAAACTAAGACTACCTTAAGTGGTATTAGAGCGTTAGATGAATGTGGCAGACCCTGGCTTAAGGCTAGATAAGACAGGACAGATGAGAGGTGGAACAAACTTGCAGAAAAGTAATATGCTTTCCTAATTAGCCTCAACAAACAACGGAAAATACAGCTGAAATCATGGAAGACAAAGTGGTGGTTGATAGCACTCCATAGAAAAATTTCAACATTCAAGATGTTGCCCATGCTGATGAAGTGTGTAAAAACACACTAAATGATAACATTAGCATTTACAAGGTTAATCTGATGATCCCTCAATCGGATTGTTGAAGAAGTCCAAGTTGAAGGGATCAGAACAGACAAAGCTGAAGATAGCATTACAGAGATCTTGAGCAAGGAAGACCCCATAATCATGATTGCTGATTTTGAAGTCGAGCATATAGAGTTTATCAGGTGATTTTGGTTCTTTTAGGAAAGAACTCCATGCCTAGAAGAGTACAGTCCCCATGTTAACAAATGAAACAAATGACTAGAAGTCTGTTCAGGCAACATCGCTATAAAATTCAATTTCAAGAGAGAGTTGATGCAGGACTGTTAGGGCCCTAGGATGACTCCATGTGGAGGAGAGAGAGTATTAGGGTTAGTTGAGGGGTAATAAATAGGGGGGAAATTGAGTGGAGAGGGTATCAATGGTTATGTGAGTGAATTAGGGGCAGCCTCTGGCTGAGGGCACCATGAAGTGTTGGGTTTGACTGGCACCATTAAAACCAGCTCTATTTTGTGAATTTCCTCTGTTTGCTATTGAATTCCATAGTGAATTGAAGGTTCCTATCAAGGACTAGTACCAAATGGGGCTACTTTTCCTTGGAATCAACCTACAGTCGATGTATCTGTATACGTTCAGCTGTTTGTTACATGGGTTTGCATTGTGTTTGGCCAACTTAACCTAAAACATGGGTATTTGAGTTGAGTACAAAACTTCCCTTTCTTTATTTTTTGGTCCTCTCAATTTTCCAGTCGAATCAGTGGCTCAATGATTTAATTAATTTTTTTATTAAGTCAGGTGCTCACTTAAAATGTCGCATGACTTAATTAGCACTTAATTAGGACTCACACAGCCTCTGAATCTGTTTGGAGGCTGTGTTACATTTTGGCTTTTCCTTTGTATAAATTAGGACTTGCAATTGGCTGAGTAAGGTCCTATCAATACCTCCATTGTGGGAAGAGTAAAGTTGACTAATCAATCGAATTTGGCTGAAAGAGAGCTCCTGCTGCCTTCTTCTCTTGAGCGTTCGAGTATTCTTCCTTGTTAGTATTTCTAGTCCAAGCTGTTGTTAGATTTTGGTGTTTAACATCCAAGCTGCTGCTGGGAGTGTGGAATCAGTTGGCTACTGTTGGTGAGAAGCTTAAAGGTACCCAAGCTGCCTTTTGACTAAGTTAAAGATTCACCTTCACCAGCAAGGGTTTTTCTTCAGGTTTCACACTAAAAGAAGCTGTTGCCATTAAAGACTGCAACTCTACAATAGTATTCTAGAAGACACAACTTTTCTGTGAATTTTTTCTCAGTCTGTTCTGACCATCACATCACCTCTATCTCTGGGTCACATCGTCGGTAAATCTGGCGCCTTTTTGAATCTTGAAGTTTGCTAACAGGCACCGACTTCTAATCTGAATTCTGCGCGTCTAACAGTGAGAACCCTTCCAAGATTTGGACTGCATTTATCCTATTACCCAGTACTAGATGTGATCCAAGTTATAGCCCCATCCAACCACTGCAGTTGTGGTTCTTGGTCACCCCGACGAACTCCTCCAAAACTTTAAAGTCCAACACTTAACATGAAACCTGAACTGTCAGAATTGTTTTAACTTGAAACATTTATTGTTATCCTATTCCATTCACACCATATCAATATTGACTTGATCAGTCATCCCAAAACCATTTTTATTGACTTCAAATTACGTTTTATGTTTGTATTAAAATTTGTTCCTCATTAAAGTTTATGCTTTTTTTATACAGTATGAAATATATAGCCATTAGGGACGGGCCCTGGTGCAACTGTTAGTGGTTATGAGCAAAATGAATCCAGAAACCTAGGATTAGTAATTGTGACAATTAAAGGAAGTCTTTTGAGAACTGTTCAGCCATGTGCAACGAAAGACCAAGGGATGTGTCTCTGATAAATATTATGTTGGAAATGGTAACATCAGATTACACCTAGAGAAGAAGGTAGGAAATGATCTGAATTTGCAACAGTTAATATTTTTACTGGTGGAAGAGGTGCTTCAGCCTCCCAATGTAATTGGGTGAATCTTAGTTGAAATGGGAAAAGGTTCTCCTGCGTAGGTGACTTTTATGGATTGAGCCATGTGCAGGGTTAAGAACTTCTATCAAGTTGTTTATTCAGGGAGAATTGAAAATGTCAGCATTTCTCTGGATTTTTTTGGGATGAATAAACTATCAATACCAAAAACCCCAAAGGGCAGAGAAACAATGTACAAAGAGGGGAAAATAAGGGTGTTTTTTTTTTTAATTCTCTTTTTGGGGGCGGTGGTGGGTGACAAGCTTTAACTAGCAGGCTGGAAAGACCCTAGGTAACAACAATAAGCTTGTTCCTTGGGGTGTCAGCTACAGGGTGGTGGAGGAGCAAGTGAGGCTTAACTGAAACATCAAAGTAGATGGCGTTCCAAATCGCATACGAGGATCTGGAGTTGGAAGTTTGTCTCCTAAGGTTGCGGTCCCACCAAAGGTGGTGAACTGTAGCACCAAAGACCATCTTGCCAACTGTCTTAAATGGAATTGGAGGGAAAAGATCTCTATGGATATTTCAATTAATTAGTATGGTGACAAAATGTCCTTAGGGTGTCTTCTCAGTGCAGGGTGGACCTTTGTTGAATCATGCCCTGATTCTGTAATAGGAGGAAAGAAGACTACCTCTTCCGGAAGTCATACTACTTTGCTGAAAGCATCTTTGTTTTGTTGCTTGCTTGGGACACCAAATTGTGGTACTTTAATTATGCTAGGCATGCCCTCTGATTTTGAAGAGTTGAATATTGATGTTGACAAATACAGAACTCATCACATCAATTCCTACTTTGGTGTCCATTGGTAGGTTTTTTGGTTGTTAGGTCGTGCATCCCTCCCAGGTTCAGGGTAAGGTGGGAATTGCATCATCTATATCCCCACAATTTTGTTCATACCAGTAGCTGAAAATACCTGAGTGCGCTATCTTCAACTCTTTCCTCATTTCTAAGCATTTTACATGTGATTTCTGACCGTTGATTTTCCTCCACAGGTGAACAAGGAGAAGATATCATTCGGCCGTTTTGAACTCCATGAGATTGCTGCCTTTGTAATCAATACTTCTGGGAACTATGAGGCAATCAACAGGAACTGCTCTAACTATTTTCTGTCTGCAGAATCGGTTGCATTATTTACAGATCACCTCCCAAAAAAACCGACTTACATCATCGGTCAGATAGTGCACATAGAACGAAAAACTGTGAGGGCGGCACCCGTTCGAACTGAGATCGGGATAGATCAAGTTGATCACCTCAGCTCTGAAACAGGGATCCACCACCGTTTGTCCCTGGGATCAGCATCCCCACCTAACCCATATGGCCTCCCTGTTGGTTGCGAGTATTTCATAGTTACCGTGGCAATGCTACCTGACACTAAAATTCATTCATCTCCTCCTTCCTGATCAATCTGCAGGCAGACCGATATGATGGAAGAAACAAGTGTACATATTTTAAAAATATGGAGATAAAAATAGAACCTTCCCTAGAATGGTTTGAATTTGCTTCGACTTTGTACAGCTAATACTGATATATTAATTTCTCTTTCCCTCCTTTTTTTGATCTACCCCTCTTGTAATTAGACTGTGAATAATTGGTCGGCCTTTTAATCACTAATTGTTCTATTTGTTCCTCCTTCCTGCAACTTTATGCTGATACTGTCGCCTAGCATTTGCTGAGAACTGTTCTATGTGACAGTGCCTTATTTGTATATTTGATGATTTATGAAATGCGACGAGGACTGGTGGTACTTGTACATATGAACTAAGCTGTATATGCTTGATGATGCTGTGATGATACTTGTACATATGAACTGAGCTGTATATACTAAATAATGCTGTGAGATTTTTCCAAATAATGTTGTTATATCAGATGCTAGCAGCTAGGGTGGGTTCTGCAAAATGAGTGGGAAGCATGCTGGGATTTAGCTTTACACTCTCGTCTCTTCTTTCTCTCTTCTTTATTTCTTCTTTGAGTTTTCTTTCTCTTTGAAAATTGAAGAGGGTAAATGAAGAGAGTTAGAAAATTTTGAAAATAAAATAGATGCTGAGTTATCCCTCAACCTCATTATTATATCAAATAAGGGTATGTTTGATATATGAGTTAAAACATACAGAATATAAACGTAATTGAATAAAATTTTGAGGGGTGTAAATGGAATTCTCTCCAAATTCAAGGGGGTAGATCGTCTGATCAGAGAAAGGTAGAGTAGAAAAATTCATTTTGAGGAATATTAGGCCAGCGCCTACCCTAGGCGCGTTTGTTGCAAGGGGGGTGGGAAAATAAACATGGGGTCCCATGTGAGTGGGGTGAGGGAGAAGGAAAGGAAATGAAGGTTTTGGAAAGTGATAAAATTGGTGTAAATGAAATTGTCTCCAAATTCAAGGGGTGTATGTATAATCTGCTCTTAGTCAGGTGAAAGGTAAGAGTCCAAAAATTCATTTTTTGAGGAATATTAAGGCCAATGTCTGTCCAATGCCCTTAGGCTTTGTTTGCTGGAATAAAAGGAGGGTGGGAAAATTCTTGAAAAAAGTGTAGATTTTTTATTTTTCCTTTAAATCTCAAAATTGTAGATTGTTTGATTGATTGTGGTGGGAAAGTGAGAGACAAGCTTCCTTGAATCAAGAAAACTTGTTTGGTGATGTGGCAGCCTAATTTTCCCATCCCAAACCATTTGGTGGGGGGTTTTGTGGAAAGGTTTGAAAAAGTAAAAAGTGGGGACCGACCACTATCACTTTTTCCACAAAACCCTTTCATTTTCTTTTCTTCTCCCTCACCCCACTACACATGGGGTCCATATACATTTTTTTCACACCCCACATTTGCAAACAAACGCAACCTCCGATCACGTTTTCGTATCAGATATTGATTTTGCTTGGGAGCACTGTTGCTCCCAGCAGTCAAAGGCCCATATGCCTTTTGGAGTTCAAAGCAAATCTAGAAAGTTGGATGAACACTTCACTCAACGGTTCAAATTTGCTCTGGACTCCAAATTGAATTTGGACCGTGTACTGATAGGAGCAGCGCTGCTCCCAAGCACGATCCATCAGATATACCCTCCTTAAAACCACGCTGATATTGTCTCATCATCAACATAAATAATCTAA
Source organism: Hakea prostrata (assembly GCF_041222555.1). Classification (NCBI taxonomy): domain Eukaryota; kingdom Viridiplantae; phylum Streptophyta; class Magnoliopsida; order Proteales; family Proteaceae; genus Hakea; species Hakea prostrata. The sequence continues at coordinate 24,406,731 of NC_142602.1, forward strand.
CCTTGAATGAAGAAAAATCAACCGATCAAATGGGCGATATAAGTCATAGACTAATAAAAATACAACTCTTAAATGAAGAAAAATCACACTTTTTGAAAACGGATTGATTCTGTTTCAGCCATTTCTAGACAGACTAATTCCATTTGAATATTTCCATCTAACGATTGAAATTTTACCCATCCACGTGTCACCTATTTGGCGGTTGGACTAATAGGCAACACTGGACGGAGAGGATCTGAATTCAAATCTTTTCTATTTATTGTTTCCATCCTTTCCCATGTTGTTTTTTGGTCCTACAGTTCTACTTCAATGGTCTTAATTCCAACCTCATGTGTTTTTTTTTCCATACTTTTCTCTCATTCTATTCTTTTGAGTCACTAGACCAGATCAAACAATGACAAACTTGACCAATTGACAAAGAGTTGAACTCAAAAGCCCTAAACCCACCAACCCACTCAGCACGTGCACAAGTTTTTCATTGTTCATCTTTCTTTTTTCAGGTAAACGACTTGCAAGGTTCAAGTGTCAGCGAAGAACATAACAAGTGGGAATAAATCTCACGGTTTAAATGCAAAACCAACAACCTTGTCACTGGTCAAAATTTGAACCCAGATGATCAGCTATGCATTACAAGTTGCAAAGTGAGAAAACAAAAACATTGATATGATTTTCACCTTTTTTTTTTTTACGTGTCAACAGAGAAATGGTAAGGGAGAGTTTGATTGGTGGCTCGTATTTGTTGATTCAGTCTAACGGTTTAAATCCCAAACAAGCAACTAATTTACCGGTCAAACCTTCAACCCAGTTGATCTGCTTTGCATAACAAGTTGCAGAAGGATAAAAAAATCAAAAATTTTGATGAGGTCAAAGACGAGTATTTTCTGGTACGTGTGAAACCCAGAAAAAGTAAGAAGAGAGAGGTTTTGATTGAGGGAATCTATGATTCAGTCTACTAGGTATCCTATATAAATCTGATGAACTGGTTGAGGTATCTTCAACTTCATTCTTCTCTTCTAATTGAACTGGAAATCAATATGCAGCATCTCATGAAACGAATCTCTCTCATGTCTCTCTTCATTTTGCTTTTAGCTTCTGAGATCCTTGTCCATGGCCAAGCAAGGCCACTTGATGGTAATTTATTACTAGTTCTTTTTCCCAAGCTTTTTGTCTGTATATTTAATGATTACGATACAAACAACAACTATTAGAAGCAGCTTTAATTAAATCTTACATAGTGGATGTTCTAAAAGTTCTTTTTGACCATTTGAATTGCAGAGAAGCCATGTAAGGGGTTGATATGTATCTATGGGAGGTCCTCTTCAGCTCCTCCATCTCCAAAAGGATCGCCAAGTCGTCCCAGAAGTAGTGATGGTTACCAGCTTCCACCACCTCCTTATTCAACTCTTCCCTTGGATTCTTCTTCATCAACATTCACAACTGTTGTTGAAATATAACAATGAGATAGCTAGCTTGTAAGTTTCAGTAATTAACATGTTAAGTGAATGTAGCAAGTAGGGATGACCAACATGAAATGTACTTCTATCTACAGGAGAGAAAAATATTATTATTTTGGATTTTTTACAAGTGACTAATGTGGTACAACATGGCTTGGAGCTTTTGTTCTGGGTTCAAACTGAAGAAACCCAATTCAATCAATTATTAGCCCATGAAGCCACGCAGAAAACCAGATAAATAAGAACATAAAGGGTCGAAAATTCATTCATTCAGCCTCTAGAGGTCCCTTAAACCTTTTTTTTTTTTATTTATTTTATTGGTGTTTAAGGTTCATTCGGGCCAGTTTGCGTACACCTTGATTACATCCTCAAAGGGAGATTTGTCGTTCGTAAGGTTGAACCCATGACCTCTCCACTAAGAAGTAAGGGTCTTACCACTCTACCAATCCTGTATTGATGAGATCCCTTAACCTTTGTCTTCTATTGAGCCATTCTTTATCTATTGCCACATCAATGTTAGCCCTAACTACACCCTTGCTTGAATGGAATTGACCACATTCTTTTTCTTTTAACCTGCCCAATTTCCAATTCCCTTTATTAGTGAAAAGTCTTATCCTCCTCCATTTGGCCTTGCTCTTGTCAATCTTCTCCATTTGTTCGGGTATGAAATGTCGATGATAAGTCGGGTTCCAGTAGTTGCCGAAACCTCAATGTATTGCAGAAATTTTAGCGATATTTGACTTAGGTTTCGTTGGATTTCATACTTAATGGTTAACTAGTTTTTACTTTATTAGTTCATTTTAAAAAATAAAAAATTAATGAAGACAAGACAATGTGAGGGAATAAGAACAAGACAAGTTAAAAGATGAATTTTAAATGCTTGTAGATAAGATAAGGTGAGAGAAGATGAATTTTAAATGATTGTAAATAAGACAAGGTGAGAGAGTAAGGACAATACGAGTAATGTGAATGACAAGTTAAGCCTTGAGAGAAGTGTAATACATGAACTACATTGAGCCACATTTAAATTTTTAACATCACACATTCTCCCCTTTGTTTTTTTCAAACTTTGTGGCAACAAACCGAGACGAGATGGCGGAGAAAGAAGGAGAGAGGACGTATTGAATTCGAACTTTCCTTTATAATTGGTGAAAAATTGCCAAAAATCGTGAGACTTTGATAAAAAGAACAATAAATTGCCAACCGATATTTGGTAAAAATTTGTCTCGATATATGTTGTTTTCATATCGCCAACTTCCGAAACAATGACTTTTACTACCATGTTTGTTACCCACTCGATAAGATGGGCTTTGGTGTTGCTGTCCAACATCTTTGGTGGAAAAGCAACCTTAGAAGATAGACTTTCAACTCCAAATCTTCAGATGCAATTTGAAATGTCATCTAATTTGACGTCTTTTCTAGGCTTCACCTGCTACCCCAAAAGAAAAACCATATTGTTATTACATGAAAGTCTTTCCTCTTCTTTTTAGCCCCTTAATTGAGAGTTTAGGGGAAAACAATGTGATCATCGTGGGCCTACATGTAAATATTAAAAAATAATGAAGACCTTAAACCCTAGAGAGTTCTTCGTAGAACCCACCCCTATTATGTAGTTGAAAACCGTTAGGAGGGCACATTGTTCTCCCTAATTGAGCACTTCTTCCCATTTTTTTCCCCTTGTATATTCTTTATGTGTCCTTTGGGAGATTTTTGTAATGTTGAATAAACAGGGGAAAAAAAACCATTTATTCTGCATTTGCATTAGAACGCATAATCCATAGAATTAGGGATCCAATTCACCATTTCATTTGGGATGCAACTCCATGAATTTTTATTTTTTTTGATGAAATCAAATGTATGAAATTCACTAGTTTTTGGATAATAGTTTGGCAATAAAGTGGGGAGTTCAAAGCTTTAACACGATCCTTCATGAGGATGGTTCAAAAGCCGGATGCTACTATTAATTATTCTACAACTACCTTGAGGAATACTTTCAAAATACGCATTTGACCTGTAATCACAAAAGCTAAAATTGGGATTAACTCATAACACCAAGTTCTCACCCTAAATTTAGGAACAAGAAACAAAAGATCATCACAATTAGACCTGACTTCCTGCACCTCAATCTCTAATTCTGAAGCTGTTTTCCACCCTTTTATCAAACCATCTAAAACTGCCTTAAAACACCAACAAAAAGTTAGGTTTCCCTTCATCTAACACATCTTCCTTTAACTACAATCATCAATGCCCAATGCCATTCCTTGAGCTGCTGCTGATCCCTGCAATGTTCATCAGTGTTGACCAGAAATTATCCTCTTTAACTCTGTGATAGGTTACTCTCGAGAGTTTGGATCATGCCCTTGTCAGGGAAGAATAATGTGCTTTCCTAACACATTTGGACCACAAATAATAGGAAATCCATTTATAAATATTCAAAATATATATAGAAATAAAATTTTAGTGGGTGGACCTAACCCTTACTCTGTAGTTCAAAAGATTCAGAAGAGCAATTGTTCTGTGGGGATATGCTACAACAACCCATCTGGTTTTTCTATCCTTTTATTAGTGGCTGAGCTTTCTACGAAGTAGTTTCTCTGGTTTCTATTTAAAGCTTCAATCTGTGTGCTACTTGATCCCTACCTGATCAAACAAATACTGCTTTGTGTAATATAATCTGACTTCCTGGGGTCGCCTTTTTTTGTCATAAATGGCAATCAGCAATCATGGATGTTGGTCCACTGGTCAAAGTTTCAAACAAATGAGTTGTTTGATGCAAGTTGACGAACTCAGAAGACACTAGTTTTGACACAAGTCAAACACGACACAAGGGTGAAAACCGGAAGCAGCAACACTTAGGTTCCATTGGTTGCCCATTTTGATTTCGTCTATTAGGAATCGCTTATAAATCTGATGGCAGTGATTGGGTGACCTTCAAATCAATCAAACTGCAAATCAACAATATGCAGAATCCCATGAGGCGTATCTCTCTCATCTCTCTCTTCATTTTGCTTTTATCTTCTGAAATTCTTATTCATGGCCATGCAAGAACACTCCAAGGTAATTAGCTTTCTGTTCTTTTCGAAATATATAAACAGCTGCTTTATATCTTATAAAGGGGTTCTAACTTTGCATTGTGTTTGATCACTTGAACTGCAGAGAAGCCATGTAAGGGGTTCATGGTGATATGTATCTATGGAAGGCCCTCACGTCCAGCACCTCCATCTCCAAGTGGATCACCAAGCCGTCCCAGAAGTAGTCATGGCTATTTGCATCCACCACCTCCTTCTCTCATTCCTTACTTGGATATTTCTTCATGAATTACACCTGTTGGTGACATAACATATAGCTCTAGCTAGCTAATTCATGTTGAAGTTCAAACACCGACTTGTAGGTCGGCAAACTCAAAGTCGGTTCAGTTCCGAAGCTTCATGAAGATGGTAGAACACTGCAGAAATTTCAAGAAGATTGTAGAAAGAGATAGAGGTGGCGTTGAAGAAGATTGTAGAAGTTGGTAGCAGCTTCACGAAGCTGGTAGAAAGAAATCAGAGGCGGTTTCAAGAGTCGGTCCAGTATGAACAGAAATATTGTAGAAGTTTGAAGAAACAGCAATGGCGGTCTTTATGTCTATATAAAGGAAGCCTAGTCATGTTGTGTTGTACGGTGTGTGTGTAGTTAGAGAGAAGAAAGAAAGTTAGTGGGAGAAGAGAAGGAGAGTAAGTGGATAAAGGTGTTGAAACACCTTTATCATACGTGAGCAACAAAAAAAGGAAGAGTGGAGAGAGAGAGCATAAAGGGCAGCCATTAAAGGTGAGGAGAGAGAAATAGAAAGAGAGAAAAGTGGTGTAGCATTTGTTTGTAAGCTTTTTTATTAGAGAAGTGATTTTGTGGTGTTTGTTTTTAACACCTCTTCTTGTATACACCGTGAGTGGTACACCATCACCCCGCGCACCAACACGTGGTATCGAGCCCCGTTCGATTCTAGTTGATCGAAGCATCAACGATACGAGATGGCAAATATGATCCACCTCGATTCCTAAATTGACGAAGTCCAATTATGATAATTGGAGCATTCAAATGAAGGTACTACTCGGATCTCAAGATCTATGGGAGATTGTTGATGAAGGCACCGAACCAGCTACGAAGTGGCCTTGTCCGATGCCCGAAAAGTGCGTGAAGGATTCAAGAAAAAGATAAGAAAGCTCTCTTCCTCATCTATCAAGGAGTTGACGAATCGTGTTCGAGAAGATTTCGAATGCCATATCGACAAAGGCATGGGATATTCGGAAACCTACCAAGGCGTGGATAAAGCAAAAAGGTACGCCCAAGCTCTAAGAGCTGAATTTGAAACCTTAGAATGAGACACGAGTCATGCTGATTACTTAGTCGAGTCGGACTATTAGTAATCAAATGAAGAGAAATGGAGAAATATAGATGATGTCCGGATTATGGAAAAGATCCTTAGATCCCTTGTTCCAAAATTTGAACATATTGTGGTGGCTATTGAGGAATCTAAGGATCTATCCACAATCTCTATTGATGAGCTTATGGGTTCTCTCCAAGCTCACGAGCAAAGGATAAATAGAAATAAAAGTCCGGTGAAAGTCGGATCAAGCCTGAGAAATTATCCATGAAAGATGAAGGTTCAAGAGCGAAGTCAGGACGAGGACGAGGAAATCGGGAGGAAGCGACGTGGACGAGAAACATTCGAGGCAGCAACATAGCAATTATGGTGGACGTGGAGGATGGAGAGAACAAAAAAATGATCGAGGACGATCCAATATAAGAGGTCAAGGTTGGAGATCAAGAGGACGGGTTCTTATTCTCAAAGAAATGAAAGATCCCAATATCAATGCTATAACGCAAGAGGTATGGTCATCTCAGCTATGAGTGCCAGGAAAGCTGAACCAAATATTAATCATCGAGATCAAATTTGTGAAGGGTGCATCGAGGAAAGTCACCAGAAAAAGCTTTGAAGTTGGAAAGTCAAGAAGAGCAACAAAGCCATTGCAGGATTCACGGGATATAGTTGGACCACTGAGGTTGCATCACTTGGAGGTCACGGTACTATTACTTTCATTGATGATTTTAGCCGAGATTTGGGTATATTTCATTAAAGAAAAATCAGATGCTTTAGACAAATTTAAAGAGTTTAAAGCACGGTGAAAAACAAAGTGGCTATCATATCAAGACCCAGACGGATAGAGGAGGCGAGTATACCAAGATTATTTGAAAGCTTTGCAAAGAAAATGGTATCTTGCATCAACTCACACGCATACCCACAACAAAATGGAATCGCGAACGGAAGAATCGCACAATCTCGACATGGTGAGAAGCATTTTGAAAGGTAAGAATCTACCTAAAGTCTTGGGCTGAAGCGAGCATGCGCTATCTACTCAATAGATGCCCAACTAAAAGTGTCAAGTTCAAGACACCTTGAAGCATGGACCGGTACAAACCCGGTGTTAGTCATTTCAAAATCTTTGGATGCATTGCATATGCACATGTGCCGAGCAAAAAGGAGAAAGCTAGATGATAGAGGAGAAAAGCATATTTCATAGGCATGATGCAAGAACAAAAGCCACAGACTCACAATCCAATTAGCAAGAAAGTTGTAATCTCAAGAGATGTTGATTTCGATGAAGCAGATCATTGGAAGTGGACGAAGAAGAAAAGAATGTCAAAGGAACATTTGAAAGACGAAGAAGCTCTCAAGAACAAGCACCAACACAGGAATGAAGATCCAGACGGACTCCTCCACCAAGCCGGCCCAAAACTCAGCAGCAGCAGCTCCTCACGAAGCCCACAAGAACACGAAGGCTAGTGATGTCTACAACACACCGAACCAATACAAATGGTAGATGATTTTACATGTTTTGCCTTTTAGCGAATGTGATCCAATCACATATGAAGAAGGCTCGGAAAAGAAATGGCAAAAGCCATGGATGAAGAAATAGAAGCAATCAAGAAAATGATACGTGGGAGCCATTGATTTGCCAAAAGGACACAAGACAATTGGAGTAAAGTGGGTGACAAGACGAAGACGAATCAAGAAGGAAAAGTTGAGAAATACAAGGCAAGACGTGCAAAAGGCACAAGCAACAACAAGGTATTGACTATGATGAAGTATTGCACCAGTGCAAGGATTGACACCATCGACTCGATTGCTAGCACCGAACAAGTGGAGAATCTATCGATGGATGTAAGTCAGCTTTCTCAATGGATACCGGAAGAAGAAGTATACATTGAGCAACCCCAAGGATATGTGAAGAAAGGCCAAGAAGATAAGGTATACAAGCTAAAGAAAGCATTGATGGCAAAGCAAGCACCAAGGGCGGAACAGAGGATTGATGCATATTTCCAGAGAACGGCTTCATAAAGAGTCCATATGAACACACCATATACAAAGATAAATGGAGATGGAGATATCAGTCATCGCCTCTATGTGGATGACATGATTTTCACAGCAATAATCCGGTATGTTCGAAGAATTTAAGAAGGCCATGACACAAGAATTTGATGAGAATTGGAAAGATGTCATATTTCTTGGAATAGAGGTAATGCAAGCGATGAAGGAATCTTCATTTCACGAAGAAGTATGCGAACAAGTACTCAAGAAGTTCAAGATGGATCGTGCAAGGCAATAGAAACACCAGCAGATGCAAATGTGAAGCGAGACAGATTCGGAAGAAGAACCGGTCAACCCACCGAAGCCCGATTGGAAGTTTAAGGTACTAACCACAAGACCGACATCATGTATATAGTAGGGTGCGCAGCAGATACATGGAAGAACCAAAGCGAGTCACTCATCGCAGCAAAGAGGATCTAAGGTACATAAGAGGTACAACCTCAAGGTCGTCATACCGGCTAGATAATCCAAGACTGGTTGGTTACACCGAAGTGATTATGGGGAGACCTAGATACAAGAAAAGACCGGGACGATTCTTATTGGATCGCAGTCATGGTCGCCAAAGAAGCAACAACGGGCGCTCATCATGGAAGCGAATATATTGCAAGAAAGATTATGACGGCCAAGCAAATGGTTGAGAAATCTATGCAAGAGATGCATCATCCACAAAAGGATCCTACAACCATATATATTGACAACAAGTCGGCCCTCGCGAAGAATCCAGGGCCCACAACAGAACAAGCACATGACACGAAGTACCACATACGACAGATGTGAAAGACAACAAGTGAAGTTGGCATCGCAAACCGAAGATCGATGAGACAACCAAGCCACCAAGACGAAGTATTCAAGAGATTAAAAGCACAACCGGCATGACAAGCGGGTTGAGGGGAGGTTGAAGTTCAAACACCGACTGTAGGTCGGCAAACTCAAAGTCGGTTCAGGAAGCTTCATGAAGATGGTAGAACACGCAGAAATTTCAAGAAGATTGTAGAAAGAGATAGAGGTGGCGTGAAGAAGATTGTAGAAGGGTAGCAGCTCACGAAGCGGTAGAAAGAAATCGAGGCGGTTTCAAGAGTCGGCCAGATGAACAGAAATATTGTAGAAGTTTGAAGAAACAGCAATGGCGGTCTTTATGTCTATATAAAGGAAGCCTAGTCATGTTGTGTTGTACGGTGTGTGTGTAGTTAGAGAGAAGAAAGAAAGTTAGTGGGAGAAGAGAAGGAGAGTAAGTGGATAAAGGTGTTGAAACACCTTTATCATACGTGAGCAACAAAAAAGGAAGAGTGGAGAGAGAGAGCATAAAGGGCAGCCATTAAAGGTGAGGAGAGAGAAATAGAAAGAGAGAAAAGTGGTGTAGCATTTTGTTTGTAAGCTTTTTTTTATTAGAGAAGTGATTTTTGTGGTGTTTGTTTTTTTAACACCTCTTCTTGTATACACTGTGAGTGGTTACACCATCACCCTGCTGCACCAACAATTCATGGCAGCTTACAAGCAACTGTACATTTGATATACTTGCTGCAATTCAATTTATGAAACTTTTTTGGTTCCCTTCCTTAGATTAATCCGTCTTATTATTTGCTTTTTTGTTGTTTAACCATGAGTTTGAAAGGTCACAAGCAGCTAGGGTTATCCTGTCTTCAGTTACCTAACTCTCCTATGTATCTATTTATCCTCTTCAAAACAAGTTGACATGGCTGTGTCTTCAGTTCCGGTTCAATATATTCTGTTTCGATCTGTATCTCTTTGCTTGTTCATAGCCAGAAAGGATATTGTTTCATTATTCTGATAATAACTTCATTCATCCACTTTAGAGGGAGGAGAAATTCTCTATCATATAAGAGCAACCAAACTATGTCTTGATATGACCCAATAAAGTTGATTTCTGTGCTGATAAATGCAATCATGCATGGTCAAACTGGGTTCGTTGTCAAGACTAAAGAACCATTGTATTGAATTCATTTGTTCACCCTTCTATAAATCTCTCAGAAGATTTCAAATTGTTCAGTTTGCACACATCAGATTGCAGAACATATATATTGAATGAATTTCAATAGATGACCCCAAGCCGTTTACAAAATAATGAAATATGCACAAAACTTTGATTTACACTTCCATAGTCAAGCAAATGTACAAAGGTAACAATATATGGAATTAAGCTGGCCTCAAATGGGAATCATGAGTTGGATTGGCCTTAGCTGATGGTCTAGGGTGCAGAACAGAGCCTGGGTTCGATCCACTTTAATCACCTCCAATCTGCATGCTCCCCATTGCTAGTTTCCTGAAAATTTTCATGTCCTGCTTGTACTGGATAGTGTTGTACTCTATGATTCCATGTGAGCCAGTTACCATTTTGTGTTCTGAACCAGCAGTTTCTGCACCAGCAAGATGACTTTCCTTTTCCAAGGAATGGACGACCTGCTTGGGTTAAAAATCATGATTATAGGGCACATATTACTTCAACTGTGCAAACTTTAAAGGGCATGATCCATTACAACGAGTACCTGACTCATGGATGGACGAAGGTGGGAGGAATACCGCACGCAAGCAGCAGCACAGGCGATCATATTTCCCATCTCAATGGGATCATAATCCTTCTGCAACTTTGGATCAACAAGACTGTCATAGTCGCCACTTTCCAAAGCTCGTGCGAGCAACGGTCTTGCCTACATTTTCAGAACAGTTTAATTCGGTTGATCTTTTAACAACGAATATTAAGCCAAAAATCGGCACAGTTAAGGAATGGTAGCTCAACTGGAAGCAGCTAATCCTATCAACTAATCCTATCATGCATTAATTTCAATAACCAGATTCACCTTGGGAAGATCTAGAACCCAAAAAAAAACAAGCCCAACCTAAGTACTGAATTCAGTTACAGATCCTACTTGCTAAGATTTAACCACAAATGCAAGTCCTACTGTAATCTACCACACAGGACAAAGACAAGGAAAAGTTCAAGAAGATACTCAAAAAGCTCATCTACTTCATAGAGCAGGGTTCTAAGCCGTCAAATGTAACAGGTATTTGATCTTGGTTTATAGCAAAGCACCAATACTCCAGTTCTGTGGCACAGTAAAACAAATAAACAAGATACTACTTACCCAATCTACCAAGCCTTCATCCATGAAGGATTTTACAGACATGACAGGTCGCTGTCCTGTAATCAACTCTAGCAACATTACTCCAAAAGAAAAGACGTCAGACTTATCTGTAAGCTTCCCACTTGACGCATATTCTGGAGCCATATACCTATTGGTTTTTAGCATGTTAGTGTACAATAAGAAATAGGTTTAATGCAAGCCATTCCACCTTTACTAACTTAGCAATCACAAGCCAGTTGGCTTTGATTGCTTTGCACCTAGATAAAATTGATGTGATCCTTACTGAGACAGCATTTGGAAAAACTTAGCTTAAACACAATTTATCGAATTTGACAAATTATGAACTTGAAAGAAAGAACCAGATCTGGATACTCTTATACTGTTTCAGAGTACCAGCACAAAAATATAGAAGAAATGAATCTTACCCAAATGTTCCCATTACTCGGGTGCAAACATGAGTATTGACATCAGAAATAACCTTTGCAAGCCCAAAATCTGCAACCTGAGTGAAAATCTTAGCTGAATGACTGAAATAAACATAATTGATATTGAAAGACTTGAATAAAGAATTCATCAAACTGATCAAGTTTGAGAGAAAATTTATGATTTTAAAACAACGTATTACAAAGTCAAAAATCTTATTGTTTGGGTAGAAACCTTCTATATCTTTTCATTCTATGACTAAAATAACATAGCTTACTTAAACTCATTACGAGCCTCCTACCATTCTAGCCACTATCCAACACAAGAAGACTCAAGAATTCATTAGAAACCTTCAGTTTCCTCCCATCAAAAAGCCATAATTGAAGGAAAAGCTCACATTCCAAGGATGTCACAAGAAGCATGGAGCATGTGGAAAATTAACAGTAGCTTCTACAATAGATTAATCACATAAAGCAGAGAGGCATCAGTCATTACAGGCATAAGTCTAATTTTGTAGTAGGATCCTAAAATTTTGAAGCACACTGCTGGTGATATCTTAGACTACAAAAAGAAGGAAGACTACTAAATTTGTCTACATTTCAACTACCTTTGCTTCAAAATTAAAGTCAAGAAGGATATTAGCTGCTTTGATATCACGATGAATGATCTTAGGATTGCCTGCAGATAAATGTACTCAGTAAGAAAATAAAAATAAAAATAGAACACCCAATAGCATGAACAAAATCTTTACTTATAAATGACAAAAAGGGCAAAATATTTAAATGCTTACAGTCCTCATGTAAGTATGCAAGTCCCTTTGCAGAGCCCAAAGCAATTTTTACCCTGGTAGCCCAACCCATGGTTGGTCTTCCCTCTCCTGAAAGTAGGCAAGCAATAAACAACCAGATCATAAGCAGCATTCTTTGCAGACACCAAGTAATGCAGCTACGAATAGCACTTTAGGGGGGAAACAATTCCAGTAATGGACAAAGTGAAAACCATACAGAAAATATTCTTTTAATTATCTTCTGTGAAAGGATGTGTAGGATAAATAGGCAGCTCAGAGAGCCCTTGTGCTTGTTCTGGTTACAAAGATAACGAGTTCTCCCTACTGTTGTGCTATACATTGTGAAAGTACAGAATACATAAAAATGGGAAAATAACCATGAGGTTGGCCTTACCATGCAAGTGATACTCTAATGTCTTGTTTGGTACAAACTCATAAACGAGCATTCTTTCAGCTCCAGCAATGCAACATCCAACCAAAGAAACAAGATGTCTGTGATGTATACGACTTATAATCTCAACCTCTGCGTGAAACTCCCGCTCTCCTTGTGAGCTTCCATTTTTAAGCTGTTTAACAGCAACTTCTTTGCCATTTTGGAGGACTCCTCTATGTACAAAGCCAAAACCACCTTCTCCTAGCAGGTTATTTTCTGAGAAGTCATTGGTTGCCACTGCTAATTCTTCATATGGGAACATGAAGACCAAACTTAGGTCGGAGACAGAGTGTCGTGAGAATGGTGCATAACTGTTTTCTGAATGACGTGGTTGTTTTGATGCATCTCCTGATGCAGGAGAGCGATCTGGTGGAATTTTGACAATGTGATTTTCTGATGGTAGAGGACTTTGTTGTGACTCTTGAGAATCGCCATTATCTGAATACATTGAATACAACTGGGAAATCAATTAAAATATTTCAGAACTAGTAACCATATCAATTAGCAGTTTTACATGAGAAGGTTTAAAAGAGAGGTTGGTTGCAAAAACTTGAGCAATGCTGAATAATACGAACACCATCTTAAGATTATCCATATGAAGCATTGAGATAAAAAATGAGGCTACACTGAACCATCCATGAAATAATGACACAGAAATAAAAATTAACCATGTCATATGAGGCTGTTTGGTTCTTCATCTTCTGAAGAACGAGCAGTAGCCAGTAAGTACCACAAGCATAACAAAGAAATAAATAGAAAAAAGATCCAAAAAAAATAATCCAGATACAACTGATAGTTACTAATCTGAAACATATATCTCACTATTTCAGTTTGAAAAAAAATTGAAAGACACGGTAGACTGCCCAAGTTCAAACAGAGTCCCCCAAGCCAAGAAAGAGGTGGCATCATAGCACCATGTCTCCATTGTACAAGTAGAAAGGCAGCCCTCTGGTTCAATTAATTTGCTCATTTTGAACCTAACTTCTTTTCTTGCCAGAGGAACATTTGGAACTTATCTAAAATTGAATACACCAAGAAAGGCAGATCTTTGAAATGATCACAACAGATAAAGTACAATATCCGCCATCAATATGTAAAGAACATGAGCACAGAAGATGATTCCACTGAAGAAAGGGTAACAAAACATATCATCTATATTTTGGCAGTTATCTTTCACTTCAATTTTACCAATTTGGTGGCTACAACCCTGCTATCTCTATCCTCCATGCTTGTCGGATGCTAGCTCCCTCCATGGACACGTACAGATTCCAATTGCTAACAGTCGTGCAGGTATTCACTTCCTAAAGGGCAATCTTGATCGAACTCACGAACACTCCACATACTGAGATCCAGAAGAACTTTCTCAAGTGATATTCGTCATGTATTACCCATTATGAGAAACAGCACCAAAAAGATCCAAAACAAAACCAACCGTACAAACAAGAAGAAGAAGAAGAAGAAGCACAAGCCTTGACCCAACTAAATGGGGATGGCTTCATGGATCCTATAGTATGATTGCGAATGGATTAGAAAACCAACTGCACAAAATGGACTAGAAAATTATGAACACCAGTAAGTTACCCGATGTAAAAATCGTGAATGAATCTATAGAATCCATGAGTCGCCAATATTTTATGTTCTCCATGATAACCTCACCAATCATCATAAGAAAAACACCGATTTTGCTGAACTAACAAAGAACTCGTTCAACCCATGAAACAGAACGAGTTCAAAAACGTATTCCAGCAATTAACAGGTTACTGTTAAGAGACATTGATTGCTGACCAGAAGAGGGCTTAGGGTTTCATGAAATCTGCCATGAATTAGCTATTTCCAAAGTGACAATGATGTTCCTGGGCACCCAAATTCAACCAACCCAATTACTATCTCAGAAGTTTACCAGGACCCCTGAGGTTTATGAAAGGCAGAATTGGCACCTATGTTCTTCAAAACTTCAGACAATGGGTTCAAATCCTTTCCCACATTTGAGACTTCTCCCCATGTAACTATTTTATACGGTATTTACCGCCATAGTTAAGAAGAACCAATAGAAAGAAGATTCTTACAGAAATCAGAAAGAAAACCTATTACAGATGTCTTCTCCTCTAAACTCAAGACTATGGGTATTGGTTTGTCTTGGTCAGTTATCAGGTAACTTGGGACTGGTACCACAAAATATTAGTTAAGGAATTCACAATTAAGTTAGGATTGAAGATATTTGTGGTTAGGTAAATCAACCAAGAACCCTCATGCACGATGACAAGATAAAATTCAAAAACTAGAAAACCGGAAATAATGAATACTGAGAATAGATGATATTATAGAAATTGCTACATCTTAGAAAAAAAAAAAAAGAGAAAATGAAAGATCTGTATTGAATTTTAAATAGAAGATAGAACTCACACTTGTCTACTCGCGTGGGTGTTAATCCGAGTTTGAAAAACTTCCTGAAACGAATACTCAGTACAACTATCCCAATTATAACGGCGACCCCAATGACAACAAGTAATACGATAATTGCTGTGGTCGAAACCGTCTGTATATGTGACGGTGGTGGTGAATGATCATCTGACGACGACGAACTTGGTGAGGAGTGGGGAGAACTCGAAGGAGCTGACTTAGCCAGGGAAGAAAAAGAGTTCTGAGGTAGAGAAGAAAGAGGAGATGAAGCTTCCTCCTTTTTATCATTTTTAGCAGGCGCCATCGCTCTATCCCGGTATAATCTTGAGAAGCTTCAACAGGATAACCGGAGGGATGCACTACTGGAGATGAAACTGTAACATGGACGAATGGCAAGAAAGCTCCAACGAATGAACAAGAAAGATGAGATTTTCAGAGAGTTTAATTCATGGGTCGTGCTTCCATTGATAAAACTACATTTCAAGATTCAGAACTTAGAGTCCTTCACCTGGACGAGGCATGCATGTCTTCTAAAACATTGCCTTTAATATTTGTCACTTCTTTTTCCTTCTTTTTGCCACATGGCAAACTCAAATTGGTTCATTTACTGCACGTGATTTTCCACCTTGGATGTATCAAAGTTCGGTTTTGGTAGACAAGGATACAGGTTTGCTCCCCTTGCACTTCTCTACCATGCATTAGAGTCGTTTGCTAAATGAGTTAGAAGCCAGACCGCAATCGACACTCACGTAAGCCTCATCTTAATATGTGGTGGAGATGCATGAAGAAAATAAAAATCTTTACCTAAACGGATAGAGGATCCGGACTTGAAGAGAAACACTATCCCGAATTTCATCACTAGATATTCAAGAAGATCCACCTTATCATTGCTCAGAACTAGACCCCTCTCTTGTATGTATAGTATAGGGTATCGTTTACATTCGGGATAGAGGATCCCAATTCAAAAATATTGGAAAGAATTGACTATTTCAGGGACTTTGATTGCTTGGGTTCTGCGCATTTACGTCAAGCCGGCTATCAGATCGAAATTTTGGTCGAAATTTTGATCTCGACCATTGAAATTCAACGGTCGAGATTCAATTTCGATTGCGATTTCGGATATAACCGGTCATGACCCGAGCAATTTTCCTATTTTAGGATGATGATGATGTTAAAAAAATATCATTTTTTCCATTTCCCTAAACAAATGATTTTGCCCTCCTTAACCTAAACAGACATGAAGCATGCGAATTAGAAGAGTAGTTTGGCAAGCTTCTCACAAAAAAGTCAATTATGGCAACTCTTTTTTTTTTTTTCCTGTAAAAATTGAATTATATTAAACTTTTTAGAGAAATACTAGAAAGTATTACAAGAGGAATGTACAAGAACTGGTGTTGGAAACAGCCACTTGACTTTAGGGAGCATAAACTTCCTTAGATTTGCATTTTATTAAGTCGGGGAATGGGAATATTAATATGCCTCAGCGAGAGGCAAACCCATGACCTCTTCACTAAGAAGTGTTGATTTCAACCACTAGAACAGCTCTGCGTTGACAGCATGTAAGTTGTTTAGCTATCAACAAAACAGAACAAAACCAATGAAAAACAAAAAAGGAACTAAGCCAAAAATGGCATTAACAAGTCCTCTACTAGGCCAGTCCAAAGATTGATCGAGCCCATGAAGGACCAAAATAACCTGTTTACAATTAGAAAAAACAGCAATTTTTGCTAGAAGCTCTTATGCCATTCCTACTTATAGATTATGGACAGATTATTTTTGTAATTTTTTAAGTAAGAGATTTTTTTTGGAGGGGTAGGGGAATGGGTAGCTTTAATTTATATTAGTTAGGGATGGAGACTATTATATACACCATAGAGAGCATCAAGCCCCGTGTATGACCTATTCACTAAAAAATTTCGATCATTAGCAACTGAACAACCTTTCAATAGTTAGAAAATTGATTGTTATATGATGCATGGTTCTTGCATCATATGAATGAATCAATGAGAATTTAAGTTTAACATTGACAAAATCTAGATTTTATTTCTTGAGAGGTGGATATGTATTACAAAAGCTCTGCGTATTATGCACAGAGACCACACACGACTGGATAACATTTTTCTTCCCTTCAGCTTTACAAGATTTATTTATTTAATTAATTGAAAATGTTTCATTACTTATTCAAATTTTAAAAATCTACGCTAAAAATCATTGAAATAGTCACCACAGAGTCAACTTTAAAAGAATATCGAGTCACATTATTTGAAGGTGGCATGGTGATTGTTGCAATGAAATTTTTTCATACATTTTAATTGGTGGCATCTTTCATTACTTTATAGGTTCACATTGCAGAGAAAAGAACTGCCTATTAGCATAGCACTATTAGCTAGTCAATGGAACTGGACCTTTTTTTTCTTGTTTTTTTTGGTTCAGTCAGTGGAACTAGGTCAATCATACTAAATACACTTGTATTAATGTAATAAAAAATATTACCAAACCAATCTTACCGTTAAAATACTATCGTGGATTAATCATTTAAACTCATTTGTCTGCATGAGATCTTTCTACTTCGTCATTAGTTTGGACACTTTTTTTAGAGAGACTCTCTCAGAGTGCCTGATGAGTTATAAGATTCACCGACATTAATATTTTAATATAAAAATATTCATTAGATTTATCTGAGCTTTTAAATTCGAATATTACACGTGATTGAATTTTATAACTTATTGGCACCTTAAAAAGCAAGTTATTTGACTACTACAAAATTTCGGCTCTTAAAAGGTGATAAGAAGCTCTTCTTCTTTTTTTTGGGTAAATGTGTTATTGATAAGTCATAGCTAATAACAAAATCTGAGATTGAAACAAGAGTGAACAGAAAAACCAAAATCTCAGACTAAGGTCCTCTTCTCATTTTTATCTCCAAAACTCTCCATGAAATCTTTCATAATCTCTACCATCACTTCTAACATTCATAGGTTTTTCTTGCCATTGTAAGCTCTTCATGTTGACTAATTTTTTAAGTTGAATCATTCAATTGTTTCCAAATTAGTCTTGGTATTTTCATCAAATCTACTTGCATTGTATAAGTACTACAATCTACATGTATTTTTTTTAGGTAAAGAAATACTTTATATTATTACTTTACTTTCTAATATAAGTATAATGGTTACCATCTATCAATTTATCATTAATCTTTTTAAAATCTACAATAATATTTTGTAAATGCGAAGCTTGATACCATTTGTTGACGAATTTCTTTTCTTTTTCTTTTTCTTCTTCTTTCTTTCTTTCTTTTTTTTTATTTTTTATTTTTTATTTTTTTATATTTTTTAATAGAACAACGGAGTCAATGACTCAAAGAGAAACTAAAAGGAAGCAGCATCACAATCCGCCTGAAGGATCTCCTCCAACCCGTGGGGAACATCCTGAAATAATATCCAAGAACACTCCAAATCGAGTAGAAATTTAGACATCCAATCAGCAGTCTTATTAGTAGCACGTCCAACATATACGCATCGCGTACTTACCATCTCATGCAGCAAATCAGGATCAATATTAGCCAAGAGTGTTCTGGTATATCTTTGATGCCTCAAATCATGACCTACGTTATACCTTATAGCCATTTTAATCGTTTGATTTTGTTTACCCTAAATAAAAAAATAAAAAAAGAAAGAAAGAAGGAGGGTGACCACTCCACCCTGAGTTATATCTCTTCCTTGCCCCCATTGAGAAATAAAACTAACAAATCCTAAGGCAAAGTGTAGAGAAACTCAACTTGGAGCATGACCTTCTTTTCGTACTATAACGAATCTGAAAAGAATGTGAAAAGTGAGATTTAATTAGCTATCAAATCCCATTTAAGTTGGGCTAGCCTCTGTCTCGAGTTCCATACTTTGGGACTCTTTATGTTCATAATGATGTCATGCTCGATTTTGGTACTCTGGAGAAACGAATTTTAATTGAACCCATATTTGCCCAGTAGATACAATCTGCTCATGGTGAGAGTTCATATGATTTGATGTACTTTTATCTTCAACCAATGGCCTCACATTCAATGTGGGTCGAAGCATATGATTGCCGGGCTAGTTAAATGCTATAAATGAGAATAGTAATTCATTATTCTTAACAATAAGCCTTAGAGACTTTTTGGTTCATCATGCTTTAGTTGCACGTGGTTCTAAGTTAATTTCAGATAAAAAAAGCTTTTGGTTATAGTTTTCCTTGCAATGGTTCGGGACGAGGCAGTACTTGTGATATTTCAGCTTGGGACGCATTTTATTTAGTGGTTTTTTGGATATTAAATGACATTGGATTGGTTGTTTTTTCTTGGCATTGGAAAAAAAGGCAGTCAATATGCCTAGAACCACACCAGTAACTCAAGTCAATTCAAGAGGTTTTTTTAAATTTACTAGTCAATGACACACGAAATACGTGAAGGATCATCATTAGAACCATCATCCTTGCCGAACATTGATGAACTGATCAGATTAAACCAACCAACGTTAGCTTCAATCATTATGTATTGGACAGAGGTAAAAGCCTCAATAACGGTTGGACGATGGTAAAAATTCATAGCAAACCCTGTAGCTACTTGTACTAAAAAAAAAAGTAACCATAATATCTTCTAAGCAATAAAATATTTTAACGCGGGAAAGAACATATTTACTAGCTATATCATCTGCAATCGTCTGAATTTCAAGACGCTTTTCGAACCAATCATAATATTTCTTTTTTATAGTATCATTGTTAGTTTAAATTGAAGTTCCATCTTCTACAACAAGATATTATTCTAATCCTATTCTAGTAACCCCACACCCTCTCAAAAAAATTTCTCATCATATGGCTATGAGCTTGCTTCTCTATCCATCGATCTCATATGAATACTTGCCTATTTGCCATTGCCTATTTGAGTATTAAAGTGGGTTTCTTCAAAATTATATACCCCAGCTAATCCTGCCTCACTTTCCATCGCAGTCAAGTCATAATGCACTACATCACCTCCAAGGAAAACCTGAAACCCAATCATCCAATTCTAAGAACTCAAAATAAACAAAACATTGCATAAATAAGATTTAGAAGGTTTTAAAATTTTAATTTTCACTATTAACAAGTTTTCTTACAAACAAAAATTATTTAAGAATCTTGGCATATAATTGCGAATTTAGTTTTAAATTAAAATGACAAGAATATAGGTTGTTAGGAAGAATTATACTTTTCTTTTTGGAACAAGGCGAGAATATAGGTTGTGAGGAAGAATTATACTTGAACAAGGAATCTAAGCGTGTAAGTGTCATTGTTGAGAACTAAACCAAAAATAGGCACCATTTCAAATATGTGGAAATAAGAATTTGAGGAGAGTACAATTCGTATAGAATCCCAATGTCGAGAACTATATCTTCTTCCACATTTACCGGTCCAATGTAATCGTTTATGTTGACTAGATGCTTAATCATATTTAATATGGTTGATGCAATTGTCCGAGCAACCTCTCTATTAGTCTAGAGTCTCCACTCACCTTGAATGTTTTGGTTCTCTCTTTTCCATAGAGTTAGAATTCAATGTTACCACTTAAGTAATTCCCTAAAATTAATGCCACCTCCTAGATTATCCAATTTATCAGTTAGATCTCCTACCGTAGGAAAAATATATCAGTGACACCCCTTACTATAAGAAAATCAATATTAAATGCTAATGTAAGTAAGTTAAACTTTTCAAAAAGAGAAGAATACCCTTGAACAAAAAACCCACACTTACTGATCTTTGTCATCCTCTACTGTTTGCAACCACTCTTTCATTCTTCCATTCTTGCATTTTCATGATTTATTATGAATATATTTTTCGTTTTCCTCTCTTTTGCAAGGATAATATTAGAAATAGATAAATACAAACTAATTATGATTAATGATATTAATAACAAGGGGTCTAATTGACGAACTAGATAACTCAAGGGGTGAAATTAATATTGGGGTGTAACTTAAGAAGTAGAATTTGTTTAGGACTGAAAGATCCCATAAATCTTAATTAGGTGACGTGGTTTCTTCAAAGAGAAAGGAACGTAGCTTAACGGTCTTGTGACTCTATATGTTTACCTAAAAAGGAATAAATAAGACAGACGAGAGATTCTTGGGTGGATAATTTTAGGAAACAGTTGTCTTTCCATATCAGTACCCAGTAGAGACGAAGCAGACGATCGACGTCAATAAGTTGAGAAGCAGAAGAAGTAAGATTTCAAGAAAGAGAAGAAAACGGCCAGACCTAAGTGACATGCAGGTAACTTTTTTACGTTAAGAATTTCGTCTTCCTTCTCTGTGTTCATATGATTCTTTTCCTTTCTTCCCTCATAAAATCTATTTCCTTTCATGCTCAAATTCTAGGTTTAAAGAATCGGGGTGCGGATCAGTGAGTTCTTCGAGTTGGATATTGTTGGGACGTGATTTTGATTCAGATCAATCGAAAACCGCTGTTTCATACCATCGAACCTGAGAATCGGTAAGCTTTAATTTGGTTAATTCGGTTAGGGTTTTACTCAACAATTTCGGGTGATTGAGGCAGGAACCTCTCTTTCTGTGAAAACCGCAAAGCCACAACCTCTGAACGTGAACACACATTGCGAATGTGTAAAACCCTAATTTGAGATTAGTGGCTTTTGATTTCTAGTATTCATTCATCTCCTTAGAGGTTAACTATTTTCTTTTTTTACTTCTCCATGAAGTAACTAAAGAGAGGGAGACTAGCAGAGAGGGGAATCATATTAGAATTTAAGAAGAACTCTTACTCTTTTCTTGTAGGCTTCGAGAACCATTAAATGTTTATGATGTTTATGGTAGATTTAACATTATTAATTTTTCCGAATAATTCGTAGTGAATCTGATTAACGATGACAATTGTTGTATAGATAACATGGAAAAAGCATCTAGGAAGGAAGAAGGCCGAGATGGAGTTGATTTCATGGATGAATCTAGCCCAACAAAATCATCTTCAGCGGCAAGAGAACCTACACGTGAATTTATCATTAACCGTCGTACCCAGAACAAGATTACTGGTGAAAGAAGCTGCAAGAACATCAGTAATATCCAAAACCATGGATCCTCATCGAACGTGACCGCAGCAAATGCCAATTCTTCTCATCACAAGAAGAGATTTACTGAGTCCTCAAAACCTTACACTGGAAAGTCAGTTGAACGCACTTCTGATCATGCAGCTGCAGCTGAGAGATCTATGGCTGGTACTTTCTGGAATTTAAATGGGATTCGATATGATCGCAGTAGTTGCCAAACTTCTTTAGGTTGGTTAAAAATTTTCCATGTATGAATCAAGCAATCTTATATAACTTTTCATGTCTCTGATGCAGCCAATGATGAACTGAAGTTTATTGAAAACATTGCCGATCACTTATGTCCAAATGAAGTGAAACGTTTCCTATTTCTAGGGCATGAAGATGAGGATAGAGCTTACTCATTTCTCAGACCTCGTGGACAACCTATTGGTAATCACCTACTTTGAATTTCCTTCTTCAGTAATGCTTAAGTTTATAACTAACATATCTGGATCGACCCGTTCACTCAATTAAAATCTATATATGTAATTTGCATTTTATTTTGAAGTGATACTTGAGATCTGGGTTTTTACATTAGGGTTTTATGTGATTCGTTGAGAGATTTGCATTCATTTCTTCTGGTGTTGATTCTAACGTTAGATTTTGGCAGATTTGAAAAAAAGTTGTATATACTGTTGGCAGAGTATTTTGGATCGGGATTTACTTTATTCGTCAAGGTCATGTGGCCACCATTTCCATATGACTTGCTTGGAACTTCAGAGTTATTCCATGAAAGAAAAACATTTGGGGAACCAGGAATGCATATTCTGTGGTGAACAGAAAGGAAGATAGTTGAGAAAGAATTAATTTCAAGCTGGAGATGCGTTTCTCCTTCTCTTTTTCTGCCTCAGCTGGTCCTTAGTGGAGATTAACTGCACATTGAATTTGGTTCTCCAAGTTTGTGATCAAGATAATTTGATCTTGTAGTGTTTTCATTATGACTTGCAGTTGAACGCATTGTTTTTGGCACTGAATTTTTT